>NW_026947505.1:17141250-18562500 GCF_034190915.1 Cavia porcellus
ACACTAAAATAAAGACATGGTTTTCAGTCTTCTGGAAAAACCACAACCAATCTATAGCACACTTTCCCGAGAAATATGCTCAAGCTTTCTATTCCTTTTCTCTTCTTTTGCCTTTTTTCACATTTTCAAATCTTTCTTCCTCTCCTTCTAATGCCCCTTCTTCTCTTCTTTTTGAGAATGTGGTCAGTTTTAGAACTCCCCAGAAAACTGTTCTTTAGCGTGCACACACACACACACACACACACACATACACGTGTGCACTTTAGGTAAGCCACCCCAAAGTTATCAAAGGATTCTGATTCAGGGAGCTTATCCTCATGGATTTAAACAATGATATCTAAGAAAATGATCATTTATGTGGTGTGCTACTATTTATCAGTAATTTTAAATTAATTTCAAAATTATGTTTTTTTAAAACTAAGCAAATTTTTAAAATGTTGGAGAAAGTGTAAATGCTATCAAAATAAACAAAAATATGTGTAAGTTGCTATCCTGGGTGGCTTATGAATCAAATGGCCTTTCAAGGACATTACCAATACTATTTTTCTATAATTTTCTTCTTGTCAATAGCTTAAATGCCATCAAACATATAGATTGCAAAGTGTTTTCAAATATATTAGCTCAATAAAGCCTCATAAACCTCTTGAGAGTTAGAAAAAACAGATATCTCTATTTTACAGATTTAAAAATATAATTTCAGAGTGCCAAATGACTTCCATCGGAAGCACGAAACAGTCTCCAAATGTCTAAACCTGTGATTTTGCTATCATATTTCACTGGATTTGATGAAAAGGGTTACAATGTATCCCTTCTCCATTTCGAGTTTTCTAAACCACATAGAGACCTCAGGTCTTTCACATACACTTTGTATGTGAACTCATATGACACTTTATCCCCTCTTTGCACTCTCGTGTTTTCTGTGGACTTTCCATTTTGTTGCAATTAGATTATACAATGCTCCAAAGTGAGCGAACAGCCATTGCTGTGAAAATCAGGACAAAAACACCACTGTTCTCAATACTCAACTTCAAAACACAACATACTGTACAATTTTAACAAGGACCAATCATAAGACAAATCATAATACTATGGAAGTACTAGTTTAATGAGGATGTGTTAAGAATTTTTTTAATGCTGGCATTTCTAGAAGTAGCTAGAGGATTTTTTTTTAAAAATCTCATGTCACTATACCTGCAGAAAGCTCAAAAGAAGTGAAATTTCAAGACAAAGTTTAATTCATATGACACAGCTCATTTCAGCTGTGATGTTGCTACAGGTCTCCCCTCCCCAGGGAGTTTCACCTCCGCCCCAAGATCGGGTGATTTTTCCAGAACCAGATACAGTGTTTTTCTGGGAAGAATTTTTCCTGGCATTTTGTTAATTACAGAATTTAAAGTCAGTATTTTCTTGGTTCCTTCTTAAATCTAAATCCCACCCAATCCCTTAAAGCAATGAATTGCATTTTCTCAAAACTAACAGGATTTGCACTGGAGCAAGGATGATTAATACCTAAATAACACCTTCAGACTGCACCGAGGGGTACATATTTGAGGAAGCAGCCAAGTGGTTTCACTGAGTAAGAGACTAATAAGGAGAATAACCCTCCCCACTCCAAGTTTTTCTGGAGATTTTAAGCTTACTTTTAAGGTACTTGGGTTAGGACTAGTGCTATTTTCTAAAAAGACAGCAAATCTAATCAGAGTAATATATATCTTTGATTTTGTGAGTGAAGACTTACCCTGTTCTTCTAAGTGAGGGATCATAACCCAACACAGGTCTGTATTTGAAATTTGTAAAGGATTTAATAAATGCTGCTTTGCTTAAGGATATCTCTCTTAGTGTCTCATTTATTTCAAAGTCTCTTGAGGGCTCTATTTTCAGCTTCAAATATTGCTTTTATTAAACACATGACACCAGCATAACAATCAAAGCTTTAGGCAAACATGAAATATGAAAAGAATGTGTTTTGTTCCCTCAGTTTCTCACCCTTCATCTTTAACCATGACCATTAAAACTGTGCATCTAACTCACATGTTCTTACGTCTTCCCGTCTCCCCTTTACCGAAACCTAATTTCAAAAGAGCATCTGGGAATTCTGGCAATCCACAGCTGACGAAACACATATGTTTAGTGTTAGTCCTTTGTAACTCTCAAAAATGAAAATAAATGCATAATAAGGCACAAATCTATAAGAACAAAGAGAATGGGGAGCAGATAGCAGCAGATGAGAGATGTCAGGACGACTTTGGACTTGGGAAAGCAGATGGATAAATACTAATTGAGTTAACAGATCAGAGAAAATGAAACTGAATTTGCAGAAGAGGAAAGTGCTTAGCCCTGATGTAACTCACAAAGACAAATCTTAGGGATAGACTATCTCGGAAAGCAGGACTCCTGGCCAGGGCTACACACTGGGGGATATGTTAAAAAAAAAAAAAAGTAGTAATTAATTAGATCTACAGGCTCCTGCCTCCCCAGGAACTTGGGTCATCTCTAGCTCTATAACAAAAGACTTATCTTTGAAGAGATTTACCACTGAAAATACAGAGTGGGACGGTACTGGTGAAAGGAAATACAGAAATTAAAGGAATTAAAGAGTCTACAAAATGAAAGATGAAATTTTATAGACAGCCCTTTTCTCTCAGATTGCTAAAAGCTAGGCTTTTATATTCCATGCAAAAGACAGAAGAATTCCTTTAGTAGCCAGTGGTTCTCAGTCTAGGTTTGTCTACAGGGGACACTTCACAAGGTCTAGAAGGGCATGTTTCATTCTCCAAACTGGTGCGAGTGGGTTTGCTACTGGCATCTAGTGGATGGAAGTCAGTAATGCTGCTAAGTGTTCTACAAGTCTCCAGACCAGGCCCACACAAGGAAGAATTATTGAACACAAACTTTTAATCTCCCCAAAGCTAAAATATCCTGCACTGAAGTGATAATTTTCAAAGTTTGGCCTCAGATCAACAGCATCGATACCACTTCAGAACCTGAAACAATGCACATGATCTTGAGGGATGTTCGTGGACCGACCAAATTACAGAGTAGAGAAGCTCAGCCCTCTGAGTCTAGGCCCTCTACGTAATCCTGACATAGTTACAGTATGAGAGTGACTGTTGGGCATAGTCATCAGGAGGAAAATCCCAGAGCTCCTGATCTAGTGCTCCTCTGATGTAATGTAAGTCTCCTCACTTCACACCTCTCCACATGTTAAATACTTTGAAACTATCATCAGATTGCTAATGAATTATTCTTAAAAAAGAGTAATCAGTCAGGTAAATCACAAAACTATTGAGAGAAAATCAAAAAGCAAGGACCAAAACAAGCAGAAGGTACATGCGGGTATGTATTAAAACAAGCACCACCCATAGACACACTCAGTGTCTGTTCTTGAATGAGAAAAGGTTACTGAACTGTACTTGTATCTTGATGTATAAACCAGTCATAACCTACTTCAAGAGTAGCTTTTAAACAAGCAGTTGGATCTTAGCCAATCATAGCAATCAAACTTCAGCCAATCACAGAGTGACAACTGATTAGATCACCTAAGAGGTAACCTTGATTTTGTCAACTTAATTGGCTTGGGGACTGACCAGAGGATTGGTGATCTTGGGTATTATACCTGATCCCTTGCTATCTTCCTCTCTAGCACTGTTTCTCTCCTCTACTGCCTAGCAGCCATCAACTAAGCATCTTTGCCAGCTAAACATGAACTGAATTCCCCTGAAACTGTGATCCAAATTAAGCTTCTCTTCTTTTAAATTGTGAGTGTAAGTTATTGTGTCCAGCAGTAGGAATACTTACTAGTGCAAAGAATTGCTAACAAATGTAGTATCATTGCTCCTGACCATGTGGCTTAGAAGCCTTTGGACCTTGCATGAGTTTGGAAAGATTTGGAGATGCAGGCTAAACAAGGCTTAGAATGCTTTGAGGAGAGTTTAATGAATCATTCTCATAAGGGTATAGAAGACCAGAATCCTAATAGTAATGTAGAAAGTAAAGGACAAGTTTAGGAAATTTTTATTGGGAAAGACTTTTGCCAGTTGAACTAGGGGCCATGTGTTTTATATTATGGCCAAAAAAATGTATTTGTTTTACACTCTGGTAAAAAATATATCTTGCCCATGTCCTTAGATTTTGCAGGAGACTGAGATTAAAGGCACTGGACAAATTAATCTGGCAGAGGAAATTTCAAGACAGCCCAACATCCAGACTATAGCATAGGTACTGCTGGCTGCTTTTAGCTAGATTTATAGTGAGAAAATAGAGCAGAAAACTTTGAAAAACTTAAAGTTGGGTCCCAGAAGGAGCTATGGAAATTGAGGCCAAAGGAGGTAAAAGTACTGAAGATATTAGCACCATTAAAAAGACACCAAGGATTTTGTATAGGAACAAAAAGAAAAATGCCCTCTTAGGAATCAGCAAGAACCCACTTCTACTCCTTACCCTTACCCATGAAGGCTTAGTGTAGACCTTTTATTTGAGAATGAAACCATGCTCCCTGTTCAAGAAAGGCCTCCTAGGAAATTGGTTACCCAGGATTCATTTCACCATGTTCAATCATCCAGGCACTTAGAGCCTCAGCAGCCATTATCCAAAGAAAACCAACTATTGCTTGGCTTTGTTCGCATAATCCTGATTTTATCAGTATTCCGAATGCAAGAGTTGCAGGATCAGGAAGGACTTCACCTAGATTTCAAAGCAAAGCTTATGAGGTCAGTTAAAGAGCGCCTGAGAGGGAAGTGTGTGAAGCTGTGGGAATGGAACCACAGGAGTAATGCAAACTCCAGAAAGTCAGAGATACGGGAATATGGAACTTCCCCAGAGGAAAGCTTCAGGCATGAGCAGAGCCAGACCAAGAGAAAAGTCATCTGTGCCGCAGTGGTAAAGACTATAAGGACAGGGCAATCAGCAATGCCATGGTAAGATGCTAGGAGGGCTCTTTCCGTCCTTCAGCTTTAGAGGCAAGATTCTTTTTTTAAGAAAAGCCATTTGCTAGCTGTGGATTTCTCTGTCTTGCTCTGCTTCTCCCATTTATGCTAGCAGTGCTTCATCTCTCAGGTTTGGGAAATGAGGAGCAAAGAGGGGAAAGAAAGCTCCGTGGGTTTGATGGATGCCCCAGGCAGGCCCCTCTTTTCCTGGGTACCTCCTAGCATCCATCCAAGACTCTCTCATGGGGAAAGAAACCTGTCTTTCTCTATTTGCCACTCAGTTCTCTTCCTGTTCAAACAGAGCCTTTGGGAATTCCTCTAGGATATGACTTTAAAATGCTTCAGCTTTTGTTCCCTTTCTTTCTAACACGACTGAGTTTTGGTTTGGAAAAAAAAGAAATACTCTTTCACATCCTTTGCTTGATACACTCTGCACAGCCACCTCCATTCTGGATGCAGAAACTTTCCCAGCCTTGTCTGAAGAACCTAACCACGCTCTTTGAGAGGTTCTCTCTCTCTCTCTCTCTCTCTCTCTCTCTCTCTCTCTCTCTCTCTCTCTCTCAAGACTCCTCTTTCTTTAGGCAGGGACAAGGAAAGTCATGAAATAACAGCGCTCTTTGGAATCCTTCTATAAGCAGCCCTCTATCTCCTTACTTTAATCCATCTCCACTGGAGGTTGGCAGTGAAGTTTGTAGGTGTGGAATCAATTTCAAACATTTTTTTGGGCAAGTGTTGCACATGGGGGTTTATCTCATGACCATTTCAACATACAACTTCAATTATATTGAGAATTTAGCACAAAATGAGGTAAGATACATTCTATTCTCAATGTCTTAATGTCTTAAGAATTCTTAATTTTTTAATCACATAGATGAGGGGAAGAAGTAGGAAAGGATGAAGTAAGGGTATGTATGGTAAACCCAAAACAAAAGCAACATAAAACCAGAAAGAAAAGAAAGGAAAAAAGATTGCTTCCTCTAAGTCTGGCTCAGAATCTTGCAACATTTTCCTTTGCTCTTATAAAAGAGTCATTGTTAGGGGAGAAAAGGGACCTATGGTGGATGCCCCATAAATTAGATCGGTCTGTGACCAGACCTAGATTTTCAGAGATGTATTCGGCAAAGCATTTTCCCTTATGTATATTTTATCCTTCTCAATGGGATGTTTCCAGACCAGAATCAGGGAGACAACTCAGGAACGGCACTTTAAACCACCAGCAGCAGTCCCACAGAGGTCTTCACAAGTCTTATTTTTAACCCTTCGGATGTTCTCTTCGTTGTCCTAGGTCTCCATCCGTTGAAAATCTCATAGGATGATCGCCTCGTGGAAAACGCCCCTCCCTTCCTCAGGAAGGCTGAGGGCTGCAGCGGGGTACCGGGTGCCTGTGGCCACACCACATCTGAGCAGGGCATTGAGCCCGTGGACCTTCTTTTGCTTCTGGCCCTTGGAAAGGTACATAACCTCCCCGTGGACCCTTTTCCCGCATTTCTCATAATATGCATCTTTCATAACCTTTAAATAATTTCTAAGTAAACTTCTAGTCCGAATAGGCTGTGGTTTCAGCTGTGTGAAATAAAGCACCAGGCGGAGGAAGGAGGCAGGGCAACACACAGGATGTACGGCTCTTTATTGGGGCTGGACATCACTCTCCTTATTCTCTCCTCCCCAGCACCGCTCAGCCTGAGTTAGGTAACCAAGGTCCACCTGGCCAGTGTCCACCTCGCTAGTGTTCTAGTGTGGGATTAGTACTGACAAATTCTTCCTCCTTAAGCCCCACAGAAAGAATATTAATTACAAATTTAGGTGTTTTTAAAATGTAAATCTGCCAAATCCAACATATATCTATGGTTACTAAGCACCTCAATATAATAGGGAAAATTAGTGGCTATGCAGGTAAATATGCTTTTGCAGTCTT
The DNA here is from genome assembly GCF_034190915.1 of Cavia porcellus. NCBI lineage: Eukaryota > Metazoa > Chordata > Mammalia > Rodentia > Caviidae > Cavia > Cavia porcellus. The sequence goes on from NW_026947505.1 coordinate 17,148,091, forward strand.
CAGCTCATTATTTTTGCAATATAGTTCAGATCCTAAGCTTCTGCATTGTGCAGTCTACAATTGTACAGCATGGGAATTCACAGGTGTTAAATTATCTGCACAGAGCACATTCACTGTAATTTTGGATTCAGTAGAAGTGCCCTATATACCAGGGAAATTATAGCACTGAAGTAGAATGTAAGAATTACAGTGTTCAACAAAATTGTGCTCCTGAGCTCATAACCAGAACTGTATCTATGCACAATGCATGGGAATTTTGTTGTAATGATGCACACTGTGACTTGTTTTTTAAAAAAAGAATTTAAATATTTTCATTAACTGAAAGGCATTTTTACAAGACAGAAAATTAACCACGGAAAGCAAATAACTCCTTTGGTTAATGATAAAATATATGAAATATTTTTATCAATAAAAATTCCACTCATGAATAGAATTAAAATTCACTGTAAAGGAGATGAAATCTCCTCAAAAGGTAAAGTAGATTTTACTAAGATTGCATTCGCACTACAGATGTTGTAATATTTACCAGATATAGAGGGCATTATGGTGATGATGTTACACTTTCTTTGAAACAATTGAAATTGAGCCTGTGACCCAAATAGAGACAAACCAGAAAATTCTAGGAGACTATTATCCCTTAATGTAAAAATACAGAAACCCTGAGGACACTCTCATTTTTCTGTGCATCTACAGCCCATTTGGGGTTTGCGTTCAGGGCAAGAGGTTATATTCAGAAGCAGTATTATCTTAATTGAATAACAGAATTACCTACAATTTTGTAAATTGGAGAAAGTTTTCTTTCCTTCACGTGATGTTATTAGGTAGTTATTTCTTGAGCCAGAAGGATAAAATGGGGAAGGCTGAAGCATTCAATTAATGTGGAGCTCCAGTAACTGAGGGGCTTGGGGGCACAGTGAGGGTGAACACAAAGCGGCAAAAGTGGATTCCAGCCCCCCATTCCATGCAATTATTGGTGTCCCAGATGCCTCAGGTCACTTCTCCTGTGCGGGGTGTCAGGACGGCCTCTTCTTCCATTCTACCGCACGGTGACTGTGAGAGCCGGGTTGGGTCCTTCCAGAGGCCACACGTGTGCAACTCGGTCTGATTTGCTTACTCTGTCCCTTCTGATGCCACTGAATTTTGAAACACTAATACTGACATCAAAGGGCCAATACTATGAGGAATAAAGTAATAATAAGTTCTACAACAATAGCTACAAGGTTTTATAGTTTTTGTTTTTGTGTGCCAAGTACAGTACTAGGTACAGTACAATCATCTGATCAACACAATAACTCTATGGGCTGAAGAATATTGTTATCTCATTTTATAGGGAAGGAATGTGAACCTCGCTGAAGGCCACACAGTTCAGTCTCAAACCAAGTCGTAGGATCTAAGCTTAAACTCTAAACCTTGCATTCTGATTTCCTACCTTACAAGAAATAATGATTGACCACAACATGACAGGTATCATGTACTCTACATGCATCCTCCTCTTGTGAATAAAATGCTGTAACTCCGCTCAGTGAACTTCCACTCAGCCAGAAATTATATAATAAGGCTGCTGAAGTAGAAATCATCCCTTTTCACCAGGGATCCACAATAAGTATATTTTGCCACTCACAAGCTTTGTGAAGTTATTCACACTCCTTTAAGTCTCTGATTCCTTATTAGAACAAAGATAATAATTGTATCTGTTTTATGAGCTTTTAAGAAAATCAAGAATTATAACGTACAAAGAACAATGAATACTGATATTGTTTCTCAATAAATTTCAGCTGCACTGATGCGGGTATTTCTCACCCTAAAGGCAGCCTCACGATCTTGTGTCCCAGGTACCTTGGGACACATTCACTTGCACTTAGGTCAGACTGAAAATTGTGACTCGGTGTCTCAGAAGCTTTTCAGTACCGTGATTTGCTTCTGTGTCAGGGTAACTTCACTTCTTACTGAAATAACTGTCTCCCTAATTTTACAAAGTTTTTAGCATTCCTTTATCTCAAAGTCTCAACATAATTACCTAGAAACTGCCTACCAAGCGCCAAGCTCACTTCTCCATCTTTTTATGAGATGTACTGTGTCACCACCAAATGGGTCCTGGAGCCTGTCCAGAGAGGCCAAATCTCCATTGTAGACTTATACATATAATAAACCTATTTTTAAACTTGCCAGATAAAGGAGTTTGAGATGGACTGACCCTCCCTAGAACTAATGAGTTACTTTTTAAAAAAAGCCTGAATCAAAAAGGTTTGTACCAGACTCATAGAATCTGCTGGCTTATTAATCTTCGACTTCTCAACCTCCAAAACTGTGAGAAGTAACTTCCTGTTCTTTATAAACTACCCAGTTGTTAGTGTTTTGTTGAGTAGTTCCTGTTAATAGAGACAATCCTAAGCAAAATATTAGTAAATTAATATAAGAATATATTTAAAAAGACAATCAATAATTGCCAAGTTGTGTTTATTTCAAAATTGGTAAGACTGTTTTATACCCTCTCTGAAGTGAGGTTGGTGGGGGAACAAGGATCACTGACTTGGGGCTGGGGATTTAGCTCAGTGGCATAAGCGCCTGCCTTGCAAGTGTGTGGTCGTGAGTTTGATCCCCGGTATGGATTAAAAAAAGGAAAAAGACAAAAATTGGGGTTTTTTTTGTTTTTTTGTTTTTTTTTTGGTAATACTGGGGATTGAATTCAGGGCCTCAGCCCTATTCTGAGACAGGGTCTCACTAAACTGCCTGGTTAGGCTCAAATTTGAGATCTTCCTGCCTTAGACTTCCCAGGCGCTGGGATTACAGGTATGCACCACCACACCTGGCTTGAAACTGAAAAAATTGTAACCAGTATGAATTTTTGTACGCAACATCAGAAAGGTGTTTAAAGAAAGTAAATATTTCTAAATCTGAGGAATGTTAAAGGGAGGTCAACCAATAACAAAGATGAGCCACCGGCAGGTACTCCGGATGGGTGATGGGACTGTGATTGTCAGATATTGTAGGCAAAGCTGACCATAAAAGTGAAGGGCTTGGGGACATTCTGGACTTTCAGCATACTAAGTCATATACAAATTTCTCCACAACTCAGAATCAGACTGTTGTGTAATTTTGACATTATCCTACAAAAAAATCATTGCAAAAATATAGACAAATCCTTAGAATTAGAAATGTAAGAAATATGCAGTACTAAGAATCAGCAACTTCTTCAATGTAATACAATACAACAAAAAAGGAATTAAAATGCTTTACCTTGGTATGTGTTCATTCTCCTTTCTAAAGAGTCTAAAGAGCCTCAAAAATAAACATAGATGACTAAAGGCTGACTAAAATTCTTTTTTTTTCCAAAATACAAAGTGACTGTGCAGGAAGAAAATGTCTCAAATAAAGTCTTCTAAAATATCCAATCTTACTCAAAACCTTATTCAAAGCTCTCTGAAGAGATTTTCAGAGTTGTGTAGAGTACTTACAGCGGGCATAACTTAGACTCATCGAAATTCGAAGTAAAGAAGAAAAACAGAAAAGGAATCATCCTCTCAAATAAGCAGTAGCCTTAAAAATACAAAACATTTATTACCAGTTCTTCAAACCCTGCTGCGCAATCTCACTGCCACTCACAGGAATGGCCTGTGGGTGGAATCCAAGCTCTTCACAGAGTTAAGACAACGTAGCTCTTTTCTGATCATGCTTAGAGACTAATCAAGCTCTGTTCTCCTACTTTGATCCCTTGGGCAAAGAGCTGAAGCTGTATCTCTCCTGATCCTTCTAGCAGAACATTCTGGAACATCAAAGTCAAGCGTGACATCTCAGAGACAAACTGAAGTTTCTCACAATGTGGAGCATGCAAAACAAGCCTGGGACCCGCAAAACAAGATAAGGAGACCAGGGTGCTCCTGACCCTGAAGGTAACAGATAACACACATCTGACCCCAAAATAGAGTTGATCATCACTTAGTTAATAACATAGCCCTGGCAGACAGTCATCCTTCATCATTAATAAAACATTAAAATGCTGTTTATTTAAGGGTACTGTAGAAGCATCCCAATTCTGGGGTTATTCTAGAACTGAAGAAAGCAATGTCTTGCTTTAGGATGATGTCACCTTCTAAAACATAGTCATATAGAAGTGGTTACAGGTAGAACAGAGGAATTATCTACATTATAAGGTTTTTTCTTTCAGTTTTTGCCTAAGGAGAAGGGCACTGTATCCAGAAGACATCTGTATCCCAACGACCACGGTGAGGTAACCAAAGTGGTACTTCAGAGCTTTGGTTTCAGGGACCCTTGATCAAACGTGACAGAGTGGGAGATATAAGATGCTGTCATGTGGTCCTCGTTTGACCTTCCCTGGCTTCCAGCCACCCCAGCAGCTGAGCAGATGCAGGGGGCTGCTAGTGTAAAGCCAGGCTGCTCCTCCAGTGTAGACCCAGCAGCTCGTTCCCCTCATGGAACTGCAGGCTGTCAAAACATGATTTTAAATACCACTTGAGGTTTTCAGGGACTTTGATAGGAAGAAAAGGTGCTACCCTAGGTTAATCTGTGGATAGAAAAAGTCTCCAGGGTGAATAAACAAATGGCATTATGAACTAACTAGACAACAATCATTTCTAGTTGACTTTCTTGAGTTGTTTCGAGAAACTGAGGGCATAAAGGCTCCACATGCGGAAAGCAGAGGCCACAGCCAGTCAGTTGGAGCCTGCAGCTTCCTGCCAGCTGGGAGAGTGAGTGAGACTCCCCGGGGACAGAGGATCGAAGTTCTAAGGTACAGCAGGCCAACTCCTAGTAAATCCACGGGAGGATGATGTCTTGAAAACAGGTGAGCATTAGTTTAGCTATAACAATGAAGTTCACTAACTTTTCAATTTCTAAACTCCTTTTTAAATTGTTTTCTTTTTCTAAGCTGAATTAATTTTTACCTAAAGAGATTTAATGTAGAGACACATTAAGAACCCAGAGATCTACCCACAGATGGTTACTGTAATAAAATTGGGAACTTATTAGCTATGCAATTATGTGCCCAAAGGAAAACCCACAGTTAATCAAGTAATTTTTAAAAAGTAAGTTTGAAATTGTAAAATCACCTGAGTATTAACAAATAAAATCATACTTCAAAAAATTATTTTAGATGATGCTAGATATGCTCAGAGGCAGAAATAAATAAACTATGGTCCTCTGAGCTTATGACAAAGAATTAATGAATAACTGCATGACGTTAAGACTCCATCACCAAGATACTGCCTACAAGATAACAAAACATTTTAGTTGATAGAGCGCTAATTTGCTCTCGATCAAATTACAGAATAAACCATCTGTAAAAGGTCAATTATCTTTAATGTTTAGGACATTTGTTTTGCAAACCAAATATGTATTTGACTAAAAGTTCTGACAAACAGTGTATTAATTAAGGGTAGTGGGTAGAGTATTGAAATTGTGACATAGTAAATTAGGATGATGGGTTACTCTACACTCTGAAGGGAAGGAAAACAGTGGATTATGAAACAGAGTATTTTCTTTTCCACTTAGATTTTCTGCACTGCTGTATATTCATATGAAAAACCAGTAATAAGGATTAAGGGTGTTCACTTCTAGCCATAATTTTGCACATGAATTCTGTACTGCCCTATTCTGAGCATACCACATGCACCATCGGGTCTCGTATTCCCTCTGTAAGGCGCCTTGGCAGATGTCAGAGAAGTTACAGTACTTTGCTTACTCAAGAACATTCAGTTCCAAAGCCAGAGTTGGGATTAAATATAAACAACCTAACCTAAGAGCCCACATATTTAACCATAATGCTTCATTGTAGTGGTTCATTTTATTTGTTGATTTGGCAATTGTAGCCTATGTATGCTATTTATTTGGTCAAACACTCAGCTAATTGGTGCTGTGGAAGTAATTTTTTAGATGTGATTACCAATTAAATATTGGTAGATTTTCAGGAAAGCAGACCCCTACCCACGTGATATGATGGCCTCATCTAAAGGGTTAAAAGCCTTAATTAAGAGCAAAGATCAAGGCTTTCCCAAGGGGGAGCTATTGTGCCTCAAGAAACTGCTGAAGTCTTTCAGCTGGCAGGGGTGGGACTCAGTTGGCAGAATCAGCTCTTCCTTGATTTTTACCCTACTGGCCTGACTTCAGGCTTCATAGCTCACACATTGCATGACCCAAGTCCTTAGAACAAATAAACACACAAGTAAATAAATAAGTCCCCACACACTCACACCTATTGGTTTTCTCCATGGCGAACCCTAATACACAGCTATTTGTAGAATCTGAAGTTTCCATTGCATGATGTTAGTCATTGACTCCTCTTTAGAATCCTATGTGCTGGATAAAACAAAAGTTAACATTTCAAAACCAGAAGAAATGCAGTCAGCAGAGGTGCACTCTTTATACAACTCACAGGTCTACTAAGTAATAAAATCTAAACTAAAACAGTTCAGCCAGCACATGTGTTATGTTTAGCTAACAATAGATGTGTTCCATTTTTGAAGGGATTTGAGTTGGTTACCTCTTACCTAGGACATGTGGCTCCCGGCTTACAAGTGTTTTTTGTTTATCTCCTGTTAGTTCTCAAGGAGGTAAGTGCCACTTACCAGATAGATCAGACGAGGAAGAAAACTCTGATTTGAAAGTAGATAAATTCTATCTTCTAGCTACTTCCTGGAGCTAATATAATGGGCAAACGGCCAGAGGTGTAGAATCAAGAAAACATCACCTTCATTTCTTTAGTATTCACATTCAAATGAATATTCTTTTCCAGTGCAAAAGCTCATTCTTTGAGATATGGCCCAAGGAGTATGTGCTTACTGAGTCACACAGCAATAGCTCTTTGCTAAGGTCCTGTAAACTACCTGTAGTATTTACATTAGTACTTACAATAACTTCTTTCTCCTTAAGCTGATTTACCCTATCACCTATCTACTTGCCAAAATTTTATCTTCTATTATATGAATCATGCTACAAGATTAGCAATCATAAGGTCCCTGGAACATATCACAGTTAACAATGCATGGGTCGAGTGGACAGAATAAGAGATTACAGTAGGGGGTGAGAGCAGAGTGAGTTCTTTATGAGATACCATTTGGCGCCAAGAGACATATTCATGCAATCAACATGTATTAATGACATGTCACTTGGAAGACTGTAGCCACTAGTCCTTCTTTATATTTGGTGATCTATTTCACTAGGAAACCCATTCTCTTGTTCACCTTGGCAAATTTTCCCAGTCTTGCAACCTTCAGTCCTTCTGCTCACTCAAGATCATCTCATTTACTTGATGGAAGAACAGAAGCCATCTGCCTGGACCTCCCTAACCATCACATAAATGCCCATCTTCACACCACAGTTCAGGAGGAGCTGACCCCCTTCCTATCCGAAGACAAACTCACCTGCTCTTCATATAAAATGGCAGTTTTGATGTTGCTGTTAAGATGTATTTTCATTAACATTTAAATCAGCAGATCTTGAGGAAACAAGAGCCTCCACGATGTGCTGTGCTGGCCTGCGGGTAAGTCCACAGAGACACTAGAGAGGGAGTGGGGATGAAAAGGAACAACAGACACAAAGGTTGGAGACAAGATGAAGAAGTCCAATCAAGTCTTGTTTATTCACAGAAGGAGTAACAAATATATAAGATATTGAGGAGGAGGGATTTGGGTTCTGAGACATCAGTAGGTAACTTAGTAACAGTGGCAAGACGGAGGGTTATAGGTCAATTCTAATTTCCCGGGCACGAGCTCATAAGGTGGGCTGATTAACATAATTCCTGAATAGGCCAAACAAGCTAGGTAGGCAAGGTGCTGCTTAACTACCAAACTTAACTCCTAGAAGGAGTTAAGGTGGTGTAGCCTGCACATGGTAAGGTGGTGTGGCCTGCAGATATAAGGTGGCAGCCAATTACAGGGCTTCCCACAATGTGGATGGAGGACATCCAGGCAGTGAAGACTTAAACAGAGACCACTGAGGCCTTCAGCACAGTTAAGATGAGTCCAGACAGTCACGCTGTCTCTGGACTCAAGAATACCGCAGTCCTTCCTGCTACAGTTTCCAGTCTGCTGGCATCCTGCCCTGCAAATGTCAATCATGCAGCTTCCCCAGTCATGTGAGCCAGTTCCTTGAAATAGCTGTTTCCATAGAGACAGGCAGTAGATCACAATCAACAGACAGATCAATCCATAGATTTATAGATGGATCTGTCTACTTTGTTGGAAACCTCACACCAAAGTTTCCCGATATTTTTCACAAAATCACCTTAAAATCAGTGTTTTTATAGCACTTAGCTGCTCTTGCCCACTGAATTGGAAGCCACCCTGGCTTCAGCACACCTGGAGCCCTTATCTGCAAATAGATATTGAAACATTATTATTTATTTGTGCCAACTGTTCATCAGTGTATAGTAATCATTTTCACCCCAGTAATGATTTTGCCTTCAAATTTTGTCTTAATGGCAATATGGGTGAACCAGCTTACTTTTGATTATTTATCTGTTCTACTTTTCCTCATCAAAATAACATGGAGTCACCTTGTTCCTCTATGTTAATAATCCCTTTTTAAAGGTAATTTTATTGAATGTTTAGCCTCTGTTCTTTGTATGAAGAATTTTGTTCATTGTCCTTCTTGTAATTATCAACATTTGGATTTATTCCTACCCTCTCTCTCTTTACCTTCTATTTCAAACATATTTATCTTTTCCCAATTTCTCTTGTTATTATTTAGATATCACCAATTTATATCACATAAGTGATTATGTAAAAATTGTTAACAGATATTTGTTTAAACATAAACTAAAACAAATCAATAATTCAAACTTTTTCCTGAACAGTAACTGCTCACTTTCCTTATTAAATTATGGATATTATGAATGTTTAAAAGTTTATTACAGCTTTTTAAATAATGCAAATTAATGCCACTATTGTTATTGTTCTACAAAAAAATACTTCTCTATATTGACCCACGTTAGTCAATTAGTCAATTTCTTTGTTTACCATCACTACTGGAATCATATTCTCTTTTCAGGCTTTTTCCTTACTTATATCATTAAAATGTTTTTATTTGTCAAGAATCTGACAGTGGTAAATCCTTTCAATTTTGTCTAAAATTATGTTTTTTTAAACTTTCTTCAAAAATGGCAGCTTGGATAATTAATTCTTCATTAACAGTTATTTTATCTTAGTAAATTGAAGAAAGTAAAAAAAATTAGCTTTTGGAATTCCCATATAATTTTGTTTTCCTTGTGGTAAACTAACTTTATGGTTATGTTTAAGATCTTCTCTTTCTCTTGGGAATTCCACAATTTTACTTGACAGTTTTACACATAACACGTCTATTTAACCTGCTCGAGAATCATAGTATTTCTTTACTCTGAGGCTTGATATCATTCATCTATTGCATCTTCAGTCATCATATCCATAAACATTTTCACTCTTTTTCTTTCAATTACCCCCTTCTACAACTCTGATGAGCCTGGAATTCTTGTTCTAACCTCCATGTCTCCTAATTTCCCCTATGTGTTTTCTAATTCTTTATGAGTAATTTTCTTTAATCCAATTCTATTTAGTAATTTTTATTTAGTTGTACCTTATGTTTTTAATTCAATTTTCCATTGAGTTTTTTTACATTAAGTCTTTCAGAAATTTGTAACACTTTTTCTCCTTAGTGTTCCGTTTCTTATAATTTAGATTTCACATATTATGTTGTGTTAGGAACTGGAATTCTTGGAGTGCCAATTTTTTTTGTTAGGTTTGCTGACTTTTACAGATGACGATTATTGCAGGTCAGCTAGGTTGAAGGTGCCTGTTTGGAATAACTTTACATTTGCTTACCCAACCTACCCCTAGAATATCACCCTGTGGGATTCAATTGTGCAAAAATTTTCCATCAAAATATCCAGGCTTTCTGAGAACCTATAATTTTGATTGTGCACAAAATGCAAGTTTGGAGTTTAGATTCTTTGAAAGTTTTCTTTCGTTTTAGATGCCAATTTTGCCTTTGTTCTTTTCTTTCTATACTAGTGGGAAGGTATATATGTATGTGTGTATGTGTATTTATTTACTTTATGAGGAAAAATAAAAGAAAATTCTAAACAAAATAATAAGAAAATGACAGTAATTAATACATTGCATATGGTTGTCTTTGAGGCAGTTACAAGATATGGATATAAAAAATTGTCCAAATGATGCTAGCACAAACCTTTCTTTTCAATGAACTAAGAGAAACTAGTAAAGTAACTACATTGTGCTTTTTCTTTTCTCTTCCTTCCTTTCCCTTTTCCCCCACCCTGGTTCTTTTTTCCTTTTGAACAATTTCTTACCATTTCACAATACTTATTGTACATTTTGGACCTTATTTACTTTTTCAGTTTGTCATACCAGGGAAACAATATAATGTTTATATAAATGAGTCTGCTTTATTTCACTTATGAGTATGGTCTCAAGTTGCATCCATTTACCTAAAAATGTTTTGAGTTTGTCCTTATTTATGGCTGAGTAGTAGTTTCTTGTATAAAAAAAAGTACATCTTTTTTATCCATTCCTTGGCTTATAGGTATTTGGATTGTTTCTATGATTTACTTACTGCAACTTGTGTTACTATAAACATAGGTGTGGTATGATGATTTTAATTCTTCTGGGAAGATACTAGAAGTGTAATAGTTGGGTCAAATGCAATCTCTAATCCTAGTTTTATTTTTTTAGAAATCTCTGCACTGATTTCCACAGTGATTGCATCAGTCTACACTCTCACTGAAAGTGGAGGAGAGGTCCTTTTTCCCCACAACCCTTTCAGTGTTTGTTGTTGGTTGATTTCTTGATAGCAGCCTTTCTGGAGTGAGATGAAATCTCAGTGTTGTTTTAATTTGTATCTCTCTAGTGACCAATGATGTTGAACATTTTTAATGTATTTATTTGCTATTTGATTTTCTTTATCTGAGACACACATATTCACCTTAGATACCCATTTTTGGATTGGATTTTTTAATTGGGAGAGCCTGACTTTTTTCAATTCTTTATCCTGTATTCTTTGGCTGAGGGATGGTAAGCTAAAATTTTTTCCCACTCTGTGCATTGTTGTTCTACTCTGTTGGTGATTTCTTTTCATGTGCAAAAGCTTTTTAATAAGATGAGATCCCAGTTGTTGATTTTTTGAACTACTTCCTGTGCAGTCTAGGTTTTATTCATGAAGTGCCTGCCTACACATATATCTTCAAGATTTCTACCTACTTTCTCTTCCTGTATATTTAGAGTTTCTGTTTTAATATTTAGATCTTTGGTCCATTTTGACTTTAGTCTAATGCGTAGCTATAGACATGGATGTAGTGTTAGCCTTCTGCACAATATTGGCAAAAAAACAGACCTGAGGATCAATGAAATAGATTAGAGGATTCAAACACAACCCCAAACATATTCAGCCACCTTATCTTTGCCAAAGGGGCCAAACATGTTCACTGGAAGGAAGAGAGCCTACTTAATAAACAGTTCTGGAAAAACTGGTTTTTCACATGCTGAAGGCTAAAACTATTTTTATTTGTGTAGGATGTTCTTCTTCTGAGAATTTCCCTCAAGTTTAGTCTTTTAGGGTTCTATATTAATTCATAAGTCTCAGATTCAATCTTCCTTTCTTCTGAATACAAATCTGCAAAAGTAACTCTTGTAAATATTCAACTCTGAGCATGTGGACTACTGGACCGCTGGTACCAAGAATCCTGTAAGCAGCTGTATTAGCCCATGGCCCTTGTATGCTTCACTCTGCCACCAGAATGCTCACTACTCTTTTGCTGCTTACTGAATAAAGAAATATACATATGTTTTTAATATGCATGTATTTAAAATACATATTTAAAATATAACTATCTAGAATTTGATAAGTGCTGGTAATGGAATTTTCTACATTTCTTTGTTCTTCAGTCCTATATCTCTTTATCTGGCTGCCAGTTCTTAAAGGGTAGAAAACAAATCCATTTTCCTAGTTATAGAAACCAAATTTAAGGCAAAGAACAAGACCAAAATGTGTGTGTGTGTGTCTATGCACAGAGACTTAAGTGTGACTTATATGAATGTAATTGGTAAAGCCCTAAATCAGGGAAGGTTTTCATGAGGAGGAAGGTATCGAGAGAAGAGTTTTCTACAGAAGCAGAATCTGCCTGTTAGCATCAGAGGACACAGCGTGTGTGAACACCTAAACGCTTAAGGAGACAAGGATTATTCAGAGACATGGGAGGGGGTCCGTTCTACAGAAGCATAAGCTAGACAAGGGGAAATGGCCAAAGTCAAAGTCTGGGTCATGATGATCCATTTTAATTCCATGCTGAGCAGCTTATGTTTTATCCTAAAGACAATTAAAAATCTTTGAAGGATTTCCAAGCAGAGAAGTGGTATAAGGAAAGTTCCTCAATAGGGGCATATGTTTAGTACAGGAGCAAGATAAAATATGGTACTCACCCACATCTGATTCTCCATCATCCGATACCCCTCCTGCCTGGGGGCACGTAATGTCAAGGCAGGATGGTGTAGGGAGGCAGAGGGATGATTCTAGTACGTCTGATACCAAGGACATGAAAACAAAAGGAAGAACCAAATGAGAAGCTAGGGAGAGGTTTGAAGTTCAAAGGAGGCAGGAGACAAGCAAAGACCCAAATGGGCTGGGATCGAAGTCTGTTATGGAGCCAACGAATCAAGTCCACGAAGGTGCAAAACAACCTAAGTAAATGAAGAAAACAGGAGAGAGTGTTTGGCACTGTGTGTTACGATGAGTTGTGGCCAGTAATTGGGAAGCTTGTAGCTTTGTCTGTTTTCACTTATTTACATAGGAGATAGGCTCGGCCACTGCTTATTGTTACTGCCTTTCTGATTGGGTCTATCTGGCCCACTAGAATTACTGAAAATTCATTGTTAAATACAATCAACAATCAAAAGACAAATAAACATAATGATGTATATACAATGTATCACAGTGCTTTGATTTGAAAGAAATAATATTTCTTTATTATAGATCTAGCAGTGTCTCTATGAATACAAAGATAGAACTATCACACAAGGCAAGGCGGCAGCTCTCCTGCCAGAAGAAGTAGGCTGGGCCGTCTGGATTCCCCATTTCCTTTGTAAGACAAATCTGGCAAACCTCTTGATGCCAGCAGGTGTTTATCATCCTGTCCCTACTCTAAAGAGAGAGAAACAGCATGAAGATGTGGTGCTCTAAATTTAAAACAAAACCCACTTTATACCAGATGAGGAGCAGTAGCTGGGATGTTCTAGGAAAATGCTGCTGTAGAGTTTTTTTGTCCTTTTTGGAAACGTAGGTTGTTTCTTTCCCGTTGTGGCAATAGGGCATCGCTAACCCTAAGTAAATTCCCACAATGGTCCACATATGATGGCCGTGAAGTTTAAATAAAGGGAAATACTAAATTATCATTGTAAAATCAATAAACAAGAGACTTTCCCTTTCCTTATCAGTTGCAACTCTGAGTGATTCCTATTTTATACCATGTTTTTTAATGTGAACAGTTATATTGAAGTATGTGCTGCATATTTTATAACTATCAAATAGATTTTTGACAGTCATACAGATGAATAATTACCAAATCATTATACAAAAATGTAGGAGTCAAAATGTAGGAGATAAGAACATAAGGATTCCACAGCTACTGTCCCAAGGCGTTTGCCAACTGTTAACACAATGTTAGACCCAATTACAGCCTAAGATACAGTGCTTATGTGTCAAAATAGGAGCAAATACAGTTGCTAAAAAGGCACAGAATTCAATATGGAATGCATGAAATTTAAAACATAGAAACAGAAATTCATGTGGAAATTTGATTAGGCAATTAGGAAGATGAGACAGCTCTTGATGATGGGGTTGGTACTGTCGGCTGGACTTGAAGTTGGCTACGCAGGGGGACAGTGTGAAGCTTTGAGAGAGAAGATGAACGCCAAGGGGAATCACTGGGGACAGAGGAGAGGGCTGAGACTAGAAAAAGAGCACAATCAGGATGGGAGGCTTGGGAATGTGAGAAGGGCTCTAAGAGGTGTGGGATTGGGCATCACCACCAAGACATGGGAATGAGAATGTACAACTACAGGAAAGACGCAATTCAAGATGCTTGTGAAGTTAGTAACTTGATCACAGTGAAGCTAGTTATATATAACCTGGAACAAAATCACTTCACTAAATGGGGAAAGAAAAGGAAGGTTATCAAGAGTTCATCAGTGAGTGGGAACTTTAAAAGTATAAAGTCTGATCACAAAGTACAGTGAATGTTTAAACTTTAAAAATTTATTCCAGAAAATTTAGAAACTTCTTTTATTTGAAACACACTTATCCCACGATTCTTTCTACTTTCTGAAGCAGTTCTGTAAGCCCTCTTTCAGGAGTCTTTTGTTACAGGGTGTGGCTTCCTCAGTGTTCTTAACTGAAGGCAAAACGTTTACCTTCTATGGTTATTTTGTCTTTGGGAAAGAACCAGAAGTCATAGATTGCCAGATCCAGTGACTGAGCTGGCTAAGGACACAATATAATGTTTCTACTTGACAGAAATGTCTGTAACATTTTTAAAAAATTTTATTTAAGGAGAAAAAGAAAAGAAAAGCAGAAAAAGGGTACAAGTTATATAGAATTTCAGGAAAAATAAATAGTAGGAAATTACTAATTAACAGATTACATATTGTCATCTTAGAAATAGTTGTTCAAGTTACAAAATTAAAGCATATAAAGTGGATCTTCAAACAGTAAGACTGCAAACATTTCTGTCCAATGGTCCAACAAAACTCATGGTTATCTATCTTATACACTTAAATATACATGTAGTTATATCTTTTAGAGCACTTTCTTTTCCTATCTTTTGAACAATGACAATTACACATTTTGGGTTTTTATACTCCCACAGTTCTTATTACTTTTTTTTTTGAAGGGAGTAAAACCAAATGTGACATTACAGAACAGAGTCAGTCAAATCAAAAGGATGGACATAATATATAATGTAAAAACATAATACAAGGTGCTCAACAATGGTTACCATACGTCTCTTGCTATCTTAAAAAGAATTGCCTATATCATCAGTTATAATAAAATTGAACAAAACAGTAAAGAACAAAACCAATAAAACCAAAATACTGGAGACATTACAGGTCTTAAAAAAGAAGATAATAGTCAACCAGAATAAGCGTCATAATGAATTGTATTGTCTTCACAGTTGTTGCCTATACTTTCGAACTTGGTACTATCAAGCAAAAGAGAATAGAGGAAAATCAACAAAACAAGATGGTGAGAGCAATACAGGGTTGCAAATCAGGTTAATAGGAAATCAAAGTGGGTTACTACAATATATCCTGCTATTTTTTATTTATTTTTCCCTTAATTAAAAGGTTAAAAATAAAAAAAGTAAATAATAAAAAAAGGAGATTGAGATAAAAGAGGGCATAACAACAAAACAGCGCAGGTCAAAACATAACCTTTTAAGCAAAATAGTGTTTCACCACAAAATAATCCCGACATAAAAGTGGTTACCATAGTATCTCTCTCCTTGAAATCTTTGAGTATAACTTCATATTCTGTAGCATCAAACATATCAAGACAATGTAAAACCATTCAAGGGGATGACAGTATTACAGGGTATTTAGAATCAACTAATAGAAAATGAACAATGGTTTCTGTATTATCTCCTTGTCTATAAAAGTTTTTGTTTATATTATTACATATAATAAAATACAATAAAATACAACATGTTAAGACTGATGGAGACAGAAGAACAAAAGCTTGATGGGACTTCAAAACAAGATGATATTCAATCAGCAGTAGCTATTACGATGTCTTGTTTTCTCCAAAATAGCTGTTCATACCACTCAACCTTCTCTGCCTCATTTCTGTTGAGCTCTTTTTCTGTCATTTAATTATCAGTTTGTCTTCTTCACTTCATTTCGCTTTCTGCTCCATTCATTGTGGCCTCTCTGCCACTGTTTCTGGAATCTTGGTATTTTTCATTTTTAGAATATCCTACAGTATTCTCTGTAGAGTTGAACTGGTGGTTGCAAATTCCCCTAGTTCCTCTTTATCCTGGAAGCACCTTGTTTTTCCATCAATTTCTAGGGACAGTTGTGCAGGATATATCAATCTTGGCTGGAGGTTATTATCTTTCAAAGCTTAGATTATTTCACCCCACACTCTTCATGATTTGATGGTTTGTGCTGAGAAGTCTGCGGTAATTCTGATGGGTATTCCCTTGTAAGTGATCTGTTTCTTGTCTCTGACAAGAAATAATATTATGTTCTTATACTGGATTTCTGGAATTTTGATTATTATATGCCTGGGTGTAGTCCTAAGATGGCTGGGGTCCTGTGCGCCTCATACATCTGAGTATCTTTACCTTTTGCTAAATTAGGGAAATTCTCCTGGATTATTTCTGTGAATAGCTTTTGTAGTTCATTTGTTTGTTTCTCTACTTCTTCTTTTATGTTCTTAATTCTTAAGTTATAGACCCTCTTATCATCTTCTAGCCTTTGTATTATTGCTGTTTGTTTGTTATTTTTAAGAAGTTTTTCATTTCATGCTCCCACCTTACAAATCTGTCCTCCAGTTCAGATAATCTATCCTTAGTTTCTTTCAAGCTGTTATGCCAGCTTTCAATAGAGTTTTTAGTTTCCTGGTAATCTCTTTGAATCTGCTTCATGTATTCTATGTTTTTTCTATTTTCTCCATCAAACAACTCTCCCCTTTTTTTCTGTTCTTCCATTCCACCATATGTTTTTTCTTGGGCAGTGCTTAGCATTTCTCTAACTATTCTACTTATATCTTGCTTTATTTCATTAAATACTTCAGTTTTGAACTCGTCTATGAGGCTCTGGAGATACCACTTTACGTCTCTTGGTGCCATGTCTGACATTGCATGTTTTCTGTTCTCATTCTCCTTTGCATTTACCTTTCCTGGATCAGTGTTCTCAGGATTGGGGACTGAGGACCCTTTCTTGTTGCTCCTTCTTCCCATACTTTTTCTTCCTTCCATATAAGCGTATATAGGAGGCCTAGTTTTTTTTTTTTTTTTTTTTTTTTTTTCTTTGTTATTACAGTTTGTTTGAATCCGCCAGCTAGGTGTTCCCGCCCACTGCAGTGTACTAGGGAGACACAGACTTGGGCAGCCTCTGCTGGGCCCGCCCCTCCAGGTCAGCCTACTGAAGGCTTCACTGCTAGGGTGCACCGCTAGGCGCTGGGATCTGTGTTGGGCTCGCCTACTGGGTCTTAGTCCACAGCGTCACCAGGCCAAGCACTCCCCACCAATCCCACTTGAGAGGGGAATATGTGACTGAAGTCACTGCAGCGTCCAGTTCCGGCTAGTCTGTCCGGTCCCAGAATGTCCTCTGTTGGATCCTCCTAGTCTATGGAAGAGTCCCCATTCCCCTCACTCACCACAGGTCGATGCAGGGCTCCCTGCCAGTCCTGCTCTCAACTCCATTTGCCAGTTCCTGCTCTCAGAGCTTTCACACATCTCTCTACCTGCTGTGCCGATTCAGATGCAGCAGCGGAGAAAGGAAATTCAAATAGCAGCTTCCAGTGGCACAGGTTCCAGCTCAAGCTGAGATTTTTATCTGTTCCTGTTATAGCACCGGGATTGCATCTCCAGTTGGTTTCTTTCAGCTTAGTTCATTCTTGGGTCGGCAGGGTATATCTCCCCTTGCTTAGGACTCCTCACACCTCCTGGATTCTAAGCTGGCAATCTCAGAGCGCCTCCGTAGCTGCTGTTATCTGTCTGCCATGTTCTCCCAGAAGTCCTCCTATAACATTTTAAATAGATTCACGATCTTAAGGCAGCCATAAGGACACTAATGAAAGAGGACTCCCAGAACTGCTTCAGAAAGTGGCAAAAATGATAGGATGTTCAAAGCTAGGAGGATATATTGAGGGGATTAACTGCAATGTGTCTTTTCTGCAATAAATTTTGAATTTTTAATTTAAATAGTTATTAGTTTGGGTAGTGAGTTCTTAGATGCAAAGCCAAAACACAACAGTAAAAAGAAAATTAGGCAAATAGGATTCCATAAAACTAAAAAGCTTTTGCACAGCAGATGTACACTTACCAAATGCTCACAATGAATGTAAACAGTGTATGTTGTAAGTTCCGTGTTCCCCTGAAACTAAGACCTAGCTAGAGAATAATCAGCTTTGCAAACGAGGGACTGAACATGCCACCCTCGGTCATCCTGTCCTTGCCTTAGTTGCTGTCATTATTCTCTTACTCAGTGAAAAACAGGTAAGGCAAAGCTAGATTTAGTTTCAGGAAAGAGTGCATGTACTAAGAATAACAATGACAAAAATGAAAATGAGGATAGAGAATTTAAAGTCAGAGGGAGAGAGGGAAGTGAGAGGGGAAGGGATTTTCCAAAAGTAATGAGCTGTGTGATGCAAAGGTGCTGAGTTCCCAAGATGAATGTAAACTTAGTGTATGACAAATGGATATTAATAAAATGAGGATAAAGTATATACAAAATCTACAGAATTTGAGAAAATATTTGTAAACAGTATATATGAGCAGAGTTTAATTTCTACAATGTATGAAGATTTCTTGTAGCTTAAAAACACAAGAATATATGACCTGTTTTGAAAATGGGCAGTCTTTCTGAATAAAGTATACAATTGAGCCTGAGGTATATGAATATATACTCGACATTCCTAATTATCAGGAAAATGTAAGTGAAGGGTATAGGGAATTATCATCCCACATCTGGTGAATGGCTATTATCAAAAATCCATAGGCAGAAAACAGTAAGTGTTGATAAGTTTGAAGGAATCTTAACTCTTTCCACTCTGGGTAAGAATGGGAAGTGGTGCTGCAGCTTCCTGATGTAGTATGGAAGTTCCTCACAATGTTGCAAATAGAGCTAGCAAAAGATGTAGCATTCCTACTTCTGGGTACATATCCAAAAGTTCTGAAGTCAGGATTTGGAAGAGATAATACCTGCATTTGTGCCTCATCCAAAATAACCACCATATGAAAACAACTCGTGTTCACAACAGATGAATGAAAAAAGCAAAGAACACACAGAGAGAGAGAGAGAGAGAGAGAGAGAGAGAGAGAGAGAGAGAGAAAGTATCGGGAGCTGGCTCCCAACCTTGTGGATGAATGTACAGTGAGGGATAAAAGACAATAGGCAAAAGTAGTATGGTATTGGGAGTCCACGAAGGCGGTGCTCTCATGGCTAAGACAAAGACCTCTCCAAATTGCCTCCTGTTTATTCGGTTATCATATTGGAGAGCATGCAGAGAATTACACACTGTAGCTGAGGCAAAATGTACAATAGTGAGCAAAGCCTTGTGAAAATGGTCAGACCCTCCAAGCAGTAAATCATCACTGTTTGGTCTCGCAGGTTGGCAGTGGTTGCCTTGGAACTCTGAATGAGATTCAGTGCCCTTATCTGCAGTGGTATCTTGCCTTTAGAGATGTCACGGTGTCACTGGCCACTATAGCCATGACCATGGGCATGGACAGCTCTGTTTCTACATGCCAGCCACTGGCTCATCAGGCAAGTCACTGAGGCCTGGGGCAGACTCAGGTTAAAACAGAAGGGCAATTGACTGATTCAAAGCCTGCTAAGCGCTGCCTCCAAGTGGTCTCAGTCACAAAGAAATGCTAGTCAGCCTTTAAAAAGGAGAAATCTTGCTGTTTGTAACAACATGTATGAATCTGGGGACATTATTCTAGATATAAAGAGGAAGTCACAGAAGAACAAATACTGCATGGGTTTATGAAGTTTCTATCATAACCAAATTCATAAAAGCAGAAAACATAATAGTGGTGTCAAAAGGAAAAAGTGGTGGCTTACAGTGGATTTGTTATACAAAGTGAATGAATTCTAGAGTTCTATGAACAGCATAATGCCCTGAACAAAATTTTTTGCACACTTAGGAATTTTCTAGGAAGGAAAACACTTTGTCATGAAGACAGATCTCATACTGAGTTTTCTTAACATACACATAAACGCAAAAAGAACACAGCAAACCTTGGGAGATTTTGGGTTACTTTGATTTTGGTGATTACACACTTAGTTTCCACCTCACTGAATTGTGCACACTAGGGCTGGGGTGTGACTCAGTGGCAGAGCAGGTACTTAGCACACAAGGCCATAGGCGAATCCCCAGAGCCGCCCAAACCCTAGCTTTTCCATATGTGCTGCTCTTTGTATGTTATTTATACAGTGATATAGCTATCAAAAGAAACAAAACAAACTGTAATGAGAAGTGCTTGTTTGGATTCCAATTTGAAAAAAGGGCTATTAAAAAACACCCTATTCTTGGACAATTGAATTTACTGATTTTGGACTAGATTTTACATAATAGCAAGGAATTTGTGTTTTTTTGTTAGCACAATGGCTTTAGAGTTATCCAAGAAAATGTCCATGTATTTTATTAATACCTATTGATGTATGTAAGAGTGAAATGTTTTTAAAATACTTCAGCAAAAAGGAAAAAATGAAAAAGATTTGTCACAATTCACCTTGAGTGGTGGGCAAACTAAAACTATTTTTATGCCTTTATTCAGAAAGAATTGAAATAAATGTAACTCAAAAAATACCAAATAACTGTGATAGCCAAAAATGAGGACATGACTACCCATCCATCGACATTTTCTTATGACTTCCTCTCATTTTGACCCCCAAATTGATGGTAGGTGAATAATTAAAAGTTAAGATCTAACTCTGTGCACCCACCAAAGTAAAACTACCGTGGATGAAATTTGTCTACATATTCATAAAGCAGAGAAATATTTAATTATCAGTTGAACATTTATCACTGGTCATTTGTCAGTACTCCCCCTGGTAGTTTAAGGCAGTGCTTTCCTGGCAATGTAGCTATTTCTTTATTGTCTACACAGATTAGAAGTACTGCATCTATTGTATTGGGAGTTGCCTGTTTATGAAAATGTGAAGCTATGATTCAGATGTAAAGCCACTTAAAATAACAAAAAGATAAATAAATCACTTTGGGTATAGCTGTTTTAGTCTGACTCCTGATTCTAAGAGAATATTAGAAAAACTAACTGAGTGTTAGCTATCTCCAAATTTCATTTAAAAGTAAAGACTGACGAGTCTCTATTTATACTGAGGTATTGAGTGTATGATAAAGGTAGCATTTCAGAACAAAGAAAAGATGAATTATTTAACAGATGGATGTGGAATAATGTTCAGCAATTTGAAAAAAAATATATAACTGAATTTTTCCTTATTCTCACAAAAATAAATTACAGGAATCAAAGTTTTAAACATAACAGTTACACAAGAAAATGGTTTATACTCTTGGAAAGGATAAGGCCTTTTAATGCCAAGCACAAAACTCAAAAAACCACAAAGCAAAGGATGAATAGATTTGTCTATGTAAAATTTTAAAATTCTTTCGAGGGGAAAATAAACATAAAAAATGCCAAACCCAAATTAGAAAAACCATGAAAGAATATTTACAACACATATGAAAAACTAAAGGTTTTTTCTAAATATGTAAAGAATATTCACAAGTCATAAAAAATAAAGCACCCTCTAAAAATGAACATAGGGCATAAATATTAACAAGTCAAGATGCTCATTCACGAGCTTGAAAATGCAAATTAAAATCACAATGAGAAATCATCTTAACCCAGTAAAGTTCCTGAACATTAAATTGTTTGATAGTACACAGTTAGGGAGGTTGAGGAGAAACAGGAATTCACAGAACGTTGAGAAGAGTACAGATTGTTTGGACAGCAATTTGGCATTATAAACCAATATTTTATATTCATATTCCTTTTTTAAAATTTTTTTATTTTATTTTAAAGAGATTAAGACAAAAGAGGACAGAACAAAGCAGATCAGAACAGAACAATTTAAGCAACACAGTATGTCACCAGGAGACAAGCCAATATAACAGTAACTACCATAATGTCTTTCTTTGAAATAGTTGAGCATAACTTCATATACAATACTATCAAACATAACAAAATAGTATAAAACCATTCAAGAGAATGAAAGTATTACAGAGCATTCAGAACCAAATAACCGAAAATGAACAATGGCTACTATATTATCTCATTTTCCATAAAAAATTTGTTTATACTAACACATATGTTAATATTCAATAAGACACAACATGATTATACTCATATTCCTTGACCTAACAATTATACTGCTAGGAATTTTCAATAGATGTATCTACGCAGGATGCTATAAAAAAATATGAACCTGCATGTATTTAAAATAACAACAAAAGGCTTGATGATATCTTCAAATCCCTTAGTAAAACACTCACTTAATAATTTACTCATAGAAAGATATATGCAACAGCTATTATGATAAATAAGATATTTGTATATCAATGTATCAATAAGATCAGATGAAGGACGTATGAAAACATTTTGGGAAGAAGATATCTGAAAAGGTGATTTTTCGATCATACATAGTTTTTGTACAGGATTACAGCTTTGTTTAGATTAAGGTAGCCAAGCATGTTCTTCCTTGCTTCATCTTCTTCCCTAAAACTCCTGGGAAAGATACTGATGCTACACCAGAAAGAGGAGAGAGCTTCAGGCCAGTTAAGTCTCTGGAGACAGTAGGCAATCCAGAGCCAGCCCATGTGTTTAGGTCACGGCTGCTCATGAACTATCAAAATACCCAACGGTATCCCAGGATTTACAGATGTGGACCTGGGCGGGGCCCCAAAATATTTATGAAATCAGCAATGACTGATGCTCATTAATATAACATATACACAAACATGTTATATGAATATGTTAACGAATTGTGTAGCACATATTTTATAGTAATTTAAATTTAAAGTCAGTGCCACATACATAATTCATGAAATTCTTTGCATTTTGCTCTGAAATGATATTAACACTTTGAAAAAGTGTTTAAATTATGATATGCGTTGCTCATGACTACAAGTTATTTTGAATAAAATAACTTTTTGCACACTACTCAGGTTGCTATTGTCTGAGATTTCTCTAGGAATCACAGTAGCAAAGTTGAATCTGTCTCAAGATGGCCCACCTTCAAAGCCTCAGGATGTGTTATTTTTTCCCTGAAGACAAGGAGTTTCTTCCCAGTGTTTATTACACAACTTGCACTAGATGCTCAAAAAGTATTAGAATGATTCATTTTAAAGGCGACTGGAGTAAGCAAAAAGAGCTTGGTTTGGGAAAACAGCCTGGGTTTCTTATCTGTGGATAAGGTAAACTTCCCTAGGTTTAATAAGTATGTTTCTTTCTTTAGAGGCATTCATGAAGTGCCATTGACAAGAATCACTCAAATTTCTCTGGATCCTTTTATTTACATGTGAACAACACAATCTCAAAACTGCCCAAATATTCCTGAAATCCTTAACAGATCTTACAAAGCACACCAGGTTCCCGACTCACCCCGGGGGTTTTGTGGTTCTCCACCAAGCCCTACCTGCCCCTCCAGTGCCAGCCCACCTCCTTGCGCCCCCAGGTAGCTGGGAACACTGTCCCCCCTGGGTCAGGAAGTCCTGGAAGCCCACTGCAACCATGCATCTAGTTCTGATACCCGCCTCCACTGCTCCCCGCGGTAGTATTCCCCAACTACGGAGCTCCTGAGCCGTTTCCCTTCCCTTTTGCAGCACCTTAGCATCTCCCAACACTAATAATGAACTTCTTTATTCTCTCTCCTCTTTCCTTCCTTCTTTTTCCTCTCCCTACCTTCCTTCATTCTTTTCTTTTTGCTACCTCCCTGTCATTTCTTTCTCATTTACAGGGCCTTGCTTTCCACATGACCAAAGCTTCAGCAGAAGCCATGTTAAATGTTAGCACCAAGTGATGCATCTCATGTGTTTAGAATTCCTTTCCTCTTCTGGTGATTCTTAATATCAGTTCAGCTGTATATGCTGGCTCTTTATGATAGCTAATTTTACATAGCAACTTTACTGTCCTAAGGGATGCCTGCATAACCGGAAAAACATTATTTCTGTGGTTTCTTTGAAGAGGCTTCTAGAAGACATTAGCATCTGAATTAGCAGAATGGGTGGAGAGACCACAGGTGGGCCTCATACCACCCACGCAGGGCTTGAATGGAAACAAAAAGGCAAAGGAATGTTGAATGTCTTGTATACTCAAGCTGGGACAATCATCTTCTCCTGTCCTCAGGGACCTGGACACAAACCAGCCTTCATGTCTTGGCTCCTCTAGTTCTCAGACTTTTGGTTTTCAACTGTAACATCAGCTTTCCTGGGTCTTCAGCGCACAGAAGGCAGATTCTGGGTCTTAGACATGTAAGCCCCTCCTTCAAAAGATCTCTCTCTCTCTCTCTCTCTCTCTCTCTCTCTCTCTCTCTCTCTCGCTGATAGCTAGTATAGTCTTCCCTGAGGACTTTCCAGGACCCCTGAAAGTATCAAAGGTCATAGATGCACAGGTTCATTATATAAAATGGTGCAGTATTTACACATAGCCTACATACATTCTTCTGTAAAGTTTGAATTATATCTGTTATTTTTAATTCATAATGCAATATAAATGCTATGAGATAAAGGTTAAATTTTATTGTTGAGGGAATAATGATAAGAAAATATGTATACATTCAGTGCAGTTGCAGTTTTAAAAAATATATTCAGTACATGAATGGTGAACCTACCTCTTTTCTTGTGGGTTCTGGCTGATACGGACCCCGAAGATGTGGAAGGCTGATTAAACACACTATTGATTCCTTCTCTGTAGAACTCTGATGAATATGATTGTCTTTTCTTTAAAAACTTATTTCTACCAAAATACACTTCCACCTCCATGAAAATGGAATACTATGGGTCCATAGAGCTGTTTTGCCACATGAGCTAGATATGATCGTGGATGCTGTCTGTTCAGTGTGAAATCCCACTCCACATAGAATGTGCAGATACTCAAACTATAGGGTTGTTACAATATTGTAAGTCTCTTACAAGAGTTGTTGGAAAACAATTATTCGCACATCAGAAACAGTCATTAAGTGTCAGCTTAGTAGTAATAATAATAGTAAATGGCACTTTTTATTATATGAATATGATTAATTTAAGATGATTGTTAGCTTATGTATGTATGTCAATTTAAATTTCTTTTGATGATTTTTAATGTATGTTTATTTCAATATTTATTTTTGTTGTATGTCTTCCTATCAGTAACTTACAGGATAATAGAAGAAATTGGGCCAATTGTGTTCATCTATGCTCAGGTTAATAATTTTTAAAGAAATAACACACCATCTAATTTTTTTTTTTTTTTTTGTACCAGGGATTGAACTCATGACCTCATGCTTGCCAGGCAGGTGCTTACACCACTGAGCTAAATGCCTAGTCACCATCTAAATTTTTAATTAAAAATTTTTAATAAAAATGTAGAAGAATTACTTACCATCTAAATTTTCAATAAAAAATTAAATAAAATATTTTTTTAAAAATTTAGTCATTTGGTATTATATATTATTATTGCCATTTTAGAAAATAACATGGAGCTACCTCAAAAACCTGAAATCAGAGTTCAACTTCTGGGTTTATAGCCAAAGAAATTGAAATGTGAATGTTAAAAAGACATTTGTACTGCTCCATTTATTGCAGTCCTGTTCACAGCAGCCAAAATTTGGAAACAATTGCCATGCCCAACAATGAATAAATATGTAGTGAAAATGTGGTATACATACACAATGGAGTACTGCTCAGGCTTTGTAAAGCAGAAAATTCTTTCATTTGCAACTCATGGGTGGTCCTACAGGATATTATGCTGAGTGAAATAAGCCAGAGACTCACAGACAAAAACCGCATGATCCGGGGCTGGGGTTTAGCTCAGCGGCATAAGCGCCTGCCTTGCAAGCAGGCAGTCGTGAGTTCGATCCCCGGTACTGATAAAAAGACAAAAAAAAAAAACAAAAAAAAAAAAAACGCATGATCCCTCTTATCTGCAGAATTTTAAATGGTCAGAGCCATAGAAATAGACAGTAGAATAGTGATTACCAAAGCAGTGGGCTGGGTACAGACAAGGAAGGAAGTTGGTCACTAAGTACAAAGTTTAATTAGATGGGCAGAGCTCGTTCTGGTGACCTACTACACAGTGTGACCATTACAGTTAATAAGAAGGTATGTAATTTCAAAGTAGCTGAAAGAAAGAATTTTAAATATTCTCACCACAATGAAATGGTTACAGACAACTGACTTAGATAGAAATATTATAGGCAGTCATACAGGGCTGGGTCCTTGAAGGAGCCAGTGCAGAAGACCAGAAAGCTTGCAACTCTGCAGGAGACAGACATCTCTGCTGTGGGCCAGACTCAAGACAAAAGATAAATCCAATACACCCACATACTTCCTAAGGCTAAGCATTAGGAATTGATATTCTAAATAGGGATCTATCACCTATTTAGGAAGTGGAGAGTCACCATCCCAAAGGCCTGCAAGAAGAGTCCAAATGTTTAAGCATGCCCAAATGTTGCATGACTCACTTTTCCATTTTTCCCCAATTTAATCAATTTTACCTGCGTAGTTAATCTTAATGGTTGACCATGTTTCTATCCCACTTCATGTCCACCTTGTGAGTTCCCATTTTTTTCCTCACCTTGGACCCGCTTCACCTTGGGAGTTTGCTCTATAAAATCCCTAGAAAAGATAGGGTCCTTAGCAACCCACTCAGGACCTCTTCTGTCTCTCTCTCAGACAGGAGCTTTCTTTCTCTCAATACATATATTCTTCTCTGAACCTCCATTGTTCCTAAAATTCATTCTTCAATGTTAGAGAACACAAACTCATACCAGACATCTAGTATGTTGGGAGTCTCTTTCCCCTATATCAAAATTATAACTAATTTAGGTATTGATTATATTAATCAGCCTGGTTTGATCATTCTATAATGTATTCAGTTGTTGAAATGCCACATTGTACCTCAATGTCTATGATTATTTAATCAATTAAAAAATAAAATTTAAAAATTAACAGCAATTTCATAGCCATTAATAACTTGAAGAAAGTTTGTTTGCTTTGAAAAACAAAAAAAATTAGTATGAAAATTTAATTAATAAAAAAACATTTAATGAGTGCTGTTTACTCGGCACTGAATTTAATATTATTGGAGAAACAAACAAATTAAATCACCAGAAGCCAATCTTTGTTCAAATACATACATGCATATATATTTTATATTTTTATATTATATATTTATTTTTTAGCTATATATATATATATGTATATATATATATATATAATTTGGTAATTGAAAGCCTACAATGGTATATCAGGAGGAAAAAATGGTAATAAAGACTGAAATAGATACAATAATCACAGGAAAATGGAGTAGGAAGAAGTCAAGTGGGGACCCAATAAGGCAAAGACAGCAGTGTGGGATGGTAGAGACTCATTAACAAGAATATTTGCATCCTACTTCTGATTCCAGCTTTTTCCACTTATTAGAACTTTTAAGAAATCACTGATCTCATATTTCAATTTTTCTACCTGAGTTACCTTAATTTTGAAATGAAGAGTTACACAAAGCTGTCTTTAAAAGCTTCCAAAGTCATACAATTTATACAATTATTATTTCAAAGGCTTGCAATCATATAGTTTGTTTTCTGACCTTAATGAAATTAAAATTAATAACAGATATCAAGAGGATTTATAGATGTTTGGTAATTAAGTAGCACACTTCTAAATATCTATGGATCAAAGAAGACATCACAATGAAAGTTAGAAAATTCATGGCATGCTTCTAAAGCAATATTGAAAAATACTATTATAATTGGAAATTCTTCTATTAAATAGAGGAAAGGTCCCAAGTATATAAGAGTTTCTCTCTAGAATATGTCTTTTCTGGACATACTACCCAACATTTACAATTTGAAAAAGGAAAAGTTTACTGTGCCTTATGTTTTAAGAGGATTCAGTCCATGGTCAACTGGCTCCAAGGTAGACACATCATGAGAGAGGGGGTAGTGGAGCAGAGCTGGTTGGTCATGGTGGCCAAAGAGTAGAGGGGGGTGAAGATGCCTGGCTGGAGGACCACACTTTCATGACCCACCCAGATAAACCTAGAGATTGTTCCACCAATCCCTAGAGCAGATCCCAAGCCAACCATGTGGAAACCACATCAGCCACCACCCTCCCTCAGTAAAGTAGAAAAGAGGAAAACAAACCCAGTGAGTTGGAGACCACTATGAAGCAGATCTGACAAGATTTAAAACTAACTAATTGACTCTCTATGTTTATCTGTGAGTCTGTCATAGGCCTCAGTCCCTTGCCTGCCAACAGGAGCTGATTCATAGAAGTGAACCTCCATGAATCACTGGTCCTGGCTGAGGCCTGTAGTGGCCTGTGAGGCCAGAGATATCTCCAAAGGCAAGATAAAGCCACAACTGTGGACACTTGGCTCAAACACCAATTAAATAGAGACTGCAGCTTCAGAAATTACTCCTACAGTCTCACTTCTAGCATGTCTTCACAATAAGACAGTTCTCCTAAATTAACATGATTCATTTCTTGGAGATGCCCTTGAAGTGACCCCCAAGGTCTTGCTCATTGCCTGCACTTTCCTCAATTTTCCCACCATTTGTTGTTGGATGTAATAAAAATGGGAGGTCCCGGAAAGTCTTTGTCTTATCCCTCAGAGTCTTGAGCTCAGCTAAAGGGTTTTGACCCTCCTGTTGCCCTAAAATCATACTACTTGTCTCATTTTATTTATGCCTTCACCATATACTCTTTTGGGAGATTGGGGATCTAGGTCAGGACCCAATAACTGGCACCCAAACAGGGACCTAAAATTGTTGGACTAGGAATTTTAGCCTGAACAAGTAAGTCCATCCAAAGTGGAAAAGTTTGGATATGGAGGAGGCCTTCACAGACGAAAACTCACTGTGGATACCTGGAGAGAAGAGAGGGAAGAAAAAGGGTGAGTCTTCCTGCTGTGAAAATTCATTTTATCTGGGAGTAAAATATGGGGCAAAGGGTTTCAGCTGAGGAGCAAAGGTATTTACAACTGCTCCAAAGCCGGCAGAAAGACTTAACAAAAATGTTAAAAGAGTAGCCAAATATGGTTTCTTCAAACAGGCACTATAAAATTTGGAAAAAAGTTGGAAAAATCTTTAAAAGGCACACAGAGCAGGACAAACATTTCCCCTGCGACATTCTCAACTTGGAATCTGGTCCATTCGGTTTCAAATCCCTTAAAGAGCTCATAGTCAATAGTCCCTGATTCAGACATGGAGGGAAGAGAGCTCCCTACTGAGGTGCCTGCCACCAAAACAAATCCTTAGAGGGATCACCTCAACAGAGACCAGAGCCTTTACAAAAAATATCTCATACAACTCTATCCAAAAACTTACAGGTAGTGCAGGAAAAGGCAGCCACATGGGGAAAAAATAATACCCTCCCTGCTTGCTCCCCAGTTGGAATTGAAAGAGATGTTAATGACAATGAGTATTTATTCATATGCATTTTGAAATACAACTGCTAAAAAACCTTAAACAAAGTGTGGTTAACAATGGAGTCCAAAGTCCATTTACTGTGGAACTCTTACAAAATGATTTGGATACATATCAATTGATGCCTTATGATATCAAACATCTGGCACAAATGTGCCTGTCCCCTGCTCAATTCCTTCATTTTGATGTAAAGCTAAAAACTCTTGTTTCAGAGCGGGTTCATAAAAACAGGACAGGTCCCAATCTACATCCAGCAATAAAGGAGGAAATGCTTCTAGGACAGGAATATATGTGCTGCTTGAGGAACAGATTCAATGTCCTGAAGAGCTATATTCACAATTGGCAGAATGAGTAAAAAAAACCATGGACAGCTATTCCAGAGGATGGGGCTCCAATGACGTTCTTTTTACATATTCTACAAGGATCCCAGGAGCCATTCACTGAATTTGTGGCAAAATTACAAGCCATTTGCAGACATGTATCAAACACAGAAGATGTGAACATTTTAAATTTAAAATTAGCATATGAAAATGCTAATCAGAATTATAAACAATCTTTCTATACTGTAAAGTCAACTAATGATTTAACAACATATAGACATTGGAACTGAATCCTATAAGACAACTATGATGGCTCAGGATATGGTTGGTCTTGCAAATGAAAAAAGGAGTAATGTAAAATGCCTTAATTGTAGAGAAATGGGACATACTAGAAAAAATTGCAGCATTCTTATTAGATCTAATAGAACAGACACTGCAGCTGCAGCACAGTCAAAAGAAAAGTGCCTCTGGTAAGAAGGACTCAGGTTCCATACATGCACTCTGTCCAAAATGACAAAAAAGGGAGGCTTTGGGCCAAATATTGTCATTCTAAATTCCATAAAGATGGTACACCTTTGCCAAAAAACAAGATGAGGGCCTTTCCTCAGGCCAGCAGAACAACGGAGGAGGCATGGCCTGTGAGTCAAAATGCCAGTCAACTTTACCTAGTGCAAACTCACCAGCAAATTCAAGAACAGCATCAAAGGTGGCTCCCTGGAGAGCTCTTAACTCACACACCAGGGGAATGATTCAAAGTGCAGGATTAGATCTTCCTGCAGCTTGCAGAGTCACTCTCATTGGAGGTGACAAGCCCACACCAATTCTCACAGGAATTTGGGGTCCCCACCTGCAGGAACAGTTGGTCTTGTAATGGGAAAGGCTGATCTAAATTTAAAAGGAATAACTGCTATACCTAGTGTAATTGATGGTGATTGTCTGGGTGAGATACAAGTTCTTGCATGTGCTATGGATCTCTGGGTTTTTGAACATGGAGACTATGTGGCACAGTTGATTTTGTTACCTGTATTCTTTGGTTAAATATAGACAGCTCAGGAGGGAGCAAAACCCTCAGAGCAAGACTACAAAGAGAGAAATTTATTTTACACAGGAAGTGACTAAAAACAAGCCTATGTGTTTTATAAAGATTAATGGAAAATACCTTGAAGGTCTAATAGACACTGATGTGGACATGTTTGTAACTGCATTAGAACAATGGCCTGTCACCTGGCCAACACAAAGGCCTCTTATGTCCCTTATCAGACTGTGAACCATTCAGCACGTTTTACTGTGCATCACCCTTGCCTTATGAGGAACCAGACCAACAAAAAGATTTCTTTTTACCTTATGTGGTGCCTATTCCAGTTAATTTGTGGGGAAGAGATTTGTTACATAAGTGGAAATCAATGCTGACTAGTGATTCTGATTTTAAAGCTAAACAAACAAGTTCCTATTTGGAAACTGAACAAATGGATTCAGATCCTAAGATTAAGAAAATGGTTAAAAAGGGATATCAGACAGATAAAGGACTAAGGAAAAAAACTTAAAGGGAATCAAAGAGCCTGTTAAGATTACACCTAAAGATGAACAGACAAGGTATTGGATACCAGCAGGTTTTTTGACAAGGTCCATTGATGCTTCTGCCCCAAAACAGTTCTACCTTTACAATGGAAAACCAATGAGCCTGTTTGGGTAGATCAATGGCCCCTTAAAAAGGAGAAGCTAACTCAATTTCACAAAGTAGTTGAACAATTGCTGCTAGGACATTTAGAAAGCTCGGTTAGCCCTTGGAATACTCCTGTCTTTGTTATTCCAAAGAAGTCAGGCAAATGGAGGTTGTTACAAGATTTAAGAGCTGTAAAAGGCTGCTTACTTCCTATAGGGGCTTTACTGCCAGGACTGCCAGATCTGACTGCAGTTCCCAGAGACTGGCCTCCCATCGTAATTGATTTAAAAGATTGCTTTTTCAACATTCTTGTTTTTCCCACAGATAGACTTTATTTTGCCTTTTCCATGCTTAAACTTTAAAGGACTAATACATCTAATAACATAAAGATCCACAAGAAATACATAGCATTGGTGGGAGACACAATCAATGCTGGAGACAGCCTTGTGTGACTACTCAGCCAACCGAGGCCCAGAGAGACCTGCCTATCAGCCAGAGAATCCACCTCCAGCTCCCCACCAGAGGTCAGGAGAGAGGACAAGTGAAGTGGCATGGCACTAGACCTAGTGAACAGGGTTAGTGAGGAGGGCATGTCACAGTATTTTTACCAGCATGCTTTTCCTTTGAGTGGCACTCAGTAACAGCATTCATAGTTTTGGTCACACTTCATAAAGACCTCATGAAAATTTAAGACTTTTGCTCTGCAACACACTTTATCCGGGGGATAAAAAGGCAAATGCCATTTTGGTGAACTATGGAAACATACAACAAGTTACACAAACACATCACTCTATTTATAGTTCTGTTTATTTAACTTTTTAAATGACAAAACTACAGAAGAGATGGGGTGAGGTGGGGTAGGAGGGAAGAAAGTGTGGGGCAAGACAACATGAAGCCTGGCACAGGGGCACATTCCTGTAATCCCAGCACTCAGTGGCTGAGGCAAGAGGATCACTGCAAGTTTGAGGCTATGTAATGAGCTCAATGCACTACATAGGAAGACTCCATCTCAATAAAAACAAAAAAGGGATGGGGAGCAACCTGCGGGATCCTTGTGATGATGTCACTATCCTGTTCCTCGATCGTGGTGAAGAGTACATGAGCTCACACATGATATAAAATCCCACAGAACTAAATGTACACACAGGGCTCATGTCTTTGCTGCAATGTACTGTACTCTGTGCAATGCTTTCATGCAGGGGAACTAGGAAAAGAGAAGATCATTCCTCCCTGTATTATTTCTTACAGCTGTGTGTAATTGTTCAATGGCCTTGAAGTTAAAATTTCAATTAAAAATACAAGGAATAAAAATAATCGAGAAGTATTAAGTATGTATCAATTCCCCCAAATAAATGTAATTATTATATATACAACATATGCTACTAATAAAAAATATGTGCAATATGACTAGGTTTTGTGCCCTCCTGGCCTGGTAGAACTTTGACTCTGGATCTAGCACTGAGATATGAAGAGTCCTGTTTATACTCACTCTGTCTTTTGATCATTTGTATGTGTCTCTTTGCTTTACTATTTATTACCTGAATAGAAACCTAAGAGAAATCAATTTAAAGCTAAAGATGAGCTCTCAATTTCTGTCTTCATAAACCTGGACGAGGTCAACTCACCTGATTTCTCCTCTAAACTATCTTCCCAATCTCTCTTCTGTTTTTAATTATCCCAGATTGTTTTTTGAAACAATAGTAAATTGATTCAGTTTCCTCAGTTCCAACTTACTTTCTTATCCAGTGTTACTGATGGTCTTTCCTGAAGTCATTAAAGGCTCCAAAATTGCATCGGTTTTTTAAAAAGTTGCCCTGCACAATGATTTGTTAGATTTGTAAAATACAACCAAAATAATTTCTCATGAAAAAATCTTTGCAAAAGAAAATTCAGCCTGAGGGTGCAGCTCATTGGTAGGGTGCTTGTCTAATATGTGCAAAGCTGTGAGTTCAACCCTCAGCACTGCAATAAGTAAGTTCTAGAAAACAAAAACTGATCTACCATGAAAAACAGCAGAGCAGGAGATGCTGGGGAGATGAGGAGATGTGATAACTCCAAATAGAAGGATTTCAAAAGAGCATGAGGTCTTTCCAGTGTGTTGGACATAGTCATTATCATGATTGTGGGAATAGTCTCATAGATTTTTCAGGTACCAAAATTTATCAAAATTTGTACTACAAATCCAGGTGATTAACTTCTAATTTGAAGAGAACAAGAGACATTATGGCAGCCATTGTTGATTTCCCTATTGTCTGGTTTTGAAGGCCTATAATGCCTTCATTACTCTGTTCTAATCAGTTTTGTACTATATTGTTTTGTATGAATTCATTGTGTGTGAAGATATGGACTATTGAGAAGAAAACAATACAGTTAATTTTAACTAGTCAATTACCCAAAAGAGGACAGGAAATGAACAAAAACCAGAAGAAACAACTATCAAAAGCCAGACTTAAATTATCTATATCAATATTTACATAAATGTTAAGAGAGGTGGCATACCAACTGAAAGGCAAAGATTGGGCTAGGATTTAGCTCAGTGGTATAAGCACCCGCCTGGCAAGCCCAAGGTCATGAGTTCAATCCCAAGTATCAAAAAAAAAAAAAGGAACAGATTTTAAAATTATATAAATAAAAGGCAAAGATTGTCAGACTGGGTTTATAAAAAGAAAGTTATTGTGTGTTGTCTACAGGGGACCAGCCTTAAATATTCAAAGAAAGTCAAGTAAAAAGTAATGGATGGAACAGCATATACTATAAGAAGAATAAGAAAGCTGGCATGATTATATTAATATCAGATAAAGGACCAAAAGACATATATATGAATGTACAAAGCAGATGTATTAATAATAAACAAGTCATGCCATTAATAGTAAAAAATTATTATGAATTCATTCAATAAAATATTCATGAGAAGGGAGAACAAACAACTTCAACAGAACATGCAATTATATTGTATAAACACAGGTAATAATATATGTTGCTATAAGCGATAACCTAGATGCATGTCACAGATATAAGTACATGAACTGTATGATTTCATTTATATAGAGCTCAAAAAGAGGCAAAAATTCTATGATGGTATATATTTATATTAAAATTCACCATGTTGTACACTTCATATGTGTACATTTTTCATATGTATAATATAACTTCAATAAAAATTTGGACAGTAAGATCTTTAAAAATAAAACCTCAAGAATTCTATAGTGTTTTGAGTAAATTAGAAAAAAGCTGATTACTAGGAGTTTGTTTCATAGAAAAATGTTGGTACAGAGAGATGGCAAAAATAGTAGTTGAGATACAGGGAATTAGAGGCATTTGATTACTGATTTTCTTAGTCTGTCAGCCATTAAGTTGCACTTTGAATTGATTTTAACATCAGTAAATGACAACTGCAAAGGGACCCAACTTCTCCACTAATCAGGGGTATGGAACCACGAGAATAAAAACCGTGCATATCAGGCTAAACCAAATGTCATGGGTAGCTTATAAAAACAGAAACTCTTTTTCTCACAGTTCTAAAGTTGAGAAGTCCAAGGTCAAGGTGGCGACGGTCAGGGTTCCCTCCTGTCTTCTCACTGTGCCTTAACAAAACAGAGAAAAATCTTCGACCTTTTTAAGACTCGGGTCCTGTCAAGTCAGGGCTCCATCACTACCCTTAGCTACCTCCAAAGATGCTGGCTCTGGATAGAGCCACCCTGGACACGAGTTGGTCCACGGTAAACACAAAGAAGTTATCTTTAGATAATTGTTACACAGCAACATTTCCAAAAGAATGTGAAATAACTAGTGGTTTTTGTGTACTTGCAAAATACCTTCATTTCACGTCATCTCATAATGAAGCTAAATTAAATGTCTTACTCAATGACAGAAAATTCAGCTCACCCACTTCGTGACAGCTGGATCAGCTAGAACATTTGAGTTTGCTGGTGAGGATACTTTGAAACCAGAACTGTTTTGTTTTATATTTCAATCCTGTTTTGTCTGTTTCACTGGGAAAAGAGCTTAGGCAACAACATCTGTTTCCAAGAGCACTGGGGGATGAATGCACACAGACCAAACTTAGAATTGTAAACAGACAAGCCAACGAGAAAGACCCTTAGCTTTAAAATGGAATGATGTACTGTAGTAAAAACCAAAGGGATTTCTGGGTAAGAACGTTTGCTTTCAAGAAGAGCCCTGACAGGCAGGAAAAGAGTCTACAAAGAATAATAATGACTGGGAATTCTTCTATTTTTAATTTTAAAAAATCACTATTTCATTTTTACCCTACAGCAAATAGTCAAGATTTAACACCTGTTCAAGTCACTGCTCTTGAAATTCTCCAGTGTACATTAATTGTCTTGGATTCTAACATAAAATTCATGTAAATAATTGAAAAAGCACGGTCTCTCTCTCTCTCTCTCTCTCTCTCTCTCTCTCTCTCTCTCTTTTGTTTTGGTACCAGGGATCAAGCTCACAACCTCGGGGATTTAGCTCAGTGGCATAAGCACCTGCCTTGCAAGCAGGCGGTCGTGAGTTTGATCCCTGGTACCGATAAAAATGAAAAAGACAAAAAAAAAAAAAAAAAAAAAAAGCTCACAACCCGTGCTTGCCAGCTAAGCTAAATCCCCAGCCTGGTCTCCTATGTTTTAAAACATTTAGCTGCAGAATAAAATCTGCTCTAAGGATCTCATCCCTAAATTGTGTTACAGTGCCAGCAGCCTGAGGGTCCATGGTTAAACTGCCCTTTGATGACATCAAGAGCTCCAGCCCTGCTCTGTCTTTCCAGAGTGCCACCACCAGCGGGGTGCTCCCCGCTGATGTTTGTCAGGTTAACAAAGCAGCTCCCAGACATGGAGACACATTTAGTCACAAAGAGCACATTTTTTGTCAGTTCAGCATTTTTAGTTGTTGATGTTTACAAAGGAAATCTTTCCTAGACACTTCCCAGCAGATTCTCCTCCGTCACCTGGACTGGAAGGGTATCACACGGCCGTGTCCTTCACAAGAGGAGGTTGAGAGGAGACAGATCTGATGTCAGCCTTCCTACAAGAAGGAAGCTGTGTTATCAAGGAACAGAGTTGGGGATGGAAAGTAACTACCAGCAAATGACTATGATGGCTGCTATGCCCTCAGTGTGAGACTGAGAAGGTGGGTGAGAGATCATGGGCATGGATTTGGTATCCTGAAAAATTTAGTAGAATCCTAATCTGCATCCCATTCTGCAGGGAATAAGCCTAGTGCAGATAATAAAATACTCTGACATGAAGAAAATCTCAAGGCAAATTTTCACTTTTGCAAAAGGGCACGAAGTAACAGCCATGAGGTAGCAGCTGTGAAGGATGAAAGAGGGTTACCCCTTGTACCCCTAGTGCAGAAGTAGCTGGTCTTTAAGTGTGTTAAGTGAATTCAGAGGGTTATGATCTACCGGGGTTAACTCCAGTGGTGGTGGTGGGGAGGGGGTGTATATTGCTGAGTAAGCTAGAGATGGGGAAGGGCTAGAATGAAATGTGCTTCACCCTAGAAACCAACTGTGTCCTGGGCAAAGCTACACAGTCACTATTTCTTGGAACTCAGGATGTGAACAGAGTGGGGTGGGTAGGGAGTAGGTGGTCAGGTCATGTAAACCCAGAATGAGGTTGCTTTGGCAGAAAGTGCTCTGACAGAAAAGACAAAGCCATTTCTCACCATACTGATCATGTAAGCATAGGGTAGTCATTCCGTTCCTTCATTTGCTCATCTGTAATAAGAAAAAATAACATATAAATTACACATTGCTGTATGAGCAACAAAAGAGATACAAGCCTTTCATGGTTCCTGATTTATAGAATACACTCATGGAATGATTCCCCTTATTGCATTAAAACACATCTGCTAATACATGACTCTTACCGATCAGATTATTCACCTAAATGCTTTGTTATTCCATACAAGCTCATCTTTACATTTTCTTATGTCTTCATTTCTAGGGTCAATGTTTTTATAGACTGATAATGCATTCAAAAATCAAGCTGTTTACAGAGAGGATAGATACATATGTAGAAATTCACACATTAGTTTTTTTAAAAAATTATTTATGGGAACAGATTATATAATGCAAGATGTAATGAACAGATACTCTGAAGAAAAGACAGTAAGAAACCCAATGCTAATTTTGTAGGATTATGATATAAATTCTAGCGATACTATTATTCACTGATCAGAATGATATTAGTCTAGTCTCTTAAGTTCAATTTCATCATATGTAAAGATAAGGACAGCTACTACCAAGAGAATGAGAGATGCGATGGTAGTTATTATTGTCTTCCCCAATGTTAGATCTTGAAGACCTAAAAAGCCTTCATCATCCTGTAATGATTTGATTAGTTCTATAATATGCAATATGTATTTAATGTGCGTGAAGATGGGGACAACTATTTGTAAGAAACTAGAGACAATTAGGTAAACAGTGAAGATCTCCAGTGGACTTGCTTTGAAATCTGTATTTCTTTGAATTGTTTTTTTTTTAACTGTTTTGTTCTGTTTTGATATGTTTAATCTTACCCTCTTTGAGATGTAAAATAAGTGTGTAGGACTGATAACCATATTACTGAGTTTTTGTTCTATCATTGAGCAGAACTGTTTGCAGCGTCACTTTTGAATGTCATTTTACATACTTTAATTTTGTAACCTGAACAGCTATTTCTAAGATGACAATATGTAACTTATCAACTAGCGATTTCTTACCGTTTATTTTTCTGTAATTTTGTATTATTTCTACCCTTTTTTATCTCCATGTATTTTTTTCCTTTTCTTTAAATAATAAATAAATAAAAGAATACAGTGGGAAAAAAAATCAAGCTGTTTCATGTATTGGAAAATATCCATGAAGTAAGATACATGATAAACATATGTGTCAAGAGACAGTAAACTATCAGTGTTAGAAACTCAAAGCCTCGTTTTCCTCAGAGAAGACCCAATGGGTAGCAAGTATTTAATCTCAAGTGAATTAATGAAGTCTAAAGACAATAAGTTACCTATGCTAATACCTGGATACTTAGGTTCCAGGAGAATAATGACAAACGAAAGGCTATTTAATATGGGAAATGTCATTAGTGAACTTCTAGAGCATGTATTATGGCATTAATTCAAGATAGCTCCCTTTTTTCTCCTGGGAATCATCTCAGAGCTTAAGAAAAGTGAGTAACAAAGCCAATCATTGTTTATTTTGGTGCTGAGGATCCAGCCCAGGCCCCTGTGCCTGGGAGGCTCCTTCTGTACTTCTGAGCTATTCCCTCAGCCCAAACCACGTTCATGTATGAAGCAAGGAAAATCTAAATTTTCCAGGCTCTTTAGAGAAAGCATGACTAAATAGGAGATCAAAAACCTTAAGGACAGAAGCAAAGAAGGGTACTCACAGAGATGACCTAGGGGCGAGAAAACTGCAGAGCTTCAGCGATTGGAAGAGCCAGAGTTCCATCTCTGGCAGAGGAAAGACACCCACTGAGGCACACTGGCTGTTAGGAGAGCACTGCCGGGCCCTTTTGGGTTGTAAGGAGCAGAGGGCATGTGGCAAAAGGGCAAATTCCAAGAAGGGGCCTTGTTTCCATGAAGTCGTCTGCACCAGAGAGAGCCTTTGTATTGACTGATACAGCTTAGTTCGTGTCTGAGGGAAAAGGAGGCCACCTACATATGTATTCAGAATCATCCCAAGCCCCAGTCTACCCAGTATGTTGACTAATCTTTTCCTACACTATCTTTTCAAAAATAGCTAGTCCAGGGAAAAAATAATATCTGCACATAAGGAGTAGTAAAAAGGAAAGTAATACATGATTTCAAAAGATATATATATCTTATATATCCAATATATATATATATATATATATATATATTTTGGAGGGGTACTGGGGATCAAACTCATGGCCTCAAGCTTGCCAGGCAGATGCTTGTGCCACTGAGCTAAATCCCCAGCCTCAGATATTAGTATTTTAAAAGAAAAAAAGAGTTAGGAAAAATAAAGAATACTTAAACTGGGCATGGTGGGCATGCCTGTCAGCCTGGGTAATTTAGAAACTCAGTGAAATCATGTCTCAACATAAAAGATAGAAGATAAAAAGGGCTGGGAATGTATCGCAGTGTGAAGGCCATGGATTTGATGTTCAGTACTGAACACACGCACACACGCACACACACACACACACACACACACACGCACTTGCGCACGCACCAGCTTGATGGAGCACTGAAAACTGTGCTAGATATTTTCCCACTGATTTACACCTTTTTAATTAAAGTGATTGCTGTTGCCTTTTAAAGCAGGGCTACCGGGGCACCATTTCAGCCAAGAGAAAGGTAGAAAACTATGTAAGACATGCAGTATGTGACTTAAGAATGCAAGTCAAAGAAACACAGGAGCAAAGCAATATTAATAGGAGCACAAAAAATCTAAAGTGTCACAGTAGAGAAATAAACATGAGGAAACCATCTACTTTTTTTTTTTTTTATCAGTGTTGTGCAAAACTTTTACAACAGCAGCTGTGTTGGATGGTCCGCAGAATTCTTTGCAAAAATTTGAATCAAGAAGAGGAAGATTGGGCCAAGATCTTGGCCTTGTTCTCGCCCCTACAGCAGCTGTTTGCAGCCCCTTTAATGAACTGTTTCTCTTTTCCTCCTGAAAATGAACTAGGGTCTTGAATAAAGGATAGTTTCTTGTAGTCCCTCTGTTTCTGAAGAAATTATGTTTGTTCAGGAAGAAAAGTAACAGTAAACAAAGATTACTAAAATAGAACAAAACAAAGAAGACTATCAAGAAAATTGAAAGGGCCTAGAGTCTAGAATATATAAATAATTCCCGCCGTACTGGTAGCCAGCAGGGCACCAGGTCGTGGCTATGCGTTCGTCACTGGCCCCTACCCTAGCTGTGCTGGGGAACGGGTGGTCTGGAAGGGCAGTTTTTTGAACAATTAGCTTATAGACAGGTTTTACTTTTTCTAAAGTCCTCAATTCTATACTGTTTTTAAGAACTGGCATTGGGCCTTATAAAATATGCTCTGTGAGCCAGACATAGTTGATATTTCTACACTCAAGGGCTGGTTTTAATCAAGTTTGCCTCCGCTAGCCAGCTAATGTCAATTTTAAAATGTCCTGATGATCCAGGAATAAGAACATTATTCATCTGAAGGTTTCTTAGAGGTATCTTAGCCAAGTTGCTCGTACGTGAAGCTCAGATCATTTCTCAAGAGGCTTCCCTTCCTTCCCTCCCTCCCTGGCCTCAAGCAGGAGGGGAGCAGTAACTGTTGGGGTCAGCGCGAATCTCTCCTTGGTACCAGCCACCACCACGCTCCACCGTCTTCTAGGCCTTCCTCTTTTGGCTGAGGCCCTGCCATGGCCTCAGTACAGACAGGGGCAGTGGGTACCCTGGCATCCCCTGGATGGTGACAAACTGTGCCCTTCCTGTCTGTTTCTCAGATGTTGAATAATTTTTCTTGTGAACAAGGAAGGCTCTCGATTTTTCTACAGTGATTTTGTTTCTGTATATTGTGCAACCCTAAAATATGAAAGGAGACTGAGGTGCTTTGGGGTCGGGGGCAGGGGAATGCTGCTCCTTTCCGCATGGCTTTGATCCAGACGCTAAGTGGTCATTTACTGAGGCCACTGGCTACAGTTTGTGTGCTGGAATTAAATTTTGAATTGCTGAGTGACTTTTTATGGAAAAAGGCATAGAAACAAACAAATCCAATTTTTCAGACTGGATCACAAAAAACACTTAAGACAAAATGATCCACAACAGTTCAAAACAGCAGAGGGATCAAAAGTGTATGAGATGAACATTATTAAAAAGAAAGCAGATGTATGAATCTTAATACCAGCAAGGCTGAAATCGGGCCATAAATATTAAATAACACAAAGCAAGGCAGTTTATAATGCCGTAGGGTGCACTTCACACTAAATGCATCATGAATGCTTATAAATCAAATGACACAACCAT
Organism: Cavia porcellus; assembly: GCF_034190915.1. NCBI lineage: Eukaryota > Metazoa > Chordata > Mammalia > Rodentia > Caviidae > Cavia > Cavia porcellus. The sequence continues at coordinate 17,189,392 of NW_026947505.1, forward strand.
CACAGGAAACAGGAGACATAAGTGGAAATAAAGAGAAACACATGAGCTACAGACAGCTGCGTCTCACTCAGGCTGTGATGGCTACAGTGGTTAAGAAGTCAGTCAAGACACAAAAATAAATGCTAAAGGACTGAGTATGGCTTGCCTTCTGTGGGTTCCATGGGGAGGAAGGCTTTCTCCCTGAGGTGGTGCTCCTGGGAGGGTGGGGACTCTTGGAGGGGACCTAGAGGAAAGTCCTTAGGTCACTGCAGGGCACCCTCAGAAGGCCGCTCTGGCGGGGCTCCTCGAGTTCTCCCAAGAGGACTGCTATAAAACCAGGGTGTGACCCTCCCTGCTTTCTCCTCGGGAGCTCAGGATGTCACCTCATCCTTCTCCCGCCTGTGCTCCCCCATCGTTACCCACCACACTGTGACACAGCCCAGACTTAGCCCGTGCCTGTCAGACCCTCGAGCTCCAGGGCTGTGAAAGACAGGGTGGGACTTCACTTTGTTGTCTTCTTACTTACTGGTTCTATAATTTTTGATTGCTCACTTAACATCTTCCCACGATGACTCCATGGTTGACTTTGGTACAGTTATAAACGCACTGGTTTAAATATACTTCTGGCATTTTAACCCATTATAGATATTATTCCTGTTGATGTTTAATCTTTTTGTTGTTTTGTTTTATTTTGTTTTATTTATTTATTTATTTTTTTTGTACCAGGAATTGAGCTCAGGACCTTGTGCTTGCCAGGCAGGCACTTGTGCTGCTGAGCTAAATCCCCAGCTCTACTGATGTTTAAACTGTCCCATCTGTGTCCACTGGAAGCATGTCCAAGGTTGATGCCTGAGTCCTTTTGCCATGACAGCAGTAATTAAAGCACCTTCCTTGCGTTCTCACATGATAAGGTGTCTTAGGTTCATTTTAGTCATTTCTCGTCCCTGGCCAAGAGTATTAAAAAATAATAACCTGGATTCTAGATCTGCTCAAAATAATATGTACAATTAAAATAAATAATAAATTTAAAAAGGAATCTTCAATTCACATTTTAAAGTGTAGGAATTTCAATTAACCTTCTTTTTTATTTCTTTTTGCTAGTGGGAATCAAACTCAGGCCCTTATGCTTGCAGGCAGGTGCTGTGCCACTGAGCTACATCCTCAGCCCTCATGGACTTTTTCAATCTCATACTTTAGTCTGCTGCTTCCCACAACTGGAAATCCTATTTCCAATATCAGCATAATTTCCCACTTAAAACATGATAGTCTCAAAAAACAAAAGTACATGTACAACCACCAAAAATATAACTTCTGAAAACAGTTCACAGTTAAGTTCCTGTTTTGATTGTATTCATCTTTGGCACATAGTCACCAATAACGTGTAGTCAAACTAACTTCTTTTAAAGTCTTGAAATAATTCCACTTGCTATGCCACCAACTTGATATACTCTTTTATTCCTTTATTTCATTTTGATTTCAGATTTTATGGAGGGATTTTAAACTTTTTATTTCATTTTATAAATATGTAATGTATTTCCATTGTTTTACAACTACAAGATGAGATACACTTTTTAGTATTTTTTATTCATATCATGATTTTTTCTTTGCAGTACTGGGGATTGAAAGCAGGGACTTTGCACTGAGGTGCATCCCCAGCCCTTTATTATTTTCTCTTTTATATGGAGATGATTACTAAGTCACTAAGTAGCATTAGCCAGTAAGTGGCTGGCTTGAGCTTTTGATCCCCTGGCCTCAGCTCTGGGTGTGCAGGGATTACAGGTACGAGCCACAGCATGAGTTTAAATGTATTTCCTGCAGTCTTTGCCAGGGTCTTGGTTTTCCATGATTCCCTTTGGTTCTGTGAGCTACTTAATCTCTTTTTCACAAACTCTCAAATTGGCTTCTGTTTCTCCTAACTAAGAACTTTGGTACTGGAAAATAGCTGTTGAGTGGATAGATAACTCCACTTGCAGATTGATCTGCACTTCCTTAGGACTCACGTTTCGTGGATAAAAATTGTAGGAAGTGAGAAATTTGAGATTTAAAAGTTTCTCTGACAGCTTTCCCACTCTCCTACTTTGCCCTATATTCATGCAACTAAAGGAGCATACATAAGTCATTTATCACAAAAGAGAGAAAAATATATTTCAGAAATATATTTGATCACCATGCGTAGTCTTGGGAAAGGCTAGAATAAACGGTAGGAAGCTGCCCCAGGTGACACCTCAGCTAATTCCTCCCTTCCCCTGTACCCCCCGGCTAACACACAGAGCCTGAGAGGCTCACCGTCCTCCCCAAGCTCTGCTCATGGTTTTACTCTACAGGAAGGCTGAGCTTACTGTGTTGGGGCAGCATGGCCTCAGGTGACAATGATCACTGTCGGCTGATGGTCATCTTCCATCTAAGTGAAATATCAAATATCAACTCACTTCTTCAAGCCCAGCATAAGTGTGACCAGCATGTCCTGGATGAAGGACTGTGACACAGTGCACTTTCTCTCATTTCTCCTTGGGGACACACAGTACCTTGGAAAACTGGGACATCCGGACACCGACTCTAGTGACGGAATACCGAAGAGGCATATTAAAACCTTCACTGGCTCCTTCTGTGGCTGAATCCCTCTGCACATTTCTAGGTAGTTCCAACGGTGGTGTATTCTTTACTTGTTCTTTGGTTGCATAAACACCTTTAACCACAATTTAACTTAGCCTAGTACTCTCCGCACCACTTTAGTTCTTACAGAAGACAGCCATGGTGCAGGCTGACTTCCCAGTGCTCTGTAGAATGTCTTCCTCGGGGTGTGTATCAGTGTACACCCCAACTATGCCAAATTGCAATGGATTTTGGAACTGCTATTGAGCGGTCACCCTGTAGAACTCACATGGACTGTGAGGACATCAGAACATACCAGTCACAGCACTGGTTCCCAAACCCAGAGCGTAGCACTCTTTGCCCGACTCCCCGAGAACATGTCTTCAGTGTGAAGGTAACTAACGTTAGGAGCCCTGCAACTTTCTACAGTGTTGTTCTACAGCATCATCTCGGTTATCACTATCACTGTCTTGTGCCGTTTGCGTGACTCTGTTGTGTTACTTTTAGGTGGGAAAACGAAGGCCCTTACGTATTATGTGCACTGCTAGAAAACAAAGGAGCGGGCATCAGTTCTGACTTCTGTGCCCATTCTTACCTGTTAGGCTTGGTGCTATCCTAACAGAAAATCCGCCAGTAGGTGGTGGAGTCATTAACATGCTTTCATGACACAGCTTACAAGGTTAGTGAGGCTGCAAATTGTCTTTGCACAGGAGTTTTATTAGTCTTTATCAAAGGCATGAAATATTTTCCTCTAAATCAAATCATCCAATAAAATGAAGTAAATGAGTCCAATTAAAATATACTTCCAGCCTACTTGGAAGAAATTCAGTCTCATTTCTATGGGAAAAGAACCATTATTTGAAATCTTTTTTCTATTTTATGTCTGCAAACTGATTAAAATTTTGTTAGCCATTTATCTAGTGAGCATTTGATGGTATGCGGTCTTTTGTATCTAGCAGCATAAACTAGAAACCCAAAATCAAACTGCAGACAACCTATATTTATGAGACTATTCAGGCAACAAAGAACAAAGAACACACAAGTAGCAGCAGGTGAGTTTGTCAAATTTCTATTACATGGTTAACGGTGTGTTTATGGTGTGTGTGTGTGTCCATGTGTGCACAAATTTGTGTATAACAGGCTAGAGACATTGTTCTTCCCAGCTGTGGGACCTTTGGGAAGTTGATTAGATTCATGGAGCCTTGTGGTTTCAAATATAATTAACTGCAATTTTACTTCTTTAGAGAACGAAGACAGAGTAACCATCCATCAGTATCACCCATCGTTAAAGAGCTGAGAATTTCAATTCTCATTCTTTATTACTAGTTAATGTGATGTTGTGCAAATTACTAAACCTCTGTTTCTTACCCTGAAAACAATGGGGGAAACTGCCTGTCTCCTTAGAGATCAGGAAGATTAACTGCACGACTCTACGTCTGTTCTCGCACTCTCCTCTCTGTCTGGTGCTCTTGCCTCTCTTAGGAAGCAATGGTAAGACAGGGAGCTCCAGTCTGGACGAGGAGGAGACTTCTGCTTCAAAGAATCCTTTGTGTATGGAACTCAACAAGCCTAGAGGAGGAACCCAAAAGCACAATATATTTGGAATTTTAAGGGAAAGAAAAGAACTTGAAATTCCTTTTCATTTATACAGTGGAGCTCATCACCGTAAGAAAAAAGTCACTGGCAAGAACCCCCCTTAATCCTGGGCCTCCCTCAGGTGGGGAGCTGGGGCGCACCCTGGATTCTGGGCTGAAGGGGAGATGGAGCTTAGGGACCAGGTTGCTCCTGGGCTCTGTGAGGTCAGGCTGGATGCAGGACAGAGGCCTGTGCATCCCTGGGCCTATTTCAGGGTCCCTAAGACAGCCCAGGTGAGGCAGCCCTTGCCAGGTGACCCTAGCCTCACCTCTTCCGCGGTGCAGTGTCTGATGCAGCCATCAAAAGGGTGCAAATTCTACCGGGAGACCTGCCTGCACCCCGAAGCTGAAGGCTCCTCGCTCTCAAATGCTCTCCTGTGCCCCTGGCTCCTCACACCACTTCAGGTCTCCTCTTCCAGATTTGGGCAGGAGACTCCTCAGCGGGTCCTCTGTGTCCTTCATCTGCACACACAGCCGGAGGCTCAGGCCGGAACCTGCTCCTCGCGTCTCCTCCCACAGGTCCCTGTTCTTATGATTTGGACAGGCTGGTCCTGCAAAGCCACCAGAAGCGCAGCCCTTGTCCAGCTCACTGCAATCCTGTAACGTTTGTGATTTTCTGCACAGCTTTTATTCTCTCGAAAATACCATTTTATTTGCTATAAGCATTTTTTTCTCTCTCTCTTCTGAAAGCAAGCTCTACCCAACAGGAACTTTGCCTGTATAATTTAGAGGTTTGAAAATTGTATTTTCCATGGGTCAGCTCTGTCTCATTGTCTTTTGGGGTAAATAAGGTTTTGTGGAAATATGTCCACGTCTGTTTACTGACTTAGGTCAGGGGGTTTGCACTTCAGCAGCAGTGATTGAAACAGACACTGTGGCCCAGAATTCCTGAAATATTTATCATCTGGCTTCTAATAAAAAGTTGGGCCAAGGATATAGCTCAGTGGTGTAAGTGCCTGCCTGGTAAGAGCAAGGTCCTGAGTTCCCAGTACAAAAAAGGAAAGAAAGAAAGAAAGAAAGAAAAGTTGGTCAGTGTCTTAGTTACTTTTTACTAGTCGCAGAGACAAAATACCTGCAAAGCTGGGAAAGGAAAGGTTTATTTCTTACAGTTTTTGGAGGTTTCAGTCCATACTGAGTTGGCTCCAAGGCAAGGTGGCAGGGCCGTAGTTCATGGCGGCTGCAAACAGCAAGGCAGAAACAAGCAAAGAGCAAGACACACCTTCTTCCTGCCATTATGTTACATCCTGGCTCCACCCCTATTGAGTGCAGCACATACACCATCCATCCAAGCACTAGACAGTGAACCAATCACAAATGCACAGTGCAAATGCATGAGGCCTGGGAGCCACAGACATAAACCATGACAGTCAGCTTGGCTCATTGAGTGTCCAGAAGTAGAATAGTACTTAGTAAGAAGTAGACATTAAATAATATTAGACTAACAACAACAACAATAAAACTAAACATTTGACATGGATGTGAAGCCTTTTGATGGAGGAGAAAATTCTCCTCCGGGACCTCAGAAGTGTGGATTAAAAGCTGGAGCTGAGGAGTCATTGCAGGTAATATTTAAAATATTTATTCCCAAAACTTCCCCACTGTTTTCTTTTTGTTGTTGCTGCTGGTGATTTGTTTGGTAACAGGGATGGCTGACTTTTCTGTATTTTGAGAGTTCAATAATTAAACAGCTGCTTTAACCCAGGAATATATCACTTGTCTTAAATAAAATTATAAATGTCCTTGAATTTATTTATTTATTTGGTGTTGGAGATTGAACCCAAGGCCTTTGGACTGAACTATATTCCTAATCTTTTTTTTTTTTTTTTTTTTTTGAGACCTGGTCTTACTAAATTGTTAAATTGAAAGCTTCCTGCCTCAACATCCCAAAAAAGAGAGCTAAATTTCATTTTAAAAGATGTCAAAATTCATTATTGAAAAGGTAGAATCATCATCCCATTTCATAGGGATAGATAATCATAACACTAGTAATTTTTTTCAATCTCTATTCCAGATACTAAAAAATCTTCCACGTGTTCTTATTAGTATGGAAAATGTTCTCTGCTTTTTAATTAGTGCGAAGAATATTTTTGTGCATTCTTAGGAAGGGCTAATGGGTAGTAATTTGAGAAGCAAAGACTGTTAGGTAAAAATTTCATTGGAAAGTTTTAGTATAACAAACAGTGTATCAAATGAACTTCACGGGGAAGTTCATGTCACAGAGCCAGCTGCTCAGGGCAGGACAGGACACAGAGCTGTGGCCATGTGAGCCTCACCTTTGCCCAGCACTCAGAGTTCTGCCAAAGGGGCTCTGCACTATCTTACTGGCAGCCACTGGGAGGTGCCACAGGAGAAGGGCAGTGTGCCCAAGCTCCCACCGTGATGTTCCCCAGAGAAAAAAACCGAGAAGGACAGGCAAACATGGGTGTCTACTTCCACATGCCAAAGGCTGAACCTAAACCACGACCTCTTACCATGCACTACCCTAAAACTTTAGTGGATCAAAGATCTAGATCAGAAAACAAAAACACTTTACCGTATGGAGAAGAGAACAGGTAAAACTCTTGAGACATAGCTGTAGACTGTGAACAAAACCCTGATCACACAGAAAATGCTACAAAGAACTAACCACTGGGATTATATCAGATTAAACAGAGTTTGCATAACAAAAGAAATCAACAGGGTGAAGAGACAACCTACAAAGTAGGAAAAAATTTTTACCAGCTACTCCTCAGACAAAGGACTAACATGTAGAATATAGAAAGAATTTAACAAAATCAGACTCCCCCCCCCCAATTTAAAGACCCAGTCCAAAAATGGGCATCTGAAATAACAGATATTTCTCAGATGAAGAAGTACAAACAACAAATAAATATATGAAAAAATGTTCAAGATCACTGGTCATTTGAGAAATGCAAATTAAAACAACACTGTGATTCCATCTCATTCCAGGAAGAATGACCATCATCAATAAATTGACCAATAACATGCTAGTGGCACTGTGGGGAATTTCCACTTCTGGTGGGGGTGTAGACTGGTGTGATCACTGTGGAAATTAGTGTGGCGATCGCTCAAAATAGTAAAACCAGAGGTTCTGTTTGACTCAGTTGTGCCCCACTAAGTATATCTTCCCAAACGAGTTAGAAACATTATACCATAGAGATACATGCACAGCGATGTTTATATCACCACAATTTGTAATAGCTAAATCTTGGAAAGAGCCATGAGCCCATCAATGGATGAATGGATAAAGATTTTGTGATATTTATATACAATGGAATACTGCTTTGCCATAAAGAAGGACAAACTTGCTTTTAGGTAAAGGAATGCATCTCAAGACTAAAATCTTTTTTTTTTTTTTTTGTACTGGGGACCAAACTCATGACCTCATTTGCCAGGCAGTCGCTTACACTGTTGAGCTAAATCCCTGGCTCAAGGCTGTAATCTTAAGTGAAACAAATCAAATACACAAGTTTAAATATTGCATTGTTTCTCTTGTGTGAGAAACAGAAAGGATAAATAAGGAGTAAGACAGGACGGATTCAGGAAGTAGGAAGATCTTATTCAAATGGGAAGGGGTACAAGGGAGGAGGAAGGGACAAGGGAAGGAAGGGAAAGGGATTTTTAAAAAAGAGAATGGAAGGGAAAAGATGGGAGCAAAGCTTTTGTAAATGGAGAGGGGAAGAAGAGCTGAAGGAAGGGGAGAGAAAGGAGGAAAAAAAGAAGAACTAGGGCCAGGGATTTAGCTCAGTGGCATAAGCACCTGCCTGGCAAACATGAGATTGTGAGTTCAATCCCTGTTACTAAAAGAAGAAGAAAAAAAAAAGAACTATGACACAGTATAGTATATACAGGTACAAATTCCCTATAATGAATGTGATGCTTATTATGGCAAGTACTGTATATGTTAATAATTTTTTTAAATGTGCCCACTATCTTCATCCTGTGTGCTGCTATAACAGAGTACGTGAGACTGGAAATACAAAACGCAGAAATACTTTGGAGTTTGGAAGTCCAAGATGAAGGCACCATCATGTGGCCTGCACTGTCTTATGATAGATGTTCACATGGTCAGAGGTGGAAGGGGAGACTGTCCTGGAAGGCAGAAGTGGGTCAGAGAGCAAACCCACCCCGCCCTCCCTTCACACAGCAGCCCCCAGCCAGTCCTGAGCCTGGGGCCATCTTACCCGACTGCCTCCCTAGGCAATTAAACAGGATGGTTTCCAGCACCCCGGAGGTTCGAAAACTCCAGCATCCTCTGCGTGCATTATCATAAAATCCTCATCAACGATTTTAGACTTTCTTAATTGGTGTGGGACCAATATTTCTAAATGACAGCATTTTCTTTGCCCGGGATCGCAGAGATGTCTATGGTGAGTTTCCTCTGAGTGCTGGCACACACTCCAGTGCCCCCCCTTAGAACCTGCAGCTATTTTATTAAGACATGTGCAACCCAGTTGCTGGTGTTTGTAATGTAAATTGGAGTTACCAGCAGTGGTGCCTCAGGGCCCCAGAAAAATTCCACAATATCTTCTAGTGTACAGTTTAAAAAAAAAAAAAAAAGTCACATTTAGAAAGGAAACCTGTAGAACTAGGAGAAGAGAATTCAGGGGTGTCCTCCTTCTGAGTGCTCCTCAGGGCCTGGTAAGGCTGGGGCTGGCAGCAGCTGGCAGTGTGGGTCCCCAGCCAGCAGGGAACCTGGACCTTTGGGCGCTGGGCCTTTCCACAGGGTGGGCCCCAGGACAGCTCAAGGAGGAAGGTTCTCAGGGTCCCCAGGGAAGCCTGCAGCCTCAGAAAGCAGAGCTTGCAAAGAGACCCCTCCAGTAGGACAGAGGGCCCCTGCTCTGGCCCTGGCCCAGCCAGCTAGTTGCCCAGGGTCACAGTGAGTTTCCAGGTCCTCCCAGGTCCAGGACCCAACTTGTCCACATCCTGAGAAAGGAGAAGGGAGGTCAGAGCAACAGTCCTGCTGGAAATCGCAATGCACCTTGAAAATACATGGTGTTTCACCTGGAAAGTGGGAGGTACTGGCTGGGAGCTCTTTGGCTGCCCCGGCCCTGAGAATGAAGGCTCCTTCCTGCTCTCCCCATCTTAGCCCTGCACCTGCTTCCTGCAGCTTAGCTGGTTGAGGTTGGGCATCTTCAAGATTGGCTCTTGCTCTGAGTTCCTCCAATTTAATCCTCATTTATAGACCTGAACTCAGGTACATTCTGGAGAACTCAGAAATGCCTCCACTGGTTAAGTTTTCCTTATGTGATTTTTAAAATATATTGTTAAGGGGGTGTTGTTTCCCATTGATTGCATAGCTAGATAAAATCAGGCCATGTTTGATCAATTACAATGTAATAAAAATGGCTAAATCTTCTCTTGGGAAATTTCTTGTTTGTGTCCATATCAGGTGGACTCAGAAGAAAAGCCTTTCCAAATCATAAATCTGCAGTCAAAGGAAAAGTCACAAAATGTAAAAAAAATTTAAAAAAAGTACTAGGCTAATATTTTTATGTTAATGACACAATATCAATATCATCATCTAATTAAATAGACAAGTAACTGGAAAATTCCATTTCATAACATGAACTAGTCATAATGATTTGAGTAATTTTTAATGTCAATAATTTTTTTGCTTTCTTTTTTAGCCTTAATTTGTTTAGCATGTGGGAAACATACTCATTGTCTTTTAGTGGCTCACAATCCAGACTGTTTTGCAGACATTAATACCTATGTGTAATCCACTAAATTTAATTTTCTACAACATTAACTTTTAAAACTAAATAGTTGAAAGTATTTTACTATTAAGGAAAACTCTTAAATGACTTACAAAGACCTAGAGAAATAAAACAAGGCATTTATTTAAAATTATAATAGATACATCTCAGGACTAAGTTTGAATATTTTGAAAGTATGACTAAAAGTCAATGATCTAATAATTTTTTTGTTATGTATATTGGCAATTTGACCACTGTATAAAAATGGTAACTTTATTTATTGAGTAGTCAGTTGTCTGTCCATATCACTATATCCAATTACAGAATGGACACAATACTGCTATCATACCTTCAATCACATGCTTGTGAGACATTGTGCACTGTTCTTGGAAAATAAAAGTTGTTACTCTCATTATTATCATTATTCTTGCATACTAATAAAAAGTAGCCTCTCCCTTGTAATTGGAAGACATTAGCCACATTTTCTGTGTATTTTAAACACTTTTAAATACTAAGAAGTAATTGTATTTCCTTTAAGGAAACAACTGCCTTACATTCACTCCAAAGGTCTTTTTAGTTAGTGACATCACAATTGCATAGAGCTTGAGCCATTTTGCAAACCTCAGGCCATGGTGCTGGTAGAAAACTCCTTTCTGCAGTACAAGGACTGAACAGAAATTTTAGAGAAAATTTTACATCAATGATAGTGCTATGAAATGCTATGAAATCTGAAACTCACCACAATGTTTAAGCATAGTAGAAAATCAAACTATTATTTTCAAACTCAGCATGAAAATGTGGAATTGGTTTGTAAAAAGCACTTTTAAAAATAACAGCTTTAGATTAGATTAGAATGCAGAGAATATTGGATACACTGTAACTTAGCTCTTCCAGAGGACACTATGAATGCATATAAGCAAGTTATACAGTTTGCATAAAAATTACATTTTATAGCATCTTACGAATGTTGCTAGGAATAAATATGTGTGAGTGTATTTATGTATTCATACACATAACCACATTACTGTTAGTGGTTTACTAACCTCACCAAAGAAACATTTTGATGTTCCCATACTCTTATCATAGGGCCAAAATTAGGAATTTGTCCTTTAGAGAGCTATATTTTCTTCTTTTTTTTCTTAACATCTATTACAATTTCAAAAAGATTAGCAAAATGGATAGTGAGATCCCAGTTCTTTTGCAATCTCTCAAATGACTGAAGGTTGAGTCCTGGTTCACCCACTCCTCATACATAAGGCAGGAGAACAGTGGGAGTTTAGACTCCCGGTAGTGTTCTCCAGTGTTCCAGGGCACTATCTTACATGGTAGGTCAGGTTTGCTATGTAGATTTGAAAATAACCCAGGATTGTAACTTTCAGGGAAAGAGTGATAATCTCAGGAAAACTTAAGTGGAGAGAAGTGGGTATCCATATATTCGTAGAGACATGTGTATTTCAAAGTTCATAATGTATGTTTTTAAAATATGCAGGTTGTTGTACATCAATTATGCTCTAATAAATAAATGTATTTTAAATATAAAACTTCTTTATTATTGGGAAAAATAGTCAAGTGAACTACAAAAGATATGTGAACTTCATATAAAAGTAAATGGTCATCAATCTATGGAGTATTAGTTAATTTTACCATTAAGTGAAGAAACACTAAACTTCAGCTAACAACTTCAGAGTGGCAAAAAATCTCACAGTTTGGCAGCTTCCAGTAGCAAGAAATGGGGAGGGCGAGGAACCACTTTCCCTGTTAGGAACAGTCATTAAAAAAAAAAAGTGGTAAGAGCCTACCAAGGATTGTCAGGCAGGTTCTACCAAGATTTCTACCAAAGTGACTAATGCATTTAATTTTGATCCACAGTTGCTCCCTGAGGAGTCTATTTCACAAATCCCCAGGCTTGAAATAAATGGCACACACATCAGCAGGCACTGTTACTCCTTTTCATCAGAGTGAGGAATCGTTTCCGAGGAGCCTAAGACCCAGGCTCGCACAGCTTAGCTGTGTTCACAAGATGTGTCACACAGCTGCAGAAGGAATAAGGAGATGCTGTGCCGTGATGGGGCAGACACTCCCAAAGCTCATCGTTAATAACGATGGTCAGCAGGGCTCTTGATCCACTACTGTGCTCAAAATGAGGACACAAGATATATCTGCTTTGCCATGTTTGCATTCAGCAATGAAGCAAAAGTGGCAGAATAAAAAGTTGCTTGTAAGCAAGGAAACTTTAGTAAATGGAGACAAGAATGGGAATAAAAGTTTTCTTTATATGTCTTTTTAAATACATCTCAATTGCAAATTAAATCAATTTAAAAAGAAATACAATTTAATAATTTACTTAATTTGCAATTAAGTACATCTTAATCCAAAAATAGTGAAATGTGTTTTTATGTTTAAAAAAGCAACGGGTTGGCTGGGCATGGTGGTGCACACCTGTAATCACAGCACGCAGGAAGCCTGAGGCATGAGGATTGCTGAAAGGTGGAGACCAGCCTGAACTACACAGTGAGTTCAAGACCAGCCTGGACTACATAGCAAAACCTTGACTCAAAAACTAAACATGAATAAAAAGCAATCAGTGATCCTACATCAAGGGTTTGTTGTGTGAGTCTGTTAATGCTCAGTTTGGGTATCAGAGGTCCCTCAAAGGCCCCTGTGAAAAAGGCTTGGTTTCCAGGAATTGCTGTTGGAAGATGGTGGATGACACAGTCAGACATAACACAGAGACAGAGGACAAACCTCTGGGCTTTAATCAGTCATACAAGGAAAGCAGGATCTGTTTGTGGTGTATCAGTCTGTGATTAGTAAACAGATTTAACATAAAATACACAAATATATAAGAACTTGCAAGATTGCCTTACAATGGCCGCTCACAGTGTTACATGTGTGATAGTGTAAAAGGTCTATCTGGGATCCAAAAGATGCAATCGAAGGCCTGGAGCTCTGTGTGGTGCCTGTTAGAGTCTGTATCCAGGAGGCCGAAGGGTCTTCAGTGGAAGCCAGGAAATGATGCCCAAGGTGAAATCAAAGACTGGAGCTCCCTTGAAGAAAACTGTTGAAGACCCGATTGTATAGAGTTGGGTTGCTAAAAATAGGGGCCTCTGACTGTGTTGGAAAAGAGCAAATGCACTGTGCCCTGAAGTCAAGATGACAACCACAGCTGAGGCAGCTGAGGACCTGGGGTGCTGACATCCCCATTCCAATAGAATATAGTCTTTATGAGAAAGAGAGAGAGTTCTGACCTTTCTGAATGCTCCAAAACTCATACTACTGGTCTTATTCCATTTATGTAAGAGATTGGGGCTAAGCCAATACTCGGAAACAAAAGCAGTCCTTCCTTCTTCACTTCCCTTTCATGCTACTCTGATGTTCATCCTCCCTAAGATGGATCTTCCACATCCAGAACTATGCTGAACCAATCTAGATAGGTATTACTGAAGTTGGCACCATCAATCAACCATCACAAGTAGTTACGGACTTAAATGAAGTTTTTGCTAAAGCACGACGACTCCTCACTTTTGTCTACAGATGCCCAGGAGGTGACTAAATGCAGAATGGAGCTTGATCTTCATTTATTACCTTAAAGCTTGGGACAGAGTATTGTTCATCTCTGCCTATGGGTACCTAATACTTTGGGGACTATCTTTTCTAAAAATTTAGAAGACAAGGAAAATTTGCCCTACATGATCTATCTCATCACTCTTCAGGACACCAAGAAATAAGACTCACATGTAAAAAAAAAAAAAAGAGTTACTATATCTGGAAGTTTCCAGCCATTGCACTAAACCCAAGGACACCTTGGGTAGAGCAGAATCTCACATGACTATCCCACACCCAACAGAAAACAACCTCTGTATGAAGACCGATTTCCCCTCAAGCATTAAGGTCTTTCTCTGGAGCTGTCTTGCAAGCCAAAACTGAGAACATGATCAAACAGACCCTTCTCACCCCAGAAACGCCACAAAACCTGGCCTTGCATTAGCACTGCACCTCCTTCAGCTGCTCAAACTGAAATCTCTTCCCTATTTCCTCTTCCTCTTCCTGATAAATCCACCAGTGCCTCTCACTAGTGTTTTACTGTGATGAAATGAAGGAGCCTGTTCTGTGGAGGGGGTGAGATAAGGTCCTTATTTCCTCTTTGGGGACCTTTTTGAACAAATCTGGTGACAGACATTGAGAAGTGGGGCCTTATGAGAGATGGTATGTCTTTGGGACAATCACCTGAAGGGTACTGTGTGGCTCTGGCACTTCCTCCTCACTCTTTTGGGTTTTGTTTTGTGCTCTTTGGCCCTGAGATGAGCAGTTTTGCTCCACCACAACCTCCCATCCTAATGTGGATCCTCTTCACTGGCCCAGAGCAATAGAGCCAATTGATCTTGGACTGAAATCTTCAAAAACTTTTTCCATTTTAAGTTGACTATGTCAGGGACTTAGTATAGAAATGGAGAGCTAACTAATTCAGTTAATAATCAGGGAACATTATCTAATCCTTAGAGCAATTCAAAATTCCTATAATTGCAATCTGAACGTGAAAGGACACATTTGTATAGATACTTTTGGAATTTAGATATTTTGAGAGATGTCTTAGCCTGTTTTCTGTTGCTAGATCAGAACAGCTTTGATTTAGTGGTTTATGAGGAATTGCACTTTAATTTGGTCACAGTTCTGGAGGTCAGGAAGAACATGGTGTTCACCTCTGCTTGGCTCCTAGTGAAGACCTTGTGCTGCTCCAGCTCATGGTGGAAAGGAGAAGGGCAGGTGGACCTATGCAGAAGGAGCAACATGAGAGGCACAGCCTTGCTTTAGAACTACCCTTGTCAGGGAAATTAATCCTGGATCTCAAGAATTACTACTCATTCCCATGAGAAAGGCATTAACTCCTCTTAGCAATTATCTAATTACCTCCTAAAGAGCCCACTTCCCAAAAAGAAAAAAAAAAGTGTACTTTAAATCTTAAATGTGAATTTAAATTAAACCTTAATGTGAATTTTTCCAAAGACAAAGCACATCCAAATCAAAGCAATAGAAGGATATACTCATATTTATACCTAGATATAATTAAGCAACAATCCTTAGTTCCAAAAAACCTATTGAACAATCACAGTTAGATTAGTTTGAGCCAAACCAAACTGCCAACTGGGCAGCATGTATCAAAGGTCATGAAAACCCACAGCTAACAGGTTGAGAGAAATGTTTGCTAAAAAAAAGAGGACGCATACAGAACACAGGACCCAAAGTGATGTGAGGTTTGTGGCTCCTGAACACTGTGGAGATGTGAAGAGTGCTATTTTCAGTCTATTTTTTTACTCTAGCACTGTTTGCAGGACCAACCAGAAGGCACTATTAATGATCCTTCATTTGCATGTGGGCACAACCCATCAAAAGACACTGGTTATGATCCTTCATTTATAGCTAGAGTGAGCCCAAGTGATTGGATAAATGTACCAATGCCTTATTTGCATGAGATAAAAGTCAATGTAGATATTTAGGATACAAAAGACTCCTTTCACTTTATCCTCAGGGGAATTGAGGGCCTTTTCACTGCCCTCTCTTGCACTGTAGAGCATACCTATTTTCTACTTTCAATAAATGTACAACCTCACTGCCTTTTCTGTGTGTGGGTCCAATTTTTGTTTGAGACGACAAAGTCTTGGAAAGAACCCCCAAGTACCACCCCCTAGTCTAGTAGCAGAATGACCTTATGAATGTATATGTTGTATTTTTGTTGTACAGGCAATAGAAAGATTATTCACAAATCCCACTTTATTATTATTGTTATCATCATCATTACTATTACTAGTATTACTTGGTATTCTGGGGTACTCCGGATCCTCTATGACCTCATTTACTTTTCATTCACATTGCTAGATTGCCAGGAAGACAGTGTGAAGCGTTTGTTAATCTGAAATTTAAATCAAATCCTTTCCATTTTTAGCTTGAAATTTAAATCCTCAATGATCATCAGCAATCAAGGCAGACAGCTAAGGTTATCTAATGCTCAAGGACTTACACCAAAATGAAAAATCCTGCTTTCATAGGGTGAATCAAAATCAATCTGTGTAATCTACAGTCCCAAGAAAAACTGACAAAGAATAACTTTTGGGGCTGTTGTGGTTCTCAGTTCCAATGGGAAAGGTCAGTAGTAGGTGTTCTATGAAGGTAAATTCCCCCTTGACTTGGTATAGACTTGGTATAGTGGATTTCAGACACGAAAAGACAGATTTTGGTTACAGGTGTTTATTTCTCTCAGAGAGGTCAGTGGAAAGGAGAGATTTCAGTTTTGTTCTTTACCATTTCTTAGATGTAGAAAAGTTCAAGTGGAATTGATTGTGGATTATAAAGAAACTCTGCACATCTTCCTTGTCCTGCTTACTAAGCTGTATAAAAGGTGGCAGCCTATCTCTTGGATAGTTTCTGAAGAGTTCCACGACTCAATATGGTGTGGCTATGATAGTTTTCTTCATATTTATTTTCCTGTTAGGCTTTGAAACCAAAAGCATTCAGAGTAGTTAGGAAGAATAAGGGCCGTATGTCCTACGGTCACACTGGTTAATGATCTCACGGTCCAATTATTCGCTAGACCATAGGAAATCAGGTGGCTTTTATTCCCAGAAGACAATGTCTAAGTTTTGCGATTTTCCTAAGTGATGGGAGCATCTGTGCTATGATTCTCTCAAGGATGCCCCACGAATGAGAACCCAAAAGTACTCTGGATATTGAAGTTTGGGTGACTCGCCAGTCTTGCAGAAGGAGATTGTATCGTGAGTGCGACAGTTCCCCAGACTGCCCTGCGTTTCTCTCCCTTTGGCTGAATTTAATTTGCATCGCTTTGTTGTGGTAAAACTGAATCACAAATGTAGCACTTCCCATGCATTCTGTGAGTCTTCCTAGTCAAACTATAATACTTGAGTTTGGTTGTGTGGGTCTCCAGAATGTGTAGTCAACCAGCTGGCCAGAGTGAGGGTGATCCTGGAGATTCTGGGCCACACAGTTGATCTCTAAAGCAGAGGCCGTCTGTGGCCCTGGCTGTCTGTGGTTTGAGGAAGTCATTGCACTGTCTTTTCCTGAAGCTTCCAGCCAATCTCAGGGTCCTGTTCCCAGACTTAACACAGTAAACTCTCCTGGTGTCACATGGTAAATAACTTGAAGCTTGTGCTGCATCTGTGACATGCTCTCTTTATTCTCCCACTAGCCAAACTTTCCAAGAACCATCTTGAAAGGTACTCTAGCTTGTTATAAACAAAGATGACTCATGTAGCAAATAGTTTCCAGTGCCCCCTTCATTATACACCATTACTAAAGGAAGCAATAAAATAAAACTTTAATAAATGCTAAGGGCCAGGATTTAGTTAATTGCTTTTGTATACTACCACTGTCCTAGGAGTCAGGCACAGTTATTATCTTTTCTTTTCACAGATGAGGACTCTGAGGTTTGGGGGACATAGTTTTTCCAAAGTCATATGTCCACCCAGGGCAAAGCCAAGATCTAGACCTCAGTTATCTGTCTCCATGACTCACCCCCTTAATCTCTGTGCTTCCAGAACACTGTGTTTCCAATCATGCCAACAAGTAGGTAAGCTTGGATGAATGGAAACCCTGTTGACTTTGGTTCCCCATGAAGCACATCCTTAGAGAACTCAACTTCAAAAATATACTAGAAAAGGAAAGGAAAATGAGAAATGGGTAAATAAGACAGTAAAGGTAAGTTAGAGTCCCACAACTGTAGATTCCTAAACTTGGTTCTGCTTGGGGGCTCTCAAAGTCTGAATACAGATTGTGCCCCTGGGGTGTCTATAGTGCTATCTCCCAATCTGTTCAAGGGTATCTGCACCCCAAATCCTTTCAGATCATCCCTTTTCTGGGACTGGGCATCATGGGCTCTAGTTGCCACAAAATTTCCCAGGCTACGAGTGGTGATCTTGCCCACACTGCATTGGTGAGATCTGACAGGTGGACCTAAGAAGTTCTGTCACATTCCTCTTATAATTAAATCTCTAATGAGACAGAAACTCTCTCCCTGTGCTGTCGGCTATAGAAGCCATGTGCCTTTCTGAATTTAAATTGGTTAAAATTAAATAAAATTAAAAAGCCATTGCTTCAATCACATTACCAACATTTCCAAGTACCCAGTAACCTTATGTAGTAGGAGCTACAAAATTGAGTAATCCAGATACAAAGCATTCCTATCAATGTACACAGTGACATTGTTCTAGAAAACAGTTGGTAAAAACAAAACAATCAAAAACAGTAATATCTTTTGACTTTTCCTCATTATTTCTGAAAATAATCCTTGAACCATATATGACAAACGAGATCACCACAGAATTGTTTGTTTATACACACCTGGAAATAATGCAAACTCTCGAACTTTGGAGATGGTCTGATTAAATTATGCTCCCATAAATTGGAATGTGGTACATTCAAAATTGCACTTTAAAAAGTTGAAGATATAGGAAAATTATTTTAACATCAGGAAAAGTAGTAAAAGTAAAAAATGTAAATATAACCATGTGGTATAGTCTTCACAGCATTAAAGCATATATGTTTAGACCCTTTGGCATTAAATATTTGTCTTTATAGCTTTCCTATTTCACCTCATAGTAATGTCATAATTATAGGCATAAACAAGATAAAAATGTATTATACTCCTATTCAGATGATTTTAAATATTTGTTTACTTAGCTAAGTCATTGATAATGCTACTAAAGAAAACATGATTCCAAGTAAAATGAGAGATGTTTCTCCATGTTCAATTTAACTCTATCTGAACTGTGCAGGGATGATTATTCAGCCAAGTTTAAATCTCCCTTGTGTCTTACAGTCAAACCCATATAACTCTATCTAGACCACAAGACATTAGTAAGCCTTCTTCAGTCAGGACTGAAATTGTTTGTTCACTTAGTTTGTTACGCAGATATTTATCGAGGAGACATCCTGCCCTGAGCTAGTTAGGAAGGTGCTGGGACTGTGCACACAAGAGGGAGCAATGCCAGCCTTACCCATCTGTATGGCAGACCACCACATCGGAGCATGATTTGGGCAGCGGTCAGAATTACCCAGTTCCCATTCTCCCTGCCTGGCCCCAGGATACTGACCATCCATCAAGACGTTGATATAAGTACAAGGAGTTCTGATATAACATAGTTCTTCAGAGGGGCTCAGTGTAATTCTTTCAATGTTCAGGATCTCATAAAGAAATTCTTTGGAAATAGATCTGCATTATTTTCTTTAATAATTTAATCATCAACCTTGTTCTGCACCACAATTTATACTACATGAGATGGGATACCACATATTGCAATTTATTGTAAAACATTCGACTATTTATATGAGCAAGAAGTCATCTTATGAATTACATGACAGAAATACTATTCCTCCAGCTGGGAAGCCTGCCTGTGCTTCCGTCTGTAGTCACCTGTTTGATAACCATTAAAATTGTCCGAGTAGTGAGGTTTGAGATTCTCTTGTGCTTTGAGTTTCCTCCACAACCTCTTCCCTCTGCTGTGCTTTAATTTGTCATCCATTAATAACTTCCTTGCTCCAGGCCTAGAACTAAGTACTGAAAACACAAGGCTGAATAAGACACAGCCCTTGCCCTCAAAAGACTCAAACTGGGGCTGGGAATTTAGCTCAGCGGCATAAGCACCTGCCTTGCAAGCAGGCGGTCGTGAGTTTGATACCTGGTACCGATAAAAATGAAAAAGACAAAAAAAAAAAAAAAAAAAAAGACTCAAACCGATGGGAAAATCATAGATCTATGGTCAATTTTATTTCTGTGATGAATGTCGTAAAAGAAGCATAACAGGGTGCTACGGTACAGCTAATTCCTGTTTTGTCACCTCCAAAGTCTCTTAATAGTTTATGACTTACTTAATTTTTAAAAAATTGTCAGCACTCAGGTATAAATCTCAGTCCAATAACTCAAGACTACAAGGCATAAATCTTCTATTCCAGCTCCCCCCCCCACACACACACACCAAAAGTCCTGGATTCCATGGTGGGTGCACTGTTAAGGAATTGTGACTAGAGCGTAAGGGACAGGTGGAGGACAATCTGGGCTTCTGTCACTGAACACAGAATTGCCCATTCCAATGTCCACTGCTTCTGTCAACACGGTGCACAGGTCCAGAGCCTCATGACAACATCCGGGTTATGCTGAGACCCCGGAAACTTGTCCAAGACTTGCGGAGGTCCTGTGCGGGATCTAGCCCAGCAATGTTCCTTTGGGGGTTCCCTCTAGGCTTCCCCTAGACCTCAAACTTGTGCTTTAGAGAAACGAGCCATCGGCAATCATTTCTGTTTTTTTCCACTCTGCCATGTTCCTCTGAGGGGACAGTGAGCCTGGGTCAAGAGCGGCTGCGAAAAGGAAGAAATATAGGCTCAGAAATGACTCAGCCATGGAGGAATGCCTCTGCACACCACCGTCAGCTCACACTGTCCTCCTCCAGAAGAGTCGTCCTGGAGCTGACTGCAGACGGTTCAAGAGGGGCTCAAGGGCGTCGCAGCACACACTTGTAATCTCAGCACAGAGGGAGGCTGAAACGGGAGGGTTGCAAGTACACGTTCTGTCTGGGCAATTTAGCAAGACTTTGTCTCATAAAAAAATGAAAAGGGCTGAAGGAGTAGTGTTGTAGTCAGGGGTGGTACACAGAGAACAACTAGGATTAGGACATGCAGTTTTTATTTTTATAATGGTCACCAGAAGTTAACACAGGAAAATGCAGGAAATCTATCCGCAACACCAAAGACATAGATTATTTAGTCAAGAGCCTAAACCCTACGGCAATGTCTCACATGAGTTCAAATAAAAAGCCAAAGCTCAGGACAAGGCCTCCCACGAGTCCAACTGGAGGTCCAGAGCCCACAAGAAGGACTCATGCCAGTCTCTTTTACGGATCCGTGCTGGGAAGACCCAAAGGTCAGCGGTGGAAGCCAGAGAGTCTATGCCAGCAAGATGAAGGAGCTGTGCTAGTGGGATGAGGGTTCTACACGGAAGCCGAGAAGTCACACTCACAACAAAGACCAGGGCTATTCTGAAAGGCACAACAGCTGTCCTCAGCGACACGGAGGCCCCGAGCTCCTCCGACGACAAGCACAGTCGGGTACATGCCAGAAAGCAGCGTGACGAGTTCATCCTGGAGACCAAGCAGCACACATCTTCCCCTCCAGAGCCAGGAAGCAATGCTGGATGTGAGGACCAAAGCCTCTCCAGGAGAACCAACAGCTCAGACAGCAACTTGGAGGAGTACCCACAATGCCTCCTTAACACCTCAACCCTTGAACACATCCCTTCTTCTCCACCTATTTATCCTGGCAACCCTCCTCACGTGGAGCATCTTCGCTCAATGCATGCTGATGTATTCCAACTGGCGTTAAGTTGACCACCAGTTCTCAATCCATAACAAGTAGCTTGATCTTAGAATGACCATGTGGTGTGAGATCCCCAGTACTGGAGAGAGAAAAGCAGGCGTTTCTTTTATGACAAAATCTTTCTTTCTTCCTAAATGTCTGTTCTCCTGTCTGCCTTGCTTAACAATATTAGTTCTGAGCCCTGCTCGCCCTGGATCCACTCTGCATTTTACAAATGATCCACTCTCCAGAAATTCTCATTGGATTGAACAGGCATGGAAGCTGGGTACCAGTTCGTCTTTTCAATTCCAGTGAAGATTTACATGCAGCCAGAAGTTAAGGATAAATCATTGCTGTATCCTCCATCCCCTCTTGGATTTCCCAAGCTCCATTTTGTTAGCCTAGCCTTTGTGCTTTTCAGACTTTTTATATCATGTTATGCACAGGGGCGTGTGTGTGTGTGTGCATGTGTGTGTGTGTGCGTGCGCATGCATGCTAA
The DNA here is from genome assembly GCF_034190915.1 of Cavia porcellus. Taxonomy (NCBI): domain Eukaryota; kingdom Metazoa; phylum Chordata; class Mammalia; order Rodentia; family Caviidae; genus Cavia; species Cavia porcellus. The sequence goes on from NW_026947505.1 coordinate 17,211,150, forward strand.
ATGGCTGAGATTACTGGAAGTCTCTGGACATCTGGAAAGAGCTTGATCTGTAGCCCAGAACTGGATCCAGCTCTCACCGGTGTCTGCAGGCTGGAGGTATCCCGTGTGCTAAGGCATGGAAATCAGGCATCTCCAGGATGATACAGACATCTGTCCCTGCATATTACAATATGAATACAATTTCCTCCAACACATCTTCACACAGGCATTGCACGTGGGTCTGTGCTTGGAATTTTAATTCTGTAGACTTTGAGGGCCTGTTATGTGTTATGCTCAGCCTGTGAACATAGAAATGAAAAGACACAGCTGTCATCCTGTAAGGGCTTCTGGTTTGCATCAGGATGAAGGCATCTTACTGGCTGGAATCATTAGCTATAACTCATTTGACTTGCTTTACTGATACTGCTAAAAAGCATACCTCATTCAACTAGCTGTGTGCTAAGTCACAGCATTTCTGAAATTCATTTTTTTCTTTATCTAAGAAATATGAGGATTTTACCAGACTTGGAGGATCCATATGCACTCCCATTATGCTAATGGAACAGCAGGAAATGAGAATATGATGAATGATTTTTATAACAATCAAAATCAGATTCCTAAAGCAGGGACTTGAACAGATAATTTCACATCCACGTTCATAGTAGCTCTGCCCATAATAGCAAAAAGGTAGATACAGCCCCAGGGTCTGTTGACAAGTAAATTAATAATCAAAATGTGGTGACTTGATCCACAGGATATAATTCAATCTTAAAACGGAGGCAATTCCAATATTTCCTACAATGGAGATGAACCTTGAAGAAATTACACTAAGCTAGACATCAAAGGACAGATTCCACTTCTGAGTAAATACTAGGTAAAACAGTACAATTTTTAGAAACAGAAAGTTTATTACTAGTTCTCAGAAGCTGGGGGCTAGGAATGGATATGAAAATTACTGTTTAAGTATAGTTTCAGTTGGGCATGATGAAAAAGTTCTGAAAAACAGATCATACTAATGATTGCATAATAATCTGAATTTGAGGCAACTGAACATTCAAGGCAACATTCGTGAGATGGTAAATTTTATGTATATGAATAGTGTACAGTAGAACAGTCTATAAAAATCAGGTTGCTGATAAACCATTGAGGTTTATCCAAGGTGCTATGATAGCTAATTGAAAAATCAGATTGCTACATTTACTTCACATACTCAGCTTTATTTTTAAAAAATCTTTGTAAGTATAGTATTGCTACTTTAAGTTCAATGACATGTACATGGTTAGTTTTATAAGGTACTATACAATTTTCCACAATAGTATTACTTGTGCATAATAGTGTTTGGGATAGTTTGGAAACTTTGACTCTTGAGCCCTAAACACTGGAAATAAATCATAGTAAATCTTTGCATTATTTTTCAAATGTTACACTTTATAAGAATTGCTGGAAATGATTAGAAATATTTATTAAGGAACTCACCCCCTCCAACTACAGCAGGTCTTCTGGGAAAGGACTTGGGAATCAACATTTTCATGCAACATTCCTGGATAACTCTTATATTATGTAAGTGAGAAACACATTTTCAAAACAAAAATTCTAGATTCAGGTGGGGGTGATGAACAGAAGCACTCACCTTCTTCAGTAACAGCTCTCTCCCCTCACAATCCTGAGCCTTCCCATCCAGCTCCAGCAGAAATGTAGGATGGGAACTTCACTCACACCCTTTCCTGGGGAGGCTGGTGCTGCCCTGAAATTGCAAGCTCTCCTGCAGCAGTGAATGGGAAACTGCATCAGGAGAACATGCTGGTAGAATAACTTAACCCGAGCCACAGCGCTTGGGCAGGAAGGCTGTGGAGATGGTAGAAAGTGAAGCCAGGATTAGGCCCACAGCAGGCTGACCATACAGTGGGCATTTCACCAGGAAAAGGTGCTCAGACAAGCATTTCTCAAACCAGGTTCCAAGTGCCAAGAAATTCGAAACGTGATACTAGAAACACCCATTATATACTGCCAATGTGTTTTAGACTAGTTAATACTTTTTTCATATTTTAAACTTTTCAAAAAATCTGATTTATGAAAAGTTCTCTCTCTCTCTCTCTCTCTCTCTCTCTCTCTCTCTCTCCTTGTGCCATACTTCATCTTGGTGAGTCACATTTGGTCAAAAGTATCATCAAAGATCACAAAGTCAGTGGGGTAAGAATTTAAGACTGAGGTTGTAAAATAAATTGTAAGAATTGTAAAGCATTTGCTTACTGTGGAATAGTCTAAGAAGTAAAGGTATGTTTTATTACAGTCCTTACAGTCTTATTTCTAGTATATGTTTCATTTATTTGTTATCATTTACAATAACCTTTTCCTCTCCTTTTCTCACCTCAATTCTCATTTGCTTTATGCCTCTTTTTCTTTCTCTCTCTCCTTTTCTCTCACACACAGATTCAAACACAAGCATTCATATACCCTTAATAATGGACTATCCCTGGACAGTTGGTGTTATTTTTATTTTTTTGACCAAGTTTTACAAAGTTGGCTTTGTATCAGCAGCATATCTGAGTATCTTGCAGGGCTGGCAGGAGCATAAGCATTTGTCACTCATCCTGTGCCCATCTTGTAGGAGAACTTCAGGGCGCCACATCTTTCCTGTCCACACCTCCTGCTATGGTTTGAGTCCCATCAGAGTGTGAAGACAACTGAATACTTGCTGCCCCCTTCAGAGGTGAGCAAGACATCATGCTTGAGTCACAGTACATTAAGAAAATCCACCACCTGTGTCCTCTACTTCCTGAAGATATTTACAAAGTCAGACCAGCATTTCCTGCAACACACTGAGAGAGCCCAGCTTGTCTGTGCCAGCTGAACCTTCTAAAAGAGGCAGAGCTCCCCTGTCAGGTGTTCTAGCAGGCCAGTCTCAGAAGAAATCATTTCCTAACTGTCATATTTTAATAATATAAGTTCCTGCCATCATTTAGAGTTCTAGAGCAAGCAATCCTCACCTGCTCTCCACGTGTATGTCAAGCCATGTAACAATAATTACGTTAAGCCACATCTATGTTACATAAAGATGCATACATTTTAGTTTAAGGGTATACTTAATGGGAAAATGAAAACTTCAAGACACTAGAGAAACCTAACCTTAAGCCTAACCTGGCTTTTAGTCAACACCTAAATTCTACTATGTGTATTATCTCTGCTTTATGGTTACTATCGCAAATGTTTTTCTGATTGGTACTTTCTCCTAGGAGTTACAGAAGTTAATCACTATAGAATATTTAAAGCTATGTTACTGTGCACATGTATGTACATTATATGTATGTGTTGATACAGCTTCTCAGAACCTGCTTCCCCGAAAGCTGTCGACATGACCATCTGGGATCCAGTCTGCCTCAAACATACTTAAGTCTGCTGTGAGGGGTCCCGTGGCACCCTCGTGTCTTGTCCATCTGTCGAGAGGGCAGCCAAGACCTAGTTGTCATTCAGAAATATGAGCCCCATGTAGCCATCACTTTTGATCTTCTCAAGAGAAACCAAGATCCCAGGTCTGTGAGATGATTTTAAACCATTTTAATTTAACTATATTAATATAATAATATAATTAATATAATTTAACTATTTAATTTAATTACATGATAGTTTCTCCATGCTGTTGCCTTTCTAAAGCACAGTATTGTATTTAAACTGCATTTTATTATGAGAAACAGTATGCAGATTCCTCAAAAAACTAAAACTGGAAATTCCATTTGACCCAGCTCTTCCCTTTTTAGATATCTTCTGGAAAGTGTTAAATATATCACATCATAGTGATACATGCACACCCCTACTTATAGAAGCACAATTCATAATAGCTAAATCCTGGAATCAGTTTATATGTCCATCACGAGATGAAATGACAATGAAAATGTGCTGTTCATACACAATGGAGCACTATTCTGCCACAATGAAAGATAAATTTAAATTGTTTGTAGGAAGATGGATGACCCTTGAGACCATAATATGAAGTGAAATAAATTAGACTCACAAGCTTAAATATCACATGACTTCCCTTATATAAGAAGCTCAAAATATAAGTAAAAAGAAAAATAAAAGATACAAAGAAATCTGGAGACAAACCTTTTGCAAAAAAGAAGAGGACCACACGACAGAGGGAGGGAAGAGGAAGGGAGTAACAAATGAATGAAGTGCACTGAATCCATCACCACCTTCCATGAGGAATGTAATCATTGTGTACTGCTAACGTGGACGACAAAAATTGAAAAGAAAAGAATATAAATCATCATTCGTTAGTCAATTCCTACTAATGAAATTTATGCAACGTATTTTGTGTTTTCCCTCATGGTAAGGCACATACACTTTTGTGTTCATTTTTGTTTATATTTTGGGTGTTAAAAAATGCTGTTTTGGAGTCAAAGGGAGAGAGATTCTGGAGGTTTTAATGGAATTAGTGGGCTTTAAAACTGGTTAGAATGGAATGAAAAGTCACTGTTTCCTCAGAAGTTACAGAACATTAGGTGAATTCCCTTTGAAGACCTCAGGATTTTCATCCATGTGGTGGAAATAACGTAACAGAAAGAGCTATGCGAATGTATACTCTCTTTCAGCCTGGCTCACAGGCAACTGTCATTTTCACATATTTCAATACAGTAAATAAAATAGCACTTAATTAAATATGTTGCAAAGAATATACTACGTTTTTAGGTTTAACATTTCATTCATGAATTGCTTATCCCTATTTTTTCTCTGCATGTGTTTTATTGGTTTTAAGGAATATAATATATATGGATACACGTGACTTTTTATTTTTGTAGTCAAATCTACCGATCTTACTTTCATATGATCTTATTTTAGATTACTGTAATTCATTTCATGAATTTTTTTACCTTCACATGGTTTTATTTTACTACACTCCTGACCAAAGCCATATCTATATCTGTGTACATATTTAAAGTGTACACATTGGTTTTCTCCTTACTCTGCTCTTTGACATAAACCCAAATGACATGATCTGCTATTAAATTTAATTGTTCATATTTAAATATTAACTTTCTTTATGAAATGTGTTTTATAGGTGACAGAGGTATTGTCGTAATAAAATCTGTTGAATAATCCCTTCTCTCACCACTATTTTTAAAAAAATCCTAAGCATTACTGTATGTAATTCAGAAGTGCACTGTATTTCTAAGTTTGTCTTGTTTCAGTTATGTGAATGATCTCTTCTATTTTGCTCCAGTATTGTGCTTTTATATTTACTATAATTGTGTACTTCTTTTTAATGTATGGGGGTGCAGGTCCTTCTGTGAAGCCTTTTTTATCTCTATATTTCACACTTTTCCAGACAAGCGCTGAATCATAAGTACAGCATATAGCCAACGCTTCTGTATTAACTGGGATTTGTAAATTAATCCTGAGAGAAGGGACACCCTCAAGCTCTCACTGGGTCTTAGTTACATATGCAGCTTTTACTAAAACTGAACAGCCACGTCATAGTTACCAGCTCTGGCATGGGCCAGGAGGGCTGGGGACTGTGTTCCTGATCTCAAAGCTTTGGCATTCAAGGATGAAATCCAAATTCTGTCCAGAACAGAAGACCTAAAGCTGCAGGGCAGGAAATATCTGGAACTCTGCTTTGTTGTTGTTTTTGCTTTAAAAAAAAAAACTCAAAACCTTCCTGACAAAATTATTTGTTTATAAATGTAAAATTAAATTACTGCTATTGTATTCACTACTTCTAAATGTCAAATTTTGGGGATGTGGCATAAATTATAGATGGCTCTCATGAACTCTGCTAGAAGAAAAAAGAAACTTAGTAGTTTCCAAAAAATCCAGACATTAATCAATAACTTCATCCATAAGAAATTACTGATCGTAGACTCTCACACATACAAAAATGGCAGTTTCACATGGCTTAGCTAAATGGACGCCGACAGCTCCTTGGGGGATGTTTTACTGGCTTGATGTTATGAACACTATAGAGTTCTTGCCTTTCTGACCATGAGGCATGCAAAAAAAGAAGAAGAAGACGAAGAAGAAGAAGGAGGAGGAGGAGGAGGAGGAGGAGGAGCAGGACGAGGAGGAGGAGGAGGAGGAAGAAGAAGAAGAAGAAGAAGAAGAAGAAGAAGAAGAAGAAGAAGAAGAAGAAGAAGAAGAAGAAGAAAAAGAAAGAAACAAAGAGAAAGAAAGAAAGAAAGAAAGGAAAGAAAGAAAGAAAAAGAAAGAAAGAAAGAAAGATGTTTTCACTGTGTTTGAGCTATTGATATAGACACACATGGTGTGAAGGAAATTGGTGCCTCTCTGAATGTTAGGTGAAGGCTGAACTCTCCTGCCCCAGGCGGCATTTACTAAGAGAAAGAATCCTTTCCCAAAATTTATCTGACTTGCTGCCTGTGCAACCTTTTGAAAGCGCAGAGCCTCCTAGGAGCCAGTGCCTCTCCCAAGCTCACGTCTGTGCATAAACTCCTGGATCAAGGATCCAAGCTCTCTGGTAAACACCAGGCCCTGTCTCCTGCTGTCCTCTCCTGGGCGGTCATTGTGGGTTGTGCAGTCTACTTTCAGGTCCCAAAATACAGCTTGCTTATTTCTATTTTTCCCACTGAGCGCGCCCCATTGATCTTGCTTCTTCCAGCTCTGTGGCTTGCCCAGATTGTGTCTGTCTCCACATTCCACACTAAGGTTTACTCATTTCCGGGAGTCTCTGGGGGGGAATCTGGCCCAGCTGTGACTGCTAACGCTCACATTGTGCCTGGTTCTGCTCCTGCTCAGTGTGTTTGTGCTCCTGGCTAAGACTGATCACTTCTCTCATGTCATCCCACCCAGCGCTGGGCTATCTTGATGGAGAACATACGCAAGGCATCTCAGTTGACTGTTTTCATTTCATTCTGTGGAGGGCTTGGATGAACATCAGCCCTGCTTAGAGATGCTAAGTTCCCCAAAGTATGTCTGATTCACTTCATTCAAGATTATATTTTCCAGGTGCATTCATTTTCCTACAAATGCTTCAGATTAGTCATTCTTCATAGCCAAGTAGTATTCTATTAAATCTAGATACCACATGTTTATCCAACCATCTGCTTCCAGGATGTAGCTATTATGAATTATGCTGCTGTAACATTGATGTGCATGTGTCACTGTGGTATGATGACTTAAACTTTAACTAGCAACTTTGCGACCTCCACCCCCATAAATAACAGATATATTATTTACTATCTTCACCAGCAGGGGGAGAGCTGGGTTGCAGGAAATTTCTAATTTCAGCCCTTTGAGAGACCTCCATGCTGGTTTCCATAGTGGTCGTACTAGTTTGCTTTCGCACCAACAGGGCAGGAGAGTTCCTTCTTCATCCCAACAGCAAAGAGACAAGGATTAAAGGGGGGAAAACTGTGAAGTTCCCCACAGTAACAGGCTACCACTGATGCATGTCACTGTGAGACTGCTATCCAACAAGCCTGCCCAGACTTTGTTCCCAGTGCCAGCCTCTCCCTACTTTTGTACCTCGGTTTTCTGTTTGTCACCGACAGGCCCTGACCTCTGCTGAATGATTGTCCCCTTGCATACGGTTGTACACCGAGGGGAAGGTGCTCTTGCCCAGGGCTCTTTCCCATTTCTCAGCCTGGAAATGGGTACCCGTCTAGGAGGGGGCCCCCAGGCATCTCTGTAGTCTCTGCTTTTCTGCCCCTCCTGGGAAAATGAAAATGGAAATGAAAAGAAAAGTGTGTTTTCATATTTTCTTGAAAAGTGCATGGATTGTGGTGGATGCTTTTATGTCAAACGCCCTGTGAAGAGCAGGTGTGTTCACAGCAGCTGTCCCTGTTATCTCGAGACCTCTGTAGATTTAACAAATCCATTCAATAAAATTTGCTCACGTTTAGGATGCTTCACCAAAAGTCATATCTCTTTCTGGCTTCAATTAGATGAAGCCCTTTAATAATTAATACAAATTTCTTTTGTTGAAGTTAATTAAATAATGAGACTGGAGGGGCTGGAGCACTCACGTGTAATGGTGTCATTAATTCCCTCTAGTCGTTTATTATTATTATGCCTTGAAATATTTAGAGATGGTATTGCTTGCCCTCAGTTTGAAATCTTTTCAGATGGCTCTGAAATGCAGTAAAGCTCCACCTTTTCTCATTTGACATACAGTTTACTCCTTCATGGTGAAGACAGTAATAATATATCCATTATTTATGGGAGCAAAGTTGCACTTAAAGATGTTTTGTTGCCTAGGAGGTGATATTATTTTATTTTATTAAATATTCAGAGAAACTATGGGCAGACACTACTTTTTATTTTTGTTATATTCATATGACGCTATAATTTCAAAAGTCTTCTGTTTTTACCAGAATTGGAACTGAAGTAAAAATCTGCAAATTAGAAACTGTATGTTTGATCCTAAGTACTTGTTTTATTTTCAAATTTCTTTTTAAGATGACGGGCTGCCAAGCAGTATCTTCTAGTCTGCATACCTTTTAATCTTAGAGTTTAAAGAATTGTTTTTTCTTTCTTTTCTTTTTCCATACTTCTGTATTTTTTTCTATGTCCTGCCCTTCACAAGGAAACCAGAAGTGTGACAGAAAGGTGTGATTTTTAATTTACACCTGTGTCTGGCAAATAATGACTTTTCACACCCCTGTCTCTGCCCGAAGCCTGGGGAGGAGCTCTGCCGCTTCTGTCCTGACAAGTGCAAGCCCTTGCTCTAACCAGAAGGGTGGCTTCTGTGTTTAACCCTTGTCTTCAGTTTTCAGCTCGGCATTTGTGAAGAGTATGAGCCTGTGGCTTATTTCTTTGAAGTGTATTCATTTTCCAGGAAATTATCTTTGGAAGTCTGTTATTGTCAGTCAGTCAGATATGAAAGGTAAACACCTTTCCCCTGTGTCCTGCTCCTGTGATGCTGGTAATTACAACTTCTTTAAATAACAAAAAATAAAAACATAAGAATGTGTAGTTATAGAACTCCCAGAAAGACAATTTCAGTACATAATTTAATTAGTACATTGTCCTATTTCACATTTCTACCTGAGTAGTTTTTCTGTCTTTATATAATAGTCAGTGAATTACTGTACTGATAAATTTATTATTGTTTCAAGTTTGAAACTGAAAGGAATATTAAATGATTAAGATGCTTCAAGTTTCAGTCAAGGGCATTAAAAGTCCTTCGGACTGAATTGTGAAAATGCAGTAAGTTGCTCAAGGAAAACAAATCAACATTCAAATTAGTATTCATTAGTATTATTCTATTAAAATAGAATTATTAAATTAGCAGCAGGCAAAAATAACTGGATGGTTAGAATGCATCCTGGAAACTGTGTACACTTTGTTCCCTTGGAAGATTATTAACATATTTAATTATTTTCCAGTTTGGAATCTGCCATACTAAGTTTTTTTTAAAATGCCATTTTATTCAGGGATTTTTTTTCCTAATCCCGATAGTGTTCAACAAAGTTCCGGAACTGAATGGAATAGGTGAGAAGAACATTGGAGGGAAAGAGAAACCATTAAGATTCTCCAGGGAGCTTTGCTTTCTCTTCTCGCTGACCCAGGGCGAAGGAAAAGGTTTACAAACCAGCTTTCCTGCTGGGAGCCTCAAGGGGTTAAACAGTTTTAGTTTACTAAGTATCTCAGTCAGGCTTTTATCTGTTCCTCTCTCCCTTTCTCCCCTGCCCACCCTTTCTGTAAATGTCAACCACTTCCTGATGATTTCACACCTTTCTTTTCTTTGGGAGGGAACCTGGGTGTTCATGGTACAGGAGTGGACACCATTGTATGCTCTGGCTGCCTCTGCATAAAGCCGAGGGATGACTGTGGGGAAAAGGAGGAGAATTTGAGAAATGAGACCAGGCAATAAGTTAAAATCAGTCTTGCTTTTAAAACGAGCATTTGCTTTCATAGCAAACTGCAAAAAATATTAATTTAGAAAAGTTTAATATTGAGAGTCTAAAAGAGTCTAGCAGAAGAATCTGACTGTTTAAAGAAATTAAAGAGCATCAACCAGGGAAACAATGCTGGAGAATCCTCTGACTTTGATGCTACAGGTATACTATTTATAAGACACCACGATGGAAACTTGGTCAGTGGATCAGGTCTGCAGTTGGTTGGTGGAGAAAAATTTAGGAGAGCTAGTTCCCAGGTTTCAAGGTGAGTTATTTACATTTGCAAATAATTTCATTTGTGTAGCCTAGATGATACCCGAGTCCCCTGTTGTAGAAAATTGCCTTTGTTCCTGTATTGTTGATGATTTCTCTTCTCCACTGCCTATGTGTGTGTGACTGTGGACACAGAGTTGTTGCAACAGACAACTTTCATTTCTGCCTGGACTGGGGCAGTTTCCGCTTCCCTAGTGTCTTCTCGAGAACATAATATTTCAAGGACTGTCTTATATGTTGCATATTTGATACATACATTTCATATGCTTTTGCCTCATACAGACCAGTATGTGTTTTATTTACAAATAAATGGATATTGGCAAGGAGGCTTTACTAAGAAAAATTTCCCAAGATTTCTTTTTCTTTCTTTTTTGGCTTTATAAAAATAATTTTAGAATGGGAGTGGAGAAGATCGCTAATGTGCAAGGAGATTTTTTTTATTGTGACCTCATATCCTGGTTCTTTCTTAAGAGTAGACATCAATTGGAAATACGCAATATCAAAATACAACTAATTTGTGGCCAAAAATGTGGCTACTTTTACAACTCTGAAAAACACGTTGGCTTTGCCTGTTTGTAATGTCTGTGCTTCACTGGGGATTCCAAAAGAAATTCTTTTCCCTCCAGAGGAAGAAATAAGTGGGGCCGCTCTTCTAGCACTTAACGATCGGATGGTTCAGCAACTGGTGAAGAAAATTGGTCACCAGGCTGTCCTGATGGATTTAATTGAAAAATCTAAGCAGAACAGCCAAGAACAGAAGTCTCTTGGGTCCCCGAAGGAGACTGCTGCAGGCACAGGAGCAGAAGCAGCCCTAGGGTGAGTTCTCTGACCTCTGTGCTTCTGCTGGCCGCCTGGGTCTTGAGTTTGCTCTTCCCCAAGGAGGATGCCACATCTCCTTTGGGGTTAAACTCTAACCAATTACAACCATTTTCAGCTGGTTTGTGTGTTCAGTATTTCTAATGAGCTCTTTGCTGAGTTTTATGATTCTAGATACATCATTTTTTATTCACCTCACTTTAAACTATGACAGCAACTATTAGGGAAGTCCTCTAAGCAGAGGGAGCCTATGTAATAACACACTGTGAGCAGAGCCACTGACAGGGACAGAGTAGAAGAGAGCTGCTGGGTTTCCAACATCAGTGACTGCAAGAGGCATCTCTGACTGCTCCTCAATTTTTCACCAAACTGCTTATTTATGTATTTATTTATTTCCTCCCTCAGGTCTCCCTATAGCAGCCAATTTATACTCTTAAAGGTTTCACAATGTAACTTGCCAACCACCCTTGCCACATGAGTATCCTCATTCTTAGAATACTAAATGGTATGATAACACCCCCCAGAAATCAAGTAGAATCACTTGTGGTGGCAAATAAAAACCCTGAGACTTAAGGGTAGTTTTGCTTAGATTTTTTCCCTCCTCATTGTCTCCTGCAATATAAAGAAGATACAATAGAATTCATCAAATTAAAATTTTCATTTGAGAAATTTATATCTCAGGATTCATTAGTGTTTTCATCTTCAAGGCTTTTAGCAAGATTTTTAAGGCTACATGTTTGCCAATTATTCACTAATTTTAAAAATTAGATTGATGTTTAATGTTATCCATTTCTGTTTTTATGTTTTAAAAAGCCAAATCTGTATTAATACGTAATTCTCTCTTATTGTTAAGTAATACAGTGTGACAGAGACTAAGCTTAAATAATTTGATTTCCAGAATATTTGAGTATTTGGGGTACGGGGAAGTCTGTAACCTTGGAAGTCTTGTTTTCAGTTGGACTGGAAATTCTCTCAGCTGATTTACTTGAATGATCTCTCCTGAAGATTGTTTTGGTGCACATTTGTGATTTTTGGTGAGGTTCCCTGCAAGCTTCTAATCTTTCTATCAAACGGAGGATATGAATTCCAAAGAGAATGCAAAGCAATTTCCAGGCATTTTTGGATGAGTCAAGCTTTTGAGCTGGAAGTGCCCTCAGTTGACTGGAGTCTTGATATGGCCTTAGGCACGGTAAAGAAAGCAGGAAGCCTCTTTTCCACTCATTTGTTTAGTAAATGAGAACTGGTTGGATTGACAGGAAATCTGGGCATCATTCCTGGTTCTTCCACTCCTCAGGATGCTGGCTGTTTCTTCATCTACACGTTGTGGAACTCACCTAGCCCTTGGTTGATTCTTCCTGATGGGAAGAGGTTCATAGTCTGTGAACAAATCTCTCCTCTCTTTCCCAGACCAAAGTAGTACTTTGTTAAGGATGAACCTTTATTAATCTGGTTGAGAAAACTCGTCTCAAATGTAGCAAAGAGAAGGAATATCTAGGGATTGTTTCTCTAGTCAGTAAGCAGCCAACTCACTTTAAGGATTGTGCTGTCTGGCATGTAGGTTAAACAGGATTCTGGTGCAAAATTACAGTTGCATGCAAGAAGAAAATGCCTGTTGGTTATATTTGCTTATTGTCAAATATATTAGTCAAATATATCAGGACTTGACAAATATACTGTCAAGTGGGTATGACAGTAGAGAGTTATGAAAATACACTGTTTAATTAAACCATTGCAGAAAGATCAGAAACTAAGTTCAAGGAATAAGCTTGAAGTTACATTTCAAAACACTTAATTTCAAGTCTCTTTTGTGATATTTACTATTCATTTAACTATAGGCATCTGATTGACTCTTCCCAGTTTTCGCTTCTTCAACTATAAAATGAAGAGGCAGGGTTAAGAGCCTACAGTGACATTCCAGGTTAGAGATGGGAGGTGCGTTTCAGGTTGAGTGGAAATTCTACTTACTGGTCAGTGGTTATTGGGTGCGATACTCTGCACAGCATTTGCAGGACATGTCTGGAGATGATATCTGACATTCTATTCAGAACTAAGCAAATGATGGGTGCTATGCAGATCTAAAATGTTTCTCAAAACTCTTGCATTCAGAAGTAGGGCTTTTCAAAGGTTGTAGAATCACAGAGGCACCCATCAGTGGATTTATAGCTGAATGTGCTGCCAAAGACGGGCTCCAGGAAAAGAAGTGGGTCCCCAGGGGCGTGACTCGTAAGAGCGTACTCTTTGTCTCCGGCCCGTCACTTCTCTCATCCTGGTCCGCATAGGTTGAACGTCTTTCCTCTTCCACACCTTTCAACATATTGTTTCTGCCTTGGAGTCAGAAAACCACAGACCTGCCCATTGAAAGCCATGAGCATGAGACAAAATAAACCTTACCTTCTTTAAACTGCCAGTATTTTGTTCCAACAGAAGGAACATCAGTAATACAATGGGAATACTGGACTTACTGACAGTTGGATTTTGGTGGTGGTTGTTGTTGAAAACCATTGGGCAGGAATTTGACAAAACTGAGCACAAAGCCTGGCACTACCACTGATACCCTGCAGCCATGTGCAAGCTGATTCCCTGCTGGATTTTGGTTGCATCAGTAGGAAAATGAGGCGGGTGGTAGAGGATGGCTCTGAGATGGTGAGATTCACAGACAATGAATGTTCTCCCCAAATAGCAAGGAATGGAGGAGAGATCTGACAGAGATAACTGTTTCCTTTTTTTATCTCTCTCTAAGTGAGAATATTGAGTAAGACAGATATATGTTATCATCAGCATCATTTCATAAAGGAAAGGAGGATTTAGCACCATTTAAAAATCACAAGATAGGCGAAAGTGGCATTGTGATCTGACATCAGTCTGCTTCCTGGCACATGGGAACTGCACAGAGTTTTCCTTTTCCTTCTCTTAATCTTGAGTCCCACATGATCATGGGTGGGCGTCCCCTGTCCTCAGACACACTGGGACAGCAATGCTTGTGGCTCCAGTTCGATTGACCCCTGACGCAGCTCTTCCTTTCAGTAACAGGGTGGAGCAGTCCTGCCGTCCAGCCAGCTGTGGGGAGCAGGCGCCATCTTCCCACCCAGCTGGAAGCCTTGATGATGGACTCATTGACCAAAGAGTATTGAAACAGAGGTGAGGCGGTAGCTCTCAGTCATCCTGAAGCCAAATGATAACTCTATTCTTTATTTTTAAATGAGAGTTCATGTGTTTAAGTGTGTTTTTACTTTGAAATCTTTTGTTTTCTTAGAAAGGAATTTTTTTTAACAAATGAAGCTATTGGATGAAATACAAAGGTTTTTCTCTTCCTTGTATCAGAATAGTAAGGTTTTGAAAGGATGCCATCCATCTCTTTCATATATATATTCCTAGGAAAACAAAATAGAATTTCTCCATCATAAACTATCCACAGTCACCTGTAGCAGCCACAAAACGATGGCACATATTCAGCAAATAACAACCTGTAGAAATATGTCTGTGGAGCTGTTCGTCTCATTTTGAGTTTTGAACCAGTTACTTTAACTTAACTCTCCGTGGGACAGAGGTGCTGTCTGGGTAAAGAGTTCCTCTACATTCCAACTCTGGGTTTTACATGGTGTATGGATTCTTTTGGAACAAAGTAGACTGTAGACTTGAAGAACCACACACAGGAATGTGGTGCTCGGACAAAGTTATGACCATGATCCTGGTAAAGAAGCCTCAGTAGCCTTCTGAGCACCAAGGCCGCCTGGGCCAGGCATCACATGTGTCTATACTTGATGGGTGTTGTCTTCAGTTGCTAAAAAGCTAGTGAATTTCCATAAGTGTACGGCTGCCAACAAAAAGAGACTGTTGCTTAAACGGAGGGAATCTTCAGGTGACGCCCAAGTGAGGTTGTGGTCCTTGACAGCTTTTACAAACCTCTTATCCTGTCATCTCACTTGGTCCTCACACTAGTCATACAAGGGAGGCATTGTTCTCTCTGTTTTGTAAACACATAAATAAAATGGAGATTTAGAGAGTCAGGGTTTCTAACTAGTTGTCTCAAATGAGATCCCCCAGGATTAGGGCTCACCTTCCTTTGTCGAAGACTCCTGTTTGGGATGGTGACCTAGAAGCCGGAAGAGGGCAGTCTAGGTGGCAGATTCGATCCCTGGCCTGAACTATGGTTTAGGAAATGCGATCACGTTTTGAAGTGTCTTCGTTCTCTCCTTTCTGCTCACGGATGTTCATTCATTCCTGGGCTTTGTCTTTGCTCCTGGTGTGTGGAGTGGGCTGAATGTTTTCAGCTGCCCCTTCCCACATGAAGCTGCCCCCAGGCAGTCCCCTCTGCCAGGAGCGGATGGTGACTGGTCCCGGAGGTGTCTTCCCCATACCGCTGTCTCACATCCTGCTCTGCACAGTGGGAGTGCAATCCCTTCTCCCGGTGCTCCTGTGAGTGTGAAACCGATGTGTGCTGGGTGCCAGGCAGAGAACAAGTGTGGAGAAGTGGTGTGTGTGCCCGTTGTCCCCAGCCTTGCCCCACTGGAGCTCTGCCCTTCCTTGGCAGATTTTCCCCTCTCCCTACCTGCTGTCCTGACTACAGGGATCCCCCCAGCCAGTGACCGAGTCTTTCAGGTTCTGGGGAAGAAACATGGACAGGTCCAGTGTGGACAGATGGCCTCTCACAGGCGTGGGCTCTTTGAGAGAAGAGGTGAACAGGGTCCTTCCCCTTGTGCCCTGTGTCTAATCCAAGGCTGGGGACTGGACTGGGGTAGTGAGATGAACTCAGCAGAACGCCCTCAACCTTGTCTTCCTGCCCCCGCAGTGCTGGGCAGCCCGTGGTACGCATGCTACAGCCAGCTCTTTGCTATCATTGAACGCTGAGAGCTTCTCCATCCCTGACCAAGCGCTGCGTTCATTTGACAGATGTTGGAGAGAGGCTTCTTGCCTGACTATGCAACCAAGCTATGTTGTTTCCTTCCTCAGCTACCTGAGACCTGCTTATCCTTCAAGATTCCCTGAAACCCATCTCCAGCAAGCCCCAGGAACATCCTGACCAAACACGAAGCCCTTCTCACCTGTATTGTGTCCTCTATGAGATCTTGCTTTGATTGGAAAAGTAGGTAAAGAAAGTTGAGCACAGTGGTGCCTCCTGGATCCCAGCACTATGGAAGTCTCAGGCAGGAGGATCACAAGTTTGAGCGCACCTAGGAAATCCAGGGACTTAGTGAGACCCTACACCCACCCCCTCAAAAAAATACTGGAGATGTGAAGATCATCAGGGTTTGATTCCAAATATCCCTGCCTCCTGATCACTTCCAAGTCTGAACTCTGCCCTCCAACTGTGGGCATTGTGAGGACAAAGGCACAGACCATATCCTTTTCTATGGTGAACTCAACATTTTGCTCAGCCACAGGTACTCAGATACTCAGTCAAACTTTTTAATTGAACTAAGGATGTGGGAGCAAAAGAAAAACCAAATATATTTTCATGGGATGGGATAAATATTTGAATAGCATCAATATCTTTTCAAACCTTTTGATCCAGTCCACATTACATGGGTTAATTTGTTACTTTTGTGGATTTTTAAGCCATTCACCCACAGTGGGCTGCAAAGCTGAGGATGGTTGGCCACGGTGCCATGAAAATGAAGCCAACTGCTTCCAGCAGACAGGAAGGGCTGGCTTTGGGGTCTCACCTGCCGAGCTCAGGTCCTGGCTCCTCTGCTTCTCCAACAAGGTCTCTGCACCCCACGGGGCAGGTCATCCACCTTGATATGTATGTAGTCCTCGAAGTCCAAAGGAGATGCCACTATGAAGCACCTGGCCACATCATCAGTGTAGCAAACACTGTTATTGTGACATTTTTCTCTGTGTTCCCTAAAAGCAATGTATGCTTTCTGTCCACATGATTTGCAGCCAGAAAGACAAAGCAGCCTCTTTAGCCCAGAAACTGAATGGAGTTTTCTCCTGAGACGGGTGATTTTGTGCCCTTTACTGAATTGTTTAAATCATCTTTCAGGGAGCAAGAATCATTATGTCCCATTCTAATTGTGCTTTTCCTGTCTTTTGGGAATAGCTTTTCCTGCAGGGATTTCTTTGTTTTTTTATCTACCCTAGTAGGGACCATTCATTGCTCTTTTAATGTTTAGTAAAACATAAAATCAGGCAAATGGATAGAGGTTTCCTCTGTATTATTTTAAAGAGATTTTTTTACTTTTAAGTACATGTGTGCAGATGTTTTTCTACTGCTTTGGGACATAATTATAAATTAGCCATGGATTCATGTGCTTTTAAAAATTGTTTTAATGATTTTTTTCTTGTTCAGCTTCTGTCACGAGATGATATAGAATGAGCCTATGCCTCAGCCTGTGCTCAGTGTGGCAAATGATTGTTCTGCAAAGCTCTTGGTGCTTGATATTCAGCCACTTCCTCAAGTGTAGCTCAGACACAGGTGGGGAGACACCTGTGCATTCTGTGCGAGGGTGTTATTACAAGGGTTTGGTGAAGCCCACCAGCCCCGTTACAGGTCTCTTAGCACAGTTCAAATTAGAGGCTGATTAGGTTTCTCAGTCCCTGTACTTTTGAGTCCTCAGAGTTTGGGCAAGTGAGGGCGGCAGGGTTAGTGACCATTACAGTGCCTGACACAGAGATCAACAAAGGTTTGTTATGGGAAGGAACAGAGGTGCTGAACATCTTCTGTGGTCCCATGTGGTTGAGTCAAATCTATGTGACAATAGCAGAGAGTCAAAGAGCCTCTAGGATGTTGGGGTGAGATACAGTACCTTGAGAGACACTGTCACACCTGGTGGTTACATCATAGCTACATTAGTCAGCTCAGGTGGGGGAGAGGAGATACAAGTATTAGACCAGGACACCAATCCTGCTAGTGGCCAGGACTGGTGAGTTTGAAGAAGGATAAGAAAGCAGTTAAGAATGTAGTTTTAAATGCTCATTCTGCTCTCGGTAAGCTGAGTAAGCTTGGGCACTTTGGATACTTTCCAACCTTTGTGGGTTTTGTTTCTCTCATATATAAAGTGAACCGAAGAATAAGTTAATATATAGAAAACTGTGGGGTTCTGGAACTTTGGAGGAGCTCCCAAATATCAGCTCTTATTTATGTTATCTGGCCAGTCACCAAAGCACAGGGCCCAGTGAGATTCAGACAGTTCTGGTCTCTGTTCTAAGAGGTGGTCCCGTGTTTAAGAGCAGGATTTGCAGCAGAGGGTGCAGCTGCCAGCAAGGCCTGGAGCCCCGCAGGACTTGGGCTCCAGCCCAGAGAGGAGAAGCTTTGCTCTCCCACCCACCTGGGTAGTCGCCATAGAAAACAAAACAGAAACAAGTCCTGTGAACCAACCCTTGCAAGGGGAGGCGGAGGGGCTTCAGGAACATGCGTGCAGGAGAAACCCCTAACCCCTGAGGGGACTCAGAGACCACACAAGTGGCATGGTTTCACATTTGGTTACCAAATACCAGGCCACAGGAACAAGGACGAGAGGGTGAGATTCAGGAGCCTACTACAGGGTGTGGGGAAACATTCCCCTCAAGGTCCTGAGTTTGGGATGGGTTACACACAGAGCTCCTGTCCTATATTAGAGATTCCCAGGGTTTAGGAATATCGTCAAGGCTGTGTGGAGTCCTCCAGTAAGAAACTCCATTTACCTGTTTAACCCTGTTTAACCCAGAAAGTTTAGTTAACTTTCTTTGGGCAACATCTTTTGATATCACAGGAAACAGCTTAGAAAACACTGACCCTAGGTCAGGTTTCAGTGCTGCAGGTCCTGAGTATAGAGCAACAAGGCAAACCAGGCCTCCTCTGACCCCCCAGAGGAGCTTTCCAAGGAGTAAGTAAAGAGCAAATAAACACAACACCCTGTTATGGGCACCTTCAAATGCTATGAAGATCCATGACACAAGAGGGGTGGGAGATAAAGAGTGTGTGTGTGTGTGTGTGTGTGTGTGTGTGTGTGCACGCACGCATGCATGTGCAAGCAAGCATGCATGTGTGTCCAAGGACAAGAGGACTTTATTTAGAAAGGGGTTTTGGGGAATCCCTTCTGCTTTAGATGATTGCTGACCATGGACCCAAATAAAGTGAAGCGTGCTGGCTCCCTATACTAGAACTGAACCACTCTTCCATGGAGAACACCTGCAGACCCAGCTGAACAGGAATTGCACAATCAGGGACCCTGGGCTGACAGATGGATGCACGGCTCTGACTCCTGGCTGTTGTTATTAAATAGACTCTGAAGTCACCAGAGAGAACCAAAGCAAGCTGGGCTCCTAATGAATTATTTGCCTTGCATTTAGCCCACAGCTTTCTGACTGCATGCTATGAGTTATCATTTAGACACGGTGTGGGGGACAGTTCAGTCCTGGCCCCAGGAATTCGGGGGAGCAGGCAGGGCAGCAGTGGAAGGCAATCCCTGAGATGTTGAGAACTCTTGTCGAGAGATGCAGGGCGAGAGGCAAAGGGAGAGGGAGGGAGGAGAAAGATTTTCAGGGACGAGAGTAGGGAAGTGGCTTCTGGGAAAACAGCACACATGCAGAAGGGAGATTCTGAAGGGTAATTAGAACTTCATCGAAGGAAAACGGGACAGGAGAGGAGAAGGGCCTCCGCAGATCTGCAAAGGTACAAATACCCGAAGCTGCAGGGAGGATTCCACCCTGGAGTGTTCTTGGAATTCGAGGAGCAGAGGCAGAGAATGAACCCGGTGGGAATGGTGGGAGACTAATCAAGGAGAGGAAGTGACTTCTGACCTAGGCTAGAGAGGGAGACAGCACTTCCCCACCTTCACACGCTGCAGATTCACCTTGAAGGACTTCATCAAAACCTTCCCGTGCCCTGGGCTGCTGAGTACAGAAAGTTGAATCAACCAGTAATTTTGCTGAAATGCAGATTCTGATTTTGGAGGTCAGGTGTCGAACCCGAGATTTTGTGTTTCTCAGCGCTAGCACTATTTATTCTGGGGCCATGATTTGAGGAGCAAGGCAGGAGATCAACAAAAACTGGGAGTGGACCTGTGCATTTATGTTTTCTAAAGTTTCGCAAACAATTCTAACACATAATGAGAGGTGAGAACCACTGCTGTAGGTTATGTAGAATAAGCAAAGAGTTCAGGCAGTGGAATAATTTGATCAACTCTGCATAATTTTCATCATTTTCTGTGTGGCAGTGATGTAGAGAAATGCACTGGGAAAAACCAGAGGAGAAAGAAGGTTCACCAAGACACCAGGTGAAAGTCCAAGCAGGAGGTGATGAGTCACCGAGTGTAGTGGTGCATGATTAAAATCCCAGGATTCTGGAAGGCTGAGGCAGGAGGATTGCAAGTTTGAGTCCAATTTGCTATATGAGTGAGGAAGGAAAGTGAAGGACTGAGGCATAACAGCTCCCTGAGGTCCGTTTATGTGACTCACAGTAGAATGAGAAGCCTTGAAGAGGAAGGCTAAGTTCTGGAACTTTGCATTCCTACCAAATATTAAGAGGAGTGGGGGATGGGATGATATAAAAGATGAATTTATTCATTGCTTCTTTTCTTGATTTCTCAGGGGCCCAAAGGCTCCTGAGTCCTTGAATTTCCTCCTGAAAGCTCAGACAGTAGCTGGTCAGCTCTCTCCCCTCCTTTGTGCTTCCTGATGAGCTCACACATGAACTTCATAAACTGAATTCCTCTGAAGTCTCCTCGACTGACTGGCAGATGTGAAACCCGGGCTACAAAACATAAGCTAAAAGCAAACATCGGCAGATGTGGGCCGAGTGTTTTCTGAGTGAGTGTTGGGTACCACCAGTGACACCAGGGAGGCAGTGTCTCCTCCACATTCTGTGTTTTCCGAGATGGCGTCCTGCCTTGTTGATTCACAGGAGGTCTCTGTAGCAGACTCTTCAAAGCTTGCTCATTTTGTTTTCTTAGCAGTGGAGACTTTTGCCAAGTTGCAGTAGGACGCATCATTCCCAGGCTGCTGCTTCTGCTCTGCTTCGGTAAAATGTGATCCCCGAGTTGAGGATATAAATCCTAGCACCCTCTTTTGTCCTAGCATAAGAAGGCAGCACATGCCTGAGACAGACATCTCAGCCTTTCCCAGCTCCTCCTTCATCTTCTACATTCCAGAAATGTGAAATCTTTCAGATGTCTCTGAGCTCACGCTCCATTTATTACCAGGCTTGATAGTATAAAATGAGCATCCCAATCTGTGCAGCCTCAGGTGTAGGCAGTAAAGAAAAATGGGATGTCGAGGTAGGGTGGCTTGTGGAGCTCCATCTTTCAGTTCAGTCCCTGGAGAGCACGGCACGAGGTATTTCTGAAAAATATGGTGCGTGTTTAACTTTTAAAAAATGTTCTACAGTAAAAGGCTTATTGCTCTTCATCCCCCTTAGAAGTATTCCCACCTGCTTGCACACTCTTCCCATCCCTCTTGCCACTTTCTGAAGCAGCTCTGGAAGTCAGTCCCCTTTCATGGTGTCTTCAGTTCACTGTTGAAGCTACCTCAGTACCCTGGATTGACTCAAAATATTTATCTTGTGGTCATTTTGATTTGGGGGGTGAGCAGAAGTCACACAGTACCAACTGTGGTGAATGAGATAGCTGAAGACAAGCCAAGACGTTTTCATGAGCCTCCTTTTGCTGGGTGCCACTCAAAGTAGCAGTCACCCTATTTTTGATCATGCGGCAGGAAGACACTCTGGAAAGAGGCCTTCCAGAGCTGCTCCAGAAACTGGCAAGAATAATGGGATCAGTGTGCTGGAAGCAAGGAGAAATATTTTGAGGAGAATTAATGGCAGTGGAAAAAAAATCAGTTGCAGTGGGTCATTACTATAATACATTTTAAAAAATTTAAATATTCACCATTTTTTTATTAATCACCCTGTATTGATCACAGTCTTCTTGTTTTTGCTATACTGGGGAGTGCAGTTTTTCCAATGTGAAGACATCGGCCTTAAGGATATGACCCTTTTTTCCCTTGGTCATCGCCTTAGTACTCACTACTCAGTGATTCCTCATCACCAGTGGGTCATCTTAAGAGAACAGAATGCTTTTGTTGGAACAATGTCGATTTTATATATGGAACCAGGAGGCTATGCAGCTACACACTGTCTGTCATAGAATTTTACATCTGATATCTGCTTTCCTTCACATTTTATGACCTTTTAAGTACCTCTTTGCTCCAAACTGTTCTATTTTACAAGAGCATGGGGAAATTGCCAAAGAGGGAGCCAAACATAGCTGAGCACTCACAGGATCAGAGTTGAACTACGTTGGGTGAGGGCCTGTGACAGAAAAGCCACCGAGGGCTGGAGCGTGGTGCAGTTCCCCAGTTGTTCATATCGATGCCGATCTCCGATGGCTTGAGTCACAGGGCGAAAGAAAACTCGTAACATGAGGAGAAGGCTGATGACCTCACAGTTCATTCAGGGGATACTCTGCCTTCAGGATGTGCAGAGAACAAAGGCTCTTAGGGAAACCAAAAGATGGTTTGAGAAAAGCACCCATGCATTTAAGCTGACAGAGTTGGGAACTGGCTGATAGGCCAGACTGACAGCTTGGAAAGGCTTGGGAACAGCACAGAAAATCTGCTTCTCCCCTGTCTTCTCAGGATGGCCACAGCTACAGCCCAGGTGCAAAGCACTTCATCCGTGCATGGTCAGTGCTGACTCCCGTGGCACAGGGAGCAGCGTCCCCCTGAGGAGAGGGCTGTGCAAAGCCCAGCAGCAGAGAAGCCTGGGGCACTGTGTGAGAGAGACCTGCTGGCACCTACACAGTGAGCACCGGAGAACTGAGCGGGTTTGAGTCTGGCCCAAATCTGAGAATTCGAATACACCTCAGGTTGTACAGTAACTGATAATAAGATAGCCTTTGAAATTTTACTATAGTAAGAATTATCCTTATCACTAAATATGAAAAATTCAAATTTGTGATAGTAAGGAGTTTGATGTTATTAAAGCTTTTTTTCTTATTGAATCTGAAAATTCTACTTCCTGCTTTGTTTTAGAAATGAGTAAAACAAAAAAAGGAAATTTAATTTGAGAATTGACTAAATTGGAAAAAACCAACTTCAACCAAGCAGAAAACAATAGCTCATTTTACAGAAAAAAAATTGAAAAGGAAGCTACAGCTTTGGTTCCTTAAGATCTAATTAATTTAAAAAAAAAAAAAACAGTTTTTGGAAGTTTAAAAGTTTAACCCCTCTCCAAGTAATATTGCCAATTTCATGGGCATAAAATAACTGCAAATACTCAGTAGCTCCAAATGAGGTTTTTACATGCAAAGAACAGATTCAAATTTTTCCCTCCAAATGTAAATTTTAATATTCAAACACATAGAGAGACCATGATAATTTTTTCTTTCCTGGGGAGCCCCAGGAACCCAAAGGGATCGTAGACAAAGTACAAGTCTGGCTCAGAGTTGCCCTCATAAACAGGAAGCAGTCACTCTATTCTCAGGATACAAAAGATGCTGTTGGTCACAGAGATTGACACACGCGAGTAGATCTGAGGAAGATGTGCTTGCCACATTCACTGCATGGCATCTGACGGTTAGCCAAAAGAGCACCTTGAATCAGTGCCACTCACCGTGCCAGTCACACTGTCAGGAAACAAGAAGATAAATGCATGTATGACAATTAGAAGATGATCATGCACATACTGCAAATGTGTACTAACAAAAAAAAGAAAGTACCCAAGCCAAAGATAGTTCCATAGACCTGTACAGCAGCAGTGTCTTCACTTTATCTAGTGATAAGGTGGTAAGTACATGAAAGCAGCCTCAAAGGGGCCAAACAACTAGGAGCTAAGCTAGTGATTCACTGGGTTTTGAAAAGGAGATGGACGCTGAAAGGTACAGAAAGCGGATTCAAGATCTGCCTAACTGCATTGCTTTAAAACAGAAAAAAATAAAACCCTGGGGAAACAAAACACACAGCCAACAAATGTGTTTTTACCTAAGAACCCTTGGTCTAAGTAGGTAGGAGAGATATCATTTGGCCATGGGAGAAAGAAACAGAATAATGGATTCAGAAGGGGCTTGTACAACAAGAGTTATTTGTCTGCTGTCCTCTGAGTGGCTTGCCACTGTCCCTTCACTTCCGGCTGCCATCCGTTCACTTCCGGCCTCCATCTGTTCACTTCCGGCCGTCATCTCTTCACTTCCGGCCACGTCCCTTCACTTCCGTCTGGATGAGTCCTATTAGGAAAATGGCTGACAGCTAAGCAATGCCATGGATTAACTTTTGCTTGTAAATTTTTACTTTAGATTCTTTATGCATGCAATGACGAGCCTCAAACTTTAAGGTTTTAAGGTGGTTCTGATGCTTAATTTTATTACTAGCCTTATTAGTGTTTGATTTGCCTAAGACAAAATTGTCCCATTGAAAGTGTACAGCTTAGTTTTAATAAATTTGTAACGATGTGCAGGCATTAACCCAGTCCACTTTGGCCTCTCTCAGCTTTTAGCAGCTGCTAATCTGCTTTCTCCAGTTGCAGTTTCTGTCATCTTTCACAGAAACTTCATATGAATGGAGTTGGACTATGCAATACTTAGTTTCAATTTAGAAACTCAATGTACCATATTAAAATAAAACCCACCAACATTAGGTGATTTTTTTTTTTTTGTCTTTTTCCTTTTTATCGGTAGCAGGGATCGAACTCACGACTGCTTGCTTGCAAGGCAGGCGCTTACGCCGCTGAGCTAAATCTCCAGCCCACTAGGTGAATTTTGTATTCCACTATAAAAGCATAATTTAAAATGTGTTAATTGGGTATTGAAACTAATTTGTTTTAGGCTTAATTTGCTTCTTTGAATTACAGCTTATTTTTTTCCAGTTTGAGATCTTGCTTAGTTTCA
Source organism: Cavia porcellus (assembly GCF_034190915.1). Taxonomy (NCBI): domain Eukaryota; kingdom Metazoa; phylum Chordata; class Mammalia; order Rodentia; family Caviidae; genus Cavia; species Cavia porcellus. The sequence continues at coordinate 17,235,871 of NW_026947505.1, forward strand.
AGCTGTGCATTACATTACTGCTTCAAGATATACGGTTTACTACTCTTTCCAACTTTAGACTCTATTCTAGAATCTATATTATTATGAGACTTTTTCTGGAACTACAGATATGTGTGTGCAAAGAGACAGAACACAGAGACACCCTAGCAGGATTTAAAGTATTTGTGAATAGATAAATTGTGGAAGATGGATTGATTAGGTCACCCACTTATAGGATACACTGAGGGAAAGGGGTTTGTATCATAGTTTTCAGAATGCAGAGAACTAATGAATTGCGTATGTATTTGAAATGGAGCTCCACACTTTGTGTGTTTCACAGGAGAAACATGAGGCACATTCTAGCGAGGAATAAAGCATTGCAATGGGCCCGGTCCTATGTGTTACCAGAGTTTCCCTACGATGTCCAGTGCATGCTGGCAGAGCAGAAGTGTCCCGATCACAGCACGAGGATAAGGATCATCGAGTTTCTCCAGGCTGACATGACCAAGTATCTAGAAGGCTCGCTGTGAGTACTAACAGGGCAGACCTGCTGCTTCTGGGCAAGGTCTATTGGCAAAGAAGAGTAGAATTTGTTTGGACTCAAGTCTCTTTAGATGTTGGATGGCAAGCTGGATATAAACCCAACATGCCCCAGCATTTCAATGTCTACTTTGTTATGCAGAAAGATTTGGGGGTAAGGCTTGGGCACTTCAGTCTCACCTTGAATCTAAGCCATCTGAAGTGAAGTCCATTTTCCTTGTGGCGAACAGGTATCCCACAACCCAGCAGTACAACGATGTGGTCAGCGCCCTGCTGCAGGCCCACCCCTTCCTGGATGAGGACGGCTGCGGCTTTGTAAGTGACTTCATGCCACTAGCACCAGTTAATCCCATCCTTCTGAAAATAACAGCTTTACATCCCTCCGGGCTCTGATTTTTTCCCTTTTGTTTCTGTCTCAGCCTCTCTCTTTCGGTGGCTGCTACTTCTTTCCATTGCTTTGCATTCCCTCCCCCTGGTATCACTTTCTCTCTGTCTCTGCCCTGTGTTCCTTTGTCCTCTGTCTCTCCGGTATCATCTGTCTGTCCCTCTCTCAAGGCAAGGTGGGTTCCTTGGGAACAAGGTGTCTGTAGGAAGGATGGGCCCTTAGAAGATGTGGCACGCGCAAGGAGAGGTCCGTGACTGTACCCGTGTCAGAGCTGGGACAGTAGTGTGCTCCTCACCCTCTAATGAGACCCAGGAAGCAGCTGTCTGGCACTGAGGTCTGGCACTCCTGTCTCTCCCAGCCTCTCAGGTCACCACTGTGCTGAGCAAAATAGTCAAGCTGCTCTAGACGCAGTTCTAAGCTCTGGCTGCATTGAAGAGCTCCAGAGGTTCTGAGTTGCTGGATCTAAGGACAGACGCCTGGCATTTTGTGTACTCAGAAATTCCCAACATGATTCAAATGCACTGCCTGGCATGAGAACTGCTTCTCATTTTATGAGTTTTGCTGTCTAAACCTGCCTGTCAAGGTTGAAACGACTGCGGCCTTCATTGTACAACAGCAGAAAGGCATTTAACGCTACTGAAATACACAGTTAAAAATACTGCAATAAGAAGTTGAGTGAACTTGACACTACAAGTTTCTGATATAAGGAACAATTAGGGAGGATTTAAGGAACCATTATCCATGTATATGTAAAGATGCACAATTATTCCCGGTGTCTCTGTGCCTATGCACACACATTGGCCGTCGTAGCTAAAGAAGACAGATGTCTCCTTGCATGTTACTATCTCAGGTGTCTGTCAGAAAATATTTTTGTTTCTCTGTCTTAAAGACATAGAGTTTAAGCAATCAACTCCGATTTGAACAACAAAAGACAAGTGCCAATATCACTCAAAGTAAAAAAATTTAAGGCCTCTGCTTCTTTCGGGTTTGCCTCCTCCTCCTGCTCCTCCTTTTCCTTTGTCTCCTTCTCTCCTCTGTTTTTCTCTTCTCTCCCCTTCTACTCTTTTTCTTCTCTTATTTCCTGCCTGCTTTCCTTGACATATTTTCAGTAAATATTCATAATATATGGTTAGAATTATAGAAATTTTTGAATGAAAACATTTTAAAGATTTTTTTTTTTACAAAATATACTTAGAAAAGGTGTTGCAACTCATATCTGGAGATAATAATTATTGAAACCAAGGCTAGAATTTAGATATTGATATTCTCATCCCCACAGTGTCTGTCTTTCTAAAATATGCTGTTACATAGAAAATGCACTACAGGGGCTGGGGATTTAGCTCAGCGGCATAAGCACCTGCCTTGCAAGCAGGCGGTCGTGAGTTCGATCCCCGGTACCGATAAAAATGAAAAAGACAAAAAAAAAAAAAAAAAAAAAAAAAAAAACAAAAACAAAATGCACTACAAAACAAACCAGATTTACTGTAGTACAAAACAATGTAACAAAACACCAACAAAAAGACTCTGGGATTCCAAAAGTGCAGTCTCACCAATATGGTAGACAGAACTGATAGTATTTCCTCCACATTCAATATACAATACCTGCCATCTACTATGAATAGGACCACAGTATGCACTCCATCTCAATGGATTTCGTATCTGTCTTAGCCACTTTCTCATCACTGGGATAGAATACCTGACACCCACAACTTAAAAGAGAAGCTGGTTTTGGCTCACAGCTTCAGTTCCTGGTTAGCTGGCTCCAAGGCAGGAAGTGGATGGCAGAGGGGCATTGCAGAAGGGCAGCAGAGAGAGCAGGAAAAAGTGAGGATACAAATATACTCTTTTAGAGTAATCTCCGGGACCCGCCTCCAATCAGGCCCCACTTCCTAATGGCACACTCAGCTGCAAATTCAACAGTGAATCCACAGATGGGTGCAATGCTCTTATTATCCAGTCACCCTCTATACACATGAGACTTTGGGGGGTTGTTTCCCTTAACAGTATTCTCAGAATTAACGTTGGGTTACTGTGGTATATAGTGAGGCTTATGCTGGTTTTGTCTGTACTGAACACATACTAAAGTTTGTCTTGTCATTATTCCCTAAACAGTATAACATCACAATTATTTACATAGCATTTACATTGCACTAAGTGTGAAAAGTAACACAGAGATGATTTAAAGTCAAAGTGAGGATGGACAAGGTTATGTGCAAATATCAAGCCATTTTGCACAAGCGACTTTAGCCTCTGCCAGGACCCTGGCTCCAATCCTCTGTAGATACCAAAGGACAAGTATGGTTGAATTTTTTTTTTTAATAATTGAAATTTTATGTTTGAAATTTTATGTTTGAAGCATAGGCACAGAGAGACACCGGGAATAATTGTGCATCTTTACATATACATGGATAATGGTTCCTTAAATCCCCCCTAATTGTTCCTTATATCAGAAACTTGTAGTGTCAAGTTCACTCAACTTCTTATTGCAGTATATTTAACTGTGTATTTCAGTAGCATTAAATGCCTTTCTGCTGTTGTACAACACGAGTTAACACACAAAACTGCAGGAAATCTATCCGCAACACCAAAGACACAGAATATTTAGTAAAGGGCCTAAATCCCACAGCAGTGTCCCACATGAGTCCAGATGAAGACCCAGAGCCCATGACAATGTGTCCCATGAGTCCAACTGGAGGTCTAAAGCCCATAAGGACTCATGCGAGTCTCTTTTAGGGATCCATGCTGTGAAGGCCCAAAGGTCAGTAATGGAAGCCAGGAGGTCCATGCCAACGGGATGATGGAGCTGTGCTGGTAGGTTGAGGGTTCTATGCTGGAGCCAAAAAGTCACCCTCACAACAAAGACTAGAGCTTCCTTGAAAAGCACCACAGCCATCCTCAGTGACACGGAGGCCCTGAGCTCCTCTGATGACAAGCACGGTCGACTACATGCCAGGAAGCTACCGTGACGAGTTCATCCTGGAGACCAAGCAGCACATGTCTTCCTCTCCAGAGCCAGGAAGCAATGCTCAATGTGAGGACCAGGGCTTCTCCAGGAGAACCAACAGCTCAAACAGCAACACATAGGAGAACCCACAATGCCTCAATGCCTCAATCCCTCAACACAACAATGCATTAACGCCACAACACAATAGCTTCTCCTTCTCCAAGTTTCTATTTATGCTGGCAACTTTCCTCAGGTGGAACATCTACACTCAACACCACGCTGATGTAATCCAGCTGGCATTAAGTTGACCACCAGTTCTTAATCCGTAACACAAACTATACATTCACCTTGCTTAGAATTCAAAAGTAACACAAATAAAGAAGTTTCCCACTCCTGCCCAATGGACACCTAACTTTCCTCCCTGAAAGTAACCATTGCTGTTAAAGAATTTTTTTCCAGAGAGTCCATATATAACATCCATATATAACATCACATATCTACCCCATCACGTTTTGACACTTGGTTTTATAGTTATCAAAGTGAACCACAAACAACGTAATAAATGTGCTTTGTTCCTGCCTGCATTTTACCTGCATCTGTGCCCAGTGGCATTGCCTGATGATGCACTGATAGGGAGAATCTAGAATTGCTTCGCAGGTTGTAGTCCGTGTTTGCACTGCAAACCCCCTAAACAGAAGCAGAAGCTGGTGCATGGAGAGATATTTACCCAAATTTCCTCTCCAAATGCCTATATGAAGTTGGCTTGTTTGTGTTACATTGTAAGATACAGAACATTTCTGAGAGCATCATTGCGTGTATGAGAGAGAGTTGTGTAATTGTGTCAGTGAGTATTTGGTTACCTTAGAAATGATTTTACTTTCTACTTTTTATTTTGAAAGTTTTCAAGTCTTTATATTTGGTGCTGGACAATTGTCCTGTGGTGGATGTTGACCTGTGCATTGTAATATATTAAGCAGCATCCCTGGTATCTATTAAGTGTGAGTAGCACCCCTTGAAACCCAATTGCAGCAATGGAACTTCTCTGCAAACATCATTCAGTGTCTCCTGGAGAGGGGTACACAGGTCTACAGCCAGTAAGTATTAACATTTGGCTGCCTTTATTTTGTGTAGCTAAGCATTTAAGAGCATGATACAGTTGTCATCTCTAAATGCATCCCATGTGCATTAAAAGAATAAGGGCAACGTCTATAACCACAATACAATGTTTGCACTTAGAAAGACTACCAACAGTATTTGCATAACATTACATAAAGATCATATTCATTTTTCTAATTATTAAAATGTTTTTTAAAAAATAAAATGTTTTTAAGATAGATTTTTGGTTGTAAAACTTAATCATAGATGATGCACTGCAGTTGGTTATTATTGTGCCTTAATTTCTCTTTGCCAAGGCTGGTGTCTCTACCTGTTTTTGTTTTTCCCAATACGTACTTCTCAGTGAAGATTTGTCCATTTGTCAGGTAAAGTGATCCTAATCTATGAATGTTTCAGAACAATTTCATCTGTGTTTAAAATACCAAGAAAAGATTTACTCATGTACCATGGTGGCTTTCACTGTCACAAGAGGAGGCTTATAATTTGGGGGCTGATTTTTTTACTTTGGGTTGACTAGGAGACATGTACCCGTGTGGAACTTTGGTGATCAGTCAATAATGTAAGTACTTTCTTCCACGTCCCTCTACCCAAGGTATTTGTGGGAGTAACTCATAGTGCCAGGCATACAGCGCTCAGTGATTGAACACTCATGCAGGAGATTATATTTGATTGGTTCTTTTTCTGGTCCTAGTCAGTTAATAAGGAAAATGAGAGTGGTAAGGCAGAAGAAATTAGCAATTTAACGTTGTCCTAGCAGTTGATTGCTAGAGTTCCTCCCACCAGGCTCTGGAGATTTAGAGGCCCCTTAGAGCTATAGATAACATGAGAAACAAATATATCTGAGCTAGGTCCTATATCAGGGCTAAGAAAAACATAGACCCTCAACCATCTATCATTTCAATGTGGTTGTAACATAGCATAGTCCCCAGGATGTGGGCGTCGATGAAGCACCTCTGACTCATACACACCCCAGGGCTTACTCAGGATGAAGCCAGCACCCCTTTCATAAGCAGCCATGGTGTCCTAGTGTTTTATGAATAGCACTTTGGTTTATAAATATCTTCCATGAATAGCTTCTCATCTGACTCTTAACATGCTAGTGCAGTTGACAGGAGTGAGTATTGTTCTATTCTCACAGCTGAAGAAACAAAGGCTCAGCAGGATTAGTGTGGAAGGTTACTTGGGTAATAGATCCTGGTCCTCCCAACACAGTCCAAGTACCTTCTGAAGGACAGGGAATATTATTGCAAACCCAAATATCAAGTTCAGTCATCCAACTATTGTAACCCTCTTTCTAGTTTTCCTCACAATACAAAAGGTTATATTTGTAATCTCATTGAGACATCATTGGAATCTCAGCCAGTTAATTCCAATCTACCACCACCAATGCAACCCACAGCAAGAATAAAAACAACAAGACATATTCCAAATTAAGGGCAGCCAACGGGTCCTAAGTCCAATCTTTGTGAGGACAGGCAGACAAAGGCCTTGATCCTAGGCTTCTCCCAGAATTTATTATCTTGTGAAGAAGTGGGGTGGCTCAGGGGTGAGTGAGGTGAGAATGGTGGGAATTACATGAGTAACTTGAGCTGGCTGACCAGGTGCAAGATTGACATCTTTGTAAATTGCAGAGATAAAGATATGCAGAAGGATCACTTTACATAATCCAATTAAGGTAGCAGTGGAATCATTTTGGGGGGGGGGTTATTGCTTTGGTTTCTGATATGTAAACTCTTGTGGGCTGGGGAGTCATAGTCTCTTATCTTGAGGTTCATACCGAGTTAACATTCCCAGAGTTATTTGCTCTAACATTTCGTATGCTCATATCCTATACATATCTGTATTGTATGGAGAACACTATGCGAGGAAACAGGACTGTCTGTTGGCTATAGAAACTGCATATTAGCACCTCAGCTAGCCTTATATGCAATGCTTAGAGCTGACTGAAAAGAGAAGGAGATACCCTAGCCAGCTTTTTACGTATCAGTTTAAGGAAATGAGTCTTCAAATAATCAAAGTCACAGTAATTGTTTTGGATTTAAAGGGAGACACTGGAGTTGTCTCCCACAAATATGCTTCCTGGGCCTTGAGCCACAAAACCAGGTAGAATCTAAACACCGGACTCTTGACTGATGTTATCTCAACAGTGTTCCCATTTGCTTTTGAGGAAACAGAGACTGGTTCTCTGATTCTCTTTCCTTAGCTACAATTTTGGGATTTTGATTGCTATGGCATTGTCTTGAGACTGTTCTAAGGATAAATTGAGTGATAGATATATGATTTATATTACAATAATGTGAAAATAATTTCAAGCCCAAGGATGATAGACAAAGATTTCATTGTTTGTATAGGATTAATGCAATCTTCGTAAAGATTAACTGGTCTGCTTTGTTGTTTTATGCAGTTTTTATGGAAAAGAGCCCTCAAAGATCGCTTTAAATATGTTCGAAGACCCATAGAGGATGATGAACAAGTTATGAGAAATAAATACAAATTTGGACACCGAAGAGGCCAGACAAGAAAAACTCTTGTTGATACAAGATATGATGAAATTAAAACTGTCCAAATAAAAGTAAGATCTGATCTTTCAATGTTATGAAAACTTTGATTGATTAAGGCATCATAAATAGTGCCATTATGAATCATTAAAGTAGAATAAGATACCTTTTAAAATTCTGGGTGTGGTTAAGAACTGATACAATCGGTGATTCACATGATTGATGATGTGAGTGATATTCCAAAAGAGGAGTCCCAAGAATAGTTTGAGGCAAGAATGAATATTTCATGGTCATTCATTTTCCTTTCAAAGAACCTGGAAGAACCCTTCAGTTTTGAGCTTTTGAATGATAGTGTAGCTTTCTCTCTTTGCATCAGGTTCTAGATGCCTGGACTGCCAGAGAAAGTGTTTAATACACTGCATGGGTTAGGTGGCTTCAAGGTCTCAGGGAGTCAGCAACCCACACGCAGAGTTGCTAAGCCCCATATTGGCCCACCTGCTGGGCCAGCCGAGGTGATGAGGAGCTCCAGGCAGAGCCCCGAGATTCTAAACTCACTGACAGTGGGGCTGGTTTCCTGGGATCCTCGAAGTATTTCTTAACTACTTTAAAGTCCCAAACATTCTCAGAAACAATTCTCCCTGCTAATAAAACTCCTTAGGAGAGTTATCCAAATTACCAAATGGAGACACTAACTCCCCTATCTTCCCAATTCTATTTTCTACCACAATTCACATGAAAAGATAAATCTTAACTCTTTGTCCTACTTAACATTTACATTCATGACATTCATTACATTCATTACATTACATTTCATGTAAATATTCTAGCTCCTTTTTCAGTTAGTATGTTTACTTCATATTAATAAAACAACTTATTTAGTCAGCTTAATTTTATTAGTACCAGTCATAGGCTCCAGGGGTCAGGCATATTTTTAGCATGTTTTATGACCCATTCATTCCAGCATTGTGCATAATGAAAAATTTTGAATGGGTGCATATTTTGAATGGCTATTATAATTTTCAGTAACCTTCAAATGATGGTGTCTTGGTTACTATTCTCTCATTGCTGAGACAAAATACTCAACACCCAAAATGAAGGAAAGAAAGGTTTATTTAGCTCACAGTTTGTGGCAGTTTTGGTCCATAATGAGCTGACTCCAAGGCAGGTCAGCATGGCACAGGGGCAATGCTTCAAGGCAGCAGAAGCAAGCAAGAGCAAAGGCGAGGCAGTGAGAGCCCCTTTTCCTCCCTTACATTGTGTGCAGACTGCCTCATCCCTGGGCAGGTGTAGCACTCACACCCTCTCCCTGCCCTCCTCTGGCACAGGCTCACGATGTTTACAAAGTGAGGCCCCTGGCCCCTGCTGACTTGCTTCATTAAACTTCTAAACTTCTCAAGTTGATATAGTCTATTTACCATTACAGTCCACCCCTTGTCAAGGTGACAACCAGACACATTTCTTTTTCTTTCTTTTCTCTTTCTCTCTCTCTGTCTCTCTCTGTCTCTCTCTTTCTGTGTGTGTGTGTCTCTCTCTTTCTCTGTCTTTTTGAGACAGGGTCCTACTGTACAGTTCAGGCTGGTTTTAGGCTAACTTTGTAGCCCAGGCATGTCTCAAACCTGCAATGATCTTCCTGCCTCAGCCTCCCAAGTGCTGGGATTACAGGTGTGCCACCATGCCTGGCTAGACACATTTCTTTAAACAGTTTTCCAGATACAAAGCTATGCATATTCATATAATTTCACAACTTCAACATTATAATACAGGTTTAACAATCTTTAATAATCAGCATGGATCAAGGTGCCATATGTACATGTACCAGTTCCTCACAATGAATGCATTTATTGTGTCTTGCAAATATGTACATAGAAACAAATGGGGTTACAAACAAACAAACAAATTCCTGGTAAGCCAGAAAAAATAGTTACCCTGTGTGCAGAAAGCTTGCAGTTGAAGGTTGTACATCATCCTTGGCCACTGGAATATGCAATAAAACATTTGTTATCCAGGTAACCTAAATGTAATAGCATTTAAAATATTAAACTATTTTATAGAAATATTTCTTTAAAAAGTAAGCACTAGTACACCAACATTAAATAATCTTTCTCTGACCCCCCCAAGACTCATGCACACCTCCTTATGTGAAAGGCAATAGTCCATCTCTAATAGTTGCCAAAGTCCTAACAGTTTCAGGATAGAATCAAAGAAAAGACAGCTAAAAGGTACCCTAGATTTTAGTGATCTAGATGTTTAGAAACCTTGGCTGCAAGATTTCAATAATAGTATCATATTATCTTAACTAACCCAACTATAAAAATTCAATAACAAACTAAAATATGATAAAATTACATTGTTTTAATAGATCTCTCATATTCTTAGGAAGTCACTTTGAAAGGCAACATAATTATATAATAGTTTTCTAAAATTTGATGTTTAGTGCATTTGATAGGTGAGCATTAGAAGTCAGGGTCAGCCCAGGAGACCAGATTAAAATCAAAGCTCCTGTCTTGTATTGATGTGTTGTCTTCAAGCCATCTTGTACACTCCTCATTCCCTCTCCCAACACTTAGCTCTGTGAAGAATTACAGATTCTGTGGCTGTCTAGTCCCTCCAATACCCCTTCAAAGCAGGAGGCCCAGGAAGGAGCCTTGGCCTCCAAAAGTGTAGGAAACTAAGTTTGACAGTTGGGCATGAAGTTGCAATAAAGTTTAGTTTTTACCTTCCTGGTAGCTTGGCTGAAACAGAAATTGCTGATTGTTCACATTGATATAACATGTCTCCTGGAAAAAAAAAATCAAATAGGAAGGTTTTGCTTTTTTTCCCCTTATAAACAAAGCTTCAAATTGCTGAGTTTTGAATGTTGGTGGCCTCCTGATTTGTAATCTTGTATTCCGTACAGCCAGAAGCTTTAAAGGATGGAGAAAAATGCACAATGGCTTGTTGCAGACAGTGCGTTTGTGTGCTTTGTAGCCTCCCTGGTGATGGAATAAACGTTTAATCCACCGAGAGGATGGGGAGACAAAGGCTTGTGTCATAGAACTTCATCTTTAAACTCCTTGCCTAAATCATTTCCAATCCCCATTTTGACTTTCTGGTAGGTCCTTGTTAACATCTCTAAGATTTCTGAAAAATAAAGACTTTTGAATTAAGATACCTTTAGGTAATCTACACATCTTCGAAATTCCTTGCCTGGGCACAATATTTCCTGGGGGTGGGGAATGATTTCATGTGCTGTAGAAATGGAAAATATTGATACCGCCAAGAAACACCAATCTGTCCATGAATGCACAGGTGGGAAGCAGCCTGACTAACTGGAGAGAGCTCCTGTGTAACAGGGAGGAGAGGTGAGGAGTGTTTTACTGTTGGCTTTGGCTTGTGCCTGTGGTTTTCCCTTTGAGGGAAGAGTTAAAGGCAGATGCCTCCAGGAAGGAAGATGGGTGCCTTTGTCATCAGTTGCCAGGAATTTCCACAGACACCTCGAGTTGCTGCAGAGCTCCTACGGCTCCAGCTAGGCACAAGGTCTTTTGTCTCTAAACTTCCACCTAGCACAATCTCTTGCCAGCTGAACTCTGCTTAAAGGACATTCTCTTCGGTACAAAACTAGAACCATCAGCAATGCCACAGCATCACCTGGCTCAGTATGCTTTATACTTGCTATTACACTGTTAAAAAGACTTTCACCATATTATATGAGTGATTAGATTTGTAAGAATCCAAAATGTCTCCAGAGCAGTCCACAAAATGCTGGCTATTTTGCAATAGTTAACAAAGCCTTTTCAACTTCCAGCCCCCCAGGTTGCTGCTTGCAGAGTCAGGAGATCAATGCAGCAACTGTGTGGTCTCTTCCTTTGCATCTGACTTTTGTGTTAACAGGAAATAAATTAAAACAAGAAAAAGGCCTAGCACAGGGTGATAATAAGCCGTGAGTAAGCAACGGATACGATCAATTTACATCTAAATAATTTGTCCCCTTATGAGTTGACAAGTCTCTTTCTTTTGTTAATTGTCTTTTACTATACACATCATTATGTGTTTACGAAGAGGTATAATTAGACCCTCAATATAAGTAGATTAAAGTTCAGTAATTTTGTAAGTTGCTGATTCCTTGTTTGAATGATGAAAACAGTGATTTTAAAAGCTTATCGGAGTTGTATAGAACTGCATGGCAGCAAAATAGATTCAATTTAAATTGTAGTGAATATTATACAAATGTCTCAGGTGCTAAAAATAAGTTGTAGTAGGGGCTGGGGATTTAGCTCAGAGGCATAAGTGCCAGCAGAGGCAGTCGTGAGTTCGATCCCTGATACCGATAAAAAAAAAAAAAATAGATAAATTGTAGTAAATTTTATGAAAAGCCTCAGGTACTAAAGATAAGTGAACCAAACTCCCCGCTTTGTGGCACATTTTTATTGCCCCGCTAAGTGTTTCTCTTCTTTTATTCCTTTTTATCCTCATTCCTCTCTACCTTTCTTCTCCCTTTGCCCATGGACAGCCCTCTAAAGTGTTTCCTCTGTGTGTCTGTGTCCACCAGTGTCCCAAAGCATGCACAGTCGTTTGTGGTGTGGATACTCGGCTTAATGGAAATGGTATTCTGTGCCTCATTTACACTTCACTTTTTTTAAAACTGAAAGTCAAGATTCATACATGTAGCTATGTGCATCACCGGCTCACTGATTCTCCCCACTGTAGGGTACTCTGTAACTCACGTTCTGTTTCTCCCCACTCCAAATCGCACTGCAGAGACCCCTTATGCAGATTCGATGGTGGGGCTGTGAGATCTCCTCTGGGTGGCACATCCCGTATCAGGGCCGATGGGGCACAGGCATGCATGGATTTAGTTTGGTCAGTTCCTTTCCAGAATGACTTTGCTCATCTCCTTCCCAGCATTCCCTGTATTCCCATCATCCCTTGGCATAATATGCCATACAAAATTTGGTCAAATCTCATAAGCATAAAATGTAATCTTTATTCTTGCATTTCCCTGGGTAACCAATAACTCTGAGCATCTCCTCATATGCTTTTTGTCTTTTGAGTTTCTTCTAGAAAATTATTTCTTTATATCCATTGCCCAGTTTTTAATGAGTTGGCATCTTTTCCTTGTTAATTTGTAGGAAGCAATTTTCCCTATGCCCTGACTCACAAAGATACTCTTTATTCTCAGTTTATAATTTTCACATTCAGATCTCGAAATCATCTGGAGCTCATCTTTCTATATTAAATAGAGATCTCCATCTGTGTGCCATGTTCTCAGAAGCGAACCATCCTCTCCTTGGTTTATGGTGACACTCTCATGGTACAACAAACCCAGTAGAACTTCTAGAAATAGAGATGCTGAGAATTCCCTTATCCGATTGGCCTATCAATCTCTTACATCATCCTACATTGCACTTTGCTACTTAATGCTTATCACTTAGTATCACCAGCAGAGAGACTTTTTCTGTTGCCTTTGCAAAATGTACTGTGTCAGGGAAAACCCTCAGTAGACAGGATTCTGGGTCTGTTCGTTCTCATTTTCAGCTTTAGGGGAAGAGCAGTTGTCTTCTTCTCTTGGGTGCATGTAGCAGTGCCTTCTCACAAGAGAACTGGGACCTGGGCTAGTGGTGCTGTGTAGAAGTGGGGCTCTTGGGCCACGAGGTGGTCCCAAGTCTCTGCCAGCCCAGGGGGCACAGGACCAGCCTCTTCTTGCTCTGGATCAGGCCCGCTGTGACAGCGTGCAGTGGCTGATGGGAGCCTCTTGAGATGAGGGCTGCAGCCTGGCGTCCATACAGGACTGGACCTTGGACTCCCCACTCTCCCAGCATGATGTACATGTCTTCTCGGGTATCTCTCATGCAGAGGGGTCTTTGTAGACCTTCAAAGGCCTCTACTGGCCACCTCATCAAAGCATCGCAGTGGACAACACATACTATTTGAAATGCTTGCTACCTCCTTAATACTTTTCCATCATGCTTGAATTTTCTCTTCTTAAATTCTTAAAGTCCCTGTTAGGCTCCTACCTTACTATAAACCTTTCATTGATGAGAAAGCTTCATTGATAACAGTAATTCTTTCAATGTTTCCTGAAAAACAGTGGATCGTATTTTACTAATGTTCAGCTCTTTAAATTAATGCTTGATCTCTTCATTTAGCTTGAAAATACACTGCTTTGTCTTTATGGAGGCAAAAATTGTGTTCCTAAACAGTATAGAAGACTGAAGTTCTGGGGCAGCTGTAAATTTGCTTTTCTTGTCATGTTTATTTAATTTCTTTGTTTGTTTATTTGCCTGTTTGGTTGGTGCTGAGGATCAAACCTGGGGCCTGGTGCGTGCTGGAAAGCCCTGGACCACAGAGAGCTACACTTCTAGTCCCTTTTGTCATTTGGTGCTTTGTTTATTTGTTTTTGTTTTCTAATTACAGTGGAAGTGTCTCAATTTAGAAGATTTCAGTGCTACATTTAGGTGCACAGATTATCTTATCTTTTTCAATGAGTTTGTTACATTGGTTTCTTTTTTGCATTAAAAGTTTTAAATCAGTAATTTAGTGTTATTAAATTAGTTTTTTTTTGTTTTTTTTTTTTTTGTTTTTTTTTTTATCAGTGCTGGGGATCAAACTCACCACCGCACATTTGCAAGGCAGGCACTTATGCCGCTGAGCTAAATCCCCAGCTCAGAAAATTAGTTTCTTTATTAATACTTTTTGTCCTTGTTGTTGAGACAGGGTCCCCCTATGTACTCCAGGCCTCTCAGCAATCTTCCTGCCTCAGCCTCCTAATTTCTGGGATTACAGACTTGCACCACCATGCTGAGCTCACTAATGCTTTTAAAAATCGGTTTTGCTTTTTAAAATAAAAAAAAATTAAAAATTGAAAAACTTTTGTGAGTACGTGTTTGCAGTTCATGTTACATTTATTGTGAGGAGTTTGTACCTAACACGTTTCAATCTAGTTTTGTCTCTTTCCCACCCAACCCTTTTCCCTCCCACTCTTGCCTCTTTCCCTGAGAAAATTCTATTTTCATGTTTTTCTTCAATTCTCTTTTTAAAAATCCTTTTCCCTTTCTTCTTTCTTCCCTCCCTTTTGCTGTTGTTCTTCCCTTTTGAAAAGATCGTCCTATTACATATCTTTAGTTCTGCTCTTTATACTTTGGGGTTCTCATATCAAAGAAACCATTCATCTGAGTTACTTTTCTCTCATTGCTGAGATGAAATACCTGAAACCCAAAATGAAGGAAGGGAAACTTTATTTAGCTCACAGTTTGTGGAGGTTTTGGTCCATAATCACCTAGTTCCAGGGCAGGGTGGCAAGGCGAGGGGCAAAGTTCCAGGCAGCTGGAGACAGCAAAGCAACTCGGGTGGAATGGGGAGAGCCTCTTCTCCCTTAGACTGCAAGCAGAGCCCCCAAGCTCCATCGGTCTAACACTCTCACCATCTCTGCCCTTCTCTTGCACAGGCTCAGGACGTTTTCAAAGTGAGGACTCTGGCCCCCTCTAGGTCACTTCATTAAATTTTTAAACTTCTCAAGTTGACACAATGTGTCAACCATTACACCAAGCAATATTAAACTTAAGTATCTGATTTATTTCACTTAACATTATGGTCTCCAGATGCATTCATTTACCTACGAATGACTCAAGTTATCTTTCTTTATGGCAGAATATTTGTCTTTTGTATATAAATAACGTATTTTTCTTTATTGATTCATCTGTTGATGGCTGTATGGGTTGTTTCCAAGATTTAGCTATTATAAATTGTGGAACTATAAACATGGGTATGCATGTATCACTGGAATATGATGACCTTTAATATGATGACTTTAATTCCTTTAGGAAGGTATCTTGAAGGGGAATAGCTGGGTCTAATTGAATTTCTATTTTTTGTTTTTTGAAAAATCTTTGTAAAACTTTGTAAATCTTTGAAAAAAACTCACACGAGGTTGTGAGTTTGATCCCTGGCCCAAAAAAAAAAAAAAAAAAAAAAAAAAAAAATCCTCGTAGCTCTCCATAATGGCTGTACAAGTTTGCATTCCTACCAAAAACGTAGAAGTGTTCTTTTTTCCCTGTACAATCACCAACATTGGTTATTATTTGATTTTTTTATTATAGCCAGTCTTTCTGGAGTATGATGATATCTCAGTCATTTTTAATTTTCATCTCTCTGATCCAGTAATGCTGAACATTTTTTCATGCATTTATTGGTCATCTGTACTTCTTCTGAGAAGTGTTTATTTTTCTTTAATTCTTTATATAGATGTTAGTCTTCTGTTAATGGATTAGCTGGCAAAATTTTTTCCTATTCTGTAGGTTATTCCTCCACTGTCTCGGTGGCTTCTTTTGATGTGCATATGTTTTTCATTTGATTTCATTTCAACAACTGCTTTTGATCTTCAAAGTCTTTATTTTATGGTGTTTTTATTATTTCCAATTCCAATTTTCTAAAATCTGTGTCATCTTCTCCAGGAATAGCACTTGTTTAAATTTTCTAGTTCCTCATTTTTCAACTCTCTAGCAAATCTGTTCATTTTTAAAAGTGGAATATTGTAATTTCTAACTATTATTATTGAACTGCTTTTTCTTTCAGTTCTGTCAGCTTTCGCTTTATGATTTGGAGGACTGTTATTAGGCATATAGAAGTTTATAACTGTCATGTCTTCCTGATGTGAGTCTCTTCTCATTGTAAAATTCCCTCCTTTGTCATCAACAAATTTCTTTTTGTCCTAAAAGGTTTATTTTCTCTGATTGCAGGATAGCCTTTCATTCTCTCTTTTGGTTACTAGTAACATGGTGTATCTTTCTCCATGTTTTTATTTTCAACCTATAAATGTCTTGAATCCAAAGTATGTCTCATATAAACTGCCTATTGTTAGATTATTTTGAAACTCTAATTTCCCAATTACTCCATGTAATCAGTAAGGTAGAATTTATGACTGTTACTCTGTTTTCTCTATGTTATCTCTTTTGTACCCTTTTATTCCATTTCTACCTTCTTCTATATTAAGTAACATTTTCTGATGTAAGCTGTTTATTTCCCTTTTTGTTCCTTTATCTTTTTAAATTAATTGTCAGGGGAGTACAATCAGTGCCTTAATTTGTAAGATCTAGCTTGGATGAAGAGCAATTTACCAATTCAATTACAACAGCAAATAAAAATTTGCTTCTGTGGAACTGTCTCCCAGCCCTTTGTGCTGCTCTAGTCACACAGGTTATGTGTTATTCATGGCATGTCCACATGGAGGTTAACAGTTATCATGTCATGAAATAGCCATGACATGGACAAAGAAAGGGTAATAAATACAGAGTGCACATATATCGTCTCTTACATCGGTCTGTGTGACGTTCTTCACTGGTGCTCTTTCCTGTTCATCTGGATGTCATTTCTGCCTCAGAACTACCTAACAATATTCCTGGTAGGGCAGGTCTGGTAGTGACCCATTGGTTCTCCCAGTTTTTGTCTACCTGTCAGGGTCATAATCTTCCTTCAGTTGTTAAGGTGCTTTCATGGCTATAAAATTCATCTAGGAAGCTGCTTTCTAGCTTGGGAATTCTGGGCTCAGGCTGGCTAAAGCCATAAAAAGAGTCACATCCTAATATGGCAAGAAGCCGGAACATAACCACCGTTCACAAAGCCACCCACTTCCTTTGCTGGGGAGTTGGCAGGCTCGTGCTTCTCCATGGCCTTGCAGTGAGGTGAGACCACAGGGTGGCTTGGGGGAGTTGACACTGATTCTCAAGATCTGGAGTGCAAGTCCTGCACCCCTCTGTCTTCTTCAGAGGTAACTGACCGCACCTTGGGTGGCTTTGTCCTTAGGAAAGCAGTGGGGAGCTGGGCCCCAGATGAATGTCCCACAGGAGGATCTGCTTCGTCTCGGAGCCTTCTTAGCTTCAGCAGCATGATCTTGTCCAACCCGAGCAGTGCCAGGGCCTCCAGGCACGCCTGTGAGCCACCAGGTCTCCTTCTCGGTGATTCTCATGTTTCTAGGTGGCTTCAGGGAGCAGCGGAGCGTTTCTGAGGCCCTGGCTGGTCCTGCAGTACTCCGAAGGTTCTCACTCTGCCTCTGCACCAGAGGTCAAGAGGCCGTGTGTTGTAATAAAAATAAACATAGGAAAAAATTATTTATTTTACGTAAAAACATCCAGTTTTCATTTTTCTTCCCTAACTCACTGGATATTCTTTCCAAAACTTCAATCTAGGAAAAGCTTTACCCATTATGAACTTAAGTTCACATTTCTCAGGACATTTTGCAGAGCCTGAAACACAGAGGAACTAGAGCTAATATCTTGCTCCATTTGGATGTGAAATATCACAGCAAATACACACTGAAGCACTACAGATGTTTCTTTGGAAAGCTCTACTTGTGTCCCTCTTTTAAAAAAAATCTCTATGACGTGACACAGGGATTTAATAAATGCTTTGTTGTGCCTTTGTATCCCGAAGCTTTCCAAATAATTTTTAAAATAAATAACAATTGTCAGGGGTTAAATTACTAACAGTATTTTATCATTTATCTCTCTCTGCAAATATTTTCTTTTCCTATTTACTCATTAGGTATATGCCCCTTACCTTTTAAAGTAGGGATATAGCATCTTGTGTTATCTTTGTCTTAGATGTAAAATGGCATTGAAAGTGATAAAAAATAAAAATTAAAATTAAAAAACCCTGTCCAGACGGTCAACTGCTAATCATTTTACTGAGTTCCTTTGGGTTTATCTTACTGTTCATTTCTAACTGACATGCACTACTGGAGTGTACAAATTATTGTACAAATACTAATTACTTTTTAGTCTTTTTAGATGTTTCTCTCCTGGCTCAAAAGTGAACAAGACAGCAAAAACTGAAGAAAAAAATCTGACACTTCATTGTGTCCTGGGTAGAGGATGCTTATCGCCATAGCAGGTGGCATGTTTACTAATACTATAGCTTTGCTGGGCCACTGTGCCCTTGGGAACTGGGTGAGATCGTGTGGAGGGAACTTTGCCTGCTGGGGGACCAAAGCCAGGCCTGAGTATTAAGCTCCAGAGACTGTCAGGTTCCACGTGGAGACACATCACGTCCAGAGTCTGGGTGATGACGGTAAAACTGAGCCAGGAATGAGTGGGGTTTGACATGAAGTCACCCCTAGCATCCGGCACAGAACTATTCAATAGAAATACAACACAAACCACGTAAGCAATTTTTAATTTCCTAGTAGATTTATTTAAAAAGGAAGACAAAGAAGAAGAAGAAGAAGAAGAAGAAGAAGAAGAAGAAGAAGAGGAGGAGGAGGAGGAGGAGGAGGAGGAGGACGAGGAGGAGGAGGAGGACGAGGAGGAGGAGGAGGACGAGGAGGAGGAGGACGAGGAGGAGGAGGAGGAGGAGGAGGAGGAGGACGAGGAGGAGGAGGAAGAGGAAGAAGAAGAAGAAGAAGAAGAAGAGGAAGAGGAAGAAGAAGAAGAAGAAGAAGAAGAAGAAGAAGAAGAAGAAGAAGAAGAAGAAGAAAAAGGTGAGATTAATGTAAGTAGTATATTTTAATTAAGGCAAAATAATCCACACTATTGCAACTGGCGTTCTGTAGGATTCAGACACTTCTAGCCTGCTGGCTCCCCCATGTCAGTATGTACTGCGAAGGAGTCAGCCTTTGGAACAAAGCCACAAGGGCTGTCCTCGCAGGAGCCCTGGACTTGGGATGGTCACTTTTCCTTGGAGGATCTCAAAGGAAGAGGCATGAACCAACCGATTTCTATGTTTCTTCCAGAAATCATTAATGACATAGACACCAATATATAAAGCTAACATGTTTCATTAAAAGGGTGAGAATTTTGAGCATTTTAAATTCTGATGTAGCTTTCTGGTAAGAAAGAATTCTTCATCTTGAATAAAACCCATGACTGTTGTCTTAGTTTTGAGAGTGTAGTCAGGTCGAAATTCTCCAGAAACTAATTACATGATTGGGTGGGAGCTGGGGAGAAGCAGGACAATGTGCTTGCTATGATTGGGATGTAAATTGTACTCCCAAAGGTCTCGTGTTCTGCTCAGTGAGGGTGTGACCTGGAAGCACATCCTCTTCCACTTCCGGCTCCTCCTTTCTTTCTGTGCTGGCTGATTGCCCACCCTGTGACGTGAGCAGCTTTCCACCACCCAGCCCCTTCCATCTTTTGGTTTCTACTTATGTATGTGCCAAGCAGGCCAAAGCTTTCAAAACTGTGAGCAAAACAAACCTGCCCTCCTTTTTCAAACTGTAGTTGTTAGATATTTTTATCTTAACTAGGTGGAAGGTGAGTTAAATAGTGTCCTATAGTAGTCTGTAAATGTCAGTATTAGCAATTAGAGTTCCCATTGTATTTCAGTAAGAGAGAGCTGTTTATATATTAGTTTTATTTTTACTTTAATTTTTAATAATAGGATATCTTCTTTTTATTTAAAAATTGTCATTCTATAAAAAAAATTTTAAAATGTCATTCTATGCATTTGAGAGTATATCAAACAATAGACATTGGATGGTGTAAACATAGTGGTTGTTTTTGAGGGAGGATCTTGCTGTATAGCCAGGCTGTCCTTGAACCCATGGTCCTCCTGCTGTAGCCTTTTGAGTTCTGGGGTAACTGCGGCACAAATATTATTTACAAGACAAAAGGAACCTGACACAGAGCTTTGGAACAGGATCACCACCCACACTCTTTCTTCAGCTTGTGTCTCTCCATCCCCCACCTTTTCAAGATCCCTGGCCTCTAGTGATGACCCCCACTCACCAGTGTTTTTAAATAGATGACATTTTTCATCTATGCATGAATACCAGGAGAATCTATTGTTTCATGTGGCATATTTTTGTGGCTTTACAAATGAATGTAAAAACCATACATTGTCTTTAATAAATTCCTATTTTTCCCACTCAATTTAATGTCTGAGATTCACTCAGGCAGTTAAGTTCGATGGTATTCATTCGTTTTCCAATAGCTTAATGATCTGTCGTGACAGGGCATGGCAGTTTATGGAGCTCATGTCCTGTTGACCAACATTTGATTCGTCATGGGTTTGGGGAGCTAAGAGCCATGCTGCTGTGACCATTCCTATCTGAGCATCTTGTGAGCTTTTAAATAAAGGAGCGGAATTGCTGTCTCATGGAGTATGCAAAAATTCAACTTTGTAAGACAGGGTTTCCTTAGGTAATTACAGTCATTTAGGTTCCTGGAACAGCAAGTACTTGTTATTATCAACTACTGCCTTCCTGGAAAGAAAACGGTATCTCATGTGGTCCTGATTTTCATGTTAACTATTTATGTGTTGATCATCTTTTCACATATTTATGAAATATTTATGTTCCCACCTCTGCAAAATGATTGTTCATATCTTTTGCCTATTTTTCTCTGTTTGCACTTTTTCTTATTTGTAAGAATCCTTTATATATTGTGGACTCTGCTGCTTTGCCAGATACATCTATAACAAATATCTTCTCCCAATTTGTGCTTTGCCTTCTAAATTTCTCCCATTAACAAAAATGTTTATTACTTAATGTAGTTAGACTCGTCAGCTATTTTTCTTGCATATCCTTTTATTTAGGTCTCATTAAGATTTTCCAATAATTTGGTAATTTTATTCATGAAGTTTCTGTATATCTTTGGTTAGTTTTATTCCTAGGATTTTTATAAGTGATTTATGAAATTATGAAAACTTACATTTCTGTGTTTAGGGTGTGTGCGTGTGTGTGTGTGTGTGTGTGTGTGTATTTGTTTTGTTTGTTTTTGAGACAGGGTCTCATTATATAGTTCAGGCTGGTCTTGAGCTCACTACATAGCCCAAATTGGCCTTGAACTCACTGTGGTCCTCCTGCCTCAGCCTCTCGAATGCTGGGATTATAGGTGTGCATCACCACATCTGGTTATTAGTATATATTTTATATTGATCTTGTAATCAGTAGTTCTGAAAAAGTCTCCTAATTATAATAAGTGTGCATTTCTCTTAAACAGTCACTTCATCTATGAATAATGACAATTCTTTTTGTCTTCTATCTCATATTTTCCCTTTTTATGATAGCCTGGCTGGTACCTAGTGCCAGTGTTTATGAAAATAATCCATAATGTTGATTTTAGAAAACAAATATTAAGGCTGTTGCACAACTTGTTTTTCCAGAGGATGCATGTGACACGTCAACAAATATCCATCGTCCCTCCTGTGCTGAACAGCCCCATGCAGAACTCTTAGCACACACTCCTCTAACCCACAGCTGCTCTGTGAGTTGAGTGACATTGCCTTTGCTGCTAGGGAAGCAACTGCTGACATCATGTATAATGGAAAGAACTGTGCTCCACGAAAAACCGGAGATTATCTTGAAAACAGCTTTCGGTCTGCTTCTCTTTTGGCTTATTCTTTACTTAATTTCTTTTTTTCTTTTCTTCTTTCTTTCTTCCTTTCTTCTTTCTTTTTTTCAGTACAGAATCCATTTCATGCCCTGTCTTGGTTACTTTTCTCTTATTGTAGGGACAAAATACCTAACACCCAAAATGAAGGAAGGAAAAGTTTATTTAGCTAACAGTTTGTGGAAGTTTCAGTCCATAATCGGCTGACTCCACGGCAGGGTGTTCCAGCACATGGGGCAACAGTTTAAGGTGGCAAAAGATAGCAAAAGCAGAAAGAGAAGAAGGGAGTAGGAGTCAGCCTCTTTTCCTTCTTTATACTCTAAGCAGGCCGTCCCCACCATAAGGCAGGTGTAGGACTCACACCATCTCCCTGCCCTCCTCTTGGACAGGTTCAGGACCCTGGGTCCCTGCTGAGTTACTTAGCTAAGCTTCTAAACTTCTCAGATTGACCCAATGAATGGCATCCTAGTGTAAGGGCCTGTCCTCTACACCCCAGCATGCAGAACTGCTGAATTAGTTAAGCTTTTAGACTTCTCAAACTGGCACAATGTATCAACCATAGCATGCCCTGAAAATCATCTCCTTTCAACTTTCCAGACTTGGAAGATCTCCACTGAAGATATTCCAAAAGCTCTTAGAATTGAACTCTTTGTGAGGGGTTTCCTGATAGACGCAGGGGGTGGGAGGACACTACAGCCCCACAGCAGCAGGAGGAACATGCTGGGGAGCTGCATGCTCTGTGTTAATGATCCCTTAGGAAGTCGTGGTCCAAGTCGAAGGAGAAGCTGAGCACAGTGACGGAGGAGGGGGCTCTAGCACTGTTCTGTACGTCTCTGCCACAGGTCCTTTCACACCTGCTTCTCCTCAGCTCACCTTTGCCTCCAGGGTGAGATTAATATCTAAAGCCTAGCCAGAAATCGTTCTCCCATCCTGTCCTGGGAGGCTACACTGGCCTGGCATTTTGATCATGAATTTACTACATGGAGACTAAACCTCTAGAGACAGAGTGGCCTGGTTTTGCCTCCACATCCAGTGTCTTAACCCCAGGAGAGCTGAGATTCCCAGTGAATGCAGGAATTCACAGAGCGAGTATCATCTGTCTTGGTAACACTGCTCATCGTAGCATTTGATCATGAGATTCCACATAAAGCCAAAAAACAGGCACAGGAGTGAGAAAGTGTTGATTTCCAGGTTTTGCCCAGAAAAACCAAGGGTAGCACAAGGTCAGCAATGCAGCCACAAGGGGTCCATCCCTGTCTCTTCAGAAAATGGCATTTTCCCCTTTAATCATAAAGGGATCTTGAGTTTCATAGGATGCTTTGTCTGTATTATTTGAATGATATGTATTTCATCTCACATTGGCTAAGATAATATTTATGCATGCTTAGGTAATACAAGTAAATCATAGAACTGTTAACATACATTTCTTAAAACCTATCATTTTCTGTCCCAAAGTTTTCTATAAGTGACACCCAAATTGAGATTTCAGTATGATAGCATGTGAAATGTGATGGTATTTGTCCTTACTTAATTTAATACAGTTTACTAATGTCAAAACAAGATTGCATTTCAGAAATAAAACCCAAGTTAGTCACTCCTTGTTCCTCTTATTTGCAACTCTTCTGGCTGAGCGAGACCTGCACGTCCCTCTCTTGGGCCGTTGTTCCGGGCATGAGGTCGGTGTCCAGAAGCTTCTCAGGATGGGTTGGAGAGCCGTCCTTTTTCTTTCGATTTCCTGAAACTCTGCATATATATGGGATACTACATTCAATGTTAGGTAGAATTATCTATGAAACCCCCAGGACTTGGTATTTTCTTTATGGGAAGGTTTTTATCTTTTAATGAAATTAATACAAAAGTGTAGGGACTTCATTTTAATGTTTTGATAAATCATATTTTTCTGGGACTCCATTTACTTAATCTGTGTCTTGTCGGTCATGTTGAGTTCACAGCAGTTGGGTCTCTGTGACCCTTTCCTAATGTGTAAGTAGAAGCTCTGACATAGGAGCATTTTGGGTTCCTTACCGTATTTTCACCATTTGCAGGTAACATCTATTCATATTCTGGTGAGCTGGGCAGCTGATCAACTTTCATTCAAGTGTGGCTCAGCTGAGATCCTCTTAACTACTTTTTCTAGAAAGATTTTCAGTGAGAATATATTTCTTAGCAGCTCCCCACCACCCAGTGTACTCAATGTATGGTGAACATAATTGACGGTTTGATGATTTAGCACCATAAAAACACTCCACCACTCTTATTTTAAATTTGGGTTATGCTATGCTTTAGCTCAAAAATTTCCCCCAAAGCTCTCTTGGGATCAGTAGCACAGCCTCTGAGAGTGACTGAATCATGAGGATGTTCCAATGTGATGCAAAGACCTACATGTGATGTTAGGAAGAGGCAGGCTGCGGTAGGAAGAGGCAGGTCACTGGAGGTGTGACCTGGAAGGACATAGTGCCCTTCCGGTCTGGTCCCTGCATCCTCTGCTGTGAGGTGAGCAGCTTTCCTGCCAGCCCTCCCACCATGTTTCTGCCTTGGAGTCAGCAGACTGTCAGCTAAAAACACTAGCCCACATCAACCTCTCCTCCTCTAAATTGTGGATGTCAGGTATTGTGTTCTGGTGATAAGAAAAGTGATCAAGCAGGTTATAGGGCACAGTTCTGAGGCTGTAGAAAAGACATTTTAAAAAACATAAACAATAGCAGTAACAAAACTATCATTTTAAAATCTTTTTATCTCTTAACAATTTTTCTTCTGCAATTTAAATGAATGGAAATAGTACTTCTGGTAAGTGTCAGCCTCCTAGATAATGTTTCCATGCAAATGAGTAATTAGAAATTATAATTTAACTTTAGGTCCTGCAAGAGCCCATGGAAAGTCTCACTCTCCAGGGTACTTTCCTTAAAGACTGTCCCTTAGCTAATGACCTCCGAGGCCAAGTGTGATTACACACAGAGATGTTCACCTTAAGACATCAGCATTCAGAGTGCAACACCAGCCAGTAATTCAGGTTTTCATGAGATCAGACTGCCACTTGAAACCTGAAATTCACTGATATTTTGACATCGTTTTGCAGGAATAATTGTTAGCTTAGATTCTGAGGAAGAAGAGCACAGTAACTGGTTCCAGTAAGAGCACCTGAAAGCAGAAAAGAACCGGAGAGAAACTGACCAGAGGATGGGTCAGACTTTGGAAATAAGAAGAAAGATGATTGGCGGCAGGTCAGTCCCAAAGGACATTCTTCACATGTTCCCTTCCTGAATCACCCCGCCCGGGTGTCTTTATTCACCGGTGACTCTCTGATCCTGATGGCAAATCAGCTGTCCTCTCCTCTGCTCTAGAGACAGCGACAAGACAGTGTTGCAAGACAGAGGAGTAGGAGTCTTTGCCGGGTGGGTAAGACCACTGGATGAGAGCCTCAAGAAACACATTCGGATACCTTCAGCATTACTTCGGTGTCCCTGGACACCATGTGGACGCTCAGAGACCGCTACATCAGGGTAGCTTGACCATATGAATCATTTTTCCTTGGTGTGCTTTTAGACAATCAAGGTAGTCTGGTAATTACAGTGTACAGTGTTACTCAAAATCTATTTTTTATGATGCCCCGAACCATTTCATAAAGTGATCTTTAAAATCTTTAAAGTTTAGTGGGTAAATCAAACATCCTTCCACTGAGTTGACTTAAAGTTGTCGCTCAAAGGCCTTATCACACACAAGTGTGATTTTAGTAATGCTATATATTTAGTAATGGAGAGATTCTTTTTTTTTTAACCTGAGAATACATTTCTTGGAAGAATTCTTGAGCTGGGTCAACTGCACTGAAAATGAAGCTTTTCTCAATCTGAAGCACCAACCCCACCCCCCAGAAAAAACCAAAAACCAACAACCAAAAAACTACCCCTCAAAAAAAAATCTGAAAAGATTTGCCTGTATTACTTTACTATAAATAGCAAAGTCTGTGTGTGTGCTATGCCACAGGTACATTCTTGGGCTTTCCTGGGACTGAGTTCATCCTCTCAGCAGCACTACCTTCCTGCTTCCTTGTTTTTTCCTAAGCTTTGGGTTTCTAGGACCAGGAACGGCCAGTATCCTCTGGTCATTGGGTATAAATTAGTACCAGGCAAACACCTGTCAAGCTGACACTGTTTTAGACACAGGACTTGGTGGAGCTGAGTGAGGTAGCAGGTGGCCAGGAGATGGCTGTGGCCACAGCTGTCACAGCTTGCGGGTGTCTGATGGAGGGAAGCCTTCAAGTTTCAGTGACCAGCATAGATGCACTACGGCCTGTGAAAGAACTATTTTTTTTAAAATTGGTACCGGGGATCGAACTCATGACTGTGTACTTACAAGGAAGGCGCTTACGCAACTGAGCTAAATCCCCAGCCCCTGTGAAAGAACTATTGAGGCTTGGAAGTCCGAGGTCCACCAGCGCAGGAGTGCGGAGCAGAGATTTTAGATCTAAGGCTTCGTCCATGTCTCCCGCCATGGCATCTATGTCTTTCCCCTGTGTTCCCTCATGGTCTTCACTTTTTATGCCCAGAATATGGATTAGAGCATGGTTTTTGGAATGACTGACTGACTGACTGACTGTACTTATAGAATGGAATTGTCTATGGTTTTAAACAAAAGAATTCTACATTCTCAGTTTGTCTGTGAAGTACCTCCCTAGCTCAGCCCAGTGAAGCTGAAATTTACAGCTGCTAAAACCCGGTTTTGCTTCCTAAAATGAAAGGAAATTTGACCTTACTTTTATTTATTTATTTACTTATTGATTAAGTTATTTTTGAGTTTTGACAGTTTTGCTAAGTCACTAAATCCCCAGGCTGGGCTTCAAGTTGCAGCCCTCCTGCCTCAGCTTCCCAGATGTGGAGATTCCAGGGTTGCTGCACCTCACCTGCCCAAGCTTCCCTATAAATAGCTCCCATGAACAATCCCTGTCAGAGGTCGGTTTCCCTTGGTGCAAGCCACCCCTCCTACTTTTTGCTCCTGCTGCTGTGACTGCCTTCTTGGGACCGGTAGGTGCAGGTGCTGAGGAAAGAAATCAGCTGTTGGCCGTGGTGGTCCTGGTCCTCGCCACGCACCCTCTGTCATCTCCTGCACTCACAGACCTCTCCCCTCAAAACACTTTGTTTCAACAAAAAATTGGAAAATTAAAGAAATCACTGGGTGATTCTGCAGGCCCCAGTGGGCTAGTCAGAAGGCTGAGGCAGGAAGATCGTTTGAAGTCAGGAGTTCAGGAAGCTGGCCAGGGCAACATGGCAAGATTCCTTCCATCTCACACCCTACCACCACCACCACAAAAACACTGTACAGCACAACAGAGAGCCAAATAAAAAAGAACAGAAACCAAACGGAAGTTATGTGAAGTACACAAGAATAAAGCTAAGCTAGTCTTTCAAACTCTTTAAAAGAACCTGAATTTGCTTTTGGCTCAGTGAGGTTGCTGAATCTGAATTATTCTTTCCACTGTTCAGAGAGGTACAGCTGGGGTGGTACGGAGGGGGCCTGGCTCCTGGCATTGGTTAACTTTGGGGAGACGGGGGGCGGGGTGGCTCAGTTTTCTGCTGCAGGTGCCTTTCTGGTGCATCTCTTAGAAAAAAAGCCAGCCACACGCAACAGGGCTGTCCAAGCTGAGTAGGAGGAGGAGGTTTTCTGGCGCAGGGTGCCCCTTGGGGTCCTTGACCAGGAGTCAGGCTGCACAAGACAGAGCTGCTGTCACAGGTCACACTGTCATGGGGTACTGCGGAGGCCACTTGGTCCTTTCTGGGCTCTTCCTGTCTTGTTCAAAGAAGGGGGCAGAACAATCAGTGAAGTGAAAGCTTAACATTCATCTAAGACAGAGGAGGACAGGAGCTCAAAGACGGAGAGGTGCTCTGGAAAGAAGTGCAGAACAGAGCATGTGTGGGTTGGGGCCACAGACAAAGAAGCCCGTGCTGCAGAGCATGCAGGCCAGGCCGTGAGAGGCTCTGCAGCCAGGACGCATTTATATCTCCTCCAGGGTCAGATTGAAATGCACTGATCTCACGCTGGAAAGCTTACATCAAATGCGGGCTCAGCTTCATCCCATGAAGATTGCTGTAGTCAAGGGCTGCAAGGAGAATGATCACACACAGGACACATTTATAATGGTCACCCAGGAAGTTAACACAAAGGAAGTACAGGAAATCCATCCACAACACTAAAGACCTAGAAAACCCAGCTGAGGGCCTGGATCCCATGGCAATAACCTTTCTGAGTTCAGCTGAAGACCCAGAGCCCACGACAATGAGCCAGGCAGGTCTGCACAGATCTGTGCTAGAAAGGCCCAAAGGTGGAAGCTAGAAAGTCTGTGCCAACAGGTCAAGGGTTTTGTAGTAGAGCCAAGAAATGACACACAAAATAAGGACCAGGGTTCCCCCCAAAAGTACCACAACCATTCTCAGCAACAATGAGCTCCAGTGATGAGAACAGCTGAGTTCATACCAGGAAGCCAGTGTGACAAGCTTCTCCTGGAGATTAAATGGCACATGTCTTCCCCTCAGGAGCCAGGAAGAGATGCTCAAAGTAAGGATCAAAGCTCCCCCGAAGTGAACTGCAGCCACTCTCAGCAACAAGATCCTGAGCTCTTGCAATGATAACAGCCGAGTTCATATCAGGGCAGCCAGCCTGACAAGCTCCTCCAGGAGAATCAATGGCTCCAAACAACACCACTTAGGACAACCCACATGCTTCTCTCCTCCTCTCCAGGTCTCTTTTCTAGGCAGGCAGCAGTCCTCAGGGGGGCAGTCCACACTTGGCACCATGCTTTTGGAGTTGACCACCAGCTACCACTGCAAAGACAGCACCGGAAGAACCGAAGCCCACACTACCGATTGGTATCAGGTGCAGGGCTCAGCTCCTTTTTGTCATCCTCTGATGCTGACTGATCAGGCCCAGCTGCCCCAGCTGCAGTGCCTTGCCCTGTATCCTACCTCAGCACAGCAATGATGAGTAACTTGGGCAGACTCTGCAGAGCACCTCAGGCCTAAATGACACACTCCAGAGTCCATGCCTCTTGTCAGACTCCTGTCCTAAGCTTGATATTGCTCTGTGACTAAGGGAAAACCATTAGAGTCCTGCCTGAATGTGATAAAATAAATTCTGACCCGATCAGAAGGAACCACTAGTTGTTTGACTGCTGCACAGGTCAAAATGGAAGGGGGGGGGGTGCAGTTGCACCTAACACCTTACCAGGGGCCCGCTCCAGCGTCTATGCCTTGACCTGGGCCTGTGAGTCCTGCCGGCTTGCAGAGCCCTCTCCCAGCCCTGCAAGCACAGCCACTTAGCTGATGCAGTGGCATCACCAGAAAGCTACTCCCTGTCTCTGTGGAGCCAGCCAGCCCAGGGTGACGGGGAGGAGCAGGGGAGACCAGTGTATTCTGAGCACCAGCACGGAGGGGAACCTCAGCAGGAAGACTGGACGGATGAATAAAAAACCAAATCAGGATTTAGCAATGAAAAGAACGATCATCAGTAATGAAAGCCTCCCTAGGAGGGGCTAACAGCACACTGGAAAAACAGGTAGGGTCTGTGGTGGCTGGGCAGAGAGGTTGACAGAAATGATCCCACCTGAAAGACAAAAAGGAGAAGGATGGAGCAGGACACTGCAGGCACAGCTCGGGCTTGTGGGAGAGGCGCCTTTCCTGTGACGGATGGGGTGTGGCTGCAGGGGTACAGGGCCATTCGAGTCCTCAGTGAGCGGACTGAGGATGACAGCCAGAAGAGGAAAGGAAACCCCCCATAGCGTTACACTGGAATTGAAGTCTCAGTGTGAATCGTGGCTTTTAATGTTTATTTACACAATTTAGATGTTCATGTTTACATGTCTATGTGGAGAGAGAGAGAGAGAGAGAGAGAGAGAGCACAAAGATAATGCATTGATCTGGTTAGGACGGTGCAGTGGAAAGCCACCGTGGTAAACTTCGCGTGCATTCAAGGAGGTCGTGGCCAAAGAGAGATTTTAAAGGATAGCCTGAGTTGCTGTTGTAACAATACTTTTGGGCTCAAAGGGTCGACATCAAGGGTGGTACCAGTTCTGCAGCTCTTGCAAAAGCGTTGTCTGTGGAAAGCTGGGATGGCCTTTGTTTGAGGTTCTAGTTCCGACAGAGGCTCTAGTGATGGTTTCTGTTGTCGGGCAAAGGTACACGAGATAGCCTTCTCTGTGACCTGCTGGTTCATCTTTGTTACCAGGTTGACACATCCTGGTTCTGTAAACTTTCACAGGAGATAAAAATGTTTCCTAGCTTTGTTCCATGAGAAAGTTCACAGTAATGGCACCTTTCTAGTAAGGAGCACACCCAGGGCTGAATTTTAGTTTATAAACGCTATTCTTCAATAAATGAAACCAGGGCTGAAGCAAAATTCTAAGAGAAAATACAAGTCAAGCTAGAAATATCGTGTAAAGCCAGAAACTGAGGAAGTGCTCACAGACAACAGGAGAGGTCAACAGGACACAGGAAGCAGAAAGCAGCTCCCGTTGGGCAAATCTAGGTTTAAAAAAAATCCAATAAAAATTATACGCAGAGTGTAAGGCTTGGATTTTTAAGCATTTGATAAGGTAGAAATTCATTAATCTGCAATGATATAAAATATAAACAAGTAATAAATGTAGAAGAGAAAGCTGTATCCGCTGATAGAAGGCCAACCCCTGCACAACCCTTGATGGAGGGACCAGCCACCAGTTTGCAGGAAGCCAAGATGACGATTTGGACAGGAGACAGAAGAGATGCAGTGTCTAAATCTTACGTGTGACCCCGGGACAGATTCTGAACCTATAAAAATCATGTTCAGAGTGACTGCCAGACTTGAATGAGACCTGCCTGTGGGTTAATCTTCCTGAGCTGAAGGTCGCTGTAGTTAAGAAACACACAAGAAAGCATTCAGTGGTCCCAGAGTATCCTGTCCATGGTCCTTTTTCCAGTGGATCAGGAGCAGGGGCTGGGGAATTTACATGAAGAGCATCCGTGAACTCTGTTCTGTTTGTAAACTGAATGTAAACCTGAAATTATTTCAAAAGGAATAGTTCAGAAGCTCTGACGTTATGGGGCGGGGAACAGTGTACTCCCACCTGCCTGCCCAGAGCGCCTTTTTCTGAAGGTGGCAGCCTGCATCTGCAGTCCTCCAGACCTGTCTGCTGACAGTCACCTGCCTTTGTGAGGACAGGCAGCCCAGCTTTCAGACCACTTTCAGGTCTAACCTTCAGACAGCTTAGATCTACCAAAACATGCAGGGAACACGAGGCCCGGTGCAGGGTATGTAGCCATCCTTTAGCTTTGGGGAAAGACTTAACTAAATGAATTCACACAAGCGGGCACGACTGATGACTTGAGGATGCCGTTACAGCAACAGAGAGTGTCTGGTGGAGGAGTGGGGTTCTCTGAGGACAGCATGAAAGAAGTTGTAGGAAAATGTGGATTTGAGAAAGAGGATTTCCATAAAGGCAAAGAGGTTTTGTTCTGACTTAGTCGTCTGATCTGCATTTACATTGTTTACTTTTATCTGTCCAATCTTACCATCTTGAAAGGGTTCTCCTTGCTCTTTAGAATGCTATGATTAAATATTTTTCAAGAGCTGTAAGGGCCGCTTCCTAACAGGCTTCTTATTTTGTCCCTTGTTGGACAAAAGGTAACAGTGGCACACATGGAGACACGCAAGGTCCTAGGACCCTGGCTTGGTAACACAAGTGACTAACACATGAACACATACTTGGAGTCCTCATTTAGCTGAGTCTGCATCCAAATTTTTTATTCTTAGTTGGTTTTATTGTTAATTCCAGAACTGGAAAACACTTCATTCCATATAACAGAACAGCTCTTCCCCGAAGTTTTAATTTTATACTTTTACAATTTTACTAGGTTTGTTATTTATCTTTTTCTATTCATTTCAGGCTTTTATTCTTTTCTCCCCCTTCATCTCAAGTTTTTACTTATCCATTAAAGCTGCTAAAATATCTTTAAACTGGCATTCAAAGTTCAGTGTAATTCTAACGAGTCATTTATCTGTTTACGTTAAAATTAGCAGACTTTCTTCTAACCTCATCTATTGCTTTCTTATCAGATGTTCAGAGAATTCCAACCCCTTACAAGAACAGTTATTTATAACAAAACAAGGCATATCTTAGAATCCTACTCAGAAGACATACTGGCTGCTTTTTCAGTGGTGGACAATCCCATCAACACTGCGCTGCCCGAGACAGTGAGACACTGCCTGGATGAAGGCACACAGCAGTGTTGGTAAATGTGGGGAGCAGGGAGCCGCGCTGGTTATCTGTGTGATTCAGGATATGGAAAAACACTGCTTCAGTAATAAGATTCAGTGAAGTAAATGGTGGAAAGGAATAAAGAACTTTTCCAATGAGAGACATAGAGCCGTAGACACTGAATACCAAAGCACATTGTATTGGGGAAGTAGTGACCTGTTAATTTGATAAATCAAATCAGAAGGTGAAACATCACAGAATAATCTCAGTGGACAGAGTACAGAGCTCTTGTTTCTTCTGGCAGTGGCCTGGTGGACAGATTTGGGGTGTTGAGTTTTCCTGGAAGACGCTGGTTTTATTTTTTGTGGGGGGTACCAGGGATTGAACTCACAACCCTGTGCTTAGCAGGGAGGCACTTGTGCGGCTGAGCTTTATCCCTAGCCCTAGGATGCTGACATTAAAAGGCTGTGAAACACGCATCTGAGATGACTAGCTGGTTCCCTGCTAAAGGCTGTGACAAACCACCACCACTGCCGCCAAGAAAACCTAGATGTTTTATTATTAGCTTTGCCTAAGGTTGTTGAAACCTCTTCTTCCTTGGCCTATAAACGTGTTTTCTTTGACAGACATGAAGATCACAGCCACATGTTTACTCCTCCCAGATGTTTCTGGGGAAAATCCCAGCCTTTTGGTTGCCATGAATCAGAAGGCACGTAGCACGTTCATAGGCACTGGTTTGCCAGTTTATAAAAGTCATAGGACTTATTTGAAAGGACAGCAGTAGATGACGAATTATGCTTTGTCATACAAATCTGCTGAAGGGCCACGAGCTCATGTATTGTAACAGAACTGCCATGCCGAGGTCTCTTATTGCTCAATATTTTACATATGATGGGGTAGTGACACCATTCCTCTTTCCAGATGCAAGTGTCCACACCTGTGCTGGCAGGCATGCCAGCACGTGTCGAAAAACCCTTTCAACATCGATGTCTGTGAATTTTCTTTATGCCTGGACAAGGAGAAGCTCACCAAGGTGGATGACTGTCACAGCCTTGGTGGCTCTAGTGGCTGCCTTTCATATATTTGGGATCGCGTGTCCATGAAGACTGGCTCAAACCTTCAATTTCCTGGAGATGCTCATCTTTGATGTGCATGTCCCTATTTTCCTTCTTTGAAGGAAAAGGAAAAGGAAGTAGGATTTCAGCCCCATCACTTAACAGCATGCCAAATACTACACCAAAAGTCACCTGTGGGGCCATGGAGGTGTGACACCATTTTACTTTAGGGTTCGGACAGAGGTAGGTATTAGCAAACGATCATGTATTGAAGATGCTGATGAATTTCAGCTTCTTCTGTCTTTACATTTCCTTGAGGTCTTTGTGAAATTCTGTAATAAATATCATGGAAGTGTTCTTTATTCATTTTGACTTGTGGTCTTAGAAATTCCATGATGAAAGTATATATTCAAGAATGCCTTTTTTTTTTTTTTAAATCGGTACCGGGAATCAAACTCACAACCGCACACTTACAAGGCAGGCACTTATGCCGCTGAGCTAATTGCCCAGCCCAATGCTTTCCTTTTTAAAAGTCATTACCTTCAAATCCTTTCAGGCCTTAACAAGACTCAGTGCATTCTCACTCTTACAGGTATTTCAGGAGGAAAATGATCAAAACTACAGTTTGGAGGTGTTGAAGGTGCCCCTTTTGGTATCATCACGAAAATATCCACGTTGCTTACTAATTCTCAACAAGGCAACGGTGATTTTGGAGACTGAAAAGAAACTGGGATGTACATTTCCCAGGTTATTTCATCAAATGAACTAAAAAAGTTTAAAAAGAAAGAATATGAATTATCGAAGAGATATTTTTATAATACACATCTCTGGAACTCTCATAAAATACGTATTTTACCACGGACATAATGACAATCTGCCTTTCCTTCTGTAAGGGTTTAGTTGGTGAGGCAAAAGGAAATGAGAGATGGGCTGCCCAGGTCTACAAGGGCCACTCACTCACCACGTACACCGGAATGGGCAGGCCAATAAAAGGAAACGGGTCACATGTGAGTTTTCCATAAAGCAGTCCCTATCTCGCTTTCTTCCTTTTCAGTAAAATCTAAAGTTCCTTCCTTATAAACTATCCCCTTATTTTTCGCAAATTATCCTCCTCCAATAGCTTTTTGTTTTTTGTCAGTATCAGAGATTGAACTCACAATCTTGCACTTGCCAGGCAGGCAAAATCTAATTCTGCAGTGTCTTCATCATGCTGTCCCCAGTGCTCTCCATCGGTTCTCAGCCCCCTGTCCTTCCAGGCATATCATCGCCATGGAGCTGAGTGACAGCACTCCTACGTGGGGCATGGGAAGGGGTCTGCACGGTGCTGCACAGACACTGCAGCGAGATCTCAGTTCCCAGACACGATGGACTTGAGCTGACCAACAGGGCAGGTTCCTGTCTGTTTCCTCGCTTTCCAATCATGCATCTGACCCTAGCACTTGGCTTGTGTTGTCACTTGGTAAATATTCAGTACTACCTGACATTCCCTGTTTGCTGTGGGTCTTGTCTACTGAATGTGCACATGGTAAGTGGCAGGCTGTGACGAATACTAACCCTCTTGGCTTGTACAGTGACTTAAAAATATTTAAAAGCGCCTTTTAGATGCAAGGTCCATTGTTTCCACTCTTCCCTTCTGTGTTACCCCAAGCCTGCTTCTCTTATTTCGGAGGCTTCCTTAGTATCGAGACTCCCTCTCTTTTCTCCTTTAAAATGGATTACATCCTAGAAGTAGAATGGAAAAAAGCCCCCCCCCCCCAGGTCTACACAACCTTACGTCACCCTAAGGATGTCCAATGCCTTGCCTCTAACTTACGAGCACATGTTGCTGGATGTATGGGTTTCCAGGAAGATTTAAAAGTCTTTTCATTGCAACACATGCTTTAAACTGGAAAGGAAGCCAGGCATGTTGGTGCACGCCTGTCATCCCAGCACTTGCTAGGCTGAGGCAGGAGAATCGGTGTAAGTTTGAGAACAGCCTGGGCTACAGAGTGAGCTGAAGGTCAGCCTGAACTACATAGCAAGACTCTGTCTCAAAAAAAACCAAAAACAAATCAAAACAAAAGATATAAACTGGAAAGGAAAAATTCCCATGTGGATGAACCCAACTTGACCTAACAATATAATTTTTGAAAATCCTGTCTCATTTTCTTGGCATATGGTTTGATAAACAATGGGAAATCTTATAGATATACTAGGTAGTAGTTATCTTCCTTTTCTATGTCAGGAATCAAATGAGGGCCTCATGCATGGTAGCCAAGAGCTCCACCATGGAGCTACATCCACAGACCTTCTACTACGCTTGAGACTTCAGTTCTGTGTTTATTCCACCTCTCCTATTTGAGGAACTTCCTTAAAAATAATACATATGTAAAAAAGGATCTGTAACGAAAACTTTATTTCATTCATATCAGATATAACAAATGCAACCTGAATGTATGTTAAATTCTGAACAAAATATAAAAGGGGGCAGTGGACAACAAGGCAAACCTTAATTAGCAGATTACACAAAGAAATGAAGGGGATCCTGCCGTCGCTGAGCCTTTCTACCCTGAATCACGCCAGGTACAAATGACCACTCACACACTCCCAAACTGGCACATGACAGGAGTCCTAAGCCAGGGAAAACAGGGCAACACAGTGTGGGACGCTGCCCAGACTTCAGACAGCTGCAAACTGAGTGTCTGTTTTTAAAACAGTCCTTCAATAAATGCCTGGCCCTGCAATTAGAAAGTAGATCGTGAGACCGACAGAATAGCTTTTCCCTTAGAAATACTTTTTATAAAACAAACACTGCCAGCTGTCAGCTGACAGGTAATCAAAGGGTCTCCGTGAAAAGTGCTTCCGAATGCTCAGGTATCCAGGTGAAGTACTCTAAAGACAAGCGACCGCTCCGGCATGGAGGAGCCCGGGGAAGCTGCTTTGGGATGCAGGTGCCTCGTCTATGAGTACCGAGAACTCTGCAAACTCCACGTGTGCTGCTCCCACTCCCTACCACCTTCCCTCTTCGGTAAACCCATGCTTTCCTCCTTCAACCAACCCTGAAGAAAACCTTACTGCAAGATTGGAGATGGCTCCTTACAGACTGGAGACGGCTCCTTACCGATGAATGAACCCTTCATCCCTGAAAAGCACCAGTTACCTCCATGTCCATGAGAGAAAAGCTCAAGATAATCCCACACAGAGTTCAAGATCCTTAGACCCCCCAACCTCACCTGCACCCTGAATGTGACCACGCCCTCCCCCAATGCCCTCAGACTGGTAATCCAGAGCACAGCGCGCAAGACTGATGCCACTCATACATACTACCTAGTTTATTTATGCTGATAGATTTTATTTTTCAATTCCATTCTTTTATATACATGTTTTTGGTAATTATAGTAAAGATGCTGGTGAAAAGTAATCTGTTTAACATTTCATAATGCGTGCAAAAGTAAAAACACTGATTCAAAGAAAAGTAAGTTTTGCAACTGTTCAGCCCCATCAAACAATGACCAGCAGCTGGGCAGTATCATGACTTGCAAAGTTATACTTAGCATAATGTTGCAATTCAGAATATGGCACAAAATGAACAATACAGGTAACAGTCCTGCCGGCTAAACTTGCCAGGCTTTGACTAATTTGGTTTTACGTTTAAATTCAATTATATAAAAAGGTTTCCCGAAAGTACTGAAAAAGAAAGAGTGTACATGAAAGAGAATTCAACAATGTTTACAAAATGCCGAAAGTTCTTACTCTGCCCCTCCCTTGTCCATAAATAATTAATGAGGATCCCTTTCCCCACCCCCCAGCCACAAAAAGATTTACAAAGATAAATTTAGCTCAGTGAACAGAACCAAAAGATGACTGTTTTTAGACAGTACCTGGTTAAAAGCTCACGCACTTTCTTAAGAATTCATATATATTGTCTCTTTGAGGAATATAAATAATCCGATAGTGTTGCTCTTTTGAGTTTTGCAGACTTCTCATTTAAGAGTTATAACCGTCCTTGTGCTTTGAATAAAACATGAGCTGTAAAGCAGAAAGCCGATGGAACTCGGAGTCCACCATCTTCAAAGTTCATTGTGAGAATTCTTCTCTGCGGCCTTGAACATCAGAATAGAATTGAAAATTTTGAGAGCAGGGCCCAGCTTAATGCTCATAATTTTAACAATGTCTGTTTGGGTCATAAGTAGAAATGCTTCTCCGTCAATTTGCTAAAACAGGGAAGAAACAAAAGAATGTGAATTAGCTGGAGGTGGTGGTGTGGTAAATACCCACTGTCAAACAGTCAGCTGACTTCTGCTCAGTGACTAAGAAGGTACACGGTGGTGTTCAAGAGTCCAGCGTCTTCCAAAGACATGCAGCGGTGGTCTTATCTAAAACAGCAACCTGCCTATGCACTGAGGCTCGGTCCCCTGGAAAATGGGAAATACCTGTGTTTCCTAGGATCACTAATGAATTAGGTACTGAATTAAGAAGAAAACGGAAAAATCTAGGATTTCCCAATCTACTTCACAGCACGGTAGGTTTTTAAATTAGAAAAGACAAACAATGGGACTGGGGATTTAGCTCAGCGGCATAAGCACCTGCCTTGCAAGCAGGCGGTCGTGAGTTCGATCCCCGGTACTGGAGGAAAAAAAAAAATTAAAAAAAAAAAAGAGAGAGAGAGAAAAGAAAAGACAAACAAATAACCTATTAACATAACCAGGAGAATACAGGTGACCCATCAGCTCCATGCTAACCAATTTTTAAAATTAGCCTTTTAGGAAGATGTTTATTTCCAGCAAAGCCACACTTAGCTTCCAGATATAGAAGAAAAGCAATGCACAGCACACTAGGAAGAATGTGAGGCAGTTTTAAGAGCACAAACTCCTCTGTTACCATGATTTGCAAAGTTATACCTTGGCCTCTCCTATGACAAAAAGTCTGTGCTTCTACAGTGGAGGACTTCGAGGCTCAAAGACAGCACTGAGGAGATGATGTCTGGTTTGGTAGCTGCGAATAATGACAGAGCTTTTCTGTGTGTGTGAAAGAGAGAGAGAGAGAGAGAGAGAGAGAGAGAGAGAGAGAGAGTGTTTCAGCTCTTGGGGAGCTCGAGGCCTTGAGACACACTTCCTTTTGGGTCTTCCCACTTTCCACAAAAAGTAAACCATACATTTATTTTCTGTTTCATCAGAAACTGTGACAGCAACGTAGTATGTTACGGGATTGAATGGTCCCCTGCAAATTAATGTGCCAGTGTCTAACTTCCACAGCTCCTTACAATGTCATCTTATTTGTAAATAGGTCACTGCCTATGCAATTTAAGGTGCAGCCACCATGGAGCAGGGTGGACCCCTAGTTCAAAATGACTGGTGTCCACAGAAAGAAAAGGGGAAATTCGGATACAGACACACCAAGAGGGAAGACAAGGGGGATACCATCTCTACATCGAGGGGAGAGGCCTGAACAGATTATTTCCTCAGAGTCCCCAGAAGGAAGTAAGCCAGCCCAAGCCTTGGCCTTTAGATTTCTAGTGTCCAGAACTGTAAGACAGGAAACCTTCAGTTTAGACCACTGATTTGCATTTGTTACGGCAGCCCTAAAATCTAATAAAACACCGAACGCTGCAGAGTTCACTAAATAAAAGGCTGACAGTTAAGTACGTTTTTTTGGGTCTTTTTTTTGTCTTTTAGAGACAGGGTCTTTCCATGCAGTTCAGGCTGGCCTTGAGCCCAAGTTGGTCTCGAACTCACAATGAACCTCTTGCCTCGGCCTCCTGAGCGCTGGGATTACAGGTGTGTATCGCCATGCCTGTCTCTTAAGTACTTCTTTCTTAATATCTTCTTTTCTTCTGAAAATTTAAAAAATAAACCTCTACAATCTAAATTCCCTAAATAGTCTACTTTATCGTTAACAACTAGACTCTTGCTGAACTTCAAATAATAACTATATAGGAAAAATTCTGCTGATTTCAGTACAGGCAGCTGCTACAGTAAGCTAGAGAAAGCTAAGCTGACCCTGTGGCAGGTGTGAGGTGACTGGTGTTCGGAGACACCCGTCTGGTCTCATTTGCCTGAGCTGTGCCAGCCCTCTCCTGACAGAGTGGAAGCAGGAGGAAGAGAGCTGCTAACATGTTCCCACCCCAGACAGACTTCAAGCGCAGGCAGAGGCTGAGAGTGGCCGTGGAAGGCCTTAACGAAGATGTCGCCCTACACACTGGTATCCAAAGGGTGGACTACAGAGATTTATGGGCTCCTTACAGATGCGGAGCCTGCCCAAGCCTGCAGCAGCCACCAGGTCTTCTCCGACAACACAGAACAGCGCAGGTGACAAGTAACCAGAGAATGGAACATCCAGGAACTGAGAGGCTGAGATTTGAAGAATGGGGCCAAAGGTTAAGGTCTGACAGATCATTATTCATAAGATTATACTGCAAAGAAAAAAATATATCTAGAAGATAGGGGGAAACTCTGTGTAGGCAAGCCGGTCAGATGCACGGTCACAAGACGAGCCTCAACAGGAAGGAGGAGAGCTTGACGGAAGAAAGTGTGCATTTTAAGAACTGTGATCCTGGCAGTGCATTCTGAGCTTACTTCTTGAACTTACTATCTTTTTTTTTTTGAACTTACTATCTTGCTTAAGGCCCGAAAGTAGGGAAAGGGATTTGCAGTTCAGTGTCCCCTTTTTCAATTCCCCCGCCCCTCCTCCTGTGGTCTCACGCTGTCTTCCAATGCTCAAACTCTTAAGTCCCAGTGACACACTCTTTCTCAGAGTGCAAGTGCATGAATATATTCACTCAATAGAAATGTACTAAATATTCTATTCCAAATTCTCTCAAGGGCCCACGCACACAGCAATAGCAGTAAAACGCAAGTAAGCTAATGGGTAAGCAAGCAAAACCTCCACAGAGTTCACATTCTGGGAGCTGGAAGACCACAAGCAACAAGCAAACAAATTAATTATTAAGCTGGAAGGTGATAAGTGTTATGAGAAAACAGCCGATAGGGGAGAGGATCGGGCACATGTGGCAGTGGATGGCACTTTTGGAGTAGGACAGTCAGGGGAGGACTAACCAAAATGTTGGCATCTGAGCAGAGCGAGTCATGTGACCTCCCAGAGGGCGAGCACTATAAACAGGGAAAAGCTGGAGCAGGCGGGACAATGGGGACAGCTGGAGGATGGAGGAGGCTGGGCAGAACTGCAAGGGACAGTGTGAAAGGGAACCAGGAGGCAACAGAGGGAAGGAAAGGTCAGACTGGCTGCCAAGACTCTGGCTTTTACTATTAGGTATGAATGTTCTGGAAGGAGCTGGACAGAGGTGGGGTGTGATCCGACTTTAATTGTAGCAGCATCCCCTGGACTGAGCTAGGAGTGCAGAGCAGTAAAAACTGCATGAATTCAGGAGAGAGACGACGCTCACACTAATACGTAAGTGATGAAGGTTCAGTGAGACTCTTCATGTGTTACAAATATACTCAACAGGATCTGCACTGTGGAAAACAAGAGGTAAGGATGATTTCCAACAACAGCTGACCCTAATATATCTACTTTCCCTTTTAGAGATGGCTTGTAAGACTTTAACTATGTTATGATTTACTTCTAGGACTGGAACCAATACCCACTGATTATGTGAGACAATCCTAGGTAATCCTAGGCAAGAATTCTGTTTTATGACTTTTAAGCATCTTGCTCATCAAAGCATTTCACTGTAACATTCACAAGGTAGGAATTTAGCAAACATCCACCAGATGTGTGAATAAAGGAGTGAACAGACATATGCATGCACGATACATTTGGACAGAGAATATTAACTGTCCCCCTCCTCCAAGAAAAGATCTGGCTTGGAGGAAGCGTGGTACCTGGAAAGAGTCCCCAAAGACAACAGCCATGTTACAGCTTTAATCTAGCTGCCCCCTCCGGAGCCTCATATGCTCAAGAGGAGAGCTTCTGGAAGAGGCATGGACCATGGCGGTGCAATACCTGACTTCTTGTTAGGCGGCAGGGCCTGTCAGGGGAGGAAGTGACCTGGAAGGGTGCAGCTCCCTCCCAGGGTCCTCCTTTTTCTCTCTGCTTCCTAACTGCCAGTACATGAGCAAATTTTCCTTAACTATGCTCCTCTGCTATGCTGTCCTGCCTTGGAGCCAATGGACTACAGACTGAAAACAGGGGCCAAAATAAATTTTTTCCCTTAAGCTGTGAGTGTTGGGTATTGTGCCCAGTGATAACAATGTGATTAACACAGATTTGGTTGCTGCTGTGAACACAGGAGCTTTTAAGAAACCTTAAGAAGTGGTTCATGGGAGGAGTTTGGGAAGATTTGTAGATACAGCCCTAGAATACTGTCAGCTGAGTTTAATGGAAGATTCTAATTGCTCTCCAAAAGATCAGAATGTTAGTGAAAATGCAGATGGTAAAGACCAGACTCAGGAAGTTTCAGTTGGAAACAAAGACCCCATTAGCAGCTGGACTAGAGGCAACGATGGAGTTCTACTCAGCTATAAAGAAGGATCACACTGAGATATTTATAAATAAATGGGTGCAGCTTGAGACCATACTCATAAGTGAAATAAATCAAACTCACATGTGTGAATACCGAATAGTTTCCCTAGTGTAAGAAAGGATTTAAATATATAAAAGTATGTGGTAATCATGATTCCCCATTATGTGGCCTTGAAGCCTTATAAAGCTTTCAGTCATTAATTGGAATGGCTTTATTCTGGGCTGCTTGATATTATTGCCTGTGATGAAATAAACAGCTATTTTGAAGAAAACAAGACATCATAATAGCTAGTGCTGATTTAATATCATCTTGTTTTGAAGCCCTACCAAACTGTTGCTCTTCTGTCTCCACTGGTTTTATCATGTTGTATCTTACTGGATTTTATTATATGTGATAGTATAAACAAAAATTTTTATAGGCAAAGAGATAATATAGAAACCATTGTTCATTTTCTGTTAGCTGGTTCTAAATACCCTGTAATACTTTCATTCACTTGAAAGGTTTCACACTGTCTTGATATTTCTGATGCTATAGTATACGAAGTTATATTCAAATACTTCAAGGAAAAAGACACTATGGTAACTACTATTAAGTCGGGTTATTTGGTGGTGAAGCACTAGGTTGCTGAAACTGTCATGCTTTGACCTATATTGTTATGTTGCTATGTCCTCTTTTATCTCAAGCTCATCTTTATTCATTAAAAAATTAATTAAAAAAAAAGAAAATTTGGCTGTTTTTCTAATGTCCTGAGATTTTTGGGGGAGACTGAGGTTAAGTGTGGCTAAGCAATTAATTTGGCAGAAGAAATTTCAAAACAGCCCCGTGTTCAAGCTGTGGTAAGGGTACTGCTTAGCAATATTCACAATGAGAAACAAGTGCAAAAGGCCCATTTAAAAAGTATTCAGATTTGCCAGAAAAATAGGACCTGTAAAATTGGAGCAGAACAGAGCTTGATTGCTGAAACAGTCAGCACTGAAAAGAAGCCAAGTACTTTACATCAGAACAGTAAGAAAGATATGATCCCTTGAGGTCATTTGAGAAACCAGGAAGACTTTGTGGGCTTGAGGGTGCCAATGTGAAAAACTTTGCTTTGAGAAGAACTCCAGGGGACGCTCCTTGAAAAGAGCTGGTTAGGGTAGTGGTTTCCTAGGATTTGGTTCACAGTGTTAAGCTAGGTAAGCTCTCAGAGGCCTCTGCAGCCATGGTCCAAGGTGGTCTGGCTACTGATCAAGCCAGTGACTTGGCCTCAATCACATGGTGCTGGTTTTAAGTACATGCAGAATGCAAAAGTTGTAAGGTCAGGAAGGCTTTCACTCAGACTTCAGAAGACTTGGAAGGCCCGGAAGTGTGCCCCAAAAGGGCACTATGTGAAGCTGTGAGCATGAAGCCAGAAGTACAGTGGAGACCGCAGAATGTTGGAGATGTCAGGAGTGTCCAATGTCTGCCAAGGAAGGCAGTGAGTGAGCCTTCCCAAGAGAGGACCATCAGGATGGGATCACAAAAGGCATCTGCAGTTCACACCTCACTAAACTGGTCCTGGGTATTGGACATGGAGCTACAGGATTTAATGTTTGCCTGCTGGATTTCAGGATTGCTTTGGTCCCATTCTTCCCATCCTCCTGCTCTTCCTTTTTGGAATGGGTACCAATGTCCTGCGGCACT
Organism: Cavia porcellus; assembly: GCF_034190915.1. Lineage (NCBI taxonomy): Eukaryota > Metazoa > Chordata > Mammalia > Rodentia > Caviidae > Cavia > Cavia porcellus. The sequence continues at coordinate 17,279,030 of NW_026947505.1, forward strand.
GTATGTTCCAAGTATTTGAATTTCTTTTGGATTTTTTACATGCCATGAATAAAAACATTATTCAAAGAAAGACCACAGTGGTGCATGATGGTGTGTACTTACAATCCTAGCTTCTTAGGAGGCTGAGACAGGGAAAACTGCAAGTTTGAGTGCACTCTGGGCAACTTACTGAGATTCTGTTTCAAAAAATTAATTAATTAAAAGGTCTGGTGGATTGTAGCTCAGTATGGAGCCTCAGGGTTCAAACCCTAATACCAACTAAAGAAAAAAATAAAAATAAAAAAAGAAAGAAAATAAATGTCACATTATTTTGAACTTGAATCTTTATTACATAATGAAGCAGACCTATATGGATCACCTGGCTGTCAACAGACAAGTAGAGTTTATAAAACAGACTAGAAATGTACTTCCAAAATCTTATCATTTCCAAAAGCAGTGACGCCTCAAAGAAAGAATGGCAGCTGTGGCATGGGTCTAAGTCTATTTAGCGATACAAAGTTCACTGAGATGAGTCTAGGCAGGCACTCAGGAGTCAGGGAAAGAAACTCAAAATCTAGGGTTGGGGATTTAGCTCAGTGGCATAGGCGCCTGCCTGGCAAGCACAAGGTCGTGAGTCCCATCCCCAGTATAAAACAAAACAAAACAAAACAAAACAATTAGAAATCTGAATAACTGGCAATCAAAGATCATCTCAAAAGAAAACATGGCATTTCTGCAGTAAAACTACATCAGAAAAGGGATGTTAAAAGTTAGATCCTTGTGCATTTTACCATACACCCAGGAAAAGCATAAACTGCATCTTGAGTACAATGAGGTTGCTCTATCTTTTAAAGTTTTAAAAGTAATCTTTCACTTTATGTTTTGATCACAAATTACACATATTACTTAGAAATGTGCAAGATCCCAGGGACTGTTTTCAGCAAGAATAATGCTATTTATTATAAGCATCAAAATGAGTTCATCTTGATATTGTTAGGTTTTAAAATAAAATAATGCTGCTTATTTCTTTGTTTTTTTCCCCTATGTTATGAATGGTCTAAGTGCATGCTATTTAAATTTTGTTGGGGTTTTCATAGTGAGTCTAATGATCAGAAAATAGAACTTACAAATATTTCTCTGGCTCTCACCTTCTCCCCAGACGTTTTTCACAACTGATTAATGCTGTGTATTAAACAACTATGCATCAGTTCCTCAACTTTAACACACCCTACACCCTGCCCGAGGGGTGCCAATTCAGCACCTGGCCCCTCCTCTACCCCTCAGGGCTCAGACCTCATTAAGTAATATACTGCACTGTAGTGAGCACTTACTTCATCCTTAAATACCTTCCCGTGTTCTTCACAGCCAGGCAAGCTCTGTATGAATTCTGACACCTGTCAAAAACAACACCAAAACTTTCAGTTTAAGAGAAAAACCAGAATCTGCTAAATGCTGCATGGTCAACACATTTAGCCTCTCTCACAGTAATTTCAGCTCTTTCAGAAGGAAAAAAATAAAAAACAAAGTCAGCTAAACCCTACCTACACTCTCTTTTAATCCAATGCTACTCTATCCGATACCTGATAGATAAAAAAAGAAGAAGTGATACGTGTGCATGCCCCTGTACCTCATCTGTGCTCCACTTGGACACTCTGCTGGCAGGGATTCCGGCGACAGTGGGAAGCAGTTTGCTTTGCTGCTCCCAGCGCAAGGGCAGACACGGAATCGGGGACTTGAAGGACAGAAACACAGCTGACCGACGCTGCGCCTGCGGCACGGTGGGCTCCTCCCGGGCACCTGATCAATGGAAGCAAAGAAGAATTCACTCCCTGAGAAGCAGCAAAATGTTCTACATGCCATGCGTTTCCCCCAGAAAATGAGGACTGAGGGAACGGGGCAGCTGGAACACGGAACACAGCTGCCTCCAACATCGTAGTCCCCTGATGATTACATTGTCCTTTGCATACACTTGGTGCAGTGCTCACTACTAAACACACCCTGCATTCTGTGGCTCAGTGTTGACCTTAGATGCTTCAGATAACAAATGTGCCTCACAGGTGTAGAGGCAAAGAAAGTAACTCTCACCTTAGGAAACTATTTGTTCTGCTTTCTACTCTGGATGGCCTAAAGGGAACAGTTGCCAATTTGCATGTTTAAGTGCCACGAGGGAGCACAAGACGTGGTTACTACACGTTCTTCTCTCTTTTCTCCCTTTTCATCTCAGCCTTGGTGTGTTCTTTCCAACTTACTAAGCATACTGACTTTTTAAACAGCCAGTGCAGGAGATAAATTATTGTAATAGAAATCAAACAGCAGAAAGACACATGGTTTGTCACTATTGGTGAAGATCAAAATTAAAACTACAGAATATTCTATTTATGTGCTAGATTTCAGAACACTAATCTGGTTTGCTGCTGCCTTCCTAAAACGAAAATTCCTAGTCACTGTTTAGCAAATGACTTTGTCTTGGGACTCTTTAAGAGTTTGTCAGGGATGGTGTCCTCGTGATTCTCTAGAACAGAAACCTTTTCTGAAAACCACTTCCTCAAAGCCCTGCAGAGGAAAGGCACCTGCTCTGCACTTCCCCCCCCTCCCCACAGCTGGGCTACAGGGCGCTTCACCTCCACCGCAAATCCTTGCCAAGGGGCTACATAGGTCAGGCTTCTGCATCTCTAAGAAGATAGTCAAGTAAGACTTTTTTCTTTTCTTAAAAAATAAGATTACAGAAATTGTTCTTGAATCTTCCTAAGTGAACATACTTAGGGAACCAATGACTGGATCAAACTACACTGCTATAAAGAAAGGTAAATTTGAGTTAAGAAAATGGAGTTGCTTTGAGGTCACACTGCTAACTGAAAATAAATCAGACGCACAGGCTTAAACATCACAGGGTTTGTCTCATTTGAGAAACTTAAATACAAATAAAGAGCAAAATAAAAAATAGATAGCAGGAAATAGGAAGTTAGATCTTTTGCAAATGAGAAAGAAACAAAAGATGGAAGATAGGGAAAGAGGAGAAGAGGACCTAAAAGGAGTCAGGGTGTGTTCTGCGCATTACTATGAACATGACATTACAAACCACAAACACGGACTAATAAAAATTCAACTAGGACAAAACTAAGACACAGTCAGCACGTCCTTCCAGCCACACTCCTTTCATCCAGGGCGGCCACTTCCCTTCCCATACCACCGTTTCTTCTTCATTTTGGGAAGAGTGTTTAAGTGGAAATGCTGGTATCGGCTCCTGTGTCTGCCTGCAGGTTAGCTCTTGTTCACTTTCTCTTTGCCTTGTGGTTTCTCATGGCTGCAATACTTAACGGTCAATTTGAAGCTGATGGACACTAGAGCTGTTTTTCATTTTCGATGTGACCAACAACGCTACTGAAGACGCCACTGTGCAGGCCTTGTTTTGTGAACATATGTACACACTTCTGTGTCATTAAGAACTGAAGTGCAATGCTTTGAGGTCATAGTGTGTGCATGCAGTAAGTTACAGCAAATCCTCAGCTTTCTAAGATCATTGTGTGATGTACACTCACCTGCAGCCTATGAGCTCCACTGCTGCATGATCTCACGAATGCCTTGTGTATCTTCTTCACTTTAACCATTACAGGGTTGCACAGTGATACACACTGTCGTTACAATTGTATTTGATGATTACTGACATTTACAACTGTTTCCCATGTTTACATCGTATTAAGACTCTCTTGGGTAGTACACACTGGTCCATTTTCCCCTAGGTTTTCTTATCTTTTTCAGGCTGATTTATAGATGTTACCTAAATATATTCTGAATGAGTCCTTTGTTGGAATACATATTATAAATCTCTATCCTGCTTTGTCTTCCTTTTAAACCTCTTATTACGGTCTTTCAAAAAATGTAAGTTCTTAACTATGTTTAATTTATAATTTTCCCTTTCATGGTGTTTTATTTGCCAAAGGAATAACTGCTTATCTCAAAGTCATGGAAAGCACCTACTCTGGTTTTCTCTAAATACCTTACGGCCTACTTCTCACCTTTAGATCCTCAATCTCTTTGCAATATTTTTTTCTGTATGCCTATGAAGTAAAAATCTATACTACTGCTTTTTCCACATGGAAAAAGCTCCTAATTGCTCGACCACAATTTCCTTCCCCACTGTAATGTAACGTAGGTCTTGATAGAGCCATAAATCAGGGATTTCCCAGATTTTCTATTTTGGTCCATGGTCTTTCTACCTCCTTTCTTACTAATGTGAATTCAGTGTCCTGGTATCTGTGGTACTGGTCTTCCTTAAGACTATCTGAACTAGTCTTGCTTCTTTTCATTTTTGTATATATTTTAAAATTTGGTTTTAAAAAAATGCTGAAATTCTGATTGTTTCTTGCTGAATACAGATAAAGTGACAGAATTCACAGTATTGTCTTAAATGCATAAATACTGTATAAACCTCTATTGTTGTGAGTCTTGTTTAATAACTACTGTTTTGTAATTTTCATTAAAAATCTTGCGTATCTTTTGTTAAATTTATTCCGATGTATCTGATTTCTGTGTTTCTGATGCTGCTATAAATAGTATAGGTGTTTTTTAAACAATAATCCATTTCCTATTGTTATAATTATCTATAATTTTTCTTTGAATATAAACCTAACTAAATTTTAAATTGCCCTGAATGTCAGAAAGTAACTAGACAATGTTCAGCATTTATTTTACTGGAGCTACTACCTACGGGTCCTGGTTCTGCCCTGCTGGGTTCATATAGAAAAAGTGCTGTCACCCCATAGGAAAGATGTCAGATCTTTACACACTTCACTTTTTAAAGTCCTTAAGATCTCTTTTCTACATTTGATTTGAACAATCTCAGGGTTTTAGAGCCTCATCTTATTTTACTGAATATTTATTGTAAAATCAACTTACTGTGGAAAGGGAAAAACAAAGGCAGAAAAAATGAGACTCATCTGTTGACATTAAAATCAGTTACCAACTGATGACTAAATACAAAACTTAGAACTAAAGGTCTAAAGGACTGTGTTTGTTTTTATTCTTTTAAAATCATCCAGTGTTCAAGCTTTTTTGTTGTTTGTTTAACAAAAGAGGGAGTAGGGTGGGAATACTATTCAGTGGCCGTGTCTGTCTTATACACACAAGACTTGGAGTTTGATCTCCAGCACACACATGCATGCACACCCACACACGAAGTATAATTTAAAATCATTCCTTTCATCTCAGATATTCCCAACAGTTTAGCAGTTGTCTGAAATACATATTTGTGATACTGCACAAGACAGGCTCTATCAAATAGTAAGATTTCCAGTTCCACAACAGAGTGAAAAACAGCTTATTTTCTCCTCTGCCTGGTGACTGCCCGACACTTGTCTCCTCCAGACCCATCCTGGACCCCATCCCACAGCTCTACCCTGGGCACTGTCATGCCATCACTGTTAACTCCACTCTGTTTCCCGATAAAAGTTCTATTACTCACAGATCATTTTTAATGCACTCACATTATCCCTTAGAGAAGTTAACTAAGCTACCCTAAATAAATGACTAAAATCTAAAGCTTATCTGTCTTTGTGGGACTCTGACAGGACTCTGAGTCAGACACTGCAAGCCGGCGGTACATACACCAGCCTGGTCCTAGTACCAACTCTGAAGCCTCCACCCGAAGGCCCTCCTTTGGTTTGCTGATTCTTCTGTGCTAACTGATGCCCGGAACCCACTGGTATTTCTGACAGATGGGGTATCAATAGTGCTTGTATCACAGAACAGTGTCTCCTGTGGTTTCAGTCCAGAAGGAAGAAAGTGACTTCATTTGAGCAAATCTGTGTTTGATTCCTTGAACTGCACAGGAAACTGACTTCAGGTTTTTTGTGTTAACAACGTGACATGTACTAAAGTAAATCCAAGCAGACTTTGGTGCCAGTCGGTGGCTCAGGGTCAAGGGCAAGGAAGGACAGCTTTGGAAAACTCAGCCTTTTGTCCCTGCGGACATTTCTGCCCCTGCCCTTTTACAAGGGTTCTCTTACTCCTGCCCTCCTTGCATACCCTCTGCCTACAGAGCAGGATGATTCTAAGGAGTCTGCCATAGGGATAACTTCTCTTGAAATACATGTTGACCAGAAAGGCATAGTCCAACCACATTCTCACCTGTCCCGTCTGGTTAGTTTTGACTCATTGCTGATGTTCGGAGCCAGGGAGCAAAGTGAAACCGCAACCTCCAAACGCCTCACCACGTGGGAGTGTCAAACGGCAGTGTGAAAGAGCCACGGCAAGGTGCAGAAACTGAGACCCACTCTGCCGTGCCCACACCACACTGAGAAACGGGAGCCACCCAGGTGCCAGGGACGGGTGCCCCAGGACACCCCAGGTCTTCTGCACCCTGTGGGAGACAGAGTACTCATCCAGAGGATGGGTCCCGGAGTGAACCTGGTAAAGTGGATCAGAATCCCCGCACTGCCACGGGAGACTTGGCCGAGTACGTTTAACAGCACTGCGGTGGGGATCACAGGCTGGTTTCTAAATGCTTACCCTAGTTTCTGACATACAGGAAATACCTGGCAAAGAGTGAAATTACTCCTATCCTGAAAGAAAGCTATCAAGTGGAGAGTAGGCTCGACATAAAATGGCAAACAAAGACAAGTCTTTCACCTATCTAGGGAAATCTTCAGGTGGCTTTGAAATCAGTTTACTGGAAAAGGGAAAAACAAAGGCAGAAAAAATGAGATACATCTGTTAACTTTAAAAATAGTTACCAACTGATGACTAAATATAGATGGATAATAATATAAGGGAAAATAAATAGATTTGAAGTATCAACGGATACAGATACTGAAATATAGATATAGAAATAGAATATATATACAGAAATACAGATATCCATACAGAATATAGATACAGAAAATCTCAAGCATGAAAAATTATTCTGAAAATCACTTCAAGGTTAACAATCAAACCAACAAACCAAACAAATGCTACAGACAAAAATAAGCCAGATTTTTTTTCAAGTGAGAATCTAGCACATTACAAAATACCACTCAAGTCTGTGCATAGGAACCACCAGGAGAAAGGCTGCTCATAGGATAGAAAACACAACCATACCTTCTGCAAGAATACAAGACATGTGAAGGCTGACTGTAGAAACCTTTATGAATGGGCCTTTCCCAAATAGCTATTTTTCCTTTCAGGTGGAGGAGATGAAAGACAATAGCAACACCAATTATATTCAGAAAAAGTCTTTAAAGGTCAAATTCCTCAAGATGGCAGAAATCAGCCAAAAGAGGCTCATAATCATACACATTTATATCACATTAAACTGAATTCACGCAGGACACTAGAGGGGAATGCCTTTTTAGAGAAAAGCTTCTTATTTTCAAAGCAATTTGTTCCACGACTCCAAAAGAAACAGTTCTCATGGACTTCCTGAGTGTTAGACCCCATCAGCCTTGGAAGAAAATTCCAGGCAGCTGCCAGGTCTCCATGTCCTCGCTGACAAGGGGCTTCTGCTCATCTTCCTGTTGCCCCAGCCCAGCTGGGCTTGGAAGGCTGCCCCAGATCTGAGGACGGAGTTGAATAAACACTGCTAAGCACCCTCTGGGCTCCAGACAGCAGCTTCGCAGAGTGGTCACCTCCGTGGCCTTCAGCCTTCCATCCCAAAGAATTCTGCCAGGACAAGAATTCTTAAGTGGTCTTCATAAAAGACATGGGGGACTTGCTTTGGACTCAAAAATGATAAAAGAGAAGATGATTACCCTGGGGCTTCTGGTAGAATGTTCCACAAAGCACTGGAAGAGGCGCCCCACTTTATCAACAGGAGTGTCTCATGATCTCACTAAGCCACAGGGGATGTCACCTCTACAAAAGGGAAAGCAATCTCTGAGAAGAGCACAAGCCCATGTAGTACATTACAGGAAGATAAAACACATTGTCAGGAAAATCTGTGTAAAAAACGCAGTAAACAGCAGATCTGACAGAACAAGAGGTTAACTGAGCTATTGCCACTTGGGAAGCGTATCTGTGATATCACAATGTGTATATGCTCTGAAAATAATAGGCTGGAGACAGTCACCTCCCCATCCCACAGCTGTGACCTCATGAGGTGCCTGAGACCCAGAGTCTCAGGGAAACCCAGAAGGGACCCGGCTCCAGAGCTAACACAGTTCACTGCTTGGCCAGGGAAGCACTGGCCATGGCTCGTTGATATTCAACACTGAAGCTTGGCTTCAACCCCAAAACAATAGGTCTGACTAGTCAAGGAGTTAAGTTTTAAATGGACCAGAATCAGTAAAAATCTAAACTATAACTAAAGGCAGCTTTCTAGAACTAAAGACAACCGGGGTCTTAAAAGAATCAAGACTATGAATTAGCTTCCAGGCACCAACTGTGGAAGAACATTGAACAGCCAGGTTCATTTTTTTTTAAAAGCCAAAAGACTGGATTTGATTTGGCAGGCCTAACCCAAGACGAGTGAAATGATATTCTTCTGTTGTTTTCTGCTTGATTTTTCTTAAAGGCAAAAAACAGAAGTCCTACAACTAGTGGGAGGCAGTGGATACGCAGGCAGGTGGCTCGGCTGACCCTGCAGAACTAAGATGCTCATTCCCCCACCTCGGAATGCGAGGGCTGGGCAGCCCCCTCTTCCACAACTATCCTCCACCTCCCTGGCCAAGAATATGCACTACCGCCCCAGTCAATGCCTGAGGTGACTCCAAGACAGGCAGCCCCAGCTCCCATTCCTGACCTTGGGACAGCTCCGAAGCACGGTGTGGTGCCTGCCCAGCTCTCCACTGTAATGACGATGTCACGTCACCTTTTCATGCTGCACATCCCTGGCTCTCACTCCCTCACTGTCCCCAGGAATTCTCACCTGCCCCAGGACTCTGCATCTGCTTTCAGGGAGCCCTGTCTAAGGCGGGCACTCATGGCTCTGCGAGAGACAGAAGGTCACCGTGATTAGTGTCTGAGCCACCCGGGGTTACTGTCACCACAGGATGCAGATCCTCAAACCCCAAGACCTGACTGAGACCGAGAGCCCCTGGGGTTCAGGTGCCCACGACCAACACACCACCAGACAGGAAGCTGAGAAAGGCAAGTCCAAATCTCTGCTGTACAAAATGACTCTGCAAAGAATGCATTTATTTCAAAAAACAGAAGGAACTCTAAAGCTAAGAAAGCTAGTATTTGAAGTCCAGAAAACAACATAATTTCACTATAGACTATGAAAGTCTTATTAAGAAATTTTAAAAATATAAAAAAGAAGAAAAGTTACCAACTTAATTCTAGGGGCCTAAAACTGGATGAGATAATAAAGGAAAAAATCATAGGCCAATCTCACCTAAAAACGTATGTGCAGTTTTCAAATCAACTTATTTTATAAGGCTCCCTTTCACCAATAAAAAGCAAGATGGTAAAATACAGATGTAAACTATAGGCTTTACAGGTAAGAAAAATAAGTTATTTTTAACTTATTTTTCTTACCTGTAAAGCCTATAGTTTACATCTGTAAGAAAGCTCAGGCAACACTAAAAAAAATAAGAAACTACTAAAAATGAGATAATCATGTACCTCAAAGTTAAATATGAAATTCTCCATTAGACAATTTTCAAGAAAAAATATCAAAATTACTTTGACAAATAAAAATGTAGATGTACTGCTAATCAAATCAAAATACTATTAAATCATTATTTCTGCCCAACAGTTCTGAGCCTACAAAACTTTATTCTGACTGTATCTAGGTCTTCAATGGTCACACACCAATGTACAATTCAATACACCTTTCAGGGTACTACTGCTGCTCATGATAGGAGACACTTCAACCACAGATGCATTTAATCTTCAGGAGGAGCCACCAGTGGGATCCTAGGACCACATCAACTTCCCACAAGAGAAAACTGAGGCACAGCTACATGGTTCGTGCGTGGAAGAGCTGAGACCTGAAAGAAGATCACGACCTTCACCACTCTTGGGAACTAATGTTCACGATGACGGCGGAAGCCCTGATGATTACACCTCTGAGAATTAAACATTCTTCCTCCTTTTAAAATGGCCACATACTACAGGGAAAGCACTGTTTCAAGCAAGCAATCGCATCCTTCTTCCGGACAGACAGAAGCACATGGAGGCGTTCAGTGGCATGGTCAGGACTGCACAGCTGGGATGTGGCCGGGGAAGGATTAAACCACGCTGCCTGTGGGGTCCACAGTGCTACACCAAACACCTGGCAGCCTGATGAGGACCACACTGAACGTAACTGTTAGATGAGTCATTAATCACTGCTTTAGGACAGTCAGATACAGAAAGCAACGATTATGAATAAGTCATTGCAGCCAGGCAGTCATTCGGTGCTGTTCTCAAATCTTCTAGAATAATCCAAATGAAAATACACATGAAAAGCAAAGCTACAGAAATAATCATTAAGCTGATAATCAGACTGACATCTTATATAATAATCACACAGTTATGTTTGAGTTACAAAGACAATCTAACCAGTATTTAATTAACCACTGCTTAATTAAATCAGTTTTATTTTTTTAAACACAGACATGAGACAAATTAGTTTCTCCAGGACAACTTAAAACATTGGTTCAAATGATTTTCCCTTCATTTTTGTGGTATTGAAAACCATATTCTCTTTCGATTTCAGAATATAACCAAACTCAGTCTTAAACATAGGAAGCAAATTACATCAACAATACTGAAGAAAAGCCAAAGACAACAAAGTCTTACTAAACTTTATAGAATGTTGTCCTGATAGATGAAAGACACCGCTAACAGAAGCAATGGGTGAATCTGTATCATTATGAATTATACACTCTATTTATCCTTAACAATAAAATGTTATGGCCTGCAGTAAAGAATAAGCCAAGCAAATGAAGCTCATCTTTAATGTCAGTGTGACTGCTGTGTTACAATTCAGTTTCTCTTTTATTTATTTAGCACTGCCAGGTTGTTGGCAAACACTCTACTGCTAGCTACATCTCCTTGTAGTCCTGCTTGTGATTACTGAATACGAATATTAATACCCATTGATAATGAGAATATCAGGGCTACCTCTGGCTTCTGGTGGTGGCCTCTTTTCACTTTCTGTTTTCTCTGCAGAGTCTTCTTTGACGTCATCAGTGTGCTGGTCTCTGAAAAAACAGGTGTTTCAGGATTTGGTTAGAGAAGCATTTAAAAAATAGTTTACCCCTGAAATCTTAACAACTGTTTTGTTGAGTTAAAAACAAACAGTACCACTAAAATGCTAGAAAGGATCTTTAGTCCTACCACAAAGCCATTAATATTAATAACATGCGTGAAGGTCCACTTTCCTCATTATCAATTTTTGATTGCTACTAAGAAAGTAAATTTTAAAATTAAGAATAGGGCTAGGCACATAGCTCAGCAGCGCAGCACCTGCCTGGCAAGTGCGAGGTCCTGAGCTTAACTCCTGGTACCCACAAAATAAAGAGACAGAGAGAAATATTATTTGTACTCTTTGGCGAACTTTATCTTAAAGAAAGAAAAATGTTTTCAAAGTCTCCACTTGACTGAGTGACTTTGTATCTCTCAGCCCCAAAATTGAGGTTGAAGTTGAGACGAGCCCATGGGAATCAATCTCAATTCTAGGGTCAAAACCACTGGCTGAAGTAGTTCCACCTCTTTTTGACCTGTAATACCATGTGAGGGATGCTGTAAAGCTGAGTGGACTTACTAAAAATCTTAATTCAGAGCTTTAAGCCAGGAACAAAAGTGGCTTTTTAATGTTAAAGAAAGAAGCTGGGTATGGTGGTGCAGACCTATAATCCCAGCTCTCTGGAACACTGAGATAGGAGGATTATAAATTCAAGAGCCCAGTCCAGGCAATTTAGCAACTTAGTGAACCCTTCGTTAAGGAGAAAGAAACAAAACAAAAATGAAACAAAAACGCAGACACACACAAAGAAGAAAAGAAAAACGAGAAGAGAAATTGGCTGCACAGAATGGAAATTTTCAGCTGAATGCATCCATTCTTAGCATTCAAAATATCCAAAATGAACCTTAGTTCACTATTTTCTCTAAGCCATGATATCACTTTGGTATTTCATAACATTTTGACCCAGCTCAGGCTTTTAAGAACAAGAAAAATAAATCTAAAACAAAATGTTCCAATAAAATCTAAAAGCTCCATAATTTTAATTATGAAGGCACTGGCTTTTTCTCCATGTGAAATTATGATAATGTAACCCTATGACACTGACACAGTTTGCATGCAAAAATATGACTTTTAAACAAAGATCATTTCCAGCAGCAAATGTGAAATTTCACTTGAACATGAGTTCCTTGGCTGAGTTTATACGAAAAACCTTGCAACTACTAAGGACTATCTGTGTTCATTTGAGAACGAAGAAGAATCAGTTATTAAGCAATGAAGATACATTTTAAAGAAATTCAGAAACTCTGAAGGGGGATTTTAGTGAATCTGTCCCATTTAGGGCATCTCTGGCATTTTTAGTTTAATATTAGATCAATGACTATAGCGAAGTCCTTACTCCACAGAAAGTAGGAGATGAGCTAAGGTAAAAGCCAAGATAAGACTTCCACTGATAAACTGTGCTAGAGAAGTGGCTCTGAGCAGGATTTAAAATTAACTCATTGGCTTACTATGTTATCTGTGAGTCTGTCCTAGGCCTAGGCCCCTTGCCTGGCGACAGGAGCTGATTCATAGTAAGTGAACCTTTATGAATCACTGGTCCTGGATGAGCCCTGTAATGGCCTGTGAGGTCAGAGATATCTCAAAGGGCAAGATAAGGCCACAGCTGAAGACACCATGGCTCAAACATCAATTAAGTAGATAGAGATGCAGCTACAGGCATTTCACTCCTGCAGTCTCACTCCACCATAAATGTCATCCTGGAAAGAAGACAGTTCTCCTAAATTAGCATAATTTACTAATTGGAGAAGTCTTTGAAATGACTCCCAAGGTCCTGCTCACTTCCTACACTTTCCTCAATTTCCCTGCTCTTTGTTTGGACCTAAATAAATATGGGTGGCCCAGAGAAGTCTTTGGCTTAGCCCTCAGAATCTCGAACTCAGTTAAAGGGCTTGACCCTCCTGGAGCCCTAAAATCATACCACTTGCCTCATTTATTTAAGTCTTCGCAGTACACTCATTTGGGAGTTGGAGGTCTAGGACCCGGTAAAACTGGACCAAGGTCATTAGTAGAGACATAGATAGAAGGTTTTGTTTTCCCTAGAGAAACAGTGCTGAAGTCATATTTGGTAATTACAACTTGTTAAAATCAGGTTGTTGTATGCTAAAATTAACACATGAACATCCCAGCTTGTTTAATGGTAAACTGTAAATGCTAAGTGTAATCAGAAACCATGCTTACGGTTATAACACTTTTACAGTAAAGGATCCACTGCCATCAGTTCTCCTCCAAATACTCCCCTCACTTCCAGCAGCCTCAGCCCACCACTCTCAGGGCTCCGAAGCAGCTCTGGAATTACTCCTTTGTGAGTGTCATTAGCTGCACTGTTGAGGCTGCCACAATGTCCAGAACTAATTTGACACATGTAGTTTTCATGACCTTGAGGTTTTTGTTTTGCCTTGGCTTGTTTTTTTTTTTTCTGGTGGTCCTGGGGATTGAACACAGGGTCTTATGCATGTGGGGCAAGCACTCCACCACTGAGCTACATCCCCGTACTTCATGGTCATTTTGGGGAAGAACCAGAAGTCACTCAATGGCAGGTCCAGTGATAAGCTGGATGAGAACACACCATAATGGTTTTTCAAGTCCAACTTTCCGATAGATGGCACTTGGCGCAGAAATCACTGTATTTTTAAATTACATCTCATAAAAACACTCATGAAAGAGGACTCTGATAACTGCTGCGGGAAGCAGCAAACGCAATGGGCGAGTATGTTTAAAGCGATGCGGAAGTATTTTGAAGGAGATTAATGGCAGTGCATGTTTTCCTATAACTTTTTAAATTTAAACATGCCATAGTTTTGAACAGCCCTTGCAATATTCTTCAAACTCATAAAGTCTAAAGCAGGTAGCACTATGGCCAACAGAAAAAGCTGCTTGTTGGTGGCTAGCTACTAATATTGATTAGGAGCAAGCATAGATTGCTGTGATATAACTTAAATTTAGCAGGTTCTAGAGTCAAAAAAAATTAACCTTCAATCAATTATTGTGGCTTTTCTATCTATACAGTTTGATGATTGAGAAAATGGAAGCTATGTGCTCTTATACATGCCACTTTACTAGAGCATGCTCAGTTCTCACTTTTCTAATTTTAACTCATGACATTTCATGAAACTGGACCCACATAAATCTGAGCACATGCAAACATGGACACCTATTTCTACCAAACCATTCAAATGAAGGACGCTACAAGAACTGCTCATTGAGTGTGTTAAGTGATTCTGCGAAGTCTTTGAAATGAAGTAATTGTCAGGACGCCTGTGTTCCATATGCTGTTTCCTGTAGCTAGCGTGGTGAGGGGAAAGGGGCCCGTCTGCAGTCCATTACAACAGGCACTGGGAACAGATGGGTGGACAGAGCAGAATCCTAACTGGGCACCTAGACATGTGGAATCTGTCAATATTAACAAAACAAAACAAAACAAAACAAAACAAAACAAAACAAGGGCATTCTTGGGAACATGCTATGAGCTGGCATGCCTGAGCTCTGAACAGTATATTATTTATATCCACGCAGCCAGGCTCTCCTATTATAGCCACTGAAACAAAGAGAAGCCCGACTTCAGAGGGCTTCATAGAACAAGGCCTCCAGATACCAAAGCCTATAATTAAATTCAGTTACTCTTTAATTTTTACACTTGTGTTTCTCAAGAATAAAGAACACAGCCTCGTTCTATGGAATTAAAAGAAGCGTGCCTTCTCACGCCATAATCTTATCTGCAAATTATCCTTCACTGAGAAGGTCGGGAATGAAGATGTTAACTCCAGAGCCTTGTTTTTCTTATACGTTACTATAAAAACTGTTTTCTCCATTGGGCAATCTTTCTTTTTCTTTCCTTAGGGTTAAAAATTCCATTACCCTAATTCTGGTTGAATACATACTGTGATGAGATTTCTTTCTCTGTACAAAAATGGCATCTTTGCTCTAGAATTTAAACATCCTAAGCAAAAAGTTATCCCAGCTACAATCTCTTTCAATTACAGATAAAACCTGATTATATCAGAATATGAAATGTTTGGGATGATATCATACCCTGGAGCATAATATAAGAGATGCTTGACAGATTTTTTTAAAAAATGGACAGGAAAGTTTTATGCTCTATTTTAATATTCTCCACAAAGCTTCCTGCTAGCTCTCCTTGCTTGACACTTTGCATAGAAACAGCTCCCCTAGGTGAGTGCACACTCTGCTGAGGCAGGACGCAGCCCAGCAGCCTTGGTTCATCACACGGTCCCCCAAGGAAGCAGCCCTGTGCCTCACCATTCAGCTCTACACTGCCTTGGTTACTTTGCTCTCACTGCTGAGATAAAATACTCAATATCCAAAATGAGGGAAGCAACGGTTTACTTAGCTCACTATTTGTGGAGGTTTCAGTCCATAATCAGCCAGCTCTACGGCACGGTGGCATGGTGAAGGGGCAACACTTCATGGCAGCAGCCAGCACAAAAGGGAAGAGCAAGCTCTTTTCCTCACATATATTGCACACAGCACCCTCCCCCTGCCCCTACTCCCGAGGTGTAGCACTCACAGGATCTCCTTGCCCTCCTCTTGCCCAGGACTAGGATACCTATAATTTAAGAACCCTGGATCCCTGCTGAGTCTCTTAGTTAACTTTTAAACTGCTCAAATTGACACAATCAACCATAATTACTGCTTTCACATGACCCTCAGCAGCAAGTTACCTCACTTAGTGGGCTCTCAAACGCGTCACTTATAAAATGAGGAAAATCAATCCTCACAGGGCTTTTTGAAGACAGTAAAATAAGGTATTGACACTGCTTAGCATAGAACCAGGCGTGTGGGCGGGACATGAAACACGGCAGCTATGATGTTTCACCAATTCCTTACACATTAGGATAAAATTATCTGCTGCTATCTGCTCTCCTTCAACTTCTTTCCTCAAGCACTAGGACAGTTTGCAGAGCTAAGATCCTAGGCTGCCTGGGTGAGATGCCAGGTCAACTCCTGAGTAGCCATGGAGCCTGTAACCAAAAGCAGTGAGGCACGTGTGGGATGGGCTGTAATACAGCACCTCTGCGCCCCAGGGATCACCAAGATTAAGTGAGCCAGCAGAGGAAAACATACCCAGGAGGAAGCAAATTCTCACAGGACTTCAGAGTTTTTCAAGAACTGTGATGTCAAGGAAAATAAATTAGACATGCAAGCTTAAATATCATATGGTTCCTTTCATGTGAGAAACTCAAGGTATAAGTACATTAAACAGCAATATAAAAGGTAATAGGAAAGAGCTTTTACAAATGGGAAGGGGTCCAACAGGTGAAAGAAAGCAGAAGGAAGAGGGGGGAAGGGGATCAAAAGAATTAAGATGTGTTATGTACATATACCAACTCCCCATGAGGAATGGCAAAGTTTTACAAATATTCTTTGGGCTTTTAATGAACATGTGGAATCCACTGGGATGGGAAAGGGTATTCTTTGTGAATCAGCGTTCATTTCCTCTGGAGTAATACACCACATGTAGGATGTCTTCCTGTCTTTCGCTAATTACACCTTATGGTAAATATGAGGGAAACAAATATGAGAAGAATAAATGCCTAGGAAAAGGACGGCATTTGAATGCATACAGTGTATTTCTTCGTTTGTTTATTTTTCATTTAAAAACAATCCTTACCCAATTATGTTCCAACTCACCACACTCTGCTAAAAATAATATTGAAAGATGTCTGAAATAATACATTATTCTGTTTCAATTTAGGGCTAGATTAATTTGGATACATTTCAGCTGCTGTTCTAAATCCAATAAGAAGGGAAGCAGTAGAATATGAAACGTAGGTAAAACATGCTGTTTAGTTAGAGAAGCTTGTACTATGCCATTACTTCCAGCCCAGCCTCAGAGATGTGGCTGTTTTTGACACAGGTCAAGTGCAAAGAGCCCACTCCTCAGTTTGTCTGACTTCAACACGCTTACCACAAGGGACTGTGTCATCACAAGCTCAAAACCAATACGGCTAAGTTACCATGGACTAAACCCTTTGAAACCGTGAGCCAAAGTGAAGCCCTTCTCTCGTCCTATAAGTTGAAGTTGATTGTCTCATATATTTTTCAGTGATGGGAAATTCGCTAAGCCAGAAACCCACTCTTCTGCGTTCAAAGTGGCCTATTCTAGTCTCACAGGGTCTATGAGAAGACTGCAAAAGACCAGTTCACCCACTTGTAAGTGGAAATATCCAGAACAGTAGGGGGAGTTGTGTAAAATGTAGGGTTTTCTATCATGAATGTCAAGAGTCTGTTTCTTTGCTTATTCTGAGTTACCCCAGGACTTTTTTTTTAATTCTTGGAGTGAGATCATTCCCAGGCAAAAGATCAAAGATGGAGAATCCCAGAGGTTACACTTTACAGGTGGTTTTAACCATCTCCAAAATGCTTCCCACATAGGAAGAAGCTTGAAAGCTTCAGGACACGAAAGCCACAACCTTTGATGGGATTCAGAAAGAACACAAACAAAACCAGTAGAACAAAAGGCTTATGTCTCTGTTAGCATCTGAATAAGGAGTTTTAAAAATTAAATTCCTTCTGAGATGATACTAAAGTGAATTTTAGCGACTCACAGTTTTGTATATATGGCCCAGAAGAGGGAACTATGGCTCACTCTTTATCTAATGACTAAAAATAAGGCACTTTAATTAATAAGCCTGTTCAAATAGAATTCAGCATAACGAACATATGTTAGTGAAGGAACACACTAACAGGAATAAAACAAGTGAAGAAGATTATTCAATATACTAAGGAGAAACGCTTGGGGAAAAAAATTCACTCTGCAATTAATCAATCAACCCTCATATAAAATGAGATGCTGTACCTAATCCACTGAGATTCGGAAAGCAAAGACAATGTATCGTAAGAAGAGTGAGACTGCAGGATGTTTCTGTTGGTGCAGAAAAGAGAACAGATGCCACAGCTTTTCTGCTTATCGGGAAGCATCTCCCGAGTAGGAATCAGTGATATTCAAGGAGACAAAGTAAGACCCCCTGCAACACTGCTCCAGCAACTTCACCTCAACAGTGACACTTGTCCCCTGCATCCTGAATGGCCGCCCTGCCGTCCCCGTGGGCGGCACCAGACGTGAGTGCTTTTACCCAGTTTCCCTGGTGCCCACAGACAACTGCACAGCCTAGACCACATTCCCAAGAGCTGCGCTATTTCAGAATTTTCATGGCTCCTAAATCTTCCCGGGCAGCCCACCAACACAGCCAGGAAATGGCTGCTGGGGACTGAAATGACTTCCTTCCATCTCCTCTGTTGAGCCCTCAGGACCAGAAAACCTCCAGAGGCAAAACCAAGCTCCCCGAGACTACTAATTGACTTGCATAATCTTTTAGAATTAGGCTCTAAATTAATTTCATTCTTCTGTGTGACAGTTTTGCAAAGTAAATAGATATGTATATATGCTTATAGCTTCATAATTGAAGCGAGTTCATTTCCCCATCTGTTTAATAGGCTACAGCAGGATTTTGGAGTGACTGGCAAAATTAGATTTGTATGAAAAATAGAAATCGGATTGAGGGCAGCAATTTCTGCAACTGGCTCCATGTAACCCTAGAGCAGAAGTGCTGGTCCTAAGACCGAGAAGCCTTTTTAATGGCCTGTAATGAACTGAGACTGGATCTTTTCATTAGATTAGGTCAGCAGTGGGCATTTGCCTTACAAGGTAATACAAGTGTTTGGCAGGCATTTTAAAGACGTTTTATTGTGTTCCTGGGGTGAGGTCTAAACAGGCTTAACAACACGGGATCTTAAAACATTTAAGTGATTTTTTAATAGAGATAGCACCCAATTTAAAACACAATTACAAGCAACCTTAAGACAGACTGATGAGAACAAGACTTTGCGGGGTGTATGCCTGATGCTTCCAGACTGATAACAGTGTGAATTATTACTCCAGAGAAGGAGGTTCCTATCCGGCAGCGATCCCCCAAGCCCGGCATCTAGATCACTGGGCACCTGTCACCTGTCACCTGCTGGACATGACGATTCCCGGGATGCACCTGTGCTTCCTGCCTTGTGTTCTCTGGGAATGGTGCCTGAAACCCACATTTTAAAGAAGCATCTCATTACCTGGGGGCAGACTGAAGTCAGAGAGCTGCGGATTCATTAAGATTCATGGAAAACCACACACATCCTTTTACTCAGCTGAGGATGTGGGTTCTAGGAGAAGCTACCCCTGGCTGTCAGTGGCTGCCCTGAAGGAAGGGGATGGTACACGCTGCCCTGGTCCAGCAGCTGCCACCACTGCAGGGAAAACACAGGCAGACACAGCCTTGCCTCACGCTTCTGCTGGATGGACAGATAGACAAGCTGGAGAGGACAGTTCTATCTGGACAACACTGGGATCCTGCTCACACTGAGTCTTTGCAAGGGACATCCCAGCACTCAGCTACCTCCAGTAGGACGGTGGGGAGCCAATGGACTTGGGCAGAGCTCTGGGATACAGACACCCCCAGACACCCCTCTATGCCCCTCCCTGGTCACGGGGAGGCAACCTCACGCACATCCTCATGTGTCGTCACTTCTACAGTGGCTCTATCTACCCGGGCCAGGAAGTACAAGGACAGTAGGGAAGTTGCTCTTTATAACTCAGCGATCGCCCTGAGTTACACAAAAGTCCAGGCATGCACTTGGGGAATGGATCATCATTTAATAATCACTCTTCCATTATCCAGTACAGTGATCCTACAAAGCTGACAACGCAGATGTTTTGTTTTGTTTTGAGGTACCAGGAATTAAATGCAGGGCCTTAAAAATATAAAGCAGAGTCCTATGGCTCTGCTACAACTCTAGCCCATGAGAATACAGGTGTTTTAAGTCAACAGAAAGGTTATCCAGCTGGTGCCTTGGAGGTTACACAACTGGAATGATGGATGCTGACTGACGATCCCCATTGACTTCCCTGGCTGCAAGGTGGGGTGCTGGCTGCTGAACAAACCTCAGCCAGAACCCAGAACAATAGCCTCAGACTTTACAGAGCTTGCATGTAAGCAAAGCGTGCAGATCCTGGGGAAGTGCTCAAGCCACAGCACTCGGAGTGTGTCTGAAGCTGGTGCTCAGGGGTGTGATGAACGTCCCAGAGAGACCGGACAAAGCTGTGCTGGGGGAAGACAGTGAATCCTAACCCTGAAACACGAGAGGGTGGCGAAAAGGCAGATGAAAGTGCTCGACAGAGCGAAGAGGACGCTGGAGGACAGGTGGGCTGAGGCATGCGGTAAAGAAGAGATTGGCAGAGATAAAGCTGGAGAAAGAGATGGGGCCCAGACCACGCAGGACTCTGTGGGCCACTTGAGGAGTCAGGGTCTTAAAGACTCAAAAAAATCAGATTCCCAAATTTAGAGACTCAGTCCAAAAAGGACACCTGAAATGAGTGCATACTTGTCAGATCAAGACATACAAACAGCAAATAAATAAAAGACAGTATGTTCCACATCACTGGTCCTTTGAGAGGTGCAAATGATAACAACACTGAGGAAAAAGGAACCCTTCCCAGCTGTTGGTGGGAGTGTGGACTGGTGCAACCACTGTGGAAATTACTATGGAGACTCCTCAAAATACTACAACTAGAGGTTCCATCTAGCCCAGCTATTCTCCTTCTTGGTATCTTCCCAAAAGAATTAAAAGCATCATGCCACAGCGATGTATGCACACCCATGTTTACAGTGGCACAGTTTGTAATAGTTAAATCTTGGAAACATCCCAAATGCTCATCAGCTGGTGCATGGATAAAGATGTGTGGGTTTTCAGTACAATGGCGCACCATACAGTCATACTGGATAAGCTTCAGACATTTCTAGGTAAATGGATGCATCCTGAGACCATGGTCTTTAAGTGAAACAAATCAGACATACATGTGAAAACACCACACTGTCTCCCTGGTGTGAGACCTGAAGGTGTAAGTAAAGACCAAAATGTATCATGGATATTAGGAAGAAAGTGGGAAGAAAGTGTTCAAAGGAGAAGGGGAATAAGGGAGGGTGAGGAAGAGGGGATGAAAAAAGACGGGGAGAACAGAAGAAAGCAATGGAAACAAAGCTTCTGCAAATAAGCAGGGTAAGAGGGGCTGAAGGAAGAGGAGGGGGATGGAAAAAAAAGGGGCAGCAAGACAGATCAAGTTCAGGTGCAAATTCCCTGTGGTGGAGGTTACTACCACATGTACCTAAAATGTCCCAATGAAACTACAGAATCCGGGTCTTCGTCCTGAGCAAAAAGGGGCCCTGACAGGTGCAAGCAGGGCGACAGGAACTCAAATCAGCAGACTGCACAACTCTCTCCGGAAGGTCACAGTGGCTGGGGATGGGCCCTCAAATGGGAATTATAAAGAGGCTGCTGGGGAGTGGATGGGAAGCCATGTCAGGGAGCCACTGCTTGGAATCAGGGGCCCGAGGGACTCTCTGGGGTGGAGTGAAGCGGTGGAGTAAGGAGATACCTCTGCTCACACACCCCCATTATTCCCGGTTGCGTCATATCAGCTCTGGGACCAAGGGCAGTGCCAGCACCTCCCTCGCACTGGGCATGGCATGGCATTTAGGAGGTGACAGACCAAGAGTCCTGAGACAGCGCAGAGCCATTACCCAAGCCTGGCCGTGTCCCTGGCTCCCACACAGCGCCCCAGGATGATGCTCCCACCCTGCCCCCAGAGCAGTAGGGTGGACGTGCACAGTTGCCCTCTGTGACAGAAGGCACACAGTGGGGACACAGCTCAGCTCCCTCATCCCTGGACTGGCCACACCGGGCTGTGTGCTTCACAGCGCGGCCTGCAGTTCTCTAGGCTGTGGCAGGCACCCCCACCTGACCGCGGCATTCCCCTCCCGATGGCCCCTCTCAAGAAGTGTGAGCAGTCAACTCTTTACCTCTCATTGCCTCTAAGCACATGGGGAGTGGGGGCTGGCACCCAAATATAGTACATTAAGAATGATGCAAAAGCCAGGCATGGGGGCCAGGGATATAACTCAATGGCAGCACGCCTGCCTGGCAAGCATAAGGTCGTGAGTTCCACTCCCAGTACCAAAAAAAAAAAAAAATAAAAAGCCAAGCATGGTGGCACACACCTGTAATCCTAATACTTGGGAGCCTGAGGCAGGAGGACTGCCTGAGTTCAAGGGTTAGAGTTCAAGGTGAGCTTGAACTGACATCCTGTCTCCAAAAAAAAAAAAGAAAAAAAGAAAGAAAGAAAGATGCAGTGAAATCACATGAAAACCTGAGTGAGAAATTACATTCAGGGAGCTAAGAGTAGAGTGAAGGAGCAAGACCACAATCTGATGCCATGAGCATTTATCTCTTTCAACAATTCACTGAAAGTTTAACTAGGACTAGCAAAAACATCAACTATCCATTGTTTTGCACCTGAAGACTAAAGCAATGCAGGCTGAGTGTCCCTCAGCCAAAAAGCCAGAAGCTGAAACATTGCAAAATTGGAAATTTTTTAGACAGACTTTAGACCATTTCAGGTTTGGGATGTTCAGTGATTAAATTTTATACAAACATTCCTAAAAACCCAAAACAGTCCCGAAGCTGAAACGCTTCCAGTCCCAGGCACTGTGAATGTACCATGAAAAAATAAGTAACCCAGTCCTCTTTTAATAGCATCAATAAAAAGTAACATTTCTTAAAGGATTATTATTTAGTAGCCACTACACTAAGAGCCTGACACTAAGACTTTTCATCCCATATAATCCCAACAAACGGAGCGATCCCCAGCAAACAGCGACTGAGTCAAACAGCAAAGCTCACACACCTGGCAGGCAACGACGCCGAGGAGCAGACCGAGCTGAGGCCGCGCTGTTCACCAGCAGGCTGTGCCGCTCTGTGGAGGAAAAGAAAAGCCTGTGGGTGCTCATCGGGCTGGGCCTGAACTACTTACCCACGAGCTGCTTGGGTCCCGCAGCTTGAAATACTTAATCTCCAGCCCTGCATTAGGTCCCAGGTGCACAGAGCCAAGTGTTCAAGCTGGACAGGGCATCCAATTTTTACATCTTACTTGTGTGTCTCTCAACGGCTGTGCATCTTAAACCACAGAGAAGCAGTGAACAGAAAAGCTCTGCCCCACCGACAGCCTCTATTCGGGAAAACGGCACTTGAGGAGTTTCCACAAGAAGCAAGAACCACCCTCGAATAGCACTAAAAATGCTTGGGACTTTTTTTTTTTTTTTTTGCCAGCAATAATTCATTGTTAGAGAAGTTTTACTTTTCCATCAGCAACGTGGACACATTTAATGAACCTGAAATCACATAGGGTCCCCAGGTTTTAAGGGACTGGGTTCATTCCAACAAAACAGAGCACCCTAATCCTCCCAGTCTTTTCTGTTCTAGACTCGGGGTGGGCTGCTGATTCACTCCAGGTGGAACTGACTCAGAGTTCCTCGGCTTTGTGGGAAGACGGAGGAAGAGCAGAGCTCCACAGAACCAGCTGTGGATCTGCGTGGGAGCCTCTCACATGTGCTCCACGGTCACACCACAGCTTTGAGTAGACTGTGCCGCTCAAGATGCAATGAAAGCCCTGAGCGAGTCTGCAGAGTTCTGAATCTTCCAGAACAAGGTCCAGGGTTTCTACGGAGAGGGATCAAGGGTGCTCTCCACTGTGACAAGTGGAGTCCTACACTGTTTCCCCTGAGAGTCACAGTGGGAATGCTGGGAAATTCTAACACACAAACACATGCACGGATAAAAATGCTGTCTGTGTCACATCACTGTGACACTCTGGGTTTTCCTGAGAAGAAAGCAACTGTGTGGTACTGGAAAAAAAAGCAGACGACTTTTTTTTAGCCTCCAAAAGACAACATTTTTGGCAGTGGATTACACTCAAGTTAAAGTTAAACCTGTTTTTTTTTTTTTTTTTGGGGGGGGGGGAGACACCCTGCCTTGAACCCCTGGACTCAGGTGATGGCCTCCTGTCTTGGCCTCCCAAGTAGCTGGGACTACACATGTACTTTATTGTTTGTAAGAGACCAGCAGGAAAGTAGAAAGGCTCTCTGAGCTCTGGGAAAAATGCGAGTCAGGACAAGGCTTTCCAGTACTGATCTCTGCCGTCACTTCACATCGAGTAAAATGTGTTTTCCATCATGCACATGAAAACACGGCCACAGACACAAAACACAGAAGGCGGAAGACGTCCTTGGTCACAGCGCCTCTGCACAGGGAGGAACAGCACCATTTCCGCCCCTTACCTGATTTCAGGAGGCGAGGAGCTTTCATTTGTGTCTGTCCTTTTATTTCTTGGAAATGATGGGCTGGCTGGAAACATTTCACCACTTAAGCGATCAGGGAAAATGCGGTCTTTATTCAAATTGATATCTGAATAGGGACAGCTGGCAGCACTGACAAATTAAAAGAGAAAGCAAAGGGCATTTCCATTAGAACGTAACAACTACTTTTCAATGAAAATGACAGGTTACAGAATGTACAGTCCCTATCTTACATCTGCTTCTGTACGCATATCTATACAATTAAACATTCACACACACACACAGCAACATTCTATCTATAAAACATCTTAAGTGTCTTCTGATTGAAAGCGTATCTCCACACCAGGTTTGAAGAAGCAAGCCATGGCCATCCTTGAAACTCAGCGATGGTTACAGAAGAATTCTCTTGGGGTTACTCAAGGGCAACACCTGTGTTAGGTCTGGGATCCACCAGGCCCCAGAAAGGACCGCTGAGGACCTGTAGGAGGGCTGGGGCACGGTGGGAGAGAGGCTTACGGGATCAGTGGAGCAGGTCTTGTTGCCAAGGGATCCTCCAGCCCAGGGCAGTCATTGGCTATCCAGTTTCCTCTTCCAGTCACCGCACTACCAGGAGGAGGGTACAGCAGGCAGTGTTCTGCCTCCATGTCCGTCTCCACATGGGGTGTCCCACAAAACACCCATGCAATCCACCACAAACCCACTTGGATGATGACCCGGTAGTTCATTCCCTTCCATCTGAGTCCACATATTGGTCTCTAAGGCCGACTATGAAAACCACTCCTGCTGTGTAAGCACAGGAGCTCAAGGTCACTGCGCATGAATTTGGAATCTGTGACTAGATGCTGGGCCTCGGCATTCCAGACTCCAGAACAACTGGCCGACTCTGCTCTTAGGGCCTGCAACGCATGATGCACTCCTACGAACTGCCTATTTTGCCCTCTATTTCCAGAAGTCTTTCTAAATCTGGAAATGGTCTGGACCTTAGGTAAGAAGAGTCATATCTTATGCGCACTTTAGGTTAGGTCATACGGTAGGGAGAATGTTGATAATCATGCAGGAAAGAGCTTTAAACCTTGGCTGTCTGTCACCCACCAAGTAAATGTGGTAACGCACTCCCAGGAGAAGCAGGGAAGAGTCTGGAATCTGCTCTGCTAATTCCAATAACGGCCTGTGGCGTTCATCACAGACATGGGTAAAAATGCAAGCTTGATGTCACCACATGCTGTTCCACACTGGTATCCTTGGCAAGAAAAGTCACACTGAATCATGGGCTGACGTAAATTACACAGTATGACCCCAAGAAAACCCAGTAATATAATGGGCTACTTACTTTGCATTTAGTATTGTGCTGAGTGCTTTATGTGCAATACCTTAGTCTTTGTAAGACTTTGGGAGCAAGGCTTTTGACATGGCAAACTGGTGCTGTTTGCTGAAGTGAGGAAGTAATTTTAGTCTTTATTTCATTCACTTGTTCAGTAAGCATTTACTGAATACTTGGTGCGGGCTAACTGACTTTCCAGGCACTGGGAACACAATGGAGAATGAAGGCAGGAGCCCTGGTCTCGTGGAATGGATTTGGAGCGGGCCTGGCCATGCAGGACCACAAAAGGTCAGCGACCAGGGTAAGTCTGAGAAGGGCGAAAGGTGCTGAGCAAAAGGAAGCAAAGCCTCCGACACTGGGAAGATTCCCGGATGGGCATTCCCACCCAAACACCACAGGCCCTGGTACGGTGCGGACAACTTACACTACCAACCCTCGAGGGCAGGACTATCTCCTGTTGAATAAATGAAGGAAAAATGTTTCCTTACATCATGTGGACAGCTCAGAGGGAAGGAAGCCTGCTGGCCTGAAGGACACTCACCCTCCACAGCCACCCCCGCATTGTTAAAAACAAACCGCCTGATTAAGGGAAGAATTGCAAGCTCAAGCAAAAGTAATAAAACAACCAAAGTCTCAGCTGTGAGGCTGAGGCAGGAAGACTGCTATGTTCAAAGCTAGACCGGACAACGTGGTGACTTAACAAGACGGTCTCAGAATAAGAAGAAGAAAAAAGAAAGAAAGAAAAGGCTGAGAATACAGCTCGGTGAAAATACTCCAGGGTTAATCCAGTGTCACAGATAGATAAATAGAAACATAGATACGTGAAACTGCAGTCAGCTGCTATTGCCTCTCTGAGCACTGCTCTATTCACCGCTCCCCGAGAGTCCATCTGAACCCCCTCAGAAGCAGGGGTCTGTCCTCTGAATGCTCACCTAATGCGCAAGGACACTAAGCAGGGACTCCAAGATGTGTGTTCCATGGATGGATGGATCAAAGCTGATTAACGAGGTTTGCAAATTTTTAGAACATTCTACAGACTTCATAAATATGCTTCAGAGGTACTGTTTTGTCACATTTTTAAAAATTTCTCCAAGATCGAATTTCACATAGAAACATTTACTTCTGTAGGTACCAGGCAGGTAGAATATTTATTTGTATTTAGCTTTAGTTACCCCTTAAGCCCTTCATATTTTTGACTTCTCAGCTGTCCAAAGGAATGAACTGACCAAAGGAAACATGTAACACATGCTGTATCAAAGCTCCCCTGCCCCAGAGCCAGAATTTAGCAATCTGGCTACTGAGTATCTGTGGCTATGGAGGGAATGGCCACAACCAGCTCTCTCCCAGATCACTGTTATTTCAACATGAAACAAAGCTGGGAGCGGATTTTCACATTCTCAGACTTCATTCCTGAAATGCAAGCTCTGTTGCTCAGGCTTCTTAGACCAAATCCAATCTGTAATCTTTGGTGACTATAAAAGCAAAATGCCAGTCAAAACAGTCTTCTGTGTCTGTGTCACAAAACTAACTCTTCTTGCTAAAGGAGCAACTTTCCTTATCTTAGCAGAGAATTCGAGTTTTGACTGATGCAGTTTCTCAATTAATCTGCAGAGAATTTTCTCATGACATTTTCCTAAACACAGCAGATCTTAGCAAGGACAAAAATCTGTCAGTGAGATGAACCATCCAAAGACTACCCACGAGGGGCAAGCTCTTCCCCGAGTCTAACGCAATGGAAAACAGGCCAGGCCTGAGGGATTAATATCCTGCCAGGAAAGGGACGGTGCATGTCATAAACAGCCTCGTCAGGGAGTCCAAGAAAATCCTGCTCGAAGACTGAGAAGAGCAGGCAGCACCTGGGCAGAAGCCGGGCCTCCCAAGGGCTCTGCAAACTATTCCTGTCCAGGGGCCCCATCCACCAACAGCTCTGCCCAAGGCACAGAACCTGCCGGCTGAGCCCCGCAGAGGTGGACGCCGGTTTCTCAGTCACCAGGGTCATTCTGCCCTTCCTTCAGGGAACATGACTCATTCTGTAAGAATTCTTTTTACCACATTTCTCCATGAACCCTTCCAGGAATCTTCACAAGATTTCTCCCTTCTCTTAACCCACAATGTGCTGCATCTATGACAAAATGCTCTAAAGCTCAACGGCGAAAGTCAGTGAATGGAGGCAACAAGGATGAGGGACAGTCCGGGTCTCCCTGCACCTGGCGGAAGGCACAAATGGGTGCACGGCAGAGCCACCGGCACAGACAGCCCTGTCACTGCAGACCTGACAGGCACGAGCAAACTCCCCCAGGAGGACCTGAAACCCTCCCAAAGGACTGCCAAAGGCCGCTGGCTTCCAGAAGAG
Source organism: Cavia porcellus (assembly GCF_034190915.1). Taxonomy (NCBI): domain Eukaryota; kingdom Metazoa; phylum Chordata; class Mammalia; order Rodentia; family Caviidae; genus Cavia; species Cavia porcellus. The sequence continues at coordinate 17,307,019 of NW_026947505.1, forward strand.
CAAGTTAAAACTGTAAACAGTTGCATCCCAGCAATACATGGACTGCATTCATCCACTTTTTCTATTTCTTCATTCTTTTTCTTCCCAAGTTGAACAAACCGCTTTTAGTCCAATGAATGCCACAGGATTGGAGAGTAGCAGGCAGGTAAATGTGCCAGTTTCAATGCTAGTTATTATTCTTCAATGCTGGTTTTTATTTAAGTTTTAATGACTGTATAGCTTCTGTAGCTCCATTATTGTGTAACATCTGTGATTAACTTAGGGGAGGACCTCAAGGGGCGGTGGGTGGGGAGTCATCAACACTACAGATCCTTAGCTGAGCCTGATGACAAAAGTCTGTCATCCCAGCGCTTGCAGACACAAAAGCAGGGGTTTATCAAGCTGGAGTCCAGCCTGGATGGGGTGAATGCTCACTGCGAAGGCCCTGGGGTTAATCTCAAGTATTGAAAAATTAAAAAAAAAAAAAAAAAATCAGACCCTTACAGTTGGACTGGTCTCCCTTTCACCAGCTGTTAACAAAAACCAAAAGTTACCCCCTCAAAATCTGTGGGTAAATAACAGTTTCTAAATCATAGCATTAGTTTAAAAACTACCTAACAGGTACAAAGCAATTATAGTAATTCCTTGTACACAGTACAGAAATGCTCAAATATTAGTCCTTATTGAAACACTGACACTCAAAATTATTTATTGGATGAAAGAAATTTTGAGTATACAATGGATATTTACCATGCTCCTGAATTACTCCTGGCATTTAAACCTATACAGATTGTGAGAAAGAATCCTGACTTTCTTGACTAGGTAATATTTAATAACTTCTAAGGTGTATTTCTTCTCATATAACTTTCAGCTTACAGGGCTTGCAAGGGAAGAAAAGGATCTTTAAATGGATGATTGCAAGTGGAATCACCATCCTGGTGATTGCTTAGGTTTCTTTTCTTCTGGAATATACTAAACCTCATTAGAAAAAAAAATACGAGGGAGGAATGTTGCAAAAGGAAGATAAGCAGGATTTGAGGTGGAACAGATGAAAGAGGAAACTGCATCCAGACGAAATTAATTACATTCATTTTACAATCCTGGTTAACTCCTGAGGATTAGAGGGTACAGTTTCAGAATCTTAAAGACCTAGATTCATAACTTATACAAACTAGATAAACGAAAAATCATTTTTCTTACTGTGAAACCCAATTAATATGCACTTATAACACTTACTGAGACAAATTATTACTTGAATACATACTCAAATAGGATATTTTGTTCTTTTAAAGTGTCAGAGAAATCACAGGAACTCATGGGTACTTTAATAATACTTTTAAAATGTCTACAAAGGTTTCCAAGTCACTTGAACAAGACATCAAATGCAAATGTAAAGATTTGGTTTCCTTCTGAATTTATTTAGGAGAAGTAACAGAAAACAAAAAAGAAAAACAAGGTTTTTTGACTTTTACTCTATCAATTTTGTTGATATTTGTGTTTTTTCTGTGACTTTCATTACTAATCTACAATAATGCTTTTAATCATTCACACTGCCAGGTTCCCCAGTCACACACTATTCTACTAAATAATCTCAATAAAGTCTACCCTCTTCTCATTACCCTGAAATGGCCAACCCGTAACTATTTAAGAAGCCATGTATTTGTAAAACTAGTTAGGAGGTACCAGGTGTGGTCATACATGCCTGTGATCCCAGCACTCGGGAGGCTGAGGCCAGAGGATCACTGTGAGTTGAAGGCCAGCCTGGGCTACATAGTGACACTCTGTCTCAATAAATCAAAGCAAAATATACACACACATACACAAAACAACTACAGTCAGGTTGCCAGGAAAAATCAACTGAATAAAGACACTATTTTAAACCATGAATGCATTTTCTCTCAGGAAGATTTAACTTTAAATATATTCTTCATTTTTTTCACAGTCACCATGGCAACCCTATTGCTTATGGATCTGAGATTAAAACTAGTTCACATCTGTTGAGTGGCCAAGAAAACCATCTTAATCATCTATGGGACAGGGACCTTCTAATGACCTTGAAAGACATCCTTATGAGACATGGAGACCACGTACCTCTGAGGGCCCAGGTGCCTCGATCTCTTAAAGTGACCGATCCCCTTACATCCAAGGGTTGGGCATCCACCTTGGTCAGAAGCTTCCATTAATTCTGCAGCACCTACAAAAAGAAAAGAAAATGAAGGCATTCAATTTTTGAATGAACACGTACAGAAAAAAAAGTAGATAACTGTGCCCTTATGTGCTCTGTGTGCAGTACTCACAAATGAACTAAAGAGCACTTAATTTTTTAAAACTTTAATTATATATTTTTCCTGAAAGATATATAGTTATATATGTTACAATGTAAATATCTTTCTCTAAAATTAAGATCAGGCTAGTTTAAGTTCTCTCTGTATCTTCTTTGAAAACAGAATTTAAGTGAAATTTTTCACTGTGGTAACTATAGATTCACGTGCGGCTGCAGGGAATAATAAGAGGAAAATTTCTTTCACCCTTTCCCAAGTCTCCCAATGGTAACATCTTTCCAAGCTATTGTATAAAGTTATTATTAGGGTACCAGCACTGACACAATTTTGATAGTCTGACAAACTGTCTTCTAAATACTCGGTAGTAATTTTAAAAGGCAATGTTTGTTCACTTCTAAAAGAAAGGAGGACGGTATCTATACGTCGCTTTTTCAGGTAGTACGTGTTTTCGTTCATATTCTTGGGACTATGGTAATTGAACGTATTAAAAAGGATGGGACTGAGAAACAGTAAGGCAGGAGATGGGAAATAAGAAAGAGAAGGAAAATGGAAATAGCCTAAAGTCATTCTCGTGTGTCTTACTCAAAGGCGGCTGCAGCGGATGCCCGGTTTTGGAGCACCAGCCCACGGGGTGGATGTCGGGAGAATCAGCGTCTATCCAGTAGTCGTAGGTGCTGCTCCAGCCATCGAAATGAACCTGAGGACAGAGGACACCAAGACTCACCACCTTCCCAGAGTCCAGACGCCACCCACCACAGAGCCCTTAGCATCCTCTTTGACCAAAGACAGAAAATTCAATGCCCAGTAAATCATTTCAATTGCTGAAGATGCTTCACCTGAATGCCTTCTGCGTATAACCAGCCTATCAATAAATGCATCATTATTGGCATTTCTAGGGCATCTACTAGCTGCTTATCTTTGAACACCTCGAACAACATGGATATAGGAACTGCTATGACGTTTTCATACGATCAACATCAAACCAGCACGCACTGCTGGAGTAATTTTAAAATCCGGAGGCAGGAAGAGGGCACAGATGACGAGAGAGGACACACAGCAGAGGGAGACCTCTCACGCACAGAAGTGAAGTTTAAGAAACAAAAAATACAACATTTTACGAGAAACACCTGACTTACAAAATATTCCTCCATCAAACGCATTTCTAAATACTGTTCTTGTAAATAATGAAGAGATCTCTCACAGATGCGCCACCAGCTTCACTGGTGAAAGGGCAGCAGGTCGGTCTTTAATCACCGCCACGAGACATTGGCTACACGTCTTTTGAGGGGAAAGCACGTACTGGAATTATTTTTACAATTTACTTTTCCATCCAGTTTGCCAGTTAGATTCCTTTCTTTAAAGTCTTTGAATCTCCCACTTATCACCACACAGTAGATGTCGGCAGATAAAGAATTTAAACTCTAAAAGCTGAATGGCAGAGCGGGATGCTGCCCTAAGCACATCACCAAATTCAACCATCATGACAGACAAGATTGATCAATTGGACCACAAAGATTTTAAAATTTCAGTGGCAAAAATCACCACCAGCAAGGTGGAAGACCCGCAAGACACCTAAAAACCCCTCTGCCACACAGGTGACAGAGCACTTTCTCCCTCAATTTAGTAAAAACAATATGTATCTACAGAAAAAGATGAAAGCCCCAAAGGAAAGACTGGAAAGAGACAGGAATTGTTCATTATCAAGAAGACTAATAGTTGATAAACGTGTGGAGATAAAACCACAAGGTGCAAATTCTTCCTTAGCACGCCAAGCATCCGCCCATTCTGCTGACTTTTATAGCTGGGAATTATGAAGATAAAGGGCCATTCCCAAGACCATCAAGGGAGGTGTAGCTGGTGAGGTATTTCTGGAAAGGTGTTTGCCAATACCAATCAACATTTAAAATGCCTTATCTCTGACTTGATCATCTCAGTAACTCATTTTTTAATGGCAAGAAACAATCAGAAGGAACAGATTGCCACCACCAGCAAGCTGGCTAAATAAACAATGTTCATGGGATGGATCATACACGCCTTTATTGCAAGTACATGTTTACGAACTCAGTGTCCTTTGCAATGCATCATTTCTCAGGCTTAGAAATCAAACTTGAAACCACAGAATTCCAACATCTATCATTCATGTCACCCTAAAGAGAAGAATGGATTCATAAAGAGGAATTGGCAGCTATAAAGTTAGCTAGGAGGGGTAATGAGGTCTAGAATCCAAAAACTGGCTCACATGGGTAATCCCAGCACTCAGGAGGGTGAGGCAGGAGATCACAGGGGGTTCAGGGCCAACCTAGGCTACATGGTGAGTTCAAGGCCAGCCTGGACCACACAGGTGAAACCTTGTCTTAAAAGAGCCAAAAACACCCCAAGACAAAGCAAAATACCTGAACACAAAATCATCATTCACATACTTTGAATATAAAATAGCAGTTAAAGAAAGTTAACTCAAACAATGTTTTCTCTTCCTCTGATCAAAAATAATATTCAACAGCCTTTGTGTTGCCCATTCACCTTGGAAAGCTAGTGAATGTGGTGTCAAAAAAGGCATAAATAAAAGCTTTGCAGCTTTTTCCTGCCCTTATATTTGGTATATTTGGTGTAGGAGCTGCACAAGTAACAGTTAAAAAAAAAAAAAATTCAAGAGAGACAGATTTCCTACAGGGGAGGGGACGAGGAGGCGAAGGAAGGGAAGGGAGAGGGAGGAGAGAAAAGGGGAAAATAAAAATTAAGATGTATTTGTAATTTTACCACCTCCCTGCGACGAAGTAATTATTGTGTGTTGCAAGCACGCACTAATAACAATAAAACAAAACAAATAACCCCCCTAAAAATAATGTTCAGAATACAAGAACGGTATTTGTAATTTTTTGAAAACATAAGCTTGCGGTATCATTGCCACCAATAAGTAAGTAATCATAATGTATACTTTTAATGTAAGTTTCCAGTATTCTGATTTTTAATGAACCAGAGTAAATTATCATTTCTGTTTCACTAGTAACATGAAACCCAATGTTTGCTGATTCTGCTGCCCTGAATTTCTTTCATGTTGGAATCAGTGTTCACAGAACTCATGTCCTCTTTACTGTAAATTAACAATTAAATTTAATGGAAGCTAGCTATCTGCTTATAGTAAATGGTTTCAACCCTACCAAGAGAAAAAACTCAGGAGGAAGCTGGGCATGGTGGCGTATGCCTTTTATCCCAGCACTCAGGAGACTGAGGCAGGAGGATCACTATCAGTCAAAGTCAGCCTGGGGCTCCATGCTAAAAGATAAGTTTAAGGCCAGCCTGGAGTATACAGTGATATTCTGTCTCAAGAACCAAGCAAACAACAACCACAACAACAACAAAAGGCTCACTTTGGTTTTATGCAACCTCAATCCCTAAGTCATATCTATGTATCTCTTTGTCATACTTCTAAGTGGTTATAACATGAACTTAGAATTAAGGACCACTGACAAAATCAGGACATTATTGTATAGCAACATAGTCTTGAAATTTTTTATATGACCCATGATCAAAGGGGTCCTTTTAAATTTTCCTCAGGTGTAACTACGAAGAAAGTTTATTTTGAAGCTACTACAGCTGGTGACACTGTAGCATTTCTAGTTTTCATCTAAGCTGACATGTCAGTCTGGTAACTGAAGAGTAATCTCTCTAGGATTAATATACCCTAGGTGAATGTAATACCATTTGCAAACTAGGCTAGTAGATAAACTGGATATTTTTAGAAGCTTAAGTTTGAGGTATAAAATTGGTTTTGTTAATACACAATAGAATCACTATTTTCTCTACTAGGCTGCAAACACATTTATAAATATACTATTAAGTTATGCAAATATACAGAGAATAAATACTGATCCTACTCAATATTTACACTCTGGAAGCTCAAATAGCAATTTTATTAAAGTTTGTAAAATTTCATTTCATCTATAATTTTTATGATCTCAGTCTGCAGCTATTAATGAATAAAAATCTTCTATCCTCTACAGTTTAAAGATTTTTTCTCTTGCCAGATACTATTTTGAAATGAAACCAAATACCTAACAAAGAGCAACAAGATATGTAAACCTACAACATGAAATACTTGAAAATTTTATACATAAGTGTAAAATTTATAACAGACATAATTCCAAACATATTCATATATAGAACTAATTCAGCCACAATGCTGAATTCAATGAAATTTCTTAAGAAAACAGACCACTGTAGATCAAAGTATAGCAATGAGTACAGTGTTTACCCAGAATTATAATTTGGACCTTGTATATAAACCTCCCATATATTAGTGACAATTTTAACATAAAGACAGTATTTTAGAAAACACACAGTTTCTTTAGACTACTTGACTCTGTGGTGAACAAGATTTCCTTATTCATAATATGCTGAAGAGTGGGAAAATCAACATTATTTTACTAAAAGGACAAGGGGAAAAAATGGCAAGATCTGTGAGTTCAACTACTATACTACTCTAACAGGAGCAAAATAAACTGTATGTAAAGTTGAAGAATTGAAAAATAGCAGGATACAGATGATATGGTAGAAGATTAGAGATAAAACGTCCTAAGAAATAAGCCGAAGTGCCAAAGGCTCTTGTCTCCGGGGAGCTGGACTGGGGGCCGGCACTGGGCAGCCACTGGGTTCTGTTCTGTCACCAAGAACGGAAAACACTCTGGTTCCTTTGCTTCAGTGACATCTGGCCAAATATTTGAGTTTTAAAACAACTTACTATAACAGCTCATGATATGAAATACTGTATTATAAATTATATGCGTATTATTTATAGGATGTGTGACTAAGAAGTTTATTATATAACCTTACCATACGTAGTGTAAAATGCTGATTTTATTTAATTTCATTTGATTTTATCCCTGAGAAACTTACCATATTAAGCTACTCTTTGTTTACATTTTCCTCCTGTTTTTCTGCCTCTCTGAAAAAGAAAAATGAACTTCCTTGCGGCACCATCTCCCCTTATTACGAGGAAAAACCACTGTTAGAAGCTTTTTATGTTTGCAAAGCTTCTGATGAATCTGAAAGGGAGTCGCTGTCCCTGTTCGGGGACCTCTGGAGGACTTACAAACAGCCAGACCCAGCTCAGCAGTTCACCTCGGCAGCGCGGGGACATTCACCCCGGGGACTGGAGGAAAACGATGGCCACCGCACACTCACAGTGACCTCTGTTCTATGTTAGGCGGGACCACGCTGGTCCTCTAGAAAGAGAAGTCGCTACCAGTCCAGGGCTGGGTGTTCCTCTCAAAGCTTCCTGTCCATCAACCCAAGCACCCGCTTTTGACGGGTTAACTTCTTGGGGCTGTGTTATCCTCACATGTAAAATCACACGTGGGGTCTAAATTTTTGTTACTAGAGAAGGAACACAGATTTCTGAAAGCAAACAATTAATAAGAGAAACTTAACGGTGTACAGTTTCAGCATTCCCGCAAGAAGCACCATCTTTACTGTGGTCTGTTTCTTTCCAGAGCCGATTATGCATCTGTTCTTTTGGGAAACAGCAGTCAAAACTGAACATAATGTGAAGCCTGAAATCTTCACTTGCCAATAGCAAACATCCTTCTAAAACATGAGAATTTACCATCGCTGTATGTATGTTTTGCCCACCAGCTACTGTATTTGTTCTCAATGCTAAACACTCTACTCAGAATTGCTGTTATCTTCTCTGGAGCTTTTCTCTTTGAGTATTTCCAAAACAGACTGAACTTCTTGAGTTAAAGGATAAACAACGTTCTAGGATTCTGATGCCAAACCCCTGGGATACTTTAGATTCCTCTGAGCCATTACATAGTAATAAACCTTTCATATACTAACTAACCTAACTAAAATCAGCCTTTCCCCCCAATTCTAAGCAACCTGACTTACCAAAATAACATAGTACTTAATTCTGCATTTCTTTGGCTATCTAGATTTTTTTCTTTTTTGGTAAGGGGGATCTAAAACCTCACGCTTGCCAAGCGGGTGCTTATGTCGCTGAGCCACATCCCTGGCCCCCTATGTAGATTATTTAAAAAATATTTCCAGTTTCAATATATTCTGACTGCATTCTGACTTACATCACAACCAACTGCAATTAACAAGAAAATGCACTTGAAAAAAGGTCAACACAGGCCCTGCATTATTTATAAAATTTTCCAAAAATGTGGGATTATATAATCTTTCACAGTGAATTGAATGTTAAAATTTCTCTCCTATAGGAAGACATTTCCACAGCCTTTAGTGTGTTATTTTAAAGCTTATTTTGTTGTACATTATCTCAGTGGAGACAGCTGAGATTGTGATTCATTATTATATTTTAAAAATAAGCATATATCTAGGTTCCCATGGTGCAGAATTGAGACTTATTTCTACTGCCACTGCGCTGCTGTAGTATGGGAATAAAGCTCACTACCCAGTCCTTCTGAGCCACACTGTCATCAGTCACAAGGTGACGACAGCCTGTCTTCCACACCGCAATGAAGCAAGTGTCACAAACGGCAGGAAAAATGCCTCGCGGAAGGAAGGTCTCGCAGGTATCATAATCATCATGGTTCCTAACAGAGATGCTACACAGTCCTTTGCGGTGAGTACTAAGGTACCAAAGGAGCAGTGCGCAAGACAGGAGTCGGTAAGGCCCCATGCTATGCTGCTCCAAGCCTGGACAGACAAACAGAACCCACCTCCCTAGTAGTCGCTTCCATTAGCAGAGGGAATCTGATTTTATTAATCCAGTTCTAATAGTATGGTGTCTACTTTATTTTTCTAAACACATGCGCAAAATATGTAAAGTCACTCATAATCTGAGAGAAAACATACAGGCATGGTGGTGCATGCCTGTAAACCCACCACTTTGGGCAGGCAGCTGAGGCAGGAAGACCACACATTTAAGCCCAGTCTGGGCAACTTAGTAAAGATCTTGTATCAGAATAAAAAGTAGCTACAACAACCACAACAAAAAAGATAGGGGAGGTTGGGGAAATAGCTTAGCACAATACCAAGTCCTTGGGTTCAACCCCTAGTACCACAATATGCACAGAAAGACAAATGCATGGGATGGATGGGAAGGGATGGGATGGCATGGGACGGAACAAAATAAAAAGAAAACATTTTAAGCATCTCAAAGGAAAAAGCAAAACTCACAAATGACTACTTTTTGCAGATCTTCCAATAATTTTATTAGTAATTCCAGGGCTTTAGAAATTATGTATCTACTGGTTTCCATTTAAGACGACCTGGAACAAAAGCCAAGCCAAATCCCACCCGAGACCACTTACTTTGATTCTGTGGTCATCTGTGTCTGCCACGGTCGCGACTCGGATAAACATGGGGTTCCTCTTATCGACGACCTCCAGCTTCATCTTTTTCTGGAAACCATGCGGAGGTTTCTGCCGTAAGAGAAAAGTCCCCAGTCAGACTGAGAGGAAAACTCGAGAGGCTGATGCGAGGAAGAATAGGAAACAGATGAGCTATTTAGGGAACCAGTTTTTCAAACTCTCAAATTCCCAGCGTGGAGGCTCTGGATAACAACTTCCCTACCAAAAATAAAATCACAACAAATGCAGAAGAAAGACAGCTTGGTACTGAGCTGAGGAGTGAAAGGGGAGGGGGCCGAGATACTCTGAGTATTTCCTTAGCTGTAGGAGAGGTTAGACAATTTCCTCATTGGTGGGCGGTGTCTCAGCAAAACATCAAAAAGCACTAACTTTATTTTTTTAAAAAGAGATGAAAAAACAAAAGAGAGGCTGAAACAATGCACCAAGATTGAGAAGGACTGACGGCGAAAGGCAGAACATAGCTTCAGAAAAGAAGCTTAGCAAGATGGGGTAGCTCTTACAAAGCCACCCGTCAGTTCAACAGGCAGAGAACACCATACACCTCTGAAACAGTTACAGGTGAGGGAAGGAAAGCACGGTGACAGCCTAATAAGGGGTTACGCAGACTACTTAGTATGTTCTTACTTCAGGCTCTTCTTCTGGAAAATGAGTGTGTTAAAAGTGCTGCTCTAAAAATCAAGCATGAAACTTAAGTATACACAGCCAGGCATGGTAGTGCATGCCTATAATTCCAGCACTTGGGAAGCTGAGGCAGGAGGAGGGTCAAGAGTTTGGGGCCAGCCTGGGCTACACAGTGAGTTCAAGGCCACCCAGTACCGTTTGGTAAGACCTTGTCTGAAAAAAAAAAAAAAAAAAAAGAGAGAGAGAGAGAGAGAGAGAGAAAGAAAGTGAAAATTATGTAAATGATATAGATCAATGCAAGTCATCTAAAAAGCCAAAAAGAAAAATTATAATTTTCTCTCTGAAAGATGGGGAAGTTGATCCTGCTGTAATGTTACACAGTTTAAAACAAGGTTAAAAAAAAGACACCGTTATGTTAGACTCAAGGTTACACGGAGTAAATAAAACTTCATGAATATTCCAGTAACTCTAAACATTTCTTTTAAAATTCCAAACCTACTATCAGATGAAGTCATACAAATTCTCTGACAGTGTGTTTCTGCATGTAATGTGGTTTCACTCTTAAAAATTCTTTTATTTGCAGCGCTAGAACAAATCTAGTGTCTCACACACGCTGGGCAAGTGTTGTACCCCCTGGAGCTGCGCTGCTGTTACCATCTTTATCTCTGTCCACGACCACTAAGTGTCATTAAAAATTCTAGCAAGTTATACATAAAAGTATCATTTAAAGAACAAGTATTACTTATGATAGACTATGTCATTTAAAAAATTTTTAAAAATCCTTCAAATTCATGAGAAAATACAAATGTTAAAGTTATTTGAGATGAAAAAGCAAAAACTACATTTCATTTATTCTTCTTCTATGGCTTAGAAATGAGGCTCACCCTGCATCTCAATAGATTTAGTGCAAGAAGTAACAACCCTGGAATTTTGAGAGATAAATAAAAGCAGATGACCTTGATTTACCAAAAAATGCTGATCTGTACCAGTAAAATACAAAACAGCATCTCGACTTGCCACAAACAAATGCAAAGGAGTTACAAATGTAATTTTTATCTGGAAACATTTTCCCATTGAATAGGTCTTTAGAAAAACACAAACTTGCTGTAAAATTTCAACCATTCTTTCTACAGTTTCAAGTAGCATTATTTTCCAAGAAGATTTTAAAATCTAATAAGAAAAAAAATTATGCCAACAATAACCCCAGTAACTATTTTACTTTACAAAAATTATAAAATCTAAAAACATCTTCTTCGGTCTTGTGGTTTCTTCTTGTCCTCTTTTGGCTTACCAGTACCATCTTTCTCTGTACTTAAATGTAAGTGAACAGACGATAGCATCAACGCAAATTAATCAAATAGTATAAGAAAGCATGTTATCTCACCACTTTGAAAGCTCTTGCAGGAGCAGGTAAAGAATTGGTTTCTTCTAAATATTTATCCCAAGAAAAATGTTTCACATTTGGATAACCTAAGAAACAAACAAACAAACAATATATATATAAATCCTATGAGATTTAACCAAAAAGAGGGAGAGCAACGAATTGCCCTACAAAAACTAGGAGATACTGCTTAGGAAATTGTGTTTATACCCATAGAATGACTTTAAATTTGTAGCACTTCAGGATTATTTGTAATGATTTTGCTTTTATCATAATTATGACTTTGCTACTGCTTTTTGGATAGAAAGATGCCTTTCGCTTCCTCCAGAGACCAACTTCCATTAGGCTGCCATGAGCAGAAATTACAGCGGCCCAGCAGGGAGGGAATTAGCTGCAGTCTCAAGCAGCTCCATAAAGGGGACTGAGAAAACACCCAACTGTATTAGAGACCACAGAAGCTAAGCTTGTTCCTGACTGAGAAGTACAAGGAAGTGGTTCAGAAGGAAGAACACCAGAAATGAAGCCAGTAGTGTTGGACTAGAGCTAACGGTATCAATCCGCAGTTTGCAGCACACACTGGTGCAGAGACAGGCACCCGTTGCTGTATAAATTTACACAGATGCATTTCCTCCGTCCCTAAGAAGGATGGGCAAAGCACATGCCAGCAGCAATACACACACTAGTGGCCAATTCTGGAGATCATTCTCTACTGAAAGAACCCGGGCTCCCCCGGGAAACTGCTGGCCATGGGATGGCTCAAGGTGAGACCCAGCTTAGCTGCACTGGGATGTAAGCAGGTCTCCCAACGTGGAAAGAACACATCAGAAGACAGGGGCTCCCCCCAGTAGAATTTTAAAGGGGCTCCCACCAGCTAAATCTCACAAAGTCTGACATGAAAATAAATAGTACCACTCAGGGATTATAATTCTTTGTTAAAAATAGTAATCTGTGGGTCACACTGATAATAGATAAATGGAATAAACGAAAAAGCTATTCTTTGCAGAAGAAAATTAACTATTTACAAAGGGTAATGATAAATGGTGTGATTCATACTGAAAAATTACCGTTTGTAATTTTAAAATAATAACTCCTACTAGCTGTACCAACAGATGCTGAAACTATCGGGTGATTGTAAAGTGAGAAACAGGATGTTCTTCACATTATATTTCTAGAAAATACTCATTAATGACTGGGGGAAAAGTATGTATGTTAGGGAAGAAACCTGTCAAATACTGTCTTGATCAATCTATGGTGGAAAGACAGACTGACATCATGTGGCCCTAGAGGATACAAATGCAGCACAGTATCTGTTCTGTGATATTCCTGCCAAAATGCATAACCCGGCTCTGAGAAAGCGCAAACACCCATCTCACACAGTAGCACTCCGCACCGTGACGACTGTGACCCTCACACACCGTGAGGGTATAAAAGGCAAGGAGAGCATAACTGAGGGCGGCGGGAGGGCCGGAACTGAGCTCCAATTCTCATCCCTCGGCTAACCAGTCACAGCTTTTGGTCAGCTGACTAAGCTGAGTGGCTACCAATGAATTCTGTACCACCTCTTGCAACTTTTCTACATCTGAAATTACTTCAAAGGAAAATATTTCAATAGTAAATTTCTTCTTTTTGAGAATCATTTTGTTTTACGTCTTGTACTGATAACTTCTTTGAAGACATAGTGTATTGACTATTGTTACTCTTATTGTTATGAGATTTTAGTTTTTTCATAAAAAAGTAAATCCGCAAAACTATTTCTGTATAGACACATTTGTAAGGAACGTATCTTGCACAATTGAAGTAATTTAAATCAGAACAGTCTACCAAATGAAACTGATGGGGAAGCATGCATGTGTACATACACACAAAAAGGCTGATGTCAAATTAAACCATAAAAAGAGGTAAGTGTGATTACTTCTGGTTTTCACTCTAAATTTAAAAACAAACATGCAGGTGCATATGATTTAGAAAGATGAAGATTTTAATTTTAGAAAGAGAACAACAAAGACAGCAGCACAATTCACAGCGCTAAGCCTTGAAGCAGCCTGTATGTTTACCAACGGATGAAAGAACAAGGAAAAAGGGGACCACAGACAGAGTCTCTTCCACCATGGAGCCAAGAGCACCCGCCTGTGTCCAGTAATCCATTGTCAAAATTTGACAGATTTGTGTTGGTGTACTGTTTTTATTGTGGTACAACATGTAATGTGCAATGTTAACTTTTAAACCATTCCTAGGTGTACAGTTCAATGCTATTCACTCTTAGACCTTGGTACAATTTTTCGCATGACATTCTGAGGTTTTAAAAACTTTCCAAGGGCTGTTATTTTCTGTTCTGCTGAATTATCAGTGACTTGGCTTCTGCCTTACAGAAGAGACAGCAATCGTGATGAGCCTTATCCCCACCCAGGGGTCAAGTCCAGGGCCTTGGGGGCCAGGGGATCACTGATTATCTATGAGATCTCTGACCAACCCAAAATGGTACTGTAGAAAGAAAGGATTCATATCTAACCAGAAAACCCTAAGAAGCCTCAGTGTGTTTAGATGGGGACAGTGATAGATTTAACTATACAGCTGTCAGTCGCTAATATTCTATAAGCCAGAGGACACGGAAAGCCAAACATATCTTCCAGACAGCCCATTTGGAAATTAATTTGCAGAAAAAATATTAACTATGTACAAAGAGTAATGAGAAATAATGTGACCTGTACTGAAAAATTACCGTCTAGCAACAGTAAAATATTAACATATATTAGAAATATCAACACATGCTAAAACCAGTTAATGGTTCTGAAATGAGACGCAGGATAGGTGCACATTTGTATCGTGCTTTCTCCAATCAGCTCTGCAAATTAGCTGGGGCAGAGGCTTCCCTTTCCTCCCTTGAACACAGGAGAAAACTCAAAGTGGGGTAGACAGAGCGTGCTGGTTGCAGGGATGGTTGGTGCCTGGTGCGGAAAAGATCAGGTGAGGGAGGAGCTGCAGGAGGATGGCTGTGAAGAGGGATTAAATGATGCTAACCACAGCTCTGACCCGAGCCTCTGCTCACACAGCCCGCAGGACGCACCCACGGGTCACTCCTTCTCTGTATCAAGGCGGTCCACCCTGGTCAGGAAAACATCCATTGTCCTGCAAGGTGAGGCTTTGTGTGAGCTGAGGGTCCAGCCCTGCCTTCTCCTACCCGGGGGGACTGTGACATTTCCAAAACTCACATGCTCCAAGAAAAAGAGCCTTGATAATGATGAATCTGCACAATTTGTTCTCCAGCCCAAGACAACAAATTCACAAGTAGGACACTGTTTACCCCCAGTGCCATGACTCACTACCATGAGGAAGCACAGAAGCTGAGAAGGCTGTAGGGTCAGGGGTGCACGGTGGCAGCACCCCCCAACCTCAGAACAGAACCATGGGTGCACAAGAAGAAAGGCACCGCTAGCATCGGGAGTAAAATCTACTTTGGAACCAGGAAGCACAGCAGAAGAAAGAGAAACAAATGTGTGAACGCTAAAATAAAAACATCTGAGGTTTCAAGTCATCACACCAGCGTGAGCATCAGGCTTCTGGCCAGACCTGAGCCTCTACACGGGGTCCGCAGTCCATCCACTCTGCGGGGTCCTCCACACCCACACTCTTGGACTTGGCCAAGATTGGAAACTGACACCTGCGCTGGGTGACACCTTTCAACGCATGCTAACATCAAGTCTTAAATTTCAAGTTGAGAAAGAAAAAAGTGTTTTGAATCTGAGTTTATTTTTCCAAAGAGGACCAAAAATTGAGACTCTGCTTTCAAGTAAGCCAATGCCCAATGTGCTTGAGGATCAGGACACTCACTCCTGTGGCCAGCTGCATATTTTCTGTAAAGAAAGTGCTGATGCAATGCAGCCACATCTGTTCATGTACTGTCTGTGCTGCACCCAAGCTGAGCATTTGTGGTAGAGGCTTTAGAGCAGGCAAAACTTTAAATATTTACTACCTGGGCCTCTGTGCACAAGGTCTGCTGACCTCTGAAGTAGGGGATTAGACAGGTAGGAAACACAAACCTGGTGGAGTAATGAGGGTTCTCCTGTGCTCTTTACACCAACCAACTGGGTGAATGTGTGGACTGGATGCTTCACACCTGTGGGTTATACAAATTAAAAAGCTGTAGTCATTATATAAGCTCAAAAACTAGTCTTTTTTAAAATGGTTCGTTACTGATCCCGAACACCTTACAGAGTTGTTTATTATAATCTACCTAATTTGCAGATAGTTGCTAAACCAAAGGGAAAGTTAAAATCTTGCACTTTTTTCATATGCAAATGGCAAGCAGCATTCTAGTAGATAAATGTCACGATTTGACACCATACAATTTTCTTCCCCCTATGAGTATTGTTTATATCCTGACACTTCAAATGTAGAAGTACAAAGATCACATTATTAAAATTCAGCATTCTTATCCACAACCAGCGTACGGAGAAATAGACCACCTGCACACAGGCAAGCAGAGATCATTTCACCATCCTATTCCGCAGTATCATGGCAGAGACCACTGTTAAAATAGTGCTTCTTCCTCTTCCCTTCCACCTTCTTCTCCTCTATGTAATCCCCACTGTAGCTAAGTGCGTGTTTCCAGAGCCTTTCTGTCAATGCTCAGATACCGCACTTCCGGTTCCCTGATCCTAACCTGACTGCGCTGCGTGTTTCTCATCTCAACATGCGACATATTTCTCCACTCAGTCATCCAGGTACTGAGATGTGGATGAGGGGCCTGGTGCTGGACAGACAGAGAAACTGCAGTGAATAAAACAACTTTCAGGGCAATTATGCTATAGGAAGTAAACAACAAGCAAAATACAGTTGTCCTTCTGTATCTGCAAGGCTTTGGGTCTAGGAACCTTGCAGGTATCCAAATCAGAGGCTCTTCAGGTCCCTAACACAAAATGGTGGTCATCTTTCGAGTACCCTTGTCATACCTGGTGTAACTAACACACCTTGGTGACAAGCGCTAAGCAGAAGGGAACGAGCAGACTGTGTAAGTACAAGAGAGCGCCTCATGGAACCTGGTCAAGTCGGCTACTCGGTGAGGAAAAACTTGGAAGATTTGAACAGAGAATGGCGCCACTCGTGTATATGAAGGCAGTTAGGGCACAGATGACACCAAGTGCAAGGTTATGCATTGGGAACCTGGAAGGACTGTGTCAGCAACAGGAAGGAAGAGAGACCAAGGAAAGCACAGACCAACAGGAAATGATGTCAGACAGCAGGGCCCTTAGGCTACCACGAGGTTTAGGATTTTACTCAGACTGAACTAGAACATCCCTGTGGAGGTTTTAGGCACCGTCATAGCTTACACATATTTGTGCTTTAATTATTCTGGCTGTTCTAAGAAAAGTAATCCACACAGGTGGTGAGACAGGAGGTGGTCAGAGGCTATGGGGAGAGTGGACCATGTGGCTTGAATCACAGGGGCAGAGGTGAGGAAGAAGGGGCCATGTTTTACGTTAGTATTTTAAAGTAGAGCCAAGAGGATTTGCTGCCGGATTTAATGTGGGGTGTGCATGACCTGAAGCAGTCAGGACACTACAAGGCTTTGCACGTGGTCAACAAGAAGAACGCAGTGGCCGTTTTCTGCAGTGAGGAGGACCCCAGCACAGTCTCTAACATCTCGAGGGGTGACAGAAGGGTCCTGCTATTGATGGATGCCGAAAAGACAAAATGCATGAAACTCGGGAGTTCAAGGACAAGATCAAGGCCAACAGCACAAATCCAGGAGCCATCAGTCATCGGGAGGGTACAGTGTTTAACACTCGGGGCACAGCGGAGGACGCCCAGGTAGTGTGTGGGCTGGCAGGCCCCGGCCAGGAAGGACTAGTGGGGAGAAGTGGGAAGACAGAGTGAAGGTGCGGCTGGCGTGGTCAAAGATGGGCAGGAACTGAACGGATCTCTGGAGCTGGACCTCATATGAAAGCTGGGGATGGAAAAGGGCAAACGACTGAAGGAAGCAGATCAGGAGACACTGCAGGACTAAAACAGAAAACATGTGTAAGGGGTTCTGTGATAGAAGGGGCCAGAGATAGGAGGCAGTAAAGGGCAAAAGAGAAGTTTTGTTTTGTTAAGTTGGGAGAAGCTGAAGCCCGGATGGCAACCCTCTGTATCGTTGTTACAAATTTTAAGTGTACAATTAGTTGAAAATAAGTTTTTACCAAGATGAAAAGTATTGCCTTTTCAGTCAAAAAATTACAGCAGAGCAACATCCTCAGTCAGGGGACTGTTTTTGACACAATGACATCACTGGTAGAGCAATGTCCCGCGACTGCGAGGGGCAGGGTGGGCCCAGGGCCTGGAGCTGAGCGCCCACGGCGGCGGCAGGACTGGAGCCCCAGTCAGTCCAGGTGGGACGCGGGAAGATGGAGCAGGATGGACAAGGCCCCGCCGCTCTCCTCAGTGAAACAGCAAACAAGGTTACGGGGCAAGAGGGAGAACAGGAAGAGGGTGAGAGACGTCAGAAAAAACTGGGAAATGTCATAATCTGGAAGGACAAGGAAGGCAGGACCAAAGGGCACCCCCAAGGTTCACAGACAGGAAGCCAGGAAGATGGATTCGGCCAGGACTGGAGTTGAACCAGGCAAATGCACTGTCAAGAGATGGAGTCTATTGAGCGTGTGAAGAAATCACAATACACTGTGTTTTCCAAAAGTGAGAAAGTGGTTAGAGGTGGGCTCAAAACAAACAGTGAATGTTTAAATTTACAACATTCATTTCAGGAAAAGACATACTGCCATTAAAGCCCTGCAAACCATTCCCTCTTGATTCAGGCACACTTATCTCATGTCCTTGCCGCTCTCTGAGGCAGTTCTGGAAGTGCTTTCCTGAGTGTCTTTACGATGTGCGAGCAAAAATACACAGAATACTGCTGCCTAGTGTCAGCCAACATAAAGGCTGGGTGGTTAAAACGTCATGCCGTGTCCCCCACCTTGTTCATGGGATGAGGCACAGTGCATCTGCTGGCTCTCCGAAGTCAGAATGACCATGAAAGGTAAAGGTTTTAGACTGACTCAGGACATCCACCTAGCCATGACAGCGCAACTAAAAAGACTCAACCCAACAGAATCACAAAGCTGATTGCAAAGGGCCAAGAACTTGGAGGGGAATCAATGGCAATGCGCCTTTTAATATCACTGTATTTTTATCAGACCTGCATATGTGGGTGTGGGTGTGCATGTGTGTGTGTGTGTCTCAGGATGACACAAAACATAGTTCAGAAAAACACAACATGCTACTACTTAGAGACTGACAGTATCATACAACAGGAGCATACTAAAGCTGAAACTGCACTGGGGAAACTAGCTGTGACTTGTTTGATGTAGCACATCCTAATGATAATTATGAAACACTGCTTTGTTAGGAAAACTATTAACACTGCACAGAGTATGAGTGGTGTGCAGGGCCGCCAAGGAGCCCAGGTTTGGTCCACTAACCAAGTCTGATGCCTCTGTTCTGAGGGATCAAGAAATCAATGCAGCCTTCCTAATGGGAAAACAGAAGGTAGATCACCGGGAGGGTACCAGCAGTTGGAGATTCTAGTGAACTGAAAGTCTAATGAATACAGAAAAACAAAGCACTTTCTTAGGAAATGAGACTGATGTAGTCACCCTATTTCCAAACCAACCTTCTCCGGGGCATAGATTCACAGGACAACACGCTGTGAGCTGGGGTGCCTGCTTGGTTCCGCTCACTCTCCTCAGTCAGAGTCAGTAAAAAACCCTTTTAACCTTATAGCGGATCCCTTCTTTTCTTCTCTTAAGTTACTTCTGATCACATACCTTCCTCCTCTGATAAACTGCTGTTTTTCCGTATACTATACAGGAGGGTACAGGTATGTAACAGCTTTTTTAGAAATATGAAAATAAACAGGTAAAATGCCAACTTCCCTTGGTCACTGCTACACTTCTTACAATATGCATTTTCGTAAGAGACATTTTAACACACCATTCCTTAAGACGTGTTGCTGTAAAATGTATAAACGGGGCCCTAGAGCTCTACTTCTAGCTCTCCTAACTTTTCCTAAACAAAGATTTTATTATGGATAATTACTAATGATGCATTTCATTTCAGGGGAGGTGTTAATTCATACACAGCTTCATTAAGAATGAAAAATAAATATATGACATGTGTTTAATTTTCCCTTCTTAATCTAATAAAATTATAGAGTAGCTTTTATAATTATCTGTCAGAGTCATGGTGATTATTTTAAAGCAAGAAAATTAAACATTACTCTTGGTGTTACTGGATTTTTCTATAAAGTATAAGTAAGGAAAATAATACAGCATATTATGGGTGCTCGTCCCGCTGACTCTTACACTAAGGTTTTAATAACATTTAAATATCAAAGTTTCTAATTTAAGTTAAAAACAAGCCATCTCAATAGAGAAGATAAAAATGCCTCCTTTTAAAATCTACTTTATTTATATTTTCTCAATAAGCAAACACGTCATTCAAAAATTAGAAAGCTATGAACTCTTTTCAGCTACCACTGTAAAACAAGTCATCCCCTAGTCCCATCTAGTGTTCAAAGGCAGAAATGTAACCCGAAAGAAATACAAAGAAGGTGGTGAAAGGCTTAGCAAATCCCTGAGCAAAGTACCTATTATTAGGGGTGTGCAGTATATCATCAAAGAAACGTTTCAAAAACATTTTTTTTAAGAAAGTAAAACTCAGTAAGAACTGTGAGAGTAATAAAACCCAAAATGTGTAATTGTCATTGCACAAAAGAAAGGAAAAGAAAGTGCTCTAAAGGATATAACTGCATATATATTTAAGTGTATAAGATAGATAACCATATTACTGAGTTTTGTTGGATCACTGAACAAAACTGTTTGCAGTCTCACTGTTTGAAAGTCCACTTTATACACTTTAATTTTGTAACCTGAACAACTATTTCTAAGATAACAATATATAATCTATTAACTAGTGATTTCCTACTTTCATTTTTCTGAAATTCTGTATAACTTGTACCCTTTTTCTGTTTTTTTTCTTTTTCTCCTTGAATAAAATTTAAAAAAAAAACAGTAAAACTTATTCCCAAAGACTGCTAAAATTCAATCAGATCCAGACCAGTAGATTTTGAAAAGGTAAGAAATCAAGTAAATAATTCATAAACATGATCATTTTATGGAAACACAAAGAGGTTAAGTAAGTTTACCAAGCCCTTGGGTTGGAAAGAAAGATTCTACTTTATCAGATGCAGCCAAAAAAACCTAATGCACACACCCGAAACTCCACACACCTGGCAGCGTCTAACATTTCAAGGAGCTCACTTCGGTCTCTTTGTTGCAAGCATTAATGGCTTGGGTTCTTTGGAGAACTACAGGACACCAGCCTTTCCCATTCCAAACTCAGAGCACAACTCTGCCCCGGTGTTAACTAGTACCCAACTCTCTTGGCTTCCCGCCATATACAAACTCCGTAGGGCCTCTCTGCTTTCTGACTAAACCCCAAACCTCACCAGGCTGAGTCAACCTTTCCATCCCTAATTTATAGCCAAACATATTCTCCACAGCAGCTCTTGTAAATATTAATTAATTTGCTTCCAGATGAAAATCTCTCACTTTCCTTTTCTTTTTCTCCAACCCGAGAGATGACAATTTACTGGTATTGCCAGTAATCAATTCCATTTCAGATATCTGCATCCTCCCTCTTCACAATGGTTAGAGACCTTCTTCCTGCCTAAAGACCAAGCTCAGATTGCTCCAAGTTAAATTCTCTGTGGACACAGACTCCCCAGGCAATAACCTTCTTTTCCTTTTAACACCAAACTCTTCCGATGTCCCTGATGGCCACCTCTCCAACCTTCTGTAAATTTCCTAGCTCCTAACACTCTTCATCCTCACCTTGCATGACAAGATAGAACTTATTCTTAGTTTATTTTTTGAAAGGGGGCAGCTGGTGTTTAGAAGAGTGAAGAAATTAACCAAATATATTAGATGCCATTCTCCACATATATCCTGTCCTGGCCAAAACAATGCTTTCCTTGGCTAGGGATACTCCACACCAACATCTAAGAGCCAATTCCTTTCTTCCTTCAGTCTCACTCAAATGCTGAGACACTCGCCAACCAGTCTGAGCTGGTCCTTGCCTCCCTGTGCCACAGAGACTGCAAGAGATTGTTTCCAACAATTCCACACCCATCGCACAACCCCGGCAGTGGTGCCTGCTTGTGCTTCTCGCCTTTCCCCATCACAGAGCTCAGGGATGAAGCTGAAATCTGCTTGGGTCCCACTCATCTCCACTGACCTCCCCTCTCCACCTTCTGCTCCCCACTTAACTGACAGGTGAGAAGCCTGTTAGCTAAGACACGACTCAAGACAACTGCAAACCCAGGGCAAACTCTTCAGCATTGTTTTAGGGAGACATGCAAATTATCATTCATAAATGTAAGAGATCCACTTCTATAAACAGTTGGCAAAACCGTTAGGACAATCAGAAAAACACACTTGCCTGAGGCGTGCACTAATCCACTAACTTGCTACTTCTTTTTCATGGATCTGCTCCCAGCTGACTGAGCCCTGACTTACAGAGACACCCCTAAAATGGGCTCCAGGCACCTGAACCTGCCATCTCCATCGAATATGCTCTTCCTACTTAACAGCAGGCTAAGTCCCTGTGTTACACCTGAGTCCCAAAAGACAAGGTCACAAGAAAAGAACGTTTCTTAGGAGGAAGTCTTTTCCAGTGCTGTGTGTGTGAGTGTGTGTGTGCGTTTGCATGCATCTGTGTTTGTGTCTGTTTGAATATGTGTTGCGCCCCAGATCCCAACCTTTAGGAAGCTGGAACCTGAGATGACAAAGAGGCTGTAACCAGTGCAGAAGAGGGGACCATCTTTTGGTCCCTGCTTTCCCTCCTAGATCTTTAAAATCTCTTCTTTCCTGCAATAATATTGTGTGATACTGAGGATTATTCTTCAGTCTAATGACTCTCAAGGCAACAGAGTTAAACAGCTATCAATTAGCTAGCTTAGAAGAAACCCTGACATAAAGCAAGTTTACTTGTTTGCATGCTATCTTCCTTTCATAAAAAAACTTTCCATCCTACAAAAATTTCCCAACCTGTAGTACCATAAATATACACAGACATATACACTATGTTTCTAAGTTCACACTAATGTTAAGCAATACAGGGTTACTATCCAATCAAACAAAAAACTTTTCACTTCAAAGCTACCTTAAATGGAGACAGGCAAGCTGATCTGCGGCCTCAATTACACATCTAAATAAGTTATGCAGATAAAAACCATTCCAAGTGTAAAGATCAAAGAACACAGTATTTATGTTCTGGAGAAATTTCAATCCATGGAAGCAATTTTCTAAGTGTATTAACTGCAGGTTGAGGAAGAAAATATACTGTATTTTTTTCTGACAATTAATAAAATATGATTTCATGCCACCACTACTAAGCAATCCTCAAAAAGTATTCTCCATCCTAAAAATAATTATGAGTTTGTGCTCATAAAAGCACAAAACTGGAGTTTATAAGAGATTAGTACTTTCTTTGTCCTTTCTGAAAAAGAACCCAAAGCACCAGTTTTGTTTGATCCTTATTAATTTGGCATTGAGAAAAATCAATGTGGCAAATTCTAGGCCTCCTCATTCTTTTCCAGAATTTTCTGAAAAGCAATTTATATTAAATAATTGATTTCTATTTTTAAAACACTGCAGCAAACTACTACCTACTTATTTTTCTCAAATAACAGCAAGAACAAAAACCCTTAAAATTTAGGAGAAAAATCTCACCAAATGAATCAGAACTTTAAAAACAAAACAGGCCAGGGGTATAATCCAGTGGTGGCATATTTGCCTAGCATGAGGATCTGGGTTCCATTCCTAGCTCTGCACACAAAATGAATGAATGAATCAATCAATCAATCAATCAAAGAAACGAAAATCCACACTCATTTTTAAAAAGCCTAATAACTAACTTAATATTCCTTATCACTAAAAGGATTCTATCAAAGTTACGTTCTACCACCAAAATCCATATCAAGAAGAGGACAAACATGTTCAACTTAGACAGATTAAGCTAGTTCTAAATTTAAAGTTTTCTCACCCAGTCACCGTTGCAAAATAAATAGGGTCAATTTTAAATTTAAATGAAATAAAACCCATCAATTTACAGAAGAAATTTAAGGAATGGGAAAACGTGGCACAGTGATTCAATCAGCAAATCCAAGCTGTGGGAGATGCAAGTACAAATCCCCTGGCCTCTTCACTGGAGGTTACAAGTAGAAAAAAAAAAAAAAAAAAGAGGAACAGGGATGTAAAAATTAAAGAGATCAAATAAAAAAAAAAATTCAAGCAATCACAAAGCTGTGAATTTATGTTGGGAATGAGGGGGTGTGAATATCACTTCCACTGTAGAGACACAAGTAAAATGCGTATCAGGAACAGCATTAAAGGACATGGAAATACATGCAACATGGAACATGTTAAAATTTTTAAAAATCTGAAATAGGAAACAGTGGGGCAGTGCACTGTTAACTTTTTGTTGGAAGTTCTGCATTGTTTCTGTTTTTAAACCTTGTACATAGTTTATTCAGGTACACATTAAAATTTTTTTTTTGTCTTTTTCCTTTTTATTGGTACCAGGGATCGAACTCACGACTGCCTGCTTGCAAGGCAGGCGCTTTATGCCGCTGAGCTAAATCCCCAGCCCCACACATTAAATTTTAAACAGCACACATTCACAGAAAATGCCTCTCACCAATAGTCATAGCTCTCATCCCAGTTGTCAAAATGCACCAGAAAACGGTTGTCCACCATATCTGTTACCGTGGCAACACAGATGAATGCAGGGTTCTTTTTGTCTACAGCCTCAAGCTTCATTCCAACTCGAAAGCCTGATGGGATCACTGTCTATGGAAAAATGCAGATATAATTAGAGATAAGCGCACACTCAACAAACAGCAGAAAGACCCGTGAATCTGCACCTCCCGAGCCCACCCCGCTAGCCAGCCCTGTATTCACATCATTTCAAAATCATGTGCTAGGTTCACAGCAGGGCTTCTTTCCAACCAGCACTAATAAAACAAAACGAAATTATTAACATGCTCGACGGCTACACCCAATTAACTGAGTCTCAATCTCAATCAAGTCTCCCAATCTTGTAGTGATTAAAATAATTTTAACATGCATTTTGATACTTTAGAGAACTACACCAGCAGGTTTTACTCGCCATGTAGTTGACATTTTGGCCTTTCTTCTTTGATTACAGATTTAACAATGAAAATTACTTCATACCAAATACGCACTTAATCAAGTTAAAAATGGGTACAAGTCAGTACAAATTCACTCCCACTTTCAGATTTCTCTTGAGTACTCTCCAGAAAATAGGTCATCTTAAGATATTAAAGGCTGCAGATTCCTACAAGTTTTACTTAATGCTACAGACAATTTTTATTAACAGCAGCAGCAAATAAACTGGCTGATAATCTAGATAACCCTTCAAAATGGTTAGCAGTTGGAAGAGAATCAGTCATCTGGGACTTAAAAGGAAAGCAACAAAAGTTCAGGAAGAATTACTCCCCGAGGGACAGTAACACGCAACCACCCCTTATAATCCTTTATGAAGAAGAACATCCTAATCTCAGAGCAAGATATCTGGTTATGAATTATGTCAATCACAAGACATTCGATGCCTAAGTCATTTCTTTCTTTCTTTAAAAATAACCAAAAGCCCTCCTGCACAGACTGAAGTGTACAGGAATTACTCTAAGTACTTTAAGCAAAATAAACTCACTCCCACTTTATTATAACTATACAAATGTATAGCCATTGTTGTGAAAAATGAAGTTATATATCTGAAAAATAGGAGAATAAGTCCTGTGTGAGCTAGAGGAATAAGCATAAATAATACACAGACATTTTTATCATATAGCTAAGCCCTGAAATCAGTTATCATTTAGGACTATAAATATTTGACTATTTGCAGGTAGATAATCAGGACAAAGGAAACTGAGTTGCCTCTTAGATTCCAATCGCAGAGCCTGAGATTAAGGTGAAGTTAGCATTACCCAGAATGTAAGGGGACAGTGCAAGGCAGTTAATGAAATCCCAAATCCCAGAGTCAGATCATGAATAGAGAATCAGTCAGGGATCAGGAAGCTTGCAGCAGAGAAAACAGGCCACTGAGTGAGTTCCCACCTTTCCACCTCTTCCCAGAGTAAGTCCAACAGAGCACAGTACCTACTGACACGCCAGTACTGACATCTCAGCAAGCAAGCCCGCTCTCTAGTAAAATATTATAAAATAATAACCTGCCTCATTACCTCCACTAGGTTCCTAAACACCCCCACCCCTACCCACCACATCTTCAGTTCTCTGACTCAACCTGGCTTATGTTCAGTCGGAGAACATTTCATCCTTAGCCTGCTGCTCTCACACCAACTCACTACTATCACCTCCCAAATGGGGGTTTTTACCTGCTCCTGGTACTTATTTCCATTTGTAGGCAAGGAGCCCTGTTAGTGAAACATCACTGTCTCCCCTCCTGCCCTGTCACTTGCTGTTCCCTGGCAGGTGGGCCTGGTAGCAGGAATTTCCCTTGAAGGCGTGACGGGCTGCAGGGCACAGTCTCAGTTCTGCTGGATGAGGGGCCAGTCCTCTTTGGTTTTGGGGAGTGGGTAAATCCTTTTGATTGTGGGGTTCAGAATTAAAAACCTCATTTGTCTTTGAGACACAAGACATGCACATCTTCCAAGCCAGTCTTTATCAGGTGTAAAGATGCTATTTTGTTTTGCTATTTCATTGTCCCTATTCTTTCCAGGCAGATCAGAACTTGGGAGACTATCAAGTCCTGTGAGAGACAGCGGTGGAGGATCACACAATGGAAAATGGGAGTACATCAAGACACAGGAAGACACACACATGCATCCATTGCCGATTCTGCCTGGCGAATAAAGTCACGAGCTGCAGTGGAAGAACATCTCGGTCTCCAGCGACCTCCTGCATGTAAATTCACTCAGGGCTACCGTGGCTTTACTAAGAGTCCTATCTGAACCACCACCCTAACTAAAAATGCCAGCAATCAAACATTCCAATCATTTCATCTTTATGCATCTTAATTATAAATCACCCCCAGATTTTGCAGTAAGTTGCTTTCTACCATTCAATAAAAAATGTAATATGACTATAAAATATTGATTCATGTAGACTTTAAGCTAATTTTAAATTTTAAGATAAGAGAACTCTAATTACCAAGGCAATAAAATTTATACTAGTTCCCTATTATCACTTGTCATTTATCCCATGAGACACTCAAAAATCACCTCCTTGGAAAGGAGAACTTTGTACTTACTATATTCTGGTTTTCAAATAATGATTTAGGGGCTGCCTGGGCTTTGCACGTCTTCAGATAGGTCTGCCAATTAAATTCTTCTTCTTTATATCCTGGAGTAATAAGCACACATAAATGGACTTACTAAAATATTCAAATATTTTACATTTACTTTTCCAACCCCACCTTTAACTCCTACATGCCAAAACCAAGCAATGAAATGATTTTTTTCAATATACAAAATTAAACTTATAATTTGTAACTATGTATTTTTACATACAGGTTGTGGGGGGTTTTTTGGAGCATATTTTACTATTTGTTTCATTTCTAAATGAACAGTAACAGATAGGAAAAAAATAGGGAACAAACACTTTTTACACCTAAATATATGTTTTATAGAGCTTTCTCCATCAATACTTAGAATTTTTCAACAGCTGGGACCGGTGAGCTGGAATAATCAAGCTTTTTCTCGTTTATTCTATTTTGGGAGACTAACACACAGGAACAAGTAGAAAGTTGAAAAAATAATAATAAAAGCAGGCAAAATCTTTTAGGTTAAATCACAATTCAAAGTTTATGAAGGAAGAATATTAGCAAACTATGATAAGAAAAATGTCCACTGCCTTAATTTCACAATTTCATTAAAGTGAACATATTTTTAAAAAAGGGAATGGAGCACTTTATTTATCTGCTATGAACTCTTTTTGTTTCATTAAAGTTCAGCAAGTAGATAAAAAGATCACTCCTTCTATATAAGAAGTTAGTTTATAAGAGGGCTTACAAATTTCCTTTTCTCCATCACCTTTTGTTATTTGTTTGATCCTTTAGCTATCTGAAAATATCATTCTGGTATTAACTTTTTATTTAAAAGCAAATAATTATTTAAAAGATAGTCTACTGAAAAACAAACACCTTCTAGGCATGGTGGTGCACACCTATAATCCAGCACTCAGGAGGCTGAGGCAGGAGGATCACCACGGGCATTGGAGGATAGCCTGAGCCACAAAGGTAGCTAAAGCCAGCCTGAACAACACAGTGAAACTCTGTCTCAAAAATACATTTAAAAAAAAAAAAAAAAAAAAAGACCCACAGAGCTGCAGACAGAGCTCTGGTAGAAGTAGAGAGCTTGCCTGGCAAGCATGAGGTTGTAAGATCATGAATTCAACCCCCAGTACCCCCAAAGGAAAGAAGTAGAGAGCTTGCCCAGCATATGCGAGGCCCTGGGTTTAAGCCTCAGCATTGCCAAGAAAAATTTTAAAAGTCCTAAAATGGGACAAAAATTATCAAGCTAGTAATTTGAATTTTTCACATCAAGTAAGTAGTAATGAATCTAATAGCTGAAAGAGAAGGAAATACGATACACTGGTGAAGGGCTGAAAAAAAAAAGCAACCAAATGCTGCCTGTTTCTCTAGGAACTTTATACAGATGTGAAACGGGAAAAAATCACTGTCTGGGGAGTGGCTCGGTGTGGCACTTGCCTAGCGTATGGGAGGTTCTGGCTTTGATTCCCCAGCGCCACGAAACCAAATATAACCAAACAAACAAGTGAAAGAATGAAAGAAACTGTTCAGAGTTCAACTCACACTTAACCTGCTTTTCACTGTTCACTTTTCGTTTTCCTAAATATTAAGATTCATATGTTCAAGGCATAAGATTTCAGAGGGATTTCCATCCAAATACGAGTAAATAAAATTAACTACCTGAAGTAGTTAAAACTAATTTTTCAAGTTGGTTTTTTCAAGAATACCAATACATATATCCATATATTATGAAATAACACAAATTTGCTGGTAAAAATTATTTATAGTCACAGAAGTATCATTACCATGCCACAGTTAATTTATATGCAAATTAATACACAGACATGGTTTATTCTCTCAAGGTAGAGTATAATTTTATTTCTTTTACTTTAATAAAAGTATTTTTACCATGAATAATCAGCTTGAATTAGGACCCCTCTGAATTACCATCAAGTATCCCATGGCTGAAAATTCCCAAGTAGCAAGTCAGAAAATGAGATTTCAGTGATCCCAGAAGAGGCAGGGAAACCACACCTTTGGGAGGATGGAGTTTGTGGCCGGTTTTCTCGCACCATCCGACGGGGTGGATGTCCAGTGCATCCGCGTTTACCCAGAAATCATAGCAATCGGAATACCCATCAAAGTGCAGCTTGATCCGGTACCCACAAACCTGAAACAGTACACAAAAAGTAACACGGACATGAGGTGCACACGCCCTGAGCCACCCATGAACAGCAATCAGAGCAACCCGTGAGCAGCCATTTAAAAGCACTGCTGCACATGCTCGGCTGACATTCCAGCCCTGCCTCCAGGCCCATGAGGAGCACAGAGACTGGGTGAAGAGCTGCTCTCCCATGCCACCTTCTCTCCAGTTGCTAGTCCACTGGAGCACAAGCCACCACGGCCAGATGGCAGGGAAGCCACCAGACCGGGCACAGGACCAGCGCTGGCAGGGCCCGGCACTGACCGCCACCAACTCAGGCTAGCGCCGAGACAGAGCCATCACCTGGTTCTCCTCTCTCCTGGGTGCTGGCTGGCAAGTGAGAAAAGCCACTCCCAGCTCCTGCTCAGGCAAGACAGGCTCCCTGCACCCTAGGAAGAACTTGCTCTCCACACCTGCACTCCACACCTGTCTCCTGGTGGGGAAGCTCTGGGCTCAGGGCTGCACTGGCTCAAGCTCTGTCCTGAGCTCTCTCAGGGAAAGTTCGGCCCCTCTGTGTTCTTCCCACCAGCAAAAGCAGATGTGTCCAGAACAGCCGCACACACTCTAGACCTCTGCCCACTCTGGGAACACCTGTCCTCCAGAATCTCACTCCAGAAAGACACCTGAGACACACAGCAGGCAGTGCATTCACCCCAAAATAATGCGGTCTCTGTACAGCTACTGAACACTACCTACTACTAAAACTCCAATGGCAGAATAAATTACACAGCATGAGTCAGCTTAGAAGACTGTGGAAGTGGGAGGCAATGTGTGCACTGCTGTCTATCCCATAGTGTGTATACATAAGGCAGTGTGTGTATTAAGTCATCCCATTTACGCACATATTTACATACACACTAATGCATGCCTCTGTGTATATGTAAACCTGCAATAAACGTCTTCAAGAATACAGAGGCTGCTAAAAGAGAGTGTATATACACTTCAAGAAAAGAAACCTGAATGAAAGTGAGAACAGAAGGGCATAAAAGGGACCCACGCCTGTATTTCATTTCATTTTATATGGCAGTACTTTTTTAATTAAAAGGTACTGCCCTACTGCATAGAGGAAATTTGCAGCAGAGCCCAGTCTGGGTCTCCGGGAAACAAGGTCTCTGTGGAACAGCACCGGCCCTGTCCCCACCCCCCTCCGGCCCAGGCCTGCACCACCGCCTCCTCCTCCTCCTCCGTCATCCCTGGTCCCTCTGCTCCACCCCTGAGATGCTGAGCTTTGTAAACCGTCCCCCATCGCCCTCTCTCTTCCCTCTGCAGCTGTTCCAGCACCGGGCTGTGCTCAGGCCTCCTCTGTTTTCTAACATTTTTACCTCCTCTTGCACCCAGATTCTTTCTGCTCACATCCTCTGCCTCAGCTCTCTCTGTGCCTTCCTCTACTCAACCCTCCAGAAGCTTCTTAAATATTCAACCCCTTTTTCTCATTGGAAAGAGAAAAAGAGAGAAAGAGAAAGGAGAGGGAGCGAAGAAAGAGGAAACATAAAAATAAAAAAGACTGCCTCTCAGTCTGATGGAAACCAGTGCTCACACTCCCTAGTGAGAAGGTAACAAGTGATACCTATTTAGGTCAACACCCATCAGCACACAGCAGGAATTTCAAGGTGACTTTTCACATGGTGACTCTAAGGTTGGCTTTCATAGACAAACAAAATGAATATTCACTTGAATACTTTTTGTTAATAATGAGAAAATGAACAGTTAGTATCAATGTGAGAACAGTTAAATGAATTAAAACAATCCCATGAAATGGGAGTACTAGCCCAAGGAGCCAAAGTATCGAAAGACATACAACATACTTGTACCTGGTGAGATCGAAACACACAGTGAGTGCTTACACTGAAAAAATTCATTACAGCCAAAGGCACATTGCTATGAATCCTCCTCTCTCACTTTGAATACACAGACCTGGCCACTCTGGCCACTTCCTGAAGCAGTTCTGGAGGTCCTCTCCTGTGACAGTCTTTAGGAGGTGTGACCAAAACTGCCGACTGCAGTCCAGGAAAGGCAGGGCACAGAGAACTGCTTCTCAACCACGGGAAGTGTCACCATGTGTGACTTCAAGCTCTTCCCCAAAGTCAGCACAACCAGGAAAGTGCATGTTTTGGATCGATTTGGGATACAGGGGCAGACACAGTGCAACTACAGACAAGGGAGACGACTTGGGACTGCTCAGAAAGTGTCAAGAACATGGGCTAATTGCGTTCAAAGTCAGAGAAGGTGTTTTAAGGGAGACGATGACAGTGTGTTTTTACTAAAGTTTTAAAATTTAAATATTCATCATAGTTCTCAATTATCCCTCGTATGTCACAGAAGTTGCAAAATATCACGTAATCTATCAATTGTGTGTGAAACAGAAAAACAACAGCCAGGCACATATTTCATAGATGTAGAAATCACCTGGCCGGACCCAGTAAACTGCTCTGGGCTTCATGCTCTGGGCTTTGCAAAGAAGCAGAGGATGGGATGGATGCTAGTGCTCTTGTATTGGTTGAAGCTTTCACAATCAGAAGCCTAACGTTTATGACATAAAACCCAGACAAAGTAACGTAAATATCCTTCAAATACCGAGACCTGAAACACACATACTATTAGAAGGCCATTCTTCTTCCAGCACTCACTTCTCCAAAGCAGTCTCTAGTCAACTGAAGCCTGGAGGGCTGCACACAAATGCCCTGGCCCAGGACAAGAGGGCTTCAGGGGACTGGAGCAGGGCACTGGGGCAGCCGCAGCCTGACTGCCTCTCCTCTCTCCTCCTCCGCTAAGTGCTGTACTCAGTTTCCACCGCATCTGCAGCCCTTATGGTCTGCAGCCGCTCTGCAGCGTCCTCATCTGGTGCCTTGCTGAGGTCAGCCCTCAGGCTTCAGGATCCACAGAGCACACCTCTTCGCCTCTCTGGGAATCCCACCCACTTCAGAGGAAAACACCAATCAGCCACCAACAAGCCTGGCTCTCCCCTGCCCACCCAGAGAGGTGTAGCATGGCACTCAGCAGGGAAGACATACAACAGTCACACAACTTTGAGAGCTGCAGACTCTCACACTCTCTATAAAAGCTGCAAAACATCTCACTCATTTTCTGAGGCGAGGAAGAAAACGCAGCCTCTCCTTTCTCCACACGTAACAATGATATGAACCCCAAGTGACTGGAGCCCTGGGGACCTCAGCTTTCTCATGTGAAAGATGAAGAAGTAGCTCTGCCTCAAAAGCTGGCTCCTTCAAGAACGAATCTGAGCTCAGAGAGGGAGGCACTTTGCTCAGCTCTAGGCTGGAAGGTGCTGCGCTCCAGGTAACCGTGGCTACCGGTCACTGGGATCACCACATGCAGCCGTCGCAGGTCTGCCTCCTACAGAGCCAGGGAAGGAACAGTGTGAGAACCCCCAGCACTGGAGACCATCTGACGCCTTTGGCTGTAATTTTTAAAAGATGCACCACCCTGGCTCAACAGAAAGAGCCAGAAGGCAGGCATGGGAAAAAAAATGTAAATGTATTCTCAGTAATACTGGAGTCCTACTACATATATTTGACTTACTTACATTTCCTGAAATTTTCAGAGACACTCTCAAATGCTAAAGAAAATAAACATCTGTCATCCCATCTCTCATGTTAAGGAACATGGTATGGTAAAGACTATGGGGTTAGACAGACCTAGATTCAAATCCAGATTCTACAATGCCTTGTAGCTGTGTGGCTTTGGGCCTTGGTTACCTCGTCTATAGAATGGGTACAAGAACACCTGACCCACACAGGGTAGAATTCTGACGCACATCAGGTGAGATGATGCATCGTAAAGAAACGCAGGATCACTATTTTCTTTTACAATCAAAGATGAGGCAGCACTTACCTCGGCCACAGTGAGAACACAGTACACAGACTGATGCTCAGGGTCCACGCCTTCCAGCTTCATCCCCACCTTGAATCCATTCTTGTTATATGGAAAGGACTGGTGCTACAGTGAGAACGACAGCAGCTTAGTGCTGGTTAGAAACGAGACTGCCATCCCCGAAGACGGAGAAAGCACACAGTTACTCACACAAGTCATGCTTGCTGCCTTGGTCTTACACCTCTGCCAAGGCACTCATCCCTCAAAGTGACACCAAGTGAATTAAACTAAAATGCATTTTGCCTATCAGATTGGAGAGGAATGATAAACACCATACTGTACGGTACTAGGAAAACAAACAGTCATGTGCAAGAAAATAAAAAATACATAAATACAAATCACTGGAAAGGTTGGAAACCACTCAGTCTCTGGCAGTGCCACAGCACCTATGAAAAACTGAATGTGCTTTATAGCTCGGCTATGCTTATCCTAAGAAATTAACCCTCAGAAACTCCCACACAAGTGCAAAGTGCCCATGTACACGAGTATTCAGCAGTGCACACAGCAAAAGGCTTGAAAATGGGAAGTGGCTGAAAGCTCCTCCAGGGGAGCACGGGAGTGAAATGCCGTGCATTTGTGTGGAGGGATTAACAGACTGAACCCCAGTCATCTCCAAACTGCCCAGCTAAACACGGCCACAGGAGCGTGAGACGCACGTGCCGCAGGCTGAGGACAGGGAGGCGGCTGTGCGTCTGCAGGCTGCTCCCACATGCGGGATTTTCTAGGAAGGAAATAAGGGGCAAAGGACAGCAGCCACGGCAGGAGGCACGAAGCTGATGCTCAGGGATGGACGGGCTCCCACGGGGCACGATTTTACATTCTTCCACATTCTGAATCGTGTAATTGGATGGTGATGCAAGGTATCTGTGTCACTTTAATATTTTAAGAAGTGTGAAAAGAATATTCTGTTATGGTCCAAAATGACAGAAAACAGTTACCCAGAATCAGTTCACATGTAATTGCTATTATGTTAAATTAAACATTCTCAATATAGAGGTAATCATCCTGTCATTTGCTAGTCACTATTTAAAAAAATTTTTTTTAAATTTTAGCCCATCAACTGAGGAATGGCTAAAAAAGATGTACTTTTACACAATCATACAGAAGGACAAACTGGAGACTTTTATAGGGAAATGGATATAACTTGATACCATACTCATGAGTGAAATAAATCAGACACACATGTGCAAACATTGTATTGTCTCACTAGTGTGAGAAGCTGAAAGAAACAACATTCTTTATGTGTGTGTGTGTGTGTGTGTGTGTATATATATATACACATACATACACAAGTTAAGATAGTTACACTATTGATTTCTCTGAGTTGACAAGAATTTGTGTTGTTACTCATCGGACAAATAAATGCAGCTGTCTTGTGCTCTGGGTGAATGATTTGGGGATGACAATGTGCAATGTGTGTACCACTGTTGCACCTTGATTAATGTGTTTCAAAATTCTGTTTTGTCTTCTTTTTTTTTCTCTTGGAAATAAAACATTTTTAAAACAATTTTTTTAATTTTTTTATACTGGGGATGAAACTCAAGACCTTGCGCTTGCCAGGAAGGCGCTTATGCCACTGAGCTAAATCCCCTGCCTATTATTTTTATTTTAAAGAGAAAAAATAAAAACGATCGTACAAAATTTCAAAACAGTACAATAGAGTAACAGTGATTTATATATTGCATATGATTATTTTCAAAGTAGTTGCTCAGATTACAAGCTGTGGGCATGAAAAATGGATAGAACAAAGTAAGTACAAACCTCCCTTTTCAATGAACTGGTAGAAATCAGTATTAAACTACCTTAACTATTTTGTATATCTACATATACATGTTTTCTTTTGCTGATAGTCAGTCATATATAAAAGACGTCTATGACAGACTTATGACATACCATGATTAAACACAATGTAGTAATTTAAATGGAAGGTCTGAAAACTACATCTGTCAGTGAAATCCAGCTGCCACCCATCCTGCAAAGGAAGCCCTGGGGACACAGCCACACCCACTGACCCCCACTGCAAAGGCTGTGCCAAAGGCTGCCTTCCTGTTACACAGCCCAGTGGAGTTGATGTAACAGTCAAGAGGAGCCCTGCACAACCTACGATATTTACTATCTGGCCCTTCACCCAAAAAAAAGGTTACTGATCTCCATTTTGGTCTGACAGTAGCTCCTATTGTGAACTACACCTGGTAATCTCCATGCTTAACTGATTTTAAGTTACCTATGAGAAAAGTACTTCTATTACACTCATGTAATATGGTAACCCACATTTAGACGAATTGTCATTACAAGATACAAATCTCTAACCCACTGTCTCCAAGCTACGATGCTGACCTAAAATTTTGTGTCAGTTTTCTTTACTGGTTTTTCAGGGGTAGCTGTCTCATTCAAAGTCAGGAGTTCACGCTCAGTAGACACTGAGGGGGAAACAGCCACTCCCAGCCCCAGCCCTGCACAGGAAGCACAGACGACAGCACCCACAGAAGGGACCGTACCTCCCTGAACAGCTTCGCAGGCACTGCCACAGCCTTCTCCTCTTCCAGATAGGACGCCCAGCACCAAGCTTTCTTGCCTTTAGGAGGCAAACCTGAAAGGCAAGTGAGACTGACGGATGGAATTTAAAGATCGACGAGTCGCCGAAGATCTACGCGGCAACCTCTCACTGCCTGGTTCCTGGTTCCTCGCCTGCTTCCACGGCTGGGTCTCTCAGCCTCTCTTCCTGGCTCATTTTCCAAGGAACGGAGGGCTGAGAAGCAGCCACAGTAAACACCCACAGTTCCAGAGGCAAAGAGAGAGGCGAGTGACCCAGCAGGTAAGAAGGCAAGCCAGCAGAAAGCCAAAGCGAACAGTACCGTGGGGCTGCGGGCAGGGAAGGCTTCCCCAGGCGGGACGCTCATAGCCACTTCCCTCAAGGACCAAGTGGCGAGCACTGCTGGGGACTTAGCAAAAGCCTGCTCCTCTTCAAATGCGAAAATAACCAACAGAGCGAGAGGCTGATTTTTAAGTAAATGAGAATGCCCAAGTGCTGAACGTGGTGGTGGTGGAGCAGTTAATGTTAATCTTATTGTGGATTCATTTGACAGAGCCCTGGACATGAGGGAAGGAGTGTAACAGCTTAACCGGCAGCAAAGGCAGGGGAAGGTGTTTGGGTGATGCCGCGGAGTAAGGCAAAAGTGGACACAAAGAAGGGAAAAACATCTAAATGTTTGAGAAAAAAAACAAGCCAACAGGCTGGAGGGCAGTGGAAGACACTGCCGTCACTGTGGGAAATGACCCCAGGTCCTTTCCAAGGAAGGGAATGGGTTCCTGCAGCTAACTGGTAAAGGGAAGGGCTGGGTCCTCCGAGAGACGAGAACGCTGCTGGCTGGCGGCACACACGAGCCCAGGGTTGTACCTGAGAGGGAGCACGCAAAACCTAGAATCCTG
This sequence comes from Cavia porcellus, assembly GCF_034190915.1. Lineage (NCBI taxonomy): Eukaryota > Metazoa > Chordata > Mammalia > Rodentia > Caviidae > Cavia > Cavia porcellus. The sequence goes on from NW_026947505.1 coordinate 17,343,460, forward strand.
AGAAATGGAGGAGGTCAGAGGTTTTGGGAGGATGGAGACATGAGAACCATCTCTCTGATGGAAAAGTAGAGAAAAGAAGGGTCTGTTCTGTGCTTCGGCTGAAACCATTTCAAGGTCCCCCGCTTCCCCTCATCTGCCTCCTCCTCACTGCTGTAACCCAGAGGCTCAGATGCCAGGAGCCGGGCACAGCCAGCCCAGGTAGCACAGATGGGACAGACAGTGATGGTGTTCAGTTTTTTCTTCCCACGCTTTGGAAGGGACTTCGATTTCCTGGGAACAGTGTCATCCATGAAGAAATGTAACCACCTGTGTCCTTCTTCTTCATAGCCCCATGCTGTTTCCTATTGAATTATACCCTCTGTTAACCACACAAATTAACAGGCTTCACACTGGCATTTCCTTACACGAATGCATCACCTCAGTGCCTCAAAACTGAGCTGAAGAAAACCCCAACGCAAGCCTGCAACTATGACCTTGGGCAGAGCAGCCAAGACGACAACCCGTTCGTGTGAACCCCGTACTTTAGATTTTCCAGATGCCAAGTGAGAAGCCCTGTCTCCCATCAGCTCACCCTGCTTCGGGACGGCCGAGTCCCCTCGCCTTTTCCTCCGGGCTCTCTGTGAGCCCCTCAGGATTCTCCCGTCTTGTTTGTTCTCCTGCGGCACAAAAGGAAAATGATGACTTACAAGTTCATGAAAAGTGCACCAGTAAAAAGCTGCTGTCAGAAGGCTTTTTTTCCTTGCTGGCCTTCTCTTCAATTTCACCTCCTAACGGCTAAAGAAAGTAAGAATACAGCTCATCTGCGAGCCATGTTGCTTTTGGCAAAGGTCTAAAGAAATGAAGATGGAAGACCGGTTCCTAGCGGTACGCGCTGGGAGGGTGTGAGTGCCGGCCCATCCCCTCCCCGTACTGTCTCCTCTCGGCCCCACACCCACTCTATCCCGGTCCTCCTCACCCCTCGCTGGCCCCTCTCCCTTGGGCTCCTCTGCTGCTGTCTCTGCCAATCCAGTCTCTCCTCCCCGTCCATCACCTGCTTTGGGCTTCCCACTTACTTCAATGCCAAACACTCCCAGTCTCTATCTGCACTTCTCCCTCTCTGCCTCCAGGAGTCTGCATCCAACGGCTCCTAGCGACGCCCCCTGAGGCTGAGGAGCATCTCAGCTCATGATGGCTGAGTGACTCCGGTTCTCTACTCTTTCCTTGCCTTCCCATTCTCAGACAGTGACGTGATTATCCAGCCGGTGACAACCTAAGATTCTTAGAACCCTGGGGAACCTGCCTCTCACACTGATCCCCAACCACTGCCTCCGAGCTCACACAGCCTCATGCCCAGCCTACTGCAAGACGCCTCTTCCTGGTTTCCGAGTCTATTCTTGCTCATATGTACCTAGGCTACCGAGATCATCTGAACACATAAATCATAAATCCCCCCTTGCCTTTGACTTTCCCACAGCTTCCAATTACACTCAGTGAAGACAAGAACAATGAAGACTTACAAGAACAATTACACTCACGAGCAGTGAAGACGCGCTGCTGGTTTACCACAAGCCGTACCTGACTGTGAACCACACGACTTCCAGCAGCATTCCACTCCTGCCCTGACCCTGAAATCTCCGCTATCTTGTCTCTTTCACATCTCTTCAAAGAGAATGTGCCGCCTACACCCTCACCTGAAGGGTTCTCCCTCCCTAGATGTCCAGTTGCTCTCCATGCTCAGAGCAGGTTCCTCATGATTCAGACCAGTATCTGTGTCACTGTGCTTGGGAAATCCCACTGAAAACTCAACTTGCAGCAGTCCACTGATCCCTAATACCTTATTTTCATTTTAAATATAGCACTTAGGATGAGCTGACATTTCACCTGTTACTTTGGTTTGATTATATGTACCCTCCACAAGCCAGATGCAGCAGCCCACATCTCTAATCCTGGCTACTTGGAGTGTGCCAAGTTAAGGGTCCAGTCTGGGAAACTTAGTTGGACCCTATCCCAAAACAGAACTTTTACAAAGCACTGAAGATGTAGCTCAGTAGTAGAGCACTTGTCCAGCGCATGGAAGGTATCAGGTTCAACCCTCAGAATGGAAAAACAATCTCTGCAAAGAAAGACCATGTCATCTCTACGTATCTTACTCATCTATGTATTCCCAGTTCGCAGAACAGCGCCTAACAATGATCAGTACTCAAAACTGGCCGAGGACTCAAAGCCCTCTTTTCACACTGGAATCACTAACACTGAACTTCAGGGAAAATCTCTGAGTTTTCATCAGCGCAGTGTGAGTGCTTTCCCAGGTGCACCTGGTATTTATGTGCCATTTCCTAGCCACTCTCATAGTTTTATGATATTTGTCTGCAGTTTACCAAAATGGAATTGGCATTTTGCTGGTGAGGGGAACATAACATTCATCTACAAATCTTAAGGTTTTATTGTTGCCTGTTCCCTGAGGAGTAAATTTCAGTTCTTCAACCAGAGAGAAGGGTTCTACGATTTAGTGTCACTATTTTGAGAAGAGGATGGCAAGACATAGAGCAGTTGGTAACTCACCCACAGTGGCAACTTCAGAACCAGCACTGAGAACTCAAACAACTGGTCCAGTGTCTCATCCCCCACCCAGGAGCCACCCTGTGCTCCCTGGTGGCTACAGAAGAGGTACTAACCATTTCATCATCCCTTTCTTCTCCATCCTCCTTGGCGTCGGCTTTCAGAGATAATTTTGGTTTTTTCTTCCGACTACACTTGGAATCCTCTTCCTCATTGTCTTCTGCTGTGTCCCTCTCTTCCTTCTGATCTCTGTTGTGTGCATAACCCCAAAACAGAGAGAGGAAACAACACCTATCAAACATCTACATGGTGACTATCAAATGTACAATTTTTAAAAAGTCACTCGCCAAAGGAAAAATATTTCATTACCAGGAGACAATAATCATGGGCACTAGAATATCATGGACAGGGAACAAGTAAAATCACTATGACATGGTATATGTGCTGGGGAAGAAAGCGGAAATGATCTTGCATGTTAATTTCAAAAGGGGCCCAGCAACGAATGTGAAATAGGTTCTAACAAGTTTATAATGATTTGTCTACTGCTTCTGCCAACTATACTAGTAAAAGAACTTATTTTTTAATTATTTAAAAATACTTGGCTTTAGGACAAAACCAAAGCAAGGACCTATTATTAAGAAAGGCAAATCCAACTCACAAGGCCACGTACAACTTTGGAAAGCATGAGCTGGCCAACAGAAACAACTCCCAAGATTGTGCTGATTAACACACATGAGACGCTCCCACAAAATGTAACCATCTAGCCATGTGTTTATAGCACGGAGCAACGCTCACCAATACGCCTTGCAGCTGAGGAGCTCAACTTGGCCGGGCGGGCCCTCATGGCAAGGTCACATGCTGTACCAGTCACACCGACATCCTCAGCCTGGACCCGAGATCTCCCCAGCAAGACTCACCAGGCCATCCGCACAGCCAGCCACGCATCCCATGGACAACCCACCAGTGGGAAGTCTGTTGCCCAGGTGGAGTTTTAATTGAGTCTCAAATAAAGTGATTTTCTCCTAAATAGGAGAGTATCGTTGAAATGTGTACACACCCAGAAAAATCTAATGCTCTTAGCAGAGGAGCAATCAAACAAGTGGAGGCACAAGGCTGAGGCTGAGGCCGAGGCAGAGGTCATACTGTGGGCAGCACACAGTTCAACACAAAGCTCAGACTAGGCTGACAGGGGTCACTAGCCCTGAGATCTGTGTCGCCAGAGAAACCTCTAGGGGGGCACAGTGGGAGACCGAAAAGGTGCCACATATCAGAGGACACAAAACCTCTACATGTGCAGACACTGCAACCTTGAACCTGCAAACCCATTTTACAGATGGAACAAGGCAAGACCTACTTGTCTTTGATATGCCGAGCGCAGTTCTGGCTGCAGAAGCTTCCTCCGGAAAGGCACTCATCTGCACTGCCATACTGACAACAGTTTTCACAGAACTGAAGCCCTTCTGTCTTTGATGTCGGCTCCTTTAACCTGAAAGGGACTCCAGTCTTCTCTGAAAAGACTGAAGACCAAAAGAAGAAGAAAAGAATCAAAACCGTGACAGAAGGCATTGCAGAATACAAGTAAACTTTTTCTTCTAATCATTTGGTTAGCCACACACTAAGGGAGAAGAATGTTTGTTGAATGAATTCTTAAGCTATAGAATCTGGACCACTCAAATCATTTATACAACAACAACAAAACAAATAACTGGTAGGAAAGATGTAAAAAGCTTGTGAAACATGTAAAAAGCTGTGAACCCTGTAGGTTCAAAGTAAAATACAGAAAACATCATTAGTGACTAAGCTGAGAAGATAAATGACCCATTATAGAACTGTAATGTGTAAGAGCATCTTTGACAAAACTGAAAAGGGGCATTATGTGACTTCTCACTTAGAACCTTTTCATGCACAATTTTGTTTTGCTTAACTAAAACAGCATGTCTGTTTTACTTTTCAGGTGGGAGATCTCCTGAATCACAATTATCTAAATCATTTAGAAACCTACATTACCCTTTGCCTGAATCATTACCAACCATTCATTCAACAAACATTTGTTAGATACCAATTTACACTAGACACTGAGAATGACAGTATAGATCTTGCCCAAGACAGCTCACACTCTAGAAGAGAAGACAGGCAAGAAAATAGATGCTTATAGCAAAACGTGACGCATGCACTATAGAAGGATGAACAAGTTCTGGAAGGAAGGGAAGGGACAGTGATTCTCTTGGCCTGGGGTGAGACCGGGGAAGGATTTTCTGATACACAGTCAGAGTCTGAAGGTCAAGAAGCAATTTCCAGTGGACAGAGAGAAATGGCATTTGAGCCAGAAAAAGCAGCATGAATAAGGTAAGAAGGCACAAAACCACAAGATTTGGGGGGCGGGGCACACAGTTCTGTGCTGCTGGCACCGCAGGAACACAGCGTACAAGGGGACAGAGAGGAAAGAGACAAAGCAGACAGCAGGTGCGGGTCACCCGGCTAAAGAGGCAAAGAGAAGTCAGCAAGTGTGAGACACGCAACCTACGCAGGCTCCTCTGACTTCGGGGTGAGAACGGGGAGGAAGGAGGAGTTAGCAGTGCAGTGACTGCGGAGGGGAGCTGTGCAGGACTGCAGGGGACAGTTAACAGGGCCTGGAGACAGACGGGCAGCGGCGAGTGGTGACAGCAAAGGCCAGATCCGAGCCACACTTGGGAATAAAACCAGGCGCGTTCGGGAGCAGGGCACGGGACAGCAAGGGCAGACTCGGGCCGACTCCTGCAATTCCTGCTTGCCCACCGCGTGGACGGCGCTGAGTTTACAGAAGAAAGAGGGGTCTGGGGGAGGGGAGGGCGAAAGAGAAAAGGACTCGCGTTTCAGACACGTGGCGCTTGAGGTACCTGTGGGACATGCGGGTGGAGATGTCCAGTAGGCAGGTGGAAACACAGGCCTGGAGCTCGGGGCAGAGGTCGGGGCTGGAGATACAGATGCAGGAGTCGTCAGGTGTAGGTGTTAGTGACAACCATTGGAGGAGATGAGAAAAAAAAAGTGGCAGGCGTTTGGCTAGATAACCTGGGTGGGCGATTACGACTCTTATTTTCTCTAAATAAAAAACTGTCAACTAACCTTGAGCTATGACAGATCTGGCATCGGGAAAGAAGAGTTTATAGTTACTATCAAATACAAAAGCCGGCTCCCATCCGTTTCATTACAGAAATTTACCTAGAACGCCACACTCGAGCATCATCCAGTGTATGATAAAACCTCTGGTATTCTTATCTCAAATCTTTCCACGGGAAGAAACAGTGCCGACGGCCCCTTCTTACCTTCTTGAGCGGTCGGGACCATCCAGGTGGTGGTCGCCGTTGCCTTCTTAACGTTTTCCATCTCACTCTCATCTGTAATAACTTCCAGGGCTCCAAACTCATTGACCCGAAACTGGAGACAACACAGCAGAGAGAGGCAAAGCTGCAGAGGCGCTCAGCACAGCAACTGTGTCCTGGCGGACACGTCTTTAGACAAAGGCGCTGTGTGTTACAGGGTATCTTTACAACGTGATACAGTGGATAAGCTTCTACCAATGGGCCAAACTTTGTATCTTACTCACTGTGGAACTGGGCAAGCTGTACTGTATGTCTGAATCACTGATGGCGAACCTTTTACTTACTTGCTTTTTAAATATCCTATCTAACAGGATCGAATGGAACTTCCAATCCTAGCTTTTTGAGGAGTCTCCGCACTGATTTCCACAGTGGCTGCACCAGTCTGCAGTCCCACCAGCAGTGGAGAAATGTTCCTTTTTCCTCACAGCCTCGCCAACATTTGTTACTGGTTGATTTCTTGATGGCAGCCTTTCTTACCCAAATGAAATCTCAATGCTGTTTTAATTTGCATTACTCGAATGACTTTTTATGCTTTGATTGTAACTTGAACAACTACTTCTAAGATAACAATATATAATTGATCAACTAGTTATTTCTTTTTTTTTTTGAAATTGTTTTATTCTACCCTCTTTTCTGTTTTGCTTTTTTTTCTCTAATTAAAAAAAATCCTATTTATTGATTGATTGGTACCTGGGATTGAACTCAGGATCTCATGCTAGCCAGGCAGGTGCTTGTGCCACTGAGCTAAATCCCCGGCATGGTGAATCTTTTAGAGGTGAGAGCCCAAACTGAAACCCACAACTCATTTATTCCCTGTAAAGTGCCAATACTGCAATTAAACCTGAATTTATGTGTAATTTAACCTTTAAGTTTCACCCTGTATTTTAATTTAGAAGAAGCAATTCATAAACATCTTTTGTCTTAAAAGCAAAACAACACAGGTGCCATAGGTTGCCCCCCCGGCCTGTGCCCCCCACAGTGTACCTGGATTATACTTGTCCTTTCAGACATTCTTTGGGCTGACTTATTTTTTATTTATTTTATCACTTATTTAATTATGCATTAATTTAAAAAATTACAACAAGGTTTATTCTCATAGTTGTGACTGATTTCTTCCTAATTTCCTATAAAACAAAATGGCAGGAGAGACTCACTCATTTTAACAGACGATGAACAAGTGCAAATACCCAGATTCAAAAGCACCATAGAACATTTTTAGGGCTTTCATCAAAACACAGATAAGCATGCAAACAGATAGTATGGAAGCAAAGCCCCCATTTCCCAACCTAAAAAAATCTATTGGGTCAGCATGCCACCTACATTTTTATTTTATTAAATGATGCCCTGATGTAAGTCAGAAAAATCTTAACCAATAATTAGCAACCATTATTGTCTCTACCAGGAGCAAACAGAACTTTATAAAGATCTTCTACGCACAGTCTGCGATTACTGGGTACTTTCTAGGCTGAATGAGTTGACAGGGCTGAGGAATGAGACACTGTCTCCCCTCTGCTGTGTATTCCCATACAAGTTCCCAGGTAACAGGTCTGCAGAACAAGTCAGTTCAGGAGGTGGCCCACGGTAATTAGATGGGAAAGAGCTAAATATAACTGCATTGTTAAGAAAATGACACCTTAAGACAAACAGATTCTTAATGTTCAAATCCAAACATACAGTATTTCAAAATAAGGCTGACACTACCATCTACTGGGCAAGAGTAGAAAAAACAGGCCATCGTGATAATTATTAATTAATGATATTAAAGACTATAATAGAAAATAAATTCTGAATTCAGGGAAAAAAAGACACAAACTTCACAGTTCACTTCAGGTAAGTAATTTTACTTTTATTACATGTTACTGATGCTAATGTGTTTTCATCTGACAAATACAAAATATGCAAAATGGTCCAAACATTGAAGTTCCATTACATTAAACTAAAAGCACCCTGTGACTGAGGTTTGCAGATTGTTGCTAAACTGCAAGTCAACTTGAGTTTCTTTTTTCTTTCTCTTTTTCCTTTTGGTATCAAGAATGGAACTCATGACTGCACTTTCCAAGCGGGCGCTGTGCTGCTGGGTGAGCTCCATCCCTGGCCCCTCACCCTGCATCTCAAATACTGAGAGAGAGAGAACCACTGTGTGTAATATCCAAGGAAAAACACTGCACTGCGGTGTGTGGACATGTTGGGCTCAAATACTTTTAAAGCTAAAAGTTAACAACCCCAAATAAAACATTTGAGCTCAGTCATTTTCTCCTTCTAGTGCCAAAAACTGACCCACAGTCAAAATAATAAGTAGAAATGCAGTATCACATGGGGACACAGGGAACTCCTTCCTGCAAGTCATAGATCCACAGACAGATTTCAAAATGCACTGCATGAAATACAAGCAAAATGGTGGTCCATGTACACATACAGGGGTGGAGGTTAAGACTCATCAGATCTTCAAAAGCACCCATCCTGAAAAAGCCTGAAAAAGTAATGCACATCTATCTGCTCTTACTGAAGTCCCTCTGCAAAGGTAAAACCCTCCAAGCATTTTCAAAATACCCGGCCACATGCAAAAACATATGGAGAAGAAACTATTCAGTGGCTTCTCCACTTGGATTTACTGTGTCTCCCAGAGTCCCTACTGCAGAAAATATTTGCACAGGTTCTAGGCACTGCAGAGGTCCCAAAATAAAGCTTCAGAAAGACCAACAGATTTCCTAACTTTTCTTCCCAATTAAACATACAGGTTCTGAAACTGGTACAGCATTTACAAAGTTACTTTTTAAATTGTCAGTTCTTTTAATTTAAATAGTTAAAAAAAAAAGTAGAAAACGTGTCAAGTGGCTCCATTTTACCAACAGTATCAAAATTAAAAGCTTTACAAATGTGTCTTATTAAGTCAATGAAACAGGATAGCTCTTATGTGGCTATATCCAGGTCAATCAGCAAACTATTATACCTAAACTATGCAAGAGGTGGCTAAGATTTTGTTGGTTTGGTTTGCTTTGGCTTGAACCTTAACTTAATTCTCTACTTCTTTCGGCTATTTTTGCTCATCTTTACTAATAGATCCTTAAGCCGAGGATTTAGTTCAGTGGCCTAAGTGCCTGCCTGGCAAGCGCACAGCCAGGAGTTCGATCCCTGGTACAAAAAAAAAAAAAAAAAAAAAAAAAATCCTTAAGAGACCCAAAAAAGGTCTTATTTTTGTTTTATTACTTTCAGTGTTGAAACCTGGATTCTAGTTACAGCACCAATGTGTGTTAAGGGCAAAGCTGTTTGGTGACTAAACCGACTGAGATATTAATCAAGACAAGGCAAAGCATGCCTTTAGAGTGGGGTGAATTTAACTGAGATGCTTCTGCCTCCGGGGCTGCAGGGTCTTGCTTGCAGCTAAATGGCAATTATTCTTACTAGATAAGATGGGCTATCTCTCTGGAGAGTCTCCACAGTCTTACCCAGGGACTCTGAAACTAAATCCTAGTGACCCACAGGCATAATTCCCTGGAGGTAAATTTCAGACACCACAGAAGTTCAGGTATGGGAGCTACTTGGGCACAGAGAGCCCTATCAGACACCTCTCCCCTGCCACTGAGTCACCTGCCTGTGCTTATAGCTGACCCTGACACATGAATCTACAAGTATTTATTTGCTTTCTTTCCTTTTTTTTTTTTTTTTTTTTGGTCTTTTTGAGACAGTCTCACTGTGCAGTTCAGGCTGGCCTTGAGTTCACATTACAGCCCGTCTCAAACTCACTATGATCTTCCTGCCTCAGCCTCCCAAGTGCTGGGATTACAGGCCTGTGCCACACACCCGGCTACAAATGAGGCCAAGGTAAAGTTGCCAAAGCTCTACTGAGTTAGACAGAAATGCCTTATTAATGACTACACTGCTTTGGGAAGTGGCCTTGCACCCTGCTGTTTGCCCTTGAAGCTATTCCCTCTTTCGGGAGACCCTCTCCTGCCCTCCTCCTCCCACCATCTTCCCTTAAGAGTTGTCCTTGGAAACTGCTTTTTCCTCTACCTGAAGCCCAAATGATACTTGCTTTTCAAGGCCGCCCTGATTGCTATGGCTGAAATGCATTTTCACCACCTACATCCCCATAACACTTTCCTTGTATCTCTGCTGAAAGGAAAATGTTCTCCATCTTTAGAGGGCAACAGAGCAGGGTTGGGAGAATGGATTTTAATACCAGATGCACCTCATCTTAAGACTTAGCTCTAAGGAGCTAACCACCCTGGACCTCCACTAGACTGTCAAAGACAGGCACTACCTGAAACTGCCTCATAAAAGGATTCAATAAAGATGCAGCTTCCGCCCATCAGAGAGTAAGGTCCTCTCCTCCCCCACTACTGCACCCAAAGGTGTCTGCACCCACTTACATAAGGCTGCAGGGGTTAGAGCTCTATGCTGCAGAGGGGAAGGAACAGGAACAGTAAAAAGGGCTCAGAGTATGGGTCATAAATGAGATGCGGCCACAGAGGAGGAGAGTAGGGGGCCTCTATCCTGTGAAACACACACACTCACTCACACTCACACACACACACACACACACACACACACACACACCCTCCTATGAGAAAAATGATCCAAACCATGCCATGAAAGGTCCAGCATAATGGGCCAGAGTTCATCAGCTTGCACCAAGGAAAGTCCTTCAAAATGACAAACACTGAAGCCTATGAAAACCTGTTCCCATAGCAGAAAACTGACCTTTCTGCACAAGCTGACTGCATTAGCTGAAGGGACTTAGGCTGCTCAGGCTACCACACTGTCAGACAATTCACAGCCCTTACTAAAAAACAAAAGCCGCATAGTGCAGAACCGGCAACGCATGATATGAGAATGTAAGTTTCATGGTTTATTCAACGTTCTTTGCAATGTTTTAATTGCATGAAAAATTAATTTTGCAATCAGCTCTCTTAAACAACTTAGATTTTAATGTAGGAAGTGAATTAGAAATCCTAAGCAACATAATCAAAGCCCTAGTCTCTAAATCTCAGATCAAAGGGGCTACAAAGCTGAAAGTAGTTTTTAAATTATTTTTTAAAAGTGAAGTGCTAAAGCTGGGTGTGGTAGCTCACACCTGTAATCCCAGCACTCGGGAGGCTGAAGTGGGAGGATCCTTGCGAATTTGAGGCCAGCCTGGGCTACAAAGTGAGCTCTAGGCCAGCCTGAACTGCATAGCGAGACCCCGTCTCAAAAAAAGACAAAAAAAGTGAAGTGCTAAACTGTCTGCAACACGGAACATAAAGTGAACTGGACACCTGGCAATTATCCCAGTAATCAGATAATCAAAATGTTGTATCGAATAATTTAGATTACAAAGCCCACTAATGGTTTGATTACCGGATTAATGATTTAATTACCTAAAATGCAATCCTTAGGTAACCTTAAAACAATCCAAATTACCTAGAGTTGGAAATTTTAACGTCAGTGCTAACTCAGCTGCTAGGCTTGGTGGCTCACGCCTGTAATCACAGCACTGGAAGACTTAGGCTCCTGCCCCAAGTTCAAGGCCAGCCTGATAATGAAACCCTGTCTCAAAAAGCGCCCCCCTAAAAAAAAGGGAAAAAAAGCTAACTCAGCAAAAGTTACAAATTTTATCATCTACCTGACACTGAAAGAAACAACTACTGGAAAAGTAAAAAAGCATGTACAACAAAAATAAGCAATAAAAAGGTAGTTTACGCAACACAATGCAAAACCAGAAAATACGCAATCTTGTTTTATTATATATATATATTCATAACAACTTTATGATCTTGAATGTTACTACAGATTCTAATGCCCTCATTTTACAAATAAGACTTCAAAATTCAGGACTCTGGATAATTTGACAAAGTTCAGCAGGGCAGTATTTAGTTGACATTATGAGAGTTTGAGAAACAATTTTTTTCTCAAAAGTTTTCAAAACTCTAGAAAAAACTCAGGTAGAATCATCAGTAGTCCATTAATTCTTCATTTCATGCAGAAGAAATCTGATCCAAAGAGATAAGCTGAGTTGGTCAAGGTCACTAAAAACCCAACTTCTCTTTTTAAACTAATTTTAACTGATATATAGTTTCTGCATATTTGTGGGTACACTGTGATAATTCTCTACATGCATACAATGTAATGATCCGGTCAAGGTAATTTCTGGCACTGAAAAAAATATACTACCCCCTCTCCTCTAGCATCTGCCACTCTTAAGGATTAGGGTACTTCAGCCTCTTCCTTTCCACTGTGAAATGCATGTTTATGATCTGAGAGTGCAGTCATCCTACCGTGCTGCAGAACACTAAAACAAATTCCTCCTACCTCCTTGTTTTGGCACCCTCTAGGAAAACCCACCCCTTCTCCAGATTTCATGAAACTTCATTACAGTATTTTTCACCCTGAGCTCAGACGCTGGCACACTGCACTTGATGAAACTTAAGGTAACTAAGCCACAAGTATTTTTCCAAACTGCACCACCAAGGAAGACTAAGGCCAGCTTGGCTATGATACTTGTCACAGCCACCAAGAGGAATTCGATTCCAAGAAACCTGTACCCCACAGCAGCAATTCCTATTCGAGGCAGCACCCATCAAGCACTGAAAAGGAAAGCCAGCCTGATAGGGAGGTGAGACATTCAAACACCTAACGACCAAATACAAATTCAGAGTCTAAAGGCCACAGACAGGTTCAGGGTCTCAGATGAAAAGCAAATTAGAAATGAGAAGAAGTGGGGCGGCCCTGTGCCCAGAAAGCTGCTTGCACAACTGTGTCTTTTGGGGCAGCACTGGTGGCCCCAGCGCGGCCTTGGCAAGCTCAGAAAGGATCTAGGGCCATCACCTAAAAAGTTAACAGGCTGACGCTTCCAAAGACAGTGTTCATCACCCCAAAAGCAGTATGACTTACAGGAATCATCTGCTTCTGAACGTGGGGTGGTACAAATATCCGTTACGCACACTGCAGGGAGACAAACGGTCCTATTTATTCAAGATCTTAACATTATCTGATTGAGTTTTTAAATGAGAACACAAAGGCACAGGGAACATGGTCATTCAGTTCACAAAGCCAATACTACAAATACCCAAGTAGCTAGGTCCTCTGAGACTGTCATTTCTGCCTCTATGGCCATCATAATAAGAGTCCAAAGTAAAACAGTCCTGGAGATCAATTTGCAAAACAAACACAGGCTGCAGAACTTTTCCCTCACCTCCTAGCCCAAGTAACAAAAGTATCTGCAATCCACGAGCATTTCAAACTGTCATGTGAGTGTATTATAGATGTCTAAGCATTAGCTAAAACTGAAGCAGTATGCCCAAGGCTTTTCTGTCTTATTTCCTATGTGTATTCATTTTAAAGTAAACACACAGGTGCACAGGCACACATACACACACAGTGATGTGTAATAAAGGCAGCTTACCTTCAAGTCACTTCCAGGTAATGTACCCACGCCATCTTTCCAGTCCATAACACTGAACACATCAAACTCTTGGCCGCTTGTGCTGGAGGCGGATTCAGTCATGATTTCTTTTTTAACCTCAAAGGGGGGGGGGGGATAAAGCAGAACCACTAAATACTCCACAGGCAAGTTAGTTCTTTACTGAACGATCATCACTTTGGTTTTCCTTCATTATCTGATTTTCCTGACCACCAGATCCCATACCAACAGATCTAAGGTAACTGTTCCAAAGGTATCTTCAATGGGGCTGGGGAAAGCACAGGGGTAGCCTAGGCACACAGCCTAGCATGCGTTTCAGGGCCAATTCCACCCCATAACCACATAGGTATTCATCATGAACATTTTCTCATGGTGCAACCTCTAGATGATAGGAAAAAAATACAAGTGTTATGATAAACTTTGGCTGTTCTTAAAAGCAAAAGGAATACATCAATTCACGGCATTTTCACTTAAATTTAAAAGCAAAAGGGTGATACTATATATTGAATCCCTTGCCCTATAGAAAGGTTTTTGCTTTTTTATTAGCACCAAAAAGATAGTAGGTATGGTGAAGAACAGAATTTATACAGTAGTCCTCTTATCTTCTTGGGAGATAGGTTCCAGAAATTCCAGTCCACACCTGAAAACACACAACGGTACAAGTCCTCCATACAACTAAAATGTGTTCCCACACATATATACCTGTGATGAAGTTTAATTTATAAACAAGGCGCAGTAAAAGATTTAACAGTTTACTGAAGCAGCAACCTCAGCACGTGGTTTGGGTTTCTTTTCTCATTCAGCTGAGATGCTTCGTCTTCTCGCTGATAGGAAATAATTCATGACTTGTGTTTGGCATATTCAAAGTCAGTACGCTCACAGTCTGTGTGAGTGCTCTGGCAGCCTGGGGCCGTTACTGAGTGACGTAAGGATTCTCTGAACACAAGCTCTGTGATATCCCCGAGACACAGACTACATGACTGACAGGAGGGTAGTGTACACAGCATGGACACGCTGGAAACACAGTGATTCTGGACTGGACAGGACAGCGTAAGATTTAATCATGCAATGCAGAATGTAATTTAAAACTTCACTAATTTCTGGAACTTTCCGCTTAACATTTTTAGACCTCAGGAAACTAAAAGCTCAAAAAGTTAAACTATGCATAAGGGAGGACCATTGAATAAAGTATTGATAAACACAAAAGAGGCCATTTTGATAGTTGAAAAAAGAAAAAAAAGTAGGAAAATTCAGGCAATTATTGACTGTCATATAGTCAGCTCCAGTATTTGTGCTCCATACGACAAATGCACAATGTGACTGATCCTTCGCAAAGTCAATTTTCAGTTTAGTTGAAATATCTGCCAATTTGTTATTCTAAGAAATAGGAAAGCAAGTCTTAAAATATACAGCAAATACCAACAATTAGGCTGTGTTAAGATAACCAATTTGGCCAGTAAAACTGTGATAGTATTTTTATTTCCATTTTTTAAATTGCAAAACAAACTGCTTTCCATAATCACATGATTGGTGGCACTACTCAGTGTTCCCAAACTGTCATCTGCGAACATGAGATGAACTGAGGAAGTAGCTGGTTTGGTATCATTCACAACTGACAAGGGATCAATAGATCCGAAATCTGATTGGACAGTATTAGTATGAATCCATGTATTTCACTTTTTACTTTTTATGTGTATTTTCTAGCTTTATCTGCAAATAATCAGTAATCAGGTGAGCAGTGGGGTGCTTGGACTGCGGTATGTAAATACCGTTTCTCCCAAATCCCTCCAGAGAAGGTTCTGGTTTCTGCACAGTGGCAGGAAATGCCGGGAGCATCTTTTCAACCAAGAAAGCAAAGAAGCTTTTATCAAAGGCAACAGAGTCGTACACAAAGACCTCAACTGAAGGGGCACCTGGCAGCCAGAGCAAGGCAAAGCAGGTATATCCTCATTAGCTTCAGTGAACTGCAGTATATCCAGGAGGTTTAAAACCACGATCTCACATTTTTGATCCTCAAATCACAACAAACACACACATAGCACACCTCACGGGCCATCTCTGGAGGACACAAGGGAACCAATTCCTTGTTTAGACAAAAAAAATGCTTGTGAATTATTTGACATGCAAGCTAAATGGGCTGCTTTCTTACATGCAGTATCATTTTTGCTAAACAAACTGTGTTATTTGGATTTAGGTGACCAGCCACGTATCAGGTCGCAAGTTAATGAGGTAAGCCCATCCCATAAAGGAAAATACTGACAGTATTTGCTGCTCACGATAAAATTTGAGCACCTAGGGGAAACTTGGGATTTTGGAAAACTTGTATCCAACGACATGAACTGGAGAGCTTTCCTATTAAGATTTCACTGAGGAGCTGGGCAGGTGGCAATAAGAATGTGTGGCAGGGAAAATTTCACAGTGAACTACGTCAGTGTTTACAAGGTCTGCACAGTTCAGCAAGGCAACAGCTTCCCAATGACCAGGGCACAGCATGATGAAACTATGCAGGGTGAGGGGATCCAAAGTCCAGAGAGACCGTGAGATTTTAATGCAAAAGACTAGGGAAAGCCCACTGGTGAGGAGGTTTCAAGCTACACAGTCAACTATCCTTTAACTAACTGGCACCAGCAAGCTTTGTGTGGTATCAGGGAAGAATGTCCTGTTACTGTAAAGGCTAATACTTCTATTTTCTGATGTCATACAAAGTGTGAGCAAAATAGGTGGTGATCATTAAAATTTTATAAAGTATTAAAGTAAAAGATGCATCGCCCCTAATCCCTCTTAAAGTACCCCCGTTATTTCAACCACTTATCCCACTGCTCTCTGCCACTTTTCTGTAGCATAAACATGGTAATCAAAAGGACAGTGAGCACCACTGCCATGGAAGAGCAGGGTCACGAAAACATGAGCCCAGGTCCCCATCTGCTGTATCCGCTGGACCTGGCACCAGGTGACTCCTGGCTCTTCCCCAAACTCAAAATGACCATGAAAATCAACATTTTTTAATCAATTGAGGCCACTAGACAGCCACACAAAAGGAGCCCAGAATTTCTCCGGAAAGTGGCCAGAAGACGGGATGAATGGGCCTGGAAGGAGGGGAGGGTTTCTGAGAAGGATTAACAGTCACATGTCTTTTGCTACATTAAAAAAAAATTAACAGTTTGACATATGTTCCAATCACAGCAAGTCAGATTTTCTTCATGTCCTGTACTTCAACCCAAACGCTGTGTAGCAACAGACAATGCAGAAGTGGATGGAAGACTCCAGCCACCTGCCAATGTACTAGGTATGAAACAGGTTTGCAGAAATGTGAAACGCCACTTCTCCCATATTTTTTTTTGTTTTGAAATTATGACTTTCATAAAAATTACGACACCACATATTATCACATGCTGGGCTTATCATTGTCATTTTTAAATAAATAGGTTGAATCTATTTCTAATTCAGTACCCATACAAACAATATTTCTTTAACCTTTAACCTTAAAACACTTTTAAGTATAAAGGCGACAAAAGTCTGCTATATGATAAAAAACTCTTTTTTCCCCTGGTGGGGGACAAAAAAAAGGAACTGCAAAGAAAACAATAAAACAGCTTAAAAAGAAATCTGAAATTTAGATTAAAAGACAAATTAACCAATCACATTATCACGATTCATTGATCCTAACTTAAATTATTTTTTAAAAAATGATTATCCAGGGGCTGGGGATTTAGCTCAGCGGCATAAAGCACCTGCCTTGCAAGCAAGAAGTCATGAGCTTGCTCCCTGGTACCGATAAAAAGTTAAAAAAAAAAAAATGATTATCCAAGTCAAGTGTAGCAGCACATGCCTGTAATTCCAGCACTCAGGAGGATGAGGCAGGATAATCCTTGCAAGTTCAAGACCAGCCTGGGTTACAAAGTAAGCTCAAGGCCAACCTGAACTGCACAGCAAGACCCTGTCTCAAAAATACAAAAATAAATAAACAAAATAAAATAAAATAAAAAAAGATTATCAGACAGCAGGGGAAATAGTACCTATTGCCTGGTAACAGAAATATTGTTTCAAGGGGTAATGATAAGGTATAAGGGGAGTTCTCCCTCAGATTTTTCAGACACAAACTGAAATAAATAGATGAAATAACATGTGAGAAATTCGCTATAAATTAATCACTGTGGGTAAAGTGGTAAAATAAGACTGGTAGCAGGCTGGGAATTGTCCAGATACACATACAGTCCACAACAGTTTATTATACTACAGCCTAACTGTGTATATGTTTGGGAAAAACCCCAGATGTTTTAAAAGAGTAGTCTCTGTTCATATGCAATATGCATTCATTATTAATAGTCAATAAAAAAAAAAAACACCAAAAGCTTGTGCTTCTTTGAACGATAGCTAACTTGGAAATTTCCAGGTATTTTCTTTTTTTCCCTCTAACCAGAGAAAAATATAAAATATTAGACTTTGAAATGTATGCAACTTGAATTTGAATAAGAATCAGATTTTACCATCATTAAGGCTTAATCCTCAAACTAAGAAGTAGGATATAAAGGTCTGGGGAAGAATTAAACTAAGAAATCGTGGAAATAGGAAATGAATGAAGACTTGTACTTATATTTTTATTGGCCTCCTCTGCCACTCCAGGGGTAAAGGTCAGCAGTGAAACTGACCCCCTACTAAGGGATGCCAAATGGCAACTTTTTCCTGGTAGACTGCAGAATGACAGAATAATTTCCTCCCTGCTGGATAAACTCAGCAAAACCGTAACCTTTCGTGTTTTCCTACCTGGAAGCTCCACATGCACAAACTGCACAGCCTAGGAGGATAAATTGAAAAGCCAGGATGCTCCAAAGCTGCGGTAAATATTCATTACGGGCTACAAGATACATCAGAATATGCTTTTGCTACACAAAACATTAATAATGTTACATAGTGTACTCGGCCTGTAACCACATATCTAAAATATGTAAAAATTGTTTCCATCTATTTTTTTATTCTAAGGTTTATGGCTATTTTGTATTAAATATTATAGCACAGAAACATTTACTGTCCTGTCTTTCCCATCATCTAATTGTATTAAATCCACTGGCAACTTTCACCGCCCCAGGAAATCTGGATGCTATAGCAGACTGAGTTTTCCCTTAACTACTGATCAGGTGGAACAGCTAACAACCGGTATTATTTTAACAAAAGCTGCTGGTTCTAAGACACTAAGTTTTCCTGCCTGGTTTCAAAGTCCATGTGACTGCATCCCTGCATACAAAGGCAGAGTTCTTTCACTTCATCAAATCATGTTCTCAAAGTTTAAGCAATTTTCAATACTTAGAAATGTCCTTTCTTGGTTTAGCTTCCGTAATTACCACTTGATGCTGGTTCCATAGAGTCCAGTGTGTAACCGTTATGTCACAAAACCAGGGTACAAAAACCAGGAGAGTACTAGAGTCACAGCTATAGTGCTTCACATAATGCAGAAGACTCCACCCCAAACCTCCTGTTAAATGGTGCTGAGAGTTTCACATGCTACCCATCTTAGGAAGTAATACAATGAGTGATTTTCTTTTCAGTGCTGACGACTGAACCCAGGACCTTGCATATGGTAAGAAGTGTTCTATCACTGAGCTACACCCGATTTGCATTCGACAATTCCGCGTTCCACGTTCGGGAGTAGTGGTTACACAGCATGTGCTCTACATGTACAGGATTCTGCATTCAATCCCCACGCCCTGAAAATTCCTATGTTGACAGATAACGGAGAAGAGGGACCTCTTACACTCCTTCAAGGGGCAGTGGAAGCTGCACTACAGAAATCAAACACTCAAGATCCAATCTTACAACTCAGCTCTTCTACTTCTAGAAATTTCTTTTACAGAATTGCATTTTTGTATCAAAATTATAAACATCCCAAATACCCATCAGTGCAGTACAAATGTAATTCAATCCACACAAAAGTGTGCGATGCCATAGTAAAGGGTGAGGAAACTCGACATCCTGATGTGGAAAGAAGCCGAAGGTAACACTAACCCTATAATGGCAGGTATGGCACCAACGCTGTGCCACCCTCTGTGTAATATAAAAGGGGTGCACACAAACGGGTGAGCCGCTTGTATATACACAGCCTACCTCTGGAAGATTCATCAGGAGCTGGGAATACTGGCTAATACCCTAGAAGAGGCAACGGCTGGCTACAAGATGGTCACAGACGGATTTCCTCCCTCTGTATATTCTTGGGTGTACCTGGTAAATGTTCAAATATCTTCAATTATCAAAATGTGTTTTTAAGTTGTTTTGTGTTGCCAGGCATGGTGGCGCACCCCTGTAATCCTTGCACTCGGGAGGCTGAGGCAGGAGGATCAATGGAAGTTCAAGGCCAGCCTGAACTACACAGAAAGATCCTGTCTCAATCAATCAATCATAAATAAAAATTAACTTCTGCTTAAGTCGAGTGCTGAGGACCGAATGAGGGAACATGGAAATATTTATGAAACAGGGCCTAGCCACAGAATAGAAGTTTCAGATAAATTAAAGACGGAAATGTCAAATGCAATGATGAGTCAGACACACTGTGAACAAAACTACCAAGCGCTCCAAAAGGAATTAAGTGGAAAAGATATGCACACTTGTTTCGATACGTACTCCAGACAGTACAAAAATCACTCATCACAGTGAGACAAGCAGCCAAGGGTTTCATAACTGTTTTGGTTGTACTCTGGTAGCTTATAGAAGGAATAATGTGCTTGTTTTTTGTTTTTCAAGATGTGACTGCCACTGGCTTGGGACCTACCTTCCCTAACTGTCAAGAATCTGCTCTATCTGATTTTCACTGGAAATCAACATGCCGTGTGTGTGTGTGTGTGTGTGTGTGTGTGTGTGTGTGTGTCCTGGGTAATCCTTCCTTCCTCCTCTGCCTTGCTCCTATCTACCTTGTGCAGATTGAAGACAGGCACAGAGAGAGGTGGGGCAGATTCTCCAGCAGCAAACTCGCCAGTTGGGGGCCCAGATGGAAGATGGCAAGAAACCTAGGGTGCTGGGCACACAGCAAAACAGTGCGAGGCGGCGGTGGTGGTGGTGGACAGGGAGTCCCCTGAGGAGGGGACTGAGTGCAATGAGCCATTCCTCACAAACCAGTGTTCTCCCCGAAGAAAGGGTACTGAGGAACATGTCAGCGAGCTGAATACCCGTAATCTCACCACTGGGGAGACTGAGGCAGAAAGATCACCACAAATTAGAGGCCTGCCTGGGCTACATAGGGGTCCGAGGTCAGCCTAAGCTACAGTGAAACCTTGCCTTATTAAATAAATAAATTAATTAAAATTAAATTAAATGCCAAGCAGAGAGCTATTAGACTAGCTAAAAGTTTTAATCATTTTATACCTGCTTTCTTTGGAAGTCACGTCTCATGGCTTTGCTGTTATCAGGTGTGACTCTGAAATCAGGGTTGGGGGATGCAGGTCAGGAGCTGAGTGTGGCTGTAAAAGGGGGTACAGTTCCCTCAAAAGCCTAATGAGATTAAAAATCTTTGGACTGGACTAAAATTCTGTCACTCAGATGACACCTGGGGATGGGCTCAGTGGTCCAGTCTGGGGTTAATAAAGCCACAGCCCCCCTTGGAAGGAGTCAGCGGGGAACGTGAGCCCTGAGATCATAACTGCAAACCAGGCAGGGGCAGCTGTCTGGAGAGGAGAAGCACAGCCCTGGGCAAAGCTGGGCTTCCCTGCGGGAGGGAGCTCAAGGCCTGTTTGGGTGCCGCCAGCAAGGCCACTGACGAAGGAGGCTTTCTGCTTGCTTTGGAGATAGGGATCATGCGTCACCAAGCAACGCTGTACCTCGCTCCAAGAGAGGACACAAAGGTCCTGAAGTCTCCGGCCAGCTGGCTTCAGGGGCGCAAATCAAAGGACTCCACGAATGCCACCCCACTCCGCCACACCCTTCTTTCTGTCCCTCACCCTTCCCCAAATGACCTCTCCCCTTGCATCCTTTTGCCTGCACTTTTTAAATTATGACAATTACCTGCCTGTGACTGCAGACGATTAGACTGTTAGAGCCTCAATTTCCCCAACTGTCAGCCCAAGGCAGCAACCAAACTTTTTTTATGGACCAGGGAAGATCACCTAGATAGCACCTTAGTTGTCTCATGGCAAACAGGCCATACGATGGTGGTTTCTTGTAATTATCTAGTTAAACAACTGTTCTGAGTTCAAAAAAGCTTACCACCCTTTAAAAAAAAATTAATTCTGTGTGTGGTGGCACCACCAGTAATCCCAGCACCGGGGAGGCTGAGGCAGGAGAGTCACAAGATTGAGCTCCGCCTGGGCAACATAGTGGCTCAGTAAGATACGCTCACAAAATCTTTAAAAAAACAAAAACTGAAAAAGGACAGAGGATGCAGTTCAGTGGGAAGGCCCTGGGTTCAACATACTACACCCCAGCACACACCCACACACATACACAGCGCGCACGTAGTAGATACCTTATAAATAGTACCTCTTCCTATTTACGTGTGTCATAAAGTGAGCCCTCCAAAGCATCAGAGAAGACCCTGCTGCACTGGAAGGAAGGTGAACCTGAGCCCGCTCCTCCCTGGAGGGCCCTGCAGTGGCCACACCACCACCACACTGGCCTTCAGCCAGACGAGACTAAAGGCCAGGGCAACGTTCCCCAAAGTCCACTCCCCCAAGCCCACTCTGTGGGGAGCCATGGGACCATTTTGTGATGAATAAGCAAGCCTCACTCCCTGGCAACCTTTGGGTCACCCTCAGTGTGATGGTGTGGCCACCTGCACAGCACTGTCTCAGCCCTGTGACCACGGCGACAGGTCCTGGGTGTGGAACAGTGTCCTTGACATCCCAGCCTGCGAGTCCAGCCTGACAGAGCGACCCTGGAAAAGGCACGGCTCCCACATCCCAAGAGCCCACCCCCACCCCTAGCTCTGAGTCTGACCCTCTGGTCATCTCCTGCCACTTTCACCACACAGAGACAGCTTCACTCCTCCTTGGGAGAAGTCCCAACCCCCAGCCATGCGGAAGGCCACAGGAGGCCAGCTGCCTAAGCCATGACGGGACCCCACCATAGCGGGCCAACGGGAGTTCCCCAACGCTTCTCACTTTAAATGACTTCCCCATGTTACCTGACTCTCACAGCTCTCTTTATTCTACAGATGAGAAAACTGAGGGCACCTGGCCAAGAAATAAACTCTCCCTCCCTCCCCGCGGACAGCAACACACTGAATTCAGGCAACAGAAGACGACTTAATGGGCTGGAACAGTGACAAGCAAACGCTGTGGAGCCAGAGCTCTGGGTTCAAATCTCAACTTTAGCTTACCAGCTATATAATCAACTAGGCACAGCCTACCGGCTCTTCAGCCTGCCGCTCCTCCCGCTGCAAAATGGAGCGGAATTTCTAATTCACACAGACATCGGACCCTTTTCTAAAAGGTCCTGGAAGCTGCAGTGCTCCTCACCATGGACGCTCAGCCCATTAGAGCTACAGAGCATGGAAGAAAAGCAGACAAGCTGCCCGCCGGCTTGCACCTGCCCTCAAGCCCCAGGCTGTGGGTGGCCCAGGCAGCACGGTGGAGATGATAACCGCTCGAGGTCAGAACCTCAGCACTGCGGAGCCCTGTGCCATCTTTCAGGAGCGCAGAGAGTGGGGTGGGGGGAGGTCGTAAGGGACAAGGGCCAGGCTCTGAGACGTCATGGACAAGCAGCTTGCAGAGGCCTGTGACAGTTTCCCACCTGTCCCATCGGTAACTGCCAGTTTTGCAAAGTTCTTCTGAAATTAAAAAAAAAAAAAAAGTAACTTCCTACCTCACAAAAAAACCTCATTTCTGAAAAATGTTACCCCACATTGGCTGGGCCACCGGCAACTTTATGGTGCCACAGGGGCCTCCTAGCATATCAATGAGGGTTCAGGACCTGCCTTCCAGACAGCCGGGGCAGAGGGGAACAGAAAATCTTACCCAGGCAAGAGGGTGGCAGGTAAGGAGAGAAGAACGCTGCAGCCCCCCACAGAGCCGGCCAAGGGACCCCAGGACGGGGTTTCTCTCCCCTAGACAATGCACATGCACATGACACCCGGGGCGAACAGCCGGAAGACAGCAGCTACCGACTGTAACACCCGGCGCGCTACCCACCTGCGGGAGGTGTGGAAAGAGACCCTGGTTTACTCACATGTGACCCTGTGAACTCACGGCTGCGAGCAAGTTTAACAAACGAATGAACGCATGGGGGAAATGCAGCAGACTCCTGCAGAGGGCATCAGGGGAGAAATTCACTTGTCCATCTACTTTACATTCAGCAGAGAAAATTCCAAGTAATGATGGGCTGCTAACTATTTTGTTCATCTCCGGCAGAAGCATAACATTACTGCTCCAAGTATCTCTCCTTACTTAAGCATCAGTGAAGAACACATCAAAAGTAGTTCAATTCAAACCCCTAAAACAAGCTTATTCAATAAGGAGAAAACTCTAAACTCACGCTTGAAGCCTCTCTCAACAAACACACTGCTAAAAGGAAATCATTTCGTTTCCTTCCAAATCAAGTGTGATGGATACACCTTTGATATTCTGCTCACCCTGCCTGATACAAGCTCCAGACTGCACACATGTTGGAATTGAGATCTGTGGAGGGAAGATGTGAAATTTTGCCCTGAGGACCCACATTCGTAGATTTGAGGCAGGCAAAAACACCTTCAGTGTAGGAAGTGAAATCCCAATACAATCAAAAACAAATCCTTGAACATCTGAGATTTCTATTCTCAACTTTCCTTGGATAACAGATGCAGGCTTTAAGTATCAACTCAGGCTGGGTATGGTGGTGCACGCCTGTAATCCCAGAGCTTGTGAGGCTGAGGCAGAAGAATCACTTCAAGTTTGAAATCAGTCTGGACTATACAGTGAGTCCAAGGTCAGCCTGAACCACACAGTGAGACCATTTCCCACTCCAAAAAAATACATAATCTCTTAGAACAGTTCCATTTACCGACTTTTTCCTAAACACACTAGAATTTTAACAACTGGTCACATTTTAAGGCAAGCTCCCCTGTTTTCAAGGTACAGCAGCAATGGTTTATCTGGATCACTATCTGTCCTGCCCTGTACACAAAGAAGTAGTCACCAAAGGCAACCTCTACAAAAATCTCAACTTCCTGCCCTGCGTTTGTTACTGTAACAAGGACGAATTATCTGTGGCCTAACCTACTTACTTCCTCTAAAGGAGGAACAGAAAATGAAAAATGCCTTTCAAGAAAAAAAAAATGCACTGAGAAAGTGAAATCACATTAACTGACATTAGCAGGCCTATGGCCTGTTTAATACATCCTCATCACAGGCTTCTGCTTGAAGTCATGTTCAGCGTACAGACTATCCTTAAAACTGCTATCAGCTCATCAACATACTATACTAGAAGGGTAATAATAGAAATTTTACACCCATTAGAGAGATTCAAAGGCCATAAAAAGAACAAGAACCTGTCTGACACATATTTCTAAGCTTTTGATACATATGCATGAATCTAAATTGAAAAAGAAAACCTAAAAGTAGTGTCTTGTTCTTTTTTATTTCACTTCAAAATCTTTTTTTAAAAAAAATGCTAAAAGTGGTATCTTACTCTGACTCATATTTTTATAGAACATAGAGATAAAATAAAAGATTTACACTTGATTTCTCTTCCCCACGTAAAAAATTCGATCTGACCAGATTTTATGTGCCTCGCTGATGAGCTTAAACTGACAGACATTTATATCCAATCCTTCTATCAAGACATCAGACAGCCCGGCTTTAGGTCTATGGGATAAGAACACAAACCAACAGGGCAGACTGTTTAGGTCATTTAACACCGGACCAGACAACTGACTGCACAGAATTTCCATTCACTACTGAGGGTCTGTTTCACAGCGTAACAGACGGGAAAGCACGCAACTCATCCTGGTGCCCGATCGTTCCACTCACGATGCTCTCAACACGGAGTGAGTTCCAGTCTGTAAAATCACATACAGAGCTGGGGCACCAGCTTGAAAAGGCCTCGAACTCTAAGCGCTCAAGAAAAGTACTGATCCTCACAGAGTTTCAACCAGGAGGAAATGGTCCACTACTCAAGTAATTAGTGCACGCTTCTCAGAGACTTGGGGGATGCACCCATCTTGCACAAGGGGGACTTACTCAGGTTAGGGTCAGGGTTAGAGTGCAAAGATAGGACCGAATCTTCTGCTTAGATTATAACACAGGAAATGAAAGCAAAGTTCTTGACTATTTTCTTGGTCATATTCCATTTTCATTTTTGGTTCTAGGACGCTACACTTCCAACCCTGGCTCTTCTCTACTAGTATCTCTGTTCCTTCATCTTCTTCTTACCTTTTAAAACCCTGGCTTCTGCGTCAGTTCCATCATCTTCTGAGTCTACTGCAGTGAGCTTAGGCCCCGCTCTCTTTGACTGACTGCTTTATTAACAGTGTGTCATCATTTCAAGGTCATGGACAGGTGCTCTTTTTTCACTTTTTTTGGTTTAAGAAAAGAAAAATGAAGCGAAAAGATAGTTTTCTTCTCAGAATTTCTGGTACCTGTTCACTATTGCTCATTTAACATAACCAATATGGATATTTATTAATTGGAAGAGTATTTTCTTTGCAATCTTCTACAATGAGTGTTTTGAAACTCAGAAATCTAAGGCTGTAACAAAGCGATCCTAAACTAGTAACATTTTCCCTGGCTCCACCCCCTTCCAGCAGCAACTCTGAAAGTTGGACAAGTTACTCTGTATATCTGAACATCATTTGCTTTAAAAGAGAAATAACATCCAATGTCTAAGGTTAGCAAAAATAGTACCTCGAAGAGCAGTTAGGCATATGTAAGTATTTTAGATGAATAAGTAAATCTGAAGCACTAACTTGGTCCTTGACATTCAAAGTCACTCACTGTACAATTTCAGCTAAAATAGCAATATGTCAAGTGTCCCGCAGAGTGCACCCTCCTGCCCACCTGTCCCGAACACAGGACCAAGTTTCATAGCACATCCAGAATTCCACCTCCTACCTGAGCCTTTATCTCCACCACCCACACTAACCCACACTAGTCCTGCATTTAACCGCGGCTTCTTCACGTTGCAAACTGCCATTCCACACGAACGGCCGACTTCTGACTCAGTCTCACACACGCCACGGGGAAGACCAGGCTCTGCTTTGTGCAGCGCCAACCCGTGGTAACGCAACGTGGAGCTAAGTGGTGATTATGTACCTCACTCCCCAGTATCGACTGGCATAACACTGCTGCCCAGTGGCTATTTGGTAACTGAATACAAAACACTGCTTATACAGGAGAGAAAGACAACTAACACAGAAACAATATTTTACTAAATTACAGAGGAGACAAATGTAATCTCTATCATCACCACCCAAATCCTTCATTCTAAACCCACTTCTGAGGAGAAAACTTGAGCCCCTAAGACCAAGAGATCACCCAACTGGACGAAAGTTTCCTTCCTAATCCTTACTGCTTCTTGCAAACTACCTATCTCCTAAACAGGGACTTCCCAGCCTCATAAATCAAATTTAACTCTTTGTTCCTCATTTCATTCACTGGCACATAACCGCTACGATCAATACCAACCCGTTTATAATCTCCTATTACTGACTTGTAGCCACATATCAGTGACATAAATTGACAAGATAAAGAGAAAATCTGAGACTTTTCCCACTGGTTAATGATTCCCTGACAAAATATACATCCTAAAGAGTCCTCAAATTTCAAGATATCAGCCAGATACTGTGGAGAACACCTATACTCCCCGCACTTTGAAGGCTGAGGCAGGATTGCCCCAAGTATGAGGTCAGCCTGAGCTACATACCCATATCTTGTCTTAAAAAGAAAAGGAAGAGAGAAATAAAACTAATCCAAGATATCATCTATAAATCTATACACCTAAGAACATATAAGTAATCTCTCCAAACACAGTATCTTCACCCATGAGGTGTAATAGAAAACTACAATGCTAGCTTACATTCTTATAAATTGTCACAGCAAAAGACACATGGTCATTAACGCCTCTCCAAGTCCCCCTTTATGCAGACACTCGGATCCCACGGCCCGTGTCCTGCTCTGACCCGGCCCGGGAAGTCCTCCTTTTAAGTGTCTTTGGCTGGACTATCCTCAGAGCCCCAACGCCCTGAATCAGTTCAATCAGCAATCATCCCGCCTCAGGTAAACCTCACTGGCCACGACACTGCCACTGCACAGGGCGACTTGAATCAATTCAAAGCATTTTATTTTCACGATCATTGCACCAGGTCTGTGAGGACATGCCAGGATTTTTCACCAGCCTCCCTTTCCACTAGGTGGCGCTGAGCAGGACATTCACCGCATTTTTGATCACACCTCGAAAACAGTCATGATGGAAGAAAGCATGGACAAGGAAGGCAGTGCGATCAAAGTGAGGGAAGCATCCTGAGGAAGATCAACGTATCTGTTAATTTTTAAAAAATTTAAACATTTGTTGTACATTTTAATCACCATTATATATATAGTTGTGCATATAAATTTACTAGCCACAAGCCCTTGTGAGGAATGAGTCCGTAGTAGCAAGTAGTGCAGCTGTTTGCTAGAAAGTCATCTTGTGAAGTCAGAGAGCAGTGGGCCCAACCATCAAGTCTACAAACTCCACTCAGGCCCTCCCTGACTGGAGCACAAGTAAGGGAAGGCACTGTGGTGGGCTATGTACACTGTCATGTGCACAGTCCTCCAACAGAGAGCCCCAAATCCGTGCTTCCCAGGTGTGCAAGTGGCTGACACCCCTTTTTCCCCACGTGTCCTGTGCAGCTGTGCTGCCACTGATTCCTTGGGGAGCTCAGAGATGAGCCCTCCCGGGTAAGGATCTCGGGAACTCTGCAGTCCAGACCTGGTCACTGAGAGGTGCAAGCCACGAGCTCAGAGAAAAACTAGTTAAGGCAAGCTGGTTAAGAAAAGGCTGCTGGAGGGATCGCTTCTCACCCACGCCTGGGACCCTACGGCGCCAAGCTGGTCTTGTACCACAAATAATTTCTCTAACAAACTTCCCACTCTGCGAATAGTGTTGAGTGAAACAGTCTACAATTCTTAAAAAATAAAGTATCAAACAGACCGGTGACATTATTCAAAAATCAGCTTTCACTTACTCAGGTCCTAATGAAGCTGGACATATTTCTTTTTTCTTTCCTCAACTAATGGGGTTTGGTTTCTTAAAATATTGGGAGAATGCACAGAAAAAGAGGGGAAATGGAACTATACACGGCCAGGTTTATTTTTCCAGTTCAGATTCATTTAAACTGAAAAATAATGACAAATAGTACTTGCAATTTTTTTCCCAATAGATTTTAGGAAATTGGTTATAATAAAACCTAACAGAAAAAAGGAGAAAAGAGGTGGGAAAGGGCCTGCCATGGATCCTCCCTCCCCGGTCCTTTACTGGCATCAGCTTCTGGCTTATAGTTAGTTTAAAACACTACTACCCCAGTTACCTACTTCCTAACCTCCTCCCGGCGGACTCCCGCAACCAAAATATTAATTACAGTACCTGAATTCCCTTCACAACAACTCCTCTACTTACACTACCCTCCTGTTTCCACAAGAAGGCATTATTCTTGAGTATTTCTTTCATGTATTCTTTTTATTTATTAAATGATTAATTGGGGATAAATACATTTCAGGCATTGTATTTAGCACCAGGTTTAAACTCAGTCTCTCAAGGATCTCATATTATCAAAAGTAAATTACTTTTTTCTCAAGAAAACAAATACTGCTGGAAGTTTTCTCTCTCTCTCTCTCTCTCTCTCACACACACACACACACACACACACACACACACACACACACGCACACACTACATACACAAAGAACCAATCAAAATTTTAGGCAAGAATTAACTGGGTGCACTAGACAGCCTGCCTCCTGCCCTTCCTAGAGCCTGGCTCAAACCATACTACAATCAACCCACACCTGAATAATTCTTTGTGAGTCTTAAAATATTATTTGATTTTATGTTTCAAAAAGAGGCAAGGCCAGAACTGCTGTTCCCATTTCCCACATGGGGAACCTAAGCAGAAGAAGATAAACGACCTCCACAGGGCGTACATGCAGGGAAGAAGCCCAGCCTGGGGACTTCTAGCCCTCCGTGCCCACCCCCAGTGGCCCAGATAGAGAAGCGTGTGCTGCCTCAGCTCACCACATCCAAACCGACCTGCCTGCCTGGAGGCGACCTCTGTGAGACCCTCTCTCACCTAGCCTGCCTCTGCTGTCACCTGACCTCCGCACTGCCACATCCGCTTACTCAGCTAATTACATGATCCCCACGCAGAACACGACAGCACAACCTGGCCAGGGGGCACTCTTCTATCCCCAGGGACTCGGCTGGGCCCCCCAGGACCCGTAGTCCAGCTCACAGAAGGAAGGATAACACTGACTTAAAATAGGTCTGACATTAGTGGAGACGAGTAAGCACCTTCCAAAATCACCAGAAAGAACTTCCAGGACAACCCATGGAGATGGGTTCTAAAGCCCGTAGTGCTACCGCGATGCAACTTCCCCGTACGTACCCCCATCATGTGTCATCTGGTCGGATTTGGCCCTGCTTGAGTTGAAGCCACACGAGTCACTTAAATACTTAAAAATTCTCACTGTAAATTTCAGGCATAAAATTTTATCACAGGCCCCGCCAACATATTTTAAGGTCTAGAATCTTCCATATCACCGAATACCTATGCAACAGTCATATGAATGTACACTTTTTACTTTTCCCATTTGCTCAGTTCCAAAGAATAAAATAACTTGCTTTTAGCAGAAGACAGGTGCTGAAATAAGAACCCTACAAGGAAACCAGTCTAAAGATTACCCAGGAAAATCGCGTGTTCAACCCTCAACCACACTTTAGTTCATGCATTCAATGCAACCCCCATAAACTTAGGGTTGTTTGGTTTTTGTTTTGTTACAGGGTCTGGTTATGTAGTTCAGGCTGGTCTGGAACTCACTTATGTAGCCCAGGCTGGCTTCATACTGGTGGCAATTCTCCTGCCTCAGCTTCCCTGATGCCAGTTTAGGCATTTCTACCAAGCCTGGCCCACACTGAGTTTCAAGCGCAGCTTCTAATATTTGTAAGTGTATCAGGTAGTTTGTATCACCAAGCAACTCTTACCTTGTAGCAGCTAAGAAAGAAACTTCAGGAGGTCTTCAGGACTGCTGTGCACACAAGGCTCCCCTTAAGGACCTAGCATTGATTGTAAAAAAGGAAAAGTCAAAATCAAACCACTGTCATCAAAAGAAGCCGTTAAGTCCACAAACTACAATTAATCACTTCACATTCCAAACATTGGAACGCTTGGTTCCACACAGCAGCCCGTGGGTTAAAATAAACTAGTGCCAGATGAGGGGAAACTGATTTTAATTATTCATTTCATTCCCTATGCTGAATTTACCCAATCAAATCTCACTGTCTAACAGACAGGTGACAGTGACAGGATCATTTGATACAACTTTAATTTCCCTCGCTGGATTTATCTTTAAAATTAACCCGACACCTCAAAGGACACACACTGGTAAAAGAGCAGATATCACATAAGCAGTTTTCCCCCCATATGTTAAATGTTTTAAATCACAGATTATACAAAGTATTCAGAAATCATTTTTCAACCAATGAAACAAAATTACCCCTTTATAGCTACAGGGGACCTCCAGGTACACAACTATACAGCCAAAAAACGTAACATGAGCCCTAAATTACATTTCCTAGAAAATAAAATGACCAGCTCTAATAAAATTAAATCCTCGCCGGGTGGGGTGGCGCACTTCTGTAATCCAAGCACTCAGGTGGCTGAGGCAGGAGGATCGTTCCAAATTTGAAACCAGTCTGGGCTACAACATAAGCTCAAGGCCAGCCTGAACTGCACAGCGAGCCGCTATCTCAAAAACGGGCAAAATAACAATAATAATAATAACTAATTTTTTTAAAAAGTAAATCCTCAAAAGATCTTTTTTGCTTTTTAAAACACATTATCTCATCTTATCTCAACTTGCATTTAATATTCAAAATGAAATCCATTCGCTTTGATTCATTATTAAAAACGGATGAAGGATTGACGATGTCACACGGGAACACCATGCTCCTGTCCCCTTCACCAGGGAGTGTTCAGTCTCAAATTTCAGACGAAAAGCAAAGCGGTTTCTGGACACCTGAATAACGGATGGGGGCGACGGGGCCAGAACGTTCAGCATTCGGCGCTCTCCGATCCACCCCGCCTGCTCTTTCCCGATCGGCTGCACCCTCTCCCACAACCACGCGAGGTCCTCCAGGACTTCCACGTCTGAACGGACTGCGTAGCTACAAGTAAAGGCCAAACTTTGCTCTCGGCCTCCCGAACTTAGGACGCGTTTAACCGCTAGAGGTCTCCCCTTGGCCAGTTTTGCACATTCGCTATTTTGAGGCACTTGAAACTTTCCGGAGAAATGCTCTCTAGTGGAGTCAGTGTTTTGCTAAAAACTTGCGCAAAAATCCACGCGACCGAGATGGCCAGGACGGAGACTCCGGGGCCCCCAACACCAATAAAGACATCGCGAACCACGATCCGAGGTCCAAGTGACAATGCCACGCACTCGTTCGCCCCGGCTGACGCCTCACCCCACCCCCCGCGGCCCCCAAATGCTTATTTCACATCTCAGTTTCCCCCGTCACTGGGAACAATTTATTGTCAATCTATTCTCGTCCCCGTGCACTTGGGGGGATCTCGAGGGCATGATTTTGGCGGGGGCCCCGAAGTGGCTGAGGAGTGGGCTGTAGGTGGGGGTGGGGGCGCCGAGGAAGTTTCAGAAGGAAAGAGACTCCGGTTTTTTTGGGTCCTCTCAAAAAAAAAAAAAAAAAAAAAAATCGGCGGAGAGGGGGGAGGAAAAGGAAGCGGGGTGGCGGCGGCAGGAGGACCGAGAAGGGAAACCGAAGCGCCCGCCGTTTACCTTAGTCTCCCCTGAAGGGTGGGGCGAGCAGACCCACGATCCCCGCGACCCCGCAGCGCGGCCCGGCACCACGACCTCTCCCGGGCGCGGACGGACGGACAGACAGACAGACAGGCACCCGGGCCCCGCGCTGCCGGGCGCGGAGGAAACCGCCCGCGTTGAAACTTTCTCTCACGTTCGCGCAGTGGGCCGTGATCCGATCCCCACCCGATCGAGGGGTTCGAATCCTGGCCCCCACCCCCAAACCCCTTTTTGCGCGGAAGGTGATTAAAGTTTCACCACCCGCGCCGAAGTTGCGCCCTGCCCCCGCCGGTGCCAGGGCGCCCCCTGCGCTGCCCTCCGCGGCTCCCAAGTTCGCCTCCCCTCCTCCCCGCGGCGGCTCGGGCGCGCGGCGGATGCCTGGGCTCCTGCGCTGCCCGATCCCCGCCCCCGCCGGCCTCTACTTCCCCCGCCGCCGCCGGGCCCAGGACGCGGGCGGCCGCGCGGAGCCCATTATTCCGGGGCGGCCCCGCGCCCACCCCGCCGCCGCCCCGGGAGGACGAGGCGAGGCGGGCGTAAACAAGTTGCAGGAAGGCAGCCGCCCCGCGCCCCCTCCGGCGCAGCCCGCCGCCTCGCGAGCCGAGCCGCCGCCGCCGCCCGGCGACACTCGCGCCCGCGCCCGCACCGGGCCGGCGCGGCACCGGCACCGGCTCGGGCTCCGGGCACCGGGCGCGGGGCGGACGCCGCGACGGCGCGGGCTCCAGGCTCGGCCCGCGGCCCGCGCCTCCCCCGCGCGCACGGCCTCCCGAGCACTTTCCTGCCTCGGGCACAAATAAACCGGAGGCTTCATTTTTTTTTTTTTTTTTTTGTGCAACTTTCCCAAAATGGCGGAAATTGGAGCCGATCTATAGGAAATTCTCACACACTCGGCCGGCAGGGAGGCGGCGGCGCGGGCGGGCGGGCGGACGCAAACTCTCGGCCGCCGAGCCGGGCCGCGGTCCGCGTGTGCGTGCGTGCGAGCGAGCGAGTGAGTGTGCGTGTGCGCGCCGGGAGTCGGAGGCCTCTCTCTCTCTCGCCGCCGCCGCGCACACCCGCACTCACACTCGCGCACACGCAGCAGCACGGCTGGCGGACGCGCCTGCACACTCGGCCGGCCGGGCGGGGAGAAAGTGGCCGCTCGGCCTCTTTTCCCACTGCCGCGGCCGCCCGCGCCGGGACTTCTCGCGCTCGCCGCCCGCCCGCTCCCCGGTGCGCGCCCGGCACAAAGGCCACACGGGCGGAGGGGGCCGCAGGGGCGGCGCGCGGGGCTCGCGCCTCCTCCCCGCCGCACCGATCGCGGGCCCGGCCACCCCCGCGCGGCCCCCACGCCCGCCGCCGCCGCCGGCGCCCCCAGCCTCGGCCGCCGCGCTCCCCGCCCCGGGGCCGGCGAGCTCGGCGGCGCCCACCCCGGACCCGCGCCCTTGCGCTCCTGCGCCGCCGCCGCCGCGCTCCCCCACCCGCGCCGGTGTCACGAAAGCGACCCAAGTGACAAGCGGGGGGCGCGGGCCGGGGGTCGCCGCGTCCCGCCGCCTGCGCGCGCCCCGAGCCCTGCGCGGCCGCCTCGCCGCCGCCTCCCGCGCGGCCCCCACACCCTTCCCGGGTGCGCGCAGAGAAAAAATACAAGTCTCTCCTCCCCCCATTTTTTTCCTTTCTCTTTTCTCTCTCTTTTGTTCCTCTTTCGCACTCGCACTCACTACTTCGGAGGGAGATGCCCGGAGACTCCCCCTCAAGCCCTTTCCGAGTCACTTGCCCACTTTTTTCCCGGGGATGAAGTTTTCTGCTGTTTCCCAGAGGCGCGGGGAAGTGGGGGAGAAACCCCTCCGTCCTTCCCCTCCCCTGATCTGTTTCACAAGACCAGGCAGGGTGCGCTTCCTTCCCTCCGGAGGGCTCTTTAACTTTCATCCCCGCCCGGAAAAAACACCCACGCGGGGCTCGGCCACGGACCCGGCTTCGGATTCCGGAGAGGTTAGATCCCGATCGCCCGCTTCTTACCCCCAAATTTTCTCTCGCTCTTTTTTTTTCTCCGTCTCACGAGTAGTCCTGACAAATGGTCCAGGGCTGCGGGTGCAGTGCGCATGTGCGCGTGGAGCCAGGCTGGGGAGAGGGGAAACTGCGCTGGTGCCGGTGCCGCCGCCGCCGCCGCCGCGGCCCGAGGCTCGCGCTCGCTGCGCTGCGGCTGCTGTTGCTGCTGCTGCTGCTGCTGCTGCTGCGCCCTCGCCGCCCGCCCGCCGGGAGCTGCAGGGCCGGCGCTCGAGCCGCGGCCGCCCGAGGGGACCGATTCAGGTGCATCTGGCGCAATCCCTGGCCCCGGCTCGCGCCGACGGTCCGAGCACATGGGAGAGAGGCTGCTCGGCTTCTGGATCTATTTGTCTATTTTGCACTTTACTTTTTTTTTTTTTTAAAGCAATCCTCAAAGCTGCTCAGCCACCATGTGCAGGGAAAACCTATGCGTGCAGCCATTCGGCAGTGGGCCTGGGCCTCTCCCCAAACACTACCCAGAGGCGAAAGCCGTGCCACAGGTCAGGAAAAATGGGATATAAAGTTTTAAGCTTCTGACAGAGTAACAGGCTCCCCCTTTTTTTAGGACTGGAAGATGCATAATAAACTATGTATGCAAACTTGCACCTCCTCTTGCTGCCTGAGTGTGGGTCTGTCTGCGTGGCGTCCAGGGAGGGCTAGGCCTCTCCTGAGACCCACCTGCATCCCTACCCCAACTTATAGATCACACGCAAGTGCCTTGCAGTGCTGGGTCCAGGTTGCCCCCTTAACCTATTCAATCAAGATGGCCGAGCGCTCCTAAATAACAAAACTTGCCTTTGTTAGCCGGTCCAGACTACTGCAGACCAGCACAGTATTGCAGGGTGTGGTGATTCCGGTCACTTAGCAGGCTGAGGCAGGACGACTGTCTCTGAGTTGAAGGCCAGACTGGCCTACATAATAGTTCAAGGTAAGTGTGAACTGGATAGCATAACTCTGTCAAAAAACAAAACAGAGGATGAATTGTACTTTGGAATTGACAACTTACCTTATAGTGACAGCTGTCATCTGAGCAGTTCACCATTCTCCTCTTCTAGATAGGACTATGGGCAGAATAATTCAGGTAAATAAAATTGTGCTAAGCATTTTTATGTCAACACCAGAGTTCACTATGCGAAGAAAAAAAGTAGGGTGTGTGCTCTCAGGAAGAATGCAGCAAATCTTTTATTTTTCAGGGGTGAGGGAGTAAAAAGAGGCCTCCACTCCCAGAGCAGGCTATTTATTTGGGATCTAATAAAGGATAAAAGAAGCCCTTTTCTGAAATCACTGCCTAAGGCCTAGAATTTAAATATATCACAGATGGAAATTCTGTATTAAAAATCTTTCTCTCAAAAGGTAATATTATTCTTGATTGGATTTATTCATTTAAGGAGTGTTCCTTGAACCAGTTTCAGAAAGAAAACTGCTAAATGCTTTGCTAGGATCATGAAATTACCCTAGAGGAGGCCCTCACCTGACTGTTTCTTCATTGGTAGGGCTGACCAAATTCTCCAAACCAGAAATCAAGGTGCATGGCTTTCTTTGAAAGTGAAGTGTGAACCTTATAAAGCCGAAAGGAGCCTGTTAAAATATGCTTCCTGTGTTGGGTGGCCACAGGTCCAG
The DNA here is from genome assembly GCF_034190915.1 of Cavia porcellus. Classification (NCBI taxonomy): domain Eukaryota; kingdom Metazoa; phylum Chordata; class Mammalia; order Rodentia; family Caviidae; genus Cavia; species Cavia porcellus. Next base: position 17,379,351 of record NW_026947505.1, read on the forward strand.
GGTGGGAACTGGGTTAGTGAGAGCCATCAATAGTCCCACTGGCTGGCTCCTGACTTTCCTGGCCACATCTAACCTGTCCCAAAGCTACCCTTGAGCAGCTTCATCCTCGACTGGAATTCCTGCCTCTTACCTTTTCTCTCCAGTCTGGAAAAAAAAAAAGCAGCAAATGGCCAGAGGCCAGCTACAGAAAGAAACAAAGGCCATGAGTTATGTGTCAAGCTAACATCTTGCCCCAAATGAAACTGTATGACTTTTATTTAACAGTAATACAGTGATAGGCCTTGTGATAGGCGTGTTGTAACCTGGTGATAAGCAGATAATCAAAACTAGATAGGTTTGATCTAGTTGGTTTAAGAAATTCTCCCCCAAAAATTGGGTCTTACGTCACAGTATGGTACCTGTGATGGCAGAGGTGGGTAAATAATTGCAACTGGACTTGTACGGTTGGACAACAACAAAAGGGCACTTGTGGCCACAAGGAAGGGCTTTCCAAGAGTCATGGCTAAGCTACTTCTTTTTTTTTACAGTATTAGAGATTGAGCCTAAGGCCTTTACACTGAGCTAAATTCCCAGCCAGCCTTTTATTTTTATTTCTTATTTATTTACTTACTTATTTATTTTTGAAACAGCATGATCATGTTGTGTAGGCTGGTCTCAAACTCACTGTGTAGCCCATATTGAGCGTGAACTTGCAGTGATCCTCCTGCCCCGACCTCTCTGTTGCTGGGATTATAGGCCTGCACCACTGTGCCAAGCTCTATTTTAATTTTTTTTTTTTTTTTTTTTTTTGGATCAGATCTTGCTAAGTTTCTCGGGCTGGGCTCAAATTTGTGATCCTCCTGCATCAGCTTCTCAGAGTACTGGGATAACAGGTATGCTTACCATGAGGAATTCTTAATGTGTGCATGCACCCAGGGTGTAGAATGCCTCTCTTATTCCCAGCAGGCTTCATGGGAAGGTAAGAAAATCCAAAACTGCTTGATAAAGGCCCAAACATTCAAACAGCAGGGTTTGCCTGAAAACTGCACTACTAAGGATCCACTAACAGAAAATAGGACTAACGAGGCATCTCCAGTACATTGTCTTTCTCCTCCTGAGACCATTATGAAAAGCTTCATCTGTTTGGTTGAAGCTCACCTGTAAGAATCATGACTTTGAAGGCTGCAGGTCATTTCTGTTTCTTTTTTTCTTTCTCTTTCTTTTCCTTTTTTAAACAAAGAATCCTTTTTTATCACCACCAGAGACAGAAGCAGGTAGCCTAGACTCTAGGCAACCCTGCCGTATTCTTCATGGCAGGGTGTACATCTTGCCTGCCTCTTGCTACCTGGTCCCTAAGTAGAAATACACTGGTGGATGCCCTCTCGCTGTACTCCAGCCCCTCCCACTCGACCCCTTGTTAATAAATTCATGTGAACGCCTTCTCGCAAGCATTGCTTAATCTCACCATCCTCCTCCTTTCTCCCTTCCTGCCTCCGGGTGCTTGTCCATACCACAAGTACACACCAGATGCACCCACAGACCTAGGGGTCTAACTTCCCTGACACCCCACAGGGAAATATTAGCTCACATCTTTGTTTTTCTTTGGGTGTGTTTATCTACACCCTAACTCCTGCTCACCCCCAAACAATTTCAGGCTACTCAGTTCCTAAATACACTGACACCGAGGTTATTTTACATGGCAGGTGTTTTAAACAGATCCCTGCACTCATTGTTCAAAGATGCTTTGGTTTGGTTTGGGTAGGTGGAGAGTCTTGCTATTATAATTTTAGGCCTTAAATGCTCTCCCTTGTTTGAGCAAGAAAACATAGTAATTGATTTCTGAGGGCTCTTTGAAAAACATGTCCCTTCTCGTCCCTCCCCATATGACATTAGAGTATAAATAACAGAGAGCAGAGAAAGGAATTTAGAGGAAGGGGTGAAGCATTGGAATGCCAGCCAGCCTAGAGTGCTTCCCTGGCGGAAGCCTGTTGCTAATGAGAAGATAGATTCCTTCCCGGTGACCAGTGAGTTTTGATCCACAGACTGCTTTCCTAACCCCACTGCCAGGTAGAAGGATGCTGTCCATCACACATCCTAACACAAAAGTGCATCTTTCTAGGGAAATTTTCTAAATAAATGATCCTTGAAGTCATTCTTTTTAATGTATTATCTTTTAAGGATGAATCGAGATATTGATCCATGTTTTAGCAAGAATAAAAATGATGTTAACATTGATTGGACCAAGATTTTTTTTTATTATTATTGCCACATGTAGACACTGAGTTTGATCTTCTTACTAGGTTCCTTCAGGTACTTTCGTTTGAATGCAGATTCTTTGTCTTGGGACGCACCTGCGTAGTTCTTAGTCCAGAGTTTGCCACAGTGAAATGTAATTGAGAGGAGCTGCTAAATGAAAAGCTATTACTCTCTCACTAAGGAAAGGATTATAAGAGGTCACATATTCTAAAAATCTTGAAGAAATTATGTAAACAGCCGTGGATGGATGTGATCATTCCGATACCAAGAAGGTAGAGATCCAAATGTTACACACATATACAAAAGAATAGAAAATATGGGGGCTGTAAACAGGGGCTTCCTAATTAAAAAGAAAGAATTGTTTTTAATTGTTCACAGAACACTCATTTAAAAACCTTAAATCCAGAAGCCTTGCAAGGAAGCAGTACTGGTGGACACAAGCCTGTGTGGCCATAGCACCCAGAGCTCCCGAGAACCCATCCCACTCGCTCTGGCCTCCTGGCGTCAGCCCATTGGCCTAGGAGTGGACTTTGACTTGGAGGGTTTGCCTGTGGGGAGCGCCGGCCCGTGCACCCTCTCCCACTCAGCCGTGTAAACTGGAGGTACTGAGATAAAGCTAGCGGACAGGCATTGCATGAGCTGAATGATTCCCAGAAGAAAACAGGGCAAAGGCACAGACGTAGAGCCCACAGGGAGGAGCAGCGATGATGAGGTGGTGGAGGTGTCCCGTTCTGTGCGTGACTTCTTATTCCCAAATGGCCCTCTGCTCTCAGAGAACCCTGGCCACTCTGCTCACCATTAGGGACAGCTGCGTGGCGGAATCCTTGTCTGCTCTGCTTCATCCGTAATAAGTCAGCATCACTGGTGGAGAATTGAGGAGGCGGCTGAATCAAAAAGACAGAATACCCCAGGCAGTGTGTATGATTCACACATTTTGGCCCTGCAGAATTATCGAGGACCGGGTTAAGCACTCAGTTTAGTTGATCCAACACCCAGAATGGTTTTTTTTCATTAGTGGAAAATGCAAGCCAGACTTAGATTCAAATCCTGCCTCCACTACTTGCTAATGTGTGGTCTTGGACAAGTCATGAAGCCCATCTTTCCTCTGTTCCTGTGTCTGTAAACACTCCCTGCCTCAGGACGTGCTTATGAGGTTTGAATGAATGAATGCAAGAGTAGTCCTGGGCATTTAGTTAATAATCAGTGAATGTTAACTTCTGCTGGGGTTGGTGGCCCAGTCCTGTGATCCCTAGCACTAGGGAGGCCGAAGCAAGAGGATCGGGATCCATGTGAGTTCAAAGCCAGCCCGGGCTACATAATGAGTTCAAGACCAGGAGATTGTCTTGAAAAAATGTTAGCTTCTGAGTAAACACATTTCTGCCCTTGTTATTTTATTAGATGTTAGCTAATTATAGCTATATATGTTTTTAGTGTACAAAGGAGCACACACACTCACACACACACACATACATGATGGAACCAATCTAGTTAACATATCCACCTCCTCTGACACTTCCCAGGTACAGCACTTCTCTTGTCTGACTCAACCACTGACCCCTTTGGCAAACATCTCCTCGTCCCCTCTGTCCCCAGCCCCAGGTAACGGCCTCTCTTTCCTCTACTTACCCACGTGCCCACCTTTTAGCTTCCACAGATAGACACCCACTTGCTATTTGTTTCTCTGTGCCTGGTTCATTCAGCATGCAGTCTTGTAGTTTGAACCATGTTGTCTCAAATGACCTAATTTCCCTCCTTTTAAAGGCTGAATAGTATTCTATTGTGCATATATGCCATGTTTCTTTTATCCATTCATTGGTAGATAGACATTTAAATAGATTGCATAACTTGGCAAGTGTGAATAGTTCTTCAATAAACGTGAGAGTACAGATGTGTTTTCAATGTACTCATTCCAAATCCTCTGGATATGCACCCAGTGGTGTTACTGGATCATATGGTAGTTCTATTTTCTTTCTTTTATCTTTTTGAGACAGGGTGTGACTATGCAGTTCAGGCTGGCCTTCAACTCTCTTTGTATCTCAGGCTGGCCTCAATCTCACGGTGCTCCCCCTGCCTCAGCCTCCTGAGTGCTGGGATTACAGGCGTGTGCCACCACGCCCAGTTTCTATTTTCTATTCCAGTTTTGTTTTGTTTGTTTTTTATCTGGCTGTGAGGCCAGCTTGCTTTGATCTCTTGTTCTCCTGCTTCAGCCTCCCAAATGCTGTGATTATGGATGTATACCATCACGTCAGGTTTTTGGTGTTGGTAGAAGTGGTTTGTTTGTTTTGAGACAGGATCTCAGGCTGACTTCGAACTCCCAACAATTCTCTCGTCTCAGTCTCCCAAATGCCGGGATTACAGGTATGCACCACCACACCTGGCCTCTCCCTCCGTCTGTTGATCCTCTTTCCCTTTGGGAAAGATCTATCTCCTTATCTCATAATTTTTATTTGGCACTTTATTTATATATTTATATTCACGAAAGAAACTATGCAATATTTACGCCTGTGTGTCTGAATTTTTGCCCTAAACATCCTGGTCTCCAGCTGCATGTTTTCCTGCAATTGACTCAAGATCATCTTTCTTTCCAGCAGGGTAGTGCTCCACTGTGTGTAAATGCCACATCCTCCTTATGCACTCGATGGATGGGCATGATGTCACTGTTATGAATTGTGCCTCTTGGCTTTTGTGTGTGTCTTCTAATGAGTGCTAGCCCACGTCCTTTGCCAGATGCTTACCTCTGCTTTTCCTCGCATCTAGAACTGTACCTACACACAGGAAGTGCGCAGTAGCTATTTATTAAATAACTCGAATATATCATGCTAATTTTACACCGGTGTGTACCTGCCCCTTTCCTCACTGGTCACCAGGCCACACGGGTACCAATCCTGTCCTGGACATGGTTGTGAGCAACAGCCTCCTAAAAGTTCCTAAAACCATGTAAACAGAGAGTGCTAATGGGATTCATAGGCCTGATTTCAAAGGAGCCTGCTGTTCAGAATACATTATCTTTATTTAGCATTTACATTACATTTTACATTTTCAAAGCCCTTTTCAGTTTTGTTTAGCTAAATATTTCTTATACTATCCCTGCATCATCTTTCATAAGGGTGGTCGCAAAGGCACAGTGCCAGTGGCTAATACGTCTGGAGTTGAATTTGCCACAGAAATACAGTAAACATAACTGTATGTAAAATATCTGGGACGTTGCTTTGTCCGGGAAAATGTGGAAACGAGTGTGGATGTAAGAGAAGGGGACAGTCTGTTACTTTAAATTATACCAGCTCTGCCTTACACTTGGTTCTATTTCCGAAACTAGAATCAATAGAAAGGTTTTTAAACGAGGTTTCTCAATGAGCTCCACATCTTTAAAGAGTAACATTTTGAAATGCAACATTACCACATTTCACCGCATCTCAGTAATTTCTCAGTGTTTTGCTATGACGACCTCTTAAGACAATCTCTGTCCTAGTGTCAGCAAGGGGGGATTCCCACACCACACCGATGGTCTTGGAAATTGTTGAAAGTGATTTAAAAAAATCACCAGATAGCTGATTAATTCAGCCAAGATCGATCTCACATAAGAGGCTATGAGTGGATTAAGGAGATTGGGAAATACCCAGCGTCAATCAGGCATTGCTGTGCAGTCTCAGGAGAGTCCAGGAATGTCCGGATCTGCAGGATAAGGAGCGCTGATCTCTGTGGCAGCTGAAGGGCTTCACTGCCGATTAAAGCAGAAGGAACCCAAGGAGCCCACGGTGAGCTGGCAAAGCTGCTCGTCTGACTTTAGGTGACCCTCTCACACCTCCTTTCTTCCTAGTCACTCTTCAGTGCCAGCCATCGTCACATGGTGAGTTGCACAGTGACTTTGTAGCTGGCAAGTCCAGTGGCCGGAGTCTACTGCCTACGTATAATTTTGGATGCGGTTGAATGTGCTAACTGATCCCTAAACTGTCTTCTCGTGCAGCTTCTCCATCTGTTCAACGTTCTAGCTAATCCCCCCACCAATCCATTTTATTTTAAAGAGGAAAAAATAAAAAAGAAAACAAAATTTCAATACATGTCAATTGGGGGCAACAATGGTACACATATTGCGCATCGTCATCCCCAAATCATTCACCCAGAGCTCCAGAGCTCTGAATTCAGTTGTCCAAACAATACCAGTGTAAATCTTTCTCTTCAATGAACTCAGATGTATAACTATCTTAACTATTTTTATGTACATATATATACTATATATGTTGTTTCCTTCAGTTTCTCATACTAGTGAGACAATACAATGTTTACATATGTGTGTGTGATTTATTTGATTTATGAGCATGGTCTCAAGTTACATCCATTTACCTGTAAAAGTCTCCAGTGTGTCCTTCTTTATGACTGAGTAGTACTCCATTGTATAAAATCTTTTTAATCAATTTCATTTAGGTTCTTTCCAAAATCTGGCTATTATAAATTGTGCTGCTATAAACATGGGTGCACATATATCAATGTGGTATGATGCGTTTAATTTTGGGGGGAAGATACCCAGAATGGGAATACCTGGATTGAATGGGATCTTTAGTCCTAGTTTTTTGAGGAATCTGCACACTAATTTCCAGAGTGGTTACACCAGTCTACACTCCCACCAACAGTGGAGAATGATTCCTTTTTCTCCTCAGCCCATCCAGCATTTGTTATTGCTTGATTTCTTGAAACTAGCCATTCTTTGTGGGGTGAGGTAGAATCTCAGTTTTGTTTTAATTTGCATCTCTCAAATGGCCAGTGATGCTGAAGACTTTTTGATATATTTATTTGCTGTTTGTATGTCTTCATCTGAGAAGTGTGTGTTCATCTCAGATGCCCATTTTTGGATTGAGTTTTTAAGTCTGCGAGGAGTAATTTTTTGACTTCTTTATGTGTTCTCAATAGTAATCCTTTGTGTAAGGAACAGCTGGCAAACATTTTCCCCCACTGTGTGGGTTGTCTCTTTACTCTGCTGGTTTCTCTTGCTGTGCAAAAGCTTTTCAATAGCATGAGATCCCAGTTGTTGATTCTTTGTGATACTTCTGTGCAATCTGGGTTTTGTTCATAAAGTCTTTGCCCACACCAGTGTCTTCAAGAGTGTTACCTACTTTCCTTCCAGCACATTTGATGTTTCTGTCTTACTATTAAGATCTCTGATCCATTCTGATTTTAGATTTCTAGCTGACCTTTGTCCCTCCGCCCCGTCCTCCTTTCTGTTGTCACCTTATGAACACATGCTCTGTCAGTAATCTGAAATGTCGACTTGGCTGGCATAAGCATCAGCTAGAGAGCAGGTGAGGAATGAAGTCTCTGAGGGTCTTTGCTAAGGATCCTGGCTTTGTGCGTTAAGAGGCCAGAGTGGGGAAGGCCCAGCCTTTGCAGGGTGAGCACGAACAAGCTGGCCTGGCCTTTGTAGAAAAACAAAGTGACTTCCTTTGTTTCCCTGGAGCTTGGAGAGACGTTTTTCTCTTGATCTTGAACATCAGAACTCTAGGTCTCTGAATCTGCACTTGAGGATTTACACCACCACCCCACCCCACTCCCTGCACACTCATCTCAGGGCTTGGCCCTTAGGCTGAGGGCTACACCGCTGGTTTCTCCAGCCTTGAGGCCTCAGACGTGCACCGAGTCTTACAACAGCTCTGCAGTTTGCAGATGGTGTGTTGTGAGACTTTTCGGCTCTCTTGCTTGCTGTCTGTCTATATATCTGTCTGTCTGTGTATCTTTTCCATCCTATGGGTTTTGTCTCTCTAGAGATCCCTGAACTACTGCTGTGTGTTCCTGGCCTTGTTTTCCTACCTTCTTTTCTGTTATCACTGTCTCTCCTGAGTGGATTCATATCATTCCTCAGTGTCCTGAATTCATCTTTCATGAGAAGAGCTGGACTCTTCTTCTATTGTGAGCATTCTACCAAACTTTACAGCAAGGGTTGCATTTCTGACTTCTTAAGCAGTTTCTTAAGGGATAGCCCATGTGTTTGATGACAGTAGCGTAGCATGGTAGTTAACACAGTGTTTGCACTTTGCAATTAGACTTGCATTGGAGCCTCAGTCCCACCACTTGGTCGGGTATTCGCTAGTAACTGAATCTACATAGACTGAGTTTCCTCTTGTGTGCAATAATCTCTGCTTTACTGGGTCATTATCAAGATTAAATGAGATCATACATGTGAGATAGCAAGCACATTAAGAGCTTAATAAGTGGCAACTTCCTCTGGCCTGCTTCCTCTTCCTTCTTCCTTCTCCACTCCGGTTTATAATGGCAAGGATTTAACTACAGCTTCCCTTGCTCCTGCCCGTGTCTACATAGCCCGCAGACCCCACAGATGTTCCTCTACACTCTTTCTCCTCACTCCTCCTCCTTTTCTATTCCCTCTGCCACTGCTCTGATCTGTCTCCATCCAGGATTGTGATGCTGTATTTATAGCTGTCTCTTTACTACTCCAATTACATTCCTTAAATACAGGGTGGGTAATGTTATTCACCTGCCCCATCCTCCAGGTGGTTCCTCCTTGGTATGGTACGTACTGCCCTTTAATTACTGGTACAAATTGACCCTTCCATCTTCACTCAGGGCATCCCACAAGCCATGAGCAAGCCTTACCTAGTAAGCAAAGTACACTGCTGCCTGTCTGATTATGTTCCTTTCCTAAGCTTGAAAGATCCTCTCTGTCTATCTTGATGCAATCAAAATTTGGAATTCACTCAAACAGATGTTTGTACACCCGTGTTTATGTCTGCAGTATCCACAGTAGCCAAAACATAGGGACACCTAAAAATCCATTGATGGATGAATGGATAAACAAAGTGTGTGTGTGTGTGTGTGTGTGTCCATAAAATAAAATTCAGGGGATTTTGACATAGGTTGCAACTTGGATAAATTTTATGCTCAGTGAATTAAGCCAAACACAAAAGGACAAATACTATACAATTCAATTTAACCATTTAAAAAGTTACCTAGATGAGCAAATTCATACAGGAAGTAGAAGGGTGGGAGGCTGGGAGGAAAGAGGGATGTGAACTCATTCTTTAATAGGTAACACTGTCAATTTTGGGAAATGAAAGTTCTGTAGATAGATGGTACATGAGGATATGAATGTACTTAATGCCACTGAACTTTGCCCTTAAAAATTATGTTACCTGTTTTCCTTCAAGTTAACAACTTTTAAATTCATCTTTCATTGCACAAAGTAAGGACTAGGGGATATACTAAGCACTAAGAGTGTAAAAAGAAAATCCCTCTTCCAGAGAGTCATTGGTTAAGAAAAACTCAAATTCTACCTCTGCCAGGAAAAGTCTAGATAACCACAGTTAAAATGTAAAGCTTTTCTCTGAATTGGTGTCTGTGTTAGCCCTTATCCTGTCCTGCTCTGTATTGTGTCTGGTCTTTGTAACATCTGTGTCTTCTTAGAGATAATAAAGTACCCTAAGGTCAGGAGCTCTGTTTAATCTATTCATTTTTTTAATCTATCAAAGCACTTTATACAGTCCATTGCACATCATGGGAGCTCAATAAATACTTGCAGAGTAGAGCAGAATGGAACAGAAGTTAAGTCCTGTGATATTCTGGCTAGAAATGATGCCACCCTACCGGCAGGCCTTCCTCAGAGTGGTACTGACCAAGGGCCCTCTTCAATGGAAGATCCAAGAAGAGCCTTACTTCAAAAGAACAGCAAGGGGTTAAAGGTATAGCCCAGGGATAGAGAGCTTGGCTAGCATGCATGAGGCCCTGGATTCGATCCCCAGCAACACAAAATGGAACAAGCTGCAGTTTATTAGGCGATACCAGGTACTAACTGATTTTATTATGAGTTTTACGGAAAAGGCCAGATATGTGAAGGTCATGTAGTATGAATTTTTATTTAAATTTCAGCTTCCAAACCACTATTTGAACATGGGGTCAGGCATGCCTAGTGTATTTACAACCAGAACTGTTGGTCAACCATTGAGACAGCTGGGGGAATAGATAGCAAGCTACTATTACTCAGCATGACTCACTGGGATTGGAAGAGCCTGGCTCATAAATGTTGGCTTTGGTTCCTTCGAATTAATCAGCGCGAATAGCATGTGGGGATCTACAGCTTCCTAACCTCTTGATATATATATATTTCTTTTTTTACCAGTACCAGGGATTGAACTCACCACCACACGCTTGCAAGGCAGGCGCTTATGCCGCTGAACTAAATCCCCAGCCTTTCTTAATATGTTTTTAATTCTAAGTTGTCTAGTGCTAACAAGCATTTAAATCTGACTTCTTATGTGTTTGGCAGTTTTTCTTTTTATCAGGATGGGATTTCTCTTTTCATCTTTAGGAAGAGAATTTTTGTTTTCCCATCTAGATGAGGCTTAGGTCTCGAGACCCTTAAAATTATGGTTAAAATCTACTGAATAATTACTCTGTGCTAAGAACTCTGCTAAGATCTTTACATTTGTTCTCTCGAGTGTCTTCTCGGCATCCCTAGGAGACAGCAAGGTAACCTCCTTTTGTGTGGCCCAAATCTCCTTCACCGGAGAAGATTCACACTTCCACTTCAGGAGCTCCTTCTTGGTCCTGCCTGGTCTGGGGGCTGTTGTGCTCACACCTGCAGACAGAGGAAGGGAGCGTGGGGAGAAGGCGGCCTGGGGACTTTGTCAGGAGAATCAGATTCCTAAGACAAGTGATAAGGGCAGGGGGTAGATTATTTCAGAACTTCCTGAATGATACCCTCAAGTCACCCTGGAGCCTGGGATCCCCAAGGGCAGATCGTTTAGCTTTGTCTTCCATTTTGTCCCAAGAGGTCTCCATGGAGAAATGCACCAGGGGAATGGAGAAGGGGTGCGGTGGACTGCAGTGCTGATGACTTATTCCAGTTCAGATGTCGCCCGCCCCCTCTTGCCCCATGATTAGCTGGTGGGCATTTTGGGGAGAGGCCAGCTGAGCTGGGAACTCAGAGCAGCTGCAGGCAGACTCCCATGTAGTGGCTCCCAGTGTCAGGGTGAGGTGGAATAGAGATCCAGTCAGTAGGTCAGGGAGCCGAGCACGCACAGGAGTGCTGCACACTGAACAAATCAAGTTCTGGGTTCACAGTGATGAAGCAGCCCGCCTTGCCTTCAGGGAGCTGAGGGGCAGGTTTTCTGGTATATCCACTACTTCACCATAAATCAATAGGTGGCTCCCTGGGATTAATCAACACAGATTTGGATCTGTCTGCCTACTTTGTCTACTGGCAGAGACACACTTTGAACATTTGTTTTCCTATTTCCTCTTATTTTCTTCCTTTTTTGGTCTTTTTGAGGCAGGGTCTTGCTATGCAGTTCAGGCTGGCCTTGAGCTCACTTTGTAGCCCAGGTTGGTCTCAAATTTGCAACAATCCTCCTGGCTCAGCTTCCTGAGTGCTGGGATTACAGGCGTGCACTCTCAAGACCAGCTATTTTCTTGTCTTTGTTTTCTTTTAATTTGCTTTTCTTTTTTCTTTATGGTTTGTTCTTGTTGTAAGTGTGAACATTGTTTCTAGTCTTTTGCTAGAAACTTTTTTGCTGTTGTTATCCTGTTTGGTTCTTGTTTCTGTTTTTCCCTTCTCTCTTTCCCTCCTGTCTTTTTTATCAACTTCTCAAAGTTTGGATGATCTTCGTTGTCCTCCAGGTTTGCTTCTAAACGCTTTCTTTTCTTTTCTTTCTCTATTTTCTCCTTAATTTCTTTTAAACCTTTTACTCCTCACAGTAAAAATGCTATACTGAGGGCATATTTACCACACAAAATTTTTTGATTTATCTTTGATTTTGTTATATAACCACAAATCTAGTTCATACAGTTAAAGTGGCAGATTAATAGATACCACAGTTTGTCATTTTTTCCAAAGCCATTTTATTTCAAAAGAAAAACAATTCTTCAATATTTCAAAATACATCAAACAGGGGCAACAATGGTACATACACTGTGCATTGCCGTCCCCAAATCATTCACCCAGAGCACAAGACATCTGCATTCCATTGTCCATACAGTACCAGTGTAAACCTTTCTCGTCAGTGAACTCAGAACAGAGTATAACTATCTTAACTATATTTTATATACATATATATACATACACATATATTGTTTCTTTTAGCTTCTCACACTAGTGAAGCAATATGATGCTTACACAAGCATGTCTGATTTATTCCACTTACCAGTATGGACTCAAGTTGCACTCATTTATCTAAAAAGTCTCACGTCTATCCTTTTCTGTGGTGAAGTAGAACTCCATTTTATAAAAGTACCACATCTTTTTTATCCATTCGTCAGTCAATGGACACTTAGGTTGTTTCTAAGATCTAATTATTACAAATTGTGCTGCTATGAACATGGGTGCACATATATCACTGTGGAATGATGTTTTTAATTCTTCTGGGAAGATACCTAGGAGGGGAATAGCTGTGTGGGATGGGACCTCTAGTCCTAGTTTTTTTGAGGAATCTTTGCACTGATTTCTAGAGTGGTTGCACCAGTCTACACTCCCACCAACAATGGAGAAAGTTCCTTTTTCTCCACAGCCCCTTCAGCATTTTTTCAAAACCATTTTATTTCAGAGCCGGGTTGGAGGGAGAGAGAGAGAGCAAAAAAAAAAATATTTCAAAACACGTCAATTAGGGGGCAACAGTGGTACACACATTGCACATTTTCATCCCCAAATCATTCACCCAGAGCACAAGACATCTGCATTCAATTGTCCAAACAACACCAGCACAAATCTTTCTCTTCAATGAACTCAGAGAAATCAGTAATGTGATGTTGGAACTTTTAATGCATGTACACATATATACATACATGTGTTGCTTCTTTCAGCTTCTCACACTAGTGAGACAATACAATGTTTGCACATGTGTGTCTGATTTATTTTGCTTATGAGTATGGTCTCAAGTTGCATCCATTTCCCTATAAAAGCCTTCAATTTATCCTTTATGGCCGAGGAGTACTGTATTGTATAAAAATACCACATCTTGCCTGGAAATATAGCTCAGTGGCACAAGTGCCTGTCTGGCAAGTGCAAGGTCATGAGTTCGATCCCCAGCACACACACACACACACACACACACACACACACACACGCCACATCTTTTTATCCATTCCCTAGTCAATAGGCATTTAGGTTGTTTCCAAGATCTAGTTATTACAAATTGTGCTGCTATAAACATGGGTGCACATATATTACTGTAGTAAGATGTTTTTAATTTTGGGGGGAAGATACCTAGAAGGGGAATAACTGGGTTGAATGGGACCTCTAGTCCTTGTTTTTTGAGGAATCTCCACACTGATTTCCAGAGCGGCTACACCAGTCTACACTCCCACCAACAGAGAAGAATGATTTCTTTTTCCTCTAGGCTCTTCTAGCATTTGTTATTGGTTGATTTCTTAATATTAGCCATTCTTTCCAGGGTGAGGTGAAGTCTCAGTGTTGTTTTAGTTTATATCTCTCAAATGACCAGTGATGCTGAAAATTTTTCATATATTTATTTGTTGTTTGTATTTCTTCATCTGAGAAGTGTGTATTCATCTCAGATGTCCATTTTTGGATTGAGTTTTTAAATCTGGGAGGACTGATTTTTTTAAACTTCTTTATATGTTCTCAATAGTAATCCTTCGTGTGAGGAGCAGCTGGCAAACATTTTCTCCCACTGTGTGTGTTGTCTCTTTATTCTGTTGGTTTCTCTTGCTGCGCAAAAGCTTTTCAGTAGCATGAGATCCCAGTTGATTCTTTGTGAAAATTCCTGTGCAATCTGGGTTTTGTTCATAAAGTCTTTGCCTACACCAATGTCTTCAAGAGTGTTGCCTAGTCTACCTTCCAGCAGATTTAATGTTTCTCTTTTAATATTAAGATCTTTGATTCATTCCAATTTTAGCTTAGTGCATGGTGAAACATATGAGTCAAGTTTTAACCTTTGGCATGAGTAGAGCAAGTTTTTCCAGCACCATTTATTAAAGAGGCTGTCTTTGTTCCAGTGAATGTGTTTGGCACCTTTGTCAAAGGTAAGATGGCTTAGTGTGTCTAGAGTCGTTTCTGCATAGTCTAATCTATTCCATTTGAATCTGTATTTTTACCAGTCCCACACTTTTTTAAAAAAACACAGTAGCTTTATAGTATAATTTCAAATCAGGGATTGTGATGCCCCCTAGCTTGCCTATGCTGCCCAGAATTGCCTTTGCTATTCTAGATCATTCTGGTTCCAGATGAATTTTAGGCTTGCTTTCTCATTCTGTGACATGTGCTATGGGAATTTTGATTGGGATTGCACTGAATCTGTATAACAGTTTTGGAAGTATGGTCATTTTCACTGTATTGCTTCTTCCTATGCAAGGTCAGGAGATAGCTCTTCATTTTCTAGTATCCTCTCAAATTCCTTCTTCAAAGTACTCTAGTCTTCAAATATAGAGGTCTTTTACATCCTTTGTCACATTGATTCCTAGGTATTATTTTTTTGGATGCTATTGTGAAAGGCGGCGTTTCCCTGATTTCTCTCTCAGTGAGTTTGTTATTTGTGCACAGGAAGCTATTGATTTTTTAGTGTTGACTTCATAATCATCTAGATTACTCAACTTGCTTATTAAAGCTAAGGGTCTTTTGGTGAGGTTTTTGGGGTCTCGTACATAGAGTATTATGTCATCTGCAAATAATGACAGTTTAACTTCTTTTTTCCTATCTTTACTCCTTTTATTTCTTTCTCTTGTCTAATTGCTCTAGCTAAAGTTTCTAGGCCTATGTTGGTAAGAGTGGAGACAGTGGACATCCTTGTCTTGTTCCTGATTTTAGAGAGAGATTTCACTTTTTATCCATGTAAGGTAATGTTGGCTGTTGGTTGTGGATAGCTTTTATCATATTGGGGTAAAGACAATCTATTTCAATTTTCTGAAGTTTTATTTTATGTTTTTAAATTTGTTATTAAAAAATTAAAAGAGAGAAGGATATTAAGATAAAAGAGGACATAACAACATAATAACACACGTCAGAACAGAACAATTTAAGCATTGTAGTGTTTCACCACAAGATAACCCAACGTAACAGTAGCTACCATAGTGTCTCTTTCCTTGAAATATTTGAGTATAACTTCATATATTAAAGCATCAAACACAACATGACAGTGTAAAATCATTTAAGAGAATTAAAATTTACAGGGTATTTAGAAACAACTAACAGAAAATGAACAATGGTTTCTATATTATCTCCTTGTCTATAAAAATTTTGTTTATATTATCACATATAATAAAATTCAATAAGATACAACATGATAAACCAATGGAGACAGAAGAACAAAAGCTTCAGTGGGACTTCAAAACAAGATGATATTAAATCAGCACTAGCTATTATATTGTCTTGTTTTCTTCAAAATAACTGTTCATACTGATGATATGAACAATAAAATCAAACAAATCAAACAACAATCAGACAATAAAATCAAACAACCCAGAATAAAACCATCCCAATATAATGGGGAGTCATGTTTACCGCATACTTTTATGTATTGTTATCATTTCTTACACTAGGGAAACTATTCCATATTTATACATGTGAGTTTGATTTATTTCGCTTATGAGTATGGTCTCAAGCTGCACCCATTTATTTATAAATATCTCAATGTGATCATTCTTTATAGCTGAGTAGTACTCCATTGTCTAAAAATACCACAACTTTTTTATCCATTCCTCAGTTGATGGACACTTCATTTGTTTTCAAGATCTAGCTATTACAAATTGTGCTGCTATAAACATGGGTGCACATATATCACTGTGGTATGATGTTTTCAGTTTTTCTGGGAATATGCCTAGAAGTGGAATAGCTGGAACAAAAGGGACTTCCAATCCCAGCTTTTTGAGAAATCTCCAGACTGACCTCCACAATGGTTGTACCAGTCTACATTCCCACCAACAGTGCAGGAGAGTTTCTTTTTGCAGTTTTATTTTATCATGAATAGGTGGTGGATTGTCAAAAACTTTTTCTTCATCAATTGAAATGATCATACGACTTTTGCTCTTGGCTCTGCTAATATGGCATATTACATTTATTAGTTTATGTATGTTGAGCCATCCCTGCATGCCTGGGATGAATTCCACTTGGTCATGGTGTACAGTCTTCTTGAGAATTTGGTGCAATCTATTTGCTAGTAACTTACTGAGGATTTTTGCATCAATGTTCATTAGGGAAATTGGCCTATAATTCTCTTTCTTAGTTTTGTCCTTCTCTCCTTTTGGAATCAGAGTAATCTTTGTTTTCAGGAGTGCATTTGGAAGTACCGCTACCCTCTCAATATCATTAAGGAGTTTGAGAAGTAGCGATAGATCTTCACTAGATTTCTTGGAGAATTTAGCAGTGAATCCATTAGGAACTGGGCTTTTCTTTGTTGATAGGTTTTTAATTACATCTTCGATTTCATTGATTGATATTCAGTTATCCAGGATCTTTATATCTTCTTGATTCAGTTTTGATAATTCATATGTATCTAGGAATCTTTCCATTGTTTATTTTCTATATTATTAGAATATAAGTTTTCAAAGCAGGTATAAATGATCTTAATATCTTTAGGGTCTGTTGTGATTTCACCCATTTCATTCCTAATTGCATGGGTTTGAGTCTTTGCTTTGCTTTTTTAAAAAATTAGGTTGGCTAATAGTTTGTCAATTTTATTTAATCTTGCAAAGAACCAACTCTTCAATTCATGAATCCTTTGTATTTTTTCTTAGCTTCCAGTGTGGTAATTTCTGCTCTGATCTTTATAATTTCCTCCCTCGTATGAGCTTTTGACTTAGCCTGCTCTTCTTTTTCTAGAAGTTTGTGGTTCACCACTAAGTCGTTTATATGTGCTTGCTCTATTTTCCTGATGTGTATTTGCTGCTATAAATTCCCCTCTTAAGGCTGCTTTTGTGGGCCTGGGGATTTAGCTTAGTGGCACAAGCACCTGTCTTGCAAGTGTATGATCATGGGTTCGATCCCTGGTACCCCCCCCCCAAAAAAAGCCTGCTTTCATTGTGTCCTACAAGTTTTGTATGTTTTATTGTCATTGTCATTCAACTGTGAAAACCTTCCAAATTCTTCTTTAATTTCATGTGTGACCCATTGGTTGTTCAAAGAATGCTATTTAATTTCCACGTGTTTATGAAGTTCCCATGGCTTCTTTTGCCATAGATTTCCAATTTCATTGCACTATGGTCTGATAGTATGCATTGGACAATTTCAATTCCTTTACATTTACTTAAGTATGCTGTGTGAACTGGTATGTCATCTATTTTGGAGAATGTTCTGGGTGCAGCTGATAAGAATGTGTATTTTGCTGTTGTGGGGTGGAACACTCTATAGACATCTACTAAGTTCATTTGTTCAAAAGTTCGATTTTATGTCATTATTTATTTTTTTGTCTAGTTGATCTTTTTGTGATAGTGGGGTTTTGATGTCTCCCAATACAATTTACTAGGGCTCATTTGATTTTTCATGCCCATTAGTAATTGTTTTATATAGCTGGATGCACTGGTATTTGTTGCATATATATTTATGATTGTTATCCGTTGCTCTTGGATTTTTCTCTTTGTGAGAATATAGTGATGTTCTTTATCCCTGTTAATCATTCTTGGTTTGAAATTCACTTTGTCTGCAAATAGAATAGCGACTCCTCCTTTTTGTGGGTTCCTGTTTCATGGAGGGTTGTTTCCCATCCTTTTGACTTTCAGTCTATGAACTTTTTTTGAATGAAATGTGTTTCTTTTATGCAGCATATTGTTGGATCTTGCTTCTTGATCCATTCTGCCAGTCTGTGTCTTTTGACTGGTGAATTGAGACCATTAATATTGATGTTTATAACTGATATATATATCCTTGTCAAGTTATTTTACTATTGTTAGCTCATCCTTCTTTTTACTCTTCCCTCTAATTGTTTGCCTTTCCTGGTAGATTCCTTCTGTTGGGGTTCATGGAGTTGTTATCTTTATTATCTCTTTCTAGAATGTCCTTCAAAACATTTTTTAGTGCTCATTTGGTGGTTATAAATTTCCTCAGACATTCTTGGTCATGAAGCATCTTATTTCTCCATCAGTTTGAAAGATAATTTTGTGGGTTACATCAATCTGGGTTGAAAGTTGTTTTCCTTTAGAACTTGGAGTACATCACCTGGAATACTTGGAATACTTCTCCTTGACTTGAGAGTTTGTGCTGAGAAGTCATCTGTGATGCTGATGGGCTTTCCTTTATAGGTGATTTGCTTCTTTAACAGCTTTTAGGATTCTATTCTTGTGCTGAATTTCTGGACTCTTGATTATGACATGCTTGGCTGTAGATTTTTTTTATGGCTCCTTGGAGTTCTATATGTCTAGTTTATTTGAGTGTTAACTTCTTTTTCTCTGCAAGGAAAGTTTTCTGTCGTGATGTCTGTGAACATTTTTTTAACATCATTTGTGGTATTTCTTGCTTTTTCATTGACTCCAATTAATCTTAAGTTATTCCTCTTTGTGTCATCTAGCAGCTGCTGGATTGATTTCTCATGTTCCCTTGCTAGTTTAAAGAATTTATTTTCCTAGTTACTAACTGCAAGCCTGTCTTCAATAACTGAGATCCTGTCCTCACATTGGCCTAATTTGCTTTTCAAACTTTCAGTGGAGCCTGTATTCTCCTGGATATCTGTTTGAATCTGCTTTATGGATTTTGTTTCTTTTATATGCTGAGCTTCTATAATTTTCTTAACCTTGTCTTTTTAAAAAAAATCTGTATCTGTCACTACACAGTGTATATTTTAAATCTTAAATCTATCACTACACAGTGTGTATTCTGGTAATCTCTAGTTCTTGAGAGATAATTTCTGATTTCATTTTTTCCAGAGCCTCATTTAATGGCTTTGTTGTCACTACTTCAGAGAGGCCTGCTGGATTGCTTCTGGATTGTGCCATTTCATTGCCCCTGGAGTTGGCTTTGGTGAACTGGATGTCTGGGGTTCCAATTTGCTTAAATGTCTTCTCATTTTCTTTTGTCTCTTTTTAAAGTTTATTTCCTGGGGTGATGTTTGTCTATTGCCTACATTGTGTTGCTTCACTGGTATTATTTAGGACCCTTAGGTGAGGACTACTTCTCTGAGGCATCTTCCAGGTGTAGCTGGCTGGGTTTTAGGTTTGAGTCTGTTGTAAGATCCTACCTCTTCAGTTTGTTGGAGATGAGAAGTTGTTGCTTGCTTCGTCTAGTCTTTGGTTCTTTGGCACTGTGCCATAGTATTTTCTATGACTCTCAGTGAATCTCAGTCATAGACACCCAGAAACCACAGCTGTTTAGAACAATTATGTCAATTTTGGCTATAGTGGTAACAATAGCATCAAACACATCCTAGAGAATGACAAACTGAGCTAACCCTTAATCTGCCACTTTTAACCATATGAACTAAATTTGTGGTTATAGATCAAAATGTAAAACAAACCAGAAAACTATACGCCATATAGAAGTCAGTTTTGACCTCAATGGTTAAAATTTACAATGGATTAATGAAAAATAGAAAAGTATATGAAGAAGAGTTTACATGTAAGGTCAGAGAACAAAGTGGGACACACCAACTTCAGGAAACTGGTGCAGAAGACTGGAGGAAAAGAGAGAAAAGATGGAAGAACAGAACACAGCCACACCTACAAAGAAGCTAGGAACCAAGTTTATACTCACATAAAACCAAGATCAAACAATGAAGGAGTAAGAAAAAAAAAGAGAAGAGAAAAGTCCCCTTCCAGGGTTATCTCTTGTTTTACTAGTGGACAGCCTGTGGAGACAGAGTCCTAAATCATGCTGATCTATCTCAGCAAGCCAGCCGTAGCTTTTTGGTGGGGTAGTGGATAATCTCAGCAGGCCTTCCCTGAGACCAGACTCATTGGGCTTGCCATGGTCCAAGCAATTCCCATGGGTCTGATCCCAGCTGAGATCTGCTAGATGGAGCCCATGGCAGTTCTGGGTTCTGAGCTCAGCTGGCCCATCTCCAAGATGGCTCCTGGCTAATTGCTCTCTCCTGCAGGAGGACTGAGTCTCTGCATTCACTGCCAGCCAGTCTAGTCTCTCACATCTACTGCTCCCCTCCAGTACTCTGTCTCTTTGCAGAGTGCTCTGGGGTCACCACTGTCACAGTCACCCTGGGTCTAGAGGTTTGAACTGCTCCTCTTGTATAGTGAGTCCTGTCTCATGGAGAAGGTACAACCCAGTTACCTACTTCTTCACTGGAGTTTCTCTCTTCACTGTCTCCACGGGCTTCAATTCATACTTCAGATTCTTCCTGGGTCAGGTGGACGAAATTCTCTGTTTCTTGTCTTCCTCATGAATGACAGCTCTCAGAGAGGCTGTTTTCTCTGCTGCTTACTGCTCCACATTCTTGGTATCTTCCCTCATTTCTAGGCTTTGTTTGATGACGCTATTATTATTGTTGATTGTACTACTTTAGCTGAGGTGATATAATTGTTCTAATCAGTTTTTGTTTCTGGTGTGCCAAGACTGAGATAGCCGAAAGGTCATAAAAATGCTAATGGCCAGTGCCAAAGAATAAGGGACTAGGCCAGTTAGGCAGCAACTGCTCATCACCAATAAGTTGAAGAAGTAGAATCTTGCAACAGAATCAAAACCCAAAAGCTACTCAGAGCTTCATGGACCTGAGGATGATTTCTTGGGAAGCCGATTGCCAGTGTACTGTCATTCATAGTGTTTGTATAAAAATACCAGGAATCTTCACTTTTCCCACTGTGATATAGCATTGCATTATCATGTTAAAACATTGATATACATGAATTTATCTAAAAAATTCCTTTTAAAAAGCCCCCAAATCCAGCGATATATGGAAATTAACTTTGAGAGGTAGTCATTTCCTAATGGTCCTAAATACTAGCAATAGGGCAGGGAATTTGGCTCAGAGGCATAAGTGCCTGCCTGGCAAGCATGAGGTGAAAAGTTTAATCCCCAATACCACCACCCCCCAAAAAAATCAATAAGTACCACCAATAAAACTACTTGCCATAATGAACTTATAAGTATCAACCCAGGAATTAAACTAAAAATATATGAAATAATAAGACACTTAAAAAGATTGAACCCCAAACTTTGAGCTCACTAAAGGCAAACCCAGGGGGAAATGAGATGCAACAATCTGAAAGCCACCCATATGGACTCCCTAATGTGGTAACATTGGAAGTAACAAAACAGATGAATAAGGCTCTAGAACAAGTCAAATTAGAAATAATTTCTTAGATAACTAAGGAGATGGTGACCATAATGAAACACATGGTCAATACTTACAGGCCAGATAAAGATTCAGAAAAATAGAGAGGAGGTTAGGAAAATGAAAGAGCTCATACATGCCCAACACAGGAAAGAACTGCCCATGAAACAGATTCAAACAGATATCCAGGAGTTTGAACAGTTTTTGGAAAGTATGCACAGCAGAGTAAGTTAATGTGAGGATAGAATTTCAGATACAGAAGACAAGATTGTGGTCAGCCATATTGTTTAAGTTTTTCTTTAACTTTCTCTGTGACCCATTGATTGTTCAGGAGGGTGTTATTTAATTTCCATGCATTTATGGAGTTTTTTCAATTTCTTTTGTCATTAATTTCCAATTTCATTGCATTGTGGTCAAATAATATGCATGGGATAATTTCAATTCCTTTGCATTTACTTAAGCATGTTCTATGGGATAGTATATAGTCACTTTTAGAGAATTTGCCATGTGCAGCTGAGAAGAATGTGTATGTTAGGTGGAGTATTTTACAAACTTATACTAAGTCAATTTGCTCACAAGTTTGATTCAGTTCTGTTATATCTTTGCTGATTTTTTTTTTGTCTAGTTGATCTAAGTCTCTCAACCATTGGGTATTAAAGTTCCCCATTACAATTTCGTTATGCTTATTTGATTTTTCATGTGTATTAATATTTGTCTTATGTAGTTGTGTGCTCTAATATTTGGTACATATACATTTATGATAGTTATCTACTCCTCTTCAAGTATTCCCCTAACAAGTATGCAATGACCTTCTTTATCTCTTTCAATCATTTTTGGTTCAAAGTTCACATTGTTTGCAATGAGCATAGTTACACCTGTTTTTTTTTTTTTTCTGGACTCGTCATATGGAGTATAATTTTCTATCCTTTGCATTTCAGCCTATGACATTCTTTTAGATGTAAATATATGCCTTGTATACAGTTTATTGTTGGATCTTGATCCATTCTGCCAATCTGGCTGGTTTTTTTTTTTTTTTTTTGGATTGGTGAAATGAGGCCATTTACATTGATGCTTATAACTGATATGTAAATCCTCAGGTTCATAAGCGTGATGATTGGGGGTTCATGCTCCATGCATGACATGTGCCTCCTTTGAACCTTGTTATGACATTGGCACATTACCCATATGACGTGGAAAAAAAAATAACTGGGGGCTGGGGATTTAGCTCAGCGGCATAAGTGCCTGCCTTGCAAGCAGTCAGTTGTGAGTTCAATCCCTGGTATCGATAAAAATGAAAAAGACCAAAAAAAAAAATAACTGATATGTATTGGTTTATGGGTTTGTCGTGTTATCATTTTGCTGTTGATTCTCTGCTTTTCTTCTCTGTTTAATTGTTTGCCCTGCCTGACAGTTTTTTCCTGGGAATTCTGGTCATTTATATTTTTATCTAGAATATCTTTCAGTCCTTTTTCTAGAGGTGGTTTGGTAGACATGATTTTATTAAGTTGTTCTTTGTCATGGCAGTTACTTATTTCTCCATTAATTTTGAAAGATGGTTTTGCAGAGTACAACAATCTGTGTTGAAAGTTGTTTTCTTTCAGGGCTTCAAATACTTTACTCCAAGCTCTTTTTAAATTGAGGATTTGTGTTGAGAAGTCAACCATGATTCTAATGGGCTTTCTTTATAGGTGATTTGTTTCTTTTCTCTAACAGTTTTTAATATTCTGTTTTTGTGCTGAATTTCTGGAATTTTCATTGTTATACGTCTGAGTATAGATTTATTTTGATTATGGCTTTGGAGTCTTATATGACTCACTTATTTGTATGTCAGATTCTGTTGCCATACTTAATCTCATTTATGTTGACTCCTGCTTTTTCATTGACACCTATGAGATACATGTATTTGCATCATCTTGGAGCTGTTTAATTGCTGTTTCATGGTCCCTTGTTATTTTTAAGAAAGCTTCATTTTTGTGGTCACTAGTGTTGATCCTTTCTTAAAGATCTGAAAGTCTATGTTCAGTTTCATTCAAGTGGTTTTGCCAGCTTTCAGGGAGTGTTTAATTTCCTGGATATCTCTTTGAATCTGTTCTATACATTCTATTTCTTTCCTATATTGTTCATTGAAGGTTTCCATCATTTTTCTCTTCTATTTTTTTGTCTATGTCTTCTCTAGCTATATTGATCAGTTCCTTCATTAAGGTTCTCATTTATTTATTCTTTTATTTTTTACTTAGAGATTACTTCTGAATCTATGTCTTCTACAGTTTCATGAATTTGTTTCTTTATTTCACTTGCTATCTTTTCAGAAATTTCCTGTGTGTATCTTCCAACTTTTCCTATGTCAGTGTCTCCTGTACTTGTTCTGGATGGCCTTGAGATCTGACATTGCATTTTGCTTTTTCCTCTTGTCATTTTTCACCTCTTGGTTCATATTTCAGTCTTTTCAATCTCGCTGGTTTCACTTATCTGTCATGTGCATCTTGGTCAGGATCCTGCTGTGTGGCTGGTATTCACTCAGTTGCTGGGTTCCACAGTGTAGGCAAAGGGCCAGTCTCTTTAATTCCTCCTGCAGGCTCAGTTGGATGAGTGGTGATTCTTCCTGAGCTGACTAGCCTAAGAGTATCAATGTGAACCAACCCTCAGTTTGTATTTTTACTTTTGCTTTAGACTTTTCCCACCAAACCCACCTTTCCATGGTGTGTGCCCCAGTTGGGGACTTACTGCATCACTGGGGTGTTTACAGGCCCACCCAGTTTCCTTCAGATCAAGGGAGGGGTCGCAGGAACTATCATGGGCCCACCAAAGTCGGGGTGGAAGGAGGAGTCACTGGTACTCTGACAAGGCTGCCAGGGCCCTCCAGGTCAGAGTAGTGCTTTTCTGAACAATTAAAATTCACAAACCACTAGTCAATTTTTTCAAGGAAGGAAGGAAGAAAGGAAAGAAAGAAAGAAAAAAAGAAAGAAAGAAAGAAAAGATCACATCCATGCAAAGTGGGAATGAAAAGAATGAAATAACAACAGATCCTACAGAAATCCACAAAGTCATCAATACCTACTTTGAGAATTTGTATTCTACTCACATGGAAAACACAGAAGAAATGGATAGATTCCTAGATACATATGGATTATTGAAGTTGAATCAAGAAGGTATAAAAATACTAAATAAACCAATATTAGTTGATGAAGTTGATGATGTACTTTAAAATCTACCAACAAAGAAAAGTTTAGGACCTGATGGATATACTGGTGGATTCTATAAGAAATTTAAAGACCTAATGCCACTACTTCTTAAACTCCTTAATGAAACTAAGGGGGAAGCAATACTCCCAAATTACCCTAATACCCAAACCAGAGAAATACTAACAAAAAAGTTAGCCACAGCCTATCTCCTTAATGACCACAGATGCAAAAATCTTCAATAAGATACTGGCAAAGGTAACGGAGCAAATTCTCAAAAATATTATACATCAAAACCAAGTACGATTCATCCAAGGGATGCAGGGATGGTTCAACATATGCAAATCAATAGATATGATGCATCATATGAATAGAGACAAGGATAAATACCACATAATTATCTTGAGGTGTAGAGAAAAAGGTTGACAAAGTCAAACACCCATTCATGCTAAAAATGCTACAGAAAATTGGAATAGATAGTCTTTGTCTCAATCTGATGAAAGACATCTATGACAAGGCAATAGCCATCTCATAGTAACTTGACACAAACTGAAAAGTTTCACTCCAAAGCCAGGAATGTCTACTGTCATCATTCTTAATCAATATAAGTCTGGAAACATTAGCTAGAACAATTAGACAAGAGAAAGAAACAAAAAGAATAAAGATAGGAAAGAAGTTAAACTATTATTATTTGCAGATGACATCTTATGCTACATAGGAGACCACAGAAATGCTACCAAAAGACTTAGAAATTTACTAACCAAATTCAGTAGCATACCAGGCTACAAAGCCAACACTTAAAAATCGATAGCCTTCCTAAATACAAATAACAAACTCTCTGAAAGAAAAATTAAGGAAACAACATCTTTCAAAATAGCAGCCCCCAAAAAATGAATCCCTAGGAATCAATCTAAAAAAGGAAGTAAAAGATCTTTATATTGAAAACCACAGTAGTCTGATAAAGGAATTTGAAGAAGATATCAGAAAATGAAAAGATAACCTTTGCTCATGAATAGGAAGAACCAACACTGGAAAATGGCCATACTCCCCAAACTGTTATACAAATTTAATGCAATCCCAATAAAAATAACATTAGTAAAACTCACAGATCTAGAGAAAATAGTCCTAAAACTCATTTGGAAACAGAAGAGCCCTAGAATAACAAAGACAATCCTGGACAACAAGGCAAGGCCGGAGGCATCACAATCACTGACCTGAAATTATAGTACAGAGATAATGGATTAAAAACCACAAGGTATTGGCAAACAAGCAGACCTGAAGATCAACAGGACAGATTAGAAGATGAAGAACAACTACAGACACATTCAGCCACATTACCTTTGACAAAGGGGCCAAACGCATTCACTGGAAGAAAGCCTCTTTAATAAATGGTGCTGGAAAAACTGGCTCTGCACATGCCACAGATTAAATCTACGCACATACCTCTCATCATGCTCTGTACTAACTGAAATGGATCAAAGGTCTAAATATTAAAACAGAAACTCTAAATTTTCTGAAAGGTAGAATAGGTAGTAGTCTTGAAGACATAGGTATAGGCAAAGAGTTTATGAAGGAAGCCCCAGCTGCACGACAAATACTACAAAGAATCAATAACTGGGATCTCATCATATTAAAAAGCTTTTGCATAGCAAAAGAAACCACCAACAGAGTGAAGAGACAATCCACAGTGTGTGAAAAAATTTTACTATCCAATCCTCAGACAAAAAACTAATATCCAGAATATATAAAGAACTAAAAAAAAAAAAATCAGATTCCCCAAATTGAAAGACCCAGTCCAAAGATGGGCATCTGGGATGAATAGACACATCTCAGATAAAGAAATACAAATGACAAATAAACATATGGAAAAATGTTCACCATCACTGGTCACTGGAGATATGCAAATTAAAACAATGCTGAGATTCTGTGTCACTCCAGATAGAATGGCTAGTATGAACAAATCAACCAATAACAAATGCTGACAGAGCTGCAGGGAAAAGGAACCCTACTTCAGTATTCATGGCAGAGTAGACTGGTGCAACCACTGTGGAAATCAGTGTGAAGATGCCTCCAAAAACTAGGACTAGAGGTTCTGTTTGACCCATTATTCCCCTTCTTGGTATTTCTCAAAAGACTTAAAAGCACCATACTACAGCGATATATGCATACCCACATTTATAGCAGCACAGTTTATAGAAGCCAAATCCTGGAAACAGTCCCAGGACCCATCAACCAATGAATGGATAAAGAAGATATGGGGTTTTTGGTGTATGCAATAGAGTACTACTCTGCCACAAAGAAGGAGAAGCTTGAGACATTTCTAGGTAATGCACCTTGAGACCGTATTCTTAATGAAATAAATTTGACACAAATGATTAAATCTTGCATTGCTGCTCTGGTGTGAGAACCCCAATGTGTAAATAAGGACCAAAATGTGTAATAGATACTGGAAACTGGGAAGAAAATGTTCAAATGGGAAGAGGAACAGAGGAGGGGGAAAAGGGAACAAGACAGGAAAAAAAAAAACAAAAATAAAAAATGAAAATAAAGCTTTTGTAAGTAAGGAGGGGACGAGGGGCCAAATGGAGAGTAGGGGATTGGGGAAAAGGAAGAAGCAGTGAGGCCACTTCCAGGAACAAATTCTCTGCGATGAGTATGATCATTGTGTATTCCTAAAATGGACCAATAAAAATTTTAAAAATGTAAAAAAAAATTATCTTATGATAGTACCATACTTTGTTCCAACAAATTCTGCTTCTTTTAGTCTAATCCTCTTGTTTCCTTGTAACATTAGAATCAAAATCACTTATGAAATGAAGATCTTCCTCCGCTTTCCACTGTTGTGTAATAAACTCCCTCAACGGTGTCTGCCTGAAACCACGAGCATTTTTATCTCCAAACCCCTATGGTCAGGGCTGGGACAGCCTCTGCCATACGCGGTCGCCATCGAGGTGCTGGCTAAGATTCCTTGGAGGTGTGGATTACTCTTCCACCCTCATGCAGTGGTTGGGAAAATGCCATTCCTTGTGGTTCAAAGATGGAAGTCTCTTTGTTTGCTGTCCTCTACGAGGCCGGCCTACCCTCAGGTCTCAAGGACCCTGGAGCTCTGGCCATGGGGCCCTATGCGTAGCTCTCCTGTCTCACTGGGTGCCAGTTGGTTTCTGCAAACCCAGCAAGAAAGCCTCACTCAGAATCACCTGTTGTGAAGGGCTCACCTGCTTAGGATTGGAAACCCTAAGTCAAATGAACCTTAATTACATCTGCCAAACCCCTTCCCCTAGTCAGAGCAGCACATGTCTGTATTCCTAGCACTTTGGGCAGGTAAGGCAGGAAGATGAAAAGTTTTAACCCAAACTGGGTGTGGTGGCATACTGCGTAATCCCAGCAATTGGGAGGCTGAGACATGAGGATTGCCAAGGTGTTGAGGTTAGCCTGGTCTACACAGACAGTTGAAAACTTGCCTAAATTACAGAGCAAGACATTGCCTAAAAATTTTTTTTAAAAAAGGACTGGGTGGCACATGCTTGTAAAAAGTAGCCGGGAGTGATCTCAACAATCAGGATGCTGAGACAGGAGGATTGCCATGAATTCAAGGCCAGCCTGAATTATGTAGTGAAACCTTGCCTCAAAAAAGACAGAAACAAAACAAAAAAGGACAAGGAATATAAATATAACTCTGTGGAAGGCCCTGAATTCAAACCCTCCTACTACAGAGAACATCACCTGGTCACAGAGTAAAATCCCACCCCAGGTCTTTCATGTAATCACACACTGGGGGGACTCTTGGACTTCTGTCTCACACAGGTTGCTATTACTATTATCCCCACTTCACAGATGAATGAAGTTTGAGCTAAACCACCTGAACAGATTTATAAACCTCTAAATGTTCTCATCAAGACTTGAACCAGCCCCACTGCCCATATCATGCCAAGTGATGATATTCTTGACTTTTTTCACCTGTTCATTTGTCTGTTTTTAAGATGGGGTCTTGCTATGTAGTCTACATTGGCCTGAAACTCATGGTGATCTCATGGTGATCCTCCCCTCAGCTTCCTGAGTCCTAAGATCACTCCCGGCTACTTTTTATCTGCTTCATCTAAACTTTCTCCTACTTGTTGAAACTTTTCTGCTGTTTGAAGTGTTTGTCTAGCCACCTCTTTCCACCAGATACCCGACTCTCCCATCACATTCCCAGGGCAGACAAAATGAGACATCAGAGCACCTGATAAACATCAGAGAAGCATGAATTTTCCATGCCAGACTGCTTGAGAAGAGTCAAAGAGGACCCGAGAAGTCCAGCTCCCATTTATGTCCAAGATCAACCCCCAAAGCCTGCTGCTGTGTGGGAGGGGAGGGCAGGGTGCAGGCAAGAGAGACTGAGGGACTCCTGCCACAGGAGAAGGTCTTCAAAAGGAGGCGCACAGGGTTCATGTGTAGCACAGTGGTGACTTTTGGTGGGGAGACAGCAGTGGGGCTCCCCAGAGCCCAGTCCTCAATGGATCCCTCCTGACATTTCCTCGGTCCTCAGGAGTGTATGCTTAGCCAGGTTTTAAACTGGGTGCACTTGGAGGCCATCACATTAAGTGAAGTACATTGGGCTCACAAGCTTACAAATCACATGGCTTCTCTTCTATAGGAAACCCAGAGGATTAATAAAGAACAAAGTCAAAGACAGAGGACAAGAAGTAGGGAGTAGATCTTCCTCATGCGGGAAGGAGATGAAGAGATGGAGGGGGAGAGGGGAGGGGAAGGGAGAAAAGAGAATGAAGATGGGTCCTGTCCATGCAGCAGCTCTGCATGGAGGAATGGAAACACTGTGTACTGCAGACACGTGCAAGAAAGGAAAAAAGAAAAGGTGTGGAACCTCAGTGTGGTGGGGCACTACCTGGGAAGCTGAGGCAGGAGGTTCACAGAGTCGGAGGCCAGCCTTGAACATATCTGCTTCATAGCAATAAGTAAGCCCCAGCACTCACAGGCACACACACGTGGTAGGTGAGAATACTATCATTATTAACTGCTGTGCCTTACTGAACAATTCACCCTAAGCGTATGAGCATATAATGCCTGACGCCCTCAGGCTTAGATTTGATTGTGTGTGTGCCTAGCAGAGTCAGAGTGAGCCCTGCATTGTGCCCTGCTGGATGTCAGATAAGGTCCCAGTCAAAGCATGAGACGACTGAGTCATGAAGAACATCATCGTGGACCAGGAGTGGTGGTGTATCCTTGTAATCTTAGCACTCTTTAGGCTGAGGCAGGAGGATCACTGCAAGTTTGAGGCCAGCCTGAGCTACATAGTGAGAAATTGCCTTTAAAAAAAAAAAGAAAGAAAAACATCATAATGTTAAAGTTCACAGCCTTGTATGACTGCATTGAGAGCTTCCATGGCTGAGCGTGACTGTGGAGCTATGTGTTGGACACAGCTGAATTCTAATGCATGTTCACAGGCTGCAGCATCCACTCCTGAGTTTCTTACGCAGTTCTCCCTGTTTCCTGGAGAATGCATCTTCTACCCAAAGTACTAAAGATGACCAATGAGGCAGTAACAGCTAGGTCATGGGAGAAGGCTGACGAAACAGAAAAGAAAATATCTTCCTACTCTGTTTCCAACCATCGGAGGTCTGCAGCAGAAATTCTACAGTATTTGTATTGCTAGAAATTTTACATGAGGCAGTAAAACAAATAGTGTGAGGGTAGTATGGGTAAAGTTGTTGCTAAGGGATTTGAGAGTTTGAAATAAAATTTTTTCAGATACGTGGAGCCTGTATTCTAGGCAAAACTATCCTTCTACTTGTTCATTTACCCAACCAATATTTATTGAGTACTTCCTATGTCAGGTACTAGATTAGGTTCTGGGAATAAAGCCTCACGTCAGGTATACAGGGTCACTTTGCACAGGGGGTAAAACAATGGGGATGTTGCCAACAAGAAAGCAATGGCGACAGCCATCGTTTCTGTTAGGGAAGAAAGATTCCGAAATCATGTAGGATGGCATAAAAATTGTGATAGTTATTGACGGTTATCACCATTGTTTTAGTCTGCAGTCTGCTGTTTGCCGCCATGACTGAATGTCACATCTTGGGTGATTTATTTACGAACTAAGGTTTATGCAGCTTGAAGTCTGGTAGTAGAGCAGCCCAGTGAGAAGGTGCAGGATTCAGGTTGGGTCAGTTCCCAGCTCAGCTCTCTTCTCACTATGCAGGGCTTCCCCGTTAGGACCTCACCCAACCTAATGTGCTCCAGAGACCCTGCCTCCAATGCCAGTGACACGGGTGCTTGGTTATCCAATTCCAACCTTGTTACCCTCAGGACATTGCATTTGGCCATGGCAAGCCTTTTTAAAAAATTATTTGAAAATGTTAAAATCTTTTTATGAAAAAACCACCACTCCACCACCTAAAGGGCTTTGCTTTGTTGCTCCAAGCACGTCCTGAGGAAGGACAAGCACTTGCCTGTGGCACCCGAGCCCGAACCCAAAAACTTGGTCGTCCCTGGTAGACCATCTGGAGTCTACCTCTGCCAGCTGGGAAATGTTATTTCTGTCATGGCCAGTATGGCCCCCCCACTGGCTATTGGGAACCTGCAATTTTAAATCATTGAGACCTGGTGTTCTTTGGCTCAGTCAGGGTTACCTGCTTTGAGGTCTCCAGAAAAAGTTGCCAAATTATTTCAATTATATGCCAGGCAAGTGCCAAAAACTTACGACTTCTCCCAAATTATATTCATGATTCAGGATAATCAACAATCCGTCTTTTGTTGTAGTCAGGATTTGTAAGGGAATAGGCTCCACACAGGACACACACTGTGTAGATTATTTTATAATATTCACCCTAAGAGTCACATGTGAAAGAATGCAACAGACCTGTGCAGACATTAGAGACGCAAAGAATCTGGCTGAGGGCCTGGATTCCCTGATGAGGTCTTACAGAAGTCCAGCTGGAGGTCTGGAGCCCACGTCAATGTCTCATGCAAGTCTGTACAAGGATCTGCACTGGGAAGGCCAAAGGTCAGAGGCAGAAGCCAGAAAGTCTGCACCAGTGAGATGAAGGATCTGTGCCTGCAGACTGAGGGTCTGCACTGGAGCCAGGAAGTGACACTCAGATGAGGAACCAGGGCTCCTCCAAAGAGAACCGCAGCCATCCTCAGCAACAGTGGGGACCTGAGTTCCTCTGATGATGAAAACAGCTAAGTTTGTAATGGGAAAATCAGCACAAAATCTTCTCCAGGAGCATCAGCAGTGCACCATCTTCCCCTCCAGGTCTGCTTGTCTGCTGTTGGCAACGGTCCTCAGGTGGGCCCTCCACACCCAGCACCACCTGAATCAGTTCAGCTGAGTATTACAAGCTGACCATTGGTTAGCCCACCACATCTACATTATAGTAGAATGTGTGTGTGTGCGTATGTGTAAGACTGAGCATTCCAGGGCCTCAACCCTGAGCTACATCCTCTGTCCATGTTTTAATTTTTATTTTGACACAGGGTCTTGCTAAATTTCTCAGGTGGGAGTCAAACTTGCCATCCTCTTGCCTCAAGTCTCCTGCATAGCTGGAATACAGATTAATTTTAAATTTTTGATTTAAATTTTATTTTTGAACATGTAAATTGGATTTCTGCAAACATTCCTGCCACTCAACCCCATTGTAATCATGTGACCACAGCTTACATATGACACTGATATAGCCTTTATCCTTTATTTTATTTTTCTTGGTACTGGGGATTGAATTTATGGAGCGCTAAGCTAATGCACTTTTTTTTTTATCGGTACCGGGGATCGAACTCACGACTGCTTGCTTGCAAGGCAGGCGCTTATGCCGCTGAGCTAAATCCCCAGCCCCACACTTATGTTTTTATTTGCTTATTTATTTATTTATTTTTAGACAAACTGCTATGCAGTTTGGGCTGGCCTTGGGCTCACTTTGTAGCCCAGAT
Source organism: Cavia porcellus (assembly GCF_034190915.1). Lineage (NCBI taxonomy): Eukaryota > Metazoa > Chordata > Mammalia > Rodentia > Caviidae > Cavia > Cavia porcellus. The sequence continues at coordinate 17,411,854 of NW_026947505.1, forward strand.
TGGCCTTGAACTTGCAACAATCTTCCTGCCTCAGCCCTAGTGCTGGGATTGAACCACCACGCCCAGCTATTTATGTTTTATTTTGAGATAAGATCTTTCTAGGTAGCCCAGATTGGTTTTGAATTCTTGACATTTTTTTTTGGTACCGAGGATTGAACCCATAGAGCTTGCCAGGCAGGTGCTTATGCTGCTGAGCTAAATCTGACACTTCTTTTTTAACCCTTAGTAATAGCTGGGATTTATAGTGGTGTGTACCGCCCTTGGCAAAGTAGCCTATTTTTACAAAGTTGCAATATATTTATTACTTTATACAAAGGCATGAATTTAGAAATTTTGCAACATATATTAAAATTACAAATACATAAGTCTTTGACCAGCATTTATATTTCTGCTCTATAGAGCCCAGCATACATGTGACATTACAAAATTATATGGTTATTGTTGTGGTTTGTGTCGAGATGTCCCACCAAAGCCTCACTTAGTCATGGAGTGCGATTTTCAAACATGGCTGAATCAAGAGTGTGTGGTGCTGGGATCAAGTGTGTGTGATTACTAAATCAGTCCCTTGATTAGTTTGGTACAGTTCTGGCTAGGATTAAAGTGTGTTGAAAAAGTTTTCGGCACGGTTAGAAGACAGAATATAAAGTAAAGAGGCCTTTATTCTAAGAATGTGGAGAGAGAACCCCACGATCACTGAGGTCTGGCTTTCTCTCTGCTGGGCACGAGGTGTGTGGGGCATACATATAGCTTAGACTTGGGGTGGAGCCTAAGCGGCATTACTGATGCACAGGTAGCCCATTGGAGTTCATTTCTCACCACAGGTAAATTGCCGAGGGGCAGGGAAAGTGACCTTCTGCCTCCCAGCCTCCCACTGCTACAGCACATCCCATTTAGGGCAAAATCCTTTTAGGGGTGAGTGCTATACCTGCCCTAGGGTGGGTAGCCTGCATCAAATAGAAAGGCTGGAGAGTTTGTCCTCTCACTTGCCCACTTGCTGTGAACTAATTCTTCTCTGTGATGCCCCACTATCATACTCCCTGCCTTGAAGCCAGCAGATTATGGACAGAAACCTTTACAAATTGTGAGCCAAATAAATCTTCCTTCGTTTAACTTTGGGTGTCTAGTATTTTGTCTCAGCCAGCAGAAAAGTCACTAAGACAGTTATTCACTGTAGCATTGCCTACAAAATAATAATAATAATAATAATAATAATATATTCATCAGTAAATCCCTGGTTTAAAAATTATGACATGTTTTTACAAGAAGATAATATTAGCTATAAGAAGAATAAGAAGACTCTGTGTCTTGATATGGAACTATCCAATAAATGCAGTGTTTTTATAAGACCATAAGAATATATAACATGCACGCACATGTGCATATTTGGAGAGTAATTCACAAACAAATAGTTTTCAAGTTTCAGATTTTTTTTTAGTTAGACTCATTTACATTTAAAAACTACCAAGGAACCCAAAGAAATTTCATGGCCTGATGTGGTGGTGCACGCCTGTAATCAGCATTTGGGAGGCTGAGGTAGGAGGATCACCATGAATTTGAGGCCAGTCTGGGCTCCAATAGTGCGCTCCAGTCCAGCTTTCACTACATAGCGACACCCTGTCTCAAAATCAAACAAACAAAATCAAAACAAAACAAAACAAAAAAACTCCCCTAAAGAAAAAACTTTATGTTGGTTATATTTATTAATATTTGTCAAACATGACATTGAAATTGAGAAAAATTATTTATTTCAAAATGTATAATACATACTTGAAATGGGAAGAAAATATTCAAATGAGAAGGGGAACAAGTAAAGGAGGAAGAGGAAGAGTAAAATGGGGAAAGTAAGAGAACAGAAGGAAAAAATGAAAACACATCTTTTATGAACGGGGACGGAAAGGGGTTGGAGGGAGGAGTGGAGACGGGAAAAAGCAGCAACATACACCATCTGTAGGTACAAATTTTTTGATGATGAATGTGATCATTATGGTTATCTAAAATGTACCAAAAGATTTTAAAATCCAAAAAAATAGCGATGATAAGTCCATTACATGATGTTATGGATTAAAAACTGGTGGTCAGATTAACGCCAGCTGAATTAAATTGGCATTGTGCTGAGTATAGATGGCCCATCTGAGGAAAGTTGCCAGCATAAAGGGAGACGTGGAGAGGAAGAGCGGGTGCTGTGGGTTCTCCTAAGTGTTGCTGTTTGGAGCCCTTGGTTCTCCCAGAGGAGCTGGTCCTTCTGGCTTCCTCGGTGTGAATTCAGCCATTATCACCCGAGGAGCTCGGGACCTTGTCACTGAGAGTGGCTGTGGTTCATTGTAGGGGATCTGTTTCTTATGTTGACCATTACTTCCTGGCTCCTGAAGGGAATATGTGTGTTGTTCAGTCTCTAGGAGAAGCTTGTCACACTGGCTTCCTGACATGTACTCAACTGTTGTCATCGTCAGAGGAGCTTGAGACCTTTTGTCACTGAGGATGGCTGCGGTTATTTTCAGGGCCTAATTTTGAGCATTGCTTCTTGGCTCTAGGATAGAACCCTCAACCTACCAACCCAGCTCCTTCACCAAGCTGGCACAGGCTTTCTAGCTTCCACCACTGACCTTTATGTCTTCCCAGTACAGATCTATAAAATGCATGAGACCCTCTCATGGCCTCTACATCTCCATTTGAACTTGTGGGTGGTACTGTCACGGGCTCTAGGTCATCAGCCAGACTCATGCAGGACATTGCTATGGAATCCAGGCCCTTGGCTGAATTTTCTAGGTCTTTTGTGTTGTGGATACATTTTCTGCACTTTCTTGTATTTAACTCTAGGTGACCATCATAAAATAATACTATGAATTCTGTGGCCTGTACGTAATTTTTCTCCTTTTAATCTGTCACTACAATACATGGTAATATAAATGTTTTTATGAAAAGTAACTAGGCTTTCTAAAACAAAAAAGTGAACAGCTTATTGTTGTATTTTTTCCCGTCTCTTGAATACATGGGTTTCCCCAACTTGTTTCTACATTTGATGGATGATCCCATGTCTGGTTAAGCATAAGAAAATTTCCGGGCCATGTGGTGGTTCACGCCTATAATCCCAGAACTCCCCGAGGCTGAGGCAGGAAGATGGCAAATGCGAACCCAGCCTGGACAATTTAGGGAGATCCTGACTCAAAATAAACAAACATATAAAGGGCTGAGGCTGTAGCTCAGTGCAAAGGCCTCAGGGTCAACATTTACCAAAGAAGAAGAGGCAGCAGAAGGAAGAGAAGCAAGAGGAGGAAAAAGTCTCACCCAAATATGAACTTGGAACACAGAAGTCTTTCGGAAGTCTATTTATATAATAGGTTTTTGGGGGGTATTACATCAACCCTTGACCGACAGTAGTCTCTTAAGGATTTAGTCTGCACTAGTTATGCTTTTGTCACTGTGACCAAATATGTGACATATGCAGTTTACAGGAGAAACTGTGAATTTGGTTCATGGTTTACTGACTACAAGGCAGAAAATCAGGGCAGAGGAGCGGCAGAAGAGAGCTGCCCAAATGACGCCATTGGGGGAGCAGAGAAAGGGGGAATTGGGGATGGAAGGAACCGCTAAGACCACGCGCCCAGACACCTCAAACCCATCTGGAAGGGAACTTTGCTCCTCTCTGAGGCAGGCTGTCCCAAGCCAACCAAATTCACATCAAGATTAACCACCCCAGTGGTTCAGTAGTTTCTGAAATCCTATCGAAGCGCTAGTCACGCTCTGTTATATATAATTCCATGGACCTCTCTTTGAATGACTTTTAAAATCTAGGCATTTTTGTTTAAATAATGCATTGGACATTGTCCAAATGTTAATAAGCATCATTTTACCACCTACAAAATAATTGATCATATCACCGCCAAGTTCATCAGAAACATTTTTAGATGTTGAAAAGTACTTGGATTGATATTGATGGATACAAAGTTTCCAAAATTCTAACTTTTAATCAAAAGAAAAAAAGCTCAAATTTTATCACTTGTGATTTATATCATCATTGTCAAACAGACAGGTTTATTTTGTTCACTTTCAAAAGGTGTTTGCCAAACATGCATCATAGGTCATCCGTCATTCTGTTAAGGAGAAATAATAATCCATGAAATAATTGGCGAGCTGAGTTTTTGACAGAAGCAGCTACAGAGGTGCTTGAGCCAACCAAAGCGCTTAGCTGTGGAGCGGAAGTGATCCTTTCTGCTCATACCCAGCTCCTCTGCACCAGACAGATTCCACCCAGTCAAGGTTTAATAGAATTGTTGGCTTTTCCAGCTTTATCAGTGCTGTAGTGGAATGTGAATATTTGCACCTCAGCATGCTTGGCGTGGAGGAATACAGAGCACAGAGTCTCTCCTCTCTTATCTGCATCAAGTTATCTCCTCATTGCTTTTGCATCCCCAGTGCAAATGCCAATAGCTAGAATGACAAGCGACATCCTATTGTGAAGTAATTTCTGATCTCATGGAGCCTCTGAAAGCCTCTTAAGGATGCCTGAGCATCCCCTGATCACAAATTGAAATCAACCAGAATAAAATATTTCTAGAGTAGAAACCGGTATCACTAATGAAGAGCACTGGTTAATTGGGGTAGAAGGGAGATAGATATAGTTCACTGTACACCCTCTTGCTCCCTTAAATTGAAGTAAGGGGATGCTGGGACTGGAGGATCCATGAGAAGCCAACCAGCCAGCCTGTTTGGTAAGCCGTGCAAGCCACGCAGCTCCCAGGAAGAGAAAAGTCAGTGCCTCCTGCGAGACTACCGGCTGGCGGGCTGAGAATCAAACACCCCCTCCATAAGCAACCCGCTGGTTCCGAGGTCAGGGAGAGCTGCAACTAAGGGACATAAAGCAACTAAATGCTTGTGTTGTCTGGTTGACTTTGCAGGCCAGGGCCAGCGGTCTGAGCATCTGTTGGGAAGATGACAGTATGCAATATAGCAAATATGGGGGATTTCCTTCTGTCTTGTCTTTGAAGGCAAATATTGCTCTCCCTGTTTTGTTTTGTTCTGATTATTTCACTTTATTCAATATTTTGTTTTGTTTTGTTTTTGGTTTGACTTTGCCATACCTGATGGAATGAACAACTGTCATGAGGGTAACAAGATACACTATGGTAGCTATTGTTGTTTTCCTGGTATCCTGTTTTAAAATTCTGTACCAGTTTTGTTGTTTTGATTGGCTTTGTTCTGTTTGTTTCGTTGGATTTTACTATCTTTAAAATAATTTTTAAAAATTGAAGTAAGGGAATGTGTTACTCCAAAATTAACTTTAAAATGATTTCAAAGGGCAGGAGAAACTTGAAAGCTGGACCCAGGGAAGTGGGTGGCAGCTTCCTGGTGTGTTTATATCTGGATGGTGCCCAGCACTGCCGCATGCTCACAGAGTGCATCGCTGGGAGGCACACGGAGGAGTCTGAACCATGGCTCGCAGGGATGCTTGCTCTAGAGTCCCTGGCTGGGCTCACACCCAAACTGCTAATTAGCATGATCCAGGCATGGCAAGAAAGCCAGGAATTTGTAGCAGGACACACCGTGATTTGATAAGAAAGCTCAGGGAAGGAAATCAGGAAAAACTATACTTGACTAAGCAATTAAAAACTTCCCATAGTCCCTGTTTGTCATTCATGTTTCTCCTCTCAAAAGCTCCCTGCCACTCCTAGAGAGTAAATTCACACCACACCACACCTGTGTAAAGCTGTCACCTGGAAGGGACGTTGTCCCATGAACTAACAGAGGTGTCTGTTTCCCAACGTCAGTGTACCTGGCTCATCTTGCCCTTCTGTTATCAAGGGTGACAGCCATCAGCTGAGATGCTTGGTGGCCCCCAGCAGGCGGTGTCACTGGGCAAGGCTGACCCGGAAAAAGACCCCCCAACTCTCTCCCCACATCTTGCATATTTCTGTTTCTGCTAGGAGCAGAGAGTAGGAAATAGAGCGTTTTCCCCCTTTTTCTATCATAAGAAAAACAAAAATTCTGGTGTGATAACAAATGGGAAGTGACAGCTGGCCCCGGAAATCTGGAGGACAGGTACACCTGGTGGGGGCCTGGCGAGCTGGGAAACTCAGACTTGTGTCAAGAGAGGATCTGTCACCACTCTCCTTTACAATCAGGCTCCAGAGCTGCCATTGGAAATGTGCACTTGGTTGTGATTGTTGTGTCTTGTTTTACAAAAAGAAAAAAAGAAGAAAGAAAGAAAGAAAGAAAAAGAGAAAAGAAAAGAAAAAAAAAAAAAGAAAATGTGTCTGTGGATTCATTTCATACCAGAGGCTCACATGTAGCGTGCCATGTCTGATCTACACTAAATTTCTCCTAGTTTGGTGATCACTGGGGGACCCACAGAGCACTCAGTGCAACGCACTGCTCACTCCGCTAACCCTTCAGCAGAGGAGGAGCAGCCCACAGTTCCAGGTGTCCTGGCAGCGCACTGCATTAAAGGGGCTCAGCAGCTGGAACAGGCTCTGACACCAGCGAGTCTGACAGCTCCACCTGCGTGAAGGCGGGCTGTTCTCTCTTTTCATGCTCGTTAATGAGGCAGGAGTTCACACAGCCCTCTGGCCTGCTGCTCATCAAGCAAAACACAAGCCCGACGTGAGAGATACCCTAATATTAAAGCTTCTTGATCTTTCAGCCTCGGTCAGAGTCAAGGAAAGCAATTTGGGGGACATTAGCCAATGCCTGCACACCCCAAATTGGTTAGCAGGTGGTTTGGGCATGACAGGGAGATTTCTTAACCAAAACTACCAGACACGTGTTTGGGCATGAGCTGCACACCCCCAAGTGCTGTGTTTCTCTCTAATGCCAGGCCACTGTGGTCCCCTGGATGTTCTGGTAACTGCTTTCTCATGTTACCATGCAAAATGCAAATTCCCATGTCACCTATATAGAGGCAGGGGTGATCTGAGAGTCTAGAATAATTCCTTTGAGACTCCTTGTGCCCTTCTGAGAAAATATCACTGTGTATTTTATCAAAAGCTGCTACCTTTTCATTGCTAAGACACAGGATCATCTTGATGGCAGTAACTGCCCATTGCCAAAGTAAAGCGCTTGAGCTCTGCGCAGATGAACCAAAGGCTCCTTTATTTGCCGTGGAAATATTTTAGCTCCATCTACTCCCAGCCACTTCACATGCTCTTCTAGAAAGAAAACTCTGTTTGGACCCCATTAGCTAACCATCAGTCTGTCGGTGTGTCTGTCTCTTTTCTTAGACAGTAAGATCATAGAAAGCGCATTTTGCTGACGATACATCTGGTCTACCATAGTTGCTAGGTAGAATCTGTGGAATCCCACTCCCCCATGGCAGCAGTATTTCAGCTCATATTACTTCTTTACATCACCATCTTTCCAGAGGATGTTGGGTGCGTACAGTCCCTGCGAGCTACCCAAGAGGGGCTCCAGAGCTTGCTTGAATATAGTGAGGAATCAAAACCAAAGGCAAGATACCTAGGAGGCAAAATCAGAGCAAGCAGGCCATCTGGTACTCTTTGCTATGCATTCCCTCTCCCTAGCTTTTGTAAGTTGCTAGAAGATATTTCTCAGGACTGCCAAAATTGCAAGAGCAATAATCAAACCTCAAATTGTGATACAATAATTGGACTAGAAACACTCAGCCCCAAGACACATCTGGTACATGTACTGTACTTGAAATTATAAAAACGAGTTATGCAAATCACCTGGGGGAAGAATTGGCATGATCCTTTCTCCACAGCACTTTTTATTTGTTTTATTTTTTGTTTCTGAGGCAGGCTGCCCTCGATACTGGTGTCACAGACAGTGTTGGGTTATAGACAGGGATGGCCACAGCGGCTTCCACACACACTTTTGAGTACAGACACAGTGGTGAAATGTGTGAGGACTCTGAAGTTAAGCCGGAAGGTGTAAGACTACTTTCCTGGGCCTGAGAAATGAGCACACGTGAACTATGATGACCTGAGAGAGCAGAGCACTCTTGAAAGAAAGTAACATATAATGACAAAATCTAGTTGTTGAAGAAGAGAATCAAAATTGAAAGCTGAAGAATTAATAAGCGATTGCTCAATTAATCTATTTCTTTTTTTTTTTTTTTGTCTTTTTCGTTTTTATTGGTACCAGGGATCGAACTCACGACTGCCTGCTTGCAAGGCAGGCACTTATGCCGCTGAGCTAAATCCCCAGCCCTGTTGGGAGCCGTGGCACTGTCAAGTCATCAGACGCGGTGATTGCGAGGCCTGTGGGAAAGTACAAAAGCCTGAGCTAGATTACCCCTCTCATCGAGCCCGCCTGTGTGGCACCTGTTTCTTATCACCCCACTAAGTTCCCGCCTCACAGGGTAGTCTGCCTAGCTATTAATCCTATATATAGCCAGTGCCTCCACCCCCGAGAGAGACTGAAGCACGGAAGGAGCCGCGGGGAGCGGACCGGTAGAGGCTTCGGGGGAGACTGAAGCACGGAAGGAGCCGCGGGGAGCGGACCGGTAGAGGCTTCGGGGCAGACTGAAGCACGGAAGGAGCCGCGGAGAGCGGACCGGTAGAGGCTTCGGGGCAGACTGTATAAGGAGAGAATAAAGAAAAGCCTGACCACCGCCAGACCTTGTCGTGTGTCTTTCCTGCCGGCCGGGAGCGACATCGACACAGCCCCAATTAATCTATTTCTATACTGGAAAATACCAGTTGAAATAGGTCCAGAAATTCTATTTATTTATTTGTATTTACTCCATTTTCTTTTCTTTTTTGTCTTTTTCTTTTTTATTGGTATCAGGGATCAAACTCACAACCACACACTTGCAAGGCAGGCGCTTATGCTGCTGAGCTAAATCCCCAGCCCCTATTTATTTGTATTTAATTTTATTTATTTGTTTTTTTGTGACAGGGTCTCACTATGTAGTGCAGAGTGCAGGCTGGCCTTGAACTCACTATGTAGCCCAAGCTGGCCTCTAATTCCTGGTGATCGTCCTGTGTCACCTCACAAGTATTGGGATTACAGACATGGGCCACTATGCCTGGCTAGGTCCAGTAAGCCTTTTTTTTTTTTTTCTTTTTGAGACAGGCTTCACTATATAGTTCAGATTGCCTTCAACAAACTCACAATGATCTGCCTGCCTCAGACTTTTTAGAGCTGGAATTACAGGTGTGAGCCATCATGCCCAGCATAAACAACTCACCTTTAACAGCAGTGAATCAGTTGATACTAAAACCAAGACATTTAGTTGAAATTTTTATAAAGCTTTGTTCTTTTAAAAAATAAACTTCTTTTTAGAAGATTTAGTTTTCAGAGGAGAAAATAATGTTACTTTACGGTGACTAAACATACCTGAAGTTCATCTATATCTTCAATTTTTTATTCTGTTAAATAAAATCAAAATTGGGGCTGGGGATTTAGCTCAGCGGCATAAGTGCCTGCCTTGCAAGCAGGCAGTCATGAGTTCGATCCCCAGTCCCGGTAAAAATGAAAAAGACAAAGAGAAAAAAAATAAATAAATAAAATCAAAATTATTTTTTAAAAGCAGACCATGGAACACAAGTCTATCTATCTGTCCATCCCTCCATCCAATAATTTCATGTGCATCTTTCCTGTCTCTCTCTTTTTCTTTTTTCCTTCTTCCCTCCCTCCCTCTTTCCTTCCTTTGTTCTCTGTTCTTTTCCTTGTCACTGTTTTCATCACTGAGGACTGAACCTATAGGCCCTCTGCCACCGAACTGCATGCCATGCCCTTTTAAATTTTTTTTTATTTTGGGTCACACAGGTCTCACTGCATTGCCCAGCTGACTTTGAACTTCAGATCTTTCTGCCTGAGTCTCTCAAACAGCTGAGATTATGATCAGGCATAGGCCCAGTTTAATGCCTATTTGAAGTGATTTTAAAACTTTTCTCCTTTGCATTTTAAATTCTGCTTTAAAGTGGTCTGTATCCACTTTAAAGTTCTTACTAAATGACCTAACGTTAAATATAAACAGGGCGTAACTTCACGTAAGTCTCCGCCTGTGTGAGGCTGTCACTGGAACCCCTGATTACCTTTGCCCTTCTCCCAGACACAGGTGCCAGCATCTGAGGGCGCCTCCCTTCCACCTGTCTTCGCCAGTGCTCGGGACCTGACCTTCCGGGATTCTGTTCCTTCTCCAAATGTCCTGGGGGAATCCATCCATGAGGCGGCTTTTGCCATCTGCAGATTTCTTTTTTGAGCTGCATGTCATAGTGCATAGTGAGTGTTGCTATTTTACTCAGAAATTAACTATCAGAATCTTAGGGGTTTTCTACTTTTTTTTTTTTTTTTTTTTTTTTTTTTTTTTTAGTGGTGGAAGATAAAACACAGAATCTTTTCCTGAGCAATATCCCCAGGCCCTTTTTATTTATTTATTTACTTATTTATTTTTGTTTTGAGACAGGATCTCACTAAGTTGCCCAGGCTGGGCTGGAACTCATGATCCTCCTGCCTCAGCCTCCTGAATCCTAGGATTATAGGTGTGTACCACCACACCCAGTTTTTGCTTTCCTTTGTTTTTCTGCCTGCTTTCAAAGCTTGGCATTTTACTCTTCTTTGTAATTCTGTGGGCCAGCCCACCCCTTTCCGTAATTCCTTTTTGCTTCCAATCAGTGTGCATCAGCGTCCATCGTTTGCTTGACTGCACCCTCGATTACTCTGCCTGTCGACTGGCACTTTAGATGACTGGCACAGAGAGCCTAGTCCTAATTCACACTGCATCACTGCCCGCACTGCTAAGTCAGCCTCGGGTTTGACAACCTACCAGGTACGATCAAAAACACAGTGAATGAAAAAATAAGGCGAACGTTTAGATATTTAAAAAAAGCATTACAGTAAAAGTTAGATTCCCACGAATGGTGCCCATGAAGTGCCCCTCTCCCATGGGGACACACCTGTCCCGTGGTTCTCCCCAGTGTCTGAAGCAGTCCTGGAAGTGAGTCTCTTTAGTCGCACTTTGTTGGCTGCCTCAGTGTCTTGAATCTACTCGAAATATTCATCCTCCAGGGTCATTTTGACTTTGAGGAAGAGCCAGGAGTCACCTGGTGCCAGGTCCAGTGAATGAGGCAGAGGAGGACAGGCTAATATTTTTATTTAACAGAAATTGCTATGAACGTTTGATAAACCAGATTGTTCAAAACTTGAGTATTTAAATAAAAATGCATTTCAGTAAAAGTGAACTGCCACTCACTATCCTCAAAATACTCAGTAAAACTCTGCATTCTTCTCTCACTCATCCAGTCATTCATTCTTGGTGAGTCATCCTCTTCAGTAAGAAGGTGTTTAAAGGTTTCTTTCTTTCTTTTTTTTTTTTTTTTTTTTTTTTTTTTTGTGGCACCAGGGATGAACTCATAACCTTATGCTTGCCAGGCAGGCACTTGTGCCCTGGCATCTCTCTCTCTCTTTCTTTTCTCTTTCCCTCCTTTTCTTCCTTTTAAAGCCGTACTGGCGATTACACTCAAGGCCCCGTGCATGCTAGACAATCTCTGCCACCAGCCAGCTGCATGCGTGGTCACTTTTATTTTCATTCTTTAAGGCTTGCAAATTTTTCCGGGCTGTCCCTGAATTCCTAATCCTCCTGCCCCAAGCTCCCATGTAGCTGGGATTACAGAGTGTGACCCGCTACACCCAGCCCATAAATAGGTTTCAGAAGTGTCAACCTCATGGGCGTGTCTGAGAGCTGTGTTTCCCAAACATGCCTGTGGTCTCCAGAACCCCTAAGGGCTCCTGCTGTGTAGAGCAGAGCTCTTCCTTCAGAGAATCTGACTCAGGAGGCTTCCGTGACTCACATGGAAGGAAAACTGTATCCCAGGGAATGAGACTTCTGCAGGCCAAACTTGTGAGGGACATTGGATGCCAGGAAGTTTAAATCTTACCCTAGAGACAAGATGGGACCATTAATGGGTTTAATGAAGAGTAGTGATAAGGTCAGATTTGTGTTTTAGGGTGGTCACTCCAGCAGCACTAATGAATTGAACAAGGTGGAGAACAGCAAAGAAGACCATGAAGTGAGGGCATTAGAAGCCCTGTGGCTGAGAAAGGAGATGTATTCGGGATTGTAATCTTCAAAACAGAGAAGGGCAGGAGATCCTAAAATGGCGGCTTGCTAGGGGATTGGGCGGAGAGTCTCTCCAGAGAAATCATATTAGATGCTAGAATATGACAACATGGAGAGGGCCAGATGAATGGATAACGATTCTTATTAACCAAGACAGCGCGGCTGGAGGATTTAAAGTCGTGCTGAGACTGGGAAGGCTGATAACGGGAGGCTGCAAATCCCGCACCTTTAATGCAGCAAACTGACCTGTGGACCCAACAGGAAAAGCTGTGTTGGCTTTTAGTGACTACTGGAAATTGAGACCTGGGACCCGAGAAGCAGCCAAGACTGCCTCGCTGCACCAGAGGAGATTGTGAAAGGCTCTGGAGCTCCAAAGCCAAACATTGTATAGTTTTCTGACCATTCCACACTGTGCTGGGAGTGTAGTGAGGGCAAGCAGTGTGGTGTGCAGTAGACTCAAGAGGAGGACCTGCACCGAGCCCTGGTGAGTACTGGGGACTGGGTCCCGTGGCTGCGGGGGTTGGCCAGAGAACATCTTGGAACTGGGCAGAGCCCGCCACCACAGGGACATCAATAACACAGAGAGTCTGGCGGAAGACATCTTAGAGTTGGGCAGAACCTGCAGCTCGGTGACATCACCAAGTCCCCCCTGTAGAGTGGTCTGGTGGAGGACATCTTGAAATTGGGCAGAGCCTGGTGCTGTGTTGGCTTCAGCATCATACAGAGAACTAGTGGAAGACATCTTGGAATTGGGCAGACCCGCTGTCCTGGTGCTCCTGTCACAGAGAGGTCTGGAAGAGAACAGCTGGGATTTGGGCAGAACCCTGTGCCACGGTGACATTAGTCAGCTGCTTCTGGCACAGAGAGAACTGGCAGGATCTGCTGGGGCTGAACCAAGCCTCTGCTTGGGGCCCAATAAGCAGATACAAAATAGTCACAACTCAGTGACATCCAGAAAGTACAGCCTAATTTACGGATTGACTGGCACAGAGGCTGGAGGCTAGCCTGTACTGTCCCTGCATCCCAGCCTACCCCAGATAACAGCAAATTGGGGAGGACAGCAAAAACTCAAGTCAGCATGCTTCTGAAAGGCCCTAAGCAATACGGAGAGGGCCAGAGACCCCCAGGACACTCCAGTCTGAAAGAATCCAGAAACATGACAAGAGATAAAAATAAAAAAAGAAATCTCTAGCTGCCCAACATGAGAAAATAAGCCCAGGAGAAGTAAACACTGAAGAGAACAAGCACAGTAACCATCCAATACTGGACACAGCATTGCCAAAATTAAAAAATACCTCCATGACCTCATAGATGAATTTAAAGCTGTACTCCTGATCCAAGTGAGGCAAGATATAAAGAGATTAATTAAAGAAATGACAAGCCCTGCCCAAGAGAACACAGATGGAAGAACTGAGGAAATCAGAAAAGAAAGAGAAACTTCTGAAGAAGAATTTAAACATAACTTAGAATACATGAAACAGATCCAAAGAGATTACCAGGAAACTAAAAACTCCATTGAACACTGGCAAAATATCCTGACAGAAACTAAAGACAGCCTTCTGAAACTTGAAGAGAGATTTATGGCATATGATCATGAAAGAAAAAGCCTCTTAAAAATAACAAGGAACCAGAAAGAAACAATTCAAAGGCTAGAAGATGACAAAAAGATACATAACTTAAGAATAAAGAATGTGAGTGAGGAAGCAGGAGCAACCAAAAATGAAATACAAAGAATATTCACAGATATATTAAAGCAAAATTTCCCATGTATAGCAAAAAAAAAAATGATATCCAGATAAAATAGGCATATGAACAACCAGCTACCTACAACCAAAACAGATCTACGCCTACACCTATAATAATCAAGATTCCAGAAATCCACCAAAAGAACAGAATATTAAAAGCAGCCAGAGAAAAGAAGCAGATTACCTACAACAGGAAAATTATCAAAATAACAACAGACTTATCAACACACACTCTTAAGTCAAGAAGGAAATGGGGAGAAATATTCCAAGTCCTGAAAGAAAATATGCAACCAAGGCTCCTATACCCATCAAAACTCTCTCTCAAAATTAATGGAGAAATAAGATGCTTCCAAGACAAGGAGGAACTGTGGGAGTTTGTGGCCACCAATCCAACCCTACAGAGAGTGCTGAAGGACATTCCAGAGAAAGAGAGGAAGGGATACCAGGATTCCAGCAACAGTGGCAGAGAGGCCTCAATGAATGGGGCAGACAGTGGAATGAGGGAATAAGGTGGACAAATTATAGCAGAAAAGTGGAGTAGCAGGCATGAGGCAGAGACGGTAAGCTATAGTCTTTAGTATAGATAGTTCTGAAACACGATAAAAAAAAGGCAGAGGTCATTGTTAATAGTGTATCAGGATTTAAAAGACACAGTAGTCTTATTGCCATATTTAGTTTGAATTTAATTTGTTCTCATCTGTCCACTCATGTCAGATTTGAGGGCACAGACATCTGACCCCAAAATAGCAGGTTATACCATGGTAATTATCCTTACTTTCCTATTAACTTAAACTGAAATCCTGTATTACTTACATTGTCTTACTATGACTGATCTTAATTGAATCTGAATCATAAGACCATGGGTTGGCCTTGGCTGATTTTATCTGAATTTGGTGTGCTTGTTAGTATCAACCCTAAAAGTATAGGCAACTACTCTGAAGATGACAAGATGTAAAGGATATCCATACTGGTATTAACTATTAACAGCTCTCAAATCCTACAATGCTTTCAAAGTTGTGTTTTTATAAAAATAGGTAATACTATGTTTAACTATATTAAGCCGGTGTTGTGGACAAATCTATTGAAAATAACAAGAGAATACATAGTAACTACGGAAGATCACCTATATTGTGGTCTTATATGTCTTATCCATTGCATGTTTTCTAGGAATTTGTTTTGCTGTCTTGTTACGACTTGGTTTTTCCTATAATACAGAGAGGATAGATATATATGTAGAAATTCACACATGAGTTTTTTTTTTAAAAAATTATTTACGGGAACAGATTATATAATGCAAGATGTAATGAACAAATACTCTGAAGAAGAGACGCTAAGAAACCCAATGCTAATTTTGTAGCATTATGATATAAATTCTAGCAATACTATTGTTCGCTGATTAGAATGACATTGGTCTGGTCTCTTGAGTTCAATTTCAGCATATGTAGAGATGGGGACGACTACCGCGAAGAGAATGAGAGATGCAATAGTAGTTATTATTGTCTTCCCTAATGTTGGATCTTGAAGGCCTAAAAAGCCTTCATCATCCTGTAATGATTTGATTAGTTCTATAATATGCAATAAGTATATAAAGTGGGTGAAGATGGGGACAACTATTTGTAAGAAACTAGAGACAGTTAGACAGTGAAGATCTCTAGTGGACTTGCTTTGAAATCTGTATTTCTTTAAATTGCTTTTTTAACTGTTTTGTTCTGTTTTGATATGTTTAATCTTACCCTCTTTGAGATGTAAAACAAGTGTGTAGGACTGATAACCATATTACTGAGTTTTTGTTCGATCATTGAGCAGAACTGTTTGCAGTGTCACTTTTTGAATGTCATTTTAAATACTTTAATTTTGTAACCTGAACAGCTATTTCTAAGATGACAATATGTAACTTATCAACCAGCGATTTCTTACCGTTTGTTTTTTCTGTAATTTTGTATTATTTCTACCCTTTTTTAAAATCTCCATGTATTTTTTTGTTTCCTTTTCTTTAAATAAAACAAAACAAAACAAAACAGAGAAGGGCAACAGGGTGGAATTTAGTGCGTAGACTTGTTGGCTGCGGGTTGGAGAGGAGGATTCTAACACGGCTCGGCTCAGGGCCTGCACACCTGTGTGGACAGGCTGCTGCTGGTCTAGATGAGACAGGAAAGAGGAAAACTGCAAAATCCCGAGATGAGGTCCATTTTGGCTGTGTTCAATTTGAGTATGTGTTAGATGACAAGCAAATGCTTTTAATGGGCTCTTGGAGCCATGTGTCTGGGAGATGAGGATATGGGTCCAGAGAGAGGCTACATATTAATAGTCTTCCAATGTTGCTGGAAGTTTTGTCAGTGCCACTCAAAGAGCTGGAGGCAGGTGGTGGTGACCCAGCCAGAAAGGCTCATTCCAGGTGGTAGGAGTCTCGGCACTCTGCTCACCCGGAGACTCATAAAAAGGGAGTTTCCTGGCCCCGCTAGCTGAGGTCCAAGGAAGAACCCAGATATATATATATATATATATATATATATATATATATATATATATATAAATTTAAAAACTCCCTAAACAATTTTGATACATTAGCCCCCAATTTGTCACACATTGGAATCATCCAGGGGCACATCAGCTTTTAAGAGGCCCAAATTCCCAAGTGCTATCCCATACCAATTAAATCAACACGTCAGAGTGGGGCCAGGGGTTGGTGCTTTTTAAGGATCCCCAGGGTAATAAATCTGGGACCCACTGACGTAGCTTGCTGGTGCCTAGATGGGGCCAAGTGGAAATTTTACACATAGCAGCTGAAAGCAATGCGATTAAAGGCATAAGTTTGAAATCAGTCAAGGAGCACAGCCCAGATCAGAGCTGGAGAAGCAGCACCCAGCGTCAGATCTGTAGAAAAGAGGAAGTGGGAAAAGCTGACCCAGGTGACCTTCTCAGAAACCAGTTAGAGCCCACAGCTCTACGGATCTTATAAGCTTAATGATGTTCTCCTGAAAGGAAATGGTGAAACACGTTCAAAAAACCAGGTCCTTTTCTTTCTGTGGACGGATGGCTAGAAGAGTCTAAATAAATTTATTTGACATTGCACTGGAAGCCAACAGGGAGAACAGAACAATGCAGAGCAACCCCAGAGTGTGTGGGCCTTGAGGGCATCAAAGAGAAAGCTAGTGTTTAAGGGAAACAGAAAGGCACAGGGAGAGGTAGAAGGGAAATCCGCAAGTGTGGTGTTGCAGAAGTTACCGGCACGAGGAATTTCAAGGAGAGAATAAGTCATGTTACACTGCAGCAAGTCGTGGTTAGATAACAAAAACATCGCCTGGACTTCTCTCTTCATTTGTTTGGAAACAACTGTAGGGGAGGTGCCTTTTCCACTGCAGCCTGCTTAATAACCGCTACCTCAGTCCCATTTGATGGTTGTATCATTGGGGGATGGAGAAGTCCTGTGAAGCTCATTAGCAAAGTCCTGTCTCAATTTTACCTTACTCAGGGAGGATCACCTTTCTGACAAGCATCCCCAAGCATCCCAGGCAGGCCCCAAAAGAATCAAAAGGAAGAGGATAAAGGGCTGTCTGGAAGCTCTGCCTAAAAGGAGAAAAATGCTTCAGTTTGGAGAGGAGAGGGGGCCTGATTGAAGCATCCAATTAGTTGCCCAGTCAGCCCTAGCCCATCTCCACTGTGCATCTCATCCAGTTTGTACCATCTGCACCCACTGGCCTGGTCCCTTCTCCACTGACTCGCTTTGTCACTGTGTGATGCAGCCTGGTCCATGCAGCCCTTCTCACGCCTGCAGCTCGTTGCCCTGGGAAGGCTCTTTCTGCATCCCATTTCTGTCCCCAAGCCCGTCCCTGTGGGGCCGGCATGGGCTCAAAGGAGATTGCCTGCGCTTGGGACTCTGTCTTTCATGACAGACCGGTGCGGGGCCCCTGGGAAAACACTGTAAGCTTCCTACACCTCAGCATTGTATGCATGTGGCTCGTTTGTATTCATCTTTGTAAAAGGCAACCCTAACACTTACCTCACACGAAGATTACAAAGTAAAGCGCACATAAGTCCGAGGTATAGAGGAAGAGTTGTTGGATACAATTAGTCTCTGTCTGATTCACTTTTCATAGGCCTATAAAATGCCCATGTCAGGGAGCTGGGAGGTGGCTTAGTGGCAGAGTATTTGTCTAGTGTGTGCAATTTTGATTCCTAGCACCACAGAAAGCAAGCAAACCAGAGCCTAGGAAAATCATATCTATCTCGCGCTGTTATGGAGGTCAGATTAAAGAACGTACCTGAAGAACACCAGCCAGGTGCCTCACACATGCTAAACGCACCAGCAAGTGCTAGCTATTAAGTTATTCAATTCCAATAAAATGGATTCTATGCCCTGAAGGCTTCCCTTTCCTCATTCTGTGTTTTGCTCTTCCTGTTAGTTTTCGTATGGTCTTTCCTCGTGTCTTTTCCTTTTCATTGTTCCTCACTTACATCTTCATCTGCCACTCTAGATTACTAGACCAAAGACAGCCCCCTTTTATGAATTTAATGCTTACACAATATGGAATCGTGTCACGATTTTTAAATTCTCATAGTAGGCTCTTACTAACTGGCAGCTGAACTAATTTTGTTTACATTTTACACTGAGTTTTTATTTCCTTTAAGTTTATAACGTGAATTTTAATAACGCTTAGTATGCATGCAAAAGAGAATGTGGCAAAATTGTCAGTCGGAATACAAATTGGAGAGATTGTTTAAAGAAAATATGGCAACCGTGTTTCCGAAATCGGGGGATTGGTTAAATAAATTAGGGTCTCTTGTTATGAGGGAATAATAGGGAATAGTTTCTATGCCATATTAAACAATAGATATGTACATACATATGCTAATGTTGAAAGATCTCTGAAATAGATCATAAGTGAGAAAATAAAACAATGTAAATTGCATGCTTCCTTTTGTGTAAAATTAAAGATAGATATGTGTTTATGCAGATTTATGCTTTTTTAAATTAGGAAGTATAATAAGCAATTGTTCACTTGGAAAAGGCAGGAAAGGAAAGAGAAATGCAGCCTCACATTTCCATTTTGTAACTTTCTGCATTACTTACATTTTTAATCATATGTATGTTACTTTTTAAAAATGTTGGTGGGAAGAGACATTAAAGTCTATCCTCTTTAGTTGCTTTGTTGTACCTCAGTGTATTATTTTTGCTGTGTATGCGGTGCTGGGGAGCAAACCCAGGATCCTACACATGCTAGATAAACACTTCACCACTGCCCTTTATCTCCATCCACTCTCATTTATATATTTAAAAAATACCGCACACATTCCCCATATGAGCCAGCCATGGTGTCGCCTGTCTGTAATCACAGCCATATGGAGGCTGAATCAGGAGAACTGAGTGTTCAAGACCAGTTTGGACTATATACTGTGACCATCTCAGAACAAAACTAAGCAAAGACTTCCCTATATTCGATGATTTAAGCATAGCTTAATAGCTCCACATCACAGCATCCACCAGATTTACTAATGCTTGTGGAATATTTAAGTTTGCAGTGTTTTTGTGGTTATAAGACCTAAATGAGTACCTCATTGTTTAGACAGTTTCCAGAAGTGGAGTAGCTGAGGTACTAGGTGGTGTGATGTTGTCACTGATAATCCTATGGGAACAGTAGGTCTTAGAATACTTTCCTGGGGCTCTTCGGGGTTAGTGCTTGACTTTGGAAGTAGAAATTTGGAAAATCTGCAATGCTGTACACAATGGAGAAGGATTTTGAATTCCTAAAGGCAGTACTGTGGGGAGCCTAACAGAGCAGAATAAGATGTAAGACCGGTACTTCAAAGATGTTACCTTCTTCCTGGAAATGGATTGCTTTCAAGACTTGTGAACAAGCAAGTGTCAGAGAGAAAGAGAGAGAAACAAACACACCGTAGAGCAGAACACTTAGGAATCAAATCAACAGCTGCCAGTGGAAAGACCTGAGAGTTTCCCAAATTGGGAACTGGCAATGGAGTCAATTGTCATTACTAGAATGGCCAGGGGCACCTTCTGGCCCCTTTAACACACACATAACCCTCCCACCAGGACCTGTGCTATTGGCATGCTGACATCTTGTGAGCTATGGTGCCCAGCTGCCTGCTGCAGAAAACCCCCACATTTCTGGCCACGGAGCGGGGGTCTGATCCATTCCACTGTCACCAAGAGCGGGTGCCATCATTTTTACATCACTAGCAACGTCAGAGAGAACAATTCTCATTGTTTACTTACATGAAGGTTGGGTCATAGCAAGACTTGTGAATTCTTATCTTCATCTTATTTCGCAGAGAAAATGTAAACCATCCAATGTGACCTGCTTCATTCCACTGCACAGATACAATGACAGCTGGCATGGAGCTTGGTGTGCTGGGCACTTTTTGGTGCTCTCACAAACATGAGCTCATTTGAAAACTCACAAAACATATCTTATGCCGTAGCTCATTCGCCCCCTCCTCATCCCACAGATGGCGTAATTGGGCCAATTTACTGTAAATGGCAGAAGCTGGAGTTAAGCCTGGTTCCCTGGTCTCCACTGCTGATTGTCACCTTCTCTCTTCTTCCTCAGCCTTCTTGGGACCTCCCCACAGTATCACTCCTCCAAAGCAGTGTTAGCGTCAAAGTCTAACCCTTGTGTCAGTCTTTGGATGACATCTCTTCCATGGCTTCAAAAAGCTTTCTCCAGCAGTCTCTCCTTCTCTCCTTACGATCCACAAATCTCCCTTCAGCCCTAATGTCACCCACCTTCAGAAAAAAATCGTGGTGAAAAGCAAACACCAGCAAAGCTGTCCGACCTGCATTTCCTTCCCATGTCACACCCTTTCCTCTGATATTATACCTCCGTCCACATGCCCTCCACTTTTTGTCACTCCATTCCTTCTTCGCCTACCTGCTTCTATCAGCTGCTTAAAACTGCATTTTCTAGGTGCATCAACGAGGTTGGGTTTTCAAATCCAGAAGATCATTCTTCCGTTTACTTGGGTGCAGTTGAGCCTTCCTTGTCTTGGTCACTACACCCTCCTGGTTTACTCTGTTCTCTGTCTTGTCTTAGTCTTCCCTTGTCAGCTCTTCTTTTTTCCCCTAGCCTCTAAATCCTAACTCGCCTGAAGATGTAGACCAGAGCCCTTTTTCTTCTCTCCAACTGATCACATTCAGTATCACTGTTCTGCACAGCACCTGACCAGGGAGCTTCCTAGTCTCGTCACTCGCCTGTTCACCTGGGGTGTCGCTCAGGCATCTCAAACTTAACCTATTAAATTGAGTTCATTGTTTTCTTCTCAAATCAGAAAACTTCCTCTTCTTCACCTCTTCTATTTCCAGTGTCAATGGCCAGTGTTACTTTTCTGCCTGCAACCTAGTACAGTTAGGATATACTCTGTCTGTGTTTAGTGAGTGAATGGCTGAATCATAATTCCTGTTTGAGCTTATTCAGAATCCAAAGTTGTTCACTTACAGACTTATAATTGGTTAATAGTTCATAGCCAAACTAGTGGAGAAACATATATATATATATATATATATATATATATATATATATATATAGTAAATGAAGTTAGAAATTTGAAAAATACTTCAGATGATCTTCAGAATAGAAGATCTTTGAGCTGAAAGGAACTCAGGTTTTGCTCAGATCTCATACTTTATAGATGAAGAAATTATTGGTTAATTTTCTTTTCTTTGTTACTATTTTTTTTATTTTGAAGCTAGTAAAATACAGCAGAACAAGACAGAATAAAGCCAACTGAGGCCGTGTGGTAAAATTGGCACAGAACTTCACAGCAGGTTACCTGGATAACAGTAATAGGTGTCATAGTATATTTCGTTGTCCTTACAATAGTTGTTCTTTCAATCACGTATATCAAAATAAAATGAAATACAGAACAATATACAACTTATCAAAACAGAATATTGTATAGAGAAGTACCATTAACCAGAGTAGAGCAAAACAGTAATAAAAATATTTGCCTTCAAAGAGATGGTAGAAGGAAGTCCCCCTTATTTGCTATGGTCAACCTCCCAAGAGATGCTCAGATTTCTGGTTCCCATTTGCTATGGGGGGAGGGTAGGGGATAGGGGAAGTGGGATGTTTGACTCTAGGCCGTGCACCAGTAGGTTCACTACTGCTTAGCAGGGAGGCCGGCTGGTTGCTTGGTTTCCCAGCATCCTAAGTTCCAATATGGTGCAGATCTCAGGAGGCACTGGTGGTTCCTCCCCTGGGAGGGCCTCAGTCTGCCACACTGCAGCCACTTACCAGGGAGGTGAGCTGCTTGCTTGGTTTCCCAGGGTCCTAAGTTCCAATATGGTGCATATCTCAGGAGACACTGGTGGTTCTCCCCTGAAAGGGCCGCAGTCTGCCACACTGCATCTGCTTACCAGGGAGGCGAGCTGCCTGCTTGGTTTCCCAGGATCCCAGGTTCCAAGATGGCATGGATCTCTGGTTAATTTTCTTATCCAGTTGACATCAGTCTTGGCAGAGCTGTAGCAGGACACTTGTGTCTTGTTATGAAATAGGATGTGGTACGCTATGCTTATGGATTTACGTTATGTGTATACAAACATTCAAGAATTACGTATATATATTTCACTATCACTAACAGAAGACATCTTATTCTCCATCTGTTCTTCAACAGGGTTGCCAGACCTAGAAAAGCACCTGACACATGATCTGTGCTCAACAAATATTTTTTTTGAGACAGGGTCTTGCTATGCAATTCAGGCTGACTTTGGGTTCACTTTGTAGCCCAGCCTGGTCTCAAATTCCCAACAATTCTCCTGCCTCAGCCTTCCAAGCACTGGGATTACATATGGTCAAATATTTTTGACTGCAACCCACAGACTTTTAAACTTAGTAACAACTGAAAGAGGCTATATATATCTAAAAAAAGGAAGATGCATAGTATGAGAAATTGGAGTGAAATTAAAGGGTCAATGGTACATTTGGAATTAAACTTGTTTCTAAATGTTGGAAACCTGTGATTCCTTTTTTCTGTTTTTTTTTGTTATTTTTCTTTGTTTGTTTGTTTGTTTTTGGCCTTTGAGACAGGATTTCTCTATGCAGTTCAAGCTGGCCTTGATCTCACTTTGTAGCCCAGCCTGGTCTCAAATTTGCAATGATCCTTCTGTCTCAGCCTCCCTACATTCTGGGATTACTGACAAGTGCCACCACACCCGGCTAAATTTGTAGTTCTTATGAAAATGGGAGAAGCCACTTCTTCCAAACTTTCACTCTGTGATGGTGTTTTATGCCTCTTATCTCAGTTAGCCCCAACAGCCTGGAAAGACTAGTGTCATGATCACTTTCCACATAAGGAGACATAGACTCCAAAAGAATAGGTAATTTTCCCAGAGTTGTATAACAAATAAATCAGAGAGGATATTTAAGTTCAAATATGAACTACTAGTCCAGGCTTTTCCACCTCTGGTAACCTACCTTTTCTATCATAAGAAAGTTTCATTTGTGACTTATTACATTGCTGAGTTCTAGTTAATTTTAAGTGAGACCGATGTGGAGAAACAGAGAAACTATACCTCTTTCTTTTTCTCTTCCTCACCAAAAAAAAATAAATAAATAAATAAATAAAATAAAATAAAAGGAAAAATCAAATATTTAGAGTTCATAGGAACAAAACTCTAGTATACTTACTTTTCCATGTTTGAATCAATTTATGGAGGAAGATTTACATAAAATAAAATGCACCCAGCCGGCTGTGGGGGTGCATGCCTGTAATTCTATCACGTAGGAACCTGAGACAGGAGGATTACCATGAGTTTGAGGCCAGCCTGGGCTACATAGTGAGTTCAAGGCCATTTTGAGCTACATGGAGAGACCTTTTCTCAAGATACAAAACAAAACATACATATAATAAAATGCACCCATCTGGAGTTTACAGTTTGATGAATTTTGACAAATGTACACGTTTGTCTAGTCCCCCAATCAGATAATACTACATTTCCACCAGATAGATTTCCATAATCTCTTATTTCCTAGCTCCAGGCAACCACTGATACATGTTCTGTCACTTTTAATTAGTTTTACGTATTCCAAAATTCCATAGAAATAGAATCATATGACATATACACTTTTGTGTCAGACTTGTTTTCACTCACTGCGATGTTTCAGAGACTTGCATAAATTGCACGGATCAGTCATTTCATAATTACTGTTCAGTAATGCTACACTTAATAACATGCCATACATTTTTTTGTCCACCTGTTTTGAAACATTTGGGTTAGCTTGAGATTTGAGGTGTTATGAATAAAGCTCTTCGTCACTCTTGTATAATATTTTTGCAGGCAAAAGATCTACTAATGTGATCTCTGTATCACATAACATGTATGAATTAAAAAACAGTCAAATTATTTTTCGGTATCACCGTACATTTTATGAGGGCACCAATTGCTTTCCATCTTCCTTAGTGTTTAACATGATCAATCTTTACCACTTTAGGCATACTAGTGGGTGTACAGTAGTATTGTGTTATGAATTAATTTGCCTTTCATTAATGACTATTAAGGGTGAGCACTTTTATATGTTTATTTGCCATCTGCATATCTTTTTCTTGTATGTTGGTATATTTTGACATTCTTTTATTAGGCATGCATACATTCACATCTTCCCAAACAACTGTCCCCTTTACCATTGTGAAATCTCTCTTCATCTCAGATAATAAACTTCACTTTAAAGATTATTTATCTGTATTAACTTAGCAACCACTCTAGCCTTTTATTTATTCTTCAAACTGCTTGTCTTTCTATGTATTGACTTTCAAACAATTTATGTTTTTGTATTTAAAGTATTGCTGTCATCATGGGTTGCAAGAAGAATTGTATTCAGGGCACATAATTTATATACTATTTATAATGGTCACTCAAGGAGTTAAACACAAAGAACGTGCAGGCACACTAGAGACCTAGAAATCCAGCTGAGGGCCTGGATCCCATGGCAATAACCTGCATGAGTTCAACTGAAAACCTAGAGCCCACGACAATGACTCATGCAAGTCTATCCCATAGATCTATGCTGGGAAGGCCAGAGGTTGGCAGTAGAAGCTAGAAAGTCCATGCCAGCGGAGTGAAGGATCTGTGCCAGTAGGTTTTGCAGAGGAATCAAGAAGTGATGCTCAAAATAAGGCCCAGGACTCCCCTGAAAAGTATCACAACCATCCTCAGTGACAATTGAGGTCTGAGCTCTTCTGATGATGAGAACAGCTGAGTTCATATCAGGAAGCCAGCGTGACCAGGCTTCTTCTGGAGATTGAACAGCACACATCTTTCCCTCAGGAGCCAGGAAGCGATGCTCAATGCAAGGACCAGAGCTCCTCAAGGTGAACTGTAGCCATTCTCTGCAACAAGGTCCCAGGCTCCTCCAATGATAACAGCTGAGTTCATATCAGGGGCACCAGCACGATGAGGTCCTCCCGGAGAACCAATGCTTCAAACAACAACACTTAGGAGAACCCACAATGCTACTCTTCCTCTCCAGGCCTCTTTTTATTCTGGCAGCAGTCCTCAGGTGGGCCAGCCATGCTCAGCACCACACTGATTCAGTTCAGCTGGTGTTTAAGTTGACCACCAGTTACCAAGCCACTACGAGTCGATATCTCATAAGCAACATATGGATGAATTTCTTTTGTTCAATCTGACAATTTCTTTTAATTGGGGTATTTAGACATCCATTATCATTTAATACAATTATTGATATTGCTAGATTTAGTAAACCATTTAATTACTATTTTCTGGGATTTTTTCTCACATTTTTATTTTCTATTCCCCTTTTCTGCCTAATTTTAGATTATTTGAATATTTCTTGGTATTCCATCTTAATATATCTACTAGCGTATTTCTTTTTCAAGGCATATTTCCGTTCATTTAGTGGTTGATTTAGAAATTATTGTATATTTGAGACCCTTCTTTGTTACTCTAAGTTGGCACTGACCTACTTTGTGAGCTGCAGATAACCTTAGATGCATGGATGACTTCTCTTCTTCCATCTGTCATTTATGCTGCAGATACCTTGTAAGTTAATCCATACACTGAAAATGACACGGGAACTCATGACGGTACATAACTGCTGCTGTAAAAATCATATGTATCTTGAGACACTCCAGGAGAACCCCCTTTGTTTTGTGTTAGCCCTGGGAATCGAACCCCTGGACCTCCTGCCCTGAGCTACGTACTTCCTCAGTTCCTCACATTTTTTATTTTAGACAGGATCTTACTAAATCATGCGCATTGGCCTCAGATCTTTGGGTATTTCCCCACAGCACTTTTATCTTAGTCTGTTTTTTCTTTCTTTCTTTCTTTCTTTTCTTTTTTTTTTTTTTTTTGAGACAGTCTCACTGTGTAATTCAGGCTGCCCTTAAACTTACTACATAGCCTAGGCTGGTCTCAAACTCATGGTAATCTGTTGCCTCAGCCTCCCAAATGCCAGGTTCTTTGCCCTCAGAACTGGAAAATTTTAGAATTAGCTTAGCAAGTTCTATTTCCAAAAACTATTATCATTACGTGTTGCAAACATGTACTAACAAATTTTTTTTAAAAAACTGTAAATACTAGAACTGAATTGAATGTATACTTTGATTTGGGGGAAATTGCCATAATAACATTTGGTTTTCAACTCTAGTAACAGAGCTTCTATTTAGATTTTCTCATTTTTTTCTCAGCAATATTTTATTGATCTTAATGCATGGAATTTGTACATATTTTGTTGAATATACCAAATATTTTATGTTTGTGATAGTTTATTTATTTATTTAGACAGGGTTTTGCTACATAGTTCATACTGGCCTTGAAATGACTATGTAACCTAGGCTGGCCTCGAACTCATGTAATCTTCTTGCTTCAACCTCCTGAGTGCTGGGATTATAGATATGAGCCACCACACCCAGCCTAATACTGTTTTTCTACTGTCAGTGCCTTAACAGTTTCTACATACATAGCCACATCATATGTGGATTTAAACAGTATTACCCATCTAATCAGTATGCATTTTTTCTAGTCTTATTACATTGCTCAAGAGATTCAAAATTTTATTTAGTAATAATAGCTGTTCTAGTGAACAGAGTAGCAGTTATGAGGAAGCACAACTTGGCCTTCTCTTTGATGTTGGCAAGTAGACGCTGAACCTTTGAGCGTGATGCATGTTAGTTACAGAGTTTTTATACAAAACCTGTTAAAGAGGTTCTTTTATTTCTAATAAAATCACAAGTTTTTTAAAACAAGTTTTAAAAAATAAAATGAATGTTGAATTTTGTTAAATGCTTTTTATACGTTTATTGAAATGATCATATGGCCTTTTCTTATTTATCCTGTTAATATGGAAAATTATCTTGACCAATTTGATGAATATTAAACTAGCTCTAAATTCTTGAAATAAACTCTAATTTATTGTAATGATTTTTTTTTAATGCAGGGGATTGAACTCATGACCTTGCACTTATCAGGCAGGTACTGTGCCACTCAGCTACATCTCTGGCCTTGTATTAGTTTTTGTATTAGTTTAAAAAATATTTTTTTGATATTTTGAGGCAGGGTCTCACAGTGTAATTCAGGATGGTTGTGAACTCTCTGCATAGCCCAGGTTGGCCTTGAACTCACAGTGATCCTCCTGCCTCAGCCTCCTGAGTGCCATTATAGACATAAATCACCATGCGTGTATGTATCAGTTTTTGATGTGCTAATATTTTATTAGACTAATTTCTGGTTTTTGAATAGTGTTATTTCCTGGTAATATCTTTTTCTTGCTTGAACAATTCTGTTCTGATAATCTGAGTCAAGGATATACTCCCCTTTGCTAAGTGAGTTTATAACTGTATCATTAATTTTTTGTTATTATAGTTGTTATTATTTCAGTTTGATAGACTACCAGTAAAGCCATCCATGCCTGAGATTTTTTGCGGAAATTTTAAACTGCATGTTCAGCTTCTTAACAAACACAGTGCTATTTAGAACTTCTGTTGAATTCTGAATCCAATTTAATACAACAATTTGTTCATTTTATTTAATTATCAAATTTATTCTCTTAAACTTGGTCTTAATATTTCTTTATGATTCTTTTTTAAATCTGTAGGTTCTGTAATGTTTTTCCTCGTATATTCCTGACTTTAATGATCTTAATTTCTCTTTTATTTTTGTTCAACCAATATAGTAGTTACAAATTTTATTGATCTTTTCAAAGGACCCACTTTTTTTCTTTTTTTAACATGATGTACATTTATTATAAAAAAAGAAAGTGATGAAATATCCTCACATCTTTCCTTGAAATATTAATAATAAAAGACAGAATGAAACCAAAAACAAATAGAAGAAAATAATAAATATCAGAAAACACAATCCCTTATCAAAACCAACATCGTTTTTCATATAGATTAGCATTTTGGTTCTTAAACTTCTATAAAAAAACAAAAGACTCAGAATAGTCTTAACAGCTTTGATAAAGGAACAAAATTAGAGCTCCAGTCCTCCCCAGTCCCATGCTTACCACAAAGTTATACTGATCGTGGGAAATGGCATTGATACCATGATAGACAAACCACCAGCTTTTGATTCACTAATTTTCCTTACAGTTTTATCATTCTCAGCTTCATTGACATCAGCTTTCTACTGTTTACTTCCTGGTAGTTTTTTTTATTTAACTGTCTCATATTTTTTCTGGTATATAAGTTTAAATAATTAATTTTAGTCTTTTTCCTGAATGAGCACTAACAATTATTTCTCTTCCTGAGCATGGTGTTAGACACATTGTATACATTTCGCTGCATTTACACATTTACTTAGCTTAGATATATTTTAGTTTCTCTAGTGATCTATTTTTGAACATGTTTAATTTCCAAATAACTGGAATTTTCTGTATATTTCTGTTAATGTTTCCTGAAATCTAATCTTATCATTAGAGAGCATATACAATAGTTAAGGAGTCTTTCCCTCCTTTTTCCAGAGACAGATATTTTCTAAGATTCCCAGTGCTGGGCTGAGGGTTTAGCTCAGAACATAAGTGCCTCCCTGGCAAGTGTAAGGAAATGAGTTTGTTTCCTGGCACCAAAACAAACAAATAAACAAATAAACCAAACAAACAAACAAACAAACAGAAAAGAAGATTCCCAGAGGACTCTCAAACCCACATATATTGCTCTCTATTTAATGCTTTTTTCATTTTAAGTATTTATCATGCACTATGGTCATAACTTGTAGCTTAAAATACAACAGCAAAACTAGCCTAGATATCCTTTTTACATAATTTCATGGACAGAAAATTCATTCTTAGGATAAACCTTAGCAAAAGTTTTTCTTTCCTTGGCATAAGACTTTGACCTTCTTACCAGAAGAAACACTTTGACAAGCTCGGTTTTCTTTGAAAAGTATGAATTGCTGACATCACAGATCTTTCATTTTTTCGACCATTATTAAGTAAAATAAGGTTTATTTGCATAAATGCTTTGCAATATCATGACAACTGATGTGAAAGCCAAGACAGTTTTGAGTGACTAACTGGTGGGTAGCATATATAGTGTGGATACATTGGATGAATTGATGATTCACATCTGGGAATGATGGAGCAGAATGGTGGGTGAGATTTCATCACACTTCTCACAGTAGTAAATAATTTAAAATTTGTGATTGTATATTCCTGAAGTTTCATTTTCAGTCCAAGTTGGCTACAGGTAACTGAAACTGTAGAAAATAAAAACATTGATAAGGAAAGAGTGAACAACGGAAATACGCTTCCTGAAATGCCCACAGGTTTCATTCTGGGCTGTATGCATAGTCTATTTTGGTGGTTCATGTGTATTGGGCAAGAGTGTGTATCCTGCTTTGGTTTGATATAGTGTTCTCTACATATCAATTAGCTCAGATAGGTTGATAGTAACATTCAGCTATTTTGAATTCCTGTTAAATTTTTTTTCACTTGATTTATCAATTACTTAGACAAGAGAATCAGACTTTTCAATTTTCATGTGTTTTTATTTATACTTTCATTAATATCAGTCTTGGCTTCATATATTTAAGCTTTATATTGGGTATATAAACAATTGAAATTTTTGATAACATTATCCTTTAATTACTTTGAAATACTTTTTATTTTTGGTAATATTTTTTGTCACGTGATCCATGTTTTTCTGATAGTATTGCTAATTCTACTTTCTTATGACTAGTGTATGCATCATATACTTTTTTGCCTATAGCTTCTACCTTCCTATTGAATCTGTGTTCTTTTGTGGATAACACACAACTGGGTTTTGTTTTCCACCCCTTCTGACATTTTCTGCCACTGAATGAGTGCTTCGACCGTTTACATTTAGTTACAACCCCAAGACTGGATTTGGTTATGCAATCACATCAGTTTTTTGGTTCCCATTGGCTCATCTATTCTTTCCCTTTTTCCTTTCTTTCCTTCATTCTTTTGCATTTCTATTATTCTTTCCTATTTCCACTTTTGAATTATTAGCTGTATGTCTTTATTTTTAAGATTTTTCAACAGATCACCATTTGCATCTCTTTGGTGTCTCTTCAAACACTGCACCTTTTTACCGTTCATCTAAAAACAAAAATAGTGTCTTCCCATGTTTCCTTCTGTCTCTTTTTACTATTATCACACACTTACGTTTTATTCATGTTAGAAACTCTACAATGTATTATAATTTTAATTTCAACCAATTATCATCTTAAAACATTTAAAAGTTACAAAAACTCCTGGTGTTTTGTTTTGTTTTCACTTATAGCTTATGCTACCATCAAAGTCACTCGTGTGGCCTGGGCTGGCCTTGAACTGTGATCTTTCTCAGCCCTCCAGCTCTGGGATTATAGGCATGTGCCACCACACCTGCAGAAAAAAAAAAACTTTCTACACATTGACCTATTTATAATTTCTGTTAGTTTTTATTTCTTTGCACAGGTATGGAGTTCATACTGACATATTCATAATTTCTATTACTTTTCATGCTTTTGAATAGATATGTGTTTCCTTCAGCATAGATATGTTTTTGGTTGTGTAGATTTGTAAATTGTTATCATTCATCCATATTCTATTGCACAGCTGTTGTTTTTTCCCCCAAACTCTTTGCCCATTTTTAATTGAGCTTATCTTTTTATTACTATTTGACCTTACTCTCTTCTTATTATTTGAGTATTATATATATATAGTCAATCCTTTATATGCTTTGCGAATATTTTCTACTAGTTTATGGTTTGCCTACTCATTTTCTTAGTAATGTTTTTTGAGAAACAATAGTTTTAAATTTGGTTAATTTTTCTTTTACATTTATTACTTTTCTTGACCTAAGAAAATTTCACCTATCACCAAGTGATACAAATATAGACTTAATTTTTATACATAGATCTATGATCCATCTTCAGTTAATTTGCACATTGTGTGAGATAATTACTACTACATTTTATGTTTGCTTATTTTTACTTATAGAAATTCCATCTGGCCCTTTTTGAACCTGCAGTATTACTTATTATACCTTTGTGTACCATACAAATATCTTCACCTTTTTTCTTTTTTAAAAAAATTTTATTTAAGAGGAAAAAGAGAAAAAAACAAAACAAAACAAAGTGGTATAAGGGTACAAGTAATACAGAACTACAAAAAAAAAAAAACACAGTAAGAAATCACCAGTTAATAGATTACACATTATCATCTTAGAGATAGTTGCTCAAGTCACAGTATCAAAGCATACAAAGTGGACATTAAAACAGCAAGATGGCAAACAGTTGTGTTCAATGATCCAACCAAAAACATTAATATGGTTATCTATTTAACACCCCTAAACACACTTGCAGTTGTATCCTTTAGAGCACTTTTTTTCCCTCTCTTTTTTACAACACGATTTACACATTTTGGGTTTTATTACTCCTTAATTCTTATTACTTTTTTTTTGGAAGAGAATAAAGTCAAATATGGCAAAACAAAGCTGTCAGTCAAAACCAAGGATAGACATAGCACATGATGTGAAAACAGGATACAAGGTTATCAACAATGGTTACCATAATGCCTCTTGCTTCCTTAAAAAGAATTGTCTATCTCATTAGGTATTATAAAGTTGAACAATACAGTAGAGAACAAGACCAATAAAACCTAAACCTTGTAAACATTACAGGACTTCCAAAGAAGATAATAGTCAAACCAGAATGGGCATCATAGTGAATCTTATTGCCTTCAAAGTAGTTGCCTATACCCTCAAACTTGATACTATCATACAGAACGGAACAGAGTCTAATCAGTCAAAACAAGATAGTGGGAGTATTACAGGACTTCAAATCAAGTTAATAGGAAATCAAAAGTTACTATAATATATCCTGCTAATTTTTTTTATTTTTCCCCTTAATTAAAAAAATCATAAAAAATAACTAAATAATTTTTTAATGAATAAGGGAGAGATTGAGATAAAAGAGGACATAACAACATAACAACACAAGTCAAAGCATGACAGTTTCAGCAACCTAGTGCTTCACCACCAAATAACCCGACTTAATAGTAGTGTCTTTTTCTTTGAAGTATTTGAATATAACTTCGTATACTATAGCATCAGACATATCAAGACAATGTGAAACCTTTCAAGTGGATGAAAGTATTACAGGGTATTTAGAACCAGCTAACAGAAAATGAACAATGGTTTCTATATTATCTCTTTGCCTATAACAATTTTTGTTTATACTATCACATATAATAAAATCCAGGAAAATACATCATGATAAAACCAATGGAGACAGAAGAGCCATAGTTTGGTGGGGCTTCAAAACAAGATGATAGTAAATCAGCATTAGCTATTATGATGACGTATTTTCTTCAAAATAGCTGTTCATTTCATCACAGGCAATAATATCAAGTAGCCCAGAGTAAAGCCATTCCAATTAATAAGTGAAAACTTTATAAGGCTCCAAGGCCACATAATGGGGAATCATGATTACCACATACTTTTATATATTTGAATCATTACTTACATTAGGGAAACTATTTGGTATTCACACATGCGAGATTGATTTATTTCACTTATGAGTATGGTCTCAAGCTACGCCCATTTATTGATAAATATCTCAATGTGATCCTCCTTTATAGCTGAGTAATACTCCATTGTATAGAAATACCACAACTTTTTAATCCATTCCTCAGTTGATGGACACTTGGATTGTTTCCAAGATCTGGCGATTACAAATTGTGCTGCTATAAACATAGGTGCACATATATCACTGTGGTATGATGCTTTCAGTTCTTCTGGGAATATGCGTAGAAGTGGAATAACTGGAACAAATGGGACCTCCAATCCCAGCTTTTTGAGAAATCTCCAGACTGACCTCCACAAAGGTTGTACCAGTGTACACTCCCACCAACAGTGTAGGAGAGTTTCTTTTTCCCCATGGCCTCTCCAGCATTTGTTGTTGTTGGTTTTCTTGATCTTGGCCATTCTTTCAGGAGTGAGATGGAATCTCAGTGTGGTTTTAATTTGCATTTCTCTAATGACCAATGATGACAAACATTTTTTCATGTATTTATTTGCCATTTGTATTTCTTCATCTGAGACGTGCGTATTCATCTCAGATGCCCAATTTTGGACTGGATCTTTGAATTTTGGGGGTCTGAGTTTTTTTTAATACTGTATATGTTTTAGACAAAAGTCCCTTGTCTGAGGGGGAGTTCACTAACATCTTTTCCCAGTTTGTGGGTTTTCTTTTCACTATGCTGGAGATTTCTTTTGACGTGCAGAAACTTTTTAATAAGAGGTGGTCCCAGTTATTGATTCTGGGAAGTATTTCCCGTGCAGTTTGAGTCCTGTTCATGAATTCTCTACCTACCCCTATGTGTTCAAGGTTTCTATCCAATTTGTCTTCCAATAGATTTAGTGTTTCTGTTTTAATATTCAGATATTTGAGCCATTTAGATTTTAATTTAGTACATGGTGATAAGTATGGGTCTAGTTTTAGTTTTCGGCAAATGGAGAGCCAGTTTTTCCAACACCATTTATTAAAGAGACTGTCATTCTTCCAGTGAACCTGCTTGGCTCCTTTATCAAAGATAAAGTGGTTGACTGTGTTTGTAGTTGTGGTTGTATCTTCTAATCTATTCCATTGATCTTCGTCTCTGTTTTGATTCCAGTACCATGCTGATTTTACTACAGTTGCTTTGTAGTATAACTTCAAGTCAGGGATTGTAATGCCTCCTGCCTTGCCTTTGCTGCTTAGAATTGCCTTTGCTATTCTAGGTCTCTTCTGGTTCCAGATGAATTTTAGGAGTGATTTCTCTAGATTTATAAGGTATGTTGATGATATTTTTATTGGGATTGCATTGAATCTGTATAACAGTTTTGGGAGAATGGCCATTTTCACAATGTTTGTTCTTCCTATCCATGAGCATGGGATGTCTTTCCATTTTCTGAGATCATCTTAAATTTCTTTTTTCAGTGTATTATAATTTTCCCTGTATAAGTCTTTCACTTCTTTTGTAAGAGTAATTCCTAAATATTTCATTTTTCTGCTTGCTAGTGTGAAGAGTGTGGTTTCTCTTATTTCCCTGTCTGTGATTTTGTTGTTAGTGTATAGGGATGCTATTGATTTCTGAGTACTGATTTTGTATCTAGTACATTACTGAATTTATTTATTATATCTAAGAGTCTTTCAGTGGAGTTTAGGGGGTCTTCTATGTAGAGTATCATGTCATGTGCAAACAATGATAATTTAACTTCTTCTTTTCCTATCTTTACCCCTTTTATTTCTCTCTCTTGCCTAATTGCTCTGGCTAGTACTTCCAGTACTATATTAAATAGGAGTGGTGATAAAGGACATCCTTGCCTTGTGCCTGATTTTAAAGTAAAGGCTTTCAATTTTTGGCCATTTAGTATGATGCTGGCTGTTGATTTGTCATAAATGGCCTTTGTTATACTAAGGTAAAGACCATCTATTCCAATTTTCTGTAAAGTTCTTATCATGAATGAATGTTGGACCTTATAGAAGGCTTTTTCTGCATCTATAGAAAGGATCATGTGATTCTTACTTTTGGCTTTATTGATATGCTGGATTACATTTATTGATTTACGTATGTTGAACCATCCCTGCATTCCTAGGATGAATCCCACTTGGTCATGGTGTATAATCTTCTTGATGATTTGCTGCATCCTATTTGCCAATATTTTATTGAGGATTTTTGCATCTGTGTCCATTAGGGAAATTGGTCTATAGTTCTCTTTTTTTATTGGGTCTTTCTCAGGTTTGGTACTAGAGTAATATTTGCTTCCAAGAATGACTTAGGAAGGATTGCTTCCCTTTCAATTTCATTGAATAATTTGAGGAGTGTCGGCATTAGGTCTTCTTTGTATTTCTTGTAGAATTCTGCAGTGACTCCATCTGGGCCTGGGCTCTTCTTTGTAGGTAAGGACTTATTTACGTTTTCAATTTCATTAATAGAGATTGGGTTATTCATCAGTTTTACATCCTCTTGATCTAGCTTTGGTACTTCATATGTTTCTAGTAATCTGTCTATTTCTTCTGTGTTATCAAACCTTTGAGAGTAGAGGTTTTGGAAACAGGTGTTGATGATCTTCTGTATTTCTGTAGAGTCTGTAGTGATTTCACCTTTTTCATTTCTTATTGCATGAATTTGAGACTTTTCTTCTCTTTTTTTAATAAGGTTGGCTGGGGCTTATTGATTTTATTTATTCTTTCAAAGAACCAACTCTTTGATTCATTGATTCTTTGGATTGTTTTCTTAGTCTCTATTGCATTGATTTCTGCTATGATTTTCATAATTTCCTCTCTTCTTTTGGCTTTGGGCTTGACTTGCTCTTCTTTTTCTAGCTGTTTGAGGTGTAGCATTAGGTTATTTATTTGTATTCCATTCTGTTTTCCTGATGTGGGAACTCAGTGCAATAAATTTTCCTCTGAGGATGGCTTTCATTGCATCCCACAGATTCCGGTACAGTGTGTCTGCATTTTCATTTTCTTGTAGGTATTATTTAATTTCTTCTGTGACCCACTGATTACTCAAGAGTGTATTATTCAGTTTCCATGTGTTTGTGGAATTTTTGCATTATCTTTTATCATTAATTTCTAATTTCAAAGCACTATGATCCTATAACATGCAAGGGATGATTTCAACTCTTTTGCATTTGTTTAAATACATTCTGTGAGCTAATAGATGGTCTATTTTAGAGAATGACCCATGTACTGCTGAGAAGAATGTGTATTCTGATGTTGTTGGGTGGAACATTCTGTATATGTCTATCAAGTCCATTTGTTCATGGGTGTGATTCAGTCCTGTTATTTCTTTGCTCATTTTCTGTCTGGTTGATCTGTCCCTTCGTCTCAATGGTGTGTTAAGGTCTCCTGTTACAATTGTGTTACTGATAATTTAAGTTTTCATTTCTGTTAATAGTTATTTTCTATAACTGGGTGCTCTGGAGTTTGGTGCATATATATTTAAGATAGTTATCTCTTCCTCTTGGAGTTTTCCTCTAACGAGTATGTAGTGACCTTCTTTGTCCTTTATGATCATTGTTGGTTTAAAGTTCCCATTGTCTGTAAACAGAATGGCTACTCCTGCATTTTTTTGGATTCCTGTTGCATGAAGTATTGTTTTCTATCCTTTGACTTTCAGTCTGTGAGTATCCTTCTGGGTTAGATGGATTTCCTGTAAACAGCATATGGTTGGATTTTGTTTTTTGATCCATTCTGCTAGTCTGTTTCTTTTGATTGGTGCATTGAGACTATTTACATTAATGGTTATAACTGTTATATGCTGGTTTATTGTTGACATGTTATCTCTCTTGTTACATCTTTATCTTTCTGTTCTGTTTAATTATCTGCTTTGCTTAGTGGTTTTTTCCTTTGTGTATCTAAACTGTCTCTCAGTATTTTCTGCAGGGTTGGCTTGGTGTTCATGAAGTTCTTCAGCTGTTCTTTGCCATGGAAATATCATATTTCACCATCGATTTTGAATGATAGTTTTGCAGGGTACATCAGTCTAGGTTGGAAATCATTTTGCTTTAGGATCTGGAATACTTCACTCCATGCTCGTCTTGACTTTATTGTTTGTGCTGAGAAGTCTGCTGTTATTCTGATAGGTTTTCCTTTATGAGTGATCTGTCTTTTCTCTCTGACAGCTTTTAATAATCTATTCTTGTGTTGGATTTATGGGATGGTGATTATTATATGTCTAGGTGTAGTTTTATTTTGG
Source organism: Cavia porcellus (assembly GCF_034190915.1). Taxonomy (NCBI): domain Eukaryota; kingdom Metazoa; phylum Chordata; class Mammalia; order Rodentia; family Caviidae; genus Cavia; species Cavia porcellus. Next base: position 17,448,780 of record NW_026947505.1, read on the forward strand.
TTATGACTATTTGGAGTTCTATAGGCTTCACTGAACCTGATGTCAGTTTCTGATCTCGTGCTATTACTTCTCTAAATATCCTCTTGACATCCTTTATGTTGTCCCCTTCTTTTTCATTAATCCCTATCAATCTTATGTTATTTTCCTTTGCATCATCTTGTAATTGTTGAATTGTTATTTCCTGATTCCTTGTTATTTTTAAAAGATCTTTCCTTTCCTATCCACTAGCTACAATTCTGTCCTCAACGTCTGAAATTCTATCTTCACTTTCATTGAGGTGGTTTTTACAGCTTTCAGTGGAGTTTTTTATTTCCTGTATATCTCTGTGCATCTGCTTTATGTATTCTGTTTGTTTCTTATATTGCTCATCTAGGGATTCTATCTTTTTTGTTTAGTTCCTCCAATTTTTCAACTGTGTTTTCTTTAGATATATTCAGAATATCTTTCATTTCTTTTATCATTTCTTCTTTTACCTGGGAGATTATTTTGAGTTTGAATTCTTTTAAAGGTTCCTGGAGTTGCTTGTTTATTTCAGTAGCTATTATGTCCAATATTTGAGGTGTATGGCATATATTTTCTTCTTTGTACATCGCTCCTAGGGTTTCTTGAGATTGGCTGGAGGTTTAAGGTTTTAGTTTGGTCTTTCGTTTTGTCATTTTCCTATATTTCTGTGTTTCAAGTGTTATTTGAAAGCTTTCTCAGGATCTGTTGGAAATCCACTTGTGTGTTCGCAGCTCCTGGACTCTGGTACCCAGTTCCCCCAGGGTGCTGGGCCTCTAGAACCAGTGGCCCTCTTCTGCCTGTTTAGAACTCCGTAGTTCCAGATAAGCTGGGCTCCAGGGACACTGTGCACCCACCTGCTTGCTGGAAACTCCACAGTTCTCTGAGCGCAGCCAGAATGGGGAGGCGGATGTAGATGCCTCAGACCCATTTAGCTGCTTCACTGCACCCGGAAGCCTGGAGAGTCCCAAACAGTCTGGGCTTGGGGCAGAGTGCACTGGGCACTTACCGCAGGCTGTGGGGCCTCTGGAACTGGTGATGCTCACCTACTTGCTGAGAAATCCACAGTCCTCCAGACATGCGGGGAAGCGGATCCTTTTTTCAATTCTTTAATCATGGTTAGGAGTGCTGCTTTATGTTACTGTGCTCATTTTAATACCTGAAATCTTCATGCATCTATTTCTGTTGTGCGTTGCTTCTCTTGGGCCTCAGTCGCAGCTTCCTTAGCTTATTTGCCTCTTTGTGTTGGACATAAACCTTTATGTGCAGGGGAAATAAAAGTTGCAAAACTTTTGTGGAAGTGACATGAGACCTGTGATGGGGATGCCTCCTGGAAAGGGTTTACATTTGCTTGTGTCAGACACTTGGGGGCACTGCCTGACTGGACTGTATTAAATCAATTTGAGTAATCTGGACCTGGTTTTTTATTCTTCTTCAGAGTTGTGTTTTGTTTTAACTTTGGTTCATGCCTACCTTGATGGTGCAGTTCATTGCGGTACTAGTTTATTGTAGGGAGACCGTCTGTGTTGGATAAGTTATAGGCTTTCATTTCTGTTTCCCTCATCCTGTGAGCTGTCACACCGAGGTGCTGCCTTTCAAAGATCAGGAAGTACTCTCAGAAAAAGGCATATATGGGTTAGCAGATTTATCTTGGATCTACTTACTTTTAGTTTGGGTTTAGAAATCTTTTGCATCCTATCACAGTGACTGTACTTTTAGAGGTTTTTTATTCTGTTTTGTTTTGTTTTTGCATGTTGTCTAAGCTGTTTAGTTATTCTCATTGATCCAAATTGATCTCCATAGCCCAGCCTATAATTGCTATCTGGGTTCCTGCCTCCCTTTCTTAAAAATGATTAACCATTTGTCTGGACATTTGTTGAAGTTACCCTATCCCACAGGTGGCAATGTCACATTTGCATTTTGCTCAACAAATACATTGGTCTGTTTTGTTACCTTTTCCTGTTTTGTTACCTTTCCACTCATTTCTCATAATACAAAGTGGAGTGTGATGGTTGGAGACCACCAGACCTCTGCCCATCCTCCCTTCTTGGCAATCTTTAGTGGGCTGGATTGCTCATGTGAGGGTCTGTGCTTGCTTCAAGTGTTGAATTACCACCTGTGCATAAAGTGCTCATAGGAGTGCCAGTAGCACAGGCTTCCTAAGAGAATTCTACTGTGTAGTTTTCTCTCCTTTTTTCTTTAAAATTTTTTATTAATATGCATTTGTAATGCATAGTAATCATCTTCTTTGTGGGACTTGGTACATGTACATAATACATCTTGAATATTTTTTTTAAAATCCTCTGTCTCTGCTTTCCTTCCCCTTCCTCCATCTCTTGGTCTGCTTTCCATTTGCAAAAGATCTATCTTTATGTTTCCTAATGGATATCTTTTATTTTGTTTTTCATTTATACTTTGAGCTTTTCATATAAAAGGAACTGTGTTTTATTTACATCTGTGTGTCTGTTTTACTTCGATTAACATTATGGTTTCAAGGTGCATCCATTTTCCTGAAAATAACTCAATTTATCCTTCTTTACAACAGAGTAGTACTCTATTATGTATAAATGCCACATTTTATCATTCATCTGTTGATAGACGTATAGGCTGCTTCCAATATTTAGTTATTATGAATTGTGCATACTCAGCCATGGATATATATGTGTCACTATAATACAATGACTTCAGTTCTTTCAGGAAGTTATCCAGAAAGGGAACAGTTGAGTCTAACATACTGTCTAGTTTTGATTTTTTGAGGACTCTCCATATTTTCAGTTACATCTTTTAAAACTACTTATGAATTAATGTTTTGATACAGAAGTCCACTTCTAGGAATTTTCTGAAAAAATTCATATGTATATTATTTATTGGCATTATCTGTATTTGCAAAACATTGAGAGGAACTAAACTAAAGGAATCAGGTTGAATAAACTGTCATACATCCACACAACAGTGGTGGAGAGTTATGAAGTCATGAAAGTGGTCATAAGACCTCTAGGAACCTGAAAAGGTTTCTATGAGATAAAGTTAAATGAAAAATGTAAAATATGAAAGAATTTGTGTGGTGTACTACTATGTGTATGGGAAAAAGTCATATTGATTCAAATATATATATATATACCACTCAGAAAATAATGGTAGAAAAAAAAACCACAGAAAAAATATAGCAACAAACTTGAGTACAACACTTACAGTTTCAGTAAGAGATAGTCAAGAGGAAAACCGACCTGAAAAGAATTCTGGCACTTTGCTCAGTCACTGGTGACTGTTTTTAGTCACATTAGTATGGTGATTCCAAAACTATCTCACCTCTGTTCGTAAGATAGAGCTAACGGGTAAATACATGGGGAGCCAAGGTTCACATTTTTGGAGCAGGGGTTTATATATAACAAGTGATACTGTGGAAGAGGAGAATTACAATAAGTACACTGTCCCAAAATATATCATATTAAGTATGTTACTTATTAATTATGAAGGGAGAAAATGATACATTTATATGAGTAAACTGACAGATACACCCCTAATTAAGATATCAAAGACAACATCACAATACTGAGACAAATTGGCATCATGTACCTTATGATAAAGACGCTGAATGTAGCACAGTATCATTTCTGTGATATTTCTGCCAAAAATGTGTAACCTGCATCTAATAATAAGGAAATCTCAGCCATACTCAAGTTGAAGAACAATTTATAAAATACTCTTCTATCGTCTCCAAAAATACCAGTGTCATAAAATACAAAGAGAAGCTGAGAAAAGAGTGGATGATTAAATGCAATTCATGGTCTTGTATGAGATCTTGGATAAGGAGAGAATGGGAGAATTTAAACACTGATTGTACATTCATAATAAAATTACTGTTAAATTTCTTTGGTTTTATAAATGGACTGCTATATGATCATAAGAAACATTGTTCTGATTTTTAAGTCATGCACAGAGCAGTATTTAGGGGGTAATGGAACATATCTGTTCTTTACACTCAAGAGTTGTTAAAACAGTAATGAAATAGGTTTGTGTCTACTGATATACATACTTATATAGCATATAGATATGCATGCAAGAGTATTGTGCTAAAGGAAGTACAAGAAAAGATTAACAGTGGGTAAATCTGAAGGCTTTAAAATGTAGGTTAGAGGTATCTGGGAGACTGTAACGTGGAATCACACATGGCCTGGAGTCTAGATTACAGCAGAAGCAGCTCACTGCTTCAAGAGACTGTCCATGGCAGGGAGAAAGTGATCAGCTAAAACCAAGAGTAGCCAGACCCCTTAGGCGCAGACACTACTTTAGAACATTGGTCAATAGGGGCTCAGAATAAAACATTAAAGCTCCCAGGAGGTAAAATTTCATACTCATTGGATGAGCAGTCATTAAAAATCTTCCAGTTTAAGAAGTCAAGTAAATGCTGCACCATTCATGAGCTGCAGGAAGAAGACCAAGAAGCCAGCCTCTTGCTGTGAGTCGGCAGGCACCGTGTGTGGCCCATGAGGAGGAGAACCAGACGCCAGCCCCTCCCTGTGTGTGGACTGGGAGACAAGAAGAGCCAAGGTCTCCTCTTCACCACCCTGTGAGAAACCAACTGATCCAGAGAAACACAGGATAGCTAATGAAGTAAAATACAACTTAATGCTGTAGGATTCAGTGTTTCACTGACTTTGCAGGCCTAAAGCCTGTAGTCTGATCATCTACTCAGAGGATAGCAGTACACTGTGCAGCATCTATGGGGAAGCTTCTGAAGGTGGTAGCCATTGTTAACTCCCTATTCCCTGATTTTGAAGTCCTGTATTATTCTCATTGTTTTATTTTGTTGGGTTTTATTCTGTTTTGTCTTGTTTTATCCGATGGCATGGGCAGTTATTTCAAAGATAACAAGATGTATTATGGTATCTATTTTGCATTCACTATAATCTTGTTTCAAAATCCTGCATTATGTTCGTCTTTTTGTTTTGTTGGTTCTCTTCTGTTCTGTTTTGTTTGATTTTCCCTATGTCTGGTGGTATGGGCAGTTATTCTGAAGATCACAAGAGGCATTATGGTAGCCATTGTTGATTTCCTATTATCTTGTTTTGAAACCCTGTATCACTGATTTGATTGGCTTTATTGTGTTTCATTTTGCTTGGTTTTATCCTATTTAAAATAAAAAATTAAAAGAAGTCAAGGAAATGAAAATTCTCACCCATTTCTGGGATAAAGTAACCCAAGGGGCACGCACAATCATTTGGAGATTAAATTGGTCAGATGTCCTTCTGAGTCCAAGCAGGGGACAGAAACCACACTGTTATTTGATCAGGGAAAGCTCAATATAAAGCATTACTGATTGCAGATGAGAGTAAAAAGGAAGCAGCAAATACAGGAACATCAGGCACAAAAAGTAGCCACCATCCTTGGTAGAGACAGACGCCGCAGGAAGAGCTCCCATCCCTCAGGGCTAGATCTCAGGGGCAGGGCTGACCAAGTGGCTGAGGATTCATTCTGAGGCCATGTCAGTACAACCGGCTGGACATTTACTCTTTGGACCTTGCTTGAAATCCCCCAGCAAGTGGAGGCTGCTGGAGAAAGTGGTCCACGAGAGTGTGCTGTGGTCAGCTCACCTGAGTGGCATCCAGACAGCTGATGGCCATTAGTTGTAGCTGGATTCCATGCTCTGCAGAAGCCCACAGCTGAGAAGCGAGGTTCTGAGGAAGTTGCCCAGGGTGAGAGCTTACCCGGCTGGCATACCAGTGCCAGGGTGCAAAGCCTTTTCCTCCTGCAGTGCCACTCCACCACCCTGTACTGCAACAGATGAACACTGTACCAGCTGACAAAAGGGAAATATCTAAAGTTCCCTGATCCATTTCCATGGGATGGGCAAATGGAATTTGTAGTTAAGTGATAATAAACCAACTGGCGTAGACAGTAGATAGAAACATTTCAAGTGTACACACCGTACTACTGCTGGGAGACAATACTCCTGAAAGGAATGATCTCTACTACTTCCTGACATCTATGACTTGTGTCTAAATGGTCCCCCCAAAGCTTGGCATGGTCATAGGTGTGGCTTTTTGGAGGTGGCTGGATCTGAGGGGTGTGATAGTGGGATCAAAGATGTGACGCTGGGATGGATTCACAGTGTGGTGCTGTGATTCTAGGGTTAAGGCTGTGAATACTTCCAGCTCTTAGAGTTAAAATGTCAGAGACTGAAAGAGAGAGGGTTCCTTGTCACTGCTTGCTGCTTGCCTTCTGCCCACCATGGACTGTTTCTCCACCCTGCCTTAGACCCAGCAATTATGGACCGAAACCTCTACCAGCTGTAAGCTGACATAAGCCTTTCTTCCTTTAACTATGGGTGTTGGTATTTTGTTTCAGCAACAAGAAAAGTAAATAAGACATTGATCTAGGTAGCAGGAAATCAAACAGTCTGTTTTGCATGCAATCATGGGAGAAATTGACTTTCTAAATATTTTAGGTTACATTACCAAAAAGCCATATTTCTGCAAGAGAATCTATAGTTGGCCTAGCTTGGGTTAAGTTGGCGTATCATGATTCACAGCTTTACTACAACTATAAGAAATGGAGAGCAGGTAGCTGCCCTCTGCTACGTCTCCCAAATGGAGATGTATTTATGGGAAAGAACATAGATGCTAGCATAGAAAACCAACTGATTCCTTCTAGGGCCAGCACAATCCAGCCTCCGGGCCCAATCAGGCTCAGCATGTATTTTTAAATGTTCTGAAAGCTCAAAATGATTTCTACACTTTAAAGTGGCTGGAAAAAATGAAAGAAAAATAGTATTTTATGACTTGTGAAAATCGTATCATCTGAGCTTCAAATCTTAATGTCTAGAAATGAGGTCCCATTGGAACACAGCTACAGTTTCTTAAGCATGGTCTATTCTGGAAGCTTTCATGCTACCACAGAGTGTGTAGTGGAGCTGCAGACAGCAGAGACTCAATGGTCCCCAAGGCCTGAAATATTTACAATGGGGCCTTTATAGAAAATTGTCCTTATTCTTCTCTCCCTCCTCTGGAGTCTTTCTCCTTGACACAAGGTGTGCAGGCTACTGTGCAGAAGGTGGGCTCTATTCCTGGCCTATGACGTCTCTGCTGACACAAGGTCACCGGTGTTTCACGAGCTCGTGGGAGTTAGAGAAGCATGGCCTTGGGAAAGGTGAATCTGATGCCCAGTCTGTTTTTGTGTTAAGCATTTATGGGCGGTCAATACATGAGAGGCCCTATGCCCAGCTGTCATTGTTTATTCGGTACTTTCTATTTACGCAGGTCCCAGGAACATTCAATCTACCTTAGGTAAAAGACGTTCATTAGAAGAGCACAAGGAAGGAAGACAGGAAGGAGGGAGGGATGAAAACACCAAGTCAAGATCACATAACAGGGGCCAGGGGTTTAGCTCAGCGGCACAAGCACCTGCTTGGCAAGCACGAGGTTGTGAGTTTGATCCCCAGTACCAAACAAAACAAAACTAAACAAACAAACAAAAAAACAGCTGTCACATACAGATCATGTGACAGCTGGCCTCATGGAGACCAGTCAGTGGCACTGATGCCCATAGAAGATCCACCAGTGGCCCTAGTGTTCCTGGAAATTCTGGTGATGGCGACCCCAGTGCTCAGTCCTCAGAGGCTCCTTCTCCATCCTGGCCTCTGGGTTTCTGCTTACTCAATGTTACTCTAGTCTCTACTCTCGATGGGCTATAAAGGTTCCCAGAGGGTCAAGTATTTGTGGTCATGAAACAGAATTGGCAGAAAATGCTAGAATATAGAAGGAATAAGATAAATACAGTTTGGTGGAATCTTTGTCACAGGTGTGTGCGTGTGTGTGTGTGTGTGTTCTGGCTCACAATGTGAAACATAGACAGAAATCCCTAAGAGACCATCTGGGCTCAACTTCATAAGCCTCTCCACCTTTGTGGGGCATCCTATATTGCCTCTGGGTTTGCTTGTGAGTGTCTCCGTAACTTCCGCCAGGCCTCCACCTCTCCCCGGCACAGCTCTCACTGTACCCTTTGTCCCTCATCATCTGTCCCCACGTCTTGAGCTCTCCCATGAACTTTCCTTTCCTGCAGCCCAACTCTCCCTTGGATAAGTGGTCACTGTTATTTCTGGTACCCAAAGGTCATTTGCCCTTGAGGCAGGTAGAGGTCTTTATCCATGCTTCCTACTGCTGTTTTTTTTTTTTTTTTTTTTTTTTTTTAGGGAAGAAAAAAAAAACCCCTCATCTTCTTCCTTAAAACAAACACAAATACAAAAATACTCCTCTCCTAATAGCTTCTTTTGGTAACCCAGGCCACCTTCCTCTGTCTCCAGGTGAACTATGGCTAGGAGCAAAGGTAGGGTATAATTTTCCAGTTTGCAGAAATGGAAACCACTGTCCAAGCCTCGACTCACGTTGTTTGCTGATTTCTGTGAAGACACCCACTGGGCGAATGGCAGCCACCCAGAGGAGACTGTGCCATCTCCTCACTGTCCCTCACTCTGTGAAGTCTCTTCTCATGCTCACATCCTTGGTCTCTACCACTGACCAAGTCTTTGCCTTTAGCAATATCTATGCCCACCCAGAAACCAGTCTCTCATAATGCCATTCCAAAACTTCTAGTCTGGAACAGTGAAGCCACTCTTCTTCCATACAACAGCCTCAGTATTGCATTTTGGTCATTCCTGCAGCTCACCAGGACTTCCCTCAAGTACTGTCACCTTGGATGAAACCCAGCCCCCAGGCGAGGTTGATTTTGTGCTTCTCTTTGTGCAGTCCAGGAAGCAGCTGGAGAACAATGAATGAAGACAGAGACTACTGGCCCTCTAAATGATATGTGAAACCGGTCCTAGACATGCCAAATGTGGCAGTGTTGTGTCAATGACTGTGAGTGACTTCATGATTATAAACTAAGAAGTTAGTGCACCAGTTTCACTAATGCCAGGAGAACACACCAGACTCCAGGGTCACAAAGAATTTTCTTACTTTTGCACAGCAAACAACATGAGCACCAGAATGTGTACTACTCCTATGTTCTTCAAAGTTGAGCCTGTGTGAGTTCCTGTGTGAGTGTCACAGTCATGCTCAGGAGCTGAACCCTGAGAAGAGGGACCCATATTTTTTTATTGTGATATCTCAGACCCCGGAATAAAATCCAAGGAAGCAAGAAATTAAAATTTAGGGAACAAAGGCTTTATTTTAGGACAGGCCTGGCGACACAGTCTCTGGGAGCCAATATGGAGACTATGCGCCTTACAGATAAAAGGGTTGGGTTTTAAAGCCGAAAACCACAGGAATGTTGTGAACTTTTACCCAGTTTGATACCATCTGGGCTTCTTGGTATTTCCTGTAATTTCCTTGTAGTCAAACGTTTCTTAAGGACAGCACACTGTATTACAGATAGGCTGAAGGGGGTGGGGGGACTACAAGAAACTGAGACTTAAAGCTTTTACGGGAAATGGAGACTCAACCTAAAAAGAATGGGGAGGGGAGGGAGATTTACAAGGAGCTGAAACTTAAGTCTTTACTGGAAATGGAATTTTAATCTCTATTGAAACGGCACATACAGAATAGGAAGGAGATGCATTGGTTAGAACTAGGTTACAACATTCCCCTCTGATGTTGTGACTGAGGCCAAATCCTTGGCCCATTAGAGATTTTGGGGAACGAGCTTTATGCCTTGCATTTGTTGTCTGGCATATGCAGTTATTCTATTGAGTATACAAGGACCTACTGTGACCAAAAGCAGTATTCCTAATAATGGTCCAAGCAAGGGCAGGAGATAGGGCAGGATTCCATTCTAGACACTCCATAAAGTGTTTTTAAATAGCTCTTTTTTTTTAAAACTAAGTCTTTCTGTAGCCTCTTGATTTTATCTTGGACAATGCAGGACTTATTTACATAAAAACAGCATCGTCCCTGCCATGCTGCACAGAACCCTCATTGTTCCGCCAATAGGAGGTCTAGTCTTCTTTTGTTTTGGAGAACTACTTTAGTCACTGAGTCTATTTGGTCTTGAATGAGCTGAATGGTACTAGATAATGCCTGCACATCACTAACGATCTGGTTGGAAAGTTGGACAGAAACCCCTACTCCTGCTGCCCCCATACCTAAGGCTCCTGATATTTCTAGGCCTACCAATAAAGGAATAAATTGAACTGCTCTCTTTGAGCGGCTTGTAATATAATCTAAACCAGGAATGGGGACAGGCTCATCCCTGGGTAGGATCTTTTTATCAGGCAATAGGACAACTGTTACACATATCCCTGTCGAGTTAGTTGGGAGGAAAGTATAGGCTATATTTCCTCCACAAATAAATACTTGTCCTTCGGCAGGATAAAGGGAGATAGTCTGGTTAACTATGGAACTACAATTAGTAAACACAACAAACCCCACATCAGTGTCGGAGGTATCCTTATTAAAACCTTCTTGGAGACAGGGAGAGTCCTGGAAGCCTACTGGTTGTACTCTAAAGGGGGACCAGCACTACAATTTAAGTAATCTTGTTCCTCCAGAGTGGTCAGAGAAACATTGGTCGAGATTGCAAGGGGCATGGGGGAGCCCTGTGCCATGCATAATCAGCAATCTTCGGCCAAAATTGGGTTAGAAGCATTTAAGGCTTTGTGAGTGGCTTTTAGAATATCAGAAGTTTGAGCATCCAGATCTACTCCCCGTGATTTAGGCAGCATCAAGGTGTGGTAATGTATCTGGGGAAACATTTTTTTTAATAAGAACAATTCTGAGGGCATGGCCCTGGCTGGCTGCCTTTGTTAGGTATCATGTGAGGCTTTAACTTACACATCCACATTTGAGTCAAACCCCCTGTAACTGAGGGTATAGCAACAAGGAATGCTAACTTGTCCCCACAATCTGTCTGAAGACTATATTATATAATTTATCATTTATGTGGGAAGGACCATGATCCTTTTTTTTTATTGTAGGCATAACTCCCACCCAGTCGGTGTCTTTACCTTTAGTATAGCCTCCTCTGCAATCACAGGGGCTCCCATACAAAGATCTCAACAATTGTTCTTTGCTTACAGGAGGAACAAAGCCGTCAGCATAAATGTTATTAAAATCCCCAGCAGTGGGATAAAGGAGCAAAAGCAAGCAAGCTAAAGCAGTTCATGACTGGTATAATCTAACTATGTTTAGTCAATTTTAACTTCAAGGGGTTACCAGTCTGCTGTATAGTCCACTGAGTATGTCCCTCGTTGTCCGCTGTTTCCAGTGGCTTTACATGAGTATGGCGAATCCATGCAGTTTTTCCTGCTACCTTGACGACAGTGGGGTACTGAGCACCACGGTGAAGAGTCCTTCCCAACAGGGTTCGAGGGAGTCTCGATGGTGACATCACACCAGGATAGAAGTTCCTGGCTTGATGGGTGCTTTGAGTGGCATCTCTGAAGGCGGGTCCAGGTGTTTTTGTCTAAACAGCTGGTGGATTGAGGCCAACACAGGCTGGAGTGTCTGCAGGGACTTAATGAGATCTTGGTTAGTTATTCCAACTAATTTGTCCTCTGACAGTCTCAGGACCAGAGGAGGAGGCCTTCCAAACATAGCCTCAAAGGGGGAAATTCCAGAAACATATGGGATACCTGTAGTTCTTAACAGCACAAAGGGAAGAAGGCTCACCCAATTATCACCAGTTCTAAAGACAGCTTAGCTAAAGTGGCCTTAAGAGTTTAGTTCATACGTTCTACTTGCCCTGAGCTTAGTGGCTGATAGGCACAGTGGAATTTCCAATTAATCTTTAATGCCTGGGCTAACTTTTGGGTGACTTGGGCTATGAAAGCTGGGCCATTATCAGATAGTGGGAGGCCAAATCGAGGTATGATCTCATGCAATAGCTTTTCAACTACCACTAAGGCTGACTTGGACTTAGTAGGGAAAGCCTCTACCCAGCCAGTGAAGGTGTCTACTAATACCAAGAGATAGTGGTGCCCCTGTAAACCAGGCTTTACCATGTCCATGAAGTCTACTTCCCAATGTTCTCCTGGAACCATTCCTTGATGTCGGGTGGTCTCCAGCATAGAGCTGTTGGCTGAGTTGATTAACAAGCACTGTGGGCATTTGGAGCTCAACGAGGTGGTCAGTTTGGAGAGTTTTGGAATAAAAAAACCGAGTTCTGAACAATTCAGCAAGTTTAGTTCCCCCTAAATGGGTAGTTTGGTGAGCCTGGTGTAACAGCTCCCACCCTAGTGCCTCGGGTAACAGTACTCATTTATCAGGTAACTGGTACTAGCCCTCTGGGGTGGGAGACTTCACTCCAAGTTGAGATGCTAACTACAGGTCCTTCTCTATGTTGACCGGTTCTGATAAAGTGGGTGGAACCAACATCAGAGCAGTTGCCTCCTCAGTTGGTCCCTCTGATGTAGTGGCTATTTTTCGAGCAGCTTGATCTGCCAAATTGTTTCCTAGGGTGAATAGCAGCAACACGCTGAGGCAGCCAGACTGCTGCCAGCAAGTCTAGGATCTGTGGAGCATTTTTTAATCTTAGTCCCAGCCGAGGTTAAGAGACCTCGTTCTTGATAGATGGCTCCATATACATGTACAGTAGCAAAAGCATATCTACTGTCAGTATGGATATTTATTCTCTTTCCTGTAGCTAACTTTAGCACTTCAGTCAAAGCAACGAGCTCCACCCTTTAGGCAGAAGTGTCAGGTTCTAACCGTTTAACCCAGAGTACCTCCTTTTCGGTGGTCACTGCTGCCCTGGCCACCCGTTTGCTGTTCTGGATGAAGCTGCTTCCATCAGTGAAATAGTTGTCGGCATTTCCCAAAGGCTGGTCAGTAAGATCAGCCCGTAGGTTCTGCTGCAGTTCAAGGATGTCAGTACACTCATGGAGAGGTATCCTTTGTTCCTCCAGGTTGTCATCAGGCATAAGGGTGGCTGGGTTTAAGGCTGAAGAGGTCTTGAATACCACTGACTCTGGGTCTAGAAGCAGGGCCTGATAGTGTAGAATTCTGGCGTTTGAGAGCCACTTTTTGGGAGGGGTTTTGATAAGAGTCTCTAAATGTGGGAGATCACCACAGAAATCTTCTGTCCATAAGTAAGTTTTTTTAGCCTCTTTAAGTAACATTGCCACAGCAGCTAGCATTCTCAGGCAGGGGGGCCATCCTCCTGTCACCGGATCAAGTCTTTTAGAAAGGCAGGCTATGGGCCTCTTCCCAGGGCCAATGTCCTGGGTTAGGACTCTTTTGGCAATGCCCCTGAGTTTATATAAGGGGCAAGCTTTTAGATTCTACAGCCTACATTATCCAACCGGCCCCAGAAACTCTCGTACTTTTTTTTTTTCTTTAAATTCTCTCTCATAGAGCAATTCTAACACCTTGGTTATCTTCTTGTTGGTAGCTCTTGTAAATTCTCTCAGTTCTCAAAGACCTTTTGTGCTATCTCTATTAACTGGCTAAGGGGCATTTTCTCAAATCTCTCAAAGCTTTGCAATGTTTGTCTAACGTGGGGCCGACTGAATTGCAAAGAGAACAACTGGCGATACTCGGGAAACCTCCTTACCTCTGGTTGTCCAATCGGGGTGGGACAAAACAAAAACATAGTTTTGGCATTCTGGATCAGAGAATAGGCTTCATCTGGATGGCACACCACTTTTTGTCCCAGGGTGCCACGTGGCAGGCATTTTACTGAAAGTATATACTTAACCAAAAGGGCTTTTTCATGGGTAACAAAATTAATTGTGCCACATAATCTCCTAGATGACTACAGCACATGCAAGAACTTGTATTTTATTTCTATAATCACCAATCACATTAGCACAATAGTTATTTCTTTTAAATTTAGATCGGTCTTTTTTTTCAGTACAAGACCAACTGTTTTTTACAATCAAAATCTCAACTCTGTTTATACAATCTATAACATTTCTGGAAATTCCCCTTCCCCAAACTCACAGTATTGTAAATTATCCTGTTGGGCTCTTTGCTCTTGATTTGCAACACAAAGCTGCTTAAGAGCCCCCAACAATAGCCATGCCACAGTAAGTATTTTTTTCTTTTACATTTTTACTTTAAGACAAAACCACCCTTTTAAAACTTATTATTAGTCAATTACCTTTTTCTCTTGCTTTTTAGACAACATTAAAACCTTTAACAAAATCCTTGAAGTGACCTTTTAGTAGTCTAAAACATATTTGATCATTTTATGTCTTTTTACCACATTAAAATGCTGTATTTTAAAAAACTGTAACCTTTTAACTGGCTCAATTACAGTATGACCTGGTTCTTACTTGGTAAAGTTGATATGATTCTTAAAAACCATAAATATACACATATATGTGCACATACGTTTACATTTTAACCAGAAAGAAAAATACTTTTTTAAAAAGGCATGCTGAGGTTGCAAGTAATCAATTGAGGGCTAAAACATTAAACAAGGTGCCACAACATCAAAGACACAAACAAAGGTTGTTTCATGCATAGTTTGGTGGAGCTAAAGGAAATAATTTTTTATTATGAACCTTGAGTCTAATAAGCCATATGGATCCTGCAACAGAAATGGGCAACAAGCCCCAATTCAAACAGGCAGACAATTCTAAAGTACAAAAACACTGAACATAAAAATCTAAATCCCTGTGTCTGTTTTGGACTCATAGAAGGGGTTCCTAGGAGAGAATGTTCTATTAGATTTGGGGTAACCAAAAGGAGAACAATTAGAACAAATGGACACACAGACAGACATACAAGACAAGATAAGCTGCAGCAAAAATGGCCTTTGCTCAAAAATTGGCCAAATTTTGGAATTGGTCAAATTTTGGGATCTAGAGGAATTAACAAATTAACCAATGGAGCGGATCCCCTCCTGGGGCAGAGTCACAAATGGATGAGATTCATCCCAAAAAACCAACTGACTCTGTCCTTGGGAGGTCTTCACTCCCCAGATTGAGGGTGACCCCTCCTAATGGAGCGGTTCCCCACCCAGGGCAGAGTCACAAATGGATGAGATTCATCCCAAAAAACCAATTGACTCTGTCCTCGGGAGGCTCCCACTTCCCAAATTGAGGGTGTCCCCTCCCAAAGTGCAAAATGACCGTGGTCTAATTAATCCCTCCAGAGTACTTACTTTTAGGTGTTCAGAATCGAGTCAGGGGTCTTGCTTCCATCCTGGATGAGCCCCCAAATGTGATAGCTTGGAGCCCAGAATAAAATCCAAGGAAGCAAGAAATTAAAATTTAGGGAGCAAAAGCTTTATTTTAGGACAGGCCTGGCGACACAGTCTCTGGGAGCCAATATGGAGATAGTGCGCCTTACAGCTAAAAGGGTTGGGTTTTAAAGCCGAAAACCACAGGAATGTTGTGAACTTTGACCCAGTTTGATAGCATCTGGGCTTCTTGGTATCTCCTGTAACTTCCTTGTAGTCAAACGTTTCTTAAGGACAGCACATTGTATTACAGATAGGCTGAAGGCGGGGGAGGGGGGGGATTACAAGAAACTGAGACTTAAAGCTTTTATGGGAAATGGAGACTCAACCTAAAAAGAATGGGGAGCGGAGGGGGATTTACAAGGAGCTGAAACTTAAGTCTTTACTGGAAATGGAATTTTAATCTCTATTGAAACAGTGCATACAGAACAGAAAGGAGGCACATTGGTTAGAACTAGTTTACAACATTTATGATGGCCAGTAAGCAGGACTCCACTGTGTTCCATAGAGAGATAACTTCTCCACCTTCTAAAGCTGTTCATCATGCCAACATTTTCAAAAAAATGATTGAGAGAATAAAGGAATCCCTGCCTCTCCTTGCACATTTGCAGTCACAGAGACCCATGGAAAGTTGTCTTCCAGTATTGCCCAGGTCTGCTCTGCAGTCCTACACTTTCTAAGACTCCTACACAAATGCTCCACTTGTGTGAGGATCCTATCTCGTTTCTGCATTCTTGGATATCTTTCCTTTAAATTTATTTTCTCACCTGAATCCTCTACACCATCACCAACCACAACTACATTCTGTATCAATTCCTACAATTACAAAAAGAGCCAGAAAGGAAAATCTGTTGACTTTACCTTTCCCTCCAGTATCTGACCCTTTTCTATCTTAGAAAAAGCCACCTAATTCTTTCCTCAATCTCATCTTCTCCACCTTCCACTGGCTATGCATCCACTCTAGTCAGATTTTGTATCTGTCTGTCGATGGCGTTGGTAATCTTCACATTACTTAATCCATCAGGGTTTGGTCAATTGTCATCTTGACTGACTTCGCTGCAACATTTGACACAACTCATTTATCTCCCATTCTGAGACACTTTCTTCACTTCTTCCCAATCCACCTGATTTTCCCCAATTCACCAGCTACCTCCATCAAGTCTCCTTCACTTAATCCATGATGATCTCATTTTATATGACTTTCCAGTCCTACCCATATTCTTGGGAATCCTTAATGTATCTTTACAGCACAAGGCTTCCCTCTGACCAGTGTCTTACATATGACTGTATTTACCATTTCCTAATTGATGCTTAAATGTAACAGATTCAAAGTAAAATTCTTAATCTAATAAGAATTTCTTCTTTCTGCCCTCTATAAATCCTGATTCTCCTTGATATTTTTGCTACTTCCTAAAGGATATCATTTTTTAAAAAAAGAGAATAGAACAAAACATATCAGAATAAAACAATGCAAGCAACACAGGACTTCAAAACAAGACATCAGGAAATCAACAGTGGTTACCACATTGTCTCCTGTTCTCCCTGAAATAGTTGTCCAGATCTTCACACACAGTGAATTAAAAAAAAAAAAAACAGTATAAAACTGATAAAACAAAAGAATGCAAGCATTACTAGCCTTCAAAACTGAACACTAGGAAATCAACCATAATGTCACTAGTTCTCTTCAAAATGTCCAAACCTTCACATGTATTGAAATCAAATAATAGAAAACAGCATAAAAAATCAAAATAAAGAATAAAAGCATGATTTAACTTTAAAATAAGATGACAGAAAATCAGCAATGACTACCATAATGTCTCATTTTCTTAAAAGTAGCCATTAAGGGCATCACTTTGTAAAATTGGGACCGCCTTTGAGTCTTTGTTCTTCTCACATCTCCACGTTCAACCCATCAGTAACTCTTACCACTGCTATCTCCAAAATATATTCAAAATCCAGTCTCCACTTCCACCCCTGACCTTCTCCTATATGCCACCATTGTCGCCGGTGGATTACCACAGTAGCTCCTACGTTATTCTTTGTGGAGGATCCAGCATTTGGAAACCCTCAATGACTTCCCATCACATGAAGAATAAAGTCCCAGATCCTTGTTGTAGTCTCCTAGGTCTTCCTTGCCAAGCACTCCTCTCCTGTGTGGGAAAGTCCTCGCCTGGAAATCTGCACGCTCACTCTCTCCATTGTTCCCATCTTCTGCTCACATCCCTCTTGAGTAGAGAGGCCTTCTTTGAACAGCACATCCAAAAATAGCACAATCTGTTCACTACTTCCTCTCGTCTTACCTGTTTGACTTTTCTGTAGGGAACTTAACACTGACATTGTACAGTGACTGAATTTCATCAACTCTGATACATTCTCAGTGAGATATGTGCTATTACTTTAGGCAGTGATTAAGCAAGCAGTTTTGTAGTTTTTGTTTTATACACATGCAAATAATTCCTTTACACTTCTTTAGACACGTTATTCCCTGTGGTACTAGGAATTGAACTCAGGGGTGCTCCTCTATGGATACTCATTTTTTATTTTGACTCAGAGTTGCACTAAGTTGTTCACCAAGGCCTCAAACTTGTGATCCTTCACCTGCATCCCAGAGTGCTGGGACTATAGGTATGTGTCATACATATTCTTCACACACAATAAGGAAACCATAAATAAATCAATGAAGTTATACATAGAACTTTTTTACATTTTGAGTTTAATCTTCTGATTTAGTCTTCAATTAATAGTTTTCAGTATCTCATTTAATAGGAT
Organism: Cavia porcellus; assembly: GCF_034190915.1. NCBI lineage: Eukaryota > Metazoa > Chordata > Mammalia > Rodentia > Caviidae > Cavia > Cavia porcellus. Next base: position 17,466,669 of record NW_026947505.1, read on the forward strand.
GGTCTCAAGGTGCATCCATTTAGCTAGAAATGTTTCAAGTGTATCATTATATATGGCTGAGTAGCACTCAGTGTATTTAAAAAAACACATCTTCTTTATCCATTCATTGATTGGTGGGCATTTGGGCTGTTTCCAAAATTTAGATATTACAGACTATGCTGCTATAAACGTAGGTGTGCATATATTACTGTGATATGATGCTTTTAATTCTTCAAGATGATACCAAGAAGGGCAATATCTGGGTCAAATGAGACCTTTAATCCTAGTGTTTTGAGTAATCTCCACACTGGTTTCCACAGTGGTTGCACCAGTCTACACTCCCACCAACAGTGGAGTAGGATTCTTTTTTTCCCTAGAGCCTCAGTAACTTTTATTAGCTTTTTTTTTTTTTTTTTTTTTTTTATTTTAAGGAGAGGGGTACCAGAAATTGGACTCAGGACCTTGCACTTGTCAGGCAGGCACTTGTGCTGCTAAGCCATATCCCCAGCCCTTAGCTGCTCTATGCTTAGCTCCCTTTGTTTTTGGAATGAGATGGAACCCCAGCATTGTTTGCATTTCTAAATGACCAGTGATACTGATTTTTTCATATATTTATTTGCCATTTGTACTTCTTCATCCAAGAAGTGTCTGTTCATTTCAGATGTCCATTTTGGACATTTTTGGATTGAGTCTTTAAATTTGGGGAGTCTGATTTGTTTTGAACTCTTTATATATTCTAGATATTATATATTCTTAATATATATTCTTTATATATTCTAGATATTACTGTTTTGTTGCAGCTGGCAAAAATTTTTCCCCTCACTGTGGGTTGTCTCTTCACTGTGTTAGTGGTTTCTTTTGTTATGCAAAAGCTTTTTAATATGATGAGACCCTAGTTGTTGATTCTTATAGTATTTCCTGTGTTGTTGGGGTTTCATTCATAAAGTCTTTGCCTACATCTATAACTTTTAAGAACTATACTTACTCTATCTTCCAGCAGATTTAATGTTTCTATTTTAACACTTAGATTTTTGATATATTTCTTCTTTAGTTTAGTGCATGGTGAGAGACATTGTAAAAGTGTAAACAAGGACCATAAGGTATAATAGATATTGTGAAATTGGAGAAAATTCTCAAATGGGAATGGGAACTAGGGATGAAGGAGAAAAGAAGGAAGGAAAAGAAAACATGTTAAGAAGGACAAAATGGAAACAAAAGTTTTGTAAGGGGTTGAAGGGAAGGGAGGAGAATGGAAGAAAAAAGAAAACTCAATTATATTATGTACATGGACAAGTCTGTATGATGAATCTGATCATTGTGTATCTCTAAAATGTACCAAATTAACTTAGTTAATTAAAAAAAGTGGTCAACATCAATGTTTTTCCATATGAGATCTCACAAATAAAATGTAATGCAGCTTCATCTACTTGTGATTATCTGCTTTCTTAGGGCCCATAAAGTAAGAAATACATAACTGTGGTCATTCTTCCAATGATGGTACTCATTTTTCTAATATCAGATTTATTTCCCACTGCCCTAGTTCTGAGTCTGGATAGTCCTATGTAATAGCTTTTCTTTTTAAGCCATACAGTAATATCTTTTGAAGATATTGCAAACAGTATTTACACTCTACAAATGTGGAACCAATAATGCACATAATTTGTGTTTACAGTTATAAACCACTGTGAATAAGTTCTTATAGGAAATTAACTCTGTGAAGACGCCTGAACAAGTGTGTCTGTAACACGCTAGTGACTATCAGATACATTCCCTTTTTTAAAAGATCTGAAAATATGAAAAAAATACATGACTTCAAGTCAATTATTTACAGCATGTGTTTGTGTTAACCAACTTTCCCATTGCTGAGGAAATTCCAAGGAGGAGAGATTCATTTTGCCTCACAACTTCAGGGAGTTCAGTTCATGTTTGGCCAGCTCCAAGGCAAAAATAGCTTGGCAGAAAGGCACAGTGGAGAGAAGCTGCTCACAGCACGGTGGCCAGTAGGCAGAGAGAGAAGGGAGGGACAGGGACAAGTGTACACTCTTCCAGGTCACACTCCAGTGACCTGCTTCTTCTGACCTCTTCAGCAGTCACTGATGGACTATTCCAATGTAAGTATTGGAGTTTATTGATCCAATCATCTTCCAAAAGCCCTGTCTCTGAGCACAAGGCATTGGGGAACATTTTATACTTAAAACATAACAGTATTGTTTGCGTTATATACCAGAATGTGAGTTCCAGTAGGACATGAAATTGATTTGTTTTGTTCATTGAGTATTTATCATCATGTAAAAGAGCATTTGGAAAATACTCCATAAATGCAGAGTAACATGTTGGATTGCAAGTGACCTATTCTGTAAGTGTTCTGCAAGATAAGCAAATATTTTTAATAAATATTAATTTGACAAACAAGTGATGTCTTGCACTATGAGCAGGACATGTACTGAATGTTGCATGATCACAACAGAGCCAATGATTCTTCTTTCTCTCACTGCAGGATGGTGTCTGATATTCTCCCAAGAGCAAGAGGCTACAAATAAGACTTCATCTGCAGAGGAGGAAGACAAAAGGTAGAGGAATCCCTCACTTCAAATGAGATTAGGGAAAAGGGTAAAATATGGGAAACAGTTCAAAATTTTGTACAAAATCACCACCTGAAAAAGCCTGCAGCGGTGCTAGTGATGAATCTATCCAGTGACAATGCAATATCACATTTACGTAATATATTCAAAAGGAAGCAAAACCAAGTATTAGATAGCTTCCTTGCTAAAATTTCATGAAAAGAGAAAGATTCCACGACCCAATAGATAGCAGTAATTCCACTGGTGACAATGAAAATCATCCTACCCAGTAAACCCTCCTTTCTCATTTCTCTTACAATGGCCATGAACGTTTTCAAAGGTAAGTGTAGATTAGTTTCTTTTATTCTTCTGTATTATATTGCATTGTGTTACATTATATATACATAATTCATTTTTATATGAGTATTTTTGGGTTGTAGAACAAATCATCTGAGTTTCCATCATCTGTTTTGGGGAATTTGCTTTGATACACAAATGCTTTGGGTTACAGGCGTGTTTCTGGAATGAATTATGCTCGCAAACCAAGGTTTTGCTGTATAAGCTCCGTACATATTAAAAAAAGGATGGATGAATTGCTGCCCCCATTATTAAAGCTTTACTTTAGTACTTTGTACTTAAAATCCCCAAGTCAGAAGATCTAATTGACTTAGTTCAGTGATGGCAAAACTTTGAGTGGCTACAGTGCCAAACTCACTTATTTATTGCCAAATGCCAATGCTGCAATTAAACCTGAATGCTGGGCTGCAGGGAAGATGGAGTGACTTGGCTTACTGGGGCAACCAGATTTGCGTGCCAACAGAGAGGGGCTCTGTGTGCCTCTGTAGCACATGTACCATAGATTTGCGACTGCTAGCTTAGTTGGTCACCAATCAGTAGAAGGTACCCCTGCTGGAGGCAGACACAGTTCTTGTCACCTCATGTATCACTGACAGTAGTTGGAAGGGTTGGCAGCCATCTTTGATGTGGGCACCCACCTCACAACTTTGCCCACAGAAATTATGGTTTCTGGGAAAATTTAGAGAAAGACAACTTAGCTCTCATATATTTGACGTGTTTTACTACAACTGGAAGGTCTTCAAAGGGAACCATGGCCAAGACAAACACTTAAAGGTATCAAAGGAAGCATACAGGAAGGGAGAAAACTTGCTTGGTCTGACTAATAACTGGTTTTTTTTTTCCCCAGTTAATCCTTTATGACAACCTTGTGAGATAAAACTTCTTTTCAACACTTTAGAGATAAGAAATTCAAATAACAAAATGAACAGGTCTTTTATTTAGTGCCAGACAATGGCAGATTTTAAGAGAGACTCAGTGGATTTCTGTTTTACTGTGCACCTTCCAGGTTCTAAGCACCTGGCTAAGGCACTCTGTGGGGAAGAAAAGCAGCTGTGAGTGTTGGACTCATTGGACTTAGAGTCATTCAGGAAAGGGATCTTGGCCCAAAGGCTCAGTGCGCTCCTTATCCAGGTCCCACCCCACTCAGTTCTGACTCCAAACATCTGCCTCACCGCACATTCACTCTGGTTCCTCTTCCTGCCTCGCACACACATATCCTAGATTGCACCAAGGTTCTGGGATTGTAGATGGCACCCAGGCACAATAAAGGGTCCCCTGTTGTTAGATTGTATTGGGGTTTTTCACTATATACATTATTCCCGTGTAGACAGTTGTATTCTGTTCAAGAATAACTCTTGTCATGGAGCGAGTCCAGGCATGCTGGCCTCGGTTAGACTTCCTAGCCTAGATCCTACATTTCCCCCCTCCCCAGGAACTCCATGTAACTATGCTTTGGCAGACTGTCTCCTCCTCTGAGCAACTACAGAGACCCAGGGCCCCTTTACAATCTATAGAAATGCCTGGCATTCCATGCAGCTTCTCAGGAGCGTCTCCTTCCCCTCCACTCTTCCCTTCTGTGGGAATTTCTGAAAAGTTGTTGACTTCAGCATCATCTACTCAAATCCCCTGTCAAGCAATTAAAGACTCCAGCTAATACATGAAATAGGGCAAGAGAAAGATACAGAACCACAAACCAGTTATAATGCAGTAAAACCAACTGACCCTGTCCAGGTGTTCCTCAGAGGGAGGGATCCCAGCTGGGTTCTCTGCACTTCCAGGCACAAAGCAGCCCCTGGTTGGAGACTAAGGACTGGAGCCCAGGGGCTCAGGTTTGGGGCCTCCCTGCCACCCACTGTGTTGCTCTCCTTTATGTCATGGGTCTCCATATGTGGAGCTGTTTAACACAAGGAGTGAGTGAAATACAGTACATGGTGAATGTTTAAATTTTTAAATAAAAGACACATTAAGCTCTCTCAAAATACTATCCCTTGCTTCTTGCAGGGATTTCAGAAGCAGTACTGGAAGTCCTCTTCCAGGAGAACTGTGAGGCATAATCACAAATACAAAAATGCTTCTGCAAGGTGACATATAACAGAAAGGCTGGCTTATGAAAAACAGTGTGGCCTCCTCCACCTTACCCATTAGATGTTGCGCTGTGCAAATCCCAAAGTCAAAATGACCATGAAGGGTAAACATTTTGAATTAATTCAAGATATCAGGGCAGCCACAACACAATTTGAGATACTTATGAAAGAGGACTTGCAGAACTGCTTCAGAAAGTGTGGAGAATGAGGGGATCAGTGCGTTCCAAACCACAGGGAGTATTTTGAGGGAGATTAATGGCAATCATTGTGTTATTTATCAAAGTTTTTAAAAAATGGTTTAAACATTCACCATATTATCTGATCACACCCTTAAAGCCAGAGGAGGAAGCCTGGGGATACAAGAGCTGCCTAACATTTTCTGTAATTCTCAAACATTAAAGTAAGTTTCTCATAATCCCTACTTAGGCAAAAGCATTTTCATTCAGTTTCATGTATATACTGCCTAATTCCAAAAGGAATTTAAAGCAGCCAAGAAATTTAAAGAAGTTATTTAATAACAAAGCATTGAAATAGAAAAAAAGGTGCTGCTTAACTTGAAAACTTAATTCAGTGAAGTAGTTCATTTAAAATGTTCCAGGTAAGCAAGGTTTAATTATGCTTTATGTCTGTATTAACGTATTTTCTTACTCAGACAGTGGAGAGTTCTTGAATGATTTGTCACCCTAGACAGAAAAGAGCTTTTGTGTGGTGTCTTTTTTTCTTTTTTGTTAATGAAATGATGAGTGTTCTCTTGTTATTTTTCTAATTTTTTTTTAAATTTTTATTTAAGGAGAAAAGAAAAGAAAGAAAAAAAAACAGTGAAGGGGTACAAGTTATAGAGATTTACAGAATAAAAAAATGCGCAGTAGGAAATCACTAGTTAATGGATTACATATTGCCATCTTAGAAATAATTGTTCAAGTCACAAAATTAAAGCTTGTAGAGTGGACATTCCAACAATGATACTGCAAACAGTTCTGTTCAATGATCCAATAAAACTCTGTGATATCATTTTCTATCTTATACATTTAAATATACATGCAGTTATACAGTTTAGAGCACTTTCTTTTCCTCTCTTTTGTACAGTGACTATTACACATTTTGGGTTTCATTGCTCCCACGGTTCTTGTTGCTTTTTTGGAAGAGAGTAAAACCAAATGTGACATAACAGAACAGAATCGGTCAAGTCAAAAGGGTGGACATAATAGATAATATAAAAACATAATACAAGGTGATCAACAATGGTTACCATAATGCCTCCCACTATTTCTAATAGAATTGCCTATATCATTAGTTGTAATACAATTGAACAAAACCGTAAAGAATAAAACCGACAAAACCAAAACATTGGAGATATTGTAGGTCTTCAAAAGTAGATAAAAGTCAACGAGAATGGGCGTTATAATGAATCTCATTATCTTCTCAGCTGATGCCTAAACTTTCAAACCTGATACTATCCAGCAAAACAGAATATAGGAACCTCAGTCAAAAACAAGATGGTGAGAGTAATACAGGGCTTCAAATCGAGATAATAGAAAGTCAAAGTGGGTTACTATATTATATCCTGCTATATTTTTCCCTTTAATTAAATGGATAAAAATAAAAAAGTAAATAATGGAGTGGAGATTGAGAAAAAAGAGGGCATAACAGCGAAACAGGGCAGATCAAAACATAACCATTTAAGCAGAATAGTGTTTCACCACCAGCTAATCCTGACCCAAAAATAGTTACCATATTGACTCCCTCCCTGAAGTCCTTGAGTACAACTTCATATACTGTAGCATTAAGTACATCAAAACAATGTAAATCCATTTAAGAGAATGACAGCATTATAGAGTATTTAGAATCGACTAACAGAAAATGAACAATGGTCTCTGTATAATCTCCTTGTCTTTAAAAGGTTTTTTCTTATACTATCGTACATAGCAAAATCCAATAAGATACAACCTGTTTAGACCATTGGAGACAGAAGAACAAAAGCTAGATGAGACTTCAAAACAAGATGGTACTAAATCAGCATTACCTATTAAGATGTCATTTTCTCCATAAAAAGCTGTTCCTATCATCCAATCTTCTCTGTCTCATTTCTGTTGAGCTCTTTTTCTGTCAGTAGCTGTCAGTTTGTCTTCTTCATTTTGTTCTCTGCTCCATTCGTTGTGGCCTCCCCGCTCCTATTTCTGGGTTCTTTGTATTTTTCTTTTTTTAGAATATCCTGCAATACTTTCTGTAGGGTTGAATTGGTGGTTGCAAATTTCCCCAGTTCCTCTTTATCTTGGAAGCACCTCGTTTTTCCATCAATTTCCAGGGACAGTTGTGCAGGATATCTCAATCTTGGCTGTAGATTATTATCTTTCAAAGCTTGAATTATTTCTCCCCATGCTCTTCGTGATTTGATGGTTTGTGAAGAGAAATCTGCTGTAATTCTGATGGGTCTTCCCTTGTAAGTGATCTGTTTCTTGTCTCTTACAGCTTTTAATATTCTGTTCTTGTATTGAATTTCTGGAATTTTTATTATTATATGCCTGGGTGTTTCTCTGTTAGGGTTGTAGGTAGCTGGGGTCCTGTATGCCTCATACATTTGAGTATCTTTACCTTTTGCTAAATTAGGAAAATTCTCCTGGATTATTTCTGTGAGTAGCTTTTGTAGTTCACTTGTTTGTGTCCCTACTTCTTCTTTTATGTTCTTAATCCTTAAGTTATGGCTCCTCTTATCATCTTCTTGTCTTTGTATTATTGCTGTGTGTTTCTTTGTTATTTTTAAGAAGTTTTTCATTTCATTCTCCCATGTTTCAAGTCTGCCCTCCAATTCAGATAGTCTGTCCTTAGTTTCTTTCAAGCTGATATGCCAGTCTTGGGTAGACTTCTTGATTTCTTGATAGTCCCTTTGCACCTGCTTCACATACTCAATGCTTTCTCTGTTTTCTCCATCAAGCAATTCTCCCCTCTTTTTCTGTTCTTCCATTCCACCATCTGCTTTTTCCTGGGTGGTGCTTAGCATTTCTCTAACTATTCTGCATACTTCTAGCTTCAGGTCATTGATAACTTCATTCCTGAATTGGTCTATGAGGCTCTCTAAATGGTGCTTAATGTATATTGGTGCAGTGTCCACTATTGCCTGATTCTCAGGATTGGGGGTCGAGGAGCCTTTTTTGTTGCTTCCCTTCCCCATATTTTCTGTTCCTTATAAAATGTAATCTTACACAGGAGGCCCAGCTTCCCTGCCTGTCAGCCACAGCTTGATCAAATTGCGCTGGTTAGTTGTTCCCGCTCACCGCTGCGCCCCAGGGAGTTGCGGAGGAGGCAGCCTACGCGGGAGTCGGTCGCTCCTCCGGGCCACCGTCAGGCTCTGGGATCTGGGTTAGGCCAGCCTAGGGAGTCCGCCAGCAGCGTCCCTCCGGCCAGGCACCTCTCACCAATCCCGTCCGAGAGGGAAATGTGCGGCTGCAGTTGCCACCGCGCCCTGCTCTTACAGGACTGCCCGCGCCCAGAAAAACCTCCGCTGGAGTCAAACTGCGGTAGGGAGTCAGTTCCTCGCTCACCTCGCCACCAGTCAGCCTTCCTCCCTGTCCGTCGCGTTTCCGACTCCGTTCGCAGACTCCCGTTCCCAAGCCTCTGCGTGTCTCTCCTTGCTGAGCCGCTATGGAGGTAGCCGGCCGCCGGGCGGCGGGAAATCCAAACCGCGGTTTCCAATGGCGCGGAGTCGAGCCTCCACACCGAGATTTTTCTGTTCCTATTTTAGCGCCAGGACTGTATTCCAAGTTGGATTCTCTCAGCCCAGTTCGTTCCTGAGTCAGCAGAGCATATCTCTACTGGTTCGTATCTCCTTAGTCCGCATCATTCCTGGCCTCTGAGCCGAGCCTTTAGAGAGCGTGCAGTAGTTGCTGTTGTCTGTCCGCCATGTTCTCAAGCAGCCCTATTTTTCTAAATTTTTAATCATTTACTAAGAAATAGAAACTAGTGGAGAGAGGAAGAAAGCAATTATGGTAAAGTGATGGAAATTACAGTGCTCAGGCTAACATTTCAAAAACTGTATATTGCTATATATAGTACTATTTTTATATATACCGTACACACAGTACTGTGTACAATTTTAATACCCTATATATAGTACAATATTAATATTGTGGTTAATGTGGAGAGAACACATGTTAACAGGTTTGCTGGATTTTTAAGTCTTAGTTTGGGCTGAGGTCGAGGAGCATGAAGACAGGAGAAACAATACCCACAGCAACCCAAAATGACAGAGCAACAGAGGAGGAAAGGGGTGTGTGGTCCCCGCCTTTTCAGCAGGGTAAGCAGAGGCCTGCAGGGAAGTGGTGTGGCTGATGGGGGGGGGGGCTGCTGGGCACAGCCTGCTAGTGAGAGGCTCTGCTCCCCTCTAGGGGCTGCAGAGGACCCCCAGGGTGGGGCAGCTGGGCCCCCAGGTGGAGCCTCCTTGCCTACTCTGTCGGGGAGACGAAGCACCACCAGCCCGCCCTGCTCTGCACTCACACCGGGATCTGCCATCCTCTCCTCCCCGCAAGGCCAAGACGCCCAATTCCTTTCCTTTGCTTGTTCTTCTGGCCAGCTCGTGGTTTTCTCACCTCCGGCTTCATCACCCCGCGCACCTCTGACCTCTGTGGTTCTCAGCTGTACTCCTTTTGGCACCAGCGACCTGAAGTTTTGGATGCACTGTCTTTTTAGTTAAAAGACTTTATTTATTTACTTACTTACTTTAGAGTTGCAGCAGGTTTGCAGCAAAATTAAAACACAAAGTAGGGAGAAGTTGCATGTGCCCTGTGCATTTCCTGTAAGGAAATGTATGCCATGTATACACAAAGAAATAGAGTACGCGGAGAGGAAGTATGCATTTTGTCCATGTTTAGGGTGGAGTTCGGTGACATGCAGTGCATTCACACCGCTCTGCGACCCTCAGACCCTCACCCAAACCCAGCTCTGCACCAAGCTCTTCATTCCCCAGAGCGGGCTGAAACTCAGTGTCCTCTGCCCCTCTCCCGCCCCTGGTGACCTCCTCCGCGTCCCGTCTTTGTGGCTTCCACCACTCTGGGAACTCCGGGGACGTGACACCGTCCAGCCTTCCTCCTGTGGCGCTTTGCAGGACGTTTCAGCATTCACCCACAGTGGACGGTGTGTCAAAATCACATTCCTCTTCAAAGGGAGACTAACGCTCCTTTGTGTGCACCCAGGGCCTTTTGGTGACCCATTCGCTTGGTGGACATTTGCGTTGTTTTCGCTTTGGCTCCTGTAGATACTTTTGGTCACTTTGCTCCAGGGTCTTCCACTGACGACTGCCCCTAAATTAAAGCTTTCCTAACACTTGCATCCCTTGATGGGCCCTCAGTGTCACACAGCAGGTATCTGCATGTATGACTTTCCACAGCACTGATTCTTTCCTCAGAATCTCCTAGAGTTGAGTCAGCTCATCCCAGTGCAGGATTGGAGCTCTGTGCCCCAGGTTCCAACCTCCAGTCCAGCATGTGAATTATCCGGGGAGTTTTGAGAAAGATTCCAAGACTGGGCCCTGCGCTACATCAGGATCGCACTCTGTGGGCTCCCAGGGAGGATCTGTTAGGCACTGGGGCCTGGCAGGCCTCGCCCTGTGTCCACTGCAGATTTTCTCCTCTCGCCTTTGCCCCTTCCTGCCTCCCTCATTCTGCTTCAGGTCCCGCAGAGGCCACATCGTTTCTTGTCCCCCTCCCCCCCATACCTGTATTGGAGGGATGAGGACACTTACTGGATCCCTCACTTCTTTCAGGATCCCGCTGAGGGAAGCTTCCTAGGACCACTGTACAGTAAGTGGCATGCTGGGCCCGCATGTCCATCCCCCTAACCTTGTTTATTTTGCTCCTGGGGCCTTACTGCACTTCCAAATACATGACCTTCGTATTTTCTGCCTCTGTCCTTTAGATTGTTGTAAATGTCAACAGAGCAAAGACTTTCTGATCGTTTCCCTCATCCCCAAGAGAGTCCCAGGCAGAAGGCAGACCGTCAGCAGCTAGAGTGATGTGAGAACTGAATTCTGTATCTTTGGAGCTGAATACCCACTCAACTCAAGGAGCCTGGGGCCATCTAACGTCCAGAGTTTGTGTCACAGTTCTGCACACTGTGGGTCTTCAGGAAGAAGTTAATGCCTCCAAAGTGACAGCCACCGACCTTTCTCTTTGTTCTCCGTGGTCAGGAAGGGGGCTGTTTGCTACAGCCCCAGCACTGAGAGATTCTCCTCTGTCTCATGGCCCAGGTACTGGCTGTCAGTGCTCCCCAATCCTGCAGCCTGACCTGTATGGGTAATGGGGGAGCCCCAAGCCTGAGTGGGCAAACAGCATACCTAAGGCTCTGTGAGAAGCAAATTATTAGTGCAGAAATCCTACAAGGGACGTGTGTCAGATCACGGAGCAAAGTAGCTCATGGTGGAATTAATAAGGTAAGAGAGAAGAGAAGGACAGAGCCAGGAGAGCCAGCGGGGGATTCATTCCACACTTGCTACCTCTACTGGAACTCAGACAGGCAAGGTGCAAGGAACAAAATAAATTAGGAGAGAACGTGTCCTTGAGTAGCAAGAGACTTGACTGTAAATTAATAGAGCTCACCACATTTTAGGAAAGTTGTTTAGAAACACGCGCAAGCATGCGCATGCGCATGCGCACACACACACACACACATGCACGCATGCACACACACACACACACACACACACACACACACACACACACAAACTTACTTCCGATTGTTAGAGAGACTAGACTTAACCTCCCACATCAATAATTAGGAAACCAGCTGAGACGTGAGCAACAAGGGCGACCATGCAGACAAGGGAACAATAAGGGGTGCTCTGTGCATATTCCCACTTCTGGCTTCTGGAGACTTTGAATATATTGAAATTCTAGAACCTTAAGAGTAAGAAAACTATGAGACAGTAAGAAGAAAGCATCCAAGAGTATCGAAATAAAAGCAGTGTAATTATTCTCCGTATGGAAAAGAAAAAATAAAAAGGGAGAAAAGTACACAGGATTTGATACAATTGCTATATTTTTATGCAATACATGTAGAGATTCAGCTTTTGGCCCAGTTGCCAGCAGGACTTGAAGTACAGAAGAAATTCCAAATTACTGAGTTTGAGAAGGCAATAAAGGAAAATTTGACAGCGGCAGCAGGGTTAAGGAAGGGACAAGACCACAGCATCAAGGATCAGAACAAAAAGCTATAAAGAGAACAGGCAGCAATGGCAATAATAGAATAATGTTCTAGAGTTGTTAAACATGGCGTGTCACAAAATGATTTTAAAATAAAACTCATTTCAAAGAAAGTAGCAAAGAAATATTGAAAATGAGAACACAAGGAAAGATATACCAATAAATACAAACGAATAAAATACAGATATCAAAATACTAATAAGCAAGATCAAAATCTTCAAAGAGAACCAAGAGATTTTAATGTTGAGAGTCCACCTAGAGCAGGAAAATCATCTCTTATAGTTTATGTATAATGGTTTATGCATGAAACAATATAGGACATCCAAAATATAAAGAGGTTCCTCAAGTAGTGTTCAATATTTAAAGAAATACAGTGGGAATACCCAGTATATCTTTTCCAGATTCGATGGACTGAGTAGATAAATTGTCAGTGGGAACATATATTACCTTACAATACAGAAAACAAACTATGAAAACTGTCTTACATCAGAGAACATATAGTCTTTGCTTAAACCCAAGCAACAGTCGGAAAAATCAATCATGCTTTTGGCCACAAGGAAAAAGTTAATTAATTCTAAAGAGGAGAGATTTTATGAGCTACATTTTAAAACAATAATTCCATGTAGATGAAAAAAAGATAATCATCAAAAACTCCTTGGAAATAAAAATGAGATATGTTTTCAGAAAATCCTAAATCAGAGAGGAAATCAAAACCTTAGGAAAAAATGATCTACAAATGAAAAAAATAAGTGTGGATTACTAAAACCAGAAGGAATTTCATAGCCTTAGAAACTTTTATGAAAAGTACAAAGAAACATTAAAGATAAATGAAAAATCACCCAACTTATCATATAAGAGAAACACATTGAAAGAAAACTGAAAGATTACCAATTTCATGGGAGCAGTTTTCCTTGATTTTCTGCCATAAACAGTTCATTTTCTTACAGTAGTGCGCAACAGGTATTTGTGATCTCAGTGGAAAGAAACAATAAAAACAAAAGCTCGTTTTTGGTAAAGATCAATGGAAGAGCACCAGCCAAAATAGACCAAATAAATAAATAAATAAAAAGAACACAAAGTTGAGAATGGTAAAGACGACACAGTTAGAGATAAGGATACAATTAAAATTCACATGACCATAAAGACCATTGTGTGTAACTCTGTGGGAACACATGTGAAAATACAAAGAGGCTAGAAAATTTCCAGGCAAAATGTAACTGTACAGGGGTGCTATTTTATTTCCTTCCTATCTCTTTTTATGACATAGAAACTCCTCTTTGTTAACTTGACACCATGAGATTGAGATCCACCCAAAGGCTGAGAGCCTCTTCGGGGATCTTGCAGGGATGGTATCACGCATCTCTAATCTTAGCATTCTGGAAGGCTGAGGCAGGGAGACTGCAAGTTTGAGCTTAACCTGGGCCTTGTCTCGAAAATTTTAAAAAAGAGCTAGACATAGGATGTAGCTCAGTGCAAAGGCCCTGGATTTTACCCAATCTAACACATGCAGGCTGTTTTGTGCAGACACACACACACACACACACACACACACACACACACACGGCCCTACTTATTCCTCTAGTTCTCTTTATGGATGAGTTTAGAAGATGCATATTCCAGGTAGCATAACTGTAAGCTGGAGGATGACAGGATGACTCTCTGGCTCTCAGACTGTGATGTGAACCAGACAAAAAATTTTATTATGTTACGCTTTGGAGATGTAGCATTTTGTATACTGCCTTCTAGTGTAACCTATCCTAAAACAGCTAACATATTTTACTAAGAGAAATTAAAAACTGAATATACAATTGGAAAGGATTTTTTTTAAAAAAATCATATATATATGTGTATATATATATATATATATATATATATATATTTGGAAAAGATCTAATTATCAGGTTTTAAGGTTTTAGTGGGAGGCTGAGGCAGGAGGATCATAAGTTTATGTCCAGCCTGGACATTGTAGGAATTTCACAAAATCCTATCTTAAAATAAAAAAATAATAATTGTAAGAAAGGGCCAGGGATGGAGCCCAATGTGAAGGTCTTGCATTTGATCCCTTCTCAGAAAAACCCAAAAAGCATCAAGTCCATAATGATTTTAAGCTAGTAATAACGTTTGAAGAACAGATAATAACAATCTTCACTATGCCAACTCCTAAAGAAAGAGAAAGGAAACTTTCTTAGTTCATTTTATGGGAATAATTTAACCTTAATGCCAACAGCCAGTGCAGACAGGAGACAAGTAAGAGCAAATGCCACAGAACCCACATTCTTCAATACCTACGGATCCAAATTTCATGAATCAGTAAATAGTAACAGAATAGAAATACATTCCAAGAATATCACACAGCTGAGGAGCTGGTTCTAAGAATGTGTAAATGATTCAAACCCAGGAACGCTTTCCACATTATCACTGTCTCCATCAGTTAAAGGAGAAAAGCTCTGAACGTATCGGGGAACAGTTTGATAAGGAACCCTTTAATGTTAAATTTAAACTAGAAATAAAAGAAAGTGACTGAGATACGGTAAGGATACCAAATATGATTGCAGTATTAATAATGAAATAGCTGCCTGCTGTGTGAAAGGCCAGTTCTGTAGTTGGTAGTTCTTCTAAAAGTTAAAAACTTCAGCCAGTAAAAATCTTCCGACTGTGGTGCTTCCCTGGACCAGAGAGTGAGGTCTTTATATGTCCCAAATGTATACCTTCAACAGCTTTCAGATACGTTATTAGCATCCTTTCCAAAGCGCCTTTCTCAAATTTCCTAACTGGACCCAGGCATCCTCTCTCCCTCCCTGGTCCCTCTCGCATTTGTCAGGTGACAGGGCCTGAAGTCGCTGGTTGAAATGCAACACATTTTAAAATAAAGACAGAACCCCCTTGTACCTCTCCAAGAGATTGAAAAGATGAACACAAATACACAGTTTTCATATTGTGTCATACTGAATACATTCATACTGTTTTATTACTGTAGACATTTTTAGCTGTTGGGTCCCTCATGAATGTATTTACATGGTCTCCATGACTATTTTTTGTGAATCCACCAGAGATAAATTAAAATTCATGAGCAAAATACAACCTATTCAACATAGGTGTTTGTTATACGCCCACACTCCCACCTGAGCCAAAGGGATGCGCTCATGGCCGTCTGGACATTTCACGGAACCGTGGACTGCGTGGAGTGAGCGATACAAAGCCAGTGGAGAATTACACCAGCAGTGTCCGGGAGCAACGGGAAGATCAGACGTGCGTTCTCGTCCCCTAGAATAAAACTTCCTGTTTCCTTCCCTTCCTTCCTTCCTTCTTCCTCCCTCCCTCCCTGCCTGTCCCCTCTCCCTGTCTCCTCATCTGGTCTTTTCTCTCCTCTTTTTTGGGAGTTTGAGATGAGCCCCAGGGCCCTGCTCTGCCCCCATCCGGGGAGTCTTATCTGCGCAGCGCTCAGCACCCAGCGCAGCGAGGTGCTCCCTGCTCCACGCTCCCTGCTCGGTGCTCCCTGCGCGGTGCTCCCCGCTCCGTGCTTCGTGCTCCCTGCCCAGTGCTCCGGGCCTGGTGCTCCCTGCCCAGTGCTCCCTGCAGCCACGCACAGCCGATCACACGAGGTGCCCCGGCCGGTTTGCGCTCCGCGCTGCGTCCCAGGCTCCCAAGCCCGCGCCCCGGGCGGACAGGAAGGTCCCGCAGGGCGCCCCCTGCGGAGCCCGCGGCGAGGCCTGCAGCGCCCGGGGCTGCGCGCCGCGGATCCAGCTCCCCCGCCTCTGGCGCCCCTTGCAAAGCCTCGGGGCGGCGGGCGCAGGGCCGCCCCACCCGCAGGCGCCTGGACCCAGCCCGCGCCCCGGCCTCCCGCCGCCAGGGCCCGCGCAGTGGGCGCAGCGCAGCCGGCGCGCTCTCCTGCTCTCGGCCTGCGGCTGCGCCCCGCGCTCTCACCCCCACCCCCGCCACCCGTGGCCCTGTTCCCGCGTGGAATTCGGTTTCCCGAAGTCGCTGGCACCACTTTGCTTGCATTGCTGTCGTAGCCACGAAAGTCCCCAACTGTCTGTAAAACACACAGCCCTTAGTAATCAGAGCTTTACCTCTGTCTCCGGCTAGCTCCGCACTGCACAAGAAGGAGGGAATTACTTTGTCTTGATTGGTACATCAGGAAGCCTAGAAAATGTGAAGTGATTTTTATTTCCAGCGCAGTGTGAGAGTTTCTCATTCACGATGCTAACACTTACCACAGTGCTTTAATCTTTTTCAGTTTACTGAGGGAAAAGTGATACTTTGTCTAAATTTGTATTCTTTTTAGTAAAAGCAATTTTAAATATTTTTCCTGACACTTAATGATCGGTTTTATTTTCTCTGGTTAAAAAATACGTTTTTGTACTAAAAAACATTTTCGAGCCAGCTGTAGTGGCACACGCCTGTAATCCCAGCACTTGGGAAACTGAGGCAGGAGGATGGCTGTGAGGTCAGGGCCAGCCTGGGCTACAGAGTGAGTTCAGTCAAGTCCAGCCTGAATTACAGAGGGAGGCCAAGCCGCAAAACAAAAGAACAAACACAGCAAGACAACAAAAACCACAAACAAACAACCCACTTGAAACAATAGGTTTTACATTTAAAGAAATAAGGCCTACTACACTAAAGAATAATGTAATAGTTACTATGTTATGCCTTAGGCAGCTTAAAGCATCAAAATCAGCAGTAGAATTGATGTCCCCGTGGACTCCTACCTAACCACATTCTTATTCTCTGCCCCAGAAACATAAGCTTTACACACATATAAATGCACACACACATACTTACAATGCACTCTCACACACATGCATAGAACTCATTCTTCTATGTAAACATATTTTTTGAAATTGTATATTCATTTTCCTAATCAGTATTATACTTTGTTTCTAGTTATGAAAAATTTCAAACAATAACCACAGGATAGAACAAAGAGCCCACCAGGTTCCTCTAAGAGGCATCAGGTCACTGCCAGCGTTCCTTCAAATGTACCTGCTGTCCACTAGCCCTTTATAGTCTTGAAGCAAATTCTAGTCCTCACACCACTTCATCTGTGAATGTCTCAGAATGCATGGTTTAAAAAATACAGACTCTTTCAAGTTAAAGATGTCACATGAGAGTGATACATGCATACAGATATTTATAGTGGCCCAATTTGTAACACCGAGATCTAGGAAGTGGCCTGTAGGTCCACCTTTAGATGAGTGGGCAAAGATGTATTTATACACAATGGATTACTACTCTGCCATAAAGGAGGTTAAATTAAGTCATTTGTAGGATGAGGGATGCATCTGGAGATCATAATATTAAGATCAAACACCCAAGCTTAAATATCATGTGGATTCTCTTATATGAGACACTCAAAGGATAAAAACGAGCAAAATAAAAGATCATAGGAAACAGGAAGATAGATCTTTTGCAAAGGGGGAGGGAGGGAGGAAAGGGGATTAAAAAATATCAGGGTATGTTAGGTACATGGACCAATTTCCCATGAGGGCTGGAACCATTCTGTACTGCTACACGTACTAATAAAAATAAAAGGGACTTTTTTGAAACCTCTCAACACTAACATCACCCTTAAAAGTCACAATTCTTTTTATTACTAAATATCAAGTGAAAATTTCTATTTGCCATCTATCTCTAATTATTTTGCATATTGCAATCAAGATTTCAATAAAGTCTGCATATTGTGGCTCTTACTTGTTTTTATAATGGACTTTTCACCTTTTTTTTACTAGATTTTAAGGATTATTTGTATGGTATTCATGTTTCCCTGTTGCACTGTTGAAATACTGTTGTGTTGTTTTATAGTTGCTTAAGTTTTATGTTGGTAGGAACTTTAAAGAAAATTTTGGTAATCAATTTCAAATGTCTCCCTTGTTAAAATGTTTCTTACCAACCCTTCCACTCCCGGATATCAGCTATTCATCGATACTTTATGCTGCTACTTAGTTTTGTCTGGATATTTAACTTTATGTATCTAAGATTTAAAATTATATCTATTACAAATTAGCTATAGAATTATTTCTAAAATAGCTGATTTGCAAAAATGCCCTCAATCTTCAGATGAGGAAACTCACACTCCCAGCTTTTTTTTTTTTTTTAACACAGTCAAAGTCTAGAAGTTAAACTGCCTAAGTCTCACAAACCAAGGCCCTGATTCTTCACTGTTCTGCTTTTTTCTTTCCAAATCACAGAGAATGGTTGTGAAACTAAATCAAGTTTTAAACCTACAGTGATCTCCCAAACCAATTGCTTCAGGTCCGTCTCAGATACTCCAGTCCTAAAGGAAAGGCCATGTCATCAAATAAACATGCTGTTTTAATCACGGAAGCAGGAAGAGTGTTACCACGTTCTCCAGCAGTACTCAAAACAGAGCCAGATACAAGTGGACAACTGGTCCTCAGTATGCAGAGGACCTGCATTCCTAGACTCACCCAATCCTGAATCAAAAATAAGTGAAAAAATATTGTGTATGAGTATATATAGACCATTTTTTCTCATCGTTATTCTCTAAGTGACACAACACGGACATTTCCATAGTACTTACATGGGAAGAGGCATACTAATTACAGATGAGCTGAAATCTATGAGAAGCAGTGCACAGCTTATACATAAGCTCTGTGTCATTTTATCTAAGGGACCTGAACATCCCAACGGGCATGGGGCATGGCTGAACCAATCCCCGTATGGGTACTGAGGAAGGACTGCCCCTTTTTTCTTATAGTTAGTCTTCAGTAATATAGAAAAGAAATCTCTGAAAACCCTAGTTAATAATAACTAACTGCATTTTTTTGGTGGGCAGGTATCAGGAGTCGAACTCAGGACCTCATATTTGTCAGGCAGACACTGTACCACTGAGCTATATTCCCAATCCTGATAATAACTAACTAACGCAATATGAATAAGCAGCCAGGTACCGTCTGCAGAGCAGGTCCTAATTCACCAGAGCCCCTCCGCTCCTTTATTTTAAAATAAAGGAAACCAAGGCATGAAGAGAGTAACTTTCATGCAGCCTAGGTTTCGTGTCAGTAGAGCTAGAGTCTGAACTTCACTGGCCTAGGTTTAGACTCTGCTCAAATGTGCTTCTTCTAGAATTGCAGTGTAAGATTCCAGCACCGGGAATGTTGATTTGGCAGACACAGATTTTGGAGAAATCTTGAGCTCTCTCTGTCTGGCAGATGTATTTGATGGTACCAGGCCAGGGGGACATATTCTGATTTCAAACAATTCTATTTTCCCCTGCCTGTTTCTACACACATCCTTCTTTCTCTCTTAGCTCCGAAGATAAAATTCAAGGGTATAATATGCTAATCTGTAGAGAAAGCAGTGTCTAGAGACAGCATTGAAAATACAGAAACCATTAGTTGCAGAAGGAGATAAATAAGGAGAGCAAGAGGCAGGATAAGGAGAAAAAGAAAGAGAGAGGGGGCCGCTGATGACATAGGAGGCTGACAGTTTTATTACGACCCTAGGGGACAAGCCCTGTTACAGGCAATGAACTGTATTGGTTTACAGTTTGAATTTTATTTTGATCAAAAGCAGATATTTTCTCAAGCAATGCCCAGCCACAGCCTTCTTGGCTGGAAGACCAAACGGCTGGCTATTCATGTACTGCTGAATGTCTGAGTGTGTTTAGACAACTTAGCATTGCAGAAAAAAAATGTCACAAGTCAGCCTTATGCTCTGGTATCAGCAGAAGGGAGCAGCTTACATGATGAGTCCCTGAATTCCATAGCAAAAGCCCGTCTCAGGCCGCAGCCAGAGCCCCCTGTTCTTTATCAGTGAGCTGCTAAACCAAGCTAAACTGAACGGAAAAAACAAAAAACCAGAGAGCAATTACGCATCAGGAGGGGGGACCCAGCAGCAGACTCTGCAGAACTGTCTAACCGCGGATGCCAGGTGGTGGTGCCCACTGGATGTCAAGCTTGTACTAAGTTACACAGTGGAGCAGGCACTTTCTTCTCTCCCAAACTTGTGGCTAAATTATTTGTAGGAAGTGGTGGCTGCCAACAGCCACAAAGACTGTGATCCATTTCAGAATCAAATTCCGACCTGACATTTCATATTGAGGCAGCAGGGCAGTTTCAAGGCTGGGTCTCTGTGAATTCGTGTGAAAAGTGGCCCCTGGCAGCCCGATGGGAAGCGAAGGAAGAGAGAGAAGAAGGGACAGGGCATCAGGCAGTGTCTCACACTGCTTAGAGAAGTTTTTCTGGGGAACTTGGGGGAGACACTTATATTCCTGGGTCTTTGCTCCTCGTCTATAAAACAGAATGATTCGGTAAGACATGAGCTCAGGTCCATTCTCATGATATGGGTAATCAAAAGAATCAAAGAGTAATTTCTAAGTGTGTAAGATCAAACTTTTGTGCACCATGTTTGTTCCTTAAGAGAAACAAATAGCTTTTCTGTGTTTTAAACAGCTCTGTGTTTAAAAGCCTGCTTGAAGACTATCTGCACTCAGATCTGCAGCAGTAGGTAGTTGTTTTTTGCCCATGGGATGCCAATGCCCCAGTGGGCAGGGAAGGACAGATTCTGATGCCTAGAGTCAAGGCGGTGGCTGAGGGTTTCACACAGGGCTGAGGCAGAGCTGCGTTTCCAGCTGGCTGAGAAGGCAGAATTGTGGTGAGACCCCGGTGTGGAACACACAAGTACCCTGACAGCTCCTCTTCAGGACTGAGAAGGACCATGATTGGCCAGTGTGTGGCGTTCTTGAATGGATGATCCCTAAGGGTTGCTGCCTTCAGGACAAAGCAAGCATCGCAGTGCGCATGGAACACTATAGAGCAGTGATGGCAAACCTTCTAGAGCTTTCAATGATACAAACAGCCTGCTGTGGCACGCATGCCATGAGTTCACCACCTTAGCTCTAGACAATGCAATAAGCAGAGAACTGTTCCAACTTTGAATGGGATGGCGGGTTCTCCAGGAAACAGAACCAAGGGAGATTTATACTAAGAAACTGGTTCATATAATAGGGGAGGTTAAGTTTGTAGAACAGATGAGCATCCCATAAATGCAGGGCAGAGCTGAGCTTGCAGTGTTGAACCCAGGGACTACATGCTGGAAACTCAGGCAGAATTTCTGTGTCATAATTTTCAGGGGGAATTGGCTCCTCTTGGGAAGCTATAGTCATTGCTTCTAAAGTCTTCAACTGACAAGAGTGAGGATTAAGCACATCACAGCAGATACCCTGCTTCACTCAGGATCTATTGACTGAAGTACTAATCACCTCTCCAGTAACTCTCCACAGCCACACGCAGAATGATGATTGATCAATCCACTGGGCACTATAGCTTAGTCCAGCTGACAAATAAACCACCCCAGAATTTCCTGGACTACTCATGAGATCCTGAATTATTACTAAAGGAAAGGAATCCTAATAGATGGAGAACTAAGAAGATTTGACCTGATTTGGAAAAGTCAGGAAGTGTTTTTTTGTTTTGCACAAAGGTGATTGAGCAAATTCAAAAAAATTATACACTTAAAACGGAACTAAACGAATTTCAATGTCATTTTTAAACATTTCATGATTTCACAGTATTACATGGATCTGATGAGCCTGGCCCAAGATGTTGTAAAGCTTGTCCTGCTTTCTGTAGTAGAATATTCTAGGTAAACTGGAACTACAAATGCCACTTCAAAATAGTTGTTCATTTTTCTCCCCCAAGAATAGCATTCTAGTTAAAGACCAATGAAAACCAGTTCTTAATGTTTAACCTCTTATTGACAACCGTTTACTTAAAGTGAATAAATCTGATTTTATCAGAATCCATGCCTGAAACATTCCAGATTCCTTCTAGTAGTGAGAGGAGACCATACCACCAAAGCTTTCTCCTTAAGGTAATAAAGGTTTTCATGGAAAGGTCTTGTCTGTATCATGTGAAATGTTTTAGAGAACAATTCTGTGAAGATAGTGTCATATTAATTACTAAAAAACCCAATTTAATCTGGGTATGGTGGCACACATCCCTAACACCAGCACTCAGGAGGCTGAGTGCATTCAAGGTCATCCTGAACTACATAATGAGACCCTGTCTCAAAACAAACAAACAAAGTAAACAAACATTTAAGCACAAACTTCTAGCTTACAAATTTATGTCTGGGATTTACAAAAAGAGTAAGAAAACAAAAATATTTTTTCTATACCCAGACTATTAACTACATTAGTTGTACAAGCAACATAATCATTTACAGGAAAAATGTATTTGCCCATAAAAACAGAAGGCAAACAAATGGCTTGATATCAAAGTGTATTTTAGAAAGAGCATCTGAGATCACCACTGTTAAGCCAGTAGGGTCAAAGGCCCACAGTTACTATGTTATTTGGACAAAATAAAAAAGGCCATTTTACCCTGCTCTGGGAAGAAACCATCTTTTTCTAGGAAAGCAAGTGGCTCATCCATTCGATACTCTCCTTAACTCAGATGCTCAATTTTAAAACAACAAACCCCACACAACCACCTTCTCATGTCCACCCCACCCCACCACACACCCCACACTGAATCCAACTGCTTTGCACAAGCTTGAAGAACACAAATGCAAATAAAGTTCATGGCACAGGCAGAAGACATAAGGTTCAGTTTATAATGCTAATTAAGAGACACAATAGCAGAGAAAGGAGCTGCTGGGATTCCATGCCGGCTGGTGTAAGAAGTGATTTTTTTTTAGTTATTAGTCAGGGTGACAATTTATGCTGTTGTCAACTAAAGTTGAACCTCTTTTCCCTCAAAGTGATGGTTGGAAGAAATGCATTAGCAAAGCAGGTATCCCCTTCTGGTGTCTTTCTGGAAGAGTGTGCAGCAGTGATGCATGCACACTCATGTTTAGAGCAGCATAACTCATAATGGCTAAGTCCTGGAAGCCACCTCTATGTCTATCAGTGGATGGAGAAAGAAAACGTGGCATTGACACATAGTGGAGTGCTATTTGGTCAGAAAGAATGATAATCCTATATGTATATGTGTATAAAAATAGTTAAGAGTTATATTACTGATTTCTCTGAGTTCATTGAAGAGAAAGATTTGTACTAGTATTGTTCAGATAACTGGACACAGATATCTTGTGCTCTGTGTGAATGATTTAGGGCTGACAATGTGCAATGTATGTATAATTGTTATCCCCTTGATTAACATGTTTTGAAATTTTGTTTTACTTTTTATTTCTTCTTTTTTGTCTTTTTCTCCTTGAAAAACAATGGATTTTGGGGAGAGGGGAAGAAACAGTAATAACAATAACAAGAAGAATGTTGCATCTGAGTCATTTGTAGAAAAATGAATGCCCCTTAGACCATACTGTTAAGTGAATTAAATCAGACACACAGTTTAAATATTGGATACTTTCTCTTACACGAGAAGCACAAACTATAAGTAATTTAAAAAATAAGAGATAATAGGGACCAGGGAGATAACTCTTTTGCAGATTGGTAGAGGATCCAGAGAAGGAAGAAAACAAAAAGAATTAATATATGTTACATACATGGACCTGCCCTTAAAGTCACTGTAAGCAGGATGCACTGCAAATGCCAATTCATAAAAAATTTTTAAAACAAAATAAAACAGAGAATCAAAGCACAGAGCTGAGAAAGTCAGGGGCAGGAGCCCTGAAGGTTGGTCCTGGACCTCCTTCTGTCACTTGCTGGACACACCTGCGCTGACTAATTCAGAGATCTTATCAATGCTTTTCTGCACGTTTGGCTTGCGCATGAAATAATTTGCTCACGAATGCGTTTCCCCAGTGCTTCTGGAATCTTCTCTGCGTCTGAGGCCACACTGTATAGCAGCAGGGTCCAAACGACGCCCAAGAAGGGCAGGGCCCTGCTCTCACGTGACCCACGTGACCATCCTGCAGGTGGAACCGCAGAAGCAGAGGAAGCCCACGCGTAATGAGCGTCGCGAGAGGTTGATGTTTCGGCCTAATTTTGTCAAGATATTTGCTTATTTGGGTTATACACTTCGGTTCAGTGTAAACCAAATTTAAAACAAGAGCTGGGCTCTGGATGCTGCAAAAGCGTGCTTTTGTATACATTCTCGCTGGCTTCCAGTCCCTTAAGGAAATGACAGGAACAGTTTCGTTTATTTGTTTCTCAAAAAAAAAATCTCTACTGGTGCTAGAAAATGAGAACAGATGCAGGAAAAATGAAACAAAATGGAATCAGGTTGATGAAGAAAGAAGCTGAGAGAAAACCTCGGGCTAAAACCCAGGTAAGAAAATTGTACAAGGGTGAAGGAATTTCAGTGATTACCAAAGCCCAGAGTCGACACATTCTTGAAATAGTTCGATCAGTAGGGCGTCTTCCTCCAGCTCCCCTCCCACTTATTCTGAGTGGCAGGGCTTAGCAGCAGTGTGTGTCCGCTGATAAAATCGGAAACCTTCTCTGGGGGTGAAGGACCTGCCTCAGGGGTTTCCATGCCTTGCAAAAGCTGAGCAGAGCTGGGCCGACTCCCCTGGAAGTCCAGAGTAGGCACAGAGACTCAAATGGGGACATATGTTTAATGATATTCATGGGATCCTCTCCAAGTGAAAGCCCTCTCGATTTTGGCAACTAGCGGAGAGTCCCCAGTCTTCCTGGCTTCTTTCTACTGAGAATGAAATGTGGCAGTCAGAATGCCCTGCCAGCTTGGCACAGTGCCCAGTTGGGTCTAACTTCAGGGTAGGGGCCCATTAAGGCAGGAAAGTCACCTTCAGAGGAGACTGTATTCCTCTGCCTGAACAGGGGTCAGCAAGATCTTCGTTATGTCTGATTAAGGCAAAATGACAGCATCAAAAAACAAGCAAAGAAAACTATGTAACCAAATTTGAAAAGTCTACGTGAAAGGTAAAGATTTCTAAAACATAGCAATGGCTGTTTGGATGGATAAGGAACTCTCCAGTTTGCATAGGCCAATAACCGTAGACAAGACTGGGAGGTAGTCAAGATTGGCTTTAAAACGGCTCAAATCCCAGGGAGTTTTATAAGTGAGTATTTCACGCCCTCTGTAGGAACTTTTACTGCAAAAGATTGGGAGAAAAATTGGGAAGCTGTTCCAAAAAGATGTCTTATTGAATTTTACTGGAAGATATGCAAGTTAATTTGAAAGAAAAAATATTTAAGACTGCCAGAAAATTTTTATTTTATTTTATCTTATTTAGTTTTGTCTTTTTGAGACAGGGTTTCACTTTGTAGCTCAGGCTGATCTTGAACTCACTTTGTAGCCCAGGCTGGCCTTAAACTCATAGCGATCCTCCTGCTTCAGCCTTCTGAGTAATGTGATTACAGAGTTATAGTCCCGTGCCTGGCAAGAAAAGTTTCAAAAATCATGTAATCAAAATGTCATATAAAGTTATGATAAATGAAGCAGCCTGGCATTGTCATAAGAGTTGAAAAGCATAGGTAAAAACCAAAATTGGGAAATAGATGATATATGAAAATTTATAAGAAAGGTAGTTTTTTTAAGTCAGTGGATAAATATTTGTCAATTCTATAAATAAGACAGTTACTCCTCTAGAAAGAAAATAACACTCTCCAATTTACAACAGAGTTATACACAAATAATTCTAGATTATTTAAAAATTCAACTTCCTGTACACGTGTGTCTCATTCTCTTGCTGTAGGATACTTGTACAGCCACAGGACTCTGCCAGCAAGAAGGCTTTGCTGGATGCAGCCTCTTCCTGTAGGTCCTCTTGTCTTTATAAGTTAATGGAAATCTTTCTAAATATCACACAATATCTAGAAATTATAAAGAACATGACTCGCCATGGTTTCTGCTTAAACAGTTAAAATTCAGCGACAGACATACCATGAACAAAATTAAAATGTGGCGATATTTTCAATATATTTAATGACAAATCAACAGTGCTCCTACTCACTGATTTTTAAGAATAGGGTAAAAGTTCCAGGAGTAAAAAGGAGCATACATGAGTGGACTATCCAAAGAAGTACAAGTGAGCAGTGAACATATAAAGAGATACTCATGCTCATCAGGAAAGAAAAATTATGAGGAAAGAGAAAATGTGTAACCCTTCAGACATGCAAAATTAAGAGATGGCTGATATCTAGAGTCTTGGATATTTTTCTCATTGTTCAGACACAATGTCCAACACCCAAAATTTAGGAGAGCAAAGGTTTATTTTGGTTCACAGTTTGTAGAGGTTTCAGCCCAGGTGAACTGGCTCCAAGGCAGGGTGGCATGGCAGAGGGGCACTGCAGAAGAGAAACAGCCCGTGGCAGGGCAGGCAGGAGGCAGCACCAGCAAGCAATATAAATGTCCACTTACCTTCCATCCAGGTGACAAGCATATTGATTGGTGGCACCCCAGGATGGGGATCCTATTATCTGCCCCCTTAATCCCAGTTTCACACCCTTAATAAACATTCACACAACCTAATCCATCTGTCTTTAAAACTCCCCACCTGTGAGCACATTGGGTTTTGGGGGGCATCTAGGCATAAGCCATAACATCTAGTATTGGCACAGTTGTGTGGGGATATATGTTCTCATAAGCTGTTGGTGAGAATGACATTATTACAGGCTTTTCTGTAAGACTCTTTGGTAATATTTATGTTCCTTTGGCATATCCTTTTAAGAGTGTAAAGAAATATGTAAAAAAATCACACTTTTGCAGGGTGCTCTACCGCTGAGTTACACTACCAGCTCCTTTACAATATTTTTAATAGTGAAAAGTTAAAAGCAGGAAATATCCACCAATAGGGAAATAGTTGAATTTTGATACATCTCAATATGGGATGCTATGCAAAACTTTCTAAGAAATCTATACTGACACAGAAATATCTGTAACACATATCAGGAAATTTTGTAAAAATCCAAATTGCATTTATTTATTTATGTCTTTTTGAGACAGGGTCTTCTACACAGTTCAGGCTGGCCTTGAGCTCATTTTGTAGACCAGGCTGGTCTTGAACGTTCAATGGTCTTCCTGCTGCAGCCTCTCAATTGCTGGGATTACAAGTGTGCACTGCCACACCTGACTTCCAAATTGTGTTTAATCTCTATATTTTGATCTCAATTATGTTTAAATGCAGAAATCCTAATTATATTTTTGTATATATGTGTTTATGTAAATAGACTAAAATTCAAAAAGATGCTTAATAAATTGTTAGTGAGAAAGCAAGTAGAATTAGTGTGGGTGGCAGGTAGTAAAAAGGGATTTTACTTTCTACAGTATGTGTAATTCAATGCTTATACAGTAACATATTTTTAATAATAAATATATATTTATGCATTGATTCAAGTTGTAGAACAATATATATAAAGCACCATCTGAGAAAGGGTAAAAAATAGAAGTTTGGAAGTTGTGTGAAACCTGATTTCACATTTCCATCCTGTCTGAGCTGTACTACTTTATTTCCCTAACAAAAAAGTGTATTTGTGTATTGCTTGTGGACCTTTAAGAATGAATCATTAAAAATATGTAACTCCAATGGGTGAGATGTATTGCTACTTGACAAAATAAAAGCAAGCTGCAGAACAATGTCTACACTGAGATTTCCCCAAAAGAAACCAGCCTAGAAGTCCACACAATGGATACAAACACAATATTCCTGTACTATTAATATAATTCTCAAGACAAAAATGGTCAAATGAAAATCATGCGTGGGAGGAGTTCAGAGCCTGCTCTTCGGCCACTCTGACTGCAGCAGACCCAATATCTAGTGTGGGCTGCTCTCCGGTCCTTGAATCTGAGTGGGGAGCCCGAGCCCCCAGCCTCTACCAGGTGACTCTGCACCCTGGCACCCGTCCTGGGTGCGGGACAGAGGCTCTGAGTGGAGTTAACTGGTGACTGGGGCTGCAGACTCTGGGTCACCTGTGAGTCCGGGAGCTGCAATGCTGAGGAGCGGGACGGCTCTCCCGGTAGAGGAGGAAACACAAATCCATGGGGATGTGTTCCCGTAAAGTGGGTTGTCACGTTTCTTGGCTCCTGTGCTATTAAACAGACCATATATGTATTGCGCGTGCCTGTATTTGACACAATTTCACAGTTAAAATACTGGGACTGTGCCTCTATTTAATAACAACAACGGTCTGTGTGTAGGCTGTTCTCAGGCTAGCATTTTTTTCTTGTGTATCAAAAGTAGTAAATAACACTTTACAATTCCTGCTACAGTCTTCCTGGGATATTATTATTACGTGCTCAAATTCAAGGGCATGCAAGGGTGCTCCCTTTCCCACCCCAAATTCTCTTCCAGAAGTTGTTTCAGGTTCTGAATTGTGTTCCTATGAGAACCCTCAATTATTGTGTCAGAGTCAAAAAGTGTGTGTTTTGCGAAGGCTAATTACTCTGAAACATCCTCAGGTTTGGAGGTTCATAGCTATCACCTGATTAAATCATAGACTATCATAAAGAAATTTAACACTGTTTTAGTCGTTACTTTTGAGAGAGTATTAGATTTATTGTGCACAAGACTAATAAAAATTACTTAAGCAGAAATAAATGGTACATTGTTGAGATATCACACTTTTATCACTGTGAGAAATTCAAAAGGTAATTAATGATAAAGGTGATTAAAAACAAATGAAGGCTTGATCCCAGCACTTGGGAGGCTGAGGCAGGAGGATTGCTGCAAGTTCAAGGCCAGCCAGGGCTACATAGTGAGTTCAAAGTCAGCCTGCACTACATAGTGAGACCCTGTTTCAAAAATAAACAAATAAACAACAGACAAACAGTTGAAGGATAAATACAAAGCTAAATTTATATTCCAATCCAAATTTTAAATAGTTATATTTTATATACAAAAATGCTTAAAACAAAATGATTGGTACTCATCTCAGTATTTGTTTGATTCTTCTTTGGATATAGTTTTTCACAGAAATAATTATTTTTAGAATCAGAAATTAGTTAATAAAATTAACATGAATTTTGCATAAAATTTGTAAGAAGATTTCTGCATCTCTGATCAATAGGACTAAGGTATAACTTTCACACAACTGAAAATATGGTTTTGTTTATCTATTATGATTTAAATATTCAAAGTTATATACTTTATATTCTGTTAGATGCCTTGTTACTATGGAAACATTCAGGTTAATAATAATGTTACAGAAAACTAATCTGTACTAATTTATATGTAAGGTTTGTTTTTAAGAATATTGACGTAGTATTTCAAGTGTTTCTGCACACTTGTACTGAACACAAATTATTATTATTACAATTGAACAATTACTGATATTGTCTTTTCAGAAAGTTACTGCATACCAAATGAATGCTTAATATTTAATTGGTCAGTGATTTTTTTGTTTTTGTATTTCTAATATGAATATGTGTTTCAAAATAAACCAAGGAGTTTATCTGTTTTTGATTTAGATTGAGATGATTTCAAAAATAAGCATTTTTCTGAATTACCTATTACAGACCAAAATGAGTTAATATTTATTCTAGAAATTCTTGAAGAAAAACTATGAAGCACTCAAATCAGACAAATTTTGAAACTGACTTAGGAACTGGATGCATTTTGTGGTGGTTATTGTCAAGAAGGAGAGGAAAAGATTGAATCACATAGCGATTAACTGTGCCCTCCCTGGAAGGGTGGGGATGCTGCTGTAAAGCATGAGGTAGGTGCTCCTGAGGGGTGGGTGCCAGCACCTCAGAGGCACAGCGGTTGTGATGTGACCGTCATCCTGCTGGGTTGCTCACCCGTTGGGAGCTGGGGTGTGTAAGGGCTGGGTTGCTGACCACAGTGTCTGCCCTTACTAGGAAAGCTTGCATTCATGTCTCTGAAGAGAAGATAACACTACAGCTGCAGCACCCGAATCTCACTCTGAACTCAACGGCAATAAACTGCCAACTTTAGAGATAAGATGGTTCTCCCAGTTAGCAAGACTTACTGCTTGGAATGTCTTTGTTCTAACTTCTCAAGGTCCCGCCCAATTTCCCACTTTAAACTCAGCCCTTCCCTGCATTTTCTGTACACTCCCCAAATTTGTTTGACGACCTGCAATTCTGTTGGAAACACAATAAATACTGGGAGTTCAGGGAAGCTTTTGTTTTAGCTTTAAGAGAGTTCTGACCTGCCTGGATCCCCAAACTGTACCACATTGTCTCTTTTATTTAAACCTTCTCTGTGCACTCGTTTTAGGAGACCCAAGGCCTGATCTGTTCCCAATACTCACCCTTGTGTCTGTGTTCACCTTGCTTTGTGGTGTGGAACAACTTTTCCTTCCTTGTGATCCTTTTCCCCGGGTTCTCCACCTCTTAAACCCCCCGACCATTACTGGGACCCCACAGGAAATTGTCTCCTTCTGGGGCTTCTTCCCACCACAAGCTTCTGCTTTCTTTTCCTCTGACATAGTGATCATCTTAATAGGAAGCACCAAAGGCTCATGAAGTCTGGAAGAAGGAGCCTCTGATGTGACCCTGGCTGCTCATTCCTAGAAGTGTCTAACGAGCATCTCGTAAGGGGTCTAGGCCTGTGACATTTCGATGGAGTGATTTTGACAGTCATTTGATATCACCACCGAGATGTACTATTTCCACTTTGGTGAATTTGAAGTACTTTGGCATTGCCTTTTCTAAAGTAGGAATATTTTGATGAGATGTTTGCATAAAGCTTTATCCTCGTATTCTCTTTTTCTTTTTAACAGTTGGGTTACAAGGTAATGTGGAAAACGAGCCACTCTGCCCCATCCTCAGATAAATATCTCAGATGTTACCTCTGCTCATAGATAGCATGGTGGCCCCTAGAGCATGATCAGAGATGGGAGGAACAAACTGAGGTGTCTGGCAGAAACGGGGTCACAAAATCTGTTTACCACACTGGATTTGCTTGGAAAGAGCCACTACTCCTTCCAAGCAGTATGGCTGCTCCTCTCTGATGGTTCATTTGTATCTTGAGCGAGCCACATAAAAATTCCCTCATCTCTCCTGTCTGGGTTACTGTCCTCAGTGCTGTAACACCAGCACAGTTTAACAGAGGGAAGCTTATTTTGGCCCATAGTTTGTAGAGGTTTCAGTCCATAGTCAGCTGGCTCTAAGGCAGGGAGGCAAGGGGCCAGGGCCTGGGCACAGGAAAGCAGCTCACCTCATGGCGTCCAGGAAGTAGAGAGAAGGGCGGACCCGGGGAGGGAGTGCACCCTTCCAGGCCCCATCTCCTAACAGTCAGCCCCCCACATGCAATCCCCGAAAGCCCCACCTACCAGCACAGTGAAGCTCTTGGAGGGACACGGAGATATGAACCATAACAACATCCTGCAAAGCTAAAGGCGGGCAGAGAATGCTGGGTCCTTAGATATGGTTCTTTGTTGCTTAGACTGCGCAATAGTGTTCATTTAAATTTTGGACATTTTAGTAATAAAATTAATCAAGTATGAGTAGTATTATTGCTAATGATCAGTTAGGAGGACAGAAATATTATTTCTTTTTTTTTTTTTTTTTACCGGTACCAGGGATCAAACTCATGACCACGGCTTACAAGGCAGGCGCTTATGCCGCTGAGCTAAATCCCCAGCCCCAGAAATATGATTTCTTTAGAAGCTTTCCCAATTCTTTCAGATTATGAGAAAAATTTTTTCCAGTTTACAAAGTAATGCAAACCTGTAAACCAACAAAACACACACAGGGAAGTGAGTCGAGGGCAAATCTTGTGCAATCCCAGTGCGCCTGAGAGCAGAGAAAGTTGCAGGACCGCACGTGCTGTGCTTGGGGAGGCTCATCCTCTGCAAACCCGGAGTGACCCCCGCGCGGGCAGGGCCACCCAAATGCGCCCATGCTGAAGCGGCCTAAGTCGCATGGACACATCTAGTTTGGCGAACAGTCCCCATGGAATGTGTAGGCTGCACGCGTCTTCTTGATCCACCCACCACCCTCAGATATTCGCAGCACCTCTCCCCTCTTGTCTTCTTTAGCGTCTGTATTTCCTAGAGGACGCTGGGATCCCAAAAGAGCACAGCACCCATGTCCAGATGGCCACTTCCTGGCTCCCAGCTCCACCAGACTCCAGATCACTGCTCATCAATGATTGTTTCCCCTTCACTCCCGGAGCCCTTTGCAGAAGCTGCTTCCTCAGCTTCTGCCTATGGTCAAGCCTAGGAGGGCTCCATGGGGTGCACTGGCCTGCACTGTCGCTGTCTGGGCTCTGCACCTCCTTAGCCAGATTGTGCAAACACCGTGCGGCCCCATGTCTTACCCGCAGAAGGCCCGGGGGCAGTGGCGAGGCCTGCTCCTGACCACTCTCCGGGCAGCCCGTGGTTGGGGAGTCGTTGGGAAGCATGGATTGTGGATTCACACAGAGTCCCCAGAACTTTTTCAGACTTGAGCAAACCTTCGAGGATTGGTAATGATGGCTTTAAAAAGGAAAAAAGCGAAAGAAGCGCGTGCTCAGGGACAGCCTGGCGGAGGTCGCGGTCCTCACCTCCCCATTTGCTGTGCACTGCGTGGGACTGCTACACAACCGGGCCTCAGGTCCTGGGGCCTCCCTTGCTCAGCTAGGACTGTCCTGCATGCGACCCTGGCTTTCCCTGCCTCTCCACGGAGACCACCAAGGCCTGCGTCTCTGTCCCACGCACCTGTCCCAGCTCCAGGATGGCAGCGTCTGCATGCATGTGGCCAAAAGGGTGGACAGTGGTTGTGGTGGTGTTTCCATCGAAGCCACAGCACTGTCTCCAAGTACTTTTAGTCACTACTGCTCAGGTCCTGAATAATATCTAAATAAATGTCACTGTATAGCAACTGCACTGCATCTAGAAAGAAATTAAAATACAGCAGACAAGAGACTCTTCTTGATGGGGAATTGGAAGTCAGAATCAGGACGGTAAAGTATAAAGATGCACACGTTTTTCGCAGAAAGACTGAAGACTGAATAACCTATCACACTGTTTAGAGGAAATGATGACTTACAGTCTTAAAATGAGACCGCACATCCTGAAGGCCTTATTCCCGTGAAGACAGTCTCCTCTAATTAAATTCAATACCACCCAGTGGAAGAATAGCTTATTCCACATGATACTCAGAAATGCTTTTCCGTTACTTATTTTAGGCAAGTGTTTTCTCCAAGAGAAGCCTTTGGGCCTTATTTCACCAGTGGAAAAGAAGCCC
Source organism: Cavia porcellus (assembly GCF_034190915.1). NCBI lineage: Eukaryota > Metazoa > Chordata > Mammalia > Rodentia > Caviidae > Cavia > Cavia porcellus. The sequence continues at coordinate 17,499,860 of NW_026947505.1, forward strand.
CAAAGTGTGATCAAGTCACCACGCTTTGTGATTCAAACCAGTGTCAGAGGGATAATATTATTTTCCCTAAAACAATGTCATAGTGACCACTGTTCTGTTAGTTACTGGCTTGAAGCCTTTCCAAACAAAAAAGTGCAAACAGAGAACAACAAAAATATGTCAGAGTACAAGCTCATTTAAATTACCAACGACGAGCTTTGGCGTGTTTCAGGAACTCTGCAGTTTATTCAGAGACCTTGAGGAAACCCTGGATCCTGTCAAGCACTGTGCTGAGGCCTGGAAATGTACAGGTGAAGAGAACACACCGGCACTGCTTCCAGTCACACACAGGCCGGGGATTTTGGCACGTTTGTGTGTCAGTGAGAAGCCTAAAGGGGAACACCTGTATGCATGTATAAACACAGCTCTGTTAATTCACTCACAGAAAATTCATTGGCTGCTGATTTAGTGAAAAGTATGTAGTGAGGAAAAGTGCCTACCTAATTTATATATATATATATATTTTTTTTCTCTAAGAAATGTTTATCCTGAGCTCATATTTGGGGATGATAAACCTTACAAACAGCTGCATAGCCCTATTTACAGCAGCAATTATCAAAACTGTGTTTAACAACTTCCACAAGTCTTGTAAACCAAATTATGTTGCACATTTTCAGTGCTTTAAAAGATATTAATTCTAGACCTAAAATGTGAAGGGGGAAATATTCGTATAACCATATCAGAGGAGGAATTCAATGTAAATGAAAGTCACACCTAGTGTCTGCATTTTGGTTCCCAATCCATTCTTCAAACATACGAACCAGAGCTCCCTGGAGAAGTCCTTGACGCTCAGGCTAGGGTGAGAAATGCACAAGATAGCCTGCAGCATCTGGGAGCACAGAAGTAAAGAAATGCTCCGCAAACAAAAGAACAGGAAGCTGACAAAGCCACGCAGAAGCCAGCCTGAGGGAACTCCCAATGGCCAAACTGGAAGGAAGTAAGCATCAGAATTTTGAAAATGTAGCATAGATCACAATGCAAAATGTAAGTGTCCCTGAGTCTCTCTGATCTAAATAACTGATTGAAAATATTAACAAGTGGAAAAAGACAAATATACAGACAAATCCCAAATGATTTCCTTCTTAGTTCCTACTGAAGGAGCTGAGTTTAGGTCTCTAGCCTCACAAGCTTTATGTAGTAAACCCCTTCCAAAGATTGCCACCTGGGGAAGGGGAAACCTACACAACATTACCTTGATCAGTGGAGGAAGGGAACCAAGTGTGGGAAGTCACGTTCATCGTATGTCAGGTGAAGAGAGCAGCACGTTCCTCTCCCGAAAGCCACAACCCTGAGCTGATCATGAGGAAAACAGAAGACTGAAGAAAACTGAGGGGAAGCCAGCAAGATACCTGACGGCACTCTTCAAAACTGCCGCAGTTCTCAAAAATAAGGTATATCCAGAAACATCACAGCCAGGAGGAGAAGACTGTACTGTGTTGCCCTGAGTGGGATAATCAAAGAGAAAGAGGACACCGGGTGAAGACTGAAGAAATTTGACAAAACTATGAATGTTGGTTAATAATAACATATTTATTTTTGTCTTTTCTTTGTGATAAACAGGACATACTAATGTTAGCAATTAACATAGGAACTTGGTACAGAGTATCTGGAACTCTCCGCTTTGTAGATTTTCTGTAAATCTAAAACCTTAATAAAATTAAAAGTTTTCTTGGAAAGAAAAATTCAAATATCTAAAGGCAGTAAGTGTTGACATGTTTACTTTCAGTCAATGCTTTACTAAGTAATAAAAGTTTGCATTATACTTTGATTCTATTTACGATCTCATTACTGGATTGTGTAATAAGCTTCAGGTTAGTGTATGATCCATATATTTTAAAGATTGAACAATCATACGATAATAAAAATAGTTATTATTCTTGGCGGATCTTTTACCTTTACCCAGCTCCGTTCCCCATCGCCCTGCTCAGGGACCTCAGGCATGCTGAAGCTTCCAACCATAAGCCTTCTAATCATGCGGTATTTTTGTTGAAACTATACTTCCATGATAGGAATACATTTTTCTGATTATCATACTTATTCCCACTTTCTCATGCATTTGACCACAGCTGTACGGTTCAGAAGCAGCGTTAGGTGTTAAAACTTCTCTGACCATAGCGAGTGATTACATTTTATGCAAATTTGAAATAGTGAAAAACGAACATTGCTAAAGTCTCGATTTATGTGTAATATCTGAAGTGGTGTTAGTTCTTCAAATTAAAGAGCTGAAGAAGAATCGTAATTTAAAACCTAGTGGATCAGATGCATTTTGAGCTGTTTTCACTACGACCACATGGTGGCGCCGTGTCGGCTGGTGAACGTAAAGCTGGCAAACTTGGATTAGTCTTAATTGCTGAGAACTGTTTGATCTCATCAAATGCAGTGCACGCCCGACTCTATGCTCCATTTCACAGGTGGGATAACTGAAATCCAGATATTTAAATTATTACTCCTGGTCCACACAGAAGTCTGCTACTGAGCCAGGAATACATTACACTTCCCGTCATTTGGTTTTGTGAAACCCTCTGTCTCCTCTTGCTTTTCACACACACACACACACACACACACACACACACACACACACACAGAGAAATATATAGGAATTTTCATAGGTGAATATATACTAATTTCTAACATAAATTTCCTTGGAGAGAAAAATGTACACTGTAATGTCACATAAAATTCATGCATATTGATAAGTAACTAAAATATAGCTATTAAAATCTTGACTACGTACAGTTAGCTTTCTCTGTGTCCTTTAAAATTTCTCACTGTAGCTTTCCTTTAGCAAAACTTCTGCAACAAAATTTTGGAACCGCTGAAAGAATGCATTTGAATTATGTAAGCTGATTTGGAAGTATTCTCACAAAGCATTAAATGAAAATATAAAGAGCAAAAATGAGAATATCAGCATTTACAAACCAAGTAACAAAATTAGAATGCCTTGCATAGTATGTGTATAAGTGCACAATCTGTATAGAAATATTTGAGTGCAGTGAAAAGCATGAAATATTGTTAAACCCTGAAGATGAGTGGCTTTCGTAGGGGAAGAAAAGAGTTCACATGAAAGAGAAAGTGGAATAGAATGATGAAAAAACAAGGCACTAGTACACACACAATTCCTATATATTATCGTATTTACATAGATTATGTTATGTGAGTGTATGTAAATATATAAACATAAATCCTTGGTTCTACAGACACTGTAAATAAGGACGAGAGAAATATAAAAATCTGCACGAAGCTGATGAAGATGACGTTTAAGGTATCAAGCAGCTAATATAAAAAAGTGGAGAAAAGAAACATCTCTGCAAAGTAATGAAAAGTAAGACCAAAACAACGACCTAACAGAAAAACAGTTCACGTAAGGGGAAGACACACCCTGTGCACATCTGTAAATATGCTCATTCTTGTCTCCAGGAAGCGGATGGGATGAGAGCCACTGTGCAGCTCTCTCCAATGTGTCGCATTGGCAAACTCTTGGTGCGCTCCAGTGCCACGTTTGACAAGGACATGAAAGGAAAGGTGTTTTTTCAGTACTTGTTGAGGGCATGAAGCGGTGCTACACGTGGTAAGATCCAAGAACCCATGCGCGACCCTGCGTGCACCCCCAGGCAGAGGCCCGCTGGGAGCAGTGGGGACGGGCTTCGCAGCAAGCGCCCAGCCGCGTGGTCCACAGAAGTTGGGCCTGGGGTCACCAGAGGTGGACATCAGTAATAGAGCAGCCGAGTGGCAATATGGCCAATCAGTAAATCACTGAACGGTTAGGTAAATGAATAAATTTGAGGTTCCCAAATAATATGAATGGATTCACACAAAAAATATTGCAAAGAGCACAGAGCTGAAGGATACATGCAGTGTGATGCATTTATGTGAAATTCTAAGACATGCAAACTATATGCACACACAGTCATAATTCTGGAATACGTATATGTGTTGTCAGATATAAATAAATACCTGGAAATTATAAATATTAATTTCAGCGTAGCAAACACTTCTGAAAAGAAGAAACAAAAATTTAACCAGGGAAAGGTATACAGTAGTTCTAATATGATTGGTAATTTTACTTTTTACCCAAATGGCATGTGCTCATATAATTTATTATCATATTTATATTACATTTCTTATTCTTATAATGATTACATTAGTATATTTGTTTGCATAATTTACTGTTACTATTTTAAAGCATTTTTTAAAAGATTCTCAACTCCTCATAAGAGAAATATTTGTTAAGATGTCAGTGGGAAAAATTTTCACCTATCAGAATGCTAAAAATGATGATTTTATTTATTTATTTTTGAGACAGGATCTCACTATGTAATGCTGGCCTTGAATTCACTTTGTGGCCCAGGCTGGCCTCAAACTCATAGCAATCCTCCCGCCTCAGCCTCTTGAGTGCTGGGATTGCAAGTGTGTGCCACCACAACTGGTTTAAAAGGTACATTTTATTTTTTTTAATTTTTAATTTTTTTGATGCCAAGGATCAAATTCATGATCTCGCGTTTGCAGGCACTTACACCGCTGAGCTAATTCCCTGGCCCCTAAAATGGACATTTTAGTAAACTGTTTTGGCCAGGCTTAGGGCACAAGCACTCTTGGTAACTGTAGCTAGCCAGCTACATGTGTAGAACTTGAACCTGCAGCTGAGACAACTTGACAGTGTTCCCCAGAATTAAATGCATGAGCACATGGCCTAACTCATTCACTTTTCGAATTGTATTTTATCGTTTTATTAATATCTATTAGCTGTGTATGTTAAACGGATTTATTGTGAAATTTCCGCACATGCATGTATCAGACCCTTTCCAACCACTCTGGCTTACTTTTTCTCTTTTACACCCACCCCCTTCCTTGACCCTTTCCTCTTCTACCTTCTGGGTGCCTCTCTCTAATTTTTAAATTCTAGCTTCAACAAATGACAGAAACCACATGACACTTGTCTTTCTGCATCTGACTTCTGCTTAACGTGGTGACCTCTACTTGCCTTTACTTTCTTGCAAATGACATGATTTCACTCTCCGTGGCTGAATAATTCTCCAATGTGTATTCAGATATCTTTCCTTTATCCACTTGTGTGCTGACAGGCCCGAGGCCGACTCCCTAGCTTGGCTGTCGGAGGTGTGCTAAGACAGCCTTGGAGCTGCAGGGAGCTCTGACGTATGCTGATTTCATTTGCCTCCCGTAGAAACCAGGAGTGGTATAGCTGGATTATGGGGGTAGTTCTGCTTCTAAACTTACGACTAGAAACAACTTTTAGGAAGGGATGGTTCAGCAAGCTGTGACTCATCCCCACACTGGATCCTACGCAGGGCCTGGCGCTGATGGGGCGGGGGGCAAGAGAAGAAGCCTAGGGGGAGAAATTAGCAGCAGAGAACCCGGGTTCCATAACCCTCTTTTGGGTGACTTGGATCATCGCCACAATTTGAGTTGGGATCTGCGAGACAAAAGCAGAAAAGACAGATTTTGCTAGTATTTCTGCATATGTGAATTGGACCTTTTATCAACTTCAAAGGTACAGAAGCAAATACAGACTAAATAAAAAATCCAAAAATGGAAACAAGAACAGGAGATGTTGTTCATGCATTTCATTTCAAAGATCGACACTTTAATTTTCATATTTTAATGAAGTTAAATCACCTGCTTTGTATCTGAGCCTAAGGCTTCAGTTAGTTATAGAGTTAATTGAGTGACCAAAGGAGAAAAGTCTCATTAGAGTGACAAGCGGTGGGAGACCCAGGCCCCGGGAGGAATCTCCTTACTGGGGAAACCCTGCAGTTCCTTTTCTCCAGGGACTTTGGGTTCACGACCTTCTATTTAAGTGATCAGAGTCAGGCTCCACTACTGGAGTTTTGAGATGAAATAATTAAGCCAAATCCCTCGTTGTTCTAAAAAGACTTAAAACCAGTAACAAAAAGCTCCAAAAATATAGTACGGTTCAATAGGTTAAAACTAAGTAAGAAAAGGAGGCAATTATATGTTACATTTGGTTATTGCTTGCACTTTCCATTAATTTTTGTCCTATATACTCTGGGGCCATATAAATAAATGGACGCATAAATCTGAAATTGTTACAAATTCCAGTGAGTTGAAGCTTTCTCCTTGTTAATGATACAAATGTCTTTTGCCTTAAATTCTATAATCACTGATACTTGTAGTATTACACTAACTTTTCATTTTAGCTACATGGTATACATATTTTCTTTTTTTTACCAAATCTTTCTTCTTCTGTTCTGTAAAGAATATATATTTCTTAATTAATTCTGGGACTCTGTTTTTAAACAGTGTGTTTACATATAATTATTTATATTTGGATTCATTTTCCATCTTATTATATGCTTTTGATTTGATCATATTTTATGTTTTTAACTTTTGAGGTTTTTTTTTTTTGCATTTCTGGGATAATCCCCAGCTTGGTTATAGTGTATCATTCTTTATATATATTTCAGAATTTGTTGTGTGTTTTGTTAAGTAAATCTTGTATGTGTACGTGAGACCTACTGATCTATAATTTCTTTTATATTACCTTTCTCTTTTTCTCTCTTCCCCTTGTCTCTCTCTCCAAACATTTTTCACTCCTTTAAAAGAAATTGGCAAGTATTTTGTCTTTCATTTCTCACTAATTTCTGTGAAAATGTCATTCATTGTTTAAATGTGTCATAGAATTCATCAATGAAACTATCTGGACTCTTATGGAAAATTTATAATAATTTAACATTTTTCTCATCACCACAGGACCACTCAACTACTCAGAAATTATTTTTACAATTATTATCACCCTACACGTACTGCATATGTTTTAAAAGATTCAATTTCATATTGTGTCAGTTTGGGTAAGTTTTTGATGTTCTTCATGGAGTTTGCTCATTCCACCCAAATTGTGGGTTTTATTGGCCTCAGGTTGTTGTAATCATCTTTATCACTCTTAATGTCTGAGGATCTAGAATAACGCACTTACCTCTTACGTTCCCAGACCTCTAATAATTTCTTTTTCCTTTAGGGAGGTTAGCGATAGCTTTATCAACTTGATTTGTCTTTTCAAAGACCTAGATTCAGCCCTTATTGTTTTTTCCCCTAAGTTTGTTTGTATCTTACCAATTTAGGCTCTTTACTATTTCCTTGAGGAAGTACTTTAACTCTGTCTCTACCTTTATGCTCCAAACATGTCATGTACAGGGGTGCCCAGCGGAGTCTTTTTCATCCAGTCCTTTGAGTCCATCTCAGTGAAGTGATGTACTCATAGGAAAGCTCCACTACTATGTACTATTTTAGTTTTGCTATTTCCCTACCTTTCAAAAAATTCTTGCTTTCCTTTCTTCTTTTTGGACAATTAAATATTTTTTCGGAGCTCCCTTCTAAGTTCTCCATAGGCTTTGGGGGTGTGTCTCATTGCTTACTAGTTTACAGTTTCTCTTCCATACACTCCTGAGCCAGTCCTGGGTGGTGCAGGACACTGAACCGGAGATCTCAGACTGCGATAGCTAAAGAAACCGGGTTGAAGGTCAGCTACGGGGGAAGGTCTATTGATCACAGATGTGTCTCTAGCAGCCGTTGTATTTAGATACCGAGTTGGGAGACTCTCAGGTCCTCTAAGGAGCTGCACATTACACACAGTTGTTTGTCTTTGCTCCCCAGATGACCTATCAGCTCTTTAGACAGAGAGATTTTTCTAGATACGCTGGCTTTTAATGACAATAGATATTCACCTGCACAAAGGTAAGACCTCGATTTTGTGGTGTTGCTGGTCAAATTGTTGGCTTTTGGAAACCCTTGCCGTCAATTTTTGGAAGACTGGCTCACCATCTGCCAATTTTATTTGGGTTGACTTGAGGTTCTTGAGGCTGCAACTGGGCCTGAGGCTGAATGGCAGCTTATTATCTAGACATTTTTCTGGCTCCTTCTCTGCAGGGATTCTAGTGGGAATGATAGGATGGCCTGAGATGCTCCCTTCGTGCCACTTGGGAAGCACTGGCAACCAGAATGAGACCTATGACCCACGGCTTTCAAGACGTTTCAGGAGGATGGATCTTGTGATGGGCATGCACAGTCATTTGCTGGTGAGAAAAAGTGATCTTACAGACACGCTTCTGTGCCATTGTAGAAGGGTAAAGTCTCATGTGATGATTTTCCCCAAAAGCAGGCACCAGTAGGTCACTCCCAAGCTGATCATCAAGAGCCTGGTGAGGCTTTGGAGTTGATACCATGAGATAAAAGTCCTTGGTGGTTTAGAGTGAGCTACCATCTAGACCCACATTATAACCCCCATAGTTGGATGTGACACATAACTACCTCTGTGTCCGGAACAAAGCAAAAAGATAAGTCAAGACTGGAATTCTGGTTCACACTACCACACTCGCTTCTGGCTCAGAGATTCACTGAAAATAGAAGTGATGCAAACGAAAGTGAGTCAAGACGTTTACCTGGCTCAGGAGATGACAGTCTGCTCAAGACAGCAAAGCTGGATGTAGTCAGCAGAACCAAGCCCATCATGAGAGAATGGAACTGAGGTCACACGTGGAAGAAACGTGTAAGGGTAAGATTGCCAGGACAAGTGGCAAGATTGCCGGCCAACAAGTCCAAAGCGGAGATGAGAACCAGATGAGCCCCGGGTTGGAGAGGGCAGCTCAGGAGCCAAAACCTGAATGAGAATCATATGGCTTTGGTTCATACAGCAAGGAGGAGACAGTGAGGTGATGTGGGAGGTGAGGTTGGCTCGTTGGAATCACACAGCAATGGACATCCGCCCTTACACATTTCTCGGAATATTTCTTAAGGTAGCTGAGGATGTCTTAATCATGTGTGATTCGGTTCAGATTTCTTCTTACTAGGGAAAACAGTTTGTTCTATTTTGTTTCCTTCTGTTCCGGTCAGTTCTTTTGTTTGGCAAAGACTACCTATGTCTCCAAATCCACCCCCTCCAGTCTTATATTACTTTGAATTTTTAGTCTGTTACCTGGCATCCAGTTAAAAGGCTTCTTTGCCTGATTCCCTGGTAGGTGTCTGTGGCTGTGTTAGTCAGTTTTGGATTCCGAGCTACAAGCCGGGGGAGGATGGGTTGTCTCCTTGGGAGAGGGTAGTAACACATTTCTTCTCACTTCTTTCTGTCTGGAAGGGATATATATTCGCTGGAGCACAGCAGTCATCTGGAGTCTCAGAATGACCCTGGGAAGGAATTAGGGATGGCAAAGATACAAAAAAGAGAGCCTGGTTCCTTGACATCAGGGAAATGCCAGATTCAGGGTCCTGGCTAGGCTGAATGACCTTGCATCAGTGGTGGTGAACCTACGGCCTGTGGACCTATAACCCACATCATCCTAGGACTGCCCCAGCAGCCAAGAATTGGACAAGAGCACAGAAAAACTCGCCAAATGCAGGCTTTTACCTTGCAGCAAAAAGCTGTTCGTAGCATGGAAAGCTCCGTTGAATGCAGGCTTTCCTCTGAAGACAAAAGATGATGTTAATGTGTGAGCCGTTTGCCCTACACTAAAGCCTCAGTATTAAGGTTTAGTTCCAGCATGGGCACTTTGTGATAAGTAAGTGGGTTTTGAGTTGCAGTTTGGCACTCGGTTTCTAGACAGCTCACCATCACCACCCTGGAGAATGGAAATAATGGAAATAAAACTCTGCCTTCTATAAGCTGATACTACTTAAGTATTTGTTACAAATAGCTCTATTGATTCCTAACTCTTGCGGTTCCCTTTGAACTACCAAAACAATTGGTTTGGCTAGTGTATCCTTGTTCTGAAGTCATTGGAAAGATATTTTTGTTTCATTATTCTTTTTTCCTGCTAGCTTGTGAACACCAAAGAGGGCAAAATTAGAATTCATTGTTTTTCATCCATGGTGCATAGCAGAGTGGCTGGTAAGCTGTGGTGCTTAGTAAATATATATTCTCTGACCGAGCAAGAGAATACAAACCTGATAATGCTGTGCGGCATGGACAGGTAGAGAGAAGCTGACTGTGGCCACATAGGAGATGATTTCGCCAATACAATTTGCCTTTTCCTGTGGGTGCAAGCCAGACTGCATTTCCCAGCATTCTTGTAGTTAGGGGCAGACAAGGACTGGGCTCTGGCAGTAGAATGCATACAGAATTCATGTGTGCTACCTTCAGGCTCGTGCCCCCCAAAATCTTCCAAAGAGGTCATCCACACACTCTCTCCTCATCGACAAGCACAGTGTGGATCTCGGAGGCTCCAGAGTTGCCGGAGCTGCAGCGGAAGTAAGTCTGGGTCCCTGATAAGCAGCGCAACAATTTTGACCCTACCCCCACCCAACCCAGATGCTATATTAAACTATGACAGGAATGTGAAATAAACTTTTATTATTAAACTATAATGTGAATGTAAAACAAACCTTTATTGTGTTTTAAACTATGATGTGACTATGAAATAAACCTTTATTGTGTTGTGCATCTGGGATTTCAAGTTGCTTGTTTTGCAGGGGCCAGCCGCAGAAACAGGAGCATGAGAGGAGACAGACCCAAACTCAGGGGTAGGGAATGAGGAAAAGACAGGCAAGCGTGGGACACATTCCGAATCAGGAATCAGCAAGGCTTGTGCCTGGCTGTGTGTGTGAGGTTAGACAAGACATGAAAAACGGAAAATATGCAAAAACGTGGAAAATGCAGTGTGTGAAAGAGGAGGAGGTAGGATGGTGTGGGGTGTGCCGGGCTCCACAGCCATCTCAGGCAGACATGGGTGACCTCATAGATGTCACCATCTTTCCTGTCCCTCTTTGGCACCTTTGGGAGAAGGAAATAGTCTCACTGGGAATTTTAATTGGGTAATTATATGCCTCTCTATGAAGACATTTTCCTAATTTTGTTTTATTTGTACTAATGGGAAATAAAAAGTAATAAAACTATGTTAAATAATTTATGTAGCTGAATTTGATGGTCTTTATTTAAGCAAGTTTTCAACAGTGGTCATTTACTTTGCTTCCTTGGTCGTCAGGCCCTTCTGTGAGGATTACAGGAATACACTCTGACCCATGTGTGTGGGTGACAGTCTGACCAGGGCGGCCTCTGCTACATAGTCCCCACACTACAATGGTAACTGTCACCCCATTCCTGTTCTTTAGGACTTGAATACTTGCTTGGTTAGTAACTATTCTTTCTCTTCTCTAAAACTTACCAGGAAAAGAATCTGAAGTTCTTTGTTCTCAGAAATAAATGAATACTTCTGAGCCTTCCACCTATGTATATGACTTTTCCCAAGAATGTTGCAAGTTAACAAAAATAAACCTTTAAGGTTAAAATAAAGATTTTAAAATAAATGCATCAGGAAACAGAAAAGGCAATAGGAATATTAAGTAAATCTAAGAGTTGTTGATCATTTTAAAACAAGAAAACAATAAAACAGAGATGCCATGAGTCCCACCACGCTGTAACACGGAAGAAGTACGCAGGTCAGGAGTGAGAGTGGGAAAGTGACATCAACACGGAGTGAATTTAAATAACTGTAAGAGATTATTTCAATCAACTGCATCAAAAATAATTTGAAAAGCTCTGTGAGATAGCTCAGTCTATAGGACATGCTAAGCTACCCAAACTAACGTGAATAAAAATAGTGAAGACTGACAAAAAGCCACCCCATCTCCACCGCTCTCTCTGAAACTGTACAAGGCGCAAGTACTTCACAAGCGCATTTTCTGAAAATTCAAAGAGTAGAAAACTCTGATACTAATTAACTGTAATACTAATTAATTAGTGCACTCTGATCCTAATAATTAGTATACTGTGATACTAATTTATCTGCCAGAACACAGATAAACAGGGAACATTACAAAATTCTTTTTAAGGAGGTAGAGTAGCATCAAGACTAAATAATACAAACATATTTGAAAAACAAAAAGTAATCCAATATATTTCACTTTGAGACTTGGTTTTAAGACATCTGCAAAGTGAGCAAGTTGTATCATTCACATTTTAAAAGAAAAATAGATTTTGACTTTAGAGGTCATATCGGAGACCCAAAAATGTTCTAATCTTAGGAAATCTAATAGCACATGTTATTATGTTAATAAAGAAACTGTATACTCATCTCTACAGATGCTGAGAAGATATTTGATAAAATAATATTTACCTGGGTTAAAAGTTCTTAGCACATTAAAAATTTTGCTTAATGGGATAATTCAGCAAAATCACTGGGATACAACCTTTCTATAACACAGTCAGTAACTGATGTGAAAATATACAGGATCTGCAGTGAAACTCAGGGTTTTTTTGTTTTTTGTTTTTTTTTATTATTGGTACCAGGATCAAACTCACGACTGCCTGCTTGCAAGGCAGGTGCTTATGCCGCTGAGCTAAATCCCCAGCCCGAAATTCAGTATTTTATAAAATTAATATGGACTAATAGTCTACACAGTGTTGAAAACAGAAAATATAACAGAATAAATGTAATAGCAATTAAAAAATACACTACCTGAGAATAAAGTTAACAAAAAAGTGCCAAGCTTTCTACATAGGCAAATTTTAAATGCTGTGAAGGGATTAAAAAGACCAATAAATGCAGGTGGTATTTAGTCTAAAGAGATTGGAACATTACAGTTACCTTCATTGTGCCTGTTAACCTGTTTTTTTTCATGATCCAATAATAACCTAATAGGTCTTTGCAACTAATCAAGTTTTGAACCATCACATGAAAAAGTAAAGATGTGAAAATAAAATAAAATTTAAAAATCTGTGAAAAGAAATTTAGCCACGAGGAAAAATTAGCCTGAAAATATACTCCTTAAAACCATGTTGTGCTGGCACATGTAACAGTGGGATGGATTTATACAAAATCGCTAAATAAAATTTAGCAAAGAGATTTCATATCACTGGGGAAAAACTCAATGTTCAGTAAATAATTCTGGAATATTGAATTATTGAAAAAGCAGAGTTGAATTTCCACATACCCTACACTACAATAAATTCCAATTGAGTCAAACATTTAACATTACTAGAAGAATATAGAGACTTTTTTCTAGTATAACATTACTAGAAGAATATAGAGACTTTTATGTAAACTCAGATAAAACTTCTCAGTTTAAGTGTATTTTCAAAATTTATGTATCAGAATCCTTTAGCCAAAGTTCAAGCGTATATGTGAAGTAGACAAAAATATTTATATCGTGTTATAGACAGCATGTTAATAGTCTTCACATACAAAAGTTGCTACGAACAAAAATTTTAAAAGACCACTAGAGCAATAGAAAAAGATGACAGTCTAGAAATGAGAAAAGAAATACAGCTTTAAACATTTGAAAAGATATTCACTAGCCCTATAAGAAAATTGCCCGTCAAATGTGGGATAAATTTCACCATGCCTCATCTTCATTCTGTCAGAGATCAACAGATCTGACTACACACTGCCTTGGCATGGTGTGGAGGAGCTGGCATGCGTAACTTGCTGGAAGTTAATTGGCATTCATTAAAATTTTAAAAAATGTGCATGCTCTTTGGCACATCATTTTCATTTCCAGTAATTAATTTTACAAGTCTACTTGTGCATATGGGCAAAAATATGCACAAAGTTTTCCGTTGCAGCGTGGTTTTTTACTAGGAAAGGACTGGAAACAACTGAAATGCTTAACAAAGGTGGACTGTTCCATACATGGTAAGGCCAGAGCACCACAGATATGGGAACAGAATGTGACAGTTCTGTGTCCTACCAAGAAGCTGGCTCCAATCCCTGCCATGTGGGTACAAAGCAGTTTCCTATGTGTGTGTAAAGAAACCTTTGTATGTGATCATGTAGTCATATAATACCCCTGGAAGGCTACAAAAGAAGCTGGTTTCTTGTCAAAGCCTTCAGGAGAATCCTGGGAGGCTTGAGTTGAGATCTGATGGAGAATTAGGCTCTAAGAGGATTATTTGGCATCTTTTGAGTTTTGTATTAAGCATAAGTCACATATTAAAAATTAACTAGCTAGTTCTAATGGTAGATTATTTATTTATTTATTTGTTTATATTTATTTTGTGTTGCTTTGGGCAAACTTAGGACTTCTCACATGTAAGCATCACTGAGTGGATCCACATCCCCAGCACCTAACTGTAAACTTTCGAAGCCATTCAAAAGCAGATCTGCTTGATGTTGGTAAATAGATTTTTTTTTCCATTTGTCTCTCTCTCAGTCCACATACTGTAACTGTCTGCTTTGTTTTAGCCCCTCAGGAGTCAGTATCAGGAAGAACACTGCTGTTGCTGGAGATGGGGAGGAGTGCCAGCTGGGAAAGAATCTGGGGACCCTGCAGATCCACACTTGTGTCGGTTGCCATTGTCAACATTATTAATCTTTGATGAAATGTCTGATGGTCTTTTATTTTAAAGGATTGTTTGTGGCTTCTCTCAAGCTACCTAACTGGAGCCCACTGAATTTGAAGATTTCCTCACTCCGCTTCAGGCCACATTAAAATGGGTCATTATGATATTCGGAAGGGTAAGGAGATGGCAAAGGACGGAAAACTGCATCAGAAGAGAAATGATGGAAGAGAGACTTTACTGCGTTCAGCATCAGCGGGCGAGTTAGGATCCATGGATGGGAGTACAAGAAGCAGAATCTGCCTTAATTTAGGGAGGTATTTCCAGCGATGAGAATAGTTTGAAAACCCACTAGGCTCTTTTACTGGAATTTGAATGCTTCTTCTCTAGGTGACTCATTCAGATCCTATCACAGTACGAAAGAACCATGCCCACTGGAGAGATCTTCAGCCCATGGTAGCATTTTACTTTTGAACAAGGCTTTAAAAATGAAGTCCATGCAACTGCCATTTGCAGTCTGTTCTTTCAGGAGAGTTAACGAGGGAGGGCATTGTCTGTTTTTACAAATTAACAAAAAATACAGTCGACTCTCTCCCCAAACTTTCTTACTGTTACCTCATTTTGCAAATTAAATTATTTAGAATGACCACAGTTTAACAACAGAGCAAATGTTTGTCTGTTGTAAGTTTAATTTACTTTTTTGACCTAACAGGTGCCTCCATAATACCATTATTGACAAGATCAAAACTATGGGCTCAAGGATGTGGTCAGAACTACTTGCCATTTTTGTGCTGTGAACAAACTTCTTGAGGTTAATGAGCATAAAGACAGGGCTGATGTTACTTAGCCCTGAAAAGGGTCTTATTTATTCACATTTGAAATTTGAATATATAACCTTTTGATCACATTGAATATATAACCTTTTCAGGAGCACTATAGGTACATACAGAGATGAAGAATGTCCCAAGATCCACATTTATAATTCCATTTTCCCTCAAGAACTCTCTCCACTTGCACAGAAATCCAGGCAGAGAACAGCTTTGCATTCTCCTCAAATGATAAATATTCTAGCTCCCCATGGCCCACAAAACATGTTTCCCCATGCACGTTTATCATTTTGGCTAACGTCAGCATGTATTTTCCAGATTTCTAGATGCAAAGTCTCATGTCTACTGCCAGTTGCCAAGCTGACAGTAAGATAAGATCTATTTGGAGGTAGTAGGTCCTTTCTTCCCAATCCATCACAAGCTCGGTCTAAGGGCAGGGCTCAGTTACCCTGTCCTGTGTACCTTGTGTTTCACCCCATCATGAACAGTCCACGCACAGCCTGGCCAGTGATTTGGGAGATAAAGACCTTGTGAGCTAAGCAGTTGCCACTCAGAGATTTCAAAGTAGAAAGCTGTGAGGTGATTGCCAGTAAAGCAGAGACACTAAAGCTGAGAGCTCCTAAGGTGTCTCAGCCACTTTCCTCATAGTGGAGACACAATACCAAACACCCACAAACTAAAGGAGGGAGGTTTATTCTGGCCCACAGTTTTCAGAGGTTTCACCCCACAGTTGGCTGGCGGCATGGCAGAGAGGCGAAGGTCAGGGAGAAGCTGCTCATGGGAGCAGAGAGAGAGAGAGAGAGAGAGAGAGAGAGAGAGAGAGAGAAAAGGAAGGGTGGAGGGAAGGAGAGGACAAGAGAAGGAAGTAGGGAAGGGGAGGAAAGACGAAGGAGGGGCCGGAGGGGGAGATAAACCCTTCCAGGCCACGCCGCCTTGCCAAACTACTGCAATAACCTCTGCACTATTCTGTAGACTATGAACTCCGAACTCCGTGCATTCCATTTCCTGCGTCTCACTGCTTGGATAATCTTTCAAAACCCAGTTTCAGCACACTAGTTCCTTGTTCAGAAATCCTCCATGACCAGCTAGCAAACGATGCACAAAATACTGTCATCCTGGACCAAATTACCCCGGCAGTTTTGACTTTCTCTCTCTCTCCCTTTCTTTCTTTCTTTCTTTCTTTCTTTCTTTCTTTCTTTCTTTCTTTCTTTCTTTCTTTCTTTCTTTCTTTCTTTCATTTTCCTTTCTATTTTTTCTTTCCTTTTTCCTTTCCTTCTTTCTGACTTTTATTAGTGTATGTTTGCAGTACCTAATGATGAAATTCATTATAAGGAATTGGTACACATACATAACACATTCCAATTATTTTCATCCCTCTTCCCTTCATCCTCCTTTTATTTTTTCAGCACCAGATTAATTAATTATCAGACTTTATAAAGTCAACCATCATCTATATAGATTGAAAACAAGACTAATAGGCCAAAGAACACATAAAACACATAAGACAATTGTACTAAGTCAAAGTATACTTTTACATACACTGACCACACCGGAGTACAATAATTCTTTCTTTTTTTCCTATTTTCTGTCATATATATGTTTCACGTAAGAGAAACCATGGAATATTTGGCTTGTGTGCCTGAATCACTTCACTATTACTTCATTACAGTATCAAGGTGCGTGCATTTTCCATAATGACTCCTTTATCCTTCTTTATGGCAGGGTAGCACTGCATTGTGTATAAATATCACATTTTCTTTAGCCATTTTTCTACTGATGGACATACAGGCTGTATCCAAGATTTAGCTGTTATGAATTTTGCTGATACAAACATGGGTAAGGACTTTTGTCTTCTAACCACTTTGTGATCTGTCTGTCTGTCTGTCTGTCTCTCTGTCTCATGAACATAGATATCTAGGGTGTGAGTGTGTGCATGCATATATGTGTGTACAACTCTCAGAGTACACTGCTGTTGGCCTGGCCCACCCCGTATGATACATATGCTACTGCTTTCTGTACCTCTTGAAGCCCCTCACATTACATTCTTATTTTGCAAGAGCACACGGATATGTTTCATTTATTTCAAATGATACCCGTATATTTGGTCTCAATCACTATACTTAAAATAGCCAAAATCTTGATAAGTTTATTGGAAATATATTTAAATACTTATTCAAATTTCCCCTTTGAAAGTTTAATATTGTCTCTGTCTTTTGAGGCACTATTTATAAAACTCATCCTAAAATTTACCTAATTTTTGAGACTTTCTTTTTTATGAAGTCAGCCCTGAATACCTACTAAATCCTCTTGTTTCTTCTTCTCTTACGAGATCTATTCTTTATCTCATGTTTATTTTCACGCTTGCTCTACCTCTTCTTTTAGACTATACTCCCTGGAAAAGCAAGCCTTTTGTCCTATTCCTCATAATGGCTCTTGGAATATCTAACATAGTCCTCCATCCAGTACAGTAATAAATGTTAGTCCTCTAACATAGTCCTCCATCCAGTACAGTAATAAATGTTAGTCCTCTAACATAGTCCTCCATCCAGTACAGTAATAAATGTTAGTACTCTAACATAGTCCTCCATCCAGTACAGTAATAAATGACTTGTAATTTGGGATTCTGTCCTACACTGATCAAATAACTGTGTACCTGGATGGCACTCTGGCTCATGGAGTTGACGTTCCATCTCTGGGGTCTTAAATATACTGCTTAATGGAAGGAGCAAACCAGATAATGTTAGCTAAGGCTCAAAGCTTTCGAAGTATGGTCAAGACTTCAAACGTTACTGAGAAAAAAATTCCTTGGCTTATCAGTGCACCACAATCACTTTTAAAAGTTTGTGAAACTGTCAGAAAACAGAAGATTCCAAGGAATGTGATCTGATGAACAGGGCAAAGGCAAATTCCAGAGACCCCCTCAGAACTCTGGAAAGAGCTGTCCTGTGTCAATGAATCCTGAACTGTCGCATTTGTACTCTGCATGCTAACAGACCTCTGCCTTTTGTGCCTACTAATCCTGATATTGACTTCTTTGACTATCGAGATACCTGTATCATTTAAGAACTTTTTATTACCTAACAACTGTTTACAAAGCATTAAGTTAAATCTCACAGAGAGCACAAAAACATTTAAGACATCTGCTATGTACTAAACAAGTGTGGAATCTAACTGGGCAAACAAAATATAGATAGTTGAGATTATTACAACGTAGCATAGCTGTAAGATTGTCCTGGTTATTTATTGCTGCATCTTAAACCACCTGTCATAAATGGGCTGAAGATGCTTCTGAACATGGTTCTTTATGCTGTTTGCTTTTTCATGGTAGGTTGACTGTTGGCTCAAAGACTTTCAAAACTGAACTTCTATTTTGAAATAGAAGTTCAGTTTAAACATATATGGCCTAAATAAGCATTCTAAGTCACTCGAGATCAGCTGCTTTGCATACCCCATAAGTCGCCCCAATACACACCTACCTATGAAGCCTACGTAAGGCAGCTCTCGGGCTATAAATGACCCCACATTGTTATTGCCCTTCTTTCGTCACTGACCCTCACCCCAACATGTGACAGCCTTCTCCCCACCCCTTACCCTTTGGATGCACTTGTGTCTTTGGCTCCCTCTAACAACAGCCCATCACAGTCTCTTTGGGACCTCAGCTCACATACCATCGTGTCTGAGCACTTTCCACATGCTGCTCATAGCATGCTGCTGCCCCCTCATGGTCTTCTCCTTGATGAACCCTGAATCCTTGAACCAATGATAACACATTAAAGCTTAATGGCCTAAAACACTAAAAACAACATTAATTTGGGTTGGCTTGCAATTCGGACAGAGTATTGAGGGAGTGACTCATTCCTGCTCTTCTTGGGCACCACTTGGAAAGGTTCAGATTGAAGTGTTCTTCCAAAATGGCGGCCTCTTTCACAAAATGGAGCCTTGATGTGCCTCTCTCCCTGCACAAATCATTCTGTGGTGTCTCATCCTCTAGGATCTTATGGCCACATCTTTACCACATGGTATCTCAGAGTCACCAGTCTTGTGCCTGGTAGGATTTCTCTAAAACAAGTGCCAAGATGGTGCAGGAACAAATGGCTCACTGAACCTCAGAAATCTCCAGTGAAGTAAATCAGACACACAAGATTAAATATCAGGATTTATATGAGAAACACGAAGTACAAATTAACTAAAGAGCAAAACAAAGACAGCATGAAACATAGAGGTAGTTCTCATACAAATGGCAGGAAGGCCAAGAGAGAGGTGGAGACTGGTGGGAAGAAGGGGCGGGGAAGGGGACCTAAGAAGATTTAAGCTGTGTTACAGACAGTGTAGATCTACTCATTCCCCACCAGGACTGTGGGGTACTGCAAATTATAGAATAAAAATTAGAAAAAAATCACCAAATGTCACACAGTGTTGCTTGGTCATGAAAGTCACAGCGGACAACTTCTATTCAAGGGGAGGGGAATTTGGCTCTATCTCTCAATGGAAAAAGTACAAAAGATTTCACAATCATCTTAATTTACTCTGATGGTTATTTATTTATTTATGTGCTCTGAGTAATATAAACAAGAATTGCATATCCTCCAACAGAGAAGCCAGCAAACCATAGCCAAATTTAGCTTACTGCCTGAGTTAGTGTTTAATTGGGATATAGTCATGCCCATTCATTTACATACTGTCAATGGCTTTTCTTTAAAAGAGCAGAATATATTTATTAAGAGAAAGTCTCTGTCTTTTCTCTAAGACAGAGACAGAAAGAGTCAATGGCTGTTTTTATGCTACAACTAGAGAGTTGAGTAGCTGCTTCTGAGACTGGTAACTTGTGCAATTTAAAAAGGTTACTAGAGTATCTGATCTTT
The DNA here is from genome assembly GCF_034190915.1 of Cavia porcellus. Taxonomy (NCBI): domain Eukaryota; kingdom Metazoa; phylum Chordata; class Mammalia; order Rodentia; family Caviidae; genus Cavia; species Cavia porcellus. The sequence goes on from NW_026947505.1 coordinate 17,519,830, forward strand.
TATGGGCTAAGTTTGCTAACCCTTGCTTTGAAGTTACACCCTGCTCAGGCTCGATGTAAAGAACTTTTCTAAAGGTAGACTGCTCAACTACGGAAATTCCTTAGGAAAGTTCAGTTTTCAAACTTTCAGCTTCCACACTGCCATAAGCAGCGCCGGGTTGGTCTCCGAGGCTGTGGAGCAGCTTCCGTGCTCACCACCCACATGAGGGATCCACAGCTGTGCTGCCCACTTCATTCTTGACTGCTGGACCTGTGAGGCTACCATGTGGGGGCTGAATGTGAGCTCAGTCTGAAAATGTTGTCAAACAGCAACTGCCCAATCAAAACCCAGCAAGCATCAAAAAGCAGCAAGCATGACAAACATAGTAAGTAGCATAAGGCAGGGCGAAGCTATGGCAAAAAGTCAAAGTAATTTAAAACTTGGAAATGATGTGAAGACATCCTTCTTATTTGTGGGTATAGAATAGATCATTGGAAGGGTTGGTTACAAGGAATTAAGAATAAAACGTCCAACATGTGAAACTGGCGACAACAAGCAGCCCAGATATAAAAATAAAACAATGAGAAAGCAGATATGAGGTCACCGCGGCAATTTCAGGGCCTTCTGTCTCTCAGCTGAGTGTTTACTGAGAACATGACGATTAGGCTGTCAGGAATTGAAGGCCAACTACTGAGAAAGGATGGTCTTAAAACGCTTGATGGGGATGTATTTGTAGAGGTGCAAACCCTACTGAAGTCTGCCCAGCATCAAACTGAAGAAGTGTGAAGACCACGAAACATTCCGCTGGAGCATTTGCAGAGATATCAGCATACAGCAGTGATTCCCATTTCAGCAGACTTTCCAGGTAGACAAAACAGTTTTTTTTTAAACTGTTTTTTTTAAGGAAATATGTTTAACAATATGCATAAGACCAAAAAGGATCCTCTGTCTACTTTGAAACTGTGAAGAACCAACTGACGCTGAGTTGTAAAAATCTTTCCATAAACCAAGAAGCTTTATAGAACAAACCTGATCTTTAAATATTTTTCTGGTTATTATGAAGTCCTGTAGCTAAGAGAAATAAGGGAACAGACAAGCAAATCAGCACTTTCCTTCCCTGTGTGATTTATCACATTTTAACACAGCAACTTCCACCAACACATTAACTTTCACTGCAAACCTTGGAGTAAACTTTTGATGTAATTTGTGACTTGTGGTTGTAAGCTCAGCTATTAAAGAGATTTTATTAACAGTACCTGCTTATTTTATAAATTGAATCTCTGAGGCCAAAATAAAATACAGAAAGCTATTGGAAGCCAAAGACTTTCAGTGTCAGCCATAGCACTCAATTCTCTTTTTGAGTGGATCAAAATAGCCTCATGGTTTTTATTGTTTGGCTTTATCATAAGTTCTAATAAAATACTACCTTAATCTGTTTTATACACAGGGATTCCACATAAGGTTTCCCTGGGGGGAAAATATTCTACTGCTTAAATGCTTAAAAATCATGACCATAAATAAGAAACACTATTGAAGGTTTCTGGGCAGAGAAGTTGCATAAGGAAAATGGTGTTTTAGGAACATATTAATCTGCTGTATGTCAGAAGGATTACCCAGAGACCAGTGAAAAAGATACTGTGAACAGCGTCCTGTGAAATAACCAGTATAATACAATGGAAAAACGGACCTAAGACCTGCTGTGTCTTTTGGAAATTATGAGAGGCATAAAACAAAATAGTTGAAAAATTATGTTTGCATGCTGAGTAGACATACTGAAAGTTTTGTCACCTTCAAGCACCATGATTTTCTCTATTTTGTGTTTAAGTAAAAAATGTAAAATAAGAAAAGAATGATACTACAAAAAATATTCAGATAGATACCTAATATTGAAAAAAAAAAAACCCTAGCAATATGTTAACCTATTTCATTTAAAATATTTCTGGCTGGTTGAACAGCGTTAACTAATTTAAGAGACCCTTCAACTGATAATGATAATGACAGTCTCCTTTCTGTTCTATTTTATCAAAATTGCTTTATTGTTTTTTCTTGATTTTATAAAATTATTTTTTGAAGCTAATAAATGTTTAGTATGAAAGGAAGAATTATAAAAATATCCATCAGCAACCCAAAAATAAAATTTCAGAAATGCTTCAATCCAGACAGACTGGTATGAAAAGCTATACACTTTACTGGATAATCTCTCTACAATTATTCCTCACAAATATCTACCAAAAAAAGAACAAGTCTTCAAAACATAGGAGTCTGCTATATATTCAGCTAAATGTTCTAGAAATGTGTTCCCAATATGTTTTTAGTTATATATTTAACAATCAGGGAATCATTAGCTAGTAAATGTCAATGACAAGCCATCTAACACATAATTTTAAAATGACTATATGCAATTGAAACTTAATCCACATTATGGTACTAAAATAGGTATTACCTGTGAAATAAAGCACATTTCATTTATTTCCAAGTGTAGGTTTTTAAACAAAGCAGTGGCATCAACTCCTTCTGTGACTCAGCATTGGCTCGACCTACCTTAAGTGGAACTTAGTATTTTCCAAGTCCATGTGAAAGTTGCATTGTATGGAACAGAAGTGGTCTCTAAGGGTGTAGTTATTTATTGTCCTGGACCATCATTAGCCCAATATTTGCAATTTGTAGTATCAGTAGGGAACACTTTTTTTACTGCCTTAAATTAGTGTTTTCTCCTATACTTTTCTGCCTTAAAAAATAGTTATTGCAGCTTTCTCTCTTTCCTCATTATTTTGCTTCCTGACACTCTCTCTCCAGGAGGGGATCAGAACCCCTGGCGATCAATGCCAAGGTCACAGCACATGATCTGCTACAGGCAGAGCCAGAGCTCGACCCCTTTCTCCTGCATTTTCCTCCTGGCTTGTGTGCATGGGCTGTTGCCAGCACATTTATTAAGTTACACGAAGGACCCACAGCACAAATCCTGACACAGTTCCACTTACAGCACTGCTTTTTGACTTGAGACTGAAGACAGTGCATAGCAAAGGCATACTGCATTAAAGAAATAAAACAAAAACCTCCTTTACATCACTGAAGATAGCACACTGCCCCTGTGAATCTAAGCAAGACCTACTAACCAGTGCTATTCATTTTCTACATCAGATTGGAGACAACCAAAAAGTTTCACAAAATTCTGCTAATGAGGCTATGGGGTACCAGGCACTCACCATTACTGGTGGGGGAAGGCAGTGATACAACCTCCAGGAAAGTCATTTTTGTTGATTTTTTAAATAGTTACAAATATATTTGACCTTTGACCCAGCAGTCTCACTTCTGGGAATGCATCATACTGACACATCTGTACACATCAAAATGACTTGTGTCTGAGGTTATTCACTTATTACACTGTTTGTAAAAGCAAGACATTGGAAATGACCCGTGTCTATCTGAAGAAGAGTGATCAATTAAACTATAGTATCATGCACACAATGGAATATTAATAGCTATTAAAAAATGAAGTGGCACATGATGTACAGATATGGAAAGATCTCTAGGAAATACGGTTAAGGGTAAAGTACAAGATGCAGAATGAAGAAAGAGACAAACTAGTTTTTATATAAGAAACACAGAGACTAATACAAGTGGTTAACCAGGGGAAAAGCAAGAGAAGAGGCAAATGGTGCTTAGAGGGGGATGAGTATTTGCAACCATACTGTACTATGTTAAACCGTGTTTTTCCTTCATGTTAAATGAGTGAGAATGTTTTCATTTTTAATTTTTTTATTTTAAAGAGTAAAACAAGAAAAAGAATAGAAATGATACCAAAAGCATTATTCTTTAAGTTTCTAAAAATCACTGCAATATATGACCTATTAAAATAATTAAATAAAATTTTAGAAGGCATAGTTTTCGTTTCTTGTTCTTACAGACTAAGTAAGAGCACCTGTAAGTCCTGCCTGATTTCATCATTTTGAACAGGATCAGTGAGTTATCTTCTTGGATGTGTCATCTTCCTTTAATAAAAACATAAAAATAAGGATTAAATTGCCCTACCAAAAATTTCACTCAAAAATGATTTAGTAACTTGCCACTTTCTGGCATCAGATGTCCAAGAACATCTTCAGCAACAGGACATTTCTCAGTCTTGCGACTCTTCCGAGGAGATCATGGGCCATCCAGATCTTCCAAGCCACGTGTGCCCCTGCCGTGCTGGAGAGGGAAATGGTAACGCTCCTAACACTTAGTTAGGAATAATCATTATTTTAATAAAGGCCACTAACTGGAGCAGAAAATGAAACATGATTAGGTTATGATGCAGAGGACTGCCAAACACAGTTTTTAAAAATTTAAAAGCTTCTTTGAGTGGTACAGTCATACTTTTGATTATTAAGATTGGATAAAACAGACTTAACTATTAATGTGACAAGATAATTTTCAAATCTTCATTTTACATAGTTACAGCTTGTTCCTCAAAAATCAGACTTTTCTAGCAGAATTAGGAATCTTGCTTCAAAATAAGATTTTTATAATAAAGTTGAGTCCAGAGAAGATTGCTGTCATAGAAATTTTGCATTAATATTATTTTATCAAAATTATACTTTACTATTATACACATTATTTTAAAAAATAAAATATGAAGTAACTATGCAACTTTAGAATGGCCAGTGAACCATCTCAGAATCTCAATTTTCTTACCTGTTCATGAGGGTACTAATAATACCTAGCTTTTAGGGTGTTGTAGGAATAAGTGAGATGATATATCAAAAAATGTGTTAAATACTGTCTTAGTTACCTTTTACTCCTCACTAAGACAAAATACCTGGTGCCCAAAGTTAGGGAAGGAAAAGTTTGTCACAGTTCTTGGAGGTTTCAGTCCGTACTCAGTTGGCTCCAAGGCAGGGTGGGATGGTGGGTCACAGTTCATGGCAGCTGCAAACCACAAGGTGGAAATCAGCAAGACAGAGAGACACACACCTTCTTCTTGCCATTACATCGTTTTCTGGCTCCACCCGTGGGTGGGTGAAACACTCACACCACCAATCCAAGCACTAGATAACGAACCAATCACAAACACTTGCTTTGGTCACATCTATAATTACATGAGGCTTGGGGGGCCACTAACATAAACCATGACAAATACCATGCCTGATACGCAATAAGCACTCATTAAGTGAAGGATACTATTTTGATCTTATTTGATTATCAATAATCATCTACTATGGAATGTATTAATTTTATGTAATAGATAATAAAATAATAATAGCATAAAAATGCTTTCGTATGCTAGTTATAAAGTAGGACTATAAAGCTCAGTGTGTGTTACAATTTTTAAAAGATCTCTGGAAAAATACCAGCAAGAAATATATAAGTATATTAATAATGGAAGTATTGGCATAGTATTATTTATTTCTCATTTCCCAAATGTTTTGACATTTTTGTAGCTTTATAATGACAATAAAGTAAGTGTAATAAACTTGGCCAGAGGTAGAAATTAAGAAGTAAATTGTCAAGAGTAATGAACCACCTTAATTCAGTTATAATCAAGTGTCCACCCCCCCGCCACACACACTCCACCCCCAACACCCAAGTACTCTGCATATTCAGCTGCAAATTAGACAAAACTCAGGCAAGGTCTGTAAGATGTGTTTCTATGGAGCTAACTATATCATAAGATAGAAGAGAATATACAGAGGAAGAAAAGAGAAAGTAAACATTTGTACTTGGTCAGATGATGCTAATTGATTCATGGATCTCTTTTCTTCTTTAGTAACAGAACCTCAGTGTTGCCATGATGCATAATCCTTTGTTAAAAATACCTTTTTGAGTCCCTTACAGCTATGATGGCTTCCCCTTGACCCAATCTGGCCAATGAAATATGATCAACAGTCATCAAGAGAGGCTCAACCCACACTTTTGCCCTTCTGCTTCATTTACCTTCTTACTGACGGGAATGCAGACAGTCATGTTTCAAATATCTTCATGAAAATTACAAGCTAAGCAGGCCAGGTCAGAGGTATGTAAGCTTAGGTTCTCACCAGATTCTAGGCTCATCAAGTAGCCATGATTTCTTCCTGTAAGGAAGACAGAACAACAACAACAACAACAACAACAAAAACCTGAGTTTTTGTATATGAAGGAGTAGTCTACTTTTTTGGCTCTCAAACAAATCCTATCTGTTACACACCAACTACTAGTTATGCCTGATGATGACTAGGGGGGAAGACGTCATTTTCAAATCTTGGCATAAAACAGACAAGGTCAAAGTTCAGAAGACAACTGGAACAAGTCACTCTAACATCACTTTTCACCATAAATTTATTTAGCTATGCGGACTCACTTCTAGAATGTGACTAAGACCTGCTGTACTTTTGTCTGTTTTTAATATGAAAAATAGGAACATTAAAGGTTTCCATGTGTGAGATGTATTCTTTACACCCGAGGTCCCTGTCTAAATCCATCCCTTGGATTATGTGTATGAATGCTAACCACCAATCAGTTAGGTTGCTTTGGGCAGAAGATATTGCTGGATGGTGTAACACAGGAAGTAACACAGCATCTGTGATTTATGCCAAGAGGAGAAGATGCTTTCAAAGACTGTTTTACCTGAAAACTGTTTTTTTATACTAAAGTTCAGCCTGGTTCTATAAAACCCTTCCTATTATTACGCAGTAATCCCTACAAGACAAATGTCCTCTGTGGTTTGGCTTGCAGAGTGGACGTCCTTCTGTTTCAGCAGAGCTGGCATTCGTGCTGGTGTGGGGCTGTCGCTACATTCGTGGAAGGTGAATGCCTCAGGACTTTAACCTAGCTGTGCATAACTCCATGCTTTCACCATCTCAGCGCTTCACTTTCTGGTTAAGGAGGATGTTAAAGAGCGACTTGCATGAGTGTAAACTGAGATTAAGAATTCTCAGCACGGTCACAAGAACCCAGCACAGACCCATGGTCTGTAGCTCCTTTCAGCGCAGTAGAGCAGAAGTAGCCCAAAGATGAGCACAGTGTGACGGGCAGGGATCAGTGGATGCTGCAGGACAGAAGCTGCCTTAGGAGAAGCTCAGGTGAGGCAGAGCTGCCTGTCTCCTCTTTCTTCCCACAGGTGTGTTGTGATGGTTGATACATTGTGTCAACTTGAAGTCTAGAAACTTAACTGACTCAGCAGCTCTACATCCTGGGGTGTAGAGGACAGACTATCACCATTAGGATATTGTTCACTGTGTCAATTTGAGAAGATCAGAAGTTTAACTAAGTGGTTCAGCGGGGAGCCAAGGTCCTTAGTTTGTAACATCCTCAGCCAGTGCAAGAGGAGGGCAGGTAGCGGGTGTGAGTGCTGCACCCACCCCGGGAGCAGCCTGCATTGGATAAAAGGCAAACCAGGAAGGACCCATCGCTGGTTCTTCTGAGCAGCTCCAGTCTTTGCTTTCAGCTTGGATGTGGTCTCCTGGCTTCTGGCACAGACTGTTTCACTTCCACTTGGGACTTTTTAGACTTTGTCATAGACTCTTCAGCCTTCCGTCACAGATCCATCAGCTTCCTGATACAGACTTGCATAGAACACTGCAGTGAGCTCCAGCCCTTAGGCTGGACCTTCAAACTCCAATGGGCAGCGCCCTCTGCACGCTCCCTCATCTGACTCTGTGGCTGACTTTAAGCCACTCTTATAATTTCTTATGCATTTATATATCTTGCATTCTGTTTCTCTAGTAAAGATATTCCTGATTGATACATGTGTGTTCTCTGAGTTTGATCAAGTCACTCACTCTTGCTTAGTGAGAGAGAATCTATTGGAGTAACAAGCACAAGCCTTTGCACTAAAATAAATTAATATGCACTGACAGCTCAACTGGAGAGGTATCATCTGGTACAGGAATGGTAGAGCTTCATCTCATTTACCAGTCAGGGGCCTGGCAGGTAACATATGGCACAATCAAATTAAGTAATTGGAAGAGAGTTGAATAAAGAGACTATATTCAGAGATATGCACAAAGCTTAGGGAAAACAATAAGAGATGGAACATCATCCTGAAGCCAGGAGCTGTCACCATTTCAGTGTCTAAAGGGACGAGGGTCAAGAGAATAGTCTGGGCATAAAAACAAAATTTTCACTGAGAAAACTGGGAGAAAATGTACGAAGTCTGAGACAACACTGAAATGAGACAGTTGGAATAAATAGCCAGAGTTCATTTGTGTACTTTCTAATTTCCTACTGCTGGACCCTACCAAGGCGCAGTGGTAGTCCACTGGTAAAGTCCATGTGGTCCAGCTTCCTGGAGCAGAAGATGTGGTGGGAAACGGGGAAAGTAGATTTTGAGTTGCAGGCAGAAGACATCCAGTGTATTCCAAATTGTTTTAATGAAAAGACTTGCATGCAGGACCATTTACCAAGGTCTGGGCAGGGCTAGAGAACTAAGGGGGATGTTAGAGCACCCAGGAATGAGCCAACAAGAGGAATTATTACCCTAGAAGCGAAGGGACAAGTGACTCAAGTAGTGTTACTAAAGTTCTGGGAGACATGCACCAGGCAGAGGGAAACAATCGTTTTGAAGAAATTCAGGAAATAGATGCTATCATTTCTCCTGTTCTCTAGAACCCCCATATTGATCCAACCAGAACCTGGCCAGGATGAGATCAGAATGTTGGAGCCCACAGAGGCCAGCCTCCTAAGACACAGAACAATACCAGGAGGAGTGGACAGTGCATCTAGTGGAGAAAAACCAGCCGAGCAACTAAACAACAGAAATGACTCTGACTTAGTCAGTTTCCCATTGCAAATGAACAAACACTAAATGATAGGTGAAAAATTATTTTAGATGCTGTCAAAGGCTGTGAAGGCAAAGAAGCAAGACCATAAAACTGGGAGGACAGAGTAGTGGTTCATCTCTAAGGAGGAGCAACCTGACTGAGAGTAGGTGAGAAGCGGTGAGCCCGCCATGCAAGAAAGGACTGGGGCAACGGCATTCCAGATAGAGCAAAGAGAAAGGGCTAAGACTCAGAAAGAGGAGTGAGTTTGATAGGCCCAAGGGTCAAGAAGGGGATAATCAGTGGTGCCTGGAGGTGGAACACAGTGTGGGCGGGGGAGGGAGGACCAGTTGAGGATGCCTGCAGGCCATATGCATAAATGCAAGGGAAGCTCCAAGGACACTGATTATCATAGAGGGTCTGCTCTTGTTTATACTCTGTATTGTAAACAGACTGGAGGGGGTGAGCCAAGGAAGAGGGGAAAAGGAGGGCAAAGGTGGAAGCAAGGAGACAAGCTTGCAGCTGCAGCCTGGGTAGAGAATGCTGGCAAGTTAGTTGGTAAACAGTTTGGTTACCACCTGGGGTTGCGTGCGGATATAGTTTTTTTTTTTTTTAATCTAAAGAGAGAAAAAAAAAAAAAAAAACCAAAGCAGTAAAAGGGTACAAGTAATAAAGAATTTCAAGAAAAAAAAATACACAGTAAGAAATCACTAGTTATTAGACTACATATTGACATCTTAGAAACCGTTGTCCAAGTTACAAAATTAAAGCATACAAAGTGAACATTCATACAATGAGATTGCAGACAGTTCTGTTCAATGATCCAACAAAAACTCAGTAATATGGTTTCTATCCTACACACTTAAATATACATGTAGTTATATCCTTCAGACCACTTTCTTTTCCTCTCTTTTTTACAATAACAATTACACTTTTTGGGTTTTATTGCTCCCACAGTTCTTATAACTTTTTTTTTCCTGAAGAGAAAAAAAAAAAAAAAACCCAAATGTGACAAAGCAAAACAGAGTCAGTTAGAACAGAAGGATGGACATAGTACTTGATGCAGAAACAATACCAGGTGATAAAATGGTTACCATTATGCCTCTTGCTATCTTAAAAAGAGTTGCCTATACCATCAAGTATACAGAATTGAACAAAACAGTACAGAACAAGACCAATAAAACCCACATTGGAGACCTTACAGGACTTCAAAAGAAGATAATAGTCAAATCATAATGGGCATCACAGTAAATCTTACTGCTCTCAAAGTGGTTGCCTATACCCTCAAATTTGATGCTATCAAACAAAATAGAATATAGTAAAATCAGTCAGAGCAAGATGAGGAGAGCAATACTGGGGTTCAAATCAGGTAATAGGAAAATAAAAAAGTTACTATAATATATCCCGCTATTTTTTAATTTAGTGTTTCCTTAATTAAAAAATTAAGAAAAGATAAATTAACTTAAAAAAAGGAAGAAAAGGGGGGAGATTGAGATAAAAGAGGATATAGTAACAGAACAACACAGGTCAGGACCGAACAATTTAAGCATCATTGTGTTTCACCAGCAGATAACTGACATAATAGTAGTCACCATAGTGTCTCTTTCTTTGAATTATTTGAGTATAACTTCGTATACTGTAGCATCAAACATATCAAGACAGTGTGAAGCCATTCAAGAGAAAGAAAGAATTACAGGGTATTTAGAAACAACTAACAGAAAATGAACAACGGTTTCTATATTATCTCTTTGCCTATAAAATATTTTGTTTATACTATCTCATATAGTAAAATATAGTAAGATACAACATGTTAAAACCAATGGAAACAGACGAACAACAGCTTAATGGGACTTCAAAACAAGATGATATGAAATCAGCACTAGCTATTATGATGTCTTATTTTCTTCAAAATAGCTATTCGTACTATCACAGACAATAAAATCGAACAACCCAGATTAAAACCATTCCAATTAATGAGTGAAAACATTATATGGCTTCAAATCAATAGGATTGGGAATCATGATTACCACATACTTTTATGTATTCTTATCATTTCTTATACCAGGGAAACTATTCGGTATTTATACATGTGAGTTTGATTTATTTCATTTATTAGTATGGTCTCAAGCTGCATCCATTTATTTTTAAATATCTCAATGTGATCATTCTTTATAGCTGAGTAGTACTTCATTGTATAAGAATACCACAACTTTTTTATCCATTCCTCAGTTGATGGACACTTGGGTTGTTTCCAAGATCTGGCTATTACAAATTGTGCTGCTATAAACATGGGTGCACATATATCACTGTGGTATGATGCTTTCAGTTCTTCTGGGAATATGCCTAGAAGTGGAATAGCTGGGTCAAATGGGGCTTCCAATTCCAGATTTTGGAGAAATCTCCAGACTGACCTCCACAATGGTTGCACCAGTCTATACTCCCACAAACAGTGCAGGAGAGTTCCTTTTTCCCCACAGCCTCTCCAGCATTTGTTGTTGGTTCTTTTCTTGATCTTGGCCATTCTTTCAGGAGTGAGATGAAATCTCAGTGTGGTTTTAATTTGCATTTCTCTAATGAGTAATGATAATGAACATTTTTTCATGTATTTATTTGCCATTTGTATTTCTTCATCTGAGAATTGTGTATTCATCTCAGATGCCCATTTTTGGATTGGGTCTTTGAATTTTGGGGGTCTGATTTTTTTTAATTCTTTATATGTTTTAGACAGAAGTCCTTTGTCTGAGGGGCAGTTCACTAAGACTTTTTCCCAGTTTTTGGTTTTCTTTTCACTATGCTGGAGAGTCTTTTGACGTGCAGAAACTTTTTAATAAGAGGTGATCCCATTTTTTTGACTCTGGGATGTATTTCCCATGTGGTTTGAGTCCTGTTCATGAATTCTCTACCTACTCCTATGTCTTCAAGATTTTTACCCAATTTGTCTTCCAATAGATTTAGTGTTTTTGTTTTAATATTTAGATCTTTGATCCATTTAGATTTTATTTTAGTACATGGTGATAGGCATGGGTCTAGTTTTAGTTTTCGGCATTCTGGAGAGCCAGTTTTTCCAACACCATTTATTAAAGAGACTGTCGTTCTTTCAGTGAACATGTTTGGCCCCTTTATCAAAGATAAGGTGGTTGAGTGTGCTTGTAGTTGTGGTTGTATCTTCCAATCTATTCCACTGATCTTTGGCTCTGTTTTGATTCCAGTACCATGTTGATTTTACTACAGTTGCTTTGTAGTATAACTTCAAGTCAGGGATTGTGATGCCTCTTGCCTTGCCTTTGCTGCTTAGAACTGTCCTTGCTATTCTAGGTCTCCTCTCTCTCCAGATGAATTTTAAGAGTGATTTCTCAAGATATATGAGGTATATTGATGGTGTTTTTATTGGGATTGCATTGAATCCATATAACAGTTTTGGGAGAATGGCCATTTTCACCATATTTATTTTTCCTATCCATGAGCAAGGGATGTCTTTCCATTTTCTGAGATCATCTTCACTTTCATTTTTCAGTGTATAATAATTTTCCCTGTATAGGTCTTTTACTTCTTTCATGAGAGTAATTCCTAAATATTTCATTTTTTTGGTTGTTAATGTGAAGGGTGTTGCTTCTCTTATTTCTCTCTCTGTGATTTTGTTGTTAGTGTAGAGGGATGCTATTGATTTTTGGGTATTGATTTTGTATCCAGCCACATTGCTGAATTTATTTATTATATCTAGGAGTCTTTCAATGGAGTTTTGGGGGTCTTCTATGTAGAGTATCATGTCATGTGCAAATAATGATAATTTAACTTCTTCTTTTCCTATCTTTATGCCTTTTATTTCTCTCTCTTGTCTAATTGCTCTGGCTAGTATTTCCAGTACTATATTAAATAGGAGTGGTGATAAGGGACATCCTTGTCTTGTGCCTGATTTTAAAGAAAGACCTTCAATTTTTGGCCATTTATTATGATATTTACTGTTGGTTTGTCATAGATGGCCTTTATTATATTGAGGTAATGACCATCTATTCCAGTTTTCTGCCAGCTTCTTATCATAAATGAATGTTGGACCTTATCAAAAGCTTTTTGTGCATCTATAGAAATGATCATGTGATTCTTACTCTTGGCTCTATTGATATGGGGATTACATTTATTGATTTACATATGTTGAACCATCCCTGCATGCCTGGGATGAATCCCACTTGGTCATGGTGTATGATCTTCTTGATGATTTGTTGCATCCTATTTGCCAATATTTTATTGAAGATTTTTGCATCTGTGTTCATTAGGGAGGTTGGTCTGTAGTTCTCTTTTTCAGTTGGGTCCTTCTCAGGTTTTGGTACTAGAGTAATATTTGTTTCTAGGAATGATTTAGGAAGGATTGCTTCCCTTTCAGTTTCATTGAAGAGTTTGAAGAGTGTTGGCATTAGGTCTTCTTTGTATTTCTCTTTTTTTTTTTTTTTTTTTTGTCTTTTTTGTTTTTGTCAGTACCAGGAATGGAACTCATGACTGCCTGCTTGCAAGGCAGGTGCTTATGCCACTGAGCTAAATCCCCAGCCCCCTTTCTATTTCTTATAGAATTCTGCAGTGAATCTGTCTGGGCCTGGTCTCTTCTTTGAAGGTAAGGACCTAATTACGTTTTCAATTTCATTAATAGAAATTGGGGTATTCAGCAGTTTTACATCTTCTTGACCTAGCTTTGGTACTTCATATGCTTCTAGGAATCTGTCTATTTCCTCTGTGTTATCAAACCTTTGAGAGTAGAGGTTTTTGAAATTGGTGTTGATGATCTTCTGTATTTCTATAGGGTCTGTAGTGATTTCACCTTTTTCATTCCTTGTTGCATGAATTTGAGCTTTTTCTTCCCTTTTTTAAAAATAAGATTGGCTAGTGGCTTATTGATTTTATTTATTTTTTCAAAGAACCAACTCTTCGATTTTTTTTTTTTTTTGGATTGTTTTCTTAGTCTCTATTGCTCTGATTTTTATAATTTCCTCTCTTTTTTTTGACTTTGGGCTTGACTTGCTCTTCTTTTTCTAGATGTTTGAGGTGTAACAGGTGATTTATTTTTATTCATTCTGTTTTCCTGATGTGGGAAATCAGTGCAATAAATTTTCCTCTGAGGATAGCTTTCATTGCATCCCACAGATTCCGTTAAGTTGTATTTGTGTTTTCATTTGTTTGTAGGTATTATTTAATTTCTTCTTTAATTTCCTCTGTGGCTCACTGATTACTCAAGAGTGTGTTATTCAATTTCCATGTGTTTGTGGGATTTTTGCAGTGTCTTTTATCATTAATTTCTAATTTCATAGCGATATGATCCGATAGCATGCAAGGGATAATTTCAACCCTTTTGCATTTATTTAAATATGTTCTGTGAGTTAATATATGGTCTATTTTAGAGAATGACTCATGTACTGCTGAGAAGAATGTGTATTCTATTGTTGTTGGGTGGAATACTCTGTATATGTCTATCAAGATCATTTGTTTACAGGTGTGATTCAGTTCTTTTATTTCTTTGTTGATTTTCTGTCTGGTTGATCTGTCCATTGGTGTCAATGGTGTGTTAAGATCTCCTGTTATAATTCTATTACTGCTAATTTGGTTTTTCATTTCTGTTAATACTTGTTTTATATAACTGGATGCTCTGGAATGTGGTACATATATATTTAAGATAGTTATCTCTTCCTCTTGAAGTTTTCCCCTAAGCAGTATGTAGTGACCTTCTTTATCCCTTCTGATCATTATTGGCTTGAAGTTCATATTGTTTGCAAATAGAAGAGCTACCCTCGCTTTTTTGGGGGGTTCCTCTTGCATGAAGTATTGTTTTCCATCCTTTGACTTTCAGTCTGTGAGTATCCTTTTGGGTTAGATGGGTTTCTTGTAGACAGCATATGGTTGGATATTGTTTCTTAATCCATTCTGCCAGTCTGTTTCTTTTAATTGGTGCATTGAGACCATTTACATTAATGGGTTATAACTGTTATATATTAGTTTATTATTGACATGTTATCTTTCTGCTGTTGCATCTTTATCTTTCTGTTCTGTTTAATTGTCTGCTTTGTTTAGTGGTTTTTTCCTAAATGTATCTAGGCTGTCTTTCAAAACTTTTTGCAAGGTTGGCTTGGTGATCATAAAGTTCTTCAGCTGTTCTTTGTCGTGGAAGTATCTTATTTCTCCATCGATTTTGAAGGACAGTTTTTCAGGGTACATCAGTCTAGGTTGGAAATCATTTTCCTTTTGGATCTGGAATACTTCACTCCATGCTCTTCTTGACTTTATTGTTTGTGCTGAGAAGTCTGCTGTGTTTCTGATAGGTTTTCTTTTATAGGTGATCTGTCTTTTCTTTCTGACAGCTTTTAATATTCTATTCTTTTGTTTGATTTCTGGGATGGTGATTATTATATGTCTGGGTGTAGTTTTATTTTGGTTATGGCTATTTGGAGTGCTATATGCTTCATTGATCTTGATATCAGTTTCTGATCTCATATTTGGGAAATTTTCAGCTATTACTTCTCTAAATATCCTCTTGACATCCTTTATGTTGCCCCTTTCTTTTTCATTTATCCCTATCAACCTTATATTGTTTTTCTTTACATCATCTTGCAGGTGTTGAATTGTTATTTCCTGATTTCTTGTTATTTTTAAAAGATCTTTCCTTTCCTGTTCACTGGATGCAATCTTGTCTTCGAGGTCTGAAATTCTATCTTCACATTCATTGAAGCGGTTTTTACAGCTTTCAATGGAATTTTTGATTTCCTGTATATCTCTTTGCATCTGCTTTATATATTCTGCTTGTTTCTTATATTGTTCATACAGGGATTCTATCTTTTTGTTTAGTTCCTCCAATATTTTAACTGTGTCTTCTTTAGATATGTTCAGCATCTCCTTCATTTCTTATCATTTCTTCTTTTACCTGAGAGATTATCTCTAGTTTGAATTCCTTTAAGGCTTCTCGGAGTTGCTTCTTTATTTCGGTTACTAATATTTCAGGTATATGGCATGTATTTTCTTCTATGTACATGGCTCCTAGGCTTTCTTGGGATGGGCTGGATGTTTGAGATTGCATTTTGGTCTTTCGTTTTGTCATTTTCCTATATTTCTGAGCTTCAAGTGTTGTTCCAAGCTTCCCCTGGGAGTGTTGGAAATTGGCTCTTATGTCCTGGACTCCTGGGACTCCTCTGGTAGTGTAGCTCCCTCCTTGGGCAGCAAAGCCCCTGGATTAAGAGAAGGTTGCCAGGTTCCTCTCAGGTAGACCTAAAGCCTCCTCAAGCTACACAGCTCCCCCCTGTGGCAGCGAAGCTTCTCTCGTTAGCAGGGCTGCTCCCTCCTCCAGTCAGTGGCAGTAGTGCTGGTGCTCTCCAGGCTGAAAGAAGGTCACAGACAAGGTTGGATCAGTTACTTGCAGCTTGGCCCAGTTTCCTCCTTCAGGTGGGGCAGCTGCCATGTGCCCTCCAGGTGAGAGTGGGTGGTCAGCAATGCTGGAATGGGATCCCATGGTGGTGTGCCCTCTGGGTGAGAGAGGGTGGTGGGCAAGGCTAGAACAGGGTCCCAAGGCTCGGCCCAGCTCATTCTTCCCGGCAGGTAGCTGGGGCGTGGCCCCCAGGCGAGAGAGAGCAGTTTGTCAGGCTCGCGTGTGGATATAGTTTGAAGGACAGGCACCAGGGCTTGCTGATAGATTGCACCTGGGGAATAGAAGAAAAGAAGCACACCTGCATTGTGTCTAAGGCCTGGGTTTGAACAAATGAGTCCATGGTTTTGTCACTTCTTGAGCTAGAAGATGAACAAAGGGTCCTATTGAAGTCAGGTATGATGGTGCACACCTGAAGGCTCAGCTGCTCAGGAGGTTGAAGCAGGAGGATCACAAGATCAAGACCATCCCAAGCTATTTAGCAAGGTACTGCTTCAAAATAAAATTCAGAAAACATAAAATAAAGACTAGAGATATAGATTGGAGGATTAGAGTACTTAGCCTAGCACTGGAGACCCAGGGTTCAATCCCAACTATACAAAAAATAAAGTTAAAATATTTCCACTTAGAAACTTCTACATATATGCTCCAATATCCCTTGGCCTGATATCTTTTTCCAGTTATGGCTTTATCTTTTTCTGTACCTTCTCATTGAATTTGTTAAAAGTCTACAACAGTGAAGGCAAACTTTTTACAAAGTGCTCAGACTTCAACCCCAAACCCATTTATTTATTGCAAAGTGCCAAAACTGCAATTAAACCAGGATATTGAAGTTTTAACTTAGAAAAAAAATAACTCATACATTTACATCTTCTGTCTTAAAAGTAAAACATGTGCGCCATGGATTCATCACCACTTTTTGTCATACATTGGTTCCATTTCTTCCATCTCTGCCCCCTCCTTAGTCCTTGCATCCCTAAAATCCAATCTGTGGTAACATCTCTGTGTCACTGATGCAGAGAACACAAATTAATCTCAGGGTTTGAGGCTATTGTATTGGTTGGTGTTTTAGTCACTTTTCTCTCACCATTGCTGAGACAAAATAACCCGACTCTTAAATTTAAAGGGAGGAAAATTTTATTTCGCTCACCGTTTGTAGAGGTTTCAGTCCATAACTGACTCATTCTAAGGCAGAGTAGTATTGCAGAAGGGAAATAGTTCATGTCAGGCAGAAGACAGAAAAAGCAAGCAGGGCAGTGACCTTACAGTGTCTTTCTGTTCCTTTTCTCTTATTCAAACTATTCAGGGTGGGTAACACTCACATCCTTCATCCTAGTGCCCTTGAGCCTAGCATTGCACGGTGAATCAGTCCCAGTGTCACATGCTCTAGATCCAACCACCCCTGAAAAAGCCCCACCCTATGACTGCAACCACCCATTACTACCCTTCTGAAGGGTTGCTCTAGTCACCTGGCAGTGTGGCAACTCACTTGCATCATCACCATTTTTTACCTCACCTTGTGGGTGTAAGGTCACACCCAGATCTGATGTCTTGGCTTCTGGCAAGTTTCTCTCTTCCACTTCTCCCAGCCTTGGTTGTGGATGTAAACACCATTTCATGACAAGGATACTGTCTTCTTTAAACAGGTAGCATGAGGTTGGAGCTGGTGGGAATCAGTCTCAGGTTTCAGATTACCTTTGTTCTGCCTATCCATCTCTCCTTCCTGACCACTGGGGTAGCCGAACCCAAGTGATTTTTCACTTGACCCCAGGCAAGCAACGTTCTACATGGACTCCTTCCCAGCTTCCGCGATATTTCCACAGAGATCCTGCTTTTCTGATCAGGATCAGAACTATGTACCTTATCTACCCAGGAGACATTTATCCTCCTCTTCCTCCTCCTCCTCGTTTTCTATCTTTTCCTCTTCCTCTTCTTCCTCCTACTCCTCTTCTTTCTTTTCATCTTGCTTTTATTTCACTTACTTTTACAAAACAATTATTTTAAACTTTATTACAAAACATTTTAGAAAGATGCATAAACAACACACAGGGCATAGGAATAATATTCCTTTACTACAAAGGCATCCATGTAAACAAGGCTTTGGGTGACAGGTAGCATACATGGTACACATATTCACCACCAAGAAAATCAAGGTCAACCATATGTATTGTAGCCAAGTCGATATTGTTAGTAGCGGTAAGTGATTTGCTTGATCTGTTATTGTTTTCTCCCCTCAAGCAGTTATTAGAGGCTCCCCCAGAGGTTCTAGAAACATTAGGGATAGCATCCACCCTGACAGGCTAGAACTTCAACAACTAAAAGCAATAAATAATAATAGTTTCTTGACACATCAATAAAAAAGGTGCCCTTGAGAAACAATTATTTCTGAACCTTTTACAGAGGACAATAAAGTTGAGTTTGACATAAAAGACCTTTATTGCTTGGTGAGACCTTGGTTACTTGTGCTGGACTGGGTGTAAGGAAATACTCAGATGAACTGGGAACTC
This sequence comes from Cavia porcellus, assembly GCF_034190915.1. Lineage (NCBI taxonomy): Eukaryota > Metazoa > Chordata > Mammalia > Rodentia > Caviidae > Cavia > Cavia porcellus. Next base: position 17,538,423 of record NW_026947505.1, read on the forward strand.
ATTAGTTCATTTACTTGATTTAATCTGGTAATTCATTAATTCATCTAGTCATGAAGCATTTACTTAATAAATGCCTCGCATATCTCTTTCAGGCTCTGATCTAGCAGCTGGTCATGAAAAACAAAAAGAGACGGGAAGTGACTAAAGAACTGCCCTGGACAGCTAAGGTGAAAGGTATATTGTGACAAAACATTTGCATGATCCAAGAGTATTTCTGAATGAAGAAAGAAGAAAAGAGAAAGAAGAGAAGAAGGAAGAAGAAGAGAAAAGAAAGGAAGAGGAAGAAAGGAGGAAAGAGACGAAGAGGAAGAGGTCAAGACATTCATGCGGCCATTCACTCATTCCCGTCATTTACTGAATGTGCAGGGTGTACCCATTACTGGCGCAGGAAGGGCCACTAAGATAGTTCTTGATTTTCAAACCCAACTTACAGCTCAGCAGCTTGCTTCCTCCGGGGACTCTGGGGCCTGGAAAGATGACGTGGGCTCTTTTCTGCTGGGTCCACATGACATGGCCATTTTTTAAGAACCTGAACCCATTTTTTTGTGAATTCTCAACTTGGGCATGTTACTGTTTTGTTTTTTTTTTTTTTTTTTTTTTTTTTTTTTTTTGGTCTTTTTCTTTTTTATCGGTACTGGGGAGTTACTGTTTTTTAATGATTTGATTTTGGTTGAGATTTTGGGTCAGAGTTCAGTATGACAGTGCTGTTTTTCTCATCAGTGCTTACTTGAAGATGCGCTTAATTTTAATTTGTCTCATTATTGCTAACATGAAGTCAAATGACTTTTTAAGGTGGCACCTGCTGGATTTCCACCTCTGTCTCCTTTGAATTCTGTAGCCAACCTGGCGATATTATAAAATCGTATGCACACTCTATTATTTTACCTAATGATTTTAAATATATGACAATGTTTACTGTAGAATTCACAAAAGAGTGATTTAAAATCTCTTCAGCCTTTTTACATTTATTTTGTTTTTTTTTTTTTAAGTTAAAAATACCTTAATTTTTTTTCTGATGCCTGCCACTATCACAATTTTCCAGGCCATATACCTGATGCAATGAAAAGACAAAGACAAGGCTACAGCAGATGAAAGACCTCAGGTCTTAGACAGTCCTGACCAGTGGTGGAAATGGTGGATACGGTAGCGGAAGGTTTTAAAAAAACATTGACTTTTGGCGGTGCTGGGCTCAAGCCCAGGACTTTGCACACGCTACACTGTTGGCCCTCCATGCGACATTTACTAAGCACCACTTCATTTTGTTTTGAACCGAGTGTTTCATGCTCCTCACTTTGCTTTTTGTTGTGTTATTAGCATGCATTCTTGGACTTTGCTTGTGGGATGCCGCATATTACAACCCATTAACTCCCGCCTCATGAGAATCCTTACTGTGTCAACCAGCTTCCCATCAACCTCTTACGTATCTTTTAAGATAGTTAACTTTTAAAATATTCATAATTTTGTTGTATAACAAACAGAATATTTTAGTGTCACTTTAATGTGATATGCCATTATGTCATACATTTTGTGTATCTATTTTGTATTCACCAATCTTGCTATACCCAACTATCAATTTTCATCATTTTTATCCAGGTTATTTTGGATTTTCAGTTTACCCAGTCATATTGTTTGATAATGGCAGTGCTGTCTCTTTTTGTAAGACTCATCTCTTTCATTTCATTCTTCGAGTGGTGCTAACAGGCATTCTCACTTCTTCCCCAGTGTTAAAGTGAAAGATCTTAACGTTGCATCATTCAGAATGTTTGCAGTAGGGTTTGGAGGTACCCACACTTGGATTAATGAATTTCATGTTTACTATTAATTTGCTAAGACAGTATTTTTTTTGAAAAAAAAGAATGGATGCTGAATTCAATTAAATGCTTTCTGAATCTTTTGAAACAACCACATGATTTCCAACCTTCATTCTATTACTTATGATAAACTGTATCAATATTGACAATTATGATACTATCTTTGTAATGATTTTTGTTATTGTTTTTTGCAAGGTCTTGTTATGTAACCCAGGCTGGGCTCAAATTCACAATGACCTTCCTGTCTCAGCCTCCTGAGTGCTGAGATTATAGGCATATGCTACCATGTCCATCTCACTTTCCCAAAACTTTTGCAAATATATTCATGAGAAAAATTGACCTTTAATTTTCCTTTTTGGTAGTACACTTGTCAGATCTTTATATAAAGGTTATGTTAACTTACTAAAATGATTTGAAATGTGTTTTCTTTTACTTATGCAAATCTATGTGTAGGACTGAACCAATTTCTTCTGGAAACATTTATTTGATAACACTCACAATTGGAGTCACATGGATCTTGAGACTTTATGTGTGTGTGAAAAGATTTTTGCTAATTTAAATTCCTTAAATGTTATGAAGTGGTTTTTCTATTTCTTTTCTAGCCAAATTTAGTAAGATGAATTTTTTTCTAGATAGTTATGTATTTGCATATTTTTTATTTTTTAAAATTTTATTTAAAGAAAAAAGCAAAACAGAAAAAAGCGTAGAAATAATACAGAATTTAAAAAATAAACAGTAAAAAATCACTAGTTGATAAATTACATATTGTTCTCTTAGAAATAGTTGTTCAAGTTACAAAATTGAAGCATACAAAATGGACATTCAAACAGTGAGGCTGCAAACAATTCTGTTCAGTGATCCAACAAAAACTTAGTAATATGGCTATCTTACACACTTAAACATGCATGCAGTTATATCCTTTAGAGCACTTTCTCTTCCTCCCTTGGCTTTTTAAGTCGATTATCTGTTTAGTTATATCATGTTTCAGCTTTCTCAATACCTTACTGATCTTTTTTGTTGTTGTTGTTATTTCCTTTTAGTCACCTTATATAATTCTGTTGTTTTGTTTTTTGAGTTTCTCTTCATCCATGCCCATGGATCAGCTTTGGTGGAACTGGGAGTTCTTGAAGGTTTTTTGTTACCTTGTTTTTTCGTGTTCTATTGTTTTTGTTGTTGTCTAGTTGGTTTTTTTTTATTTTGAAGGTAGTGAACTACAACAGAACAAGACAGAACACAGCCAAGTGAGACAATGCGGTGAAATTGCCACAGAACGTCACAACATGTTCCAGGATAACAGTTATAGGTGCCATAGTATATCTTATTATCTTCACAGTAGTTGTTCTTTCAATAAGGTATAGCAAAGTCAAACCAAATGCAGAACTTATCAAAACATAATATTGAATAGAGCAATACAATTAATCAGAACAAAGCAACATAGAGATAAGGAAATCTCCCCATATGCTATATTGCACATGGTCAACCTCCCAGGAGATGCTCAGACCTCTGGCTCCCATTTGCTAGTGGGGGTGAAGTGGATGGGCAGTTTGATTCTCAGCCCGCGCACAGGTAGCTCATGGCTGCTTACCAGGGAGGCGAGCTGGTTGCTTGGTTTCCTAGCGCCCTAAGCTCCAACATGGCATGGATCTCAGGAGTCACTGGCTGATTCTCCCTCTGGGGCAACCACCGCTTGCCCTAGCCGTGGCTGTTTACCAGGCAGGCCTGCATAAAATTTCAAATATACTACATTGGTAAAAGCTGTTTCTACTTTAATTTTCTTTCTTTTTTGTTCTGCAGATTGAATGCATGACCTGGCACTTGCCTGGCAGGCATTTGTACCACTGAGCTAAACCCCCAGCCTCCTGTACTTTAATTTTCTAAATGATTCCATTAACGTCTCTTCCCTTATTTCTGCTAGTGGTTACTTTTTAGTTCTCATCCTCCCCTTCCTTAGGTACATACACATGTAAACACTCATTCCAGAGTTTAAGAAAGTAAACTTTCTCCTTCTCTTTTCCTTCCTTCCTTTCTCCTCTCTCTCTCTCTCCCTCTTTTTCCTGGAAATTGAACCAAAGGCCTTCCTACTGGGTTGCATAACCAGTTCTTCTTATTTCCTGTTTTATATTTTCAAACAGGATCTTGGTAAGTCACCAACTCGCCCATTTTGAGCTTGAGCTTGTGATCCTTCTGCCTCAGCCTCCTGGAGCACTGGGATTGCAGATCGGTGCCTCCATGGCTGGCTTATAAAACTTCTAAAGAGTTGACATTGTTCAGAGTTGCTTTCTGTTATATGCTTTCTATTTAATTCATTCCTATTCATATATTTATTTCTTCTTCTCTATTATTTAAAGTTGTTCTGTTGGTATCTGTCTAATTGCAGCGAATGCTTATTATATTAAGTTTCAGTTCTTTTCAAATATACACGTCTCCATGGAGTGCTGTAACTGTATCCCACCAGGTTAGTTAGAATTGATTCACAGGTTGGTCAGAAATGGGATTCCTTAATTTATAAGCACAGAACTGTTTTAGTTACCTTTAAAAATAGTTTAACTGAATGTGATCAGAAGATGTGCTTTATATTACTTCAGCCATTTGAAATATGATGACATTTAATATATGGCCAAGTTTTGAAAACTATTTCATTTGTACTTCAAAGCTATGTATTCAACAGTGGTTGAATTTGTTGCTTTTACCAGCTGTATTAATTTTATTTTTCAAACATTACATAATCTTACAAATTTCAAATCCTAAACAATTTATGTAATGTTATCTGTTTCTTTAATAATTGCTAAGTGTGTTAAAATCTCTAATTATAGTTGATTTATCTATTTCTTTTTATTTCATTTAACTAAAGTTTGAAGAATAAAATTTGAAGTTATATTTTTAAATGAACACAACTACAACACTGTTGTATTTTCTTGTGAGGTGAAACTTCTTAACACAGAGTAATTATCTTTTCTATAGCAATGTACTTTGCCTAAAAATATTTTGTCTCTATAGTATTCTTTTTGCCCCTTTATTTTCAATTTTTTATATACATTTATTTGAGTTATGTTTGTTACAAATATTATACCACTGCATTTTTATTTTCTGTGATTATCTTTGCCCTTTATTAGTTCATTTAGTCTATCTAAATTAACCATAAACACTGTAGGGTTATCTGCTCTGAATTTAGCATCTTATTTTGTACTTTTTATTTGCTCCAATTATTCTTTTCTATTTATTATTTTCACTTTTCTTGTGAATTGTTTTTGTGTGTAAGTCACTATATGCTTTTAAATTACTTGGGTGAGTTTATATACTTTTTATGTTTTAATGATTAATCTAAAAATTACACATCATACGTACTTAAAATCAAAAAAGACTAAAAATAATCATGCGTTTTACTTTTTACAGGATCCTTGGGGCATTTTAACCTCAATTTACATCCTCCTGATTTAGTTTTTAGGTGTTATTTATTTTGTATTTTATATATTGTTCTATAACAAAATCTAAAATGAACCAGAAAATTGTAATGCCCTCAATAAGCCCTTGATATGGCAATTTTACCTTCAGAGGAAGAATAGTTAAAAGGGGATGTGGGAAAATGGAGAAAGGGAGGAAAAGGAAGAGATTAGAAGGACAAAGGAGGATCACACAAACTTTGGGAAACTGGTGCAGAAGACACGAGGGAGAGAAGGAAGAGATAAAAATAAGAACAGAACAACAACAACAACAACAACAGCTGGAAACCATGTTCATACTCGTAAAAACAAGATCAAAAAATGAAGAAATAATAAGAGAAACAAAAACAAGAAGGAAAGGAAAAAGAAAAGAAAACTGTCCACTTCAAGGTAAGTCTCTGCTCCCACTGGTAGACAGCGTGGACAGACAGAGCGCAGATCCTCTTCAATCAAGCCTAGCAAGCAGCAGCGCCTCCAGGACGGGGCAGTGGATGATCCCAGGCCTGCAAGCCCATTTCCTCTGCAGTTCTGGCTGGCCTCTGGCTGCGAGGCTGGAGCCAGAGCAGTGCAGCCCACAGCAGTATTTCCCAGGCCCCTGCAGGGCTGAACTCTGCTGGGAGCCGCTAGATGGAGCCAGCAGCTGCTTGGAGTTCCCCACTCAGTTGGCCGTTCTTGGAAGTGGCTTCTGGCCAATGCCCTCTCCTGTGGAACGTCCAAATGGAGACATCACAACAGCCACTTTAGACTGTTGTGTCCCCCAGCTGCTCCACTGTTCTCCATGGAGGCCTCTCGGCAATCACTGGGCATCGATGGCAGGTCCAAGCCATTCTTCCCAGGCAATGAGTCCGGATCAGGGAGAAAGCTCTGCCCACCACCTCCTTCTGCTTTGTTGAAGTTTCTCTCTTTGCTGTCTGAGCATTTTCATTCTCATTTCAGATTGTCCCTGGGTCCCAAAGCCTGACTTCTCTCCTTCTCTTCTTCACGGTCCTATATTCCAGTGTCTGGACACCAAGTCTTGGAGAGGCTCTTCCTTTCCTGTTTGCCACTCTGCCATCTTCTCAGAAGTTCTTTTTTAAACTGTTACAGTTCCATTATTTCTGCTATTTTATGCTGTCCATTTCCATTCAGCTTTACTTGCATATTTAACTTTTCTGAACTTTTCATTCTCTTCAGCATCTAGATCTACTTTCCTCCAGTTGAAGTACATCTGTTAGAATTTTCTTTAGTGACCATCTAATACTTACTTTGTAATTATCCTAAAAATGTCATTACTTTGACCTAAGTTTTAAAATTATGTCTTCTTTTGGCCTAAGTTAGAAGTCACTTTTTGCAGTTTATTGAAATACCAGTGCATTTCCTGGTTTTGTGTTTCTTTGTTCCTACTGAAAAATCAGTCAAAACTTCATATCCACCCAGAACTTCAAAATGTGACTGTATCTGGAAAGACCATTTTTGCAGATGTGATTGCTTAAAGATCTCAGGGAAAAGTCACCCTGGATTTAGAGTGGGCTCTGCATGGAGGTCTTTGCCTCTAAGGAGGGGAGCAGAGGCTTCACAGAGGCACGGAGAGGAGGTCACGGAGAGTGGGAGGCAGAGATGGGAATGACCCAACCACAAACCACACACTAGCCAGGCTTGCCAGCAATCACCACTGGCCAAGGCAGAGGCCTGGTCAGGTTTTCCCTAGGTGCCTCCCGAAGCATGGGCCTGCCAGCATTTGAGTGCAGAATCCTGGCATTCAGTAGATACGAGACAGTAAGTTTCTGTCACATTTTGTGCTAACTGTTATAGCAAAACACTAGCAAGATGATGTACATGTTGATACTGGGATGGAAGAGGTGGCTACAACACATACTTAAAGAGATGTTCTAAAATACTACAATCAGATACTGAAAACTACAGGCTGGGTAGTGGAAAGAGAATGAAAGCATTTTAAGGTGTTTTTTTTGTTTGTTTGTTTTGTTTTTTGTAGTACTGGGGATTGAACTCACGATCGTGCCCTTGCTAGGCAGGCACTATAAATCCCCAGCCCATTATAAGGTGTTTTATTTAAAGTATAATAGACTTCTTTGAATTGATTGTTGCTAGACATAGGAATGTTGTGAAATATCAGAGAGAGAGGAAAAATATGCTGTTGGAAACCAGGCAAAAAGCAGCCCTAGTTATAAAGTACAGAAAAGCATACTATGAATATAAAGAAATCAGAACTTGTAAGTGATGAAATTGGATATTTAACTGAGAAAGTTTCCAAGCAAAGGGTAGAAGGTGCAGCCTGTTCGCTTGTTGTTTACTATAAAAAGCAGTAGAATAGAATCTTAGTGGAAACCAGACATAAAGATGGGATAAGAAGGATCCATGGGAAATAATCATGTCTAATAGTGTGACCCATCTTGATATATATGGGAAGGCCACAAGGTTTTTGAGAATGTTGTATATATGGAAACACTGCCAGCTTAGACAGAGAGGGACAGAGATTGAACAATGTGAAGGCACGTGGCTGAATTTCTGAGATTCTGTGGGCAGGATATAGCTGAAGACCTGTACACTACAAATATGTGCACCCCTTAAAAGAGATTCTAACAATGCAGCTCTGGGTGCAGAGGCAGCGGCCAAAGAAGTGGACCTAGATCTCTGAAGGCCCAGAGGGTAGACTGAGGCACACCCACAGCCATAGACATTGAAGGCTAACAGATTTTGCCTGTTAAGAGCTTGTTGGGATCAGAGACACATTTATCCCTTTTACTTTCTTCCCTGGAAATTGCAAAAGCCCGTCTCATCCTCCTCTCTGGTAGGCAGATAATTTATTTTCTAAGTCACACATTCACAGAAGGGGAGTCATTTGGCCCTTGAGTGGATCACCCTCATCATCTCACTCACCACTCATTTGGAGGATTATATTGGGGGCTTCTAAAATATGATGAGATTTAGGATTTAGAGGTGGTGCTGGAAAAAGTTAAGGTTGGGGGTGATGAAGTGGGTACATTTTGCACATGGAAAGGACATAAATGTGGGAACCCAGGACGGCTGCTGTGGGCTGAGCAGTGTTGCTTCAAAATGCTTGCCCATCTGGAACCTCGGAGTGTGATCGTATTTGGAAATATCCACATAAAAGAATGACTTGAGACTGGATACACATTTTACAATGAAATTATCCTGGATGTAGGTTGGGTGAAACCTAGAGATTTTGTGTAATTATACGAGGAGTGGACACAGAAAATACAGAGACAATGCCACATGATATCGGGCGGCCAGTGATCCTGAGAAGCTGGGACGGAGGCACAGACTGGAATCTCCCCAATGTTATTATTATTGTTGTTGTTGATGATGATGTTGTCTTGGACTTTTGTCTTCCAGGGCTGTGAGAATAAACATCTGTTCTTTTAAGTCACCTACTTTATAGCCATTTGTTAATGACAGCCTGAGAAACTGGGACACTATCTTTCATCTTTCCAATTTCTTTAAGAGTTATTTTGCTCTGTTTCTGATGCTCTGCGGCTCCCCTGTGATACATCCGAGTGTGAGTTTCTGATTTATCCTACTAGGAATTCATTTGGTTTCTTGGATCTCTTAGGGTTCCTATTTTCTATTTGATTTTGGCCTGAAAATTCCTTGTTTACTTTTGGCTTTTCAGTGCATTAGAGGTACATTATAAAAATTACCTTTCTAGATGTTCTGATGGTTTTCAGTGGAAGAAGAGCTGTAATTAGCCTTGCCTGGTTTTCCTAAGAAGAGAAGTCACTGCCAAAACGTTTTTTTAATAACTCTATTGGGTCACAACAGTACTTTGCCTGATGCTTTCTCATGGCCCCTTCTTATGCTGAGAATCACATCCCAAGTCCTGTACCTGCCCCTGAGACCCCACCTGGGTCAGGCTTTTCTTGGTCCTCCTGGGATATCCTGTCCCACGCAAGCTCACCTCCATGCCATGCTATTACAATTGTTTCCACTGTAGGGGATGACTTCTCTCTTCTCTGTTACTGCTTCCAAACCAAATCGTAGTCATAGTTCACTTTTAAATATTAAGTCAGAGATACAAGAGGCATCACTGAAGGACTTAATGACTTTGAAGGGAAATATTTCAAGCCAAAAGAGTTATTCCTCTATCTCTCATATCTCTCCATGAAAGGATATCTATTTCTACATCACTCAGTGTGTTAAGTATTAATTAAGCATCTATGAATATCAAGTATTATAGAATAAGAAGTGTTCGAATGGGAGTAAGACACGATCGGTTTACTTTAGGGACTTATAGTTTGGTAACAAAGACAGATGGTAAGAATATAATTTTCATATCTTTTTGTTAGATAAAGGCATGCAGAAAGTTAATCCAAGAGAGGAGAGTTTAACCAAGGTTGAGATTCCCCAGAGGGTTTTCTCAGTACCTTTGCTGAGTTTGTCTGTGATTTTAATGTAGCTACAGTTTAGGGAAAATTTGCCTTGATGGAACTTGGGTAGCAGAAAAGTAATTTTATCCAAATATCATAAGATTTCTAGATTTCATTAAACCATGAAATGTGTATCCTAGAGGAGGGGTGCATGTGTGGCAGATGAATAGATTTAGAGCTGTACATGCAAACAGTCCACTGGCAAAGTGACTGAAATGTGTTAAACTTTGCCAATGGTAAGTGCTCCCAGTTCTTCTTCTTAATAGTTATATTATCCAAGGATATCTTTTATCTTACTCCATACTATTTTTAAATATGGCATTTAAAAACCTTCCAAGAACCTATAGTTATTTTTAATTCAACCATTATGGTATTTGTTTCAAAATATCTTGTAGTTTCAATAAAAACTCAATATTTGATTGTTAAAAGAAAAAAAGGTAACTTTAGAGGTAAAAACAGTTTGACCATCAGCAAGAACATAATCATTTCTAGTGTCTACTTTGGTCTTTTCTTTTCGCCCACAATAGCTACCAAACAGTGCTCCACCGTCTCAAAGGAGTAACTGGTACAATGCATCGCGGGGTCTATGCCTTGGGAGGGGATTGTGACTCCCCTCCAGCTGTCTTGAGAGGGGAGAAGACAATCTTCAGACTGTGCACTGGAGACCCCGGGGAGCACCCAGAATGTCTCCAATGCTGCAATCCTAAGGAATCGATCCCACTCTTTGACTTCCAGGAGTGTATGTTCTGAGGACCGCTTGTCTTCAGTGTTTTCCCGCATAGCTCATTTTATAGTCTCTCCTCTCACTCCTTATAAAAGAAAAAATAAGTGACTCATTTTTCCTGAGTCGGATTTTACAGTGTCATATTCTTCTCAGGGGGGAAAAGTGCTTCCAAGAAGATCATAAAAAGAGGAGGGTCATCTCAAATATGATATTGATGACCGCAGTGAGAAAGTGAATAACTCAAACGATTAACCAGCAGATCCATCTTATTTAAAATTTTCCTCTTTAATATTTTTAAATCCAAAACAGATGATCTGAAAGACTTCTTAACCAATAGATTAAGTAGTTTTTGTTCATAAATCACTCTGGAATTTTTGTTATGCAATTCAGAAGGAGTTCAAAGAACTGAGTAACAGGGCCACAACAAATTCTGTGTAGTTCATCTAGTTATTTAGATGACATGTGTTTTTTACTGTTTACATTTACTAAAAAAGGAAAATGAAAACTTTAACTTTAATTTGAGTAATACACATTTGTACACATATGCAGTCCCATTTTTCTCATTAAAAGGGGCATTGCCACCATTTAAGATACTTAATGTGTATTTATCAAAGTTTTACTAAGAGGTGTTTTGATCAGTTGTGCACTAATAATGTTGATAACTCAATCCAGGTGGAATTTTTAACACTTAGAGCCTCATGCTCACAAAATCCAACAAATTTCAAATTATATGGAGAAAGTATTAGACAATAAAAGATTTTCAAACATAAAAATATATTACAAATAGAAGACATAGATTGGAATTTTGTGTGAAAGGAGAAAATTAAAAGACTTTAAAATTCCTATTGTTAAGGAAAAGATTGCATATATATGTATGTATATGCTTGCACACATATATAAAACATTTGCATGGATACATATAATTGCCAAAATTGTATATTAAAATGTCAATATCCTTACTATATGGATATTACATTTTTAAGAACTTAATATGGAGCAATAAAAATAATATATGGCAATTATTATAGCCAGTATTATAAGCTCTGCATTTAAAAAATCTTACTATGGCCAATGTAAGAAAAATATTTGAAAGGATACATGGTTTTTGTCTCCAGCAATGGAGGAGCCCGAGCAAAAACCTAGAGGTCCCTGGTGTCCTGACAAACTCCAGGCCTCACCTTGAGAAAACCAAGCTTTCTGGTGCCAGCACTAAATGCTGCGTACAGATGAGAATCCTGTCTCCCATGTGCAGCATGCAAAACCCTTCTCTTGGTGAATAAAGTATTTGTACTTTGTTTTTTAGATCATGCAAGAGCTTCCAGGAAAAAACAAAGAGGTGAAGGAATTACTTATTCATCGAGGTGGGATTACAATCCTACTCATGGCATCTGTCTATTTCTGTGACTGACAGGAAGAAAAAAGATGATACGTTCTTTAAAGGTATCCTACTATTCCAGGCTAAAAAGATTTAGTACTACAAACAGTTTGATGCTTTAATGTTTAATACTAGAAATATTTTTGTAACACAGGTAAGGCTCCATATAACTTGAGGTTTAAAAACAAATACAAACTTTAAGTGGAACAAAGAGCTATTTGTAGTTTTGGTTGACTAATAAATATATTATTTACATTTATGGGTATGGCTTGGTAGTGACTCTATTAGCTGGCCAGTAAAAGAATGTACAACCAAATTAAGCGAACGCCCTTGACTTATATATGTTGGTAGAGGAATAAAAATTTTATTTCAATCCGATGACTTTATATTTGCAATGAAAAGGTCTTAGTTTTACAAACAGGATACAAAGTAAATAGAACAGACATTTGATACAATGCCCTAATCCTAACTGTTGGTAACACATTTTAAATCTTTTAGTTCTACCCAAGCTTGCAGGTTGATTTCTAGAATCACGTAGGTTTCAAGTTTTCCTTTAAGAAGCTTCACTTTTCTTTCTTAATCATGCTAAAAATGAAGGAATGATCTGAACTTATTTAGAGCAGATTGCCAATAAATATTTGAATATTATAATCAGCCAAATCTTGCTTGGCCACCCGACTGTCCAGTGTATTTGTTACAGATGTGTATGGATTTTTCAGAAGCATTTAAAATTTTATTTCTATCATCAAAAAGCGCATAATACAGTATGGTAATAATGCTTACAACCCCATGAAGTCAGATCTAAAAATCTGAGTTTGAAATGACAGTGTTTATTTATTCAGTTCAATATACATGTTAACCTATAGGCATACAGAAGATACATGCATCTTTATTAAAAAGATATGCTATTTTGAAGATGCACATACACATACCTTCATTAAAAACTGTATTATAACAAATTATCACCTCTATGGCTCCAGGCTGTTGACAGCCAGCTGGTTCCACTGCCAGGCAGTACAGAGCGATAACCCATCCTGCAGATGATCTGTGTGCAAATTAGCAGCCTGAAATAGAGACTGTGGGACCTTCCATGGTGGGCACGTCCAGTCAGACCTGCTGGGTCACATTCTTGCTAGCACAGTGCTTTTCGAGGTGTGCTCCAGTGTCCTCAGCACATTGCTTATTGTGGGTCTACAAAGACAAATACTGAAACTGAGCCTCAGAGTGGGTCTGGTGACGCATGCCTGTAATTCTAGTTCTCCAGGAGGCCGAGGCAGGAGGATCACAAGTTTGAGCCCAATTTGAGCAGTTTTGAGACTTAGCAAGACTTGAGTTCAATTCCCAATACTTACAGGGGCCAAAAAGGGAAATTGAGTATTGAGGTTAGAGAGACGCTGAATACCCATGAATAGTCTGTTTTCTCACCTCACACAGCAGAGCACAGGACAGTTCAAGTGTTCTTAAAATCAAGAGATGAGTCCCACATGGATCCAACCCCAGGGACGCTAAGGTGCTGACTAATTTTGCACATCAGGGCCTACACCACATTTCAAGGTTAATTTGCCAACTAATTCAAAGTTTTAAATCTCAAAGTTATTTCTCTCATTAAAACTAATTTAAATTTGTCATTATACGGAAGACATTGTTGGATTTGATCTCCGATAAAACCTAAATTTTGAATGCACAGCCCCACTCTTTGCATTTTGGATAAAGTTAGAAGCGAGTATCCTGGGTTGTTATGACTTTGAAGTCACCTCTGCCTTTCCTATCATTGTAGTACTGTGAGACTTCTATTTCTTCTATGAATTGTTATTAAAACAAAGTTAAATAAATTAGCAAGCAAGATGCAAAGTTATTTGTCATATTACAAACTGTGTGTGGTTAAAATACGTACTAATGTTTAAGTTGGGAAATTCTTTCCACGCATATTTTTGTTTAGTTATAAATATGAAATGACAAAAAGTTCAAGTAAAATAGTTATTTTCTGTTTTAGTTGTCCATATACATACTTTCACAAAACGTGGACAATTTTTACAATTTTTTAGCGTTATATCTATTGCAAATATATTAATTAAAATAGAATGTTATGTGTATTAAATCTAATAATACAAGCTGGAACTAAACTTTGTATGTCTTTTAATTTGTTTAATCTGATTTCTTTGTTTCTTTTTTTAAATTGATATTGGGGATAGAACTCATAACCTCATGCTTACTAGGCAAGTGCATGAACAGCTAAGTTAAATCCCTGGCCCTTTAATCTGATTTCTAGCAAATCACTTTTATTTGTGCTTCCCAAAAGTACTAGTTCATGACAAAAATATACACACAAAATTGGTTCTTAGTCTCAGATGATTTGAAAATCATTGAACTAGGAGACTTTCTGGCCTGTTCTATAAAACAAGAACGCCAATACTTTTTGAAAGATATTGTATAATGAAATAAAATCATGAGTATAATATTCTTAATAGCTGTTGGATAAATACAAACTGCTACTACATGTACATTTAGAGTTTTTTTAAAGATCAGGTCTTGCTATGTGTCCCAGACTGGGCCTGGATCATAGGAGATTTCTCTGCCTCAGCATCTTGAGTGGTTGGAAGATACAAGCACATGATGCTTTGCCTAGCTCCACTTAGACATTTTAGTAATGACATTTTTCTTCTATGAGGTCATGTACCATTCTGCATTCTTTATATGTGCTAGTCCATTCAAACATCTAAGTCCTATGAAATGAGCACTATTTTTAGCTTCGTTTGATAGGAAAAGACTGCAAGTTCCTGGTAACGGTAAGATTTTACTAGGTGATGCTGTGTTAACAAAGAACTCCAACTTTGGCTGCTTACGCCAAATATGTTTCTTACTTGTTTTGTGTTTCGGTGGTTGTATATCACTTACCTTCGCTCTTCTCTGTGAGTATTCTTATTCTAAGTCAGAGATTGCAGGTCTAGTCACCTCTTTGTAGGAACATACCATTTTCTTCAGTGATGGAGAAAACTCACGACAACAGCTCATGAAGCAGCCTGTTGAAGGAAGCACACAGTGTTCACTGATTGGCAATGAGCCGTGGTCAAGTGTGGAAATGCATATGAGATACGACTGAAAAATATGGTGAATGTTTAGCATTTTAAAAATTAGTGCAGCTGGATTTGGTGGTGTATGCCTGTAATCCCAGCACTCAAGAGGCTGAGGCAGGGGGATCACCATGAGTTCAAGGCCAGTCTAGCTTCCATAAGCAAGTTCAAGGCCAGTTTGAATAACATAGTGTGACTGTATCTAAAAAGTATAAATAAAAATAAAACTTTCTGTTAAAGTCACATTCACAATTAACCCCCCTCCCCCAAATTTCTCTCCTAGGTGTGAACACACAACCCATCGTTCTTGCCATTTTCTGAAGCAGTTCTGGAAATCCTCTTTCTGGAGTGTCTTCGCGTCTTCCTGGCTGCCATGATGTCCTTAATCAATTCAAAATAGTCAGCTTTCTTAGTCATTTTGACTTTGGGGAAAAGCCACAGGTACATGGTGCCAGATCCGCTGAAGAAAGTGCACAAACTGTGAAGCCAGCAGCTTGCCTCTCTGTTGGATGGCATTGGGCAGCAGTGTTCACTGTATTTTGCTTTTTAATCACACCACACAATGACACTCATGAAAGAGGATGTCCAGAAAGGCTTCAGAAAATGGCCAGAAAGATGGGATAAGTGCGTTTGAAGCAATAGAGTATTTTGAGGGGGAGTAGTGGCAAGGTATACTTCACTCTAAGACATTTTCAGAAGTCTGAGCATTCGCTGTATATTTTGAGCATATTTTGCCATCCTCTTAGATAAGAAGGGGAAGTTGTTATCTGGGACAACAGTAGCATTGGCCTCAGTAGTTTCAATTAGAAGTACTTGTGTTAATGTCAAAATTGGCAGTCTAGGACCAGGATCTGCCCTGTTTATCACATATTTCCCATTCTCGGGAGATCTGAATCAAATTGAGAAAGACAAATCTCAGCAGTGCTTTCCTCTCCTTCTACCTAATGTGTGACAATTGGTGACCATACAGACTCCCTGGAGCTGGACAAAAGCCCTCAGGCAAGTAGTTTAGGGTATCCAGGGCTCTGTCAGTCACAGAGATGCCTTTCTTGGTGATGTGAACAGTAAATGGCCACCTCCCAGTTCTGCAGAGATGTTAAAACTTAAGGGTACATGTCTGCCCCCTCATTCTGTTTACGAGAGAAAAAGAAAAGATTCTCTCAAGACAAAGGAAGACTCCACTTTTTAAAAAGTGCCTTTATCACTGTTTAAAACGTTTGACTGATGTTTCCAAATGGTGATCTTGCTAGCAAAACGTGGAAGATGCAGTGTTAACCGTATATTTGTACTATCTAGCGTAGTATGCGTATACTGTAGTATGTTTTTACAATTTTCTCTTTTGTATAAGTCTATGTGTAGACTGTTTGCCACCTAGTGGCAGTTGTTTTCAATTCAAACATTAATATTCATAACCAATTTTAATTAGTTTGGCAACGTGCTTTTTAAAGGCAAGATTCCAAAGTCATAAAATGTTTAAAAGTATTGACAATGACATTATTCTGCTCTAGCAAACTTAAAAAAAAATACCTTGCCAATTTGAGTCATATTTAATCCTTGACAGTGACAAATGAGGCAATGTTTTCAGAAGACATTTCCTGTTGCAAGAAGAATGTGCAGAATGATAAAATGAACGTTTCAATTTTTAGCAAATAATGGTAGAGTGATTTCTGGATGTGGAGTTTTGTTCTGCTTTCAACGTTGCTTGGCAAAATATAGAGCCACAGTGTCTAAATTCAGTATTTTATCATGTCATGTTTTGGCTTATGGAAATCTACAGAGTAAATGAATGTTACCTCATAGCAAGATTTTAATTTTAATGTTTAATTAAAAATTATTATATATTCAAAGTCTCATCAAATTCTGGGTGGCAAGATGGGAATAATAATAATCACAATTATAAAATAAAATTTCACTTTTTACAAGAAAGACTTAAAATCTGCCAATTGTATATTTAATATATGCAACTGTCAGAAGGACTGGAGGAAGGATAGACCAATAGAAATGGCTATCAAGAGAGTAAGTGAAGGAATGAACCAATGGCTAAGCTAACAGGAGAGAGCTTGGATGACAATGTGCTTCATAATGAGATCGATGATGATTATGTGCCTTAAACAGAACTCAGTGATGAAGCAAACTTGTTCAATCTTTGAACAAGAGGTTCAAATAAAAATGATGGTTCTTTCAGATTTAAGAATCCAATTTTAAAATATGTGAATCAAATTCCAAGGAAAATTTTCTTTCCTAAGCAAAGGTACTATTCCTGACAAATACAGGAAGTAATTATTTTTGCTGGATGGTTTTTGTTTGGGTTAATTGTAAACAACTCAGAGTTATTTGTATTTTAAATTCACTGGACAATGAGATTTTTTAGTATATAGCTAGTAAATATACAGTTATTAAATTATATTTTGAGCTTAATGATAGCAGTTCTTGTACTTTGTGGGAAGAGAATAAAGTAGCAAAGGTAAAAGTTGAGATTTTAAAGGAGAAAAATAGATGGTCTGCATGGTCAGCATTTCTGAAATTTGAGGACCACCCTTCCCACAATGCACTCGCTGAGGCATGAGCACACTGGAACCTCCGTGAAGAAATGATCCTGTTTATCTTCACTTAACTTAGTGTCTCCCAGATGCTTTTGTCCAAGTGATCTTTGTCATAAAAAAAAAAAAAAACAATTAGCATTCTATGAATCAGCTTTATGGCTACTTTGGAAAACACTACTTTAGATGGACTCCTCACCACCAACATCCTGTTTTAATCTGTTTTTTCATTTCACTAGAGTCTTTTTGAAGTCTGAAAGTTGTATGGATTTCTTTTAAAATACACACACTCATGGAAAGATAAACACGGCATATTAGTTAGGCTTCTGAGAAACAAGATAGATAGGATACATGTCTTAGTTACTTTCTTCCTTGCTGGAACAAAATAACTGACACAAACTAAGGAAGGAGAGGTTTATTTTGGCTTATGTTTTACAAGCTTCAATCCTTGTGAGGCAGGAGATTAGGGCATGGCAAGCTGGCTGGACCATCAGTGGTAACTTGTGAATCACAGAGGTCTGTCAAATCACAGTGGAGATGCAAGCACAGACCAGCTTTGGAGGCCTGTGTGGGACAGCCCAGCTCTGATATCAGAAGAAGGATAAAGACAGTGGCCTTTGACCTCCTTATCACTGTCCTCTTGTTCATGCAGTGGCCCACGCTATATGCAGGGCTTATCTTAACTTTTCTTCAGAGAGCTTCTACTTGAGCAATTCTCTTTGTACTTTTTCAATTCTTGTTCCACTTTTATGTTCTTCAGTTGTCCCATCCAAATCTTACAGCAGGAACAAGAGCCTGGAAAAGACCACTGAGTACCTCACCATCTGGGAACTCACATGTGGTTGACTTGAAGGAAGTAAGGTGTGATGAAAGCCCTGGCAGGAGCAAAGCTGCTCCTCTCACAGCAGACAGGAAGCAGAGAGCCAAGGGAGGAGCTGGAAGATAAACTCCTTCAGGTCAGACCCACCATGACCAGCCTCTTCTAGTCAGACTCCACCTCCTAACAGGAAGTCAGCTATATTGTCCATAACCCAATCATTTTGCAAAAGGTCCACATATGTGCATGGGGGTTTGGGGGAAATACCTATGTTTAAAATATAACAATATACATACACACAGAGAAATACAGGAAGAGATTTATGATGAGGGACTCTCACGGCTATGGAGGCTGAGGGTGACTGTCTACAAGGTGATGTGGTTTTAGTCCAAGCCTGAATGCTTGTGAACCAAACCAAGAAAGCCACTAGTGCAGGTCCTAGTCTGCAAATAGAAATGGGGTGGTGAGGTGACACAGTACTCCTCAGTCTGAGTGCAAGGACCAGGGGTGTCAATTCCAGTGGCAAGAGGAGATGGATTTGCTTGTTTGGTGGGACTGTGCAAATTTCTTCTATTTGGGGCCTCAGTGGACTGGATGATTCCCACACACACTGCTAAGAGAGCTCTTTTACACACTCAAATTATAATTTCTTCTAGGATTAGATTCACAAGCATACCCAAGAGCACACTGTTTGCCCTTAGTTGTGTCTCAGCCTCATCCAGCTGATATAGAAGTAACCATCACGAGTAGTATGTGCTCACTGAAAAACTCCAAACCATAAAAATTTTTAAATGCAAATTTTGTATCAAAAGTGAGTCTATACCTTTCATCCTGGTCAGTGCCTCTCCGTTTCCATTACTGGATCTTAGATATCCTGCTTGGCTGGAATATTGATGGCAGGCGTCCTGCTTTGCTGGGGTATTGATGTAAACATCCTGTGCTTTCCCATCAGCCACAGAGCGAGGGGGTACACAAAGACTGGGGTCAAATTTAGAATTAGGGTTAGGGAGCTGGGCTAACATACCCCACCCACAGAGAAGATTTTAGGCTGGGGACCAAAGAGAGGGTGACATTTGACTGCAGGACATGTGGTCCTCTACAATATGAGGATTTAGGAAACAGCTATAAACAGAAGAGAGGCAAGAGGAAGGAGGCAGAAAGGAGACTCAGTGAGAAGCCTTGGATATTAGGAGCAGAAAGGGTGAGGCCAAAGGGTTTGGCCTGTGGGTAGAAACGAAATATTTAGTACAAATTTTGAACATAGACATTAGGCGAAGTACTTTCTGTATATGCTCTATAATTATTTTAACCATCACAATAATGCCTGTGAGGTAAGTGTGATATTGTTCATTATGCCTATGAGCAACGCAAGGCCCAGGCCATTCAGGCCAACCAGTGAGGTCCCGAGACTAGGGAAGGTGGGGAGTGCGTCTGGCTTACAGGATCGGCCCCCACGTATCACCACACAGCTCGGGTGCGCATTGGGGGACAGAAGCTGTGTGATCTTCCCTCAGGCTTGGCGTCACCACAGGACCCAGGACTTGCCACTTACAACACAAGCTGGCTGAGATTTTCAGGAACAGAGGAGGGGAGGAAGGTATCCCTGACAGGTGAGGAAAACGTCACCACACTCTGCTTTTCTCCTCTATGGAAACATTTCTTCCTTTCTTGTAAGCCCAGGGGAAGAATGTCACAAAGCCTCTGGCTTTACATCCTTCAGTCTCATTTCCCCTGGTGACTTCTCTGTCCTTTCTGGCCGGCTTTCTCACACTCTCAAAAGCCACCATTGACCTTTCCTCCAACCACACCTTCAGAAGAGGACTTTCCCTCCTCTAGTCTTGCTGTCACCACCTTGTCACCAACAGCGAGTGCAGGAGGAGAGAAATATTTGTTGAATAAGGGTAGGACAGTTGGTCAAGTTCAAGGGAGAAGAGAGAACAGCTGTGTAAGTTTCGCTTCTTCAGTGTCTGCAGAAATGATAATGAATGGAAAAGACAAGATAACACTGGACTAAATGTGGAAGTAATTCAGCAGGAAGCTAGCTTAAAGGTGTACAGCTCCCTGGACAGGGCAAAAGGAAGTGAATGCACCTCCTTTACAAATGATCTGCTCAACATTTGCCATTCACATATACAGTTCAACAGCACATATACATATACACATATACAACATATACAACAGCACATATACATATACACATATACAACATTTGCTATTCACATATACAGTTCAACTGCACAGCTATTATTAATACGTACATATATATATAACTCTATATATGTGATATTTACATAACTATATAGATACAAATGCATAAAATACTTTGTATATCACTAAGCAATTTAATCGTTTGTGTCTAAAATTCAGCTATTGCTGAATCTACACTTAGAGACACTGACATATTATGGTTTGATTTTACGCAACACTTCTTCTTAAGTTACTTCCTTCAATATTGAGGAAAGATTTGCAGAACAAAAAGTCCTCACGGTAGAGATGTTGGTGAGTCACCCCCATTCGGGTGACTCACGCCACTTTGGTTTCATAACCCTTTTAGTAATGTGATAATAGCAGCATTTTCTTTGCTTGAGCCTCTGCAGAGCTCTGGAGGTCACGAGACAAAAAGCAACAAGTAGAGGTTCGGGGTCTTAATCCCCCATGTACTGCTTTTGAGTCCTGGGCATTTGGGTGAGAGCGAAACTACAGTCTCTCTGTACAGAGAAGATCTGCCATAGACAGCTATTTTGAGGGTTAAAGGAGGTCATCACCCAAAGAACCTAACTCTGATTACGTTCTGGAAAATGTCACAGGTGATTTGTCCTCCTGTTTCTGCTCTCAGTGACAATGAAAGTGTCAGGCAGTAGGTACAGTAGGCACTAACATTCAATTAAGGTAATATGTGAATCTGTATATTTTAGCCTATTTTAAATATCTGACAGCAAAATGAGACGTGGTTCCCCACCTCGACAGCTACACTGGAGGCAAGACTCAAGTCCTGTGTGACAAGAGTGCTCTGTGCCACCCCCCTGGCATCCAGCCTTCCCCTCAAAGAGCCTGGGTAAGGGAGAAAACAGAAAGTATGGGACTGCATTTTGAATAATGAGTCTCACACTGTCCTTCAGAGCAGACCGTACTGTGTGAGGATAGGAAACAGAAAAATTAAGTAAACTTGCCTGAGGTACTAGCAAAGCCAGAAACTATGAGTGGGCAAAATTGAGAAACTAGTATTTTATGTGCTAGAGATTTCTATGGCTTCCCGTTGTTGTGATTCACTGGACTTCCTGTGTTTTGAATGCCATAGCAATTTTCAACAATAAAGGGCAGAGCTAGCAAAGGCCTCTAAGTATTTCCATCCATCCAATGTTTATGGAGCCTCAACTGCAAAAGCTAAGTGTAAGAATTTCTCCTATCGTGCTCAGCGCTTCCATTCATGCTGATCAGTGAAAATCTACCATTAGAAATTTAATCTTCAGATGAATGGCTTGATAAATACACAGTGTTTTCCCCATCGGTGCCAGTATTGGTATCGATTTTTCTCCATATTGGTAATTTGTGTATGAAGATAAATTAAAATGAATAAGCTTGCCAGATCCTTGCTTGTATTTTTATAAAGAGGAACATGGAAGGTCATAACAGAGAAAACTGAGAAGGCTGGATGTGGATGCCTTGCAGGTCAATCACGTAAACATGCGGACCTGATTCTCTGTTTCCTGTGGTCCATAGAGGCTTGCTCAGGGATGGATGTGGTACACAACCATGATACAACATCATGTAGTTATTGAAATCCCAATTTTGAAGGGAATTTATTAAAATGGGAATGCAGTCTTAGTGCATCAACTGGAAAAATTATCTTTACCATATGGTCCTAATTTTATAATGCATGTGTGTACATGTGTGCATGTGAACAAGAAAGAGAGAAATCTTGCTTTTGGTATTAAACCTCCCACTCTGTAGGGGTCCTCAGTGAGCACAAGACAGAAGAGCCTCTCCTCTCAAAAACTCTTTCTGGAGCAGTTGCTGCTGATAGCTATGTCTCCTACTTAATGATGAAATGAAATAAAAGAAAACTCAAACTGTACAGAAGATGAAAGTAAGATGATCTAAGATGACCTACTGCCTTTCCATGTCCTTCAGGTAAGTTATGGCTTCCAGAAAGCTCTTTTTTCTTATGCCAAATTATATCCTGCCCACCCTGGATCCCTCCACACACTAGGATTGAACTCAGGACCTTTGCACAAAGAGGCTTTTAAAATTTCCTCCCTTCTCCCTGCATTGTTCCCCTTCCCATTTGAACATTTGCTTTCCGTTTCCCAATATTTATTGTGCATTTTAGTCTTTTTTTTTTCAACTTGTGAGAATGGACATTTTAGTCTTTATTTACATTTCAGTTTCTACAATGGAGAAACAATGTGGCATTTAAACACGTGTATCTGATTTACTTCACTTCAGAGTATGGTCCAAGGTGCATTCATTTACCTAGAAATGTCTCAAGTTTATCTTTTATGGCAGAGCAGTGCTCCATTGTACCAAAAAAACCCCTACATATTGTTTATCCATTTATTGGTTGATGGGTATTTAGGGCGTTTTCAAGATTTAGCTGTTACAAACTATGCTGCTCTAAACATGGGTGCATATATATCGCTGTGGTTTGATGCTTTTAATTCTTTCAGGAAGATACCAAGAAGGGGAATAGCTGGGTCAAATGGAACCTCCAGTTTTAGTTTTTTGAAGAATCTCTGCATTGATTTCCATAGTGGTTGTACCAGTCTGCTCTCCCACCAACAATGGAAAAGTGTTCCTTTTTCCCCACAAACCTGTCAGCATTTGCTATTGGTTGATATCTTGGTAATAGCCATTCTTTCTAGAGATGAATCTGTGTTGTTTTCATTTCCATTTCTCAAATGACCAGTATGTTGAATAATTTTTCATGTTTTAATCTGCTGTTTTTACTCTTTTATCTGAGAAGTGTCTATTCATTTCAGATGTCCATTTTTTGATTGAATCTTTACATTTTGAGGTTCTGATTTTGTTTTTGGTATTTTATGTATTCTAGGTATTAATCCTTTGTCTGAGGAACAGCTGGCAAAATTTTTTCCTCCTCCTTTGGTTTATTTCTTCACTATTACTGGTTTCTTTTGCTTTCCAAAAGCTTTTTAATATGAGATCCCACTGTTGGTTCTTTGTAATATTTCTTATATGATCAGCTTTTTGCCCATTCAGTATTTGCATACACCAATGTTTTCAAGAGTTCTACGTATTCTATTTTCTAGCAGATTCAATGTTTCTGTCTTAATGGTTAGCTCTTTGATTTTAGTTTAGTGCATGGCAAGAGATATGGATCTAGTTTTAATCTTTGGCATGTGGAAAGCCAGTTTTTCCAGTACCATTTATTAAAGACTTTTCCTCCAGTGAACATTTGGCCTCTTTTTCAAAGATAAGATGGCTGAGTGTATTTGGAGTTGTTTCTGCAATTCCTAACCTTTTCCATTTGTCCTTGGGTCTGTTTTTTGTTAATGCCACACTGATTTTATCACAGTAGCTTTATGGTATAATTTCAAGTCTGGAATTGTGATGCCCCCTCTCTTGCCTTCAGCCCCCTCTCTTGCCTTTGCTATTTTAGGTCTCTTCTGTTTCCAAATGAATTTTAGGATTGTTTTCTCTAATTCTGTGAGGTATTCTGCTGGTATTTTGATTGGTGTCACATTAAATCTGTATAATAATTTTGGAAGTATGGTCATTTTTACTATTTTAATTCTTCCCACAAGAACAAGGGATCTCTTTCCATTTTCTGATATTCTTTTCAATCTCCTGGCCTTGAAATTGCTATTCTCCTGCTTCAGCCTCACAGAGTGTTGGGATTACAGGTGTGCACCACTATATCCAACTTCAGTTTTAAAAAAACATATATAGTATTATATATGTATTCTGCACTGTATACTTTATATTTCACATGCTTTTTTTTTAAAAAGCTTTCCTTATCAGTATTTATCATAGCTCACAAAACTCACTATCTGCAAGGCCCTTAGCTACACATTATAGATACAGTAGCATTGGATCATTAGAGCAATTTATGAAGGGTTCTGATCTTAGGTCTATTTTACATATCAGCAAAGCAAATCGCATGGAAATGATAATGCTTGCTGTGGGTGATTCCAGTTATAAGTGGTTTAGTTAGGTTTCAAGCCTGCCTGTGCTCCCGAGTTAGCATGGAGTCTCTGGAATCTATTTCCCAACACAAAGCTGAGAAGTTGGTTGGCCTATCTAGTGTGTAAGTGCTGTGGATACACAGGGTCTTCCTTCTCATTCCCTTGTGCCGACGACCACAATCTAGTCATCTAATGGTCTGTTTATTAGTACTTCACTTGTTTTCAATTTTTTAATTATTTAAAAACTGCATTTATCATTTATCTCTGTGTAAATGTGTGATTTAGCTTCAGGATAAATGCTTCACTGTGAAGTTGAAAAATCAAAAGATAAATTCTTTAAACATTTCATAAATAATGCCAAATTATTTCACAAAGACGGGGCTGATTTTTCTCTTATTAGCAGTCTGTGACGGTGCTAACTTCACTCATATTCCAGTGCTTTTTGCTTGTTTTATCATCAAGGAAGTAAGGAAGCTGAGTTTAGTTTCTCACTATTTCTTTTTGCATTTTTTTTTTTTTTTTTTTTGTCTTTTTCATTTTTATCGGTACCGGGGATCGAACTCACAACCGCCTGCTTGCAAGGCAGGTGCTTATGCCGCTGAGCTAAACCCCCAGCCCCTCTTTTTGCATTTTTATAATGAGGTGAGGCTGGGCATAGTTCTAAATATTTACTAGGAAATTACATTTTTTCTTCCAAGGGTTGCATTTTGTGATTTATATCCTTTACTAATTGAGATTTCTTCTCTGGTTAGCAAGTGCTTTATGTTTTTTAAGGATATTAACCCTTGTTGCATGCAGTGCATACACTTTTCCCTTGGTTGGAAGAAGTCAGTGTTTGCCAAGTGAGCGTGGTGGAAGTGATGATACTGTCAATGAGTGGGCATTGACGTGGCCCCCTAGAGGACGTCACAAGCCCTAGAAGAAGTCATTACCCCTATAGGAAGTCATGACCCCCAGAGGAAGTCATGGGGCCCTAAAGGAAGTTAGAAACCCTGGAGGAAGTCATGGGGCCCTAGAGACAGAGTGCAGATCTAAAGGCAGGCTTTGACTATTCTCAACAAGGCCTTAAGCCAGGTCCTCCCAGTGGTTCCCAAAGGGACCAAGGCCTAAGGATTATCTCAGGAAAAGACTGAATTTCAAACTAATCAAGACGTGGAGAGAGAGGGAAAGGAAGGAGGGGAAAAGAAAAAAAAAGAGTAAAAGAAAAAAATAGAAGGAAACTTTTGTAACTAAGGAGGGAAAGAGGGATTGAAGGAAGGGGAGAGAATCAGGGGAAAATAGAAAAATCAAAATATGTTATGTACTGGTACAAATCCCCTATGATGAATGTGATTGTCTTAGTTACTTTTTACTCATCGCTGAGACAAAATACCTGATGCCCAAAGTTGAGAAAGGAAAGGTTTATTTCTTACAGTTTTTGGAGGTTTCAGTCCATACTCAGTTGGCTCCAATGCAGGGTGGCATGGCGGGGCAGCAGTTCATGGCAGCTGCAAATAGAAAGGCAGAAACTGGCAAAAGAGAGAGACACACCTTCTTCCTGCCATTACATCACATCCTGGCTCCACCCCTAGGCCAGTGTAGCACTCACACTCCCAATCCAAGCACTAGACAATGAATCAATCACAAATGCATAATGTAAACGGATGAAGCCTTGGGGCCACAGACATAAACCATGACAGTGATCATCATTTACATATATATATATATATATATATATATATATATATATATTTCATGAAATATATATATAGGTACCTTATATATATTATATATAATTAATGAAAAACAATTAGAGATTCATTACACTGAATTTAGAATGACATACATTTTTAGGGCTGCTGACTCTAATGAGTCCTTTAAAACCATTAGCCCTAGACAGTGATGGTGGATCTTTTAGAACTTTCAATAATACAAACAGCCCTTTGTGGCAAGCATACCATAGGTCCACCCCTGTCAATGATACTGTCTCTGGGCAACTCAGCTTCTTTACAGGTGTTTGGTGGGAAGATTGGCATCTTTCTCCATAGGTCTGTCTGAGGGTGATGTGATTGTGATGTAAATCTCCCAGAGGAGGGCCTGTACACAGGAAATAATCACCATGGATGGTCTGAAGATGGCCAGGGAAAGCCCCAAGGTCTATGTTGTGTGTGTGTTGGGATGGAGATAAAATGCTGGGGAACTACATCAAAATATTACCAGTCTGTGTCTCTGGTGGGTGAGATGGCAGAATTTCTATTTTCTTTATTAAACTAGTTTACATTTTCATTAAGAAATGTTTATTTTTATTACTTTTGTAATACCTCCTCCTTCTCAGTAGAACTTTACTAACCTCAAGCAACTGATTCCTGCCATTTGCCTTAGAGCTGTCAATCATGTCTAGTTAGCTAGTCATCCATCCATCCATGACTTTTTCCACAAAGAACACCAAGAAAGCATAGAGAAAATATATAGAGTACAATGATAATTGTAAACAATAAGGTGAAAATAGATCCTCTGAAAGCAAAAGAGAACATACTAGCTTTGTAGATATAAGTATACCTTAAGAGCCAATGGTATGTTACAGTTTGAGAACAACTTTGAATCTGAGCTTCCAGAAAGACAAGGGAAAAAAAAAAAGACAAAACAATGACCTCATTTTCTTTAGAAGAAAAAAAAATAAAAGTTCCTTGGGGAGAAAAGCTTTTCCCAGTTAATAAGAGACAGAACTAGATATAGTAGGCAGTATTTTTCAGAAATGGTGGTTCTTGTGGGCATTTCTTGGAATTTCTCTTAGTGAACAGCATAATAATAATCAAACTCAGTTAAGAATTTTGTGGGCCAATAAAATAACATGGCCTGAGTACGTAGCTTTTGGATGATTGGACATGATCAGAATTAGAATATAAAGTGAAATGTATACAATACTTGTCCTTGAAAGAAAGCCATTCAATTACCATTTTGTAAATCCTTCACAACAATGCTTGCCTTTTTCACTCTTATTGAGATATTGGCTTAAACCATAATTTTATGTATGGATAGATCATTCTGAGACCAAAGAACACATATTCTATTTTTGTTGTGCTATACCCACATAAAAATATGTGTGGCAATTTATATCTCACTGGTTTGATCCAGTGCCAGAGCATATTCTTTTTCAAATTTTACTGTCAATATGTGAATTTAAAATGTAATTTATTTTTAAATTTAGTTTGATGTTGCAAATTATATAGGGCATGAAAAAACATTAGAATTAAGATCCCATTATTGCGTGAAATTCAAAAATTGGGGTTGAAATACTTCTTTAACTTATGTCACCCAATCACTTTGCAAATTTAGAAAATACTTCAAATTGATGAGGTACTATCTTCATCAGAATATTTGATGTCAAAATTTAGCTGTCGTTCTAGTTTCCTACATTGTTTTAAAACTAAATTTTAGGGGCCAGGGCTATAGCTCAGCAGCACAGCACCTGCCTGGCAAGTGCAAGATCATGAATTCAATCCCTAGTACCAAAATAAGAACACTAAAATAAAAAAGTAAAATAAGTTAAATTGAATTTTAAAAATAAATCCTAAGTACAATATAAATGGAGTTTAAAAATACATAAAGTCACCCAGTTTTACAGTAGGGTTGGATAATTTAATAGTCATAATTTATAATCACTTTATTATCCACCTAATAAGTGAGCATTATAATATTTTAAAGAAAAATCTATTCTTTCCTAAAAAAATGAAGCCAGAAAGGATTAAGTTTTTCAACATTGTTTTTATTGTTTTATCTTCTTGATACAAATTCAGGAAAAACGACATTTCTTAAAATGTCACAATTTGGATTGTTGACACATCTTTTTATTTCTGTTATAATCCTATAAATCTCTTTTTCCTCTGTCTTGTTAGTAGCCAATCTTCCACTGACTCAGCTGATGGAACCCTTAATTCCTCCTTTGAACGTGTTTCCTCTTGACATGAAAGATTATTCCACTGTCAAGTGTTGTAACCTGTGTAGTGCCATGTCTGTATTTATGTTGATCACTTATTTAATTTTACTTTTAGCACATGGAAACTTAAGTAATTGAAGATGAGATATTAAGTTTTGCCAATAGATAAAAATTCTTTCTGCACTAAGCCATGCTTATTAGCCTGGTTACCCTCCAGGAAAAACTGAAGGTTACCTTGGGGTGAAATCGAATGTACTGAGGATGTTTTGCCTTTCTGATGTTTGTGTTCCTGAAGGCAGACCAAGCCAGATGTCAGTGCTGTAGTAGCCTGCCTGCTCTAGACTTTTACAAACAAAACAGCTGATGGACTCAAAACAGCCTTTTACAACTAAGCAATCATTCTTAGGTCTTTGTGGCCCTTGAAATATATTTTAAAACTTCACTGAATGCAGTCTTTCCTTAATGAATGCAACAAGGTGACACAGTGCCTTTCTGCAAGTAGGGCTGAGCCAAGAAAATGAAGATAAAATGAAGGCCTTGTGATTTAGGAAAATATTATTTAGAAAATGAGGCTCTGGCGGTTGATTGATTGTGCCAACTGAGTGGGAAACACCCAGTTAGATTGGTTCATCTTAGCTCTGGGCGTGGAAGACCCGCCCTCAGGGAAGCAAGGCAGGAAGGCCTTGTGTTGTGTCGGGGGAGCTGCAGTCCTCTCCTCCGCCTCCGACATCCTCTCCTGGATTTCGGAGCAGACCTTCAGCCTCCACCGCGGACCCTGTGGCCTCCCTGGACGCTGCACGGAGCTCTGAGCTCCGCAGCTGCACTGGATCCTGGCAGACCCTCTGCGCTCCTCCACCCCTGACTCTGCGGGCCGCCCTTGTGAGCTAATCTGTACATCCTCCTGTATTTATCCGTTTCTCTAGTAAACCCTGATTAATACAGAGACCCATTTAACCTTGAGATATAAAAAGAAACCATGACTGTTAGTGAAGACACTGAACTAGACTAAATAGTACCCACAGAGATGCAATAAAAATAATCCACACTGGGCATGGTGGGCACAGCCTGGGTCAGGAGCGTTGCAAGTTTAAGCTTAGCCTCGGTGATTTACTGAGACCCCATTTCAAAATTACGAAAGAATAAATAAATAAATAAAGATTAGAGAGGCTCGGGCTGTAGCTCTGTCCGAAGGCCCTGGGTTCTATTTGTAGTACTGAAGAAAAACATTGATGTGAAGATTCATGGACTAGATGAATTAAAGGTTCTCTCATGGTAAATATTAGGAGCAGATCAACACAGCTCTTTCTGTATGACAAACAAGAACTATATTATTAAATTCTCTCACTAATTCTCCGAAGTGGACTCTGTTATTATTCATGTTTTGCAGATGAGGAGCAGCACACAGGAAGGTTAAGCAAGCTTCCTGAAGACACAATAATCCCTAAGTTACAGCTGGAGTTTATGTAGTATTTAGGCTTCATCTTTCACTGTCTTAACCAGCATCTAGGCTCAACTGCCCCCCATCTGTATTTCACCAGTGGTACATGCCTGCTGCCAATGTGAGTTATTGCAGGGCAAGGGATAACTGGAGAACAGGAAAGTTAAAAGCGTTATCCGAAGTCATTTGGTTACTTAGGCTGGGTAACAACAACACCACAAATCCTGCGCGGTCCAGTGCGTTGCTGTAAACTGTGCTGTGGCCCAGTTAATGTGTTCCGAAAGTGTATTTAGAAAGTTAATCTCTTATAAAGCGACTACAGAGTCCTACCAAAGTGTTTTCATCATTGTAATTCTGTTTTGCTTCCTGGGTGTCTCTCAAAGCCCTGAAGTTTTCTGTTCATCAGGGTGTCATAAGAAGCTCTGAGAAACTCAGTGGACGGAGAGACATTTAATCTTGCCATGGTCCTGAGTTACCGCCGTGGTGAAAGTGCGGTTTTAGCTCCTTTGTGAATGATGTTATTAGCAACTTGCCATTGTTTGGGTCATAGATTAAAAAGGTAGGAGCCAGATGAGCTGTTCATCTGACAGCTTTTATTAATTTTAAATTAACCTAGAAATTAAACTGAGTTCCTTTTCCTAGGAAGAAAAATTGGTTTGGTAATTATCCGAATAGTCACTAGTCTGCATTTTAGCCTTAGGTCCTATCTTTGGTTGCTTAAATAACTTCCAGGAAGTCAATAAATTTCACACAGTCTCCAGATAAAAATTAGGAAGCTTGGATCTCATCCTGTTTTCTAATCACTTCGCACTTCCCAGCCATGCTCCTACGTGTAACATGTTCCATTTATAACATCGGAGGGAAGACGCAGGGCAAGCTGAAGAAGCACAGCTGTGACACAGCTGGGCTCCTCCTCTGCCTCCCAAATGCCAGGCTTGGGGGTTGGGGAGTGGGTGGGGTGGGAGGGCGGAGCACTGCACCCTGGAGACTCACCGGGTTTAGAGAACCCAAAGAAAACTGGCCTTGCCCACCCGGCCTTGCACGCCATGGCCTGCAGTGGGTAGCACCTCTCCAGGAGTACATTTCCAGCTCTCAGCGAATGTCTTGCAAATCACCTTCCAGTCCTACTTCTGGGGATTTATCTTTTTCAAAGAATTACTCTCAATTATAAAATAATCCACATCACAGCAGTATTTAACATACAGCTACAGTAACAGTTTATGAGCAAACCTGTGTATGGTAAAATCCAGCAATAAGGGATTTGCTAGGGGTGTGAGGTATTTACTGCTAATGGAGAGTGGGTGGCTAAGACCAAAACAATGCCATATTGAAACCCAGGATTTTATAAAATGAATATGCATCCATAAAATATGCTAACAAGTAAAAACAAAAGGAGTTAACAAAATATATTTTTCTACTGCACTGTATTCCAAAGACACTATAAGTATAAATTAGTGATCAGCATATGGAAATATGAATACAAAGTTTATAAAAGTGATATTTATTTTGAAAAACATAAAAAAGATTAATACACTAATTTAACAAGCATTGAGGGGTAGAATTACATGTAGATTTTATGTTTTCCTTTGTGGATCTCTGTATTTTCCTAAAAGACCCTGACACATTTCCTGCTCTCATCTCTTGGTGAGTGCTGACTTAGTCATTAACTGTGGTATCTTCTCAGCTATCTACCTGGGCTAGGTGCGTTTCCATTGTTTGCATCCTCGGCTTCTGTGGGCCACTCATCTTTTTCTTGGCTGCCATTCAGCTGGTTTTGTTTCTGTTTCTTTGAGCTCTCCTGTGTTCACTGGGATCTGTTAAGGTCAGGCACTGGCTGATAGAGATCTCTGCTCCCTCACCTTTCAGCAATCCTGGAGCAGCTTACTCAGGGCTATGAGCCAGGTGATTAGTTTATTCAGAGCAAAGCTATGGAACATCTGATAACAGGAAGGCATCTTTCTCAATTAATTTTACTAACACCATTTATGCCAGGGTAGAGGGTACCTCAGGGGTGACAAGGCTTGTGAATGGACATTTACTTAAAATTTGGCAAGACTTTGTTTAAAGTCCCTTCCTTACATAAGGAGCAGGCTCTCAAGGAAGCACAAAGGAAAAAAAATGCACCCTTGCAATTGAAAAGAGAAAGAACAAAAAGCTGCTTATAGGTTTAAATCTTACCTACACAGTGCTAAACATTTAACGTTTTAGAAAAGCACAGGATAGAGCGTGCTTGGAGGAAACTTTATTTATCTGAGTAGCTTCAGTTTTGCGTGGGCTCAGTTTCATGCAATTAGGTTTCACTTCCTGTAATAGATTTTTTTTAACCCACAACGAAAAGACTGTGTCAGTTTATATCACAGTAATGTGTTCAAAGTAGCCTAATTTAATTAATGCATCAGGCCTTATCTCACATGAGGTTTTTATGCCAAATAACGAATTATCCAAGAATGTCATCACTATATAGGAAGATAAATATCCTATGTTGGCATAAAACTTTCGGTGTAAACTTATAAATATTCAATGAAGCACAGCTGAGTTGCTAGACTCAAGAGCCATTATGATTGAGTTTTGCAAGAACACCAGTTGGAAATGCAAATATTGAGCTCATGGACTTATTTATGGAACACCTGTCCACATCATAGCTGTCTGAAATGGGATCACTGAATGGTTCTTTTCATAAATTTTGAATATGTTCAGTTCTGAAACATAGTATCTTTTATAAATTCAGTGGTAGTTTGAGTTCATTTATTTCCAGATAGTTTTCTAATACTTTGAGTTTGGTAAACTCGAAAGAACTTCACCAAACATCTACTCACATCACTACTGAAGAGTAGTAACCCTTTCACAGATTTGTGGGAGTTAACAGTCAAACTAGCATAGAGTTGTTTTACTTACTCTGTTTATTTTCTTGAAAGTTGCAGAAATTATTTCATAGATTGCTGTTGTTAGTTGCCCCCCTCCTCCTCCTCCTCTTCCTCCTCCTCCTCCTCTTCCTCCTCCCCTGTTTATTCCTTCCTTTAAATTACTGGAATGATGCATTCCCTAGTGCTGAGCAAAGCAAAACCCAGAGAGACTTGGAAAACTTAAGTTTATTCTAAACTTGGAGTTTATGAAGTTGTGACTGAGTCTAAATTTGGTAAAAAAGTCATCTGGACTTGATCTTCAGAGAACTGAAGATCCAAGTTCAGCTGTATCACTTATTACGAGCACAGTGCTTCCTAGGGATATGCATATATGTGTGAGCTGTACGTGTGTGCGAGTGCGTGTACTCATGTATGTCTCTTTAAACAAAAAATAAACTCAGGATTTTGCCTAGTGGTTATTCAAGTCAAGTTTAAAGGCTTCCTTCCCATCTCCCAGTGCTGACTGTGGTTTGCACTGGAGGGAACAGTGAACACTATCAGGAAATGGGTCCAAATGTTCCCAGATGGTTTTTGGAATTATTTTTCAAGGCAGCAAACTGGGTAAAAAGTTGTTTTCGTCTGTAACTTCTTGTTCAAAAGTACCCATACCTCTACTGTTTTAAGTTACATTTGCAAGGAGGAAGACAAATC
Source organism: Cavia porcellus (assembly GCF_034190915.1). NCBI lineage: Eukaryota > Metazoa > Chordata > Mammalia > Rodentia > Caviidae > Cavia > Cavia porcellus. The sequence continues at coordinate 17,571,637 of NW_026947505.1, forward strand.
ATATCTTTGACAGGTACTTAAATAGATCCATATATATAGCAATGTGATACATTCTATTGAAATGAGTGTTTGGATGAGTGAATGGCCCTATCCATAGGACATTTGGAATTTCCTGTGGCATTATATTCTTTGATGATTATGCTACAATTATGTGTTCAATTTAAAAATATACTGATATATTACTGGTTGGTACGATCAACTTATTCTTCTTAATTGAATCATAGGAAAATCCTTAGGCATCTAATGCCATCATATACAAAAACATTAGTGTTTAGTGATATTTGTATTAGTGAGCCTCCAAATTGGGTCTTAATGATCCCTACCCATTAGTATTCAGAACCTAACTTAGTGTCCTCCCACAGTGCATGATGGATGGCCCCACATGAACAAGAGAACACAAAATAATCATGTGGGACTCTCAAGGTGGTGAATGGCATTACATACCCACCCTTCCTTTTGGATTTCTCTCTCTAAGGGAAGCTACTGTGTTATGAGGGTACTCACTAAAGACAGCAAATGGAAAGGAGCTAAGCTTCCTACACTTGGGAAGGGGACATCTTGGAAGTGGAGAGTCAAGCCCAGCAAAGCCTTCCTTCAGATGATAATCACTGCAGTCAAGGTGACAACTGTAAGAGAGTCCTAAGTGAAAACTAATGAGCATAGTTTTCATAGTTTCCCGAGCTCTTAACCTAGCATTTGTGAAGATAATAAATCATTACCTTATTGCATCAACTTTGGGGTGAGTTGTTACACATCCACAGTAACTAGATTCCGATGTATATGCATTTAGCAAACTTATAGACTTAATTCTCATTTCTAATAGTTTTGAAAATCAATAGTGATTTGAAGACCAAGTACATGCTTAATCCTCCAACAAGCTTCCATCCAATTTTTCTCCCTAGCAAAGTTCCTGTGTTACATGCATTCAGTTTTGGACTGTTTAAGTGTCTGTTGGCTTTGATACTGGTGAATGTTGGAGGGCTGCGAAGCAGGTTCAGGCCAGCTTTCTAGTCTTTAACTGTTTTGGTGGATTTAGTTTTTATCCCTCTGTGCCCCATTTATAATTAACATCTACAATTTAGTGAATTGTATCTAGTGAATGCATGAGTAAGTGGATTAGTGAACCATGAGTGATAAATACATGAACCAATGAACAAACTTTGGCACCTAACATGTCAGGTACCACGTGAAATGCTTTCACTTGTGCAGCTCTGTTTCTATTCATCTATGTACAGAGCTTTTCATAGTCCGTCACATGCATTTGATCTTCCCAATTAGTTTGTATAGTTTGAAAAGAGAATCTCAGACAAAGGAGATCTGTTAGCATTTATCATCTTCCTGACATGATTTTCCTATTAACAATATAATCGATTTTCAGTTTGTGTAAAGAAAATCCAAGAACTACCCATGAATCAAGCTTCAGCTTCTCCAAGAGACATAAAGGATCTTCTTTCTCAAAGAGCTTCATTTTTGTGAGGAAGATGAAAATAAAAAGGAAGAGAATGACTGAAGTGTCGTAAGGTCTACACAGAGATGTGAAAGTGGGTGACTTGCTAGCACTGCTAGATGTTTGCGTTAGAGGAGAGATAATCTAAGAGCTAAAACACAGTAGGAAGAGGAAGGGAAGAGTATCACAAGCAGAGAAAGAACAGAGTGCTAAGGTCACAAAGTAGTGGAGAGTGTGGCATATTTGGGGCAGAATAAAGGCTAGAAGGCAGGAGAAGAGTGCCGAGTGGTGGGATGAGACAAAGTCAGGCAGCTTCATCAGTGCAGTCATGGAGGTCCTTGCATGATAAAATAAGAAACCAAGCAATTTTTCTCTAAGAGCAATGAGAAGCTAGTGAGGGTTTTAAACCAGTGATTTGACCTGCATTCTGGAATGAACCTCTGGCCACTCTATGGTAAGTGGGATATTATACAGGGACAAAAATACAAGTAGAGGGTAATTAGATTGGTGTGGTGAAGCGGACAGAGCAGATGGCGGCTTGGTCATGGAGGTGATAATGGAGATGAGAGAAGCTGACACACACAAAGTGGATTTGGAAGAGGACCCAGAGGCATCTGATGGATTGCATGGGATGTGGGGGGCTTCCTGCCAAACCTCAGCTCTTTTGGCCCTGTCTCCTTCCTGGGCTGGATAGCACTGTTTATACAACATTTAAATCTTCAGCACCACTTCCCTTGTTATTTTGTGAGGTAATAAAATTTGGAAAACTGGAAGTGTTGATATTAATGATAAAAAACATGGGTCTTGTGAATGTGCTAGCTCAACACATGGACAGTGAAAGTTACACATTTTAGCTTCAACTGGCTTCTCAAATCTGAAGCAGTTAGTGCATTCAGTGTTGAAAAATAGAAGGGAATTAATGATTGTGCACAAATTCTATGGCTGTATTGCTGAAACTTATGTTTTAAAAGAAAAAGGTACCTTTAAAAATTTAAATCTTTGATCTTAGCATCTCTCTATTGCATTTAAATCCATTGTTCAACCTTGCACCTTCTTTTTAAAATTTTTGCAAATTGTTGATACTATTCATGTTCTTATGCTTTTTCAGGGATGTCTTTTAATGGATATATCATTGTATTAAAAAATTGTGTATATTTGCATACAATCCATGATAAATTGATTTTGTGATTAAAATATTTGTTGAGTTACTACTATTTCCTGGGTATGTTTCTATATGCTTAGGTTATAAAAATGAGCCAGCTAGATCAGGTACAGTACCTGTCTTCACAGGATGTATCATTCAGCCTTTACATTGTTGAGATAAAATACCTAACACTCACACTTTAGAGAGGCAAAAGTTTATTTGGAATCAGTTTTACAGCTCTCAGTCTATGGTCAGCTGGTTCCAAGACACAAACATCCTAAGACAAGGACTAGGATGTGAGCAAAGCTGCTCACATCACGGCCACCAGGAAGTAGAATGGGGGAAGCCAGACAGGAAGGGTCCAGGTCCTCACGGTCATGCCCATGACTCTCTGAGACACAACCAAAAGTGTCTCCTTCTTATCACTAGGAAACTCACAGGGCAACCCAGTTGACAATCAAGACTAAGCATCACCTGGGCTGAGATTGGGGACTGTAAATATGAGTAAACAGCAATCACAGCAGAAAGTGACAGAGTGATGGCAGAGAACACTCAGGATGCTGTAGGAACACAGAAAGACAAAGAAGGTGAATGATGTGGGAGAGAAAGAGCATTAGAAAGCACAGTAACACGCAGGCTGAGACCTAGATTGGAGCTGTGCATGCTATGGAGCTCATCTGTAAGGAGAGTTCACCTGGTTAAGGCACGAATCAAGACATTCCTTTGTGCATGCAGCATCTTTGTCCTTCCCCGCCATGGCACTGCATGTTGGGAAATCTGCTACAGAGGTACAACAAAAAAAGTGTGTTGATGTTTTAAAAACAGATTCTGGAAAGGAGACCACTGCTAAGGTTGGACATGGAAGTAAAGAGGAAGTGAACAAGAAGTTATATCTTCTAATCAGAAAAATAGACAGCTGATACACTGAAGAAATGTGTATTGTGTTTCACAACGGCTCTACTCCATGAGGTAGCTCCTCTCCAGTTCCACACTACATAGAAACAAGCAGAAGCAGACTGCCGAGCTAGTTCAGCAAGGATAACAGCCAGCCACACATACTTATTATTGAGCCAGATGAGACGCTATGTGTCTATAAAGGTACATGGATGGCCCCTGGAGCGTCTGCCTTCACCTGGTAGAAAAAGCCTATTATGATGGGATTCACAAACATGGGCATTCACAAAGGTCTCAGAACTTCTCAGAAACATGAAAGCCTATCCCATTTGGATGGATATTAATTTACTCTATAGAAAGACCTGCAGAAGTTCATCATTGTCTTGGGTTACTGTTGCTAACTTCAGAGTAAATGTGTCTATTGACAGTTGCATTGCTATTTGCTCTTTCTAGATTCCTTTTCTCTGCATACGGTATGATTTCCTCAGAGTAAAGAAGTCAGAGGAACTGACTTTCAAATATTTAGATGGTATTTAAACAGTTAATTTAGTTTGCCTAAGTGATAATATACATGCCTGGCAGGATCTGCTTTATAAAAGACTCCTCATTCTCCTTGGATGCCACTTAAAACTTGCCCTTACTATTAGCTTTCTAGTTAGAAAAGGCAGTGCTTATGATAGACTCACACTAATCTGTTTTTTGAAGATCTAGAGCCCATTGGCCAAGTAAAAAAGAGGGAATGCATTTAACAAGAGTCAGAGCAAATGTAGGCTAACTTGAGCTTTCTGATATTCTTACTTAAGCCCATGGTCTACACTGAACTTTTAGATATACAGATTGAACACTACAAAGATTACCATACTTTCTTTCTCCATCCCTGTAAAAGTTCTCAGTGCATCTGCTTCTCTTCTTTACCTCTTGACTCAACACAAAACAATGACTGTTTAGGAAAAATCTATACCATTTTCTGATATACTTATTGAATAAGATCCTGAGGCTAGTTTTTGATTCACCAAATAATGTTCCTAAGGCTAAAAAAAAAAAAAAAAAATAGCGCAATGAAAACAAGAGGAGAAAGGCTTTTACAAAATGTATGTATTTTTTTCATTTATCATTTTGTTAATGACCTCATACATGGTTATAAACCAACTTGAGGCTTATTTTGACCCCCAGAAGATCCAAAGTTAATGTAGATCTGGCTCTGGCTTAAGTGCTTCTTACAGCCCCAGCAGTCTTACCCCTAGGGGATCATCTTGGAGGCGTGCTGTGTGCTGACACAGAACCAAACACAACCTAATAACGCCTGCAGATAAGCATCGCTACATGGTTTTCTTAAAACATGTTTCAGTTGTAGTTGTTGTTTCTCTTAATTTCACCAGGCAGAAGGTGAAAGACGACCATGAAATAAAATATTCTCCTGATGCACTGTATTGTCATTGTGCTACTGCAGTATCTGCGAACAGGGCGACTTTTTAGTCTGCTCGCCTGCCTTCGATTTTGATTTATTCTTAATGAAGATATAAAATCCTGCTTGTACAGCAACAGGCAAACTTTGTAGATAAGCATATTTTCCAAGAAACTGAGCGAAGGGAGTTTAAATTTTAATTAGGTGACTTTTAATCCCATTTTTAAAAAAGAACTATTGTACAGCTTATAAAAATAAAAGAATTTTGTACCATTTTGTGTGTACCAAAAACTACCCAGATTAATTCTCGAATGTTTTTGGTTCAGTAAAATCTCAAATGCATCTTGCCAAAGGCCCTTTCCTGTATGATTTCCAAATTTGTGCAAATTTCAGGGAAAATTTAATCCATATGTTTCTGATTCATCCATATTAACTCATCGTATTATTGTTGCTTTTTTTTTTTTTTTTTTAGCAGTTTACTTCCAAGAAATTCTAGGGACGTGTAAGAAAAAAAAAATACGTATTCTGTTTTAGTCAATATTTTCTTGAACTAGCAAAGAGAAGCTGTATATCTCCAGGTATTAAAGATTACCTGAACTTCTCCCTTCCCGCCTTGAATTAGGCTTGCAGGAGTTTAGGTTCCCTTGGGATAGGAGAATGAGAGCTCTCTGCACATGTCTACCCTCAGCTGCCCCTGCAGAGCCTTGGCCGACTCTGTTCACCTCCAGGAAGGCATCCTCTGCTCCCAGCAGTGACAGGCGAACTTTCCTCCCCTGAGTCACCACTGAAAACCAAACGTTGTTCTGGTGGGGCACATCCTAGGCCTCTTGGAACAATAGAGCATTGCATTTTGTGATCCTGATGTCAAATCAGAAAAAGGCTGTTCTGTAAGTTAAACATTCAGCAGCTACTCTAATGTTGTTTATTTCCTTTTGTCTACGGCATTGGTGCGGTGGAGGGGTCACCAGGTCACAGGACAAAGGACTTGCTGATTTCTAGTGAAAGAAAATTTGTCGGGCGCCACCATGTTAACATGTAAATACCAAACACATCTTTATGCATTGGTTTCTAGTTGAAGCAATCTGGTTGGCATTTTCTCAAGGGAATTATTTAAATTTTAAATGGAACAACATCTCATTTAGATTTCTACAAATATGCGAGGGCACAGAAGTAATTTATATGTACATGCAACTCTTCACTTAAGCACCTGGGTACTTGACAATAATTAAAATACAAAGTAGACCTATTAGCTTTTCCTTTTAACTTTCCAGCTTTTTGCTGCTCCATAGTGAGGAGGGGGCATCTCTAGAGTAGATTGTCAAGTGCCTGGACCACCGCAGCTTCCCTCCTCCCACACAACGCCTGATTGCAACTCCCTCCAGAGTCTATTTCCTCCGAAAACTACACTCTGATCTTCATTTTCTGTTTGCAGAATACGTTTTTGTTTCTTAAACTTTCAGTCCCTTTTATTCCAATGGCCAGAGACTTCATGATTATTTCACTTTAATGCCAGCAGTGTAATGAAGGAACACAATAGAAGTCATGTACACAATGCAAGATGCTACAAATGAGAAATTTCCATTTCAGTAGTCACTTGTGTACAGACTAATTCTTGGCCATTCTCTCCCATCCCTACCTCCACCGTCAGAGTTGTCTTCAAAGATCTGACTTAAATCAGTAGTTCTCAAAATGCACACTCAGAAATGCAAACACTGGGTCCCCCCAACATTTGTTTAATCACAAACTCAGTTTCACAAAGACGATAGATGACACATGCCTGCTGAAGTTGGACTCGGACAGTAAAAGTTCATATGTTGGATCCAACATTTCTATTTATAAACTTGGCATTCTCATCAATAGTGTTACAATAGCCTTGACATCAAAAATCTTGAAAGTCATTTTCATTCTTCTTTTACTTTCCTTCATTTTCAGCCTCATGATGAAGACTTCCTGTTTTCCAACGAAAATACTCCTAAAACTCTAATCCTTTCTATTCTTAGCTGCAAAACCAAATCCCAAGTTTTCTCCAGTAAGCCAACAGCTATCCTGTCTGTAATCTTTTATTCGTAATTGCTGTTAAAATAATTTTCTTCGTGTGCTGATTTTATCTCTCACAAAGCTGCTTGGGAATGGTGCTGTTTTATTTTGAACCAAAATACAATGCACCTGTTTGATCTCTGAGGTCTCCACCAATCACCGTAATTAATCCTCATCCTCAAAAAAGTGCTCTCACTGGCTGGTGCCTGCTTTCTTTGGACACTGTGCTTCTCTTACGTGGGATAACTTCTCTCTCCTTTACATCACTCTACAGTCTCCTCCTACTGAAAATCCTATTTGGATTAATTGAATCAGGGCTTTAAATTTATCATTTGAAGTTTATTTTCACTCTGCTATCACTGTATTAAATTCCTTCTAATTTATATTTTCTTTCCCAACACTGTTAAGTGGGTGAAGAGTGTTTACTTGTCAGCACTTCCATTACACTCTTCAGGTTCTTGTACTCTGTAATACCTAGGCGGGGACCCAGCGTGTGGTGACTGAATAACATAGAAGTGGGTTAGATGAAATACTGAAACTCAACAGTCCAAATCTAGTTATTACTAGCCTGAGTTTAGAAATACAGCAGGCGATATAAAAGCTGCTGTCTAATAAGATTTGGATATTTATAACCAAGCATCCAGGCCACCTGTTTTTTGATGCTGTGCCATTAGCATTTAAAGCACAGTCTCTTATCATGATTTTGTCTTTCAGGACACAATTGCTGCTCAAGAAACATGAAATGGTGAAATCAGTGCACACTTCTCTATGTAGAAGTATACATTTATAAACATATATTCACTTCAAGATAGGCCTAAGTCTAAAAGCAATTCCATTAAAGTTATAAATGAAAATCACTCTTAACTTTGATTATTTCTATGGCCCCCTGAAATAAGATATCTTCTGCTTATTCTTAATGGTTTTATGATTTAGTGATATCCTGTAGAGTATTTTAATTTTAAAAAGGCAGTGAACAGATGTGGTAGAAGATCCTGGAAAGGAAAAGTGGATTAGAAAGCATCAGTAAAAATGAAAATACCATGCTAGACTTCCAAAGCAAAGCCAGCTATAATAGCATGAACAGAAAATATTAATGGCAATTTGTTTTTGGCTAGCGCCAGGGATAAAGGGACTTTACTTTTTTATTTCTTATGGTGAGTTTGGCTTTGTTGAAGCAGCATTTTGATCTTTACCATATCATTTTAAATTATATTTGGAATGTATAAAGAGAAACTTCAGACAAATTAAATTTAGCAGAATTTATTTGAGCAAAGAAAGATTTATGAATAGGGCAGCTCTCAGAATCAGGAGAGGCTCTGATAGCTCCACCTAGCAATGTGAACAGGAAGTATTTGTAGTTAGAGAAAGGAAATAGAGCACTGAAACAGCTGGATTGGCTGCAAATGCCTTATTTGGGCATGGTGTGATGAGTCATTTGCCTTATATGGACATGGTCTGATCTCTGGGCAATGTGTGATTGGCTAAACCTCAGCTGCTGTGATTGGTTGACACTCAGCTACTTGTTACAAAAATATGCTCTTTGTTACACTGGAGTTTTGTTACCTACTAAGTTAGATTGCAGTTTGCTAGTACAGAAGCTGCACTGGACCAAATTTCATTTAATTCAATAGGAGTGCTATCACTAGCAATAGTCTATATGTTCTGATAATTAAGTGTACATTTGTCCACAATTCCTTATCTGTGAATTCAGGATCTAAAACATCTATGAAAACTATTTTTATAGCCCTTAGTGGCAGAATACTACCTGATCTAAATAATTTGGTAACCAATCAAAATTGACATAAAATTTTTTGCAATTTTTATCTGGCTCGAGAATATTTGTATTGTTTGTTTTTGAGTACAGGGACAAGTTGCAGACCCCTTTACCATGTGACATAGTATACAGCTTGGATCCTCTTATCTGTAGGAAAGCAAAATTTTTCTGAAATTAAAGTCATAGATACCCTAATGATTTATTATCAGTAATTGTGGATCTAAACTCATTTTCCTCATGATTTTTATCTTGAAAAAGTTCTAAATTATGTATCATTATCTTGGATACCTAATAGTTTGTGAATGTCTCTATTATAAAGGAAACAGTGAAATTAGGTTATAACAAAGAACCACTCTGGGTACACACAAGGATTGAAAATATTTTAAAACATAGTGAAATGACAGGAGATACAATTCAGAATTTAAGAATGTGAAGAATTTCTACATTTTATTTTTAATTACCATATTGTTTTTCTGCACGAAAAACTTATATAGGTACATACAAACAGATATGTACCTATAAAATGTACACATGTATGTATTTCATCAATTTAATAGCAAATTTGGAACACAAGCAAATTGCTGTCTATCCCCAGGTCTAGTTCCCACACCACCTTCTCACCCCGTCCCACCCCGTCCAGAAGGAATCACTTTCTGCCCCTCCTTTTGCTTCCATAGCTTTATAGATATGTCTTGCAGGCCTGACCACATTTGTGTCATAGCACACTTATTTATGGAAGTGCTCATTCCTGCACCTTCTTAAGGTCACTAATTTAACCTCTTTAATTCTCCAGTCCCCCAGTAATGCTTACCATTAGTATAGACTCAATACATATATTCTAAATAATATTAAGGAAAGGTGGGAAAACACGGAGAGCCACGGCCAGGGGGAGCCATAGTCTCCTAATAAAGAACGTGGACCTTCAGATAAGATATGCAGACTTTTCCACCCATTTTCCCCTAGCAAGAGTGTGACATTGGACTGGTTCACTCTATTCATTGTCAAACATTGGTAAACTTTCATTGGTGTTTTGAAGTCATGAGGGTGCAAGTCTCAGCCCAGCTTGAACAACTTAGAGACTTCCTGAGACTCTACCTCAGATTCAAAAATTTTAAAAGGACCCAGCAATGTATCTGCATGCAGAGGCTCCAGGTTCAATTACTTGAAACAGAGGACCAGCCTGGCCCCCTCACACCTGCAGCAGCATCTCTTAGGGACCTCCTAACTGAATTCGTATGTTTCAAGTGCAAGCGGGAGGTACGCATTGCTCCGCAGCCAGTGAGAAACACACACCCCAGTCGATTTGCTGATTTGCAGCACAGCTTAAAAACAATGGACTCATCTTTCAAATTTGACCAAACTACAGAGGGAGGGAGTGCTCAGCCGGTTCCTCAGGAGGTTCATGCTGGCGCTCAGCAGCTTACGCGTGGCTCACAGATGGCTTCTGATGCTTTCTGTGTAATCCAATCATCCCGCACTACTTCCTCTCACTTAGACTCCGGGGGTAATTGAAAAGCTCGCAGTGACAATCGTCTCTTCTTGGGGATGCTGTGGGTATGAGGAATGTGACTTCCATCACCTCCTGGAAGTGGGATGTGTCCATGGCTCTCCAGATCAGAGTTGCTTCAAGCAAGGTAAAAAGAAATTATTTCCTGGAATTGCCTTTTCCTGCTGCCTGGCACTGGAGTAAAGGAACATGGCCCATCAATGGCCTCTCTGTCATGCGGCAGCCTGTCTCGCTGTGACTGGGACCGACCATGCAGAAAGTATTCTGTGGCAATGCTTGTGTGTGACGGTAGCCATAGAGCGTGCCCATGCCCAAGAGAGGAGTCTGAAACTTTGAAACAGGCTGTTCAGGAAGTACTCGAGTATTAACACCTGCACTGCTGGTATCGTTTTCTAAAATCTTGACAGTTTGTCCTCAGTCTTTATTCTTTGGCAAGGAGTGGCTTTTATTTTTGTAACTTCTAAAGGATGTGAAAAGATTTTAAAAGCAAAGCGTTGAAGTGTTTTAAGTGTGGGGTTGTTAGCCTCCCCACCCCCAGGCTAATGTTAATAATTATGTTTTATTTCAGTGTAAAAATACTCCTTTAAAAAAAATCAAAGGACATAAAACAAGGAAATACACAAAGCCTCAAAGCAGCTGTGTAAATTCACAGACCTTGGGCCTACCAAGAGCTAGGCTTAAGGAAAAGACAACTCTGGAAAACCAGATTTTTACTTAAAAATTAAATTATGATTACCAGCTAGTGCTACATTTGTTTTAGTAAAATATCAACACTGCGTGTATTTCCTCAAGCTTTTTCTGCTCCTTGCCATCATTACCACATACATCATCAGTAAGAAATGTTGAGTATAGCGACAGCTATGAAAAATTTTCTAGGTCAGTGAAAACATTTTTTTCAGGGAAAATATTTTTAAGAGGATTTTGTAATTGTTCATAATTTATACATAGCTCTGGTAGGGAAGGAGCAATAACAACTTTTCCTGGGGAGATAAAAATTACAATCCTTTCTCTTAAGTAGCTTACACAAAGAATGGGGACTCTATATTTAGTCTGGGTTTACACACACACACACACACACACAGGGTGGGAGAGAGGCAGGGAGAGAGAGAGAGAGAGATAGTCCTGGAGCATAAACATCCAAATAGTCACTATAGTTTTTCACTATGTTAGAATGCCAGAGTTTTACATGTGCAGTCACAGACCTAGAACAGTAAGCCAATAGTGAGTAAGATAAAAATAATTTGGTTGGTGACAATCTGAATTCACATGACACATCCCTGTATGAGTTAGTTTTTCTTAAGTCTGCTCATTGTCAATTTTGTCAGCACGAGAGTTCCTGATGTGATCATAAATTGATAGCGAGCAAGACCTCATCCCAAGATAACTCTGAGACTCAACACACTTTTACTGAGTGTATGCCCTGCATGGGCTGAAAACCTCCCATCCCTGCAGTTCCAGGGGGAGAAAGCTGACTCGAGGGAAAGAATCATGGCCAAAGCGATTTAATTAATTTGTTGTCTGGGGAAACAGCACAAGAACTGGGAAGAAAGCCCAGGTATGAGGACTAAGTTATTACTCAGAATACAATACTTTGTTGTACAGAATAGTATGTGTTCTACACCCACCCTTTTTTTTTTTTTGTTTTTTGTACCAGCAGTTGAACTCAGGACCTTGCATTTGCCAGGTAGGTGCTTATGCCACTGAGCTATACCCCCAGCCCTAGGCTTTTCCTGCCTGTATTAAACTAGTGTAAACTTTCCCCTGAAAAGCAAGTGTTGCCCACGAAGGTCCTGGTGGCTCCATGCCTTGAATTGCCGTGGAGTTGCTCACCGGCACTGCAGAGCTCTGTTCACCCGAGCTGGATGCTGTGCTGGGACTGAGCAGGCGAGAGGGCCTCGTGGCATGATTTCTCTCCGAACTGTCATGGTCCCGAAGCAGGCTTTCCCGCTGGAGGAAATGGAGTGAGGAGGATCATCTGTTGAGCTTTCAGCCTTTGGTGGCAGGAATTTTACATTTTGTTTTTCTGAGTGGTATTGGCGATTGACCCTAGAACCTTTGCATCGATTGAGTTACGTCCCTGGATCCTTTTTGAATTTTTAAATTTGAGGTAAAAGTTTTCACTAAGTCTTTAAGTTGTTCAAGCTTGCAATCATCATGACCTCAAAACCCCAGTGAAAGTTTACCAATTTTGACAATGACTCAAGCGGAATTGTCCAGTGTCACACTCTGGGTAGGGAGGAATAGGGTGAAAAGCCCTGTGGATATTGTCTGAATGTCCACTTTACTAGTAAACCATGGCTCTCCCTAGTCAGGGCTCTCATTACTTTTTTGCACCTTCCCTCAAAACATATTTATTGAGTCTCTACCAAGGCCAAGCATTATTTGTGGGGTCAGAAAATTAAAGAGGATTAAATTAGTGACTCCGAGAAGGTGCAGGAATGAGCACTTCCATAAATAAGTGTGCTATGACACAAATGTGGTCAGGCCTGCAAGATGTATCCATAAAGCTATGGAAGCAAAAGGAGGGGCAGAAAGTGATTCCTTCTGGATGGGGTGGGACGGGGTGAGAAGGTGGTGTGGGAACTAGGCCTGAAGGATAGACAGCAATTTGCTTATGAGAATGAAGCTATGACGGATAACAGGAACATTCTGCTTCGCTAAGTCACATACGGGCTTGCACTTTTCACAGAGTCAGTGGAGAAGGACGTCATAAAAGGAGCAGGCTCAAACTTTTTTTTTTTTTTTTTTGTCTTTTTCTTTTTTACTGGTACCAGGGATCAAACTCACGACCACACACTTGCAAGGCAGGCACTTATGCCACTGAGCTAAATCCCTAGACGCCAGGCTCAGACTTAAAGGGGAGTTATCTTCAGTTCTCAATGATCATATTTCCCCAAATGGTGCTTAAATTGTTTCTTTTTTAAAAAAAATTATTTCAAGCACTTTTATTAAATGCATTCTAAAAACTAAGATTATAAAAAAAACCTGTATGCATAGTGTTTAAAAATATTTATCAACTGAAAATGTTGTTTCTGGGTATAAAAATAGAAGAAAAATCCTGTTTTTATGAAACAAAAATTGCACATAGCACAAAAATAAAGATCAATCTTTCATGTGACTATAAATATAAAAATATACAAAATATACTAACAAACAGAATCCAATGGTTTATCATAAAAGGAAAACACCATGGATATTTATTCCAAAAAATGGAAGAATGGCTCAATGTTATTCACTAACACAATTTATTATGTGCATAAACTTAGAAAATGACATCATCATCTTCATTTAGGTGCTAAAATGGTCTTAAACTAAAATAGATCAACCATTCCTAATTGAAACAGTAATAAAATAACTGATTTCTTTCTTTCTTAGTGCAAATACATAAATAACTATATGCACACACGCACATGCATAAGAATGCACACACATACACACACTATAGCTCTGAGGCTGGTGTTTTACTTTAGTGGAGAAACTGGAGACACTTAGAGAAAGGCAAAGTTATCCTTGAAACCCACCACTACTTAAAAATATATTGGAGATCTTAGTCAATTCAGTCAAACCAAACCAAACGAACAAGTGCTGTAAGATCAGAAATAGAAGTGAAACTATCTCTATTCATAGATCATTTTGTATCTATTTGGAAAATCAATGAAAACACATAACACAGACAAAAAATGTTCCAATAAGATAATAGGCCATTAAAATATACAACTTAAAAGCTTTTCTCTGCACAAATAATGTAAATAAAGATAAACTTTAAATCAGAAGCTTTACTCTGCACAAATAATAGCTACTTAGATGATGTAAAGAAAGATAAAACTTCAGTTACATTAGTAGCAAAAAGAGAAATTATTTAATAGTAAACTTGGCAGGAAGTGTATAAAATCTATATGAGGAAAAGTTAAAATACTCCTAAAAATATAATAGTTGAATACGTTTGGAGATTTTTCTTGTGTTTGGACAGCATGAGCAAACACTATAAAGCTATCACTTATTCCTATGTGAATAATAAATTTTGCATAATCATCATAAATAACTAAATTGTTTTATGAAGCTCATCAAGTATATTTTAGAGTTTATACAGAAAAATAAACATTGAAATGCTATAAGGGTCCTAAAACAAAGAAATGAGGAGGAACCAGCTTTATCAGATATTTTTATGCAGCTTTATGAAGGCATAAATGCAAAAATTATTGATATTTTATGCATGCAATTTGATGAGCATACACAGATGCCGACACCTATGAAGCCATCATTGTAAGTGATGAGGCATATTCATCATTGCTTGCTTTTTGTGTGTGCATGTGTGCTAAGGGTACTTAAGCTGAGCTCTGCTCTCCTAACAAATGCCTTCCCAGACAGTAGAGTGCACTGTAAAGCTTGTATGATCAACGCAGCGTTATACTGCTGCATGAACACCTAGATATGGGAGAGAAAAGAAAGCTCACAGGTGGCAAAGTGCAGGATCTCACTGGAACGTCAGGGTTAGGAGAAAGCAAGGATATGATGGGCCATATAAAAAGAACACTGATGTCATCTTGTAGGTTTTCTGACCAGTCAAATTTGGGATAATTTCACAATGCAAAGGATGATGGTTTTTGTTTTATTTTTCATGGTAGTGGGGATCAAATCTGGGTTTCCCACATCCTGGATAAGCACTCACCTGCTGAGCTCACTCCTCTGCCCCCAAATCATGAGGAGAATAGATTATAACACATAGAAAATAAAGATGTTATCAAAAGTAAGTGTAAAAACACAGGACACTCAGTCCAAGGATGAGTGAGGAAGTCTACAGAAGAATGTTTACTAAAATTTAGGGGGGAAATGAAATGATAAAATCATCATTTTACCTTGTGGGTATAAATGCTGACTTAGACAAAACATATTAATAAATACTAAAAGCCCTGGGCAAGATGTTTTAGGGAAACGGTACTCACATAATCTCAAATACCACTCCAGCGTTAGTAGTTACAAAGGATAAACAGTATAATTAGCATAGTTAAAAACCAGTATATAAGATAGATCTGGCAGATATCACCCTGACTCAGTGATTGAATTGACCATCAATAGCTGGGCATGGTAGCACAAGCCTGTAGTCCCAGCACTCTGGGACGCTGAGGTAAAAGGATCACAAGTTCAAGTCCCACCTGTGAATTTAGCAAGATCTTATCTCAAAAATTTAAAAAGGAACTGGTTGTTATCATTCTTTCATGAGAAATTTGCAAAATACATAAAAGAGAGAAGAGAATGCCCACAATTTCATCATCTAAAGACAAACACCATAAGACATTTATATGACTCAGTAGGTTTTTAATCTTCTTTTAGATACTGAATCAAGCTCTACTTCCCAGCTCTGGCAGCTACATATATTGACCAGTGGAATCTAAGGGTTGTTAATAGCAATTTAACAAGTTTATTTGAATAACGGGTCTAGTATTGCCTTTCCAGTAGTGAGAACATAAGTGATTTTTTATTGTTTTACTTTTATGTTTTTCCAATTTTCCATAATGTCTTAGTACAATAGCCTGATTTATGTATAGTTTTATCTCTTGCATTGAATGTTTTCAGAACTTGAATTAATGAGCCTATATTATTTTGAGAGTTCAGAAAATCAAAGATGCAACTGAGCCCCTAAACCTTTTTGAATTTTACAGATTGTGGAAAAATTCTAAAGTCCTGAATTTAACTGAAAACTGCTAACTAGTAGCTGGAAACAAGAAAATTTATTTCCTCTTTCCCCAGTCTCCAGAGTAACTCCAATCCTGATAACCAGAGCAATCAATCTAGTTTTAATGGAGTCTAAACCTGAATTTGTTTTCCTGATGTTTGACTTAGTAACAGTTTAATAGCATCAAGTGATGCCAGAGACCAGTATATTCATTTCTTTTGGTACTTTCTATTTGTATTAGTGCATGTATGGAGCATATAATCATTATATTTCTCATAGGAAGTTGGTTGGTACATGTACTTAGCACACCTCAATTCTTTTCCATCCATTTCTCTTTCCCCTTCCTCTTGCCCTCCTCCCTCCCTCTTGGTTCCCTTCCCATTTGCAGTTACTCTGAATAGGGATCTGATTATTGCCCCTTCCGCAGCCATTTGTGTGAGTTGCCTTTGGCACAGGTCACAGGGATACATGTTAGATGAGCTTCATAACATGGCCCTGCGTGCTTTAGAGAGGTCCGTGGTCCTCAGAGGAAGCCCAGGTGCACTGATATCAGAGCTCCTTGCGACATGGTGTGCGATACCAGATCATGATTGGTCTATTTCATCAGATTCTTTTTTTTGGGTGTGTTTGCACAAGAGAGAAAGTGTATAGCTGGTAGTAGAGTGGGAGGAAAATAATGAACAGGAAAATGAAGGCTGGGAAAACTTTTTCCTTGAGTGTAAGCTGGTTGCTATGGTTGTTAGGTTGCCAGTTACGCCACGTGCCTAACTTGAGTTATTGTAGTCTTAAAGGTGCCAAAGTAGATCTGAGTGGCTCCTGAGACAGTTTTCTTGGTTGATTCTGAAATGTTTTCTGTTATCTCTATTAATATATTGAGTTCTGTTTCTTACAGTTTAAGGAGCTTAAGGAACTTGTTGAAATTTGCAATGTAATTTAAAATGCTAACCTGTGAATATTTATAAGTGCCATAGCTGTAGTAGGATGATGAAGAGGTTGGTTCTTTCTTTAATTCTAAGTGATGGTAGGGATTCTCTCGCTACACAGGACTTGAAATGTGCTCTACATAGTACTTCTGTCAGTCAGCTTTCTATCACTGTGACAAAATGCCTGGGAAATTAATTTAGAGAAGGAAAGGTTGATTTAGGCCCACAGTTTCAGAGGTTTCATTCCCTGGCCGAACACACTAACCTCTGGATGTGTAGGGGAACACAATTGTTCATCTCACAGTCACCAGGAAGCTAAAGCAAGAGAGGCTCGGGTCCCAATCTGCCTTCAAAGGTGCGGTCCAATGTTTGACTTTCCTAGAAGGTTTCACCACCTCCCATTCATCCCCCCTGTTAGGCACCAAGCACAACTCAACACGAGCTTTTGGGCAACATTGAAGCTCCAAGCAAGAACAGTTTGGATTTGGAGTTGTCCTTTTGATGGGAAATAGAAAGGTCTTAATGATGCTTAATTTTATTTAATTATGCTTTTTCACTTTTACAAGGTGAAATCATGGTTGCTTCTCTTCCTTTTTCATATTTTACAAACTTTAATGAATGGAAGAGAAACCTAGTCTCTAGCAGTTCAAGCTTACATGACTTTGAGAAAATTAGAAGCCAGGAGTAAGGGAAACTAGGCAGGATTTTCAAATGGGATTGAATGGACTGCTGGGAGATCTGGGTTCCTAAACTAAAAAGAAAAGAAAGAAATTCCCAATTGAAATAAGCCAATATAAAGTGTGATTATGAACCTAAAATAATTCTCTAAAGATCCGTGGAACAGAATAGAGGACACAGAAACAACCGCAAACACATTATCTATTTGATCTTTGACAAAGGGGCCAAAAACGTACAGTAGAGAAAGCCCTCTCTTTAATAAGTGGTGCTCGGAACACTGGTTCTCTCCATGCAGAAGACTGAATCTGGACCCATATCTCTCATTGTGTACTAAACTAAAATCAGCATGGATCAAATGACTAAATGTTAAACAGGAACTCTTAACCCAAAACAAGACAGGAAAAACTCTTGAAACTGTAGGCACAGGCAAGGAATTTTTTTTGTGCAGAACCCTGGTTGCACAGAATTCAGTACCAAGAATCAGCAAATGTGATCATATTAAATTTAAAAGCTCCTGTACAGCAAAAGAAACTGCCAATAGTGTGAAGAGACAACCCACAGTGCGGAGAAAAATTTTTGACAGTTGTTCCACAGACAAAGAATTAATATTTAGAATGTATAAAGAACTGAAAAAGTTAGACCCCCAATGGAAGACCCCCAATTAAAAAAAAGTGATATGAATAGATACTTAGTTCTAAGAAGTACAAGTGGCCAATAAATATATGAAGAAATATTTGACATCGTTGGCCATCACAGAAATGCAAAATTAAAAGGACAGAAAAACTCCACCTACCCCATAAAAAATGGCTATTATCAAAGAATGGCAATCAAAAAATCAAATGATAGCAAATTCTGGCAGGGCTTTGGGGAAAAAGGACCTCTTCTATACTTTAGGTGGGAAAAAGGACCTCTTCTATACTGTATGGAGATTCTGAAGATTCCTCAGTATCTAAAACTAGAAAGTGCATTTGACCCAGTTATTTTCCTTCTAGGTATTTTAGAAAAAAATTTAAAGATGTCAGATTACAGTGATACACACACATCCATGTTCATAGCAGCACAATTCATAATAGCTAAATCTTGGTAGTGGCCAATATGCCCATCCACAGATGAATAGATAACGACAATGTGGTATTTACACACAGTGGAGTACTACTCTGCCATAAAGAAGGATAAACTTGAGTTATTTGAGGTAAATGGGTACACCTTGAGAATGTGATGTTAAGTGAAATAAATCAGATGCACAAGCTTACATATAACATGATTTATCTTGTGTGAAAAACAGATTAAAAAGAGCAAAATAAAAGCTAGGTAATAGGAAATAGAGGAGTTTTCTCAAAAAAGAAGGAGATGAAGGGATGGAAGGAAGATGAGAGAGGACAATGAAAGGGGATGAAAAGGAATCAAGATGTATTATGTACACATACCAACGCCATGCAAGGAATATAAATACTACGTACTGTAAACACGTACTAATAGAAATACAAAACTTATTCTCTGAGAGTCAAGAAATTTGCTGCAAAATTTGCAATGCTTCTAATTATCAGCCCTGTGTAAATAATGTAATTCCTCTGAACTCTGTTTCTTCATTCATAAATAGGGATTATATTTGTGTCCGTGTGTTTGTTTTGAAGGGTGAGCTCATTTGTATGTGTCCTTTCATGTCATGCAAACATTGGATATAGTTGCTTTTTCCAATTGTTTACTGTATAATTGTCTCATCGTAATTTTCCTTTGCATCACAAGAAAGTCTGAAACAGCTTTTGACAGAAGATCAACATTTGCTAATTTCCTGCTGATTGATTACTATCTCATTGTGCAGCAAAGATTGCTGTTGTCAGGGGATACAGTTCAGTGTAGCCTGGGCTCTGACCGATCACAACAGATCCTTCTTAAGTAGCTAGGATGTCTGGAAAGCCTTGTTTCTATCAATCTTTATACTACACTGTTGGGTGCAGTATTCCAAGCCTGTAATCTCAGCACTTGGGAGGCTGAGGCAGGAAGATTGCAAGTTCAAGGCCAGACTTGGCTAACTAGTTAGGTCAATGCCAGCTTGTCTCAAAACTAAATAAATAAATAAGACAGAAGGAAGGGGAATAAAGCAAACAGAATAACAATAAAAACCTATACTGGGTCATTCAACTTACATTCATTCAGTAGCGTTGTGTGCCAGGACCCATGCTACCCAGTATACAATTGTTAGTGAGCCTCACTTCCTTCCCAGTCCCTCAGATTAAAGGAGGCAAGTATCTTAGAACAATCAGGCCCTGTATCATTTAGAAATTACTGTAAGAACTGCAAACTGTATGTGGAACACATCCCGTCGAAGTGTTAGTAAGTGCCGAAAGAGGAATCTAAGAGACAAATGAATCAAGGTGGTGTCAGATCCAGAGAAATGGGTTGAATGCCAGCTTCCCCTCTTGTCAAGCCAGTGCAGAAACTGGAAAGGCAGTTGAGTGACTGCAACCAGAGGGCACAGGGTCCTCAAGGCTCTGACTCCTTGGGGAAGCCGCTTGCGTGCTCAGACAAGGCTCCTGCCTGACCCTTACAAGATAGCCTCTCCTGGTTGGTGGGGAATTAGAATCCTCACATTAGTGCAGCCTTCCTCCATTGTGTGTGTGTGTGTGTGTGTGTGTGTGTGTAGGTGTAGCCCTTTCTTAATGTCAACTCATTAGAAGTGCTGTGTTGTTTAGGACTACGAAAAGAAGCTGACATCAGAATATTTTGATCAAAACAGGTCACTGTTCACAATGATCGAACTTCACAATGTGAAGTCCAGTTGCAGCACTCTTTGTAAAATGACTTGGCGAGTGCGTATCCCTCTTACACTTGCACACACTTCAGACTGGTGGTTATTTATTGTGCTTTCAGGAAGAGGTGGAAGCTTTTTAATAAGCAAATTGCATTGCAATGATCTGTATTAATATTCGATTATTGAATTACTCTCCATAGCGAGACTCATGAGGGCTATGTCAGGGAGAGAAGAGAGTATCAGGAAGCCGCCATGTGGGAATATGAAGTCGGGGAACTTCTTGGAGGACGTGAGGTGTCAGCCCCGACTGGAAATGAGGATAAGTTTGCTTTCCAAAGAAAGGAGTAGTTAGTTCTAGAAGAGAGTGGAATGATGACCTTTCCCAGCAGTGGAAAGTACTTACGGATGAAGGTTGTGTGGAAGAGGAGGGCAAGCACCAAGAAAAAAACAGGACCCAGGGTGACCACTTACACACAAGGCAGTGTGTAAATGTTTCTGTTTTGTTTTTCTTTTCCCCCATTCCTCTGTTAGAGGTCACATTGCCTCAGAAAACTAGGTTTGCTGCAGAAGATATGCAATGAAAATGAATGTTCAGTGGTGATGGGTTTTGATGTTTTAGCTTCCAAATGGACTCCAAAGATGGACTGAAAAGCGGATGCCAGAGCGAGCATGCCCAGCCTTCCAGGGGGATCCAGCTGGGTACCAGGAGTGGGGGAAGAGGAGCATGGCAAGGGGATGCAGCAGGGAGAGTCTGGGCCTGAAGAGTGACAGCAGGGACCTGGAGAAGGGCAGAGCAGCAGGGGAAGGTCACCAGGAGCACTGGGTTTCTGGGGCCAGGGAGCAATGGGAAGAAGAGCCGCCGATGAAGAATCCTTGAGCATCTCCATCAACATGCTGAGCTCTGCGCCAGGTACGTTCCTCTTGGTGACAGGCACAACTCACTGCCCTTCCTTGCTCTTGGAGAATTCAGCCCCATAGCAGATCCTCTGGTCCCAGAAACTCTGCTCAGCCCAGAAAACTGCCAGGATCCTCTTCCTCCACCACTGGCCACATTTCAGTGACACAGGATACCTGCAAATAAATCCCAGGACTGGTGTGCCCTTCATCCCAGAGGAGCACGGAAGGAGAGTACCAGCCTGTCTTCTTCTAAATATGAATTATAATTCCTGTCTGGCGGCATTGTCGTGAGGATTACAAGAGACAAGCTTCATTTGGCGCCTGTGCATGGAGAAATTGAGCCAAGGTTACCCCTTGCTCGGGTCCCAGGGAACTTAGATGTTTCTCAATAGCTCATTAAGAAAACTGTATTTTAAAAGTTTGTGAAGATGGTCACTGCTTCAATAAATCTACTGAAAATTTTTTGTAAGTGAGAAAATAAATTTAAATGAAACAATGCAGTGAATGTTATGTAGCCATAGTGCAACTCTACAATTATCAATTCATGTTCAATCTAAGGTTCTGCATAATCTCTCACCTTCTTATTTTGAAGTGATCCAGACTTTATACTACTTCACCTGTAAATATTTCTCTATGTATCTTTGAAGATAAAGACGTTAAAATACATAGATACACAATACCTTAGCACACCTTAAAGTGGTCAGTAATTCTTTGACATCATTAAATATCCAATCAAATTCAAATAGCCAAATGGCTTATAAATATCATAACATTTTTTATAGTTTGTTTGACCACAGATCCCAGTATATCTTTTTAAAAATTTTATTTAGAGAAAAAAAGCAAAACAGAAAAAAAGGGTAGAAACAATACAGAATTTCAAAAAAAATCACAGTAAGAAATGATTAGTCATAAAAATAACAGTAAGAAATCACTAGATGATAAATTACATATTGTTATCTTAGAAAGAGTTGTTCAAGATACAAAATCAAATCTTAAAAGGAACACAATTAAGTGTATAAGATAGATAACCATACTACAAAGTTTTTGTTAGTTCATTAAACAGAATAGTCTGATACAAATATATCTTTAAAAGAAAAAGTTGGCAGTAGCTAAATATCTGGATAGCTGTACCTTCTAATTCTTATATATTGGCTTTTCTTAGAATGTAATGATAAAATGTCTATTAAAATGGAGCTATGTATTCAGTCATTTGGACAGTGTCTTTCCCTGGGTCATCCAATACAATTTTTTCTACTGTCAACTCTGCCACTAAGTGGAGATATATCCTTGAACCATTCAGTCAACTGATTATCTCAGTTTCAGAATCTTAAAAAAATCTGTGTTGATCTAGATCTGATATTCAATATGGTCCTGCTAGGGAGAGAGCAGGGCACCACAGGGTTAAGGAGGGTAGGTGTGCTACCCAGCAGATCTGGGACAAGCGCCCGGCCACACAGAGGCCACAGGAGCTGGGACAATGCCCTTAACTTCCATTTGCTTTGGTGTCTGAACCTGAAATCTGAAACCCAGGAAGACTTTTACAGATGCTTGTAGGGATGCAGAACAAGGGAGGCTGAACAAAATGGGGAAATATGGGCCCAGGGGCAGTTGCATGGTAATCCCTCAACAAGGGGGAGCTACAGTAGACCATTTCCCATTAGGAGCAGGGGATGAAGGGAGGAGGCTGGAAGGAGAGGCAGAGCGTAGGGCCGTGCTGCCCAGTGTGGTTACCCGAGCCCACAGGCCTGCAGGGTCCTTGAAGTATGGCGGGTCCCATCCGAGATGTGTTGTAAGTACAGCGCATTCTGGTACTGGAAGATGCAGTGTGGACAGATGATGGGAGCTATCCTGTTAATAAATTGTAATGTGTGATACATGTAGAAATTATAATTGGATCTATTGGGATTAAGAAAGTACTAAAATTAATTTTATACATTAAAAGTTTTTATGAATGAATGTAGTTACTAGAAAATTTTAAATTACAGATGCGGTTTGCCTAATATATGTATATGTGTGTGTGTGTGTATATATATATATATATATATATTTTTTTTTTTTTTTTTTTTTTTTTTAATAGGATCGCGCTGGGCTAGTTCAACAATTGCTATTCCTATCATTTGAAATTGACCTGGTTCCTTCTCCAGTTGTCCCTCTGCTCAAACAAGCCGGAAAATTGGGCAATGGAATCAATGCCTCCTCTCTCTGAGAAACTTTGACTTGTCAGTTTATTTCCTTAGCTGCTGGGTCCTCTGTCCAGCTCCACTGGTGGATAAGGTTATTACAAATCCACTCAAATGCGTGTCCTACCTCCGGCCCACACTGCTCTTTAAAGCTTTTATAAAATCTCTTCATGGCTTTCAGAGACATTCACTATTCGTAATCAACGAACTTTCTTTCTTTCTTTCTTTCTTTCTTTCTTTCTTCCTTCCTTCCTTCCTTCCTTCCTTCCTTTCTTCCTTCCTTCCTTCCTTCCTTCCTTCCTTCCTTCTTCCTGGCAGTACTGAGGATTCTCAGAACGTACAGTTTTCACCTCACCTACATCCCCAATCCTTTCTTTTTAAAAATTGTTTATTTTGAGACAGGCTCACTAAATTCTTCAGTCCGGATTCAAGCATGGTCCTGGGGCCGCAGCAGCTCAGAGTGCTGGGATTATGGGTGTGCTCCCCTTCTCGCCGCCATCCTCACCTCAGACCTTTAGCCGCCCTCTTACGTGTCTCCAGCTTGGCTCCTGCCCTGTGCTCACCAACGCTTCTCCTGCCTCTGGTAGCCCTCATGTCACCCCAGCTCATCACAAGTAGCACATTGTCTAAGCGTCAGAGAACAGGGTTGGAGTCCTAGCTGTGCATCTACTGTCAGACTTCGGAAAGTCTCTAAACCTCTGGGAGCTTGTATTCTAGGGAAGGAATAGTAATAGAACCCACAACAGAATTTTTACAAGGATTAAATATGCTATGTACATATAAATGTTACTATGGAACACTGCCTGGAAAAACATTCCTTCAGCCTCTCCTCACCTCCATGGACACATGGACCCTACCAGGCCTCCACCAGGCTCTCCCAGACTGCCCCAGTGTACAGAACACTGCACCCTCACTGCCTCTCTGCCTGCCATGTAGCCACCTATCCACACCTCATTCTCATCTCTGGATCAGTAGTTCTCCAAGGGCACTCATGGGAATGGCAGGCGCAGTGGTGCCTGGACGCTTACTAGGAATGTAGCTTCCTGGGATCCATCCCAGACCTCCTAGATCAGAGACTCTGGGGCTGCAGCCCAGTAATCTGCATTTTAACAGAAGCTCAAAGTGAGGCTGATGTTCATACACTGAAGGGCACCTGCTGGGCTGGGTCTCTATGGCCAGAAGCTGGCCCAGTTCATCTTGATTTAATGCCAACCCAGTGACTATTTGTGAAATGGAAAAAGTGGTTGGATGAATCCTGATTCAGTGTGGGGTCCTGGAAAGATACCCAGCAGAGGGATGTCACAGGCGGTCTTTTAGAAGGTCAGTTCTAACAGCGGCATAGAAGATAAATTAGGGGGCAAACTTACTAGGGGCAAGTGAATTTGTTTCTAGGAAAATTATTTGAAAAGCTTTATTTACAATATAGATGTAAAAAGATACTTATTTACAAAAAATTTTCCTTGTGTTTTAAATATCCCTTACTAGATTGTTTTAAAATGTGTTATTTTAATGCTGTAGAGACTGTTTTGCAAATTTGTTGAGAAAAGGAGATATATTTGTATATAAAATTTGTCAGTAAATATATTCTTACAAATTATTATTTAATTTAAAAAATAGCTCTAAAATCTTATACAGATTTGGTATTCATAGGTTTTTAAGTGCAAAGCATAGTCTAGATTATAAAAGTAAATTTTTATAGCAAGTAAGTATATTTAAAAGTCGAGTTATTGGAATTTCATTATTATTGTAGAAATAATAGTTTCATGATAACTTAAAATGTATCTTAGTATAGACACTATATATCACTTGTTTTATTTTGGATTAAAATAAAAATGCAAAACAATGTTCTAGAAATATTTCAACTAGGGACAATTTCTGCTCAAATTAAGAAAAAACTGATATTAATACATAACATAAATAGTAAAGCAAGCCCCACAACACCTGACTCTTAACCGAGTTACAGGACTGCAAAAGCCCCCAAATTGCTCCACGTCACATATACTTCACCATCAATAGGTCCTCATTTCGGCAGCCAGGAAGGAACTGAGCCAGTCTGCAGGGAGATGCATGGTTCCAACTTTCAATTCAGGCGAAGCTTCCAACTTTCTCTTGATCCCTAAATGATCTTTGCTAAGAAATGAAGATGTTTAGCTGTTTCCATACTGAGGACTCCACTTGGACTATGCAGTTATGGTCCCATGCCCTTCCCTTCCCTCTTCGTTGCTCCTGTCTATATTTCAAGGCAGTAAGTTTCTGTTCTGCAGGAGCAGTCACCACAGTCCACTCTGCAGATTGGCCTGCACATGAGTACATGGCCCAGTGGGAGTTCATGAGACATGATGGGACGTCTGATGGGGGCTTCTAGAAAAGACTTCTTTCTTTTTTAAAAATTATTTTGAAGGTAACTAACTACAACAGAACAAGACAGAACATAGCCAATTGAGACAGTGCAATGAAATTGGTACAGAATGTTACAACAGGTTCCCGGGATAACAGTAATAGGTGCCATAGTGTATCTCATTATCTTCACAATAGTTGTTATTTCAATCAGGTATAGCAAAATCAAACCAAATTCAGAACATTCTAGAATTTATCAAAACAGAGTATTGAATAGAGCAATACAATTAATCAGAACAAAGCAAAACAGTCATAACTATATTTGCCTTCAAACAGAAGATAGAAGGAAATTCCCCGCTATGTGCTATACTGCATATGGTCAACCTCCCAAGAGATGCTCAGACCTCTGGCTCCCATTTGCTAGTGCAGGTAGAGTGGATGGGATGTTTGACTCTTAGCCCACACACTGGTAGGCTCATGACTGCTTACCAGGGAGGCGAGTTGGTTGCTTGGTTTCCCAGTGTCCTAAGCTCCAACATGACCCAGATCTCAGGAGATGGTTTCTCATTTTATAATGAAAGAAAGACATTTATGGAAAGAAATGCTTTTGCTTCTTCCATTCAAAAGCAGAGTATCAGTTTCCATGAAACAGAAAGACCTGGAGAGTGAGGAAGAGAGCCTGGTGACCCTGAGGGAGGAGAGGTTAGGGAATGAACCCTGAGAGCCACAGAAGGATGCTTAGAGAATGGCATGAGGGGCAGAGACAGAAGAGGCAGAGGCCAGGACGGGCAGTGGATGGTATGAGGGTTCTGGGGTGGAGGAAGATGCTAACAGTCTTAAAGTCCTAGTTTCCAGTGGCCCTTTAGGCGTGGCAGCTTGCCAGTATTTAAATAGCTGAAAGAAAGAAATCCTTAGTATATCTGCAATTTGGCCTATTCGGCCCATTGGATGTGATGTGTTCTGCAAGAATGACCTTCTCTAAATTCTAGCAGACATCCCCGACCATTAAAAGTTTTTGGGAATTGATCATCTAAAGACAAAGAAAAATACAAAAGTTGTAAGAGTGTTGGCTAAATAAAAATGGCTGTAAAAAAGATCTAAAAGTGGAGAAAAGAAACTGAGAAACTTCCTATGTGCAATGCTGACATTTTTGTTACGGTCATAAGAATATATGTTGAAAGATTAATAGGGAAGTTCAGCGTCTTTGGTTTTTTATTGGCTTTTGAAGTGTTTCTACACATGAAATGGCTATTTATATATTTGGCTCATTTTTCTATTGGTTTGTTTGTCTTTTTACTTGTATGAGTTTATTGCTTATGATATATATGTTTCAAATATCTTCTCCCAATCTCTTCCTTGGCATGTAAGCCTTTAATCCATTTGAAATTTATTGTAGTATCTTGTAGCAGACCAGAATCTAATGGGATTTTTATATTTAGAAGCCAAATTTCATGACACCTTTTGTTAAAGAATCTGTCTGGTTTCCATTCCTTTTCAATGCCTGCTTGTTAAGAGTTTGATGTGGAAGAATTATTTTCAAAATCACCTATTGTGTGTTAGCCAATTGCCTTATAAATTACTGTACTTAGTTATTGTATTATCACCTAGTTTTTTTTTGCAAAATTTCTTACCTGTTCTCATCATTTTATGACTACAATTGAGATTTAGGATAATTTTGTCAAGTTAAAATATAAATGCCAGCATCCACGAAGTTTGTTTAAGTGGATG
Organism: Cavia porcellus; assembly: GCF_034190915.1. Classification (NCBI taxonomy): domain Eukaryota; kingdom Metazoa; phylum Chordata; class Mammalia; order Rodentia; family Caviidae; genus Cavia; species Cavia porcellus. Next base: position 17,599,014 of record NW_026947505.1, read on the forward strand.
GAGGATAAATGATATGGAAAATTTTGCTTTATTAACCCTTCATATGAATGCATAACACACCAGCCTCTTCAGTCAACAATTTTTTTTTGGTGTTTTTGAGACAGGGTCTCACTATGGAGCTCAGGCTGACCTTGTACTCACATGTTTTTTCCTGGCTCAGCTTCCCAAGTTCTGGGATTATAGGCATGTGCCGCCATGCCTGGCTTCAGTGACACTTTTGTTGTACACTTTGAAGTCCTTCACAATGTATGAGTCTCTAATCAGCATGAAACTGGCTAGGAGTATAAGGATTCATTCACTCATTCATTCATTCATCATCTTTTGTTTGTCAAGCTGGTTATTAGCCATGAAAAAAACCTCAGACTTCTGGATGTCACCTCTGTCTCCTTCACAGATCATTCTGCAGAACCTTCTCCTGTGTGTCATCCTGTTCTACACAGTGTACTACTTGTCTCTGAGCCTGTGCAGCCTGACACTCAAGTAAGTGCCATTTTGTCTTCAAACAGAATTAGAAAGTTAACACTGAATATTGAATACGAAAGGAGTTTATATTTAATATTTGACATGTCTCTGGATTACAGAATGCAGGAGGATTTTTTTAGTGAAGTTTTAAAATCTTTTGTTGTTGAAGTAAAAATAAAATTGCTGCCTCTTTGAAAATGATAGAAGGAACTGCTGTGAACTGACACGGATAGAACCAGGCAGTCTGTTCTTACTCTGTGGTGGACAATCATGGGACAAAGGGAGACTATGGCTCCCTGGACTGGCACTGAATCTGAGGAAGTGTGGATGCGAAGATGCTCAGAGATAATGTACAGCCAATTTACATGTTTTCTAATATCTACTGGAAGCAGTGTTGGACTGCAGGTCAAGAGATCAGTACTATGGCCCAGGTTCTAATTAATTTCCTGTCGCCTCTTGACCAAGCCATGGAACTTCTTTTATTTTAGTGTTTTTTGTCAAATGGTGGTAATAATCCAGAAAGAGTTATCATGAGGATAAAATGAAATCAACACATGTGTTTTTAATGGTATCATTTCTATGTTAGTATGAGGCATTATTTTGGGGGTAATGTATGATCTTGTTATGGTTGAAAATTTTCCCTACAAATTTAGATAGCCCAAATGTTGGCTGCCTGAAATAAATTATATATCTTTGCATTTAAGTTCCTACAAATTGAGTATTTATATAAGTTAATTTCATTGTGTAAGCAGAGAATACCATTTTAATATGCAAATGGATACCAAAAATTAATTAGACAGACTTTTACAATGGAAAGAAAATTCAGCCAGCCTGCCTGCCGACAAACCCACTGAGGAAACTGGAGCTCACACAGTCTCAGCTGCTGCATGGAGCTGCAGATAGTGAGAGCTGCCTGGAGCAAGCATGAGGCCAACCCTGAGCTTGGGATTCGAGAGTTTGCAGTTAACATGACTCAGTGGTAAGGCACTTGACGTAATTAGACTTTCAAGCTCCCAGCGCAGCTGACTGGGGGACCAGCTGCACACAATTACCAACTTGGGCTCCGTAGAAAGACTAGGTATGTGCTCTACAAGGCCCAGGTTTTAGAACAGGAAAGGGTCTCAGCAGTTAAGTGATTAATCTCTTCCATTTATAGTTAAACGGAAGCCCAGAAAGGCTAAATGACTGGTCCAAATTCACTGATAACACTACCTAGATTAGAACCTGTGTGTTGTGGCTTCCAAGCCCATGCTTGCTCTGTATTTAAAGCTCCCCCTCACATCCTGGATGGAAGGAGCTCCTGGGATGAGAGCTGAGACCTCAGATGCAATGGAAGCCACTCTGGGGACAAAGTGAGTTTAACTGACACAGAAGACAGTGTAGACAAGAAATTATTTGGTGGCCATATGAGTCTGTCAGTTCTTAAAGGTATCCAACATGGGTAAATGCAACGACTTCTGTGGATAGAGGTGTGCACGGGCTAGATGAACCATCTCCTTCAGAGTAAATTTCTTTCATTTGTGACATCTCAGGGTATATGAGTTGGATGTCCTGGCACCATTTGATTTCAAAACAAGTCCCTCATGGCTGGACACAAATTATAAAGGTAATTTTAAATTTTTAAATTCTTATCAATAAGTGAACTATGTGCCTCCAAAAATCAAAATCTTTTTAAAAAAAATTCCAAAATAATCATGCCTGTCTTTCAAACACCTGTATGTTATGTCTGACTTCAAAAGCTAATTAGGAAAGTATTATCAAAAACTTCAGATTAAGTAATCCTAGGAGATGGAATAAGAAGGCTGTTAGAATTCTCACGTGAATTTTTATTTCACAATAAATACATTTTAAAGGAAAAGGAAGAATGACAATATTCTGATGTAGAAAATGTTCCTAACATACAAGATAGAAAATGAAGACTGCTAAGACTTCGTGTAGTGTAGTTTTATTTTTGAAGACTAGAGTAAAATTCATGATTTCAATGGTAAGATGTCTGGAAAATTATACAACAAACTGTTATCTCCCATCTGGAATGACCAAGAAATTTCATTTTCTACTTTGTACATTTCTGTTTTGCTTTATTTTTCTTCCCAAAATAGTGCAGAATTTATTGCAGAGGAAGTGTCTGAGAGCACAGTAGGATAACAAGGTTGACACCATTAATTGAATATTTCAAGTAGCTCGTGATGGAGATTTGCAATGTTTTCAACACAGAGAAACGATAATATCTGAGGTGATAGATGTGGTAGTCATCATGAACGGATGATTATGCACCATATACATGTGTTAAAATATCCTACTCTGCCCCACAATGTGTAGTTGCTATGTGTCATTCAAAAATTTAAAGCAGCAATTTATTGCAGAAGACAAGCAATAGGAAAGCATACACTAGGAAAAAACCTATACCTTTTCAATTTTGCATTTCCATTGAATAAATAATGTATACCTTGTATATTCATAAGCCCGTATGTCAGTAAAAATGCCTATTTGAATACACATCAGCCATACTTGTTTTGGGGTGTTCATGTTAAGTTTGCTCCTTCTTCCTAAGAGCAAAATTTTAATGCCACTTTCCATTATAAAATAATACACACCAGCAAATGAAATTTTAGACAATACTGATAAGTAGAAAGGAAAAAAGAAAAACAACCATAAACTTACTTTTTGTGTATCATTATTCTTAATATTCTGTTCAATTTTTTCACGTTTCTAAAAAAGTACTCTCAAATCTCTAAATATTAAAATTTTTTTAGAAAACCACGGGATAACCTTTCTTGGGGGCGGGGGAAATATGCAAATATACAAAATTGCCTCAAGCCAAAGAAAACAGATTTCAAAAATGATTTGTTTGGAACACTTGGCCAGCTAGAATTACTGAATTCAAATCAAAAGCCTTAAAACATCCTCCTCCACTGGATAACCTTGTTTGGTGCCTTTATTGATTCAATTTTGGACAGCAAAAATGTGTGAGAACTAGAGATGTTTATTGTAACAAGATACAAGAAGTCTCATGTTTTATCTGCCCTTTCTCTTCACATATTGCTTTACTGGAGATAGAATTAACTTATTACTGTTATATTATATATCTCCACAAAAGATAAGAAGATAGTCACAGGAAAGAGTCAAGATGAGGCATGTATGTGTTTTGGGCAGGGAGAGAGCACTCATGCCGGACTGTCATGTAATCCTTGCCTTCTGGTCAGTCACAGAAGACAGGCCAGTGTCACAGGCTTATTGGAGAAGGTTGTTTATACATACCAGAGATTAGTGAAGAGCCCCAGGACGTCTGGCCTAGTTTATAGAGTCATTTTCTGTTACAAAACAGGAACATTTCCACAAAGATATTGATAAACTCTTAGCCTATTAAATCTTTAATTTTGGGTTTAGGAAGATAAGTGTCATAACTCTCTAAGGTGGTTGCTGTGAGAATTCAGTCTTGTTTAATCTTGGAGATAAATGTAAGGGTCACCTTAGAGCCCTAGGCTTCAATGTAGGATCAGGTTTCTTGTCTATTCAATGATTTTTTCACCCAGGAGATCAGTTTTTGAAAGGACACTGGAACATGTGTTTTAGGCAAACCATTTCAAGCAGTGATATCTTTCCTTTGTGTTGCACAGAAAAACTTACAAATTCCTTTTGTTTAAACCAAAAACCTCCCCACATTTTTCTGAGGTAGATAAGATAGTGTTCCATTTCCAGTTTATCCAGAGGTTAAAATCCTGCTCAGTGTCTTAATTAGGACTCTTAAACTGTAAATGCTAAACTAGAATTCTGCTATCCTGACCTCCAGTTTTGTACTATTTCCTTTAAATCATGCTTTTTTTTCCTATTATAGACAAAGCCTAAATATTCTCTGTCATTGCTTACAAATAAGACTTGTGCAAGACGAAAATTGCTATCTCCAAGCAGCTTCAAGTTAACCTAGAGAGCTAACTGTTGGCAAAGGAGGCATCTCTATTTTCCTATAATACTACGGAGCCTGGGTGAGCCTTTTTTGGAGGCAGGAGTGAAATTTGATAGTAGAAATAATATTATGACAGGACAACACCAGGTTTCATTTTAGGGAGCAGGATATGCCAAACTGATTTGTATTAGTCAAAGAAATTTCCATCCAATAGAAAAGGAGTTACCATAAATTCACCATTCAACTGCTGGAGACTACAGAGTTAAAATAAATACAGTGAAAAAGGGACAAAGACGGTGCCTGAGCTTGCTTACTTTATGTCCCATTTACCAATTAGGCAGTCAATGACTTGCTGGTTAATAAATTATTTCTGCACAGTAGGAAATACTGTAGGTGATTATTTTATTTTCTGCTTGAAAAAGATATAGCATTTACATAGATTTATTGATTCCTGAATTATATGAACCCACCAGTCATTTGCTATGTTTTAAAAGGAAGAAAGGTTGTTTTTATGGAAAGTGGTATTATTTGCCAAGGGTCTTTGGTGGTATACACATCTATGTGCCACTTTAAAGTTTGATGAACCTCTTTTTTGAAGCTACTGTTGCCTTAGAGGGCCGTATAAAAACAAGAGGCCAAAGGTTGACTCTTCTTGTCTTCGGTTCTCTTAGAGCTTTGTGGTCCTGGCTGGTGAATAACACTTTCTTCATATTCAGGGAAGCCATCATGTGACAACCAGTGAGTGCACAAGTATTTCTGCCCACATCTGTCATTCTTCCATGACAATCAGTCATGTTTCCCGGATGACTATCTGAACGTACCAAGTTACTACGAAAACCCAAAGGAACTCCTTTCCAAGATAGGCCCTTCTTGGTAACAAAGAACTGTCATAATTCAATAAACACTGTTTTCTAAAAACCAAGAACTGAATTCTTTCACTAAGTCCATAAACTTTTCATATCTTTTAACAACAATCCAATGAGATATTTGCACATAAAGTGTATTTTGTAGCTCTTCTTTATTACACATTACTTGTTAAAATACTAAACACAAACAATATGAAAGAAAAATTATATATGGCTAGTTATAGTTCTATAAATCTAAGAATAATTAAGCGATATATTAAATGTTCTTCTCTATATTTGAGGATCAGGTAAGAGATGGGCCGTTTTAAAAATCTTTGGAAAATTCTTTGCTGGGTTAAGTTCTCATGGTCTTCTTGCTAGCTGTATGTTAAAATTGTTAATTACACTAGTCTCAAAAATTATATTCTTGGTTTTCTTCGCAGTTCTTTTGTTCTCAACAGAAGTCACCTACTTTTTTTGTGGGTTGCTTTTTGCTCTGATCGTAGAAGAGTGGGTTTGGGATTATGCTGTTTCAGTCACCATTCTTCATGTTGTCATCACTTGTACCGGTAAGGAAGTAAAATAGCAGAAACAAAGAAAATGCATTATTTTTGATGTTGTTTCTAAATTACATCCTACGGGTAGACTCCGCCCTGTGCCCTGCTGATGATGAAGTTCACTCCTCCTCCCATCTCCTCCTTGTAGGCAGGTTTAGACAGCTGTGTGTGGGTCAGGGCTGTACTGAAATGTAGGTGTTTCCTATCTGCTTTTCATGTTCAGCTTGCCATCCACCGGTGTGGAGTTTGTCTCCATAATTCAGATAGTCCCCTCAAAACCATTTCCAGAGGTAGAAATTAACCAGTGATCTAAAAGTGGGGCATGAGGAAACCTAGAGTTTCCCAATAATCCTTATTTTTGACAAGAATACCAGTTCTCCAAAGTTTGCATCTTCACCTGTGATCGCTGGCGGTAGAAGAAAATGCATTCAGATTTCAGTTTTGCCTTTTCCCAGAAATGTCCTCTTGGCCAAGTCACATTTCATGTTAGTTTCCTCTGTTACAAGAGGGAGAGGCCTGGTAAAATTGCAGTGAGATCATGAGAAATTCTCTGAAACAGCATCCATCATAAGACAATTACTCCGTGCTTGAGAGTTTCATGCACTCACTCATCCATCCATGTGAAATTTTCTCCTCTCCTCTACCCTTTTCCTCACCTAACTACCCTCTATTATTTGTTTAAACATACAAGTGTGGACAATTGTAAACACATGTTATAAGTCAATGCTTATTTTTATTACCAGTTCACATGACTCTTGAAATTTTAGTGTCCTGATCTATTGATAGTATAATCTGTCTGCAATTTAAGAGCACAGAGTTTCCAAATGAATTGCTACTTCCCAGCTTTCCTGCTATTAGAGGATGCCAGAGTATTGATCCTCTCACATCAATTTTCTCAGCTACAAATCATCTCTCAGTAACTCGGAGGACCTTGGGTTCTCTCCATCGTCTCGGATTCCCTGTTTTAACTCTAGGGCTCAAGTTTTCCAGGAAGGCAGCCACAGAATATCTGTAAAAGGATCTGGGTCCTCAAGATAGCAATAGGCCCCAAGTTCTGGTCCCAGAAAAGTTCTTAACTTGTTGTCAGACATGTGTTATGTAGAAGATGCTGAGCCAATGACTGCTTATTAGAAGCGACTCTGGAGTGAAGTGATTCGGAATTCTAGAGGCAGCCAGGACTCAGGATGGTCATAGACCCATCGCTGCTGCACCTCACTTCCAATCAACATTGTGAGCACACGGAGAACCTGATAATACAAAACATCACATCTAAGGGAGGAGTTCCAAATGTTGACTTAACACACAGCTTTTTGGACCATGACTTAAATACCAAATTGGGGCTCCCTGATTCCATGAATATGGACCAACTGTTGCTTCATTCTACTGATATCATTTGACCAAACAGAAATAGATATTTCTTCATGAGTAAAAAGATAATGTATACTTTGAAAATAAACACTCCCTTTTTTATTCTATTGCAGTCATGCTGGAGTTTCCCTTGACATCACACTGGTGGGCTGCTTTAGGTATGTTGGAATTATTCTAGTTTAGATTCTATGATGTACAAAAATAATGTCGACTAGAATAAATTTTGGAAATAGATTTTTATCTTAGATATGGATTTGATTATTTTATACTCTAAGAGACTTGGGATGGTCATATTCTTTTTCTAAGAGAATAACAATGATACACAAGTAAGTGAAAACCACACAGTTGACTGAGGGTAGACTCCTTTGGTTGTCTCTTCCAGCCAAACCTACCCTGAGGGCAGTTCAAATACAGTCCACACCAGAGATTCTGCCAGCTTAACCTGTGTTGGAAACACACTGGCAAATAGACATACAAGAAATTTACCAAACTCTGCTTCTCTTTTTGATAAAATTTCCCTTTATGAAAGAATGACAGATTTTTCTTTATATATGGAGCAATATATTCAGTAGAAGTGCATGAAAGCTAGAGAAATGTTGTATATTCTGACAAAGTTTTCATTAAACTGTAGGTTCCCTTAGACAGCTTCTAAGTCTCACCTATACCACTAGTTAGTTCTCCCTTCTTTCCCTATCAATTTTCACTTGTGGTGGGTATTAAGGACCAAGACATTATAAGGAAACCAGAGAAAATGTATTTTCCCTTTAAAAAGCATTTATTTTTGTGCTATTACTGGAACCCACATGTGGACTGTTGATCATATACACAACGGTGATTCGGGTATCCCACTGTACACATAAGCAACAGGGTTGACTCAGAAATAGCATGAGGCACAGGTGTATGCAAAACCTGATGCCAAACTGTGCAGTTCCCCCATCACCACTCCCCATTACCTGATATCTCCTCATCCCTTTTTAGAGGTCATGTTTGACCTAACTCTTCACATTTTATCATGGGACCAGCCTCCATTTCTTCTTATACCCTTAAGCATGCAGGTTCTTCTTAGATGCAATTTATCAAAGCAAATCATCTTGCAACAGTCAAGGATCCCAAAAAGGGTCAATATTTAAAGGATGAAAAGGCTAAAGCCTGTTGTATGTTTCACTGGGTGATTCAAGCAAAATAGTCAAGTCTCAAGATATCTCTCCAAAAAGCAAAATGATGACAAGGAATGTGAGAACCACAGAAACAACTGTCCATTGAAGTCAGTAAAATGGGTAGAAAAAGCTCTCGTGTAAGGAGCAAAGAATTTAAGGGTATACTAAAGTAAATTAGCTTCTGCCTCACCCCCATTTATGGGGAGTGATTGGGCTGGAGATTGATCACATGTGTGGGGCTAAAGCAATGCCAGCCTGAGAACACTGAGCACCCGAGGTCAGATGACAACACGTTGTGAGGCAGGTCCTTTCTCCGTTAGGAGAGGGGTTTCACCTGTTGTCAACCTGGTGCCGATTGTATCAACAAACTCACTACAGTCCTTGGGCAGTTCCTTTCCTCTCACCATGAGAGAGGGCTCTGCATGACCTCAGCTTTCTGCATTCTGATTTTCATTTCTTCAGCCTCCACCATTCTCCCCCTGGGAATTTCAAGCACTGCGCTGGGTGTGGCATTATGGCACCTGAACAGGGACCTGGGGTATGAGGAAACTCCCCTGTATGGCAGGAGAGAGGACACCTCGCTGTGCTGGTGCAAAGAAACCAGGCTCATGAGAGCAAAAGGACAAAAGACCTATTAGCATGCAGGACCAAGAACTGTAGTCTGGAGCTGGGCATCTCCTGCACACAGACCTTGAGGCCCTCACTGAAGTGCAGTTGGTCTGCGTGGGGCTGGGATGATTGTGATGTTGCTCTTCATGGCCCATCCTTTGAGAAGCAGCGATGGAAAGCATGCCAAGACTCTTAAACTATGTGCAGCACTTAGCTTGAAACAAAGCCAGTAAGTTTTATTACATAACATCATTTTCAAGTTCTGAACACTGAGGAGTTCTTCAAATCATCTAAAGTTAATTTCCATTGTTTTCCAATACCATCATTTCCCAGAAGTGGCCATCCACATTTAGCTCAGACTTAAATAATTCAGTCTAAAAATTATGTTTTCCCTAGAAATTTACTTTATAAAACAGGGAAATCAAGATAAGAAACAGCAACTATACAGGAAATTAGACTGTTATAATATCTTTGGGGGGTGAGTAATAGAGACTAAACCCAGAACCTTTGCACTGGGCTGCAGCCCCAGCACTTGTTTTTATTTTATTTTATTTCTTTACCTTTTTATTTTGAAACAAGGTCTTGCTAAGTTGTTAAATTGCCCAGTCTGGGCTTGAACTTGCTTCCTGCCTTAGATTCTGAGAGTTCTGAGATTACAGACATATGCCACCATTCCCAGTTTACAATATCACTTTAAAAAATTGTTCTTCCTTAATGATAGTATGAAATAATTAGGAACTTTGGAAGACAAACAGCATCACAACTCTAACATTTATTTGTGCTATGAACAGTCACATAAAGCAAAGCTGAATGCTTCTGAGCAGGCTCAAATATTTGTCACGTACAGAAAACATTTACCTCTAAATATGTTGCATTTGGCTTCCAAATATAAAGATTACATAATATTTTTAGAAACATTACACTAATCTTGTCTATTATCTTCAATCTGTTTGGAAAACAGCAAGCAAACCCAAATATGTGCTGGTATCGCCACTCAATTTTAATTCCCCACATAATTAATACTTGCATTTATTGACTGTTTAATTTGAGCCAGAAACACTGGATTTATTTCACTAACCTTATTGTAGTTCTTTGAGATAAATATTATATTCTACTTTTGCAAATGTAGAAACTGTTGTGTACCAAATCGGATAATTTAGTAGAGTTCTTTCAGCCACAAAGGTGGTCCCATGCTTAGGTCCCTTTTTCCTTCTGACCTAGATTGTCACTTGGAGATACTTCTGCATACCAATCCTGAAGCTTTGACTGCAAAGATGTGGTGGTTGTAACCTTGGGACCACTAGGATCTCAGAAAATACACAATGTAACACAGAGGGCACAGAAATTTACAGACATCCACCCTTCAGGCATGAAGAGAACACAAAGAAACTGAGAAGAATATAGAAGATCAGTCAGACTCACAAGCGTGAATAGGACTTCCTTGTTGCTTTTCAGCTCTACGACTGGTTTTCCATGTTGGACAAAGCATGTTTAGGATAAAACGTGATGCACAAAAACACAGACAGACAAAACAATCAAAATATGTATTTCAAAACTCAATTGCTTAAGCTTTTGAAAAGAAAATTATAGAATGCTGTAAATTGCAAGTATTTAAAACAAATTTTAAGCTTAAGTATTCTTAATAAAATATTCAGCCCCCAGCATGGTGACTGTCATATATATGTATACTGTCATATACAGTAAGTGTTAGTTGGGTAACTTCAGGGAGAATTAGGTGAGATGACGCAGCAGAGATTTTCCTAGCATGTAGTGAATACATATAAACTCTTGATAGACAACTCCAGTGGATGACCCGGGAGGCTGTTTAATTTTCACCCTAGGAGAGTTGAAGAAATAAACAGAAAACTACCAGTTGTATGTCAGTTTTATAGATAAATATTATATATTTGGATACATTATTGGAGTATATGAAATATTATATTATATGATGTACTATTTATTTTATATATAAATATTATATATTGAAAACATTCATTGGAATATGTTATGTGATATATTATTATACCATATGATGTACTATTTATTTTCATGTATAGATATTACACATTTGAACACACTGGAGCATGGATTGCAAAGAGAACAAGATAATACAGGACACATAATTTACAGTATCATTTTATAATCATCACCCAAAGAGTCAAATACAAAAGAAAGGAGTAGAGGAAATCTGTCCATACACTAAGACCCAAAGAACCCAGTTGAAGATCTGGAGCCCATGACATGCCCCCTATGAATCCAGCTGGAAGTCTAGAGCCCATGACAATGACTTATGCAAGTCCTTTTCATGGATCTGCACTAGGAAGGCCCAAAGGTCAGTGGTGGAAGCCAGAAAGCATCCTGTGCTAGCAGGATGAAGTATCTGTACCAATAGGTTGGGGATTCTGCATTGGAGCCAGGAAGCAATGCTCCAAGTAAGGACCAGGGCTCCCCTGAAAAGTATCACAGCCAACCTCAGCAACAGTGAGGTCCTGAGTACCTCCAACAATGAGGACAGCAGAGTTCATATCAGGAAGCCAGCGTGTGACAAGCTTCTCCTGGATACTAACAACACACAGCTTCTCCTCTGGAGCCAGGAAATGACAAAGTATGGACAAGAGCTCCCCCAAAGTGAACTGCACCCATTCTCAGTGACAACAAGGTCCTGAGCTCCTCTGACCATGAGAACAGCCAAGTCCACATCAGGAAAGGAGCTCACAAAGCTCCTCCAGGACAATACTACTTCTTCTCCAGTTCTTTTTGTCTTGGCAACAATGCTCAGGGGGGTCATCCATGCTCACCACCATCTGATTCAGCTCACCTGGTATTACAGGTTAACTACCAGTTATCAATCCACCACAATATGTATTTGGAGATTATATGATGCATTATATATATTATTTATAAATAACATGTATATATGATAGCACATATTTCTTATATATCATATAATATGCATACTGTGTTATAGTATGCATACAATATATAATATATGCATATTATATATCATATAACATGTTGTATCATAACCTATACATGATTTATATATATATATATATATGATTTATTTATATATAAGATAGGGGCATAAAAATACTTTTATGTGGGCCATGGTAATTGGGACAGAAGACTGCTCGATGACTTTCTGTTGCTGACACGTTCTCTCTTTTTCTTCATGACTGACACTGCAGTCTTCATAGTAATGCAACAAGCAATGAAACTACTTCAGTTGTTTGTTCTGCTCACAAATTGAATGAACTCAACAACTATGTCATGGCCAACTTAAAGATTTCCCTTTAGATTCAGACAAATATTGATGATAACACTGTGCTGACTTACCTGTTCCTAGCCCGGCATTATTTATACCACATATTAGCCTCCTTTATTCAGATTTAATTCTCTCCTTGCCTTGTATATCTATGAGTCTTATTTGTGAACTTCTGTAGTATTGCTTAGTACCTCAAGAAAGCATGTAAAAAATACGTTTTATTTGGTACAAGCCTTTCAAAGATGTAAATTTTTTGTAAATTGGAAGAAAAATACTGAAAGAAATGCTATAATTGTAAGTGAAAATAACATTTTCTCCATGAAAAATAGAAAATTGTCTCCTTGAAATTTATTTACAACACCACAAAATGTACTGTGCCCTCACTGGCCCTCCCACATAACAAGTGCCACCTGGAGTCCAGTGAGAATCCATGTAGGTGAATGGATGAGCATTCGATACCACACCTGAGTGACTGTTTCCCTCTGAGTGAGCAGGGTTGGCTTCCTCAGGGTGCCATCATCACACACCATCGGTAGTGTTTTTCACTGAAGGCAAAGCTTTTCTGTTCATGACAACAGAAACCAGGCCAACTGGGAATGCTCTCTCAGGGTCTGTGTTGGTTATTTTTCTCTCCTTGCTGAGACAAAATACCTGATACTGAAATTAAGGAAAGAAAGGTTTATTTAGCTCACTGTTTGTGGAGGTTTCAGTCTGTAAATAGCTGGCTCCAAGGCAGCGTGGCATGGCACAGGGGCAACACTTCAAGGTGGCAGAAGACAGCAAAAGCAGCCAGAGCAAAAAAGGAGGGAGGAGCAAGCCTCTTCGCCCTTAGATTGTAGGCAGGCTGGGCCCCTCATCCCTGGGGTGGGTGTAGCATCCCACCATCTCCCATGCCCTCTCCTTCACACGCTAGGATTTCTACAAAGTAACGACCCTGGCCCTGCTGAATCACTGAGTTAAACCTCTGACCTCCATTTGACACAATGAACAACATCCTAGAGGGAAAACACTTGTCCTCTACACCCCAGAATGCAGAGCTGCTGAGTTACTTAGTTAAGAGCATCTAGCCTTCTCAAGTGGACACAATATACAGTCACAACAGGGTCTCGCCTTAGATAGGAGCTTTCCTGTGAGGAAATTGGAAATCTCGTCAGGGTTCCTACCTCAGACAGTTTTACCTCTCATGGACATTGTGTTGTGACTGCTATACAAGAGCAATCAACTTATGAAAACTCTCTTATTAGGTTGATATTGATTGAATTGATTTTTAAAACAAACAAAAATCACTAGAAATAAAGGTGTTTTCATAAAACCAAACAACCCAGATAGGTGAATTTCTGGTTTTAAAAATATTTTTTTTACTTAAAGTAAATGAACATGGTTTTCTTTTAAAATCAGACGGAAGCTACATTAGCTTATCATCTGCTATCTATTTATTATCTATTATCTATCATCTGTCTATTGACAGGTATGTAAACAGTAAAAATATAAATACATGACTAGTTGAAAAGTTGAAAGAACTAAGAATTCTTTGGTACATGTACTGACTTCAGTTAAATGTCTGAGTTTTTAAGAACTCATTGATTTTTCATCTATTCTCAAAAGCAGTTCTAAATTTTAACAATTTAGCAACCTCAAAAAAGAACCTCTACTCTCTCTTGGCTGAATCTGAAACTACTCTATTTCAAATGCTTTATCTGTTTGAGAAGAATTATTTTTTTATTAGGACATTTTTGACGTACATAATGTTTACATTCCTTGTGCGGAGTTGGTGGACACACATAATACATTTTAATTTATTTCTTCATCCATTTCCTCTTCCCTCCATCTTTTAAGCCCCTTCCCCTTTGTGAAAGCTCTATCTCCTTACTTCCTGTTTTCTGTCTTGTGTTTTGCTCCTTGTTTATACAGCTCCAGGTACCTTAGTGATGACAACTGTTCTCATTCATACCCTTGCTAGTGGATTATCCATTCTTCGTAATTAACCAAAACTTCCCTTTCCTTTCTTTGCAGGATCTGGCTTAATATCAATGATATGTGGAGGCCAGACTTTAGCATATTGTCTGTTCAAGGACAACTTTATCTACCCAGATCTGGATAACTTCTAACAGTACAGCTGGATTAATTTGCCTCAGAATTTCTATACTATAACATTTATTGTGTCAGAGCTTAGTTTTGCTTTTTGTTCATGTTCAAGTTTGAAGTTTTTCAGTACATTTTATAACTATTAGAAGAAAAGAAGTTAACCAAGAGCAGATCAACCCTAGGAAGAATTCACATATGAAATGTCGCAAATTCATAAAATGCAGTGTTTCCCAGTATATCCTTTAGAATAATTGTTCTGAATAATGCTATTATTATTGTACAAAGAGACACAGTTTCATGTCTAAATTTATTTGTGGAATCTTGGTTTTTAAGTAGAATAGAACTTATTTATTTCAGGGCCTCTCAGAATTTTTCATGTTCTATTGTGAGCAAATCATCTATTTACCCTCTAAGAAATGTCATGTTGTATCTCAGGGAACTTTCCAAAATTTATCTCGTATTGATCAGGTACTTGTTTAGGACATTTAAGGAATAATTTACATTATGCACAATTACTGCAATATAGTTGACCAGGTACACACTTTATATTGCATGGAAAGTACAGAAGAAGCCAGATTCAAACTGCTTCCAATTTCTGCGATCAGAGTTAGATTGTATTATTGTCTCCACAGTGTGGGCTCTGGGTTGGAGGCTTTCATATGAAATTGCTGCTTTTAAAAAAACAATCTGTGCCTGTTTCTTTCATTAAACTGGTCTACTAACACAACACTTCTTACAATTGTATGTGCATTTGATTTGGGGATCTTATTACAATACAGATTTTGATGTTGAAGGGATTGGGGGGAGCCCCACTATATATTTCTAACAGTTTCCAGAAAATGCTGGTGCTGCAGCTTGATGGGTCACACTTTCTATAGCAAAGATACAAGTGGTTTTGACTATCTTTTCAGTATATACAGTTCCATATTACCAATCCTATAGTTCTTTTCTTGTCATTCACAAAGTATCTACTGAGTTTAAACAGAAGTAATTTAACTTACACTATTAAATATTTACTACTTTTCAATATAGTGGCAGAAAAGATGTACCGGCCACAGTCAAAACAGGAAAATGGGCACACAAAAAGAAACAGGAAAGAACAACCTCCCATATGCACCCTAGCATGTGGGGAACAGTAAGAAACTAAACTAAATCATCTTCTAGAATTCTTTTGCCATGAGTCTTTTCACCCTAAAAGTCCATTTCTTTTATATAGATACTCTTTCACCCACTAGGTAATGTTGTTCCACATGACCTTGCAAAAACTATATTGTATTGTCATTTACCAGTTTAGAAAGTTTAAACTTACCTTTCTCCTGTAAGTATGAAAATAATAACAATGTTTCCTATGTTCCCTTTGCACATTATTTATATATGTATACTTTTGCCTTCCATTCATTACCCCCACTTTGCTTGTTAATATCTCCTAAAGTGTTTGGTCATGGAGATATTGAAACCTGTGATTTACCTAGATCAGCCAAGGGGCGGTAAATTCCATTTACTAATGTAGGCTCTCCACTCCTCATCTTTAAAGGACAAAAAGCCCAGAGTAGTTTGAAAGCTCACAGTGACCTCTGATTCCCCCTGTGTAAAGCCCCTTTGATATCATACAGAAGCAGGTATTGCAACAGATAAGACTAAACCAGCCCTGCTCTAGAAGAAACGCAGACAATAGGCTGTGAATATACTAACCGGAAGTGTGTCCCTCTAAAATTGACACTCTTGGAAGAAATTTACAGAAGCTGCCTGAATAATTTTGTTAATTAAAAAAGATTTGGTTGATCAAGTACTTTTAATATAATGAGAATTAAGTTTCACTGGTAAATTAGAATAACAATGTCTCCAGACTCAGGTCTTACTATCTTGTCATCCTGTAGTGCAGCTTAATTAGCATGCTTATTTCTAGGATTAGAAATCCATCCGCTTGGGTAATTACTATGGTGCTAATCCTACTCTTTATTGTTTCTCTTGATCACAAGAATAATCTTTGGGTTTACTCTTTCCCTCATTAAAATGATTGCCATTATATATTTGGTGACATCTTTTGACACACAAAAACTAAACTAAAAGTATATATCTTAGTACAACAACAAAAAATCAAACATGTCTACTAAAAATTCACTTGCCTTAAACTATATACAACCTTCTTAAAAGTCAAGAATAATGGCCATTTAATTTTCTTTCCCAATGTTGTATAATTATAACTCGGTTGAATTCTTGGCAATATTTTGACCCTGGTTTTGAGGGCTAATATTTTTATATTTTTAAGTAAGCTAATATGATTATATTATGTGTAACCTTTTCATAAATGTGCTTTAAAATTATTATGTCATTGTATTATTTTATAACTAATTTTTTATTTACATAGTTTTTAAAGATATTTTACTTAAAAGCATTATGCATGCAAGAATTTTGCTGATAGTAATCCTCCTCAAATATATATAGATGTTACATGTTTACAGTATGAAGACTAGAATCCTATGTAATGTTTTATGGGTTTTGCTCAACAAATTTTTCTTGGTAGCTGCACTGATAAGCTCTGAAGCTATTTAGAATCACTAAAGCTGTAAAGATTATCATATAAATGGAGAATATTTATTCTGTGAGATAGTTCTGTTTATGACAAAGATCCCAAGGAAAAATAAAAGTTCTTCTTAAAGTTGCTGCTTTATAAACTTTAAGAGCTGGACTTGCTCAGAAAATAAAATCATAATGAAAGTATCTATAGATATGGCCATGCTAGAAAATTGTCAGAAAAGGAAGAAAATACAGCTTGCTTCATATATGTGACTCTTTTAGAGGAAACTTCTCCTGCAGAAAAAAGGGCTTTATAAAAATGATAAAATGTGGAGCTACTGTACATTTTAATAGGAGACAATACAAGTCTAAGTTTTCCATTTACTATTTCTTAGGCACCTTCGCTGTTGCTGATACATCTTTCCTTCTGTCTAACTATTCCTGGTGATCCAAGGTCAGCAGGCCCAAGTGCATTTTAAATATTAGTCCCCATCTGGGCATAAGCTGTGCAATGCATGATGTGTTGGGGTCATTATTTTCTTTCATATTAACATATGTCTACCTCCTGTAAATGAACTTGATTTTTTCTTTCACAAATATCTGGTCTCAGTGGGTCTTCAGTGGGAAAACATGTTGCTTCTGCTTAAAGAAAAAATAAAAAGAACAAACAATTACAGAAATAGGTGATCCTGAAACCCAGCTCTTCCTTCCTTCCCTTCCCTTCTCAGGCCACCTAGTCGCTCCCCTGGGAGTCACGTCCTCAGCCCAGAGGACTTGGAGGTGGAGGCTTCCCAGCTGTCAACATCCAAGTAGATTAGTGGAGTCAGGAAAAGGAATACACAGGAATTGAAGGGGCTTCCTGCTACATGTTACAATCATTTTTATAAACAATGGCTTTTACCACTGATCACTCTGTTTCTCGAGTGGTTTGGGAAACTTAGGATAACTTTGCCTCTCAGTACCTTTAAAACTGAATCAGGTTTTAGTCATTCATCATTTATGTGAAGCTGGGGTTGCATACAGAGCTTGACATATGCTCAGTGAGCATTCTGTGACTGAGCTCCATTCCTAACCCCGAATAAGCTTTTAACTGGTCATTTTCAGAAGATAATATTAAGTACCTTTAATTTGATCCTCACAGCTACCTTCTTTGCCCTCCCTAAAATAGTTTATAATCTTTTCTTAATTTGTTTTCACAGTGGTACCTCATTTCACGAACTTAATTCTTTCCACAGTTCTGACCACAAACTGAGTTGAACGAGAACCAAACCGAATTTGATGGTTAGCATCAGTGTTGACCTATGGGGAAATTTGGTACGGTGCCCCTCCAATTTGGTTTATTCCCAGAACTGTGGAAAGAATTAAGTTCATGAACCAAGGTACCACTCTATTTTATTCCCACAAAGCTTCAGGGCTTCTCTGGAAGCTAAATATAATTTCAGTAAATTAAGATTTATACAGGTGCTTTCAAGTTGGATTTGTAGTTTACTTTCTAGCAAGTTCCAAGCAGTCAGCAAGTATTCTAATGAGTGTATCAGAAGTACTTGGTTATAAATTACTAGCATCTCTTTCTAGAAAATTGCTGTCATAAGACACCTAGGATACTAATGAAATGAAGACTGGTAGGAGGAAGAAAAATGTCACTGTGGTGTCCCCTGAAAAGCTCCAAGGTCTCTATGGCCATATCATCCTGAATGTGCCCAATCTCATCTGGAAAGCCTGAGGGGTCTCTGATAACTGAGGTATGATATGATACTTAAGCACTGCATGGATTACACATTGCTACTGTACCAGTGCATTGACATGCAAGTATTTATTTATAGACAGAAACAAAGGACCAAGGTGGAGTTTGGGCCCTTACTGCTAGTGACCTTCCACTGTGGATTTGTTCTATTTATTTGGCTCCTGACCTCACCTTCCTTTCCCCCCTCCTTCTATGCCAGAAGGGTGGGCACCCGCACCCTTTTGACAGTAGAAACTCCTGCTCTGACCTCACCAAATGCCAGATAGCTTGTGCATGTCCAGCAATAGACCTCAGCCCCACTCACAAAGGAGACTATTGTCACTGGGGACAGAGCATGGAACAAGCTGCCTTCCATCTAGGGTGGCAAAGGCTGTAGGAGGATTTGATACAACCGAATTGCCTCCCATTGCAGCAGCCCTGCTTATCTGGAACAGGGGTCAGCCTAAGTGCTGCCTTAACCGAGGCTTCCTGGTGTCCTTGACCCATCTCCCTGCTTCCATCCCAAGAAGGAGATGATAAAACACCTACTGCTGCCACCACTCCAGACCCCAATCTTAATAGAAATGAAGGGCTTTGCATTTCCCGTGCACCCCACAGCTTGGGGGGAAATGAGCCTACCAGAAGCACTGAGAGCCCAGATGTGGCCCTTCGTGGAACGAAGCCTCTAAGCAGCATGCCCTTGCCTCTCTATGCTCCAACACCAACCCAGCCTCTCTCCACTCCTGAGAGCCTTCCCAAGCTCTGCTGAAGACGTGGCAGGCTACGCAACACCAGCAGATGGAGGGAAACTGAGACTACCAATAGGAGCACAGCATTCACGAAAACACCCTGCACAGTGTGGCACAAACATTCCTGCACGACACAGCTCTCTTGGAAATGGCAAATGAATAGAGGAAATATTCCTTTGGGGAAGGCAGAACATTCTAGATATGGATGGATTTCAACTCCATGGATAAAAATAAGGCCGTAATTTAAAGAAAATATATAAACATTTCATATTTTCCCTGAAATGAAAGACTATTTCCACAATTAGAACAATTGGTAATCATACAGAAGCAATATGTGTGTATATATATAAAACATATATATGAACATAAAAGTAAAAAATGCAGATTCTGTTATAAAAAACCAAGTAGACAAGATAACTAGTGATCTGAACATGACCAAAGAGAAAGATTAATGATATGAAAAAAGAATTGAGGAGTTTACTTAAAATTCACCACCGAAAAAGAGATTGAAAATATGGAAGATATATTGAGACATGGGAGATAAATTGAGAAGCCCCAACACCCACTTAATTACAGACTACAAGTAAGAACGAGGGAGAGAAAATGTGTGGCTATAAAGGGTTTCAGAACTGCAGGAGCCCATGTGTTTCCAGCTCAGAAAGGTTTACCAGATGTTAAACCAGATAATGACATAACCCAGACTTGGTAAAGCACACAGAAAGATAACAACAATGATAAGAAAGATAACAGTATTGGAAAATACCCCAAACGAGAGGTAGGTTATCCAGTATAGGAAAATGGGCCCTCCAGATTGCTGGTCAGCGTAGGGCAGAATGACCATGCAGGAACATCTGGCTCCTGATTCTGCTTTCCCCCAGCCCCAGCTCCCAAACTCTTCATGACCAGGGGAGGATCTCATCTTGCTGATTCTAAATTTCTTTCATAAAACAAATATTCTGTATTCTTTTAAATGAAGAAAACAGATTGTTAAGGTTAAGTGTATTTTTGCATAAAACCACAATCCCAGAATCCAAAAGGAAGAAATGAATCTTCCATTTCTTCTGTGCAAAGTACTTGCCCAGCAAAGAAAATATTAGAAAAACATATTAAAAATGAAAAAGCAAGTGTAATTCAAATAGAATACAGGCTTTTAGAAATGCCATAAATAAAAATTGAGAACTTGATAAAATGGTCAGTTTTCAAGAAAAATAGAAGATATAGGAAATTTAAATAAATCAGCAATTATTAAAAATAATTTGTATTAAAAAAGAAAAGTCCTTTTCCTAGCCTGGGTTTTAAGTTGTATCAAGCTGTTAAAAGCCAGTTAATCCCTTTCATACAAAAACTATCCCATGAAACAGTGTAATGATAAGTAGCTATCTAATTAGTTTTCAAGGAGGGTAAAATATTGATACCAAAGCTGCACTACAATTGCAAAAGAGAAAAACAGATTGACCTCATTTATTGAAAATATATTCAAAAATCAAAAGTTAAATATTATCAAATCAATCCCAATTGTGCCTTTTAAAAATATTAGGTGATATCCTTAAAGTTTAGTCTAAGAATTAAAGGATAGTAGCTCTGGTTGCGAGTGGTTTGAGGCTGTTGCCCAAAAGGCCATGTTCTGGAAACTTGACCCTCAATATTGTAGTACCGAGGTGATCGAGAACCTTTAGGAAGTAAGATTTAGTGGAAGGAAGGCAGTAGGTTGTGGGGACACCACGTTAGAAAGAGAATAATGGTTCTTCTGAGGACTCAATTAGCTCCTGTGAGAATGGGTTGCTACATGGGAGCCTGGCACCTTTAAATCCTTCTCATACATGTGACTCTTGCCCCTCATGCGTGTACACACATACATGGTCCTGCTATTGTGATGCTAGAACAAGGCCTTCAGGAGAGCTAAGTAGATGCCACATATGGGCTCTTGAACCTCTGCAACTGTGAATTAAACAACTCTTCTCTTTATATTGTACCCAGTATCAGGTAATTTGTTACAGAAATACAAAATAGATTGATTCAGTAATTCAGCACCTGTCAATCCACGTAAGTTACCACATGTCAGATTAAAGGAGAAAATAGTAGTCTTCACAATAGAAGTTAAATATAAAAGATCCACCAAAACTCATGTGTTTAGAAAAGAATCCCAAACTATAAACAAAAGAAAATCTACTTATTGATAGGAATCATGCATCACAACCCCAAATCATATAATACATTTAATGGTTAGATATTTTCAAATAACAATGTCAATAGCAAGGCAAGTGTACCCTTGTATCCCTCGGTATTCTCAAAGTCTTAGTTAACCAAGTAGGAGATAAATAACAAATAAAAGGTTACTAGGTTATTGGTGACACAAGCAGGATAGTATAACATGTAAAATGAAAGTAAACAGCCATTTAGTTAGAATCAACTTTGCTAGTAATAGCAAAGTTGCAGGAAATAAGGTAAATGGCATAGAAGTATAAAATTGGTACACAGCAAGATCGATACTACAGCCAACTAAAAATTTCCAAAATAAATAAAACCCTTAACTTACAATAGCAACACAATCTTAAGTTACCAGGAATAAAACTAAGTAATTATGTGTGCAAAAATTGTAAAACTTTGTTGAAATGTATTAATGACTTCTTGTTTGTTCTCCTGCAGTCTGTGAATGGCACTGACTACTGGAAAAGGCTGGTGTCTGGCTATCCCCACAGTGGCCTGCACATGGTGCCAATTTGCAGGGAGGGCTTGCTTCTTAGTGACTTCTTGTTCTCTTCCCCCTATTGAAATATATTAGAAAGCCACTGGATAGTTGACCAGATGTGTATGAATTAGGAGATGCAATGTTGTTTTAAAAAATTGATTTCCTCCAATATTGATTTCTAAAAATACTCCCAGTGGAACTTTCAATTAATTGGACTAATCTGACTCAAAAATTTACACAACAAGAATAAAAATTCAAGAATAGGCTAATTTTGAAAAGAAGTGCTTGATATCAAGATTTATTTCTAGTTTATGCAATGTGATACTGATTTTGGAACAGATAAATAGATCAATGGACTAAAATGTACAAAGCCCTACGTAGGTTTTGAAACTTAGTGTAAGACAAAGGCAACATAAATGATAGAGAAAACATATACATTCAATAAATGACTTTCGAGAACAGAGCTCCAGAGATCCGGCCATGGAGGGACTCAGGTAGCTTATTCACCCGCCCTCTTGGTAAGAGCCTGCAGCGTGGGCCAGGAGGAGAATCAGCTCCTGAGATCTGGCCATAGAGGGACTCAGACAGCTTGTTCACCTGCCCTCTTGGTAAGCATCTGCAACGCAGGCCAGGCGAAGAACAGAGCCCCAGAGATTGGGCCATGGAGGAACTCAGGCAGCTTATTCAACCGCCCTCTTGTTAAGCACCTGCAGCTTGGGCCTTGTTGTAGTCAGGGGTTGTACACAGAGAACAACTAGGATTAGGACATGGAGTTTATAATATTTTTATAATGGTCACCAGAAGTTAACACAGGAAAATGCAGGAAATCTCTCCACAACACAAAGACATAGATTATTTAGTCAAGAGCCTAAACCCAATGGCAATGTCCCACATGAATCCAGATAAAAACCCAGAGCTCAGGACAATGCCTCCCACGAGTCCAACTGGAGGTCCAGAGCCCACAAGAAGGACTCACGCCAGTCTCTTTTATGGATCTGTGCCAGGAAGACCCAAAGGTCAGCGGTGGAAGCCAGAAAGTCTATGCCAGCAGGATGAAGGAGCTGTGCTAGTGGGATGAGGGTTCCACTCTGGAGCCGAGAAGTCACACTCACAACAAAGAGCAGGGCTGTCCTGAAAGGCACCACAGCAGTCCTCAGCGACACAGAGGCCCCGAGCTCCTCCAACGACAAGCACAGTCAGGTACGTGCCAGGAAGCAGTGTGATGAGTTCATCCTGGAGACCAAGCAGCACACATCTTCCCCTCTGGAGCCAGGAAGCAATGCTCGATGTGAGGACCAAAGCTTCTCCAGGAGAACCAACAGCTCAGACAGCAACTCATAGGAGAACCCACAATGCTTCCTTAACACCTCAATCCCTCTCTAATACATCCCTTCTTCTCCACCTATTTATCCTGGCAACCCTCCTCAAGTGGAGCATCTTCTCTCAATGCATGCTGATGTAATCCAGCTGACGTTAAGTTGACCACCAGTTCTCAAACCATAGCCTGAAGGAGAACCATTACCTATGAGCCTACTGCCACGCAGGCTGAAAATCAAGCACCCTTCTCCCGCCTGTCCCCTTCCTCCATAGCTACTGGGGATAGATATTTCAACATCTCTTGGGAGGATGACAATATGAAGTATAGCAAATATGGGGGATTTCCTTCTATCTTCTGTTCGAAAGCATAGGTTGTTTTCACTGTTTTGTTATGTTTCTTTTGCTCTATTCAGTATTCTCAATTGGTCTTATAATGTTCTATTTTTGGTTTGATTCTACAATATCTACTTGATGGACAACTATTGTTAATTTAAAGAGATATACCATAGTACTTACTACAATCCCAGTATCCTATTGTGAAATCCTGTACCAATTTCACTGCATTTTTTTGATTAGCTTTGTTCTGTCGCATTTTTACTACTTTCAAAATTAAAAAAAAGAAATACATATTAAGGCTCATGCCTGTGTAGAATCTATAAACAGTTTATAAGAACTGATCTTATGATACATGATGAAATGAACACATACTTTGAAGAA
This sequence comes from Cavia porcellus, assembly GCF_034190915.1. Lineage (NCBI taxonomy): Eukaryota > Metazoa > Chordata > Mammalia > Rodentia > Caviidae > Cavia > Cavia porcellus. The sequence goes on from NW_026947505.1 coordinate 17,622,978, forward strand.
AAAGAGACACCAAAATACCCAGTGCTGATCCTGGAGTGTCATAATGTGAAACCCAGCAATAGTATTATTCTTTGTTCAGAGTGATATTAGCCTGCTTGGGTTTATTCAATGTCAACATAATTGAAGATATGGGTAACTGCATGTATGTTTAAGTGTATAGGATTGATAACCATATTTCTAAGTTTTTGTTGGATAGTTGAACAGAACTGGTTGCAATCTCACTGTTTGAATCCCCACTTTATATGCTCCACTTTAGTATCTTGAATAACTATTTGTAAGACAATCTGTAATCATCAACTAGTGATTTCTTACTGTTTATTTTTTCTTTGAAACTATGTATTATTTCTACCCGTTTTCTGTATTGTTTAGTCTTTCTTTAAATTCAGTTTTAAAAAGAAGACACTATAGTACCCAGTGATGATCACAGACTGTCATGATGTGAAATCCAGCAATACTATTATTCTTTGTTCAGAATGATTTTAACCTGCTTTAGTTTGTTTAATCTAAACATAAATGAAGATATAGATAACTGCATGTATGTTTAAGTGTATAGGATTGACAACCATGTTACTAAGTTTTTGTTGGACAGTTGAATAGAACTGTTTTCAGTCTCTCTGTTTGAATTCCCACTTTACATGTTCCATTTTTGTACCTTGAACAACTATTTGTAAGACAACAATATCAACTAGTGATTTCTTACTGTTTATTTTTTTCTCTGAACAAATGTACTATTTCTACTTATTTTCTGTTTTGTTTAGTCTTTCTTTAAATAAAAAATTTTTAAAAAATGACTTTCTTCTGAAAAAATAGTTTTTATTTTCATCATAAAAGACAACTATACTACTAATCTCCGTGTGCATCAAAAAGAACAGTTGGTGCTCTCATTGTTTGATTGATTGACCATTTTTATGCCTAAGTCCTATAAGCTGAACAACTATTGCTAAAATAACAATATGCAATATATCAACTAGTGCTAATTTCCTTATTTTTGAAATTCTGTGTTATGTCTATCCTTTTTTGTTTTGTTTATAAAATTTTAAAAATTCCTAATGAAATAGAAATCTAAACATTTTTTAATTAATGTCATTTTATAATCAGAAAGAAGCTGAGAAAATGACATAGTCAAAATTAAAAGCAATAAAATGTGAATTTATTCACAACTATACAACATGCAATAGAAACTACTATTATATATAACTAAAAAATACAAAAGCCCCAAAGAAAAATGAGCAAAGGATGTAAAAGATGCAAAAAAGAAAGAGAAAAAAAAGGAAATAAGTACAGAAGGCCAATATACCTGTGAAATGATGTTCAACTACATTTTAGAAATCAAGGAAGATTAATTTAATGTAGTTATGAAATGTTACTTTTCCTAAATGGTTGAGAGGAAATGAAAACTCTGTATAATCAGTGTGTATTTTTCACTTTACCACATGCAGTCAAATACACACCAAGGTTAATACACAGATCAATTTGCACTTCCAGTAGCAATGTTGTACCCAGAGTGACTGCATCCCCTCACTGTGACCAACACCAGTCCTCTCTGTTGTTGGTTAGCTGTCCATGGACAGTGCTGCGTGGGAACCTGAACTTGGGGTTGAGTGAGCTTCATTTAAGCTCTTTAATGACTAGATTTATGAGGTGATGTGAAAGTATTTGCCAGAAGTTTTGGTCCTGAGACCAAGAAGAAACTTAGTATTCAGATGCAGGGTTAGCATCTTTATTTTATTAAAATGGGCCATGTGTCATGGAGTCTTGTAGCACAGTAGAACTTAGCTGAAGAATAATGAGCATATATTCTTGCAAGTTTTATTCCATGTGCCTCTTGTTTGTTATTCATATTCGTTTTCAGATCCAGAATGAAAGAACAGGGATGTTTCTTTCCCAGAAGGTTCCAGTCTTGAGGGCTCACACTGGATCCCAGGCCAGTCTCCATAACCAGCACTCCAAGATGTGCTAATTAGTTTAAGGCCACCAGTCTCATCCCTGACTGGAGAGGAGGAAAGAGTGTCAGCTTCCCAGCAAACCTGAGCTACTAGAGGAAAGTGAAGGACAAGAAAGAAATGAAAACTGGATTTCTGTTACTGGGAAGCCCTGAGACCCAGTTTTTAGCAGCAACTATTTACCTATTAAAAATATCTACAGTTTGGTTGTGAAGAGAAATATAAATAAAATGATGAAAAAGCAATATAGTACCATATAATTTTTAAATCATATAATGTAAAATAAAGCATAGAGGAAGGGCTAAGGAAACAAAATGCTAACATGATTCTATATCATCAGAGAGTTCCCCCCAAATTTATCAGGCTCCTGTTCTGCACTAGGCCTTGCTCTGGGCTCTGTCACATACTGTAAAGTTGTTGCCTTCTCTGACCCTAAAATGAGCATAAGACCTACTGTAGTGTTGTCAAGGAGTCGGATAAACCAATGTTTGCTAGGGGATCAGCTGCACATTACTATGTGGATATGATAAGTTCTGTATTGAAACGTCTCAGTATGCTTACTTATACTCTTTTCTTTATGTGCATATTTACCTCTTGGTTAAACAAAACTTACTCTTCGTCCAAAAACTGAGCTAAGATATAGTTTGTGAAGTTTCTCAGTTGTCTGTCTCTTTTACCATCGAGGCAGGTTCTGGACTCATCGCACCACACCTTGTTCTTACCTCCATTATCATAACGAATAGGTGTCTCATGGGTACTTCCGGTCCGTCAACTCCATTGATCTGGCATCTCCCAAGAGGGAAATATGATAATCTCCCATTTTATGCTTCGGGAACTGCAACTCACTATTGAACCTTCAGAAATCAGTTTGTCCCAATGCTCTTCTGTGACATGTTATGTGACATTGAAAATTAAGAAATGGTACCCTTATTTTAAGAAGTAAGTATAACAATAACACTTAACTATGATATAGATAGTAGAAAAAGAAAAAAGAAACTCAGTACAATTTGTGGTTATTGATAGGGAAGTTCTAAGTATTAGCAAAAAAAAAATCTGACTCCACATTTTCAAAATTACAGCATGACAAAGTAGGATTTATTATCCCAGGAATGCAAGGTTATTTCAAGAATGGAAAATTCATTAGTATAAGAGGCTATGTAAAATTTTTCAGCGAGAAAAATAATATGATTATCTATAAATGCTGAAAAGGGTCCTTAAAAATTGATATCCTCTTTTGATAAGAACACCCAAGAAAACAGGAATTGATAAACACCCTTTTAATGTGATAAAATGTATATTCCTTAGTTTTAAAGCCAGCAGTTTAATTGGGAAACATGATGAAGAGAAACAAAGCAAATTAGAGTACTGTTTCCACTGTTAATCAACATTATATTGATAATGTCACACAGACAGAAATGAATGAACTGAACTATGTAAATCATATGAAGAATAATCACAATCCAGGGAGTGAAAGAATTAACTCAGGCATGATATTTGGATTATTATCTTCCTGTTAAAGGTAAAATTGTTGTAAACTAGTACTGATTTGAATTAATCAACTTCTTCATTTTGCCCTAAAACATAGTTTAATAAAGCCAACAGTATTTTCTGCACATTCTGGGGTTTGACATAGAAATACAGAGATTGCTGATGACAGGTGACAGACTTCTCACTGTTGGAGAGTGACAAATGTGGAAAGGGGACCAGGATGGAGCATAAAGTCAGAGGCAGACAAGGACTTACAAGCGGGTAGGGTCACGTGTGAGTCTACACACGTACACATGTGCTAATGTACAGAGCTAGACACTGCACATATATGTAATGAGTGTGTTTCTCTCCCATCCCTTCCTCCGGCTCTGTCCTCTGAGAGGAGCTAGCAGCAGTGAAACATCATAGCAGTGAGCACACTGAGCATCAGATCTCATTTTCTATGCCATCCTTCCCTACAGGAGCCAGCATCTGGGGAAGCAACTGACCAAGGCTGAGCTAGGGAGAGGACGAGATGAGCGGAGCACACTCCACTTAGTCAAAGGATGGTGTGGGATGTTCCGCAAAGACAGAGAAGCAGGACCTTGCCCTCGCCAGGAAGGCACTTGTGCGGCAGCTACATCCCTGGCCCTTTTAGCTTTAATTTCTGCAGAAGTCTCCCAACTGTTTCTCATGCCCCAGGGTGGATCCTTCACCCCTGTCCTGCAGTCTGTCCTCCCGCCAGAGTGATTCTTCTCAGTGTGAACCCTCTGGGCTGGCTCTGTCTAGACAAAGGAAGAAGTTCATAAGAACAGTCAGGCTAGGGCTGGGAATTTAGCTCAGTGGCATAAGCACCTGCCTTGCAAGCCAGCAGTTGTGAGTTCCATCCCCGGTACTGATTAAAAAAGGAAAAAAAGAACAGTCAGGCTTTTCGAGAGTTTCAGCCTCATCTCCTTCTGTTCTCTGTGGCGTTCGTGCTTCACTAAGGCTCTGGAAATGCCGTGCTTTCTGCAGGTCTGATTGCCTTTATCACGTTCCATCCTTTACCCACACAGCTTCATCCTTTACCCAAGTGACTGCACATGTTTTCCCCTTGGATCCCCCTTCCTTGAGGACCCCTCCATGTGTCAAACCACGGACAGTGCCCTTCCACACACCTAGCCCATGCCCTGCTCTGTCCCCTTCAGTGCATTTGCCACAGTGCTGGACCTGGCTTATTCCTTACTGCCATGTGTGAGGGAAGAGAACAGTTTATCTTGGACACCATATGCCCAGGACCTACCACAGTAGGCACCTGCCATAGATACTGATAAATACTAAGTGAGTAGGCATGTGTTTTTTTAAAAAGTAGATTTATAAATACATGTTCAAATCACAGAGGAAAGCTTATCTAATCTGCCAAAGAATCAGTTTTTAATCTGCTTACGACACTAGGGAGTTGCATGGGGTGGAAGGAGAGAAGGGAAGGAGTGGCCAGCTTGTCTTTTCCTTTATAAATTTCTTTATTGAGGCAAAAATTGACATATGAAAGCTGTAGATATTTAATGTAAACAACTTAATGCATTTGGAGGTAAGGATGTACCTGTGAGATCATCACCAGGATACAAGAGATTTATTCACAGTTTTCAAAGGTTTCTCCCATTTCCATTGGTTTCTTGTTTCCTTTTTTGGTCAGAGCACTTAACATAAGATCCACCTTCTTAGTAAAACTGTTGAGGATCCAGTACAGTGTTGTTCTACAGTAGATCTCCAGAACTTACTTTCCTCGCAGAGCTGAAATGTTTTAAGTTTTGACCAATACTTCCCCTTTTCACTCTGCCCCTGGCTCCTGACAAGCACCATTCTGTTCTTTATTCCTAGTTTGCCTATTTTAGGTTCCACATTGGTGTTTCTACGCCTTGACCTCCCCTGCTGTCCATCCTGCTGTCACTTATTCGGTTAGTTCAGCTTCTAACTGCTTTAGGGAACAAAGAACTCTTGGTTTCCTAGGTATGTGCTCTTACCCATTCCTAGAGAGGCCGTGTGCCCTCTGTGGAATCTTTAACAAATTACTGTGAACTTGGTGGCTCAAAGCACCACAAACATATTGTCTTGATGCTGGAGAGTAGAATCTGACATGAGTCTCTTTAGCTAAAATCGAAGGACTGACATGCGAGCATGATGGGTAAGGGACATTGTCAGGCCAACCATGGCTGGGTCTTAACTAGAAGTGTGCACATGCATCTGTATTTTGAAAGTACATCAATGGAAAGATGCAAGTCTATGTCTTTCAAGATAGATCAGAAAGCTACAAGCTGTGCTGAGAAGTGAATCATATTCCTAGTATATTTCATTGAAAATAAATCTCGAAAAGATTATTTACCTACATGGTTTCAGGATGATGTTCAGTACATAAAACACCAGTAAAATAAATTATTGCAAAACTTTTTAGGAGGGAAATTTGGCAAAATGTATTAAAATAAAACATGTTGATATACTTTAATGTAGAAATTCTTTACAGACATAATTGTGAGAACAAAAACTGCAAAAGAAAAGCGGTTATGCAAGTTAAGTTTATCTGTCCACTGCATTGTGACCCTCTTACAGTACACAAGGAGGGTTCCGTAGAGGTGCAGGTAGCAGCAATGTCTGACTGTGGTGTGAGTCTCAGGGATGACCTACGTGTACTACTGTCCAAAATAATTTGGAGGAAGACACATGAGAAAACCTCAGCAGAGACGGGGTTAGCAGAAGCCAAGAAAGACAATCTATCTACATTTCTACTGTGGGGACGTTAATACTTTATTTTATAAAAGCAGGTGGAGAAGCAGTTAAAATAAATAGTAGCAACACAAGCAATGAGATCCATGAGAACGCTGAGAAGCCTGTCTCCTGTCTCACACAATTCCAAGCATTTTACCCAGATTATTTTACTTAATGCTCGCATCTCTACACATAGTAAATACAATCGTATGCACTTGGCAGATGAGGAAATTCCGAGTTTTAATGGTAAGCCAACTGTTTTATGTCCCCTAAGATAAGGAGAGCTCAGACTAAACTGAGGTCTGTTTGACCTAAGCCAGTGCTTTTTTAAGTGCTGTTTCTGTATGCATGTGTGTGTGCTTCTGATTTTTTATATTAAACTAAAAACCCTAATGAATGTAATTACACGTTTTAGCATGCAACTGATAAAAATATTCTTGAATGAAGAAACCAAAAGCATCTTCTTCCCCCAACCTAAGTCTAAATCAGAATTATTATACACAAAGCCCACACAACTTTGAAGCTTAGTATGTTCAAAATGCAAACAAATAAATAAATTTTTAAAGAGAAGCATTACTCAAAAAATGACAGTTTGTGTAAACACTTATAAGGAGGGCAATAAAAATAAAAGTTGGGGAACATAAACAGAAAAAAAGAATAACAAAGGGCTGAGCAGAAAATTTACAAGGTTGTGCTAACACCAGTGATTTACAGCTCTAAGGAAGTGCTTTATAAAAGGAGTTCAGGCTATCATTTTTGACAGCTGCAGTTTTTCCCCATTGTATGCACTAAAGAAATACTCCATTCTATTTCAGATAAGGTGAGGTTGGGGTGTTTTTCAGTGGGAAGATGTACCTCCATTCATATCAAGCGTACCTTATTAAAATTGCTTCCACATGTTGAAATCATTCATTTTGTTTTAGGGAAAATGAGAACAGAAGTAAACACATAACTCATTGCCACTCTAGATTTGCATAGACTCTAAAAATAATTTACCAAACACTTTCCAGGTGAAAATGTAACTATCTTGTCCACCCTGGTCACTGTTTCACAAAGGTGATTCTGATGCGAGCGGGTGACTAGAGATCATCCCTTCCAGGCCCCCTTCTTTTCTGACTTCTTTTGCCCCAGTGGGATGTCATCAGGTTCATTTGTTTGCACTGTTGCTTTCCAAAAGATCCCAGTGAGGAATTCAGGGTGGGTATCAAGGAGGCCTGCAGGGTCCCCCGCTTCACTTAGGAGTCCACACTTGGTTAAGTAATGGGTTCTGATTCAGTGACGTTGGACCAGCCTCTAGGCCATTTCTAACTACTAAGTATAAAAGATCAACAAAACACACATTTAAACAGTAAGATCAAGCTGCCGGGTTATTATATAAACTGTATTCTATCCACCTATCTGGACAAAAATGTATCAGTAAAATTTTTAAAATATATCAAATGTTGCCTTTATCCAATTGAAAGATATGCCAAGAAAATCAAATTTTATCATTGATGCACAAATTTGAATGTTTTCTTGATTGGGCTGCTGATGCCTGAATCAGTGAATAAAATGAAGACACTACATAATTCATAAATTATTACAGAATTATGTCATGCAGTTCACTTATGTTGCCTTTATTTCAGGAAAGAAACACTATATAGTTATACTGTTAAAATCGGGATTGCCTCAGAATTAGTGCTTTGTTAGTGCTAAAACCAAACTGGATTACTGCAGTTCTTAGATTCGTCAGTCAGTTCACATTTTAAGAATGGCTCGGCCGCGGAGCAGCAAATGGAAGCCTAATCACATTCATAGCACTCTGTCGCGTGCTGTGTAGCATGGTGACAGGACTCGTAAGACATTTAGGTAATTCTGTGGTGCTTTTTTCTGTCTACTTTCTGCTTTCAGAAACTGTATTTTAAGTTAATTGATGCTCGTCCGAATGTCACTGTGCTCTTTCTATTGTTTCCTGTTGCTAATCTCTGCCTACTTCATTTCAGATGGTTTCTGTACCAGGCTTTCCAGGTCACCAGTCTTTACTTTTTGAAGGTCTGCTGTACACCTCTTCCACGATAGATCTTCAATGTAGTTTTTTGCAAGTTCATCACGTGTTGTTTGGTAGCTGATTTTCCTCATAGTTGTAGGTGACTGTTACCCTCTTTTTCATATCCTGTGATTTACCACAGGATGTTGAATGTTGCAAATTTTACATTCTTGGTTGCTAGATTTTGTTGTATTTTAAAAGTTTAATTATTTTGGGGTAAGGCAGTTGAGTTTATTTTGCTGCTTTTGTGATTTATTTTTAAATTATTTTGATTTGGATGTAAAGTACTCCATTCTAAGGCCGATTTCTCTTTACTTCAAAGGAATATTCCTACGAGACTTGTTTCCTTCCTGTTATACTCCAGCAATTTCTGGCTCTGTAAACTTGGAAGACTGTTTGTTTTATATGTCCTGGTAGCTATTTGTTCCTTGAAGACTATTTTTGAGCCTGACTTAGGTAACAGTTTTCTCTCGGAGAAACACTTTGGTGTTCAGGTTCCTTAGATTTTTAGAAGTTTTCTTTGTGTACCTCCCTTCTTTGAAAAGATCTACACCACAAGATCATGCTGAACTTTGAGCTACTCAACTAAAGAATGTGTAAAAAAAAAAAAAAAGAATGTGGGTGTGTGCTAAGCTACCTCACCAGAGTACCGACATGGGTGATGGCAGGTTTGTTTAGCGGTGTTTACCAGCCTTGTGTTGCCTGTTCTTCAATATTGAAAAATTGATTTTCCTCTGTGTTACAACATGGTGATTATCACTAATGCAATGTATTATATAAACTCTTGAAAATGTCTACGAAAGTATAGCTCTCACCATAAAATGAAGCGTCTGTGAAGAAATATCTACACTAACTAGTTTGCTTTAACTATGCTACACTGTACACATATTTCAAAAAATCACACTGTATGTAAAAACGTATGTAAAATTTTATTGTTAGTTCAAAATAAACAAACATTTGTGCATGGTGGTATATGCCTTTATTCCTAGCTACTTGGGAAACTAAAGCAGGAAGCTACCAAGTTCTAGTCAGCCTGGGAGATTTAGCAAGACCCTGTCTCAAAAGAAATACAATAATAATGGCTAGGGATGTAACTCAGGGCCAAAGCCTTGGGTTCAACCTCCCGTGTTGCAAAAATGAAAATAAAGAAATCATTTTACTGTATAACTTTCATTCATTTCAGATATTTATGGCTGGAAGTTAATTGGCATTTACATCATGTTCCTGTGACAGAAATATAATTCTGCATATTAATTTTCTTGTTAATACTGTTTTCCTTTGCATTAATGTTGGAGCATAGGTGGAAATTATTTTCTGTGATAAATAATCATGGTGTTAAATACCTTTGTAGATAATGCACTCCCGTGGAAGGACAGGTGGGAACGTGAAGGGAGATGAGGAGATGAATTAGACAGGCCCCTGATTTCTCAGGGGAAAGAATCAGGTCTAAATTATTTTTTATTCATAGAATAGTCATAGTGCTTAGAAATAATTGGCTTCCTAGATCTCATAGGTCAATGATCAAGGAAGAACCAAAGAACTAGATGGATCAATAAGAAAGAAAGCTATTGAATCAGAAGTAGAATTCTTTTTGTCAAATGATACAAATATATTTTTAAGATCTTATTACATATTTCCCCTTTGCGCTTTAGGAAACTGACACCAATTTATAATTTATTCATTTTATTTCAGGGCAGCCAACACTGAGATAAATAACTTTTATACTGCAAAGAACTGACAAATGACAAACATCAAGGAACATTAATTTGCACACTAGACCTTTAAAATTTGATGTCAATTTTCTTACTGGAATTAGGATTCTTTAATAAAAGACTTTGCCGAGGCAAAAATGTTACTCAAACTATTAGCTAATCATAACCATTTCTATATTCAGTTATATTTATAAAAAATTAGTTGTTAAAGTTCTAGATTAATACATTGTTTATTAATCTATTATCACTTTTTGATCATTTGGTGGGAGCCATTCTTATTGGTCATGGTGTATAATTTTGTTCTTATCTGAAGTTATTAAAATACCATCAAAATTAACATAAAAATATTTTGATGGGTTTGTAAAGTAGATTAATGTGTTTTATGGTAATGTAAAAATAAAGTTGAGTAAAGTCAGAATGCATCAAAGATCTAAATATTAAAACAAAAACACTAAATCTACTGGAAGACAAAGTAGATAGTAATCTTGAAGACACCAGGGTAGGCAGAGTTCATGAACAAAATGCAAACCACATGAGAAGAACTTCAAAACATCAACAACTAGGATTTCATTTTATTAAAAAGATTTTGCACTTCAAAAGAAATCACCAACAGAGTGAGAAGAAAACCCACAGAGTGGGAAAGAATTTTAGCCAACTGTCCCTCAGACAAAGGAGTTATATCTAGAACATATAAAGAATTGAAAATCATCAGGCCCCCCAAATTTAAAAACTCAATCCAAAATTGGGCATCTGAGATGAACACACAATTTTCAGTTGACGAAATACAAATGGCAAATAAATACATGGAGACATGCTCAACATCACTAGTCATTCGAGAAATGCAAATTAAAACAACACTGAGATTCCATCTCACTCCAGAAATAATGGCTGCCATCAAGAAATCAACCAATAACAAATGCTGGCAGAGCTGTGGGGAAAAAGAACCCCTTCCCACTGTTGGTGGGAATATAGACTGGTGCAACCACTGTGGAACTCAGTGTGGAGACTCCTCAAAACACTAGGATTGGAAGGCTCAATCAATCCAGCTATTCTTCTTCTGAGTATTTTTCCAGAAAAACTGAAAAGTCATATCACCCACATTAATAGTGGCACAATTTATAATAGCTAAATCTTGGAAACAAGTAAAATGCCCATCAATCACAGAAGGAATAAAAAAGATGTAGTGTCTTTATACAACAGAATATTGCTCAGCTATAAAAATGTTAATCTTGAGGCTTTTATAGGTAAATGGAGGCAAGTTGAGACTAGCCTCATAAATGAAATAAATCAGATTCACATTTATAAATATCACATTGTCTTCTTAGTGTAAAAAATAATAATAAAAAGCCGAAAGGGTCATAAGAACCACAATGTATAATGGATGCTATAGTAATGAAGGGAAAAAATACTCAGAAGGAAAGAACAACTGGGATAGGGGAAAGGAGAAAAGGAGGAAAGGAACAGATTACACGTATGTAGGTATCCATATACAGCTGTATGTATGTATATGTATACAAGCTAGATAACTGTACTGCTCCTCTCTATTAGTTCATCCAAAAGAACAGTTTGTGCTGTCACTGTTTGATTGTTTGATCATTTTTATGCCTAGATCTTGTAACCTGAACAACTACTTCTGAGATAACAATATGTAATACATTAACTAGTGTTAATTTCTTACTTTGTTTTGAAATTCTGTTATTTCTATCCTTTTTTCTGTTTTGCTTTTTAAAATAAATTTAAAAATAAAGTTTAGATTTTCTGAAAATAAGGCAAAACAGTAACATAAAATCTTCATATAAAATTTAAAGAAATGATGTATAAAAGTTAACAAACATTATTTCAAAATACATAGCTATACTCACAAGAAAATGACATAAAAATCTAGAGAACAAAAATATAAAGAAAATTGATCACAAGTATGAGTCTATATACTTGCATATATATACTGATTGCATAGACGTGTATAAAGTATATTTATATGTTTGACACTTCAAGTTTCTAAGAACAGTCTTAGATAAACTAGAGATGTCTTGATAAAATAAAGGCTTGGAAATTAACTGAGCATAAGTCCAGGCTGTGATAGCATATAAGGAGTTGGGCCTGTAAAAAGATAGATACTTGGACTTCTATGAGCATATAAGGAAAGTGGAGTAAAATCTTCTATTCCCAGCATAGATAGGTAACAAAGACAACTGTCAGTCTCGGGCAGGGGTCTCATTGAAAAAAAAAACCGACAAAACAAAAAAACCCCTGGAACATTATAACATTAGCTTTATCTGACAAATTTTAGGGTTGGATTTCCATTATCTCTATAGTCTGGGAACTATATAACAAGTTAACATGGATATCAGTCCTGGATTAATCATGATCCTGGGATATGTTAAGTCAAATAACAGAATTCTTATCATAAAATAGCAGAAAAGTAAACTCACAATCTAAAATTATAAAACATACAGAGAAACAATCTATAATAAAAGTCAGCAAAGAAAAATATGATTAGATCACACCCTCAAGTATAGGATTATTGTACATAAACTATAAAATAAAATTTTTAATGGTTAAAGAGATAAAATTAAACACATAAGAATATGAGAGAAGGGTAAGTTACTATGACAAGTACCAGGTAAAGTTAAAAAGAATGTATCTTTAGAAAATATACAATTATTATTACTTAAAAATCGTTATGTGAATTAAACAAGGTTATATGGAGACAGAAGGAGGTGAATGAGTTGGTTGGCTGTCTGAGGACCCTGCCCTGAAAGTAACACAAAGAAAACTAGAGTGTGAAAGAGAAACAGGCAGACGTGGAGACCGGAGTAAGAAAGTCAGCGTTCGAATAACTGTAATTCAGGAAGAGACACTAGAGAGAATAAAGCTGGCTTTCCGCATGATATAAAAGGAGAAGCTTCCGGGATTTAATGACGATAAGAATCCAAGATCCACGGGCCAAAACAAGTAATAAAAGGATAACAAAACTTAACACATACTTAGAAAAATTACCAAATGCCAGAAACAGAGATGTTATAAAAAGCACAAAAAAACCACTTAAAATAGCATCGACAGCAATGAAAAGACAGTAAAATAATATATCCAGTATGCTTAGAAAAAACAGTTTATACCCATATAAACTACCATTTAAATGCTACATCCAATTACAAATATTGCTGAATAAGTTATTATTCAGGAAGCATAACATTAATTTTAGTAAGGAATGAGATGTACAGGAAGAAGAAATGACATTCTACATATCAGGAAAGCTTAAAAAGGACTTGTTGTATATAGTGACTAATTTGTAGATATAAAAACAAGAGTTTTGAAAATATAGAAAATAAGGGCATGGTGGCACACGCTTATGATTTCAGCACCCAGGAAACTGAGGCAGGAGCAGCACAATGAGTTTGAGGCCAGTTTAGGTTATATAATGAGTTCAAGGCCAGCTTGGAGTATGTGGCAAAGATCCTGACACACATACACATCCAATAGAAAGAAAAAGAAAGAAATGGTTTTATTAAACTAATAAACTACTACTGAGATTAGTATAAATCTCTGCTTTTGTCACTCCCCTCCTCTATTCTTATTCTGCATGAGGCATTTATTTAATGCTTACTAAATTATTTGATGTGTGCTAAAATAAGTTCATCTCTTATTCTACCACTCTTGAGCTCACTCAGTACAGATAATACCTTCAGAGTAAGATGAAATTCAGCCCTTAGATCAGAATGTGAAAGATAGACCCTGTTCACACCAGGAGCTTGTGTAATTACTTTGCAGCAAATTTCTGAGTACAATAATCTGCTTCTCAAAAGAAGGGAAGATCGTTTTCACCTAGTAATTTATGCAGTACAGTATGTCCAATCATTAAACCTCATCCAAATTCCTAGAGAATTTAAAAATCCCATTTAGGAAATAGTCAATAAGTCAATGACAACTGTCATTTCCCTTCCCTATGCAAGCAAAGAAAACAATGTATAAGTTTGAGTACACCTGGTGCCTGTCAGACCAGTAGTCCTTTAGCACAGTATGCAATGTTTATATACTCGGAACAAAATGTTTACAAATGTTTGGCAAACATGATACACCCCAGGAACTATGCTGCACAATAAATTATAAAAATTATCCTTACATTTGAAACACTTATCATCTGCTAGAGAAGAGACAAATGAGTGAAGAGATAATTTCAATATAAAATAGTGAGTTTGACAGTAGTGCTGTCAGTTAATTTATTGCCTCTCGGCTCCAAATCTATCCCTTATCATCTGCTTTGTGATACTGAAACAGCTCTTTTCCCAGTTGGCGCGATTTTAGGCATTGTCGGTAGAGGGCGCTGGAGGGACTCTGCAGGAGAAAGGAATATCCCTTCCTGGTTCCGGTCTGCTTTCCAGCTTTCCACCTCCAGCAGTGCTGGTCTGACCTGCTGGACACTCAGTGGAGCTACTGCAGGGACCTTCAGAAGCAGTGCTGTAGAGGTTGTTGGAGGGAGTTCCAGAGTACCCAGAGGGCTGTCCAGTACAGAGTGCAACAAAACCTCCCGAGTCAATTCCAGGTGAGTTCTTTTGGCCTCTACCCTGGATGTCCAGGGGCAGTGCAGTTCCATCTCCCCAGCAGCAGCTTCAGGATAGGTTCTATGGCCACCCCAGCCAGCTTCGCATCTGCAGGTTTTCAAGTTCAGTGGCACACCCCTTGGTGGATTCTGGTGAGTTCTCTGAGTCCCGAGGAGATCCATGAAATCTCTTGAATGGTGACCTCCTGGCCATTTTCTGGTAAGTCCAGCCAGCTTCCCAACCAGCTCGACAATCTCTTCTCTATCCCAATGGGCAGCGTTCTGCAAGTTACCCTAGGCTCACTGACCCCTTCCAGGAGGCATACAGCTTGCCAGTCTTGGTCTGCAAGTTACGATCAGCTCTGACCTGGACAACCCAGTAGTTTTTCATCAGCCTGTGGGCAGTGACCACTCCAGGGGCTTGAGCCCGAGTCATGGGAAGGGCCTTCTCCATTGAGTGCACTTTGCCAGCCTTGAGGAACTGAATTCTTCAGCGTTCTCTTTGGTGTTCTTTTAGTTTTTGTGTAAATAGTTAATAATTCACATCCCTCCTTTTCCAAATTATTGTATCCTTATTGGACCCAGATAATGTACTAGGTATAATCATTGTAGCTTAATATTATTCTAATATACTTAATAGATATAATTATCATGTCTATAGTCAGCAGTTATATCAACCACAGATATTGACTAAATTAATAATCTATAGAACATTACATAGAATATAGTGGTATGCCAAAATACCAATATTTGAATTTTTTGTTTGTCTATTGTTGCATGTTATACTTCAAATAACCACACATTTTTCTAATCCTACTTTCCCTTCATAGAGACTACTAATAATCTTTTATACCTGAAAATATATCTAAAAATCTCAATCTAAAACTCAAAGTGGCACTAGTATGGAGTATATCATATTAGAGAAAATTATTTCCCCAGTTAAGACCCTGCATGCGTTATAAATGTAGCCTTCAAACACCCAATCATCATGGGAGTGAAGTTTGTGAAAAATGGGTTATGAGTGAGAAATGCTCAACTTTACCCTTTGCTGGCATTGAAATTTCAAGGTTGAACTTCTGTGTGAGGGGCACCGGCCCACAGAAGTTTAATAGCCAAGTGAGTGGGCTAAATTCCTTTCTAAAAGTAAATGGATCATGGAATAGTATCTCACATCTTCTGGAAGCAAGGTCTCTTGGATTGCGGGCTGATACTCTCCGTATTGCATTCGTAAGGAAGGAACCGCAGATGCAGAGATCTGAGACTCCGTATTCCAGAATTCAGTGAAAGCAACACTTTTCTAGGCTCCTGCTATGGGAAGCACTCTGTTTGTCTTGTGCCAGTCTATGGCAGCAGTGTTTGACTTTGCAATATTGCAGGGGGTTAGAGATAAGAGTTTGCCTTAAGTCTCAAAGTAGACTTTGGACTTGGACTTTGGGTTTAATGTACCTCTGTGCTCTCTCTGCTTCCTATCTCCCCATCCTGTGAGCAGCTTTCTTTTGCCATGCAAGACGGTTCTTGTGGTAACTAAATGTGATTTTTTGTAAAGAATTTAGCTGTGTCTGGCAGAGAATAAGGTGCAAAAAAGTGATAGCTATGACTTTTGTCATTAAAACTGAAAGGTTCTTGGAGGCAGCTGACTATGAATATATTTTGATTTTGGGGGAAGGGAGGGTCTTTTTTGAGACAGGGTCTCACTATGCAGTTCAGGCTGGCCTTGAGCTCACTTCATAACCCAAGCTGATCTCGAACTCACAATGATCCTCCTACCTCAGGCTCCAGAATACTGGGATTACAGGCCTGCACCACCACACCCGGCTTTTGACTTATGGATATAAATGTGAACCAACATAAAACTCTCCTTTAAATTGTAGATGTCAGGTATTTTGTACCAGCGACCAGTGAAATAACTAAGACACATACAGTGGAACAAAAAGATAACATAAGTCCTGCCCTTAGGGAATTTATTACCCAGTAAGAAAGCTATTCGTATATAATGACAATGAGAAAATAGACCACAGTGAATGTGTGATAAACAGTGTGGCCGCCTGACTGAGTATCTTCCAGCTCCCCAGCTAGCGTATAGCTGACAAAGCCTTCCTGGAGGACCTAGGATTGTGTGTAAATGTGTCAGCAGCATGTAAGGTATGGGAAGGGGAAGTCCCTGGGCTGGGAGTGGCTCAGTGGTACAGTGGCTCACTTACCTAGCATGTGCGAGGCCCTCGGTTAGATTCTTAGCACCACCCATAAATTTGATTTTGAAAATCTAGAAATTGTCTTTGAATCTGGACCTTGATAGAAGCTTTGTGTTTTCTTAAGAAATTGAGTTTATTTTATAATCACTTAACCTCTTTTTGCTCCCTTCTGTTGAAAATGCTAATCTCAGACCAGAAGAAGAAAAGTCTAATTCTTGTGGCTGTGAACAGATTTCACTGGCTCACACTGCAAGATACCAAGAAGAAAGGTGGGCGTCTTGGTAGGTAGATCGAGCCAGTGACTTCCCCAGGGAACTGAGGTTTTCATTTTTGCTCTTCTCTTTGTAAAGTGTTGGCTTTTTCAGGCTGATCTTTTCAAGATGCTAGGATGACTGCACACTTTCTAGTTTAAATGTAAAATATGAATGGTTATCTGTGTCTTTCAAGAGAAAAGAATGTTCTTAAAGCCTGTGATACATTTGCCTGGCCTCTTCTTCAGTTGAAGCTGGGTCACATACCCATTCTTTAGCTACGAGTGGCGAGGGTGGAGTGTTGCTGTGGGTCTGCTCAGAACAGTCAGCTTCGCTTTGAGCAAATGGACTATTTTGGAGGGCATGATCGATAAGGACGGACTCACACTTAGGGAATCTATTGTGAGAAAACTGGAAGCAGGCTGACAAGGCAGCCAACAATGTTCACTGTGATAGAGTAAAGGAACTTTTAGGAAGACACTTTAGGGGCTCGCATGGAAAAATACGGAGAATTAAGAGATTAAACAGGGAGACCATTGGAAAGTTAACCAGCAGCTTCAGAAGTGGTAGTGTCAGGAGCATGAATCAACAGGACGGAAACTTTCACAGAGAGACAGACAGGTGGACAGAGACCAAGAGAGAGAAAGGGACGTAGAATCAGAACAATTTAATGTCAGGGAACTCAGAAGAGGAAGGAATTTTATAGAGTAGGAGAGGGACTGTGGAGAGAGAGTTTAGGCGTAAGCTTCGCCACCATGTCAACACGGAATTGGCCCTGCCCTGGCTTTAACTAGCCATATGTTCTTGGGGTATGTGTTCCTAAGGACTGAAGACTACCTAGATGCTGATGGACTTTGGCACCAAACAGCTTGGAATTCACACCCTGCCCCACCAGTTAGCTCTCAGAGCCATGGGGTCAGCAGCATCTCTGTCCTTTATCCAGAGCCAACTCTTTGTTTTGGTGCTTGTTTTAATCTGATGCTAGCAAATATTATGTGCTGTAGGTTTGAAGTGTAAAACTGTGAGAAATGCAACTAAAAGATGGTCCTTGTAACTAAATGCAAAGTTTGTAAAGAATTTAGCTATGTCTGGCAGAGAATAAGGTGCAAATAAGTGGTAACCAGGACTTGTGATATTGACACTGAGAGGTTCTTGGCTTTGGTAATGAGGACAAGTTGGCAATCCTTGAGAAATAGGTTCCTGAGATGTAAAGAACAGCATGAAAGTCTCTGAATCTGGAATGAGCTCAAGGGGCCCCCGGAGGAGCAGTTGTATCTCTATTTTTTTACTTCTAGTTTTGGTTAGGGCTGAAAAGTAGGGGTTAAAAAAACATGAGACAGCTCTACCTTAGTTATTAGTACTCATCAGGTGGGCACAAATAAGTCTCATTTTCCTTCCCAGCTATGCAATCTTTGGTTTGCGTGATACTTAAAAAAGTTCTTTTCCTTCTGGTATCACATCCTCCAGGAAATGTTTCTAGATTAACTCCACCAGTTTTCTAGTAAACTGCCTCCCTCAGGCCGTGTCTAATCTGAAAGCCCATGAAAATCAGAGATCAGTAGATATACACAATTGTATAGATGTCAGCAATCAGTTTGGGTGGGCTGTTAAAGAATTCACAGCTGCTGGTGGGCGAGATGTAATCAGCTAAAGACAATGCCGTGCTGGACGCTGGCTGGGTAAAGAGCCAGGCAGCCAGGAAGGGCTCTGGACTAAGGGCAGAAGAAAGAAAGAAGAGAGGGGCGAAGTTCCTGCCCCAAGAGACTGGATCAGTGCTAAGGACTGGAAGCCCTCCCTGAGCCCCGGAATGCTCACCTTTCCCTACAGACGTCGATCCTCTGCTTCTGGGCTATTTCAGGTTCCATGGAAGCCATGAAAGCCTCTTAGTTTTGGCAGAGATGACCAGCTAGATTTTGCAGAATGAACTAGTTTTGTCATCTGCTAACCACAGAGTGTCACCACTGTTGGTTTCAGTCATAGCAGAGAGAACAAGGCTTGACTGTGTCTCACCTTGTGAATCACATGTGAGGGAGCTGGAGAAAAAGTGAAAGGGCCGCCATAAATACATTAAGCTAACACCGAAAGCCTGTGTTAAAAGTACCACATTTAAGACAAAAGCTCACAGTGTATTCATATTTTTAAGTACTTGATCAACCTCAGATAGAAAAGTGAGTTCAGGAGCAGTGTGTGTTCCTATCAAATTCAGGAAAAACATCTTGTTCTTTTATGAACTTTAAGGGTCCAAGCCATTGCCCAAGTCTCGGGGGGAAAGGTTGGAGTTTACAATCCTAATTCACCAGACATCCTCTACTGAAATTGAGCTGCCATGTAGAAGATTTCAGCTGCAAAATGTTATTATAATACAGGTTGACATTTCAATTTCCAAAGCTGCCCAGGTTTTTAAATACTTGCTCTTTTAAGAAAGTCGCTGAGGCTGCAGATTCCTCTTGCATAGAGACCAACTCATTAGCAGAACATTGCCTGAACCGTCAAAAATAGGTGAGGTACAAAATAGCCTACCCAGGACAGCGAGTTTTAGCCCTGAAGCCATACGCTGCCTGCACCCCAAGCTTGGCACCAGAGGCAACTTGATTTTGCAGAGCGTTAAACGCTAATCTTTAGACAGCGTCCCAAACATCTGTCAACCTGCCAAAAAAATTGTTTTTTTCTTTTGCTAAGTGCATAGCATAGCAATGTGTGCTTTCTCCTTTTCTCTCCACTGCCCTTTCCAGGGCAGGAGAAGGGAGATTTCCATGTTTAAAATCCCCGCCACTGCTTCTTGCCCTCTACCCACTGTGCACACCTCTTTTGCACGTCTGAAGATCTCCCCAGTTCAAGGTCTTAGTGAGAGCGCTGGGAACCCGAGCATGCTCAGTAGCTGGGGTCGCTTTCTGAGCACTGGCAAGGAGCTTGGGTTTGCTGCAGCGGAGGCTGGTTCCAGGAAAGTCACGCTCTGCCGGATGACCTGCGGCTCGAGGGCCCTCAGCTGCAGCCCCTCAGCAGCCGGTCCCCGGGCGCCCGCCAGCTGCAGCGGATCTGGGGCGCAGCGCTCGAGTCCACGCTGCAGGCGAGGCTCGCGCAGATGCGGGCGCGGAGCAGAAATGAGCTGACGGCGTCGCGGTGTGGCGTGCGGGGCGCGGGCGAGCCGGGGAGGAGGCGTGGCGGCGGCAGCCCGGCCCCCTGCAATCACGGCTGCTTTGCCTGCTTTCCGGGATGCTGGCGTTCGCTGCTCCAGACCTGAGGAAGATGGTTACGGTGGTGACACAACTGGTGCACTGCTTCCACCGCAGGTGAGCACGGCGTCTTTGCACGATTTTCTGTTTTCCAGAGCACGGGTCGCTTTGCAATCTAGAGCTCTTGGAAAGCGCTTTTCACGATGGGTTTTATACTCACTCTAGTAGTTTGTTCTTTAGGAAGACTGGAGAAGGAGACTTTCTGAGTGATTTTAACTATCCTTTCTGGAGGAGGTTAAAGATAAGCATTAGAGTTCTGTCCACTCTCTCATACAGACTCTAAAATTTTCCTGGTTTGGTAGAATTTTGCCTTGAATCTACCATGCAAATTTCCATTTGCAAAATGAGGTTTAAGTTACTTTAAATTTTTTAAAAAAAGGTTTCTGTCTGGGAAAGGAACTTCATATGATATTGTTAAACTGGTGCTGTAATTGATGGCCTTTTCCAGATGAAAGAGAACAGTTAAGATTCTCTGTTAATCTTGGTCACCATTGGAGTGTCAGCTGATTAGAGGAAATGTTCATATTACAGTTATCCCAGTGTTAGAAATAAAATGACAACACATGCAAAACGGAAAAATAAAAAGAAAGCACCAGGGCTTACTCTTCAGAAAGAGTTCATAAATGTAAATAAAAATTAAAAATTAGCATTTCTTTGAGTCAGCAGAATAACTTCAGTTATTAGTCTGTTAAAAATGAAACCTTTCCCAAATGTAGTTGGTTTTATATTTTTGGTGATTGTGGAATCAAACCCTTAGATGGCTTTCCATCTCAAAAGAAATGAGAGTAGGGGTAGTAAACCAAGGTTATTTGAATACACATACTTAACTATGGGCTACCAAGGGAAAAACTCCCCAGAGCTACAGCTACAGATACTTCCAATTGCTATTATTGGGTTGGAGGTGTTAAAGCTGTTTTCCAAATAAGTAAGAGAGCTGCAAATATTTCCTAACCTTTAGCAATTCTAATCAATAGGACAGAAAAATACTTTCTTCCTGTTTTGACATTAGACTTTATTTCTTGCTTCAAGATAAACTTGTTAGTTACTATAGAAAAATGTATGTTATTTCTTTAAGGTACTAGGGATTCTTTTCGTATTAAAACTAAATGGGATATAAATCATGCACGGATAGATTTGATTTTGAGTGGTAATTGGAAAAAATCGAGAATTTCTGGACAGATGATTGCTTTTAAAGCCTGTTTAAAAGCATCGTTTAGTGTTCGTGGTGCATTCCCGGGTGAGACCATTAAACTCTGAACAAATGCGTCTGTCACTAGAGACAGAGTGTCGTGGCTCAGATCTGCCTTCTTGTTGAGCTCCTCCTCTGTAAATCCCTTGCTGTTTCCCGTAAGTTCTGGCAGCACAGCTGACACTTGAGATTAAGGCAGGTGGACAAGGCGAGGGAGGGAGGCGTGCTTTAACCCTAGTGGGATCAATTATGGGTGATGCAGGCAGCCGTCTGTCTCCAGACTCGGTCAGCGCTGGAGAGGAGGGACAAAGGCATGGCCTTGCGACGCTGCCCCTAGGAAGCAAAGATGAACGGCAAACTTGTACAGAGATAAAACTTGCCAGTCCCAGTTGGCTCTGCAGGAAATAGAACCCAAGTGCACTCAGGGGTGGGCTGTGAAAGGGAGACAGTGTTGCCGGGCCTGGTCCACTTTCACAGCAGCTTGGAGAGACCCGTGCCTGCCTTTCCATGTTGGTGTAAATGTCCAGGGCGCTGTCCTTACCCAGCATCTCCAGAGCTGCCGCCCGTGAACACCGGGATGGAAGCTGCTGGGGGCCTCTGAGATTAAGTGAAGCCTCTGCCTTTTCCCTGTGTCACATTGAAGAGCTCTGAGGTCCTCCTACTCAGTGTCCCTCCCAGGAATCAGGAAAAGAAGCACCCTTCTGTGAGCTCCCAAAGATGCAGGAATTTACAGAAGAAGACACACTCCCTGGCCCTTGTTTCAAGCTTTGTGTAGCAATGGAGATGCCCTCGTGGGTCCCGGGTCTGCAGAGATCACTTCCATTCTAGTCGGATGGCAAGCAGGTTCTAGTGTTTAACACCACAAGTAGCAACAAAGGACGAAAATGAGACAGAGGCAGGCTATTCTGTTCTTTCCTCTCTCTGCCCTCCCTCGCTCCTCCCTCAGTTATGACCCACGATAAGAAGTAACACGATTCGAGTGCAAGTTGTCCTGTGACCTGTTTTAATGCATAGAAAGGTAAGGGGCTATCACATCCTGCCACTGATCTGTCCTGGCCCCATGACCCAAGCATCACTTTCATTGTCAATGCAGAGAATGAATTTGTGTAAGCTCCCTTAGAGTGAGTCTGTGAAGCAAATGCCGGAGGTAGAATTTGTTCCATTTTTCTCTTATCATTATAGGGACAGAACTTCAGTCCTAGTATGTATAGGAACATAGTTTCCTGTTTCTTAAAATTTATGCCTGCTTTTCTCTGCCCCCACCCCTCTTTACCATTTTTGAGATGGAATCAAACTAATTTTTAGGATTAGACAAGAGCCCAGCTGTAGCTTGTTTCTTCTCAAAACCAGGTCTAGGATACCTCTTCAGCATTTTCCATAGAAGACCGTGTGGTTCAAGGTGTTATTTTAGTAAAATCTAAACTTCCTCCATTGTCTCCATCCAGTTTTTCACCTGTCTGAAAGACAGCAAATCACCCATGTTTGCAGTAGTGTGTGAGGTTTTAGTCCTGGTCCTAGTCTTGGATTGATTTTGATTGGATAAATGAGTTTTAAATTACTTAGATGATTCGTAGCTTTGGTTTTAGCAATTTAATGGAAGGATAATTGTATCTACACAGAAGTAGAGATACACAAACATTAACTGGAATCTAGGCAAGAAGCCAGAAATATCAAATTAGTTCTAGGAATGGTGTATTCACATTCAAGATTGCCAGGAATTCTCTGTCACCAAGGGTATCATTAGCTGCCAGCCCAGCCAGTGGCTTTTTGGATTGTCACTGCTGGGAATACAATATGAGCAGACTGACACATGCTGAGGTTTGAGAAAAGCATGGTATTGTTTCTCTGTGACATTTTCTGGTCAAACAGCTCAGCAGTGGTGGATAAATGTGAGTGAAGGCTGGAATCTTTGCAAATGGGCTGGTCCAGTTGTAACCCAAATATTCATGTTTCTTGGTGCTATGCAGGGCTGACAGGACATGGGAAGCCCTGCCTGGAGCTGAGACATGTTCTCTGGACCTGGAACAGAACTGAAGCCTGGGGCCATATTCCTGGTGCCAGTCTCTTATTTGTTCCAGAGGTAAACATAAAGTATTGTGGCCGGGATGGAGTTACTGTAAGCAACTGAGTTAGATGGAGGAAATCAGCACAAAAAGTACAGATGTCAGAATTGAGGCTGGAGGTGCATCTGAAGCCAGCCAACCCTGCATGCCTTTCTAGAGGTAAATGATGACTTGCAATTATACTGCAATTAGCACTACCTGGCCCAGTGGGGACCATAGAGGGATCAGGCACGTAGGTGGGTGACCAGGACATTGGGATCTACGCTCTCCTTCCTAAAAGTACCACTCGTTTCCCTGTTGGATCAGTGTTAGCTGAGTAGCTATTCTTGTAATCCTCCATGTTGTGACTTTGCTGTGTATATTACCCCTGACAAAGGGGCTCGGTAGCCAGCTACTCGGGAACCCAACTAAAAATCCAGAACCTGTTCTTCTCTCCTTATTTCCAATAAACTCCTCCCTTTGGTTTGCGACTTCATTCTCCCATGTTGTAGGACCACAAAACCTCCGCACATTTGGCATCTCCTGGGCCAGGACGCTCTTCTGTATCAGGGAGTGTTTGCCTGCCTGTGTGTGTAGGGATGCAGTGCACACACGAGGCTAGCTGGGAGGTGAGCTTGAGTGTGCAGGAGGTAGGAGACGAGGTCAGAGAGATGCCTCATCGAGGGCTGGAGACTGAATTTTTATGACACAGTGGAGCTCACTGGAGGATTTCTCCTTTCAAAGTGCTACAGGAGAAAGCGTTGCCGGGTCAGGAAAGAAAGCTGAGCACTCAGTGATGCCATTGGAGGCATGTCCTGATAGTTGCTTAAAAATATCAGTGTTTGTGTTTGTATTTTGTTTTGAAGCATTTAGGATGGATCCTCATAATTTACTTTATGAAATATTTAAAACTACACTTCTGTATCTGTCCTCAGATCCAAAATCCAGTACCTCTGCCAGAACTGGGTTTAGATTTATTCCAAGCTCGTTCCTCCTACTGTATTTCCTGTCTCTGTTCCATCCTACTTTTCGTAAAGCCACCCCAAAGAGACGGGAGACTCTTCTTTAGCTCTTTCTTTCCAGGAACAAGGGTCTACAAAAATTCACAGGTCCCTCACAAAGGGGTTCTTCCCTCCATTCTACAAGTCATTATCTTGCTTTAGTCAAATCATTTTATCTCTCCCCGGCTCTATCCAGCATGCTGCTACGATAGTGTACTTCCTTGTGGTGGTCTTGGGTGTTCCAGGCTGACCTGTTGTTTTATTAAAAGTGTAACAGTTTCCAGTACCTCTGAACTCCATACTTCTTGGACACCCAAGGGACATTTCAGTTTGCCTGCATTTTCTTTCTTTTTTGAGGGGTATTGTTGGTGGTAGTATCAGTAATCAAACTCAGGACCTCACCCTTGCCAGGCTGCCACTGTGCCACAGAACTAAATCCCCAGCCCTCGCCTTCAATTTCTAAGCTGTCTCCTCCTCTTTGTCACAGGGTTAGCCATGCTGGGTCAGTCGTGTCGGGCCCACTGCTTTTTGAATATGTTCATTTTGAGTTTGAAACTTTTGGACCTGCTGTTTCCTCCACCTGGAGTAGTTTTTCACCAAGTAGCATAATCTAGTCAATGCTGGAGACACACGTCCCATGTCACTTGTTTTGTGGCTTCTTCAGAGCTTGTTGGTTACTCCTTCAACACTCCACAAGCATGGCAGTCAATATTTCTAATTATTTAGTTTTTTTCTTCTGTTAGACTTGAGCCTGTGCAGGTGGGTTTTGATGTTTGGTTGTAGGCTTACGTGTGCACCTGGTAAAGGCTTATGATGGAAGTGATGGATGAAAAGACACAACAACACCTTTTACTTTAGCATCTGCCCCTCATCGAAAGCAGCTCTCAGCTTGGATAAGTTGTGCTCATAATAAAACAGTGCACTTTCATACTCATGGGCATGGATTGGGGTGTGTGTATGTGTGTGTGTGTTTCCTTTCCCAACTATTTTCCAATGGTTCTGCCTTATTTCTTAGGATTTGGCAAACAAAAGTCCTTGGAGTGAACCTTGCCTGACACCTGTTTTTGTAAATAAAGTTTTATTGAAACACAGCCATGGCCATTCACTTAAGTATGCTATACAACAGAATGAAGAATTTATAACCAGACTGTGTGGCCTGGAGTGTTTAAAGCATTTACTTTCTGACTCTTGTCTGCAAAACTATGCTCACTTTTACTCTAAGGAAGAAGCTAAAAGCAGGGTGATCAGACTGATTGGCTGTTGAGATATTTCCCAAGCAGTAACTGTAATGTTCTTATAGGGAGCAGTGCCTTCCTAAGGTTTATGTTGACTTGTATTTTGCTTCAAAAGGTGCATTTGGAACAAGGTCCAAGAAGTTCCTGATGGTGCCAGTCCAGAAGCCGTACTCCTCAGAACCACTACTAGTTAGGAATAGTGGTTTTGAGTTCTAATGTATTTCAGAACCACCTAGGAAGTTTAAACAAGTTTTTTTTTAAAAACATGTAGTTGGACTTCAGCTCAAACTGACTACCCAGAACCCATAGGCATGTTGTGGATTTTAAGAAGCGTGATTCTGAAGCGTACCTATCCAACCATCATGCTTTCACAGCTAACTGTCCATAAGAGTTTCACTGGAAACTGTGTGTATGACATGTTACAACTGTGAGTTTAAAGCAGTAACTTGATACAAGTGTTATTACATTCTCCTTTTGAGAAAACCTTTCCATGGAATTTTGTTTGTAGGTGGACTACAGTGAAACTAGAGTTCAAAAGGACTCTGTTTAGCAAGATGCTTTTCCTTTTGTTAGTCTGACAAGCACTGGTTTGTAAATTTGTGTTTCCACTGCAGTTGTGATTCTGTTGGATACTTGCCCATTCCATGTTCCTTGAAAGTGAGATTTTATTTTGGGAGGGTGAAGTGGCCCACATGGTGTTATCTTTCTCTGGCTGTCACAGTAACAGTGCCTAGTAGAAAGGGATGAGGGGCTTCCTGCCTCCTGCAGGGAGTAAGTACTATAGTCCTTAATAACCCAGTAAGAAGAAAGCCCCTGTTGCTTCACAAGGACTTTGCTGAGTTGGTTTCTCCCCTACCCCATTTTCAGCATACTATATGACTGGTTGTACTTTATTTTGCGACATTCTGAAGTCAAATATTGTGATAGAATACAAATAAGACGAGGCAACAGTGAAATATTAATTGTGGAAGTGCTAAGCCCTTGCACTTTGGCAGCCGGTGTAACAACCATGACAGACAGACGTGAGCCACGCCAGGAACTCTTAAGTGCTGTGTTGGTTCAGGGCAAGCATTTGTGCCATGCTTTTGGTCTGCATTTTAAAAAATTTCTTTGCTTTTAAAAGGATAGAAATCATTGGAAATAGTTGGGTTTACAGATTCCTAAATCCATATGACAAAATAGCCATGAACTTTATAAACTACATAGTTTCGTCTTATAGAATCATGATTACTAATGTGAAATGTTGGAATATGCACTTGACAAATGACAACATGACTAATATTCTCTAGGATGGAAGAGTTCATTTATTAAGTGTATTTGCCTTACTTCAAGTTCCAATGTGGATGTTTTTAATGAAAATTTTTGCCTTTTTTGGTTTTGCATTTCGTTAAGATTGGAAAGGATATTTAGGAGCTATTGTGAGGTGAAAAGAAGACCTATTTTTAAAAAAATTCTTTCCTCTAGGTATAATATGCATATGTTCCTTTAGATCTACATAGAGGGGCTTTTAATCCTAAGGAATTGTGTTTGTTGCCCAGACAGGTCTTCAACTTTTCTTCTTCCTGTCTCAGCCTCTTGAGTAGCTAGGATGACAGCTGGATACATTGTGCCTGGCTTCCTCAGAGCTCATTTCTTTAGGGATTCTAGTAAGCCATAGTATGCAGAAACATCCCAGTGTAACAGGCTGTAAATTTACTATTGCTACTGTTAATATTGTCTTAACCACACTCATTAGAAACACAAGGTCTAGCTATGTATTCACCTAGAACTGGTAAGTTTTTCAGTGATCATAAATATATATTGTTTAACTCCATCACTTTTTGCCTAGTAGTTGAACTTCCTTTCCTAATGGAAATATTCTAGATTCCTTCCTCGGTCCCAGGTGAGGCAGTTCCATGGATTTAGATCTAAGTGCTCTCCTTGTTCTGAGCACAAGTGAAGTACTTGTTGGTTTTTGCATGCTGAGAAGTGCAGTTTAGATCGGTAGATTTCCAAAGTTGAGTGTTTTTCCTGGGTTCAGGTTGTGCCCTGTTCTTGGCTTAATGCTTTGCTGTGGCTTGCTTGAAATTTTTAATACTTTTAAAACAATACTCCTGCATTTTTATTTCATACTCTGTCCCATAAACTTACCTACCTGTTCTGCCCCTATGAGCTTTATTTTATTTCTTTACATTCTTGTAGATTTCTATCATGATGCCTGATGCACAAATGAATGAGACTCTCCCTTGTTCAGAGAGCAAAACGAAGTACTTCCTATTTCTTTTTTAGTTGCTGTAAGTACGAGGTTTACATGACTGGTTTCCCAAAATGAGTATACTTCAGACGTAGTGAGGCAGACGGTGGAGTGAATGTTGGGTGGACGGGTGAACGTGGCAGCAGCAAATGGACTTTTAATGAATACACATTCTCTGGCTCCACCCGATCTTCCTGGCTTAAATCTGCTTCTGGCTGGAGTCCAGGAATCTCTCTCTTAGAAGCTCCTCAGGTGTGATTGCCTCAGTGTGCGGACTACAGTCTTCTCCCTACTGAGCTCTGCAAGGCCCCCACATCTGTGCCCAGCTGTGGATGTGGTTTGGCTAGACAAAGTGGGATTCAGCTTATTTTTAAAGAGCGTCAACTAATATTTAGACTGCAATGGGTGTAGGGGGCTGGGGATGGAAAGCAGACTGCACCTGAGTAGAGGATGGTACTGCGTGACCCAGCGGGGCAGCTGTTTGGATTACTGCATCTGCCCCAGTGGAGGGGGCGTGCACTGTGCAGCTTCTGCTCAGACACCGAGAGACTGAAGCGGGAGCTGGCCTCGTCCTCTAGACTGCGGCACCCCATCTTCTTCACAGGTGTGGCAAAATAGTGTCTACCTCCAGGGAGGGGGAATCCTAGAAATAAGATCACAGTCTGGGAAGGCCCGCTGGTCAGAGCCTTGCGCTGCAGTCTGGGTGTGGGTCTTGCCAAGATGACTATAGCTTTGGGAGAGGAAGGCTGTGGAGTGAGTCATGGACGTGGACCTGTCTGTCTCTCATGGTGCTTGATGATGTCCGAGATTTCACTCTTTGTGAGGGTTCTGGGCCAGGCATGTGGTTCATGGTAGAGAAAGGCCCTAGACTGATTTACTGTGGAGGAAAAGGGTGAGGTGGGGACCATGCAAATCTGGTGGAAGCTTCAGATGGTTAGGAGGCATGACTTCAATACCAGGATGAAAATGTGCACAATTCATGTTACCGAGTCACAGAATCTTGTCTGTGACAAGACATTAAAGAAAGGCATTCCAGAAGAGGGGTAGAACCCACTGGAAATGTCTGCTGCCCAGAGGGAAGGCTGTGTTCTGAGGGCCAAGGAGCAGGTTGCTAACATCTCAGTGCCAAGCTATGGTGCCATCGTCTGTTAGGATCTGTGAGGTTTTCAGGTCGAGACAGATGCATTCACCAAGGTGCAAGGAGACTGGTCATAACGTTTGTGATTGGTTCTGTTTAGATAGTTCCCTACAGCCTCATGCCCTCACAGGCTGGGCTTTTGAAAGGTGACTCCATCATAAGCAGTGTAACCGACTTGCTGTCAGAAGGTTGGTTCTGGTCAGAGGAGGTGTCTCACTGTGGGTGTAACTCAGAAGGGCCTGTCTCCTCTCTGTCCTCTGACTTCCAGCTTCCCATGTGCCATGTCAGCCTGCCTTAGAGCCAGGTGACTGTGGACTGAAATCTCAGACTGTGAGCTCTAATAAACTCGCGTCCTTTTAGTTGCAGGTGTTGGCTATTTTGTCCCAGCAGTGAGAAAGTCACTAAGACCTAGGTGGAGAGATGGAACAATAACCACTAGCAAAGAATAAAGGATAAAAGTTACCCAGAAAGTGAAGTGTTTTTTAAACAGCAAAACACTTGCATAGTAAACACTTGCATAATAAACACTTATTTATTATCTGGATAAATATGTCCCGAGCACCTATGATGGGTTAGGAAGTACTATCATTCTATGTTCTGCAGGGGCTAGAAAACAGAATAAATGTTACTTCAAGGAACCTGAGTTTTGATGAAGAAAGAGAGACCCTCAATAAACATGCACTGGGGTGTAAAGTAGTGTAACCATTATGGAGGTGCCACAAGAAAACTAAACCTAGCTTGTCGTATGGTCCATCAATCCTCTATTAGAAATTTACTAATTTCATTTTCTTTGTCAAAAAGATACCTATGGGGCTGGGGATTTAGCTCAGTGGCACAAGTGCTGGTCCACAGGCATGAGGTTGTGAGTTCAATCCCTGGTAGCAAAAAAAAGAAAAAAAAATCTATATTTTTATGTTTATCATGGCATTATGTATAATCACCAATGTATGGGATCCAGTAAGTGAATGGATGAAGGAAATGTGGTATAAATGCACAATATAATATTATTCAGACTTAAAGAGGAAAATCTTGTCATTTGCAACACCATGAATGAGCCTAAAGGACATTAGGGTAAGTGAAATAAGCCAAGCATGGAAAGACAAATGCCGCACAATCTCACTTGCATGTGGAATTAAAATCACAGTTATGCAAACAGCAGAAGGGCCATCAGGGGCCTGAGGTTGGGAAGGTGGGTGAGCTGGGACAGAGATGGTCAAGGAACACAAAATAAAACCAGAATTACTGTACAACATGGTGACTGTAGGTAACACCTAAGCAGTTTTCAAGCAGGACGTAATTTAAGTGCTCTCACTGTAGGAAAAGATGAGTAGATGAGGTAAGGTATCTGTCAGTTGTCTTGATTTAGCTGTTCCACAGTGAATATACATTGGAGACATGTAAATGATAAATGTTTACAGTCTGCCATTAAATAGTTGGAGAATAAATGATAAGCACATGGGACTTGTGAGTACCGTGGACGTCACAGGACCAGCAGTGGGTGGGCAGAGCCATGAGGGCGTCCTTTTCTTCCTTCCCTCCTCACAATAGTCACTACATAGAGTGAGAGCTCAGCTCTTTCATCCCAGGAACTACCAGCAAATTCACATTTTGGCCGGGGCATTGCGGACACAGTTGTCCTGTAGACTGCTGCGATTACAAGCTGCACCACATTGCCGTTGTACAATTAAGATTTATATAGTGAAAGTGCTTGATTTAAATTCTAGGATTTTCAGCAGCTCAGACCATCTCATCCACTCTCCTGTCACATCTAAAGAAAACTGAAACTTGGAAAGGTGAGCAGTCTGCTTTCCATGGGGATCATTTCACTTTGAAGCCTGTAGAGGATGTTGTTTAGCACAATGCTTGTAAACATTCATGCATGCGTGTGTGTGTGTGCAGTGCTGGGGGTTAAACCCAGGGTCTCTCCCACTGAATATCCCCACAGTGCGCTTTTCTAGATTGGATCCTGTTTTGTGTTCTCTCCTCAGAGAAGCTGTGGGGAGTCTGTGGTCTCTTGGCTGATAAGTGGAGAGCAGGGTTGGAGACCCACCGGGCTGCATTCCTTATGTTGCTTTTGGCCATGACATGGTACCAATATGTCATGGGGAGGAACTGCTGGAAGATGGGGAGAACATCTTTCTGCGCAAAACTAGTTATACAGTCTAGTTACTGAGTAAAACTCTGCTTTGTGCTCATAGATGCTAATACAGGGGAGGAACGACTTCCTAAGACTTCATGCTACAGGAATACTCAGTATGAAAAATGGCTGTCATGAACTAGCAGTGCCCATGGGTCACTGATTCTGCTAGGCTGTTGGTGCATTCTTTTTAAAATTTCCTCAGGATAATCATCTGCAGATTCTTAGTCACATTTTTCTTGCTGAGACATCCACAACTGTAAAGAGGAGAGGTTTATTTTGGCTTACAGTTTGTGGAGGTTTCCGTCAGTAGTTGTCTGGCTCCAGGACAAGGCAGCATGGCAGAGGAGCATCACAGCAGAAGAAAGCGATCAAGGGAGGAGGAGGAGACAGACCCTTCCAGGCCACACCCCCAGTGACCCCTTCTTCCTACTAGGCTTCCCCTCCCAACACATTCAGCTGTCAGCTCATCAGTGGTCTGAAATGAGACATGAAGTTATTTTGCCTCTCTCATCCAGTCACTCCCCAAAAGCCTCACCTATGAGCATGTGACATTTTGGAGAAACATCTAGATACAAACCCTAACAGTGATGCATTGATCTGATGATAGATAGGTTATCCCACTTTTCAGATGATTCAACTCCATCTGAATGAAGTTAAAACTTGCCCGGAGTGGAAATCATTAATCATGAAAGTCACTCTATTACTTTTTAATGGACATTGTGTGTATCTCAGTTCTGGGCTGCATGAAGCTATTAATAAATGATGTTGACAGTGAAAAATACAGTCATGAGAGTAAAACTGAGACTGTCGCTTAATCTCCCAGGTAAATTTACTCCCAGACATAGCAGGAATTACCTGTTTTACCTTCAAAGAGCAGTGACTTAGCTTACATGAATAACGAAGGCAGGATGTAGGACCAGACACTTTCTAGATTAAGGCTTTCATTTTTAAGATTCAGGATCGGGCCTGAGACATTAGCTTGATATTCCCCGAAGGATCACTAGATGGCGCATGAGAACAAAAGTGACCCAAAGGGTTCTAGGATGCAGGCTCCCTTGTTTCAAATTGTGTTTATTTTCTGAAATGAACCACTGCGTATTTCAAGCTACATCCGTTAGTTAATGGAAGGAACACCTGACCTTATCTTACCAATATAAAACTGTTTTATCTCCAATTTGGAGTAGAACTTTGATATCTAAGCAGAGTCAGTTCTTTATTTTTGGCAGAACATTAACTGTATGGATTGCCTGGCAAAATTGTTATGAAATCACTGATATGGCTTGTGTCTGAATGAACCCCCTAAAGCCTCATGCCGTCATGGGAACAGGCTTCTAGGATTTGTGACTGATTCACAGCCCAATGCTGGGATTATGGGTGTGAGTGCTACATCCACCCCAGGGTGGGTGTGGCCAACATACAATATAATGGACAGTCTTCTGTGGAGCTCTTCCCTGTTGCTCTTTTTCATTTTGCTGTCCTCCGCTGCCATGAATAAGGTTGCCCCTGTACCAGGCTACCCTGCCTTGGAGCCAGCTGATTGCAGACTAAAACCTCCACACACTGGGAGCTAAATAAACGTTTTCTTCTCTAATTTTGAGAATTGAGCATTTTTTCTCAGAAATGAGAGAAAAGTAATGAAGACAATAACTATGGCTTTAACTGTAGCAAAATTAAAGCAGATTGAAGTTGAGTATGGTAGCACATGCCTGTAATCCCAACACTTGGGAGACTGAGGCAGGAGGATTGTTGCAAATTTGAGACCAGCCTGGGCTACAAAATGAGCTCAAGACCAGCCTGAACTACATAGCAAGACTTTGTTTCAAAAAGAGCCCTCCTCCCCACCAAAAAGCTTTTTTGAGTATACAAGAAACGATGATAGTTGGGAAATATTCTCATGGTCTTGTAGACTTTAAAGTGTATGTTATCAGGAGTACAGGCATGATACATTATGCAAAGAACATAAACAAAAAGCATACTTATTCTTTAGAGATGTTTGTTTTTAGATCATGAAACTTCAGACTTTGGTATTTATTAACTTGATCATTTCTATTCTTCCTCTTTTTTTTTTTTGAGAAAATGTTTCATTATCTATGAAGAAGTCCATTCTGGCCTCGAACTTACTATTTACTGCAGGCTGACTTCTAAATTGCAGTGATGCGCCTGCTTCAACCTCCTGGATACTGGCGTATACTACAAACACTTGTTACAAAACCTGGCTTGTATTTCCACTTTTACTTATATGTTTTTCACTTTTTATGGTCTGTGCTGCTTTTGAGGAGTAGAATCGAGTAAGAGAGGGTAAAAGGTAGCAAGCAAAAGGTGGAGAGAACCAAGGAAGGATAGAGATTAAAGAATAAGGTGGAGAGAACCAAGGAAGGATAGAGATTAAAGAATTAAGTATTCAGATCAGACGCTTTAGCGAGGCCTAGCTCAGTGTAGATTGGTTCATGTTGTGAATGTCTCTAAAGCCATAACGGTAATGCTGGTTAGAAGGGCAAGTTCAGACACGCCCCCGGTAGAAGTACCCTTCCAACAAAGAAGAAAATATCGCTGCGAGTGTGGCCCAAGAGCGCCTTTGCTTTTCACAGCTCCAACTATGTGTGGAATAGTTGTTTTAAAATTTTAGTTAAAAATTATCGAGCACTCACTGGTGATGAAATTTTGCTGCTGTTTATCATCTCGTTTAATTCTCCTGCCAGTTCTAGGAGGAGGGAGGAAGCTCATTTACTGTGTTATTGACTCACTTTATGGATAAAAATCTGAGGTTAAAGGCAGCAGGTAATGAATAAGCCCAGGTTGCGATGAGGCTGGCCGAGGGGCCAGCTGTGTCTGATTAAGGCCCAGCTTTGACCCCCGTTGGTGTGGTCTTCCCTTGATAAGTGGCGTTTGAAGACCAGATCTAGGGCACATTGCAAATTAGTTGAAATAGTCTTTTGCTACCCTCGCAGTGTTCTTATTTCTCTCACCCGTACTCTGTGCCTCTCTTTCCCTGCTCCCATGGCCCTGCAAAACTTAGCCATTTCACTTGCTTTTGTTATTCCCTGCAGATAAGATAGTGCTGGAACCCAAATTTGGGTGCTACTAGGCGGATAATGTGGACTTTTTCATGTTTAGGGGCTGCTTTCATCTCATGCATCCCTAATATTGTATGCAACTCACAATGTACATATAATGAACCTATCTTGCTATCCTTCTGATTTCCGGTGAGTAACACACTGGTTCAAGCCTCTGGATCATTTCTCCATGGCAAGCAGGTGTTCTCACCTATATGCTGATGTTGTCTAAGAAAGTTGTACATAAATTACTTTTTAAAATAGCTCCCGAGGTGAGTGGAGCGGGTAAAAGGCAAGTAAGAAGTGTGTTATCTTAGCACAGCGCAAGGGAGACTGAGCTTGAGAGACCAGGAAGTGACTCATGCTATGCGGGATCTGCCCTTTGAGCCACAGATGGAACTGGACAAGTCCCTTCCCCCAGATCGGCTGGGAAACCTCTGCAGGAGACCCAAGGGTGGGGCTTGATGTGCTGTCACATCTTTCCAAGCCTTAACCTCCTAGGAATCTTCGAAACACACCTGAAGAGAGTAATCGAAAGTAGAGCATGAAACTTTTAATCAAAGCCAAAAATCATTTCAAGTCGGGGTTATAATTAAAACTCAGAAGTTCTTAGAGATGCTTAGATGAAAGCTCAGAAGGGAAGATACCCATGGCTAGGAGAGCTAGTGAGTAATTAATTACATGTGACTTTCGCCGTCATCTCTGCCCCACATTGCTTTCAGGAGCACAGGAGGAGGGCGACTGGAGTTCCTCCTGGCAGCCCTAAAAGAGCAAAACGTTTCTGATACAATCTAGTAAATACTGTTTTCCGTCCTCGTCAGTGATGAAGGAGAACCTGCTCAGTACCTCACAGCACCTTCCGTCTCCTTGATAATTCTCCACACACTAATAATATCCTCTGTCCACGCACCGAACAACCACAAATTGCATTTCACACATTCCCCTTCCGTCCTTGGCCTTTCCCTTTTTCTCCAAAGTCAGAGCAGATGCTTAGACAGTCTTTTTGAAAATCAGAATGCTGGGCAATAATAAAAAAAAGTTTACACTTGGTCCAGTGCAAATTCAAAGGAGGGAGGCCTTTTGGTCACCTGGATCCTCCTCGTCTCCAAACTGAAGGTTAGACATGAAAGGTTCTTTGAAGAGACGTGTTCGTTTTCCTTCCCTTTTCACATATTGGGAAGCAGCAACCAACGAAGTTAAGGTACTTGGCCGTGTTCACAGAGAAGATTAGAGGCGACAGGACTCAATCCCCAGCTCTGGAAGCCGGTGTGGGAATGAACCAGATGTTGTATGTGTTTTTACAGTAACTGGGTGTACAGAAAAAAATATGAAAAGCAGGTGATTTGCAAATCATGCCATCCTGCCTAGAAGATCAGTTGACTTTTGTGTTTGACCTGTACTTCTGACATGAGACTAAAAGGCCTAGTTTAATATATTATTCGTGGGAAGTACAGCATCTGAGAGATCCATTTGCAGGAG
This sequence comes from Cavia porcellus, assembly GCF_034190915.1. Classification (NCBI taxonomy): domain Eukaryota; kingdom Metazoa; phylum Chordata; class Mammalia; order Rodentia; family Caviidae; genus Cavia; species Cavia porcellus. The sequence goes on from NW_026947505.1 coordinate 17,658,594, forward strand.
GAGAAATGGGTAGAATTAGCCACATTTTCTTCCCAGGGAGGAATAAATATGTGTTTTGAATGAACTCAGAATACATGGTCTTGAGATTAATATTAAATATACCAGAAACTCCTAGCAGTCCATTTATGTGGGGCGTGTGTGTGTGTGTGTGAGGGAGAGAGACTGCAAATAAAACCAAGTGAATTATTAAGACAGGATGAGGAGCCCCGAAGTGAAACAGGCTGGATCGGTGTCTGTCTGCACTCTGGGAGGAGGCAAACGCAGCTGTCCATTTCACTGCCAGAGGCCTTCCTGGGAGGGCCGTCTCCAGCATGGTTGGGTGTGAACCTACATGCCGCATTAGGGACCTTTCTTCCCAGTCCTGGCTGTCTGAATTCAGAAGAATTGCATGTGTTTTTCAGTGGCTCTCTGGTCTATAAAAGCTCTAGAACGGCCTGGGAAAGGGTGGAAAACCAGTCCTGGGTCACTCCCATGATAACAGGGTGCCTGAAGGTAAACAGTCACCCTTGATGTTTGACCTATTGAGTTTACAGCACAAATGAACATGGGAAGAATTATGTCCATCGTGTGTCTTGATCCAGGACACATGAAGCTTGTCTCAGATGGAGTCCTGCAGGTTCCAGATGTGTCTAAATTCACATTTTACCACTTATTTTCTGTATGGAAAAAAACTGTGAGCCTGAGTTTGACTTCTCTAAGTCAATTTTAGGTAAGGTACCTAATGTGTAATAGATGCCCTGTGTGTAAAAGGTTGTTGCCTGTGGTGGATGGAAAACTGATGGTCAATTTTGAACTGAATCAGCGTGGTGCTGAGTGTAGATGGCTTACCTGAGGATTGTTCCCAGCATAAAACCATAAGGACCTGGAGAGGAAGAGTTGTTGTTTTGGAGCTGTTGATTCTTTTGGAACTGCTGGTTCTCCTGGAGGAGCAGATGATGTGCTGCTCAGAATCCAGGAGAAGCTTCGTTACGCTGGCTTCCTGACAGGAACTCAGCTGTTATCATCAGAGGAGCTTGGGACCTCATTGTCACTGAGCATGGCTATGGTGTTTTTCAGGGGAGCCCTGGCTCTTTACTTTGGGCATCATTTTCTGGCTGCAGTGCAGAACCCTCAGCCTGTTGGCACAGATCCTTCATCCCACTGGCACAGACTTTCTAGCTTCCACTGCTGACCTTGGGACCTTTCCAGCATAGATCTGTGAAAGAGACTTGCATGACTCATTGTTGTGGACTCCAGGCCTCCAATTGAACTTGTGGGAGCCATTGTCATGGGCTCTAGATCTTCAGCTGGACTCATACAGGACATTGCTGTGGGACCCAGGCCCTTGGCTGGATTCTCTAGGTCTTCAGTATGTGGACAGATTTTCTCTGCACTTGTTTGTATTTGACTCCTGGGTGACTGTTATAAATAATACTGTAAATTATGTAATTGTTTTCTTAGCGATCTCTGACTACAATGCTGCCATTTCAGTTTGTCTAGTAAATGAATTGGTAGAGAGGAAAGAATGTACTGTGAGTTGGGCGGATTTTACATAAGACAGTACTAAAGTCCAAGGTTCAAAATTTGTTGGAAAAAGAAAACAAAACGTTTGAAAAAATGTGCAAAAATACAAGAACGTTTACTTACTAAAATCTCTAAAGAGCCACTGTGCCGTAGGGTAGAAGAGCTGGATGCTTATGTCTGGTCCCAGATCTTGTTGAAGCAGTAGTTTGTAATGTTAGACGTTTTCTTCTAGAATTTGTTTCCCATTACATTTTCCTTTTAAGTAAATAAGTTTTAAAATCACAATTTCCTTAAAATATTTTTATATACTTCGAAATATATTACTGGATTTAATGTCAGAGACTTCTGTTTCTCTCAGTTAACTCGGAGTAAATGCCTCCCAATCTAATGCTCTATGCTGGGAAGACAAATAAAAATGCATCCCTCTTTACAGTGAAATCATAACCTGTGCGTGGCCCAGAGGTAGATATTGACTTGGAATTACAGCTAGGTCCGAAGGCTATAGATGTAAGTAAGCAGCAAAGATCATTTCCTAAAATATTAGAGGAAAAGACGGACCAAAAGGTGCACTGCTAGAAGCCAAGTGCACGGGTTTAAAATAATGGATTCTTCAGCCAAACCCTGAGGAGCAGGGCTTGCAGGTCTGGAAATGGGGTGGCTGATGTGGTCCCTGCAGTCTGCCTGCTGCAGAGAAGCAGGTGTTCTAGCAAGAACCAGAAACCATTTTCCTGCAGGGTCTAGGCATCGATTGTTTTCTCCTTAATCCCAGTCTCATGGTTTCTGTTCTCACTCTCTTTACAGTTACAAGAAAAGTCAAAATGAAAACTAGCTTCATTTTTTGATGATGTAGAATGATGTTCTTTGTAAGATATTCAGATGATAAAGAAATATACAGAAGTTAAGACTTCAACAGTACAGCTTCTTAACATTTTAATGTCATCTTTTCATGATTCTGCATGTTTATTGTGTAATTTTTCTTCATTTTTTCATATTTTTAATTAAAAATGAATAGAAGAAAATATAAAGATCAGAAAACACAATCCCTTGTCAAACTGTCAACATTGTTTTTCATATAGATTAACATTTTGATTCTTACATTTCTGTAAAAATAGACTCAGAATAGTCTAAGCATTTTTCTTATATACTTTTTATCCTTTACCTTTTCCTGTAATCACTTTTAAAGCAATAATGAAAGTAGCATACTAGATCCCTGTATTTACAACTCGATACGTACCTTTCCGTACCTTTCTCCATGCTTATATAACATGTAAAAATATATGGGTGGAAGTGCCTTTTGGGGAGTGTATTGTTTCAAAATTGGTAATTAATTAGAGCTCAAACCCCCTGACATGGGTGTAGATTTCAAGCTGGTATACATCTTTATCTAATTGTTTAGCATCTAACTCTCACCTAGTTCAACAAATGAGTTCTTTTTGCAGCTTGCATTTATGAAAGCATTCAACTTTGGTCCTCCGGGAACCATTCTTTTTGAACTCCTGTATCTTCAGTTTGGACAATGTATTATGTAATTTCGTTGATTAAAGTCATAGGCCCACCCAGGATGAAGAGTGTACTGATTCTCTGTAGATGTGTGTAACTCAGATGGTGAGAGGAGAGCTCCACCTCCCAAGGTAAAAGTTTCAGATGTTCTGATGGCCATTGGTATTTAGAGAGGACTGAGAGAGCTTTCATCTTATAAAAATGTGTATTGTGTATGCGTTTGTTGTGTGTGTCGTAGTGTTAAAGATTAAATCCAGAGGCACTCTACCATGGACCTACGTCCACAGACCTGTTTATTTTGATACAGGACCTCTTAAGATTACCCAAATTGGCCTTGAACTTCAGGATCTTCTTGCCTGCACCTTCCAAGCAGCCGGGATTATCAGTCTGCTGCCCTGAATCTGGCTGTTTCCTGCTATTTGTGCACAAATGGAGCAGGGGACATACACTGCTTCATGTCTCCCTCACCATCACATGTGTGATGTTATTCAGAGATCCTTTTACATGTGTGATTATTCAAAGAAAAAAGAGATTTATTTGAAACAAACTTATTATGTACCAACTTTCATATATTACCTTTTGAAGGCTTTTCTGGTACTAGTTCCTAGTTCTGATAATAAGGCTTGATCTCCTGTGTTATAATGTTCTTTGGAGGCTCTAGCATATTTTGCTAATGCAGTATAGTCTTGCACTTGGTATGTCTCTTCTTGAATCAGTTCTTATTGTCAAATCTTAGTCTTTGGCACTGTAAATGTGTTTTTTCAGTCATCTACCGAAGTAGCTTGGGCATTACTACAAGATAACTTCACACCATTTATATAGATTAGTCTAAAAATTGTAATTACAGTGGCAGGGCAGGGATGCTGATATCTTGGAATTTGGTTAACTAGAAAGGAGACTGGTTGGTTTTCTAAGTTTGAAATGTCAAAAGTCAAGCTTAGGGATGTTGACCAAGTTGTGAGGCATTAGAATGGAATCACAGCCCAGGAAGACAAAGAGTCAATTCCAAAAAACCAGAAGGATGAGTCAGAAATTCTAGAGTAGACTCCCATGCAGGGGAGGGAGGGGGACAGAGCAGATCTGCACAGTGAGGAAGCTGGGAGATGCGCTGCGCATATCCATGTGAGAGGAACTGAATCTAGGTCTCAGGAGAAGAACAAGCAGGGGCATAGTGACGGCATCTGGCACTGAAGTCACATGGAAGAACTGAGGTATCACGATAAATGAAAGCTTATGCAGAATTGGTTCATAGCTTTAATTTTCTACTTTTTAGTTTTTTGGATATCTACGAAATTTACCTATTTGGCCCAAACATGAAGTGGTCAGAAATAAGAAAGAGTGAGAGGTGGGATGCCCAGTTGTGTCCGTGGAGCTCAACTTTTGAAGAATTTCTCAGTAGAGCAGAAAAGTCAAAGCTGGTGGTTACTGGCTATACTCATTCTATATTGGCAGCTCGCTTCCCATGTAGTATCTTGGGCTATTTACAAAAAGCAGTGGAAAGATGAATCTATTAGTGCAGCCTATAGCAGCAGATGATGGTGTCTTAGTCCATTTCCTGTTACTGTGATTATGTACCAGGAGCTGAATAATTTATAAGAAAATAGAGATTCCTCACACTGAAACTAGAAAATCTATCGGGCACTGCCATTCTCCTTGATATCTTCCCTAAAGAGTTAAAGACATCATAGTATAGTGGTCCATGCACACCCATTTTTAGAGCAGCACAATTCATAATAGCTTAATCCTGAAAGCAGTCTACAGGTTCATCACCAGGTGAATGGTAATTATGGTACACACAGCGGGTTACCACTTGCCATAGAGAAGGATAAACCTGAGATGTCTATAGGGACATAGATTCAAGTTGAGACCATAATGTTGAGTGAAATAAATCAGACATACAAGTTTAAATATCACATGGTTTCTCTTATATAAGAAATTATAAATAAAAAACTAAATAAAATCTGGGTAACAGGAAGTAGGGAGGCTCTCCCTCAAATGGCGAGGCGACCCAGCAATGGAGAGAGGGGAAGGGTATGGAGAAGTGTTTATGTACACGCACTAACTCCACACCAGGAATATAAAGGTATGTCCTACAAACACTATTAAAAATAAAATAAAAATTACTGAGATATCTAAAACAAAATTTTTATAGATTGATAAATAATAGAAGAAACTGAAAAAAGGAAATAGGTTTATTTAGCTCATAGTTCTGGAGACTGGAAAGTCCATGAATTTGGCAGCTACACCTGGTCAACATCTGGTGAGGTCTCTGCCTGACATCTGGGCTGCACCGTCATATGGGGGAAGACCCCAGACGGGGGACGGGGGGAGGGACACAGAGGATGTGAGCTAGCTTCAGTCTCTTTCTTATCAGATTACTAGTGACAGCCAGCCAGGGTCTCATCTCCTTCTCCTCTTCTAATCCGCACCTCCAGATACCAGTAAGACGGGGATTTCAAAATTAAGTTTCCAATGCTTGAGTTTTATAGCCCATACTGAAAGCCCAACACATGGGGAAAATTTATAAAAGTACAGGACTTCTTCATCTCAATCTCAATAAAATGGTGGTAGCAAATGTTAAACTTCCAAGTCATGAACGTAAATAGATAATACTTTTAAAATTTCTTGCCCACATTTAAGAAAAATAACAGCTACAAGAGGCAATACAGAAAATTCCTAAATGTTTTCTTATTTAAAGAAGTTATTACTGCTGTTTGCCTGCTGTACCAAAACCATTTCTAAATGTTTTCTGTTGTTGGGTGGATGCATTTTGTGTGTTTAATCGTACTTATTTCTTCACTGATTATTTATTTAAAGCTTGTTACCTAATTATGGGGAAAAAACCTGGAAAATCTTTTTTACCGGTATCAGGGATTGAACTCACAACCACACACTTACAATGCAGGTGCTTATGCCACTGAGCTAAATCCCCAGCCCCTGGAAGATCTTGATTAAACCAGCTTCATGGAGTGCTTTGATTTTGAGAATGGCAAAGTGAAAGAACCAGAATGTGTTTGATTTCAATATTAATAAGTCATGTCAGTGACGGATCAAAAGCACAGCTGCCTTGTCTATATACATTATAAATATTAGAACTCTTGGTTAAATTTCTTGAGAACATAAGTAATACAATTGTAAAGTTGACACGATTAGTCTAAAAAAGACAAATGTTGTCCTCTTTGAAGATAACTTATGAGGACATTACAAAATAGGGTTTTGTTATTACAGCTCCTCAGATATCAAAGTCCCCAAGGAACTACCCCACTGGGATATCTTCTGGAATAGACTGTGAACCACGTAACATATATTTCTCTCCCTCATGGTCTGATGTGGTGTTTAGAGTGTATTTTATTGTGGAGCTGCTAACTTGCTTACAGTCACACGTGAGCTGTGAGCTGTCACTTGCCATTTAAGTGGTACTAATGGGGATGTCATTTGTCTCTATTTTCTCTAATTAAGGGGCTCTTTGTGTTTTAATTTCATAACAAAATCATGCTCTTATTACCTCCCTTTCCTTGCTGTGTTGTTACCCTTACTTTTGTTTCAAGTTCAGCTCAACACATTTAAAACTTGTTGAGATATTCAAAGAAACTTGTTTAAAATATTGTAGGTACTTATAATACTCTTAAGTGTGTTTATAACTCTTACCAGGTAAATGCCTCCTGTTTTCATTTGCTTTATTATGATGAAATATAAATGACATAAAATTTATCATTTTAGTTAGTTTTAAGTGCAAAGTTCAGTGGCATTCAGTCCGCTTATTTTTCAGTTGGTTGATAAACGAGAGATCTGGAGCCGTCAGAAATACGCACTTAGTAAGACTGCAAACCTCAAGCATTAGTTGGTAAATAGAATGCAGACACCTTAATGTTTCAGTGCTAGGAATGACGCCTTGGGACTTGTACACGATGAGACATGAGTGATCCGCCACTGAGCTACACCCCAGCCCCTACCATTGTCATTGTGATTCCCTGAAAAGTGCTGTAGTGTCCTGTGATTTACTAATCATTGATTTGTTCATTTAGTCAACATTTAAGAACCTTCCAGACAAAAATGCAAAAGCTCCACCATCTAGGAAGTTTACTTTTAGAGGTGTATGAAGGAGATTTATAAAAGACAATCAGTTATACATTGTGGAAATACTTAGAGCACAGATGTTTGAAATGTGTCACAGGAGTGGCAAAGAAGGTTTGCCCTGAAGGTTGTGTTTGAATTTAAAGGATGAGAGACAGATACCAGCAAGAGTGGGCCAAGGGACAGCTTAGCACCTGTGCTGTGCCAAGGGAGGCAGGATCACAGCATGAGTTTAGGGAGCTGCTAAACTGGCATGCTGGTGTTTCCCAAGGATCACCTTCACTGAGACACTTTTCACTGCTGCTTACATAGGAGGAGCAGAAAAGCTTTGCCAAATGAGTTTGGAGAATGTTCAAGGCTGCTTCTGGGTGTGATGGCACACATCTCTAATCCCAGGCACTTAGGAGGGCGCAGGCACAGCAGGAGGATCTGATTTTGGGCTGGCATGGACAACTTGTAGGGAGACTGTGTCTCAAAAAATAAAAACAAGTGGAGGAAGCAATCAGTGGTAGATTACTCCTGGGTTTCAGCCCTAGTACTATAAACACAAGACAAAACCGAAAATTGTTTTCTAGTTGTAGGACCTCCAGGAGATCAGTTTAATAGGCAAGTTCTGTTTTTCCTAGGGTGAGAAAAGATATGCACTGTTTCCTAAATGCATTGACCACAGGACTCTTGACCACTCTGTTGGTTGGTTCTCTTGAAAAAGTGCTACTACAAGCCTTGGGTTCCCACTAGCACCCTTCATTATTGGAACTGAACCTATTTTCACTGCACTCTGTGAGGCTATGGATCGTTTATTATTAAAAGGCTCTACAATGCCTGATATTCAGGAGTGTCAAGCCCAAACAAGTCTCAGAATATGTGGTATATTCTTTATCATGATTGAAACTAACCTTGTAAATGGGACCAAGACCCAGACACTCTTTATTGTGAAAAACTGTAGGAAAAAAACCAGCCTGGCTGTTTCATGTTTTGTCTACTATACTTTGTTTTTTTTTAATGAGAAATGAATCAGTTACGGTGAGATATTTTTCAGTGTTGCAGGGCTCCTGGAATTTATGGCTAAAACCTCCTTGTTAATTTAGGTGTGTTCCAATAACACAAATAATTCAGCCAATGTGAAAAGAACATGCCCCATGTAGTGGGACCGTGGATAATTAGTTTTATGCTTCTTTGGATTTTATATTTGTACATAAATCTGTGGGCACTCAGTGCTTGTGAATTAAGAATGTATTAATAGACATTGGGCTGTAATGAAAATAGGAAGCCAACAAGCAGTGCTTCTGAAAGGTTGCAATTCAAATTATGTTGATAGCCATGTATTTTACTATAGTCAGAAGTTTACAGTCACAAAGTATTGTTCGTTGCCTTTAATAACATCATATTTTGTGTCGTGCTTGGTATTCAGTTTAGAGTTACACCCGGCAGCTGGCTTTCTTCTGAAGATGATAGGCATTTTTCCTTTACCGTTTAGCTTTATAGTTGCAGTTCCATGTAGCACAATGTGGGCACACGAAGTGCGTGGCTTGGTGGACATGCACAGATGCGCACACCCTGTGGCCATCACGGTAACATGGATGTCCATCCTTGCAGAATTTCTCCAGTGCCCTTTCGCATCTGGCTCCTCAATTTCCACCAATCCATCACCGTAGGTTAGTAATGTCTTACGAATTCCATTTAGAATGAAATGTGTGTGTGTGTGTGTGTGTGTGTGTGTGTGTGTGTGTGTGTTTTCTTCTTTTGATGTTTTTTAAGATTTTCTTATGCTGTTCTTGTATTAAAAGCCAAATTTTAAAACTTTAACTCTGAAATTACAGCACTTTGTCCATTTGCTTAAAAATGGTTATTTGCGTAGATTTGTGTTATTACAATGAATACTTAAGATAATTAAATTTATAAAGAGAAGTATAGCTTTGGCTTAAAGTTTTAGAGATTCCAGTCTAAAATTGGGGGTGCTGGGTGACATATCAGAGTGTGAGGAAGAGTCACTGCATGAGCCAGACAGCAAAGAGGGGATGACCAGGGACTCTCAGTTCCATATGAAGTCCATGTCATCAGTACTGCATTCCATGCCCCTACAAGGCCTCACCTCCCTAAAGATTCCTCCAGCTTCCCACAGTGCCATCTGGGGACTAAGCCACAGGGACCTTTGAAGAACCCACACCATAGCAGGTACCTTTCAGGTTTGGCTAATTTAAGTAAGATTAGGATCTCCTCGAAGATTAGATTATTCAAGAAAGAGTGGTAAAAAATCAAAGTATTTATTATTAACTGAATTGATTTGTAAATGAATAGAATTTTAGAAGGCAAGAGTTTTCAGACAGAAAGTCAATTATCATTTCAGATATTGAACATCTGTTGTATTCATACCATATGAAATACAAAGATAAGTAAATCTCTAAACACATTTCCTATCTAATAATATCAATAAATCTGGCATGTAAATATCCACTGGCTGGGGATATAGCTCTGTGCTGCAGTGTTTGCTTAGCATGCATGAGGCTCTGGGCACTGTCTGTAGAGAAAGAGAGAGAGAGCGAGAGAGAGTATGATTGTGTGTGTGTGTGTGTGTGTGTGTGTGTGTGAGTGAAAGAGACAGAATCTGATAAACAATAAGAGAATTAGACTACTTTAGGTATTAAACATTCATATATTTTAAGAAAATGATTATATCACTACCTGACAGAATTGGTGGAAAAGGATGAATTTAAAATATTTTACGTTGAAAAATGGGAAATAGTGAGACTGAGAAAGTGGAGAAAAGAAAATAGAAGAATGAGACCGTGGTGATCCAGAACCAGCAAGCCGGAGGTGAGAACATCATGAGATCACCTTCTAAAAAGTTAACTTCTGATGTGACAACTTCAGACAACAGTTTGTAGCGTATGATTCATGAGGGAGAACACTTTAGTGAGTAGAGTTCTGAGTACCTGTGACAGGGGCTGCCTTATATGACAAATTTATTTTCGGTGATGTTGCACTGGAGTTGGAAGCTCCTCTAAGAATGAGGCAGTAACCAGAATAAGGTGCAGAACCTATTACTCTGTTGCTGATTGAGATCATAGGTCTGTTCGCCTCCACTGAGAGCCATACCATGAAAAGCTGTCTCTCCTTATCTCTGAACATTGTCACAGTTTATCAGAACGGCCGCTAGATCCTTTTTGAATGAATTGTGAAGAATCCCAGGTGTCGTATTACCAAGTACTTTTAATATTTCAAGAGCTCCATTTCAAAATTATTGCTTTGGTTTGTTATCCTAGTCGCTTCAGTCATTTAAAAACTGAAGTGTCCACAGGTTTCATTGGATTAACATGGTTATTCTGGGTACGGTCTGGGAAGTCATGACCCAGAGATCCTTGTGGGTATCCCAAAGCTGTTTACCTTTATAGCTGTGATCACTCTTCATAAGTAAATAAACTTGTGTAAGGCTGAAGTAAACAGCCGAACACCAGTTCATTCATTTGCAGTAGGAAATGACTGTAGCATAAGATTTGCAGAACTGTATTAATGGGAAAATCTATAGCCAGGGTGCTCCTTCCTGTAGTACGGGTTTCCATGCAGCTCTCTGAATAAGTGCTTGAACTAACAGAGGAAATCAAACAGCAAAGATGGTGAAAAACTGAGCAGCATAATCAGCAAGGCTGACTTGATAAGCATACATACAGAACCTCTTTTCAGCATATACAATGATTACTAACCACAGACAAGTGTTTGACAGATTTCAAAGGACTGAAATCCTGTAGTAGGTGTTCTGTGATCACAATTCAAATAAATTATAAATTAACAAAAGGAGCACTAGAATGCCCCCATTTGGTGAAAAACAAATAGTTATTAAGTAGCCCTTCTATAAAATTAGAGAATAGATATTTTTGCATGTGATATTAATCATGCATCTTTGTCAGATGCAGCTAACCCTAAGTGCAGTTGGAGAGCAAATGTATATCTTGGAATAAAATTTCAAAATCAGTAAGTTAAGCATCCATGAGGAAAAAAAATCAGAAAAAATACCAGCACATTTAGTCTAAAAACATATACAAAAGGTAAAGATAACACAAATTAATGAGTTGAAAGATAAAAATATAGTAAGGAACAAACACTTATCCTAAGTCAGACCCTTTGAAAGGACAAAGTATGGATGGCCTTTTGGTGAAATTAAGGTTGAAAAAAGAACATATAAACACCAGTAGCAAGGAAGAAAATATGATATTAAAGACATTAGATAATTATCAACTGTCAATATAATTGAAAATTTATTTAAAATTTGCAAGTTCCTAATAAGTTAAATCTGACATACGTTGAATCTGTAACTAATGTCTTTATATTTAGAAGTATTGTTGGCCCACATAGCTTCATTGATGAACTTCACAAAATACTCAGAAAACAATGAGTGTTTTTCAAATTCTTTGAAGTAACACTCGGAATTTTTCACAAAACCAGAATAACCCTGATGTCAAATCCTAAGAAGATTATTACGAGATATTGATTTGATACCTGCTTTTCTTTGTAGAATGGCTAAGTATGTGCCATACTTTTTGATTGCACTTGTAAACAAATTACAACAAATTTCACGGCTAAAAGCAATATGAATTTATTATCCTGCACTGTGTGTGTTAAAAACCCAGGGCAAGTCTCACTGGGCTAAAACCTGTGTGTGGGTAGGGCTACATTCCTTCCCAGAAGCTCAGGACAGTGGTGTCTTCCACCTTCTGGACTGTGACTGCTTTCCTTAGCCCTTGGCCCCTTTCATATAAAAAGCCCACAACAGTGATACAACCTGTCCATTCCTTACCACATTGTAGTGGTTGGTTGATTGTGTCAACTTGAGACATTTAGAAGCTTAAGTAAATGGGTTTAGCAACTCTACACCCAAGGATGTAGAAGAAGACCCACCCTAGGGTGGGTCATCACCTGGAGGTATAAAAGGGAAGGAGGAAGGACAAATGCATTCCATTCTTGGGAGAAGCTCCAGTCTTCACCTTTGGTTTGGACCTCATCTCCTGGCTTCCTGTGTAGACTCCTCAGCTTTCCGGCATAGACGCTTCAGCCTTCCATCGTAGAGCCTTTGGCCTTCTGTCACGGACCCATCAGCCTGCTGGTGTGGACTTGAGCAGGATACTAGGGTGAACTCCAAACATTGGATTGAATCCTTTGGCCTCCAGCATGCAGACACCCTCTGCACACTTCCTCATTGGACTCTGTGGCTGACCATCGTAAGCCAGTCTTGTTGTTTCTGTATATCTTGTGTTATATCTGTTCTCTCTAGTAAAACCCTGAGTAATACACACTTTGAATCATTCTGACCTCCTCTTTTGCTGCCTTCTGCTTTTAAGGGTTCTTATGATCGGGCCCATCTGGATTATGCAGGACATTTTCTTTTATGGTCAACTGATTTAGTAATATTAATTTCCCTTTGCCGTGTAATGTAACATGGTTTTCAGGGTATTTTTTGGGGGGTATGGACATTTTAGGGGAGAGAGCATTATTCTGCCTACTATGGCATATATTTCTATTTCATTTATGTTAGATAAATGACACAGCAGCTCTGCCAATATATGGAAAGTATGATACGTAACAATCAAGTCAGAATGATTTTGGAAATATGACACAGGTTTTATACTTTAAAAATGTATTTTATCACATTAACAAAAATGGTAAAAATGATTTGATTGTCTAAGTTAGATGCATGCAGTGTTTGATAAAATCCAACTCGTTTGTGATTTTAAGTGTTTTGTTTTCCCTAACAGATTGGCTAAAACTCAGTGTGCTGACAGTGCCAGGTATCGGCAGTGTTACAGAACAGTAAGAATGGTCGTGTGCTCTGGGAAGAGTGTCCGGGGTCTGCTCTTCTGGAGAGCCATGTGATTTATCTGTAAAAGTTGAAGCTGTGTGTGTAGCGTGACCCAGCAGTGCCACCCCTGAGTACACTCAGTTAACACGTGTTCATGAGTGTGTCAGTAGCACGTTATTTATATGGATGAAAATTGAAAATAGCTCTAACGTCTGTCCATAATCAAGTGGATACATTGTTTTCTGTCTATAAAGAAGTGCGAGGGGCTGGGGATTTAGCTCAGCGGCATAAGTACCTGCCTTGCAAACAGGTAGTCGTGAGTTCAATCCCTGGTACAGATAAAAACAAAAAAGACCAAAAAAAAAAAGAATAAGTGCGATGTGGCGGTTAAATGAATAAACACGCTTGCTTGAACAATATAGGTAGGTAGTATAACTGTAAGGGTAAAAAAGGCAGTAGAAAATTTACATATTTTATGTTTCCATTTATAAAAAGTTTAAAAAAAGACAGGTAAAACTCAAAACAATAATATTTTTAGGGGTGAATTCTTAGGAGGCAAGATTACAAAAACACAAGAAAATCAAGAAGTCATCATGTAACTTCAGATGGAGGTACTGACTGAGAAAGGAGGTACAAGGTTTCTGTGGGCTGTGACAGTACCCTGTTCCTCAGCCAGTGGTGCTGTGGTGCAGAGCACTTCTGGCTCTGTGTGGCTGCCTTTTCTTCTCTTCCCGGTCTCTCCTCCTGACCTCTTTGATCCACATAACCTTTCCTTAGACGTCAGCCCTGTTCAGCCCTGTTCGTGTAATTGACACAGCCTTGTGGTCTAGGAGCTACTCTGTCCTTCAGAGATGTGCGGATTGTAGATTGAGAGCTGCTCAGTACCACCAGACTTTGAGGTTCTTTGGGTAGTGTTCAGGATGACAAGATGGACATCTGGATTTGAGAGTCTGAAGGGTACCCAGCGTAGACATCCATCCTTAGCCAAGGGCACAAAAACCATCCTTAAAATGGATAGCATTTAAAAAGACCCAAACCTGCATGTCTCTGCCCATGGAAATGGCAATTTTTAGAGTAGCATGGCTAACATGGATTTTCAATAAATATCTTAATTTTTTTTACCATAATCTTAATAGAAAAAATATCACCTAAAATTTATATTTAAAAATGAATTATTCCATAAATACTATTAACATGAAAGCATTTTGTTGATTTTAAAACATTTTTATTCGCATTTTCATATTATATCTGAACTGTTTCAAATTACTAAAGTCATTTTAGCATTTCAGAGTTTCTAAATTTGTTGAATTCTTTTGAAAGACACTGACTGAAAGATAGGAAACTGTAACAATTAAAAGATTGACTACAATTTTACAATTTTATGTTACAAAATTTAATTCAGGGTTGACTTTTGGAATACCATTATTAGGAAATGCATCACAATATGCTAAAATGTACCTATATTCAGTATTAAATGAGATTGAAACCTGTATTTTCTTTCATTTGTTTTCATCTGCATATCTGTGTTTCCTTTTACCCTTGAGCAGCACCAGGAAAAGCCATCTATTATAGACAATTAATTTCTGTGCTATCCCAGTCTTGCTAATTCTGCTGGGGCAACAAGAGGTTATTCTGTATTCATTGCATTTTCAAATAATGAGAATGAGAAAAGCTGAGTTATAAAAACTTTCATGATCATATGCAGTCTTTTAGATGATGGAGCAAGGATGCACTGAGTGACAAGACAGCTGAAGTCCCATTGCCAGGCGCTGGCAGCAGTGGTCCTAACCCTGCCCTTCAGCCTGATCTCTCACCGAGCACTACAGGAACAGACTAAAAAAGGCTGTAGGCTGTGGGGAGGCAGGCTGCCCAGAGAGGCCTTCTCTTCTTGTTTGTCACTGGAGGACCTCAATATGAGTAGTGAGCCTCTCCAATCCTTGGTTTCTTTCAGCTGTGAATTGAAGTCATATCCCCCGTGGTTTTTGCAAGAATGAATTAATACATGTAAAGTGTTTAGCAGAATATCTAGGGTATCATATGCACGCAGGAAGGTTTGCTATGTCTGCTTTTCCTTCTCATGGGTAACTGTCTGCTGCCTTCTACTTCTCTCATGGGATATGTTTTAGGAATTTTGTATCATTCCCATAATCCTCTCTAGTTACACGTTTTTTCATGAATTTTACATCAGAACTTAAATGCAGCTTGGGATCAGAGCATGGTGCATCTATTTTCAAACTACTGGCAAGGTTGTTCAAATATGTTACACAGTGGACACAGGAAATAGGAACTCACTTATAAAATTTTCCGTGGGCTTGCCTGTGTTACCTGTTGCCTGTGTTACCCGTGTTACCTGTGTTACCTACTTTCATTTTCTCCTTTTATTCCCTGCTTTTCCTAAAGGAAAACAAATACTTTGTTCAGTGGGGGAGGAGCCCTATACACATTATTGCCCTGAAGAATTAAATAAAAATAAGCAAGAACATTTTTATTGAATTCCTTTACACTTATTTACTGGCAATCATTAGCCATGATTTTTTGGGGGGGCGGGGGTACTGGAAATCAAACTCAGAGGCTCGTGCTTGCCAAGCAGGTACTGTGCCACTGAGCTACATCCCCAGCCCCAGCCATGATTTTTTATCTTTTTCTTTAATTTTGGGCAGGTTATTTTGCTAATTTGTTTGTCTCCTCATTACTCATTATCTTGATTAGTAATAAATGCCAGTTATGACTACCTCATCCAGTTACACCAGTTAGGACAAATGTGAGAAATGTTTATGAAATGATCATGGTTATTCTTTCTGAAACCCCCGAGTTTCCCCCGAGGGCAATGCTGTTGCATAGGTGTGACTCGTAGGGGTGTTTGGAGGGAGTTCCAAGTCTCACATCTTCTCGTTTAGTATATTAAGCCAACGTTTGAATTTTCCTCAGCAGCTGGTGACCATTCTAAATGGAAGAACATGTAAGTGGTGGTGTGCATGCTGCTTTAGAATCTGAGGGCTCCTTAAGAAGTCTGGTGAATCGCTTCTCACTTGCAGAGTTGTGTTTCTAGGTCAGACCTCTCTGCAGAGGGGACCTGGCTTCCAAGAAGGGGAGCTCGTGCCTTGGTGGACTGGTTCTACCCGCAATGCACAGTCTCCAAGCAGTCTTGCGTGGAATTGGCCCACTCCACCATTGCTGCTGCTACCAGTTCTTTTCTCAGCAACTTGACCTTGAATTTCCTCTGGTGACATGCCTGAGTATGCTTCAGACTTGTGTCATTATTCTCAGAAACAGCGTGCTGGCAGCCAAGAACCGGATAGACCAGTGGTTGGAGAATTAGTTCTCTAGCTCAGCTGGCTGCTTCACATCTGATAAGTTCCCTGACTTCTCTGTTCCTGTTCTTCATGAAACCAGAGCCGTCCTGCTTCCTAGAGGACACAGGCTTGACTCTGCAGATATGAAGTGGGGTGCAAAATATTTGTGTTTAAACACCAGTTCCATCACTTTAGAGCTCTGTGTGGTGTCAGTCAAATTGCTCTCCCTTGCACCTGTGATGAAGATACTGGTTATCTCTGACCATTACATGAGAATGCAGTTTGTGTATAAAGTGCTGCACTTACCAGTGCAACATTAGCCATGGTTATTTTCAGTAGTATTTCCCAGAGGTAAAAGGAGGAGGTGGATGGCATGGCACTCTAAGAATGGAACCCTTATGGATTTGTGCCCTAGTGGACCTAAATGGACCTTAAAATTGCTTCAGTCCCCCCACCCCAATACCACCCCCCACCATTGCTACGGTGTCCTCCCGGTACCTCCCTTTGAGTAATGGATAGTGGGTCTCCCTGCCAGCTCCGAAGTATTTACCTGGCTACCTCTGCTCCATTGAGTTACGATAAAGGCTCTGTGACTTGGCCTTGAGTTGCAGCTTGTTGCTAAGCCTCAGCTAATGCATGTTTCCTGGATCATATTTGGTTATTTGAGCGTAGCAGAGTAAAGAAGAATCATGGGATGTGGAAAGAGGATGTGTTGATGATAAAAGTTCTGCCTGAGTGAGACCTGGTTTTGAATTCACTGTCACTTTTGGGTGGTGTAACCTGTTTTCTATTCCCCAAAATGGTGGTTTGTCACATGGTTTCAAGCCATTAAATCTAATAACCCATCTGAAGCACCCACAGGCTGCCCAGCTTGCCATGGTTCCATTAAATAGAAGTTCCCTTCCCCTTTAGATGTCAACCTGATGTCAGCTCTACTTGCTTTGCTAATATAAATGGATTTGCATGAATTTAATTTGTTTACTTTTGTCCTTCAGAGTTGCCAAGCAGTTTTCCCTGCAGCAGGAAGATTTTTGTCTTCTAGCCAGCAGGTGGCAACCAAATTAAAGCTAAAAGTTCACCTCGTTAGCAGAAAGGTACAAACATTGTGTATTCATGCTTGGTTAAATGACAGGTGAGTGAAAAACATCTGATATTGAAGTGGTGTCACTCCACAAATGCGTCTTGAACTCCAGGTGCCTGATGCAGGAGATTGGTTTTTCTGAGGCCGCTTTTGATTTCGGTACCTGCATATCGCTGTCACCTGCCTTCCGAGAGGCGTGTCAGAGGACTCGGATTTATGCAATGCTGTGTGCAAAATAATGAATCTGCTCACTGGCATTTGCACGTTAAAAAGTGGAGTAGAAAGTGAAGTTGTCAGTTGTAAAATAGAATGGCTATGAGTTTTTTTTATATTCGATCTTATTTGTGTGGGGCTTTTGTTACTGTTTTTTTTGTGGGTTTTTGTTTGGGTGTTTGCTCTCTGGGGTGTGCATATGGTGTTTTAAAAAGCACATCCTTTTATGTGAAATCTTTAGAAACCTTTATAAAGTCTATTTTTGAACCCCTTTACCCCTGAGCTATTGGTGATTAAGCCCCTGGCCTTCACACTGAACTATATACCCAGCCCTTTAGTTTTTCATTTTGAAATACAGTTTTGCTGAGTCCACTCAGTTGCCCAGGCTGAGCTTGAACTTGCAGTCCTCCTGTCTCAGCCTTGCGGAGTGCTGGGATTACAGGCACGCATGACGATGCCTGTTTGAGCCTTTCTTTTCTTTTTCCTGTAAAATGGAGATGATATCTTCACCTGTTGGGTAAGGATGAAAGCGGACTTATGAGAAGCACTCAGAATGGTGCTTGGCTCACAGTGAACGAATACGGAGAATGGTGCCCTTTACATGATTTAGACTCTACATTGATAAGAGTCATCACCAAGCTTAGAAGAGGTCTGACACCCATGCAATCCACCCCTCACACAGGGAAACAGGCATAACAAAGCTCATGCTCCCAAAGTTATACCACTCATGGTTTTCCAGAACACCAGTTCTGGAAGCCAGGATCCTGGGCAGCAGCACCACCTGGAGACTCCCACAGTCTGGCTGGATGGTGGTGACTCGATTCTGCAGGACTGCGGGCAGATGGTCAGTGTGGCAGGCACGGTGAAGGCAGCATTCTGGAGTATCGTGAGGGACCCGCTGTCATGGGATATGTGTGCTGATATCCTCTGAGATAAAGTCAGAAAAGAGAAGTTCCTACTCCAGCTGTGTCTTCCGGAACAAGTCCCTGCTGGCCGCCTCCATCACAGTTAGATTTGATACCTGTTCAGTGTCCTGTGATGATCAGGAATAGGTGATCATTACTACCACTGCCCCTAGTCGGGGGAAAAGTGACCAACAGTGCCCTGCTAATGAGGCCCACTTGCAGCACCTTCATGATTTGCAGTTTCCTGCAAAAAATTCTTCTTCAAGGAGGAAGAGAAAAGAGGAGTAAACTTTCCTTGTTTCTCTTGCTGCTCTCCATTGTTGGCTGTCTGTGTCTCCCTCGCAAGGTCAGGGACGTTTAGCCCCCTTTGTTAGCCAGTGGTGGTCACTATCACACCTACATAAGGTGCCAGTGTATAGAGTGTGGACCACCGCACTATCACTGAAATTCATGCCGCAAATGCATCAGAGAACCATTGCTGCAGGAGAAAGGAGTACAGAGCTTCCAAAGTACACTTTACAGTTCAGAAATCCCCAGCAGGATGTCCTGTGGTCATTACCTTTCAAAGGACAACAGTGATTCGCTTCCTTATTTGATGCCAAGCCTTATACTGTATTTGGCAAAGATGAAACTTTTGTCAATTTCAGTTCTAGTTGAAAATGTTCCAGACCCCACAGAAACAGAGTTGATGGTGGTTCAGGGTTAGAAATAAGACATTACGTCCTCTTGTTGTATGGGTGTATATGCGGGCAAAGTTGTTCCTGAGTCTTGCCTAGTTTAGGGGTCTCTTTGGCCAGGTCTTTGTTAAACTAACAGGATTTTTTCTACCTCACTTCCTGTGAGCAACACCTTAGGAGAATGATTAAGACAGAAGGTGAAATCCAAGGGGAAGGTTCACAGGTCAGAAGAAAGGAGATTTGGGTGGAGAGCATGGAGATTACCTTTTCAGAGCTGCTTAACTCCTGCCAAATGGCTTGCTGCCCTGATCCTGTAGGCCTGAGGAATAACTCTAATGGTGGAACCATTCCTAGGACAGAGACATGAATTGAGAATGCATGAAGGGTGTTTCTAGCCCTGGAATAATTCCAAGTAGCTAAGTTAATAACGCTTCTACCGTCTAGAAGTTACAAAGCAAAGGTCTTCTAAAATTAGATACTTGTAATTTATAATTAGGCTTAATTATAGTTGTTGATTAGTGATGAAAGTGGTAGTTTCATGCAGCACTGGGGACTTTATGTTCTTGATGTGTTTTTTATCGTGTATTCCAAAGCTCAGTAAGACCAAGATGGGTTGTGACTATTAACAAATTGGTCAGTGCTAATGTGATAGTGATTCTGGGTTCTTTGGGAGGAGAGGGGATCAAAGAGTGGTAACCATTATATTTTTTTACTGTTTCAGAATGTGGAGCTGGCATTAATTTTCCTTCACAGGTGATCCAGGATTATGTTTACAAAGACTGACTCAGAATAACAACTTGCTCTTACCGTAGACTTCCAGCATTTGTCTTGCCAATCAGTGAACTCTTCTAGCAAATTTACCTCCCTTCTCTGTGTCCTAGCCCAGGTTTTATACCAAGCAGGCCACCACTTTCCACAGAGGAGAGCCCTTGAAGTCCATGTGCCCTTGGCCACATCAATGGCATTTGCACTGGCAACAAATACCACTGAATAATTGTATGCCCATATATTGAGAGGAGGGAGCTGGTTGGAACCTTCTGCCCATGAGATCTGTAAAGGCTGTACAAGATGTTCTAAACAATGCAGTGAATTTAAAAATATTTATTATAAGAGACACCACCATTAATCCTCTTCGAAATACTTCAGCCCCTGTGTCTCAGACATATGGGTCCATCGCTCCTGCCTTCTTTTGAAGCAGTTTTGGAAGTGCTCTTTCCTGAGTGTTTTTGTGGTGCTATCTCGGTCCTTAATCAGTTTAAAACCTTTACCTTTCATGGTCATTTTAACTTTGGGGAAGCCAGAACTGGCACAGTGCCAGCTGTGGTGGAGAAGGTGGGTGAGGACACAGCGTGATGTTTGTCACGTAACAGAAATTGCTATAGATGTCTCATCAGTGAGAAGTGATCGTGAAATATGCCAAATGTTCAAATTAAAAACTTTATTACAGTAAGAGATGTAATTGCTGTTAATCCTCATCAAAATACTTCGTACTCTGAACACACGCCATCATTCTTGGCAATGTGTCTTTTACTATAGTATTTTTTATATAAGAATTATCAGGGCTGGGGATTTAGCTCAGCAGCATAAGCGCCTGCCTTGCAAGCAGGCAGTCATGAGTTCGATCCTTGGTACCGATAAAAATGAAAAAGACAAAAAAAAAAAAATAGAATTTGGGTATGGAGAGGAGGAATGTCTTTTATACTGAAGGCATCTGCCTTCAGTATAAAATGGTAGTTGTAGAATAGAGGCTGAGACTATTCTGAGAGATCATCTTGTAAGTGAAATGGTCACATGTTGAAGTGCTGTTCCTACTGCAGTCATTGGACCTTTCTCCAGGATGTCTAAGGAGGGCGTGAGGGAATAGCTAGTTCTTCCTTATGACAAATAAAGGCTTTCACTTTTTAGAATGCCAAGCCATGTGTGTATATTGGCAGTATTCATTTAAAAGTACCTAAAAGGACAGCCCCAGACCTGGCTTCCAATGGGACAGGTCAGAGAGGAGGCCAGTAAGCTACTAGGCAAGAGCTTTACTACATAGTTAGCTTTGACCCGAGGTGACTGAGTACTTGGGACCAATTGTTGTCTCAGTGTAAGAGTGTACCACCTCTGAAGAACCCTTTGTTATGGGCCAGCGTAACAAGGTTCCAATGACAGCAGTATAATATCACCACATACAAAGCCAGAGAAACACTAATAGGCTAATGTTTCCCTTCTAAGGGTAAGGCTAGTTTACCAAGAGACAATACATGGAGCACTGTATGATTGAAATAGGGATCCGTGGTCTTTCCTTCGTCACGTCTAAACAAACATCCAGCCATCTTGTCTACCTATTTGATAGATATAAGAGTATCTGGAATACTTGTAGTTCTAGTTGCTTGCACATTATGGTCTGAGGCTTCACTCATGACATACGGTGCTCATACCACAGAATGCAAACCAGCCCGAGACTGGAGCTTCTAACCATACACCTGTCATATACCTGTGCCACCTTCAGAATAGCTGTTAGCAGGAGCAGACTTAGTAAGCGATCAGATTGGATGCAAACCATAGACTGGGTTCAATGCCAAGCCCTCCTGGCTCTACCTCTTATAAATTGCTTAATTTTTCTGACTAAGCTTATAGTGTCTTCATTTGTCAAATAGAGGCAGAAAGGAAGGATTGAGACAATAGAAGTTTAAAAAATTACGGAGTAGCATTTAATTGGTGTTTTAAAACATTTTCTCAACCAAGAGTTGTAAGAATTTAGGCAAACTAGCTTTCGTAAGTGTCTTATTTCATTTATTCACCAGTGTGTTACTGTTAACAAAGATAGTATCCAGCACCAGTAGGTGTATGCCAGAGGTGTTTGCTGAATGAATAAATGGGTGGCCAAGGAACATATCTTTATTGAAAAATAAGTGAATTGGCAATGTGTGTGCCACAGATGACATTTTAAGACCAAGACAGTGACCTTATGTTAATCTAGTATATGAATAATTAAGAGATGGTTCCATAAGTATCAAAGAGGAAGCTGGAGATTGTCTTCTTTTGATAACTTTAAATCTACTGTGTTAGTTAGTGGAATAAGTCAGTAGCTTTGATTCTCGGAAATGAAAGAGTGTGAGGTGGCTGTGTAGCCCAGTGGTAGAGTACCTGCTTAGCAGGCCGCGTGCCCTGGGTTTAATCTCGGGTGGGGCAGAGGGGGAGAATAAGAATGAACAAGAATGGGAGGAACTGTTTCTAGCAGAAGTCTGTAATGTTTCAGTAAGTTGCCTGGCAGTTGCAAAACACAGATCTTGAATAAATGAGCCCTTGTCCAGTGGTCCAGAGCATGTCAGGTGGTCTCTGAGTCTGCCTTAGAGATTCATGTCAGTACCTGGGAAACACAAGCTAGTCCTAAAATGCTGGAGTTTGGATTATCAAAGGATAATCTCGGAGTCTGTCCAGGAGTCCCAAAACCAGGCCGGGGTGCATGGCAGGTAGCCATGGTGACATGGAAAGCCTGGAGGAGTTCAGGGCTGGGGAACTTTGGTAAAACCGTTCGCTATGGCAGAGACTGTGCTGTGCTGGGAGGCTGTGTGTGTGTGTGTGTGTGTGTGTGTGTGTGTGTGTGTGTGTGTGTGTGTCTGTGTGCATGTGCGTGCGCGCACGCCCGGGTTGGGACAGGATCTAACCATATATAGACCAGGCCTGCCTTGGATTCCCTAAGTGACCCAGGCTGGCCTTGAACTTGGGCCCCCCTACCTCAGTGCTGAAGCACTTCAGTCCTGTGCTACCACACCAGGTTCCAATGGGTCTTCTAAGGGTGAACAGAGAAATCTAGAGGAGGAGTTTTCATATTAAAATGAGTGTTTTGCATATGAAGTCAGTTATTTGTATGAAAAATGAGGTGAGGATCTGTACCTAATTTGCCAGTTGTGTTCCTTGTGAAAGGGTCACTCTCTGTTTTGTGCCCTGATTACCTTTGCAGTCTCCCGTCCTTGTCACCATGACACTTGATTGCCATTCCTTGGTTTCATATCTCTTGTCCTTGAAGGTCAGGACAGTGCCTGTGGAGGTTAAATAAATGTACAAATATTGTCCGAATAAATGAGTATCGCTATCATGTATTATAGACAAAATATCCATAAATTTTAACCAAATTTGTAACTTTTGGTGCAATTTTAAATATAGTTATATCAATCTTCTTATTTCTGTGTTTAGTTCATTCTAAGATGTGTTTCATTCACATAAAGTTTTCTGAAACAGGTGCAGCTGACTTTTGATGATACTCATAATCTTACTGGCAACATTTTTTCTTTAGTGCTTTAATAAATGGGGGGGGGGTCTAACAAAAGATAAATCCTTAGGTTTAGCAAGCTGCAGTAACAAGACTAAATGCATCTTAATAATACTTCTGGGGCTTCATACCCAGGAGAGAACGATGTGGGGAAAGCACGGATTTGGGAATCAAAGAAGTTGTATTCTGAATCCTGTCTCTGCCTTTTTCCCCCCACATTATTTTAAATCTGAGTACAGTTTCCTCTACCTCTGATTGTTGCATGGCAGTGTTTTTATGTGTATGATGGGAATAAAACATTGATATGTAGACATTCAATGCATCAAATCAAGTGAATGCCTGTTCTTTCCCCCTCTATCCCCTTGGAACACCGATAGGCTAGGAGAGGCCTCCTCAGAGCCTTTGGTTTTGGGTGATTTTTTTTTTTTTTTTTTTTTAGGGTGGAGGGTGGTGCTGGGGATTGAATTTATGGCCTTTTGGACTATAGGCAAGTGCTGCACTGAGCTACATCCCTGGCTCACAGCCTTTGATTGCAGAGCACCGGAACTTCTGGGCTCTAGTAGGCTCCTTACAGGCAGATGTGCACATAGGTGAGAACTTAGCTTCTCTTTTATTGATAAAACTCCAAGGGCTAGCCAATGTAACAGTTCTATACAATGTGCTAATAACAGTGTCACACACACAAAAACAATGTCACACCCGCATCCTTTTTCAGAAAGAACTTTACCTCCGGCCCTTTTCTTCCTGTAAACAAGGATGGGCCTCTATTCAAAACAAAGGAAAAGGAAGAGGGAAGAGGATATTATATCACCTGGTGCAGCATTTTGGGAGCAGATGTTTTCTTTGTCTCATTGTTTGCAGAGAATGGATTCATGGTGGTGTAAACCAAATGTCCAAAAACATTTGATTCATCAATCAGTTCATGCTATTCTGTGGCTTGGATAAAGCAAAACTATGGGAGTGGACTGGAAAGGAGAGCTCACTACTCAGACTTCAGAGCTTGGTGCAGACCCTAAAACAAGTTCTTTGTGTCATGCTGGGGAGAACCATGACGGATGTTACCCTGCAGACCTTGAGCAGCAGAGGAGCAGTTGGGGTGGTGGTGGGGGAGGATGTGGACACTTTGTGTAAGTTCTCAGTCTACTCGGAAACATTTATTTCAGTTGTGACATTTGTTGTAGGCTTAGCATTTTAATCTAGTAGTTGTATTTTTAGGTTGCAAGAGAAACAAGTAACAAGGAATAGGCTTATTTATTTAATAAACTGTCAGATTTTAAATTTAAAAGCGTCACCTATTTTCAGACTCTACCAAGGCCTAACTGGGTAACACTGGGCTGTAAAGTCACCAAAGCATCAAGATTTTGTAACCCTGTGTATCAAAAGGAGAAAATAAAGGGCTCAGCAAGTACCAGAAACCTCATAGATGCTCAGTAAGTTCATCTTTCTGGACTTTCTTCTTCTAGCTTCTTGAGCCCTTGCTTGACCCAGTTTTGACATGTAATGGTCTGATGGGAGCTGCTAGTATAGAAATGGAGCTTCATCAAAAAGTGGGGCTTGTCTGTAATGCAGGTTCAGGAAAAAGCATTTGGACGATTAGCTCTCAGGGAGCAGTGGCTAGAGAGTCAGAATGCTAAGTATGGAATTGTAAAGCAAATTTAAAGACTCATAGCCTGACAGTACACTAAGGGCAGGAAAGGCAGGCCCAGCCTGGTTAGATCCAGCCAACCTTGCCATCTCCCTGCCATGCCAGCTGCAACTTGTAGCCATAACTTAGCCAGAAAGCACATCTTGTTGTGCTAACTTCTTCAAGGATAGTCCGGCTCAGTTAAAGGCCATGATCAATTCTACTCACTCACCCAAGCCCCTGACCTTCCTGCTGTAGGATAAGAAACCCCCTTCTGTCCACTGCAGGTCTCCCTGAGAACATGACACAGCCTCTATAACCAATTATAACCGACTGTCAGCTGTTTCTACTTCCTTCCTAAAACATATATCAATGTCGGTTTAACCCCAAGGAGGGGCTGGTGATTTGGATCTGTTTCCCCCAGTCAGCTAACGTGATAAAGAGTTGCCTTCCGACTCCTCGGTGCCCGTGTGTCTTCCATCCAATTGGGTCCTATTATTTTCTGCAACCGAAGAAGTTTTCAACACTCCTTCACTTCTCCTTTTGGTCCTTTATGAGCACATGTTGTTTGATACCTTTGCACCCATGTGGCCTATCCTCTTCTCTCCCCACTGGTTAGATATCTGCACTCGTCTGTGTTAGAAAAGGTAGAGTGATTCTAGACCCCTCTCATCTGTACTTGCACATCCTGCCAGATACTAAGGGGTCCATTGTCACAGGCTCTCTTAGCACTGGCCCTGCGCTGTGTAGCACAGGCTTGGGAGGAGGCCAGCCCAGGCAGGTCTGCTGTGGCTTTCAGACCCTGGCACCCCTTGACGCTCGCACCCCCTTGACCCTCATGCTCTCCTGCCTGCCCTGTCTTCCCGGGTTCTCCCTTCAGCCGTGCTATCCACAGCCAACACTGCACTCTTCCTTTGCACAATCTGATTATGGTGCTGCTGTCTCCTGCTTGCCTTGGGCTGTTTCCTGCTGCTGGTAGAACAGACTGAATACTTGCAAGGCATAAGAAATCTCAAACATGTAGTACCCATTTACATATTTTTATGTGGCGTTTCCAGATCTGCCTCCTGTTTACCATCTTGCACCCTTCATAGGAATTTAAAAAAAATTTAAAAATTGATATTAAATAGTAATTGTGTTTATTTGTGGGGTACAGTGTAATAATTGATACTTGTACAACTATTTTAGCCAGCATGCTCACCTCCTTTAACACTTTTATTTGTGTTAGGAAGTTTCGAATGCTTCTCTTCCAGTTCTTTATAAAGGTATGTGTAACAGTGTGTCATCGTACTGTGACACAGAACACTAGAATTTCTTTTATGCAATGACACAGTGCTTTGACTGGCAACATACTGGCTCTTGTGAACAACTGGCCAGAACCTGAGTCTTAGGTCCTTTTGTTCTAGGTCCTGTAGAAAGCCCCAAAGCCCCACTCTACTCAAAATGTGTGTTGATCAGCATCTTCTCTAGTTATAAAATAATAAATGATTACTACAAAAAGCCTAGCAGAAACCATAGAGGCATATTGCTAGAATTGTTCCCACCTTAATAGACCTTAGGCTGACCTCTCTTTAGTTGTTCTCTTGGTATTGAAGTATACTTTTCTTTATTTAGTTTTGCATTTATGATCTCATGTTTGATAGTATAAACAGGCACCTATTTGCCCATTCTGACTGAAAATTAAGGTTTGGGGTGCTGGTTGTTTGTGAATCACATAAACCTCTCCCAGGTATTGGTAAGAAGGGAGCCAGCAACTGTATAGAATGAGCTCGCGTGTGACTTTAATGGCTCTGTGGGCTGATAAAGAATTCTTTTCTTTTTACAAAGGCAGCCTGTGAGTGCCCATCAGTGCAGCCCTCAGAGGCCATTGCTGGGGCCCGGTACTTGCTCTTGGATCAATGCAAGAGGCTCAGACGGAATCATTTTATACCTCTCATCCACACTGAAGTTGTAGAACTTTTATTCTGGACTGAAACCTTTGAAAAAGTCCTTTAAACATGTTTGAGGGTGACTCTACTAAATTTTTTTATATTTTTCTAATATGTGAATGTTCCCAGTAGGCCACACAGAGTAATGTATAGGTAGTCTCTCTTAAAAGAGATGAAATCAGAGAAGACTGTGCGTTTCACTTTGTTTTCTCCAATTGGTGTGTTCGTTTTGCTCATCACAGCTCTATTTTGATGATCTTTGCAAGGTTAAGGCAAATATTACTTTTGAGCTAGGCAGACTTACAGTGAAGAATTTGGATATATGTTTCATTTTCATGGCCGAAAATGTGGATCTATTGCTTTGATTTGAATCCTTGATAACTTACAGTGATATAAATGTCCCAGAACATCACAGTGTTAGATTTAAACTCAGACTTGGAAGGTTATATTCACCTTCTGGAAACATTGTGACAACTCCTTCTGCTTAAGTGCAAAAAGCAATATGTTACAACGTGTGTGTTACAAGTCTGGGGAAAGGATCTACTTTTGTCAAACCAAGGCTTCCTGCTTTTCTTCTCTTGTGCCAAGCTGTGTTTATGTCTATATCTGGTCTCCAGTGTGTAAGTGTATTTCACGTGCATGTAAGATGTACTATGATGTGGTTGGAAGCATGGTGACTGAGTTTTATTATGTGTATTGATGCTGTTTAACTGTTACCTGCAGAAATGTGCCATATCTGATATTAAATGTGTAATTTCATTATTGAGCAAGAAAAAATATCTTAGATAGTTTTTAAGAAACATACAAAGATGAAATATTGTTCCCGAGACGACAGGTTGATGGGAAATCATATGTGTTTCCACTCTTTGTGGTGGAATTTTATTTTTTTCTGTTTGAATTGTAACCAGTCTTCTGCAGGATTTATTTATTTGCAGGAGTTTGGGGTGGCATTGGGATTTTTAAGACAGTATTTAGGAATGATGAATGAGAATTGACACAAGTTTTCAGCTGTTTCAATTGAACCAGGGGCTGGGTCGAGGATGTCTGAAGTCTGCACAGCGAGAAGATATTTTGGTGTCAGGATGTAATGTTCTTCTGTCTTAGCTCTGTCACCATTTGATTGGCTATTGTCTGACCTTTCTTTCCTTAGCAGTTGCTTTTATTAAAAAAAGTAGTTTGGGCTAGGCATAAAGATCTTTTGGACAGCCCCAACCTTACAATTTTGAGTATCTTTTAAAATGTCAGAAGGCTGATTGTCATAATTATAGGTGTTTGCTGAGTCTTTGTACTGAACTAGGCAAGTTACTAAATAGAATACAGGAAGATGACCTTTTTGGATATTTTCACAGCATATTTTAGGTGCACAGACCATTTTAGAGCTAGAATATTATTTAAGGAAATATTTTGCAATTAGGGTGAGGCACAAGGCATTTGAGTGAAAAGTAGGAATTTCTGTAGAACAATGGTTCTGGTACCACAATGGGCATCTGTTGAAACTTAGGACTCCTTATTCAAAATTAGTTCAGAATAAACAGCTCTACTTCAAATTTTGGGTAAGCTTTATGAATTTCACCAGAAATTCTTTCACAGAGATAGACTATATAACCAATGATATGAAGATGTTACACTCAATGATACCAACATTTTGGAGAAGTAGAATATTTCCTTGATCCTCTTTTGCTGTAACTTATAAGATAAACCAGGTTTAATGTCTTTTTGACCAATAAAGATTTTGCTTGTTACCATATCAAATGATCTGCAGAATTTTAAGTTATAGACTTATTTCCAGTGTGTTAAAATTTATTTCTTAGGAAAGCGGGAATACACTATTCTTTTTTTTAAAAAAATGAACTTTGGCTTGCGTATTTAAGAAAGAGGTTAAGATGTTATTCCCAGAAAACAGATGATCAGTGACAAATCTCCAAAATCAATTTTAATACAAAGCTATTTTTATTTTATACATTTTTGCACTTTCATTTTGATAGAAGCAATTGCTGAAAACCTTGTTTCTCAGAAGTCTGCTGTGACCAGGAAAGTAGAAACCACATAACTTGCTCTGCTGGACACGGATAGGCCTGTGTGAAGTCCAGTCTATCTAGAATCTTCCACACCCATGAGTTGGAACAGGGTCAGGAATGCAAGAACTGTTCCTCTCCCACTTGTCTGAGGAGAAACAGACTTGCCAAAGGGTTCTGAGATGTTTGTTTGCAGAGATATTATAGAGGAGATGTTTCTCCCTGTACTAGGATACAACCGTGGCATTCAAATCATGGACTTCAGAAATTTATCTAGCATTTCAGCTTTCAACCTTGGCTGACATGCCTAGTTGTACAAAACAATTCTGCTGTTTTTTTTTTTTTTTGTATCTTTAGACATGAAAAAAATTACTCATTCAACAGACCAATTGGAATTCCTTTTAAATATGCCAAGTTCTACCAGCATTGAATTCTTTAAATTATCATGATGGATTTTCTTAAAAACAGAAACTTCCCCATGAAATGCAGTCAGAGATATTTAGATAGACTCCAGAAAGCTAGTGAAGCTCTGTGTCGTAAAGAAGGACACTAACATTTTCCTGTGTTCTTAATGCTCCATTTGGGAGGAGTCATTAAAGCCCCAGCTCTGATGCTGATCACTTACATGGCTCTAGGATGGTTGTTTTCACCACCAGTGTGCACACCGGTACAGAGTGCTGACCCACAGTGACCTGTGAGTCTCTTTTCCTTCCCAGAGAAACACAGCTCACAAGGTACGCTGTTGGATGTCTGAGGCATTCATTCTGAAAGTAGAGT
This sequence comes from Cavia porcellus, assembly GCF_034190915.1. NCBI lineage: Eukaryota > Metazoa > Chordata > Mammalia > Rodentia > Caviidae > Cavia > Cavia porcellus. The sequence goes on from NW_026947505.1 coordinate 17,688,233, forward strand.
ATGAGGAATTGTTTTTCTTTGGAAAAATTTTGCTTCTCCACTTTTGAGGAGCTTTCTAGCAATAGATATTCCTCAAAGGGTTTCTGGACAGAAATTCTTTTTGATAGTATCACTTTGTATAGTTTCATCATGGATTTGTTCAAGAAGAATAGGATGCCTATTCTGGAAACTACTGGAAAATGTCAGTGGAATGCCTTTATTCCACTTGTGTTTCTCCAGGTCACAAATCACCTCATTGTTGTGCTTTGACTAGCAGTGTTCTCCAGGTGTTTTTGTTTTTTAGCATAACAAAAAGGTGAATATCCTCCGTAGTCCATGTCAGGCCATGACTGTTATGTTTGGAAAATCTAAACAGAGATACAGTTTTAGATTTTCCCAGAAGGAAAATTCTCCCTCTCCAGAATGTTCTTCTTGACTTCATGTTTTCGGTTACAAATGTTTGCTCCCAGCACAGTCAGTGATGAGTTAAAGACTAAAGGAAATATTAGGGTCGTTGTATTTTCTTTTCTTGAACAGTGTTTAGTTTGGGCTGGTCTTGATGTAATTGTTGGATTTCCTACAAAGTTGAATGAAGTTAAACCTTTTCAGGTTTGGTCTCACTTGACCCCTTCCAAGGCCTTGTGGTTGACAAATTCTATACACTTTCAGGTTCACAAATCTACTCTGTAGCTGTCCCGTATTAAAGAATAAAGAATATTCCTAATTATAATGGCCAGAATAGTTTCATTTCATGGCAGCAGAAACAATGTTAGGATAGTGTAACAGCGATTAGAGTGATGTGTATGCTGTACCACACTACTCTCGTAATTTGAGATAAAAATAAAATTTCACACTGTTAGGAAAGAAACCAAGGTACGCGTGGGTGTCTGAATGAAAATCTTTAAAATACTGCACTGACGTCAGTATTTCAGTTAAAAGTTTGAAATTTGCTACAGAGTATTTACCTAGTTATTCATACGGTTCTTTTCATAAATGAAACTGTCAGTTCGTGACAGCTGTAACCTTCATAACGTTTCGGTGCTTAGGCTCAGTGCTCACAGAAACCAAGGCTGACATGTCCTGCCAGCTAGGTGCCCCCCCCCCCATTACTCCTTTCTAACGTAGGCAGAATTCCAGAATCTCTTAGGTTTGTGATTGAATACGAGTCTATGTGGGCCACGTCTGGCAATAACAAGCACTTAACTATTAGCAATTACTATTTATTGGTAAAAACAAAAACCCTCCCCAGCCATAAAAATACTTTTTTTCTACATGTTTGCCAAGAAGTCTAAATTAGCCTCTGCCGATAGCAGCTACGCATTATATCAAGCATGGCTCATATTTTTCCCTTGGAGGAACAGTTAGGAAAATAACTTTGAAAATAATGCAGAAATCTTTAGAGCTGTCCGGAGAGGGGGGCACTTCATTCCTTGTTGCTTCAGATAGAATTAGCAAGGGCTACCATTTCCTAGAAAGTCAGTTTAGATTCTATACACGGGGAGTTTTCCAGTGCCAGTTCCTCAGCACAGAATTGGCTAAGATACACACTTTCAGGAGTTACTCTTACAAAGACCCACCCAGGCATCAGAGAGCAGAGGTCAAAATACTCCCTCTGCAGTAGTGAACGCTACTTTACAAAGGTACTTTTCATCTCTTTGGTAATGCCATAACATCACACTTGATGATTAATTTACTCAAACTCTTGTTAAAATATTATTATAAATTGGCTTTAACTTCGATAATTGAGAAATCATTTTTACATGGGTTTATGTCCCTTTATAAGACTTACATTACCTTACAGGGATTAGAGGAAGGTACACTTTATCCTTACTTAATTCCTTCAAAGTAAATCAAAAGCATTGTCTATAAATATGTTGATTTCATAATTTTGGTTCCATTCAAATAGAATTCTGCATTATGAAGTAAGCTTCTACATCAAAATACAAAAACAATAAATTCTGTGATAGCACTCACACTGAACCCAGGAAAATTTCTTTCATTATTCTTGAACAGGGTTGTCAGGTCCTCAGCCCCAGCCGCACCATCTCCATCCTATTTTTAACAAGCTGAGTACAAGGATGATTGGCTTCCTTTTCCTTCCTGTGACCCTCAGTCCCCTCCATGGAAAGAGAATGAATGAAATGCATGTTTAAAGTGTCCTGCGGTTGTTAATTACTAAGATGTTTCCCAACAGGAAAGTATTTGGCATGCTTACAATAGTTTACAGCATCAAAATCTTCAAGGACACAAGGTTCTCAGTGTTTCTTTAAAATGATTGAGGAAAGGAGGAAGAGCATGTGCTTATGTGCAAAGTGAATGAGGAATAAGGGCTTGATTGGGGTAAATCTTTATAAAATTCAGCATCCGAAAAAGTAAGAACAGCCTTATAAGGAGCCATGTTCGTGGTTAGGATTGCAACCCTGATGACATAGGAAAATTCCGGAACTATTTTTAAAGTACTTGAGTGTGTATACCTGAGGCTGTATGTACAGGGTATGGTCCTACCGACTAGCCACCTGTGGCATGCACTACCTCAGAGCTGTAAAATCAGAGATTAGTGGAAGGAGGGGAGAGGGGCCCAGAGGATTTCCATGTCCTTGAAAATGAATAGGATTCAAATTTCATGTACTGTACTATGGAAATCAGTTTTTAATCACATTTTATTTGCTGCCTCACCGAAATTAAAAAGCATGGTTACTCTGAACTCAAACATTAGTTTGAACTCATAAAATAGTTCCAGGCCAACCTCTACATTATGAGTGTCATTAAACAAGTAAAGAGACTATAATTAGGCAAAGGTTTAACTTAATTATTGTTCTGGTTACAAACGGACAAAGTTTGCTTCTATCCTGAATTGACTGATTCATGACTGTTGGTGCGAGTCCTGAACTGAAGACGGGGCAGAGGAAGAGGGGAAAGTAGAAGAGAAATTGAGGAAGAAGGTCAAAAGGAGGTTCAGGGACCCACAGGAAGGAAGGGGCAAATAGGAAGCAGGGAGGGAACGAATTTCCAGAAGAGAGTGTGGGCGTTGCCTTCAGTAACTGCACCCCAGTGGGCTCACTACTTTTGCATTCTGCAGCACACAACTACCTCAAGAAAAAGTGTGAATGTGAGGAGCGTGAAACAGTTTTCCACGTCAGGACATTAAACGTGTCCTAACAGCAAAGTATTTGGCATGCTTTCGCTAGATCAGAGTATTAACATCATCCAGGGCGTGGCCTTCTAAGTGATGGTTTAAAATTGTTGAGCAAAAGAAGTAAAGGTGTGCTTATTTTTATCAGATGAGTTTTCATACAAAACAGCTAACATGGGATGAGACACATCATGCTGCGGGATTTTGGTGCAGAGAGGGGGACACTGAGGCCTTGTCCCCAGACAGCAGCTTTATCCCTGCTGGCATGAACTCAGCAGGCTCGTATCCAAAGGCTGAGCACTGAGCATGGCTGAGTTGCATCCTTCTATTCAATTTTTGTGTCTTTGTCTCTCTTCTATGGGCATGCGCTAACAGCTTACAGTCTGTTTGGGTATGATTTATGTGATGGAATTATAGCAGAACTACATAGATGTGCACAGAGGTTGATACTGCTCTCTTGTAAACAGGGACTGACCTGACCCGTCTGGAGGGACCCTACCACCCATGTCAGTGATGTGTGTGCTCCCATGTCCCATAGCAGCACACTCATAAAGGCTGAAACTTGTACAGGGACTCTACATCCATAACCGGTGAATGGATGATTACGATGTATTTACACACAGTGGAGTACTACCCTGTTGTAATGAAGGATAAAGCTGAGTCATCTGTAGGAAGATGGATGCATCTCAGGAGCATAGTGTTAAGTGAAGTAAATCAGACATGAATTTAAATACCACAAAAAATCACTGTGAATTTAAATACTCTGTGGATTCCTTTATGTGAGAAAACCAAAGTATAACAGATGAACAGAAAGGATAACAGGGAATAAGGAGACACATCGTTTGCACGTGGAACTAAGACCAAGAGATGGCGAGACAATGAAGATGGGTCACCTCTCCGCGCCAGCTTCCCACGAGGGCGGCGTCATTGTGGGCTGCAAATGCACACAAACAAAAAGTTTAAAAACTAAAAAACAAAACATGTGCCTCTCCCTAGTTTGAGCTTTATTCTTCCTCGTATATTTTCATTCTGCCCCAACTAGTGAGCGTATCATCAGTGTTGGCTCTGGGGCGTTGGGAGGGAAGGCAGGGCAGGCAGATGCCCTAGTTCCTTTCAGAAATTTTGGCCTTAGACACCCTGAGTGGGCCAGGGGAGTGGAATGTCAGACAGTTCAGGGGAGGGAGGAGCTGAGCTAGAAGCCTGCTGGAAGCTGGAAGCCAGCACTTGGTTACATGGCTCTGAGGTTGGGGCTGGGGGACTAGATAAGAAGTGGAGGTGGTGAGATTGAGCTCCTAATTTGGGATGGGAAGGACCTGTAATCACCTCTTTTTGAGGAAGACTTCTGTAAATGAAAGTTCACTGCAGATAGGACAGGGCTTTTTCCTCACAGTTTTAAATAATACTAAGAGTGAACCATGTTTGGGGAATGGTGAAATCAAAATCCAGCTTATGAGGAACCCCACAGGAGTCCAAGGAGATCATAAAGATCAGCAAAGAACTTCCGGTTACTAGGGCTGTCAAAAAGAGAACTTTTGGGGAAGACAAAATCTAGAAACAGCTGGCACTTTTCAGAAACTTTAAGCTTGTTTCTTAAGACAGAATTTTGTTGAAAGAGGATAGTTCAGATCCAGCTTTCTGCACTCAGTAATGGTATTTAGTAGCCTGTGCTTAGCCTGATTTTCCTTACTTTATTGGTGACACCTATCCTTGTGTCTCTGTGTGTGTGTTGTTCACAGCAGTGCACAAGTGTATGCACACACAGGTGGAAACACATGGTGGATGATACTTTTCATTCTCAGCAATAACAGTTGACAGAGCATTGATAGCGATCTCTTTCTGGCATTGAAGAATTTTTCTGTAAAATGGGATGGGCTTGGCCGTGGCTCCTAGAGAAAGAAGACATCCCCAAGCACACAGTAATTCAGGGGGGGCATTTATAAGCCTCTGCAGAACTCTCCTGTGGACCATATGGCCCAGGATTGCTGCTGCTGTTTGGGTTTTGCTGTGGTTGGCGTCACACTGTTCCTGAAGGGGTTAACAAATGCCCTTACTCATGTTACATGAAGTAGCAGAAATTATCAGATGGAAGCAGGAATTGGGAATGGGGGAAGGCGCTGCAATGATCCACTGTTTCCTGACCGGCACAGTTGTGCTTACGTGGATGAGTTAAGAATATAGGCCTCAGTCTCCGCAGATCAGGATAATTCCCTGGTAGGTGCAGCCGGACCCCCACTGCCTGAGCTGAAGCCACTCAGGCTGGAGTTGCTGGGGACTGAACAGTATTGTGAGTCGCAGCTTCTAGCAGAACAGGCAGGAAGCCCAGGCTGGGAGACACCGCCCCTGGGAGGAGCCGGCCCATGTTAATGAGCAAGTTGCCTGACAGAGACAGGAACTCCGTTCCCCTCCGAGTCAGGATCGCAGAAATTATGCCCCTTCTGTCACCATGAGCTGGCTCTCCAGTTCCCAGGGAGTTGTGCTAACTGCCTACCACCCCAGCAGCAAGGACCAGGCCGTGGGGGACAGCCATGCAAAGCAGGGCGAGGAGTCCATCTCCTCTTCCAGGTAAGCCCTGGCATTGGAAAGCCAGCAAACAAAACCAAGCCTTTTACCTGCTTCAGGGAAAAAGTGACAGGGAAGCTGGGTGGGGAGAGAGAATGACCTCTGCCCCCTGGGACCCAGCCTCCTGCCTCAGCCGAGGCGGTGCGAGGTGTAGTTTTCATGTACTTTGCCTCAGCTCCAGCCCCAGCTGAGAGAGCCCACAGAAAGCAGGCACAGGAGCTTGGATAGGGCGTCATGGCTCTCAGCAGGTGCATTTGCAAGCGCTGGGAAGATCAGATGACCATATTTGAAACACTTCCTATGAGATGGAATTCTTGAATGGGCTCAAGGCTCGGCAACTGGAACTGCACGCTGGGAAAGTCTGCCAAAAAGCAGGCATGCTGCTCACTGTACAAGCTGTTGTTGTTGGTTTTTTTTTTTTTTTTTTCCCCTCTTCACTGAAAGCAAACCTCTTAGGCAAACCGCCCAAGACCCTGGCCTGTGGCAGTATGTTTCACATTCTTTTGTGTGTATGTGTTCTTTCCCTTTCTCAGTGGAGTTTGCAGAAAGGAGTGCTGGTTAGGAGGTAGAATTCAGCTGCTGGGGTGAAATGTGGTTAATGTTAAATCACTTTATAGCAGAGAGGGCAAACTCTATGGACCACTGAGGCGCAGAGGGTACCTTTCTCCCTATCTGTGTACTTTGTTCTGTTTTCCAAAGGTTTTTTTTTTTCCCTTTCTCCTCTTAGTGACCTTCTCACTAGCTGAACATTTTTACATCTAGTCTTAGATATAAATTGCAAATATTGGCCTGGAAGATTGCAAAATCCAAATGCTGACACGTAGCTTGGGATACTAAATTAGTTATCAGTAAGTACATTTCCTCCTCAATGCTTAATGTGAAGAAGAATAAAGCCTTCTTTGTTGTTATGTGACTTATGCCTATATACTAAGTGGACATAATGCCTTCTTTCATTTGTTGTAAAATGCCCAAATATGGAGGTGAGAAAATAAGAGTGGCTGTGACAGACACCCTGGGTTGGACCCAGGCTCACAGGACTTATTTTCTCATGTGTTAGCTCCAATATGTATCCACTGGATGAATTCATTGCCAGAGATAAAAGAGAATTGCTACTTGTGCATGAAATATGTCACCATATTATTTTTGTTGCTTGAAGTATTTTCTGTGAAAATCGTAACTCCTTTTCATGAATTTTCTGTAGAACCGTAATGTATTAGTAATCAGCAGCACCAACTCTGTGCCAGCTGTAACTTGGCTTCTCCACGGCAGGCAAAATTGCCAGTGTTGTGCCAGCTCAGCGTGTTCTCCACTGGCTTTAGCCAGGGGCAGCAGGAGGAGCTCAGGCGAAGCTTGGCTTGTGAGAGTGGGTAGAACCATAGGGACCGGGGAGTCTCAGATCCAGGGATTCCTTCGCTTCTTGCAAGGGCTGCAGTTCTAGGATTTGCCTGGAGCTACATGTCCAGTTCCCTGCACTGTTTGCCCTGCGTCTGCAGTTTGGAAGCTTGTTGTAGGTTGAGCGAACAAAAGAGGGGAAGGCATTACATTATTCAACTATGTTGAGGCAGAACCAAGAGGCACTGCAGGGGGCTAGCATGCAGCTCCCCAGGCAAGGGGCGCTCACAGTGTGACAGAGGCCCCGTCTGCTCCTGAAGAGTCCCTGGCTGGCTGCCATATTGCTTGCCCATACTGGCCTCAAGTTCCCACTTGTCGAATTGGAGTCCTAGGGATCAGTATTTCTTTGGTTGGAGTAGAAGGAAGCCTGCTATGAGGGTAGAGAGGGAAAGCAGGAAGAAAAGACAGACCTCTCTAGCTTTTCCTTAAGCATGGACTATCAGAGAGGCATAGTAGCTTTGGGAGGCACTTTGTGTACCCTGAAAGGGCTGAGATACTGGAATTGGCATGGGGTGGGGATACTTGGGAAGGAGGAGTGATTTGAGGATGGGGGAAATCTCGAGTGGCCACCTGAGGAAGGCGGTGACGACTGGTGTGGGCTGCTGTGCTCGAGTATTCGAAGGTTCAGGGTTCCGAGGGGTGAGCTTGGAGCCCGCTGCCTGTTTGACAGCACCCTGAGAAGTAGCACCAAGAGAAACTGCTTAAGAGGGCAAATTAGATTCTGCATTTCTTATTGCCTATTAAAAATGGCCAGAGGTAACACCAAATCTGACTTCTTATCACAAGATTTTATCTTTTCTGAAGAATATGAGCTATTTAATCAAACATTTAATCTTTGATGAGCTACTTAATCAACTATTTAGTAAGAAAAGCACATATATACATAATACCATTTAAAAAGTATAAAAAGTTACATATATACATTTATTTATTGAAAATATTTTGATTTTTAGCTTTGCCTTACTAAATCCTTTTTTCACTATATTGGCCTTTTGGAAAAATGGGATGGCAGGTAATTAATATTGTGTAAATCTTTTAGTCTAAAATTTCTTCCATTCCAATTATGCTTTATCAGAAGATGTTCAGTGAGCCAGGTTTAAGGAATTCCTCCCACTCCTGACTAAGGCCTCTCAGATATTTGTAGAATCTTGTTTTCACTCTTTTTATTTTTTAAATGTGTTCTCAAAACCTGATTTGAAGCAATATGTTAACATTGCTTGCTCTAGCCGAGCTGTCCACAATCAAATGTTCCCAGAGAAAACCACTTTTTTATGAGCAGCTATATTTATAAGACTTTATTTACATGTTTTCCAACCAAGCTTCTTAATATTTACTTTTTAAAAGTAATTTTTCAAAGGAAGGCTATACTTCAGTCTATTTTTTACACTTCTCTCTACCATCATTTCAAGAAGAAAATTCCGATTGCTATTTTTATAAATATTTTAACATTATATCAAGTGATATTTTCTTCTTGCAACTTTCAACTCTTTACCTGAACAGGTTGAGAATTAGATATTTTTACATCTTCTTTGAACAACGATGTGGCATTCGTGGAGCCTTTCTGACCCCATTTGCCATTGGGTGGGGAGGGCAGGGGAGGCTAAGCTACAGTGACATAAGCCCTGTGACCAGCTGCCGGGGTGGCAGCCCTGTCCTCCCTCATTCTGCAGCAGGGTGACCCTGGACATTAAGTCTGCTGTAAATCAAATTCCTACCAATTCCTCACTGGGATGACTGAGCTCGGGCGGGGAACACTGTCTGCTACTTTAACACTGGGTTAAGAAGAGAAAGAATATTCTTGCTTGGTCCAGGAGCATTTTTGCTATATGTTAAGCTGTACAGGAACAGTCTGGCATATTTGAAATGAACTGAAGTTGAGGCCTTTGAAGTATGAAAGACCTGGGAAGTGTTCTTTTCTTCCTTGGCAATTGTTTTGCTTGGAAATGGGGATGGGCCCAGGGAAGACTTGGGCTACTGATAGGCTTTGAGGTCCTCAAACCCTGACTTTTAGAGCAACCTTGAAGGTGGGTGGATTCTTTTTTGGCAGCTGGTCTTTCTTTTGTCTCTACATTTCTTCCCTCCACCTGTAAGAACTACTACCCAGCATGCAAAGGGAGAAGGACTGCCCTCTCCATAACATTTATATTAGTTTCAGAGTCTTTCTTTCTTTTTGGTGGGGGGCAGTGGGTCTTGAGACTTGAACTGAGGACCTTGTGCTGCCAGGCAGATGCTGGTGCCACTGAGCTATGTCTGAAGCATTCCTGACTTCTATAATCATAGCTCTTTGGTCCCTCAGTCAATCCAACATAACCTTCAAGGTCTTGTTGAGTCACAGCCAGTTGTCCAGATGCTGCGTTATATTGGGGAACTAAATGACCACTGTGTGGGGAGGACAATGGAGTTTGAAAACCTGAACAGGTGAGGGTGGCCATGCAGACGCTGGGAGCAAACATCCAAGGCAGAGTGAGCGTAGGAAGTGTAGGGGCCTTAAGCTTAGAGGAGGCTGTAGAGCAGATTCCCACAGGAGCCAAGAGCCCCATATAGCCGGAGGAGGAGAGAGAAGAAAGCAAGGTAACAATTGAGGGTCCGTGCAGGGCTTTGGGAAATTAATTTTATGCTGAAAGTTAGAGGCAGAGACACTGATTGAAGGGCATTTGAGCCCAGCACAAGTGGAGCGGATTTTGGTTCTGAAAGTTCCCTGTGGCTGTGATGTTGATTGTAAAACCGTAGAAACAGCAACAGCACTCAACAGGCGAAGGTGATGGTGCCCTGGGCCGAGGTCCCGGCACTTAGGTGGGGGGGCAGTGGGCAGTGAAGGTCACATCTGCAGGATTTCCTGATGGCTATGGCACGCACCCAAACAAGTATAAAGAGCACTGCCAGGCTTTGGTCTGAGGAATTATGAGGACAGAGTTGCCATGCATTGACAGGGGAGAGATTTCCTGGGGAGTAAAACAGGGTGGGCTAGCCATCATCGCAAGCTCAGCGCTGGGCATGCAAGTTGGAAGCAGCTTTTTGAAAGACGCACAAAGAGAAGGGCACAGTTGTCTTTTTTGAAGAGATCAGCATGGTTATGAGACACTCAGAGCATTTTAAAAACCTACAGTTTTTCCTTCTGGATTTGTGTGCGATCTGATAGTATTGTGGTGCAAGAGGGCCAACGTGGTGATGAGCTGTTGGGCAAAGTTAATGAATGCACGTTTTCAATTTTAGAGGATTTAGTGACAATTTTTTTTTTCTTTTTCAACCTGTCCATCCAGATTATTTGGTCGGTCTCTCTAGTCCTCAATTTCATGGCATACAGATGCCTTCTGAAGACTCATTTTCTTTACCAGGCATTTTGGAGATTCTAGCCATAATTCCCTCCTGCATTGCTAAAGGAGGTTCCTCACGGGGCAGCAGGTTCCTTACTGGGTGTTTCATATCTTCCTTTAGGAATGAGATATTTGCCTTTTAACTGAGGTCACCTAGGAGGCCTGTGATTGTTGTGCATCTGGGTGAATTATTATAGAACTTACTAGACTTATGCTTTTCAAATGTAAGGGTTTAGAAATCACAAGCCCCCATCCCTGTTAAAACGTGCTGAAAATTTGCCTTGTTTCCCATAGCACACCTGTCCCTCCTTGGGGTGCAGCCGTCCTGTCACTTTGTGTCTAAGGGGGGCTTGCTTCTACTTCTCAGTGTTCTTCTGGTTGCCAAGGTTTGTTAGTGTTTTCTGAGAGTGTGGGCACGAAGTGGGTTCATAACAGTCGATGATAAGCTGTGTTTCATAATTGGACCAACCCCTGGGACAAATGATCTTTTGTATCTTTAATCCCTGGCTTGGTGTAAACATGGGTCTCCCTCGCACACTAGGGAAAGTTCCCAGCATCCCGGGGGCTGAGGCTGTCATTGGAGGAAGTGGAAGCTGCACGTCTGCTCCTGACCTGCAAATGTGGGTGTTCTCTCCCCTTGGCTGCCTCTCTTGGTTCAGCTCTGCCTGAGGGCGCTGAGAAAGTTCTTTCCTTGCCTTCCTCTCCTGGCAGTGTGACTGGAGTGAGCTCAGGACTGCAGAGACTGGGCCCCAAGCTGTTGGTCACTGCTGGCTTGTTGACAGTATGCACCCCACCTGTTTGTGGGAAGTAAGGTGATAGGACGGGGTGATGCCAACCCTCAGCAGAGCACTCTCCTTTAAGAGTTACTGAGTTATGGCCCAAACCTTCCATTCCATGCAAATCTTTTTGAGATGGAATGGTTTGTTGGAAAGGCTTTCTTCAATATGAAACTTGGGAGGTTCCTTGCTTTCTTTGGATAAAACAAGATGATGGGGAGCATAAGAAACAGGGAAGAGCCTTCAGGAGTATAGATAGGACGGGAGCCGGAAGGGTGCATTCTGGATGCTTCCGAAGACACATACCTGTGACTTCTGTGTTCATCACTGTGATTCGGCCAAGTTTATTTTGTTGTTTTATTTTGATGAGAATTAGGCAGGAGCCATGGAAACCTCTGTGGCAGTTATTGTATCTCGAGTCTTCTGAACTATCCAGATTTCTTTGTGGACAGTGTGGGAAACCACATCCCATTTACACTTGTGTTTGGGAGTTCTTTAGTCACAGAGTGCTCGGCGTTTATCGCAGGATCTGGGTCACATGGACGGGAGGCGTCTGTCTCTTGTGCTCTTAGCAACATGTCATGTGCTGTCCGATGAGCTGTGCCACGCCTCCTCTTTATTTCCTCCCTGCTCACTTTACTGTCTCATCACTGCAGTGTGGATGGGACGGGCTCTTCATGGATGCGCCTCTATCTTCTTCCACTCTTTTGTCTGTTTTCAAATGGCCTCAGATTTGCCAAGCTAATCTCTTCGAGCAGACCATAGTAGATAGATTCCCCAGGCAGTGGAGGGTTTGGCCGTTTTTGGTTCTTATAGAGAAGTAGGACCTATGGGAAAGGCAGGTTCCTGTAGGAAAGCTATGGTGCCCTTAAGATGTTTAGAGTCTGATAGCTTATGTGTTTACTGCTCTTTGAGATGAGCATAAAAATGTTTTTTGTATGCTCACAAGGACTGGAGACCTTGAGTGGGTTTTTCCAGATGAGGGATCCATATTCTTATACCTAAGCCTTGACACAGAGCTTGTTCCCCTGTAGGCAGTTAACAGCAGTTACTGAATGAATGAGAGAGTCGATGTAGTGATCGCACACAGATTTTGGAGCCAGATTGCCTGGGTTGGAATCTCAATTCTGTCACTTAATAGCTGTATGACTTCAGGCCAAGTTACTTAATGTCTTAGGGGTTCCGTTTTTTCTTTTACTTCTGTGACCTGGGGATAATAATACTGAGCTCAGGAGTTGTTAGGAAAGCTGAGTTAACCTTTGTACCATGCCGAGAATTGAGTTCGCCTCTGAGTGCCCAGCATCTTTGAAGGCTGCTGCCTGGTACTGAATGAATCTGGAAATGCTGCTGAAAAGCGCTTGTAAATAGTTTGCAAAATGAATTTTCCTTTAATGTGCTATTTCTCTGATTTAGAAATCCTGGAGTAAGTTACACGCAATACTCAAAAAGTTTTCCTAGAAAGAATTTTAGAGGTAGTGAGCTTGCGAGGTGTATGTGACTCTTTTGAATGCGTTTTGTATTTTAGTTGGGTGCTTGCAAGTTCATGAATCCTATGATATCTTTAATAAAGAGAAAATCATGGAGTGAAGACCAAGAAAGATGTATTTGCTCAGATTTGTCAAAGATCAGAGTTACCTGAGGTTGTTTGTATACTTGCAGTGAAAGGAGTGGGATCTCATGGCTAAAGTATTTGGGCCTCGCTTTTATACTTATTTTACCCCTAAAATATATTCGGGTGCTTTATGGACAATTGTTAATCTCATAACCAAGAAGCGGTGTGTGATGGAGCAGAGATCCCTGGAGGGGAGGGACCCCTGGTACAGATCTGGATGATGGGGTCTCCCAAACAGTTCCTCTTGAGCCCTGTATGCCATTCCCTTTCTCCATTTCTGCTGCATTATGTGTTAAAATTTTTTTATTGGCCAGAAAATGTAAAATACCACTTATTTGAAACATCATTGTTATACAAAGATGTGTTTTGAGATAAACTTTTCAAACCCAAATAAAATCTTGAAGTAAGTCGAGGGCAAGTAGTACTTTTTGTTGTTTCTCAGGACTTTTATGAATGAAGGATTGTTTTTTTTTCTTTTGGCTGCCTCTCTCGTTTTGTCCTGTTGTAGTACAACACCCTTCCGAAGGTAGGTGAGGAATTTTACAGGATTATTTTTCAATAAATATCCCTTTCCACATTTCCTGAACATGTGCCTGGCCACATTTGTCATTGCTTTTTGGAAGGCATACAGAGATCAAAATTAATGTATGTTCTTATGACTTAGTTGAATCACATTAGAATTGACACAATTAACTTAGTAACATGAGCAATGCTTTAATACTATGCAGCTACAAAGCTAGAACTGTGTAGGAAAATCTTGGGATTTGCGCTGACAGTAATTTTGAAATTGGGATGGTTTGGTATTAGAGATCTGGTATATCTCTGCGTACTGCAGATTGTCAGATACTATGAATATCTGAAAAATAATAATAGGTATCCTCTATTATTGATGAACAGCATAAAATTAAAATCCTACCTTGGAAGAAATTTGGATAACTCATAAATGCTTTCAAAATATGTAAATATGCAAGATCTTAAATTAAAAATTTTAATGTGTTTTAATTAAACAACTCTGAAGGTCCTCACTGAGTACAAATGATAAACTCAGGAACAAAACAAATATGAGAATTCCTGCTCTGAGGAAGCTTATAATAAAATTGAAATGGATTTTAAAACAGCTTTCTTCGGTTCATATTTAGGAAGGTCTGGCATGGTTCCCTTCCTGTGATATAGAATTTTACAAGAACTTGTTATTGAGTAATTGAGATGAGCTTTGGCTAAGATAAATTGGCTACTGGAAGTTGAAAGGAGCATGGGCTATTTATAGGTGGTCTAGAAACATGTAACCTGAGAAGGTATTCTATAATTAATGTTTTTTTACTAGAGTTACCAAGGGCATGCCTGTTCATTTCTCTTTGTCCAAATAATACACTCAAAGCTATGGTCTCTCATCTGACAGGTTTTTTTGAGTGAAAGTAAAGATAAATCTATGTAGTATCTTATTTTTTTAAAAAAATCAATCCTTTATTATGCTTGAAAAAGGAGTTATATACTCTGGTATTTCCAGATTGAAATTTTTTTGGATTGTAGCATTTTTAGATTATTCTGTTACAGTATAATCACATGGTATCATATCAAACCACTGTGTATACTTAGGTAATTATATGAATGTATTAATCCCTGATTCTCTGGTTTTAGAGCAAGGTTATAGACTTTAGAATCAGTAGGGACCTGGCAGATAATATGATAAATGAGTTAAATGGGTGACAAAACAGTGCAAGCCTAAGAAGAATTGGATTTTGACTGAAAATATTAGTTAGAATTTTAAAAATGCCAAGACACTCATCTGTAGGTTGGACCTACCCCAGGTAACCCCAGTTGTGATCTCTGTTGTGGAAGAGCAGATGGTGACTCCAAGAATACACTGATGTGTATTCTACCACCCAAAACTCAGTAAAAATGATAGTTTCCCATATCATGATTCCGGAGGGGCTCATCCAAGTTCTTTTTCACGACCATCATGCAGGATGGGCTGAGATGGATTGTCAGAGACTTCTGAATGGGTACATTTGACATCTGGGCTCATTGGGTAGCTCTTTATCTTCCTGCGGGTTCTCCATGTGGCCAGCTTGGGCTTCCTGAGAGCTTGGTGGCACAGGGATTGTCACACTTTTTACACTCTCACTGGCCTGCTAGCACCCCAAGGAGTTGTGGTGGAACCTACTAACCGGGCTTCTTGTGACTTAGCCTCAGAAGTCACTGCGTGTCACATAGCTGTGTTCTCTCTGCCAGCTAATCACAGGCAGATCCAAGACCTGGTGAACAGGATTCACCTCTCCGTGGAGGTGTGGCTGGGCACACAGGGAAGGAGGGCGTAGATGGCACTGGCACTGTCCTTGGAGGCAAGCTACTCATTTATCCTTCCAGTCTCTGGCCCTGCCTCCCTTTCCTGGCCTTGCTACTGACTGTCCTGAAACAAAAAATCTTTGTCCCCTGTAACTCCAGCAGTAGAGTGTTTGCACTTAGGGGCATTTATCTTTGGACCTTCAGTTTATATATATTTTTTATTGGACCTTAAGTTTTTACTGGAGAAGTGTTCCTTTGATTAAGAGCATAAGTGTCTTAAATGGGGCCTGATATTTTGTTTATCCTAAACATCAGAGTCTAAAAAATTGCCCTTAGGCACAAGTGCCGGTTCGAGTTTGGGAAAAACAGTGCTGAGAAATGAGGCCTTTTGAGAATGTGACAGGGTCCAGCCTAAGGTAAGTTCTCCAAAATGCTGGCTTACAGTTGCTCTTCGAGTTGTTGTAAAGCAAGCTGTTCCCTCCAGTTGTTGGCAGCCAAGTTGAAGCTACCCTGTTTGTTTGTACCCAGTGAAATTTGCTCTGAAGTACTCTTGGACACAGAGGTAGCACTTAGGAGCACATAATATTTTTGAGATCCTTTATTACATAGGGGCAACATCTTAGAGGTTATATAAAAATAGGCCAGAGTTGCCTGGTTTTCTGGACCATGGTTGAAGTTAGCAGTCTCCCCAAAGCCTGCATCACCCCGCCTTACATACCTATGCAGCATCACTGGAGGCTAGCCTTTGTTTCTTGTTCCAAAATTTTTGCTTGACCATGTTTTACTGCTAAACTCCGTTGGCTTCTTGCCACATTTTCTTCAAAGATGGAAAAACGGCATTAACTGGGAAGCCCACTGAAGCCTGGGGAGAGGGGAAAGTTTTCCTCTAAAATAAAAGGAGATTTTTAAAAACTAAGAGATGTGATGTCTGTTTAAAATACTTTGTGTCTTCAGCTGGTGTCCTCTGGGAGCTTAATGCATACATTTAAATGAGTCATCTATGGAAAGACTGATGTGCTTTATCAGTTCATGTACCAGTAAATCCTATGATTTTAGTGTCATTTACGGAAATAAAATTTTGCTACGTTCCTCTTCGCTGTTCTGTGAATTGCAAATCATGTTGATCCCATTTCACAGGCAGAAGAAAGGGACAAATTCCTTTTGGGCCTAATTTGAAGCCTAAAGTCCTGGCCCTGGCTTCTTCAAATGGAAAACCCATGCTAGTAGCTAAATAGCTGTAAATCTCAAGAGAGAATATTACTTTGTTAACCTGGTTAAAGCAAAATTTATTTCATAAATTAGTTTGAGTTTAGGTCCTTGTTTCCTTGACTGTGTGTGGAACACTATTACTAAGGGTCTCATTAAAAAGGCTTTTGTAGGTCAATATTTGGGTACAAACAATACTTCAGGCTGCCTCCTATCTTAGGGAGTAGTTTGAGTCATTGAAAGACAGGTGATAGCTTGGTATCAAAATAGCATATTGCAAATTTGACTTGGGAGCCCTTACTTTGGGGGAAACACTTGTTACCAACATTTTGGGAAAACAGTCTGTGAAATCCCAAAATATAGGTGTCTTGTCATATGTGGAAAAATGTTCAACATTATATACCTGGGAAATATTGAGATATTTGGGATTCTTTTAATAAAGTCTTTCAATATTTTTACCATTTTCAAAAATCTGCCATACTGATGGTTGTACTGGCAGTAACCATCTATATTTGTGGATTGATCCTAGAGCCTTTGCCCTAATCTCTACCAGCCCACTGTAGTTTTTATTTAGAAAGAGGGTCTCATTACTAAGTATCCCAAGCTAGACTCAAATGTGTGACCCTTGTATTTCAGCCTCCCAGAAAGCTGGAAATACAGGCAGCCCTAACATGAGTAGCTACCTAATATTTATTTCCTAGGGAAAAAATCTATATATCTCAGAACTCAGTATGATTTTTTTTTTTTTGTCTTTTTCATTTTTATCGGTAGCAGGGATCAAACTCACGACTGCCTGCTTGCAAAGCAGGTGCTTATGCCGCTGAGCTAAATCCCCAGCCCCCTCAGTATGATGTTTTAAATACGAATGTGGTGGAATTATAGCCACTGACATTTTTAGTGTGATAGAAACATGTTTGGAGACACACAGTGTCACACAGAGGATACCTGCCCTCTCATTGCCTAGAAGCAGCTCCATCTTACCAATTGTTTTGTCTTCATTTATCAGAATTTTAAGCATTTTACAGTCTCCTATGCTAGTTTGTTCACAATATATGGGAGTTTGTTGTGTTTTGTTTCAGAAAATTGGTTTCTGTCTTAGGTAGATGTGTTTGTATGTTTTTGTTTTTAAAAGATTTGGATGATCTCAGTTTTTTCTTGGCAGAACACTCAGGTGGGGACCCTTGCCACTAAGCCAGGAGGCTCACTTAACCTCCTTCAATGCACCTTGCCCGGTTGGTGGGGCTAGTGTCACCATTTTGCAGGTGAAGAAACACAGGGACAGAGTGGTGAAGTCACCCTGTATGTAAGTGGCAGGTGGCTTAGAATTGAGATATAATCAATTTCCTCTAAAGTCCTCAGCTTTGTCCCATTGGTCGAAACACTTTAGTCTTCAGATTCTGTGTTTGAAAGGATACACAGAATGAGTTAAAGTACACCAGACTGTTTCACTGTCTGGTGGTTTATAGGATTGTTTCACCCGTTAGTATTTAGAGAAGGCTGTGCCTAGCTGGATTCTAGGCAATTCACAGGTAGTAAAACAGGCCCTTTGAGAAATCACCTTGACCTCTTCTATGCCCCAAGATACTATTTACTGCAAAAACTGGCAGTTTTACCAAATGCTCCCACTTAGTATGTAAGGTTATTCAGTCTTGAGGCTTCTCCTGGTATTTTGGGGTCTGTTATTCATGAAACTGGGGCAAATTCTGTAATAGGGGAAAAGAAAAAACAAGTACTTCTGGGCACTCTGTGTGTTCCAAACGCTTGAAAAACAGAATTTGTGTAATCCTCATAAGGCAAGGATTTGTTATCTTCACCTGAAAGAAGAGAAGACTCAAGTGCATAGAATAACTGGACTGAGATCAGTTTGTTTTCAGTTCAGTTCTATTTGGACCCTACTTACTTTTATTCTGTTGGAAGATACAGAGTAAGTGTAGGGACCAGTTTCCCTAGCCTCAGCCTCAGAGAGGCTATCCGGACGGAAGTCTGGGTACATTGCTGGCAGCGTAGGGGTTCTAAGGCGAAGGAGAAAGTTGAGTTTCTATGGATGGAGCACAGGAGCCAGCCTGGCTATGGCTTCTTCTGTCTCCAGCAGGGAGCATTTGTGAATAGGAAACTATTCACAGGAGAATATTCAAACTCAAAGGGAAGCTGCTGGAACCAGCATAACAAGAGATTTGCCTTTAATCCCCAGACCCTTTTCATCACTGCCTTTGATGGTTGTATTTTTCTATAAAGGCTAAATATTCAGATTTTTCTTAGCTCCATGTGATCTGCAGATCTCTTCCAGCAATCCTGGTGGCTTTATTACCCTTTCTGTCCCATGAAAACTTACCAGCAACATCCGAATAAGCCATGCTGTTTGGCTGTGGAACTTAGGATTTTTTGCAGTGGCAAATGAACAGCTCCTTTTTGCTTCGCAAAGTCACTCACACACTTGGGGACCGCAGGGACTTTTAAAGTCCAGGCTTCCCACAGACCCAAAGATCTCAAAATAAACTGAGCTGGTGTTTCAAAAGCACTTTTGATTAAATCACTAAGCACCTTTGAGAAGGTGGTAAGGGTGAGTTGAGGGCTGGCTGGCTGGTCAGCTTGTCTGGGTAACCGTCTTGGATCCTTGGGTCTTTCACAGCCTGTAGATTTTCTTCATTTGTAAGTATTCACATCCGACCCATCCACTGCAGCTGTTTCAAGAGTTTCTCTGTTTTTAGGCAAAGCAAGCTGAAATCTCTGAAAGCTAAAGGTATTGGAGGACTGAATTATTCTTGGTCCTTATCCTCGACCTGTTTTATAAATAATGAATTTGCAGGCCAAGGTGTCCCTGTGTGACATGTGCCCATAAATGTCCTGTTGCCACAAATTGCAAGTCTTAGCAAAAATAGACTTCTGTGTCCACTCAAATGTTCCTGCTTTCCTGGGATGCCCTCTGACATTTCCCTTCGCCAGGTAGAGCTTTTTGGATGATTTCAAATTTGTCTCCTAAAATTCTGTGCACCCTAAGCTCCTTGACAGTATATTCTTTCCCCATTCTTGGGCAGCTAGTTGCATGGAAGGTCATCTGAAACTGCCAAGTCTGTAGGCCCAGAGCAAGGAGGGCACGGAGCAGTAAGGAAGCACGCAAGTGGGGTCCCAGGCACAGCGGAACAGTCTCAAGACCCCTTGGGTGAGCTTTACTCCCTGGGCTCGCCTCTTAGGTGAGAAGGAACGAAACACACATTTTATAAACAGTAAAGTGTTTCACAATGTTAAAGCAAAATTAACAGCTGCTCGGGCAGCCGAGCTCCTCTCTCGGATCTGTCTAGGGCTCATTTGGAGGAAGGTGAGATTCTCCTGGTTCCATGGTCAAACAGAAAACTGGGCAGAAGGAAGTGGAGATCAGCTGGGGACGAAGAGGCAGCAGAGGGGCTGGCTGTGTTAGCCCTGAGCAGCCCCGGTGCCCGCCTCTGTGCTTGCACCAAGAGACCGAACCTGAAACACGCGGCCATGGAGGTAGCCTGCAGGAAGAGCCAAGGACAGGAGAAGCCACCGCAGGCGGACAGGGAGTGGGGGTTTCCAGAAGTCACGGCTGCAGGCTGGAGGCTGTGTTGACCCTGCGTTGCCTTTGGGCCCCAAGAAACAGACAGGGAGAGAACTGCAATTCCGGGCAGCAGCAGCAGTCAAGCAGTGCTTTGGTTTGGTGTCTTGGTGGGGCAGGTCCCACGGGCCCCGAGGTCAGGTGGCCCGGGAAGTACCCATTTGGCCTGAAGTTCTTACAGGTTTTGATTGGTAGTACTGAAAAAAAAAGTGTCCCATAAAATACTGTGCTGGGAACTCTTGGCCAGTACATTTTAATACTTGGAGGGAACTGCTTTTCAGATTTATACCTGAAATTCCAATAATCGGAGCATCTTGGGGGAAAAATGATTGAAAAAGTGAATTATATGTTAAGAGAAAACAGCTTACTTAGCAGAATATTGAAGTGCACAGAATTTCTTTCAGGTTGAGATAGATCTTTCAGTGGAGAGGGTAAAAGCCCCAATCTCCATGATTTGCTGTCTTTCTACCCTGAGTTTCTGTTCCCTTCATCTTTTGATAAGACCTGGAACCAACCTTAGCATAGCTCTTATGAAGGACTGGGCTTAGGGAAAGTGTGTGAGCGTGTTCAGATCGAACATGACTGTTTTAGGGTCATTCACTTCTCTTCTCCTTGTGCATCCTTGTCTTATTTCTTTCCCATTTTTTATTAGTTGACTAAATTAATAATTAAATAACCTGTTAAGTTGTGATGTTTTTGTACAATAATATAATGTATTTCCCTCATCAAAGAAACTCCAACCCAGTGTGTAAATATGATATAAAATTGTCACACAGTATTCTGCGTACAACCAGCATCTTTTAAAAGTAACTCACATGTCAAATTGTACATTTGAAGTGAATTTACAATTTCACAGATTTAAAGGAAACTTCTTAATATTATGTAAGCGCATAAAATTATATTTGGTGCCTCATGCATCTTTTGAACTACACTATATTTTCATGGTGTGAAAAATTTTTCTTTTTTAAGAGGAATATAAAATGCTACACACCTTCATAATGTTGTGCAATTGATTCATATCCTCTATGTGTGATTATTCAAGATGACTATACCTTTGGATATTTTGTGTTACATCTTGGAAAAGAGTAAATAAGGAAGATGGTAATTATTTGTTTGAAAGTGAACCTCACCTACAGTTTCTAAAATTGTGGTTGTAACCAGTTGGTTGCTTTACTGTGTGAGTTGTTATCATGTTTTATTCTTTCAGCATGAATCATTGTGTATTTGAAGAGCATATGTGTTGATGGATGACTTGTAATGAGGGTAAAAATGTACCACTCCTGTTTAGTCACATCAGATAGTGAAGTGTTTTCTATTTGAAGAACAGTGTTTTTATGAATACATCTGGTAGGTACCTAGTGCCTTAGTTCAGTAGTAGTTTTATTTGTTTACATAGTATGTACTGCTGTAGCATTGCACCTATATGAAAATATTAGTGTTATGACTAAATTAGTAGTGCATTTTGGTTGTAATTCCTTTACAAATCCTTACACATTTACTTGGACAGGAAATTTATGTTGATTTTGTAATGAATATTATGAATGGACTGTTTGGCTAAAACCCTTGTATGTTTACCATTATTGATAGTGTTAGACTAAATTTAAATTTGTATAACTAGTTAACACATAGCTGAATAAGCTTCTTTTCAAGCTAGGTGGAAAACTGAATTAAATGCTCAAACTTTGTAGTTTTAAAATACAGAATGGAAATTGGAAAACTGGAAGCGTCAGGCCTAGGGATGCTGTAATGGCTTATCCAGGGATACTGTTTCCAAGGCTGTTGTGAAAAGGAAATGCATCATGTTTCTGAGTGATGAAATCAAGGAAGAGACTGATGGCTATGTATATGCATTCACTGTGATTTCTTAAATTTGACCAAAAGAATACTTTAATGCGAAACTATCATGTACAAGTGGACTTTTATCCCTGCATCCTTGGAGGAAGTACTCTGGTGGAGTTTTCCAAGGCAAAGACAATATCTGGCCAGTTCTTAAGTTTGAGGGAAGAGCCTGTCTGTATTTGTCAGCTTCCAGGATTTACCTTACTGTCTTTCAGGCCAGAGACTGGAAGTTTCCAAACTCCTGATGGTGAGGACTTGGAGGTGATGATCAGTGGCAGCACTCCTTGTTCCTTTAGAAACTTTAAGATTTGCCCTGCTGGTAATGCTCATTTAGTAACTTCCAAAGAAAAACAAGGAATGCATACACTTTGAATGTTGAAGAATTACTTAGATTCCTCTTTTTGGCTCTGTGATACCAAGATTCTTAAGAGGGCAGAAAGGAAATGCATACTTTTTTCTGTTAGACAGTGGATGTAGTGCTTTAATCAACAGTCTGTCGAGTCTTCTAAAGTTGGGATTATTGTCACTGGTCGTGCTCTTTTCAGCCTTCATTACCCAGTACAGCAGCTATCAGAGATGAGACATAGTTCTAAAGACTGTGCTAGGCATGGTTAGTATAAGAGGGGATTAGAGTCAATCTTTAGTACTGCAAAATAAGCAAACACTGTACTATGATAACTACTTGGAGTTTGTTGAATAGGTGCATTGTGTGCTGCCCAATGCTATGTATGCTGAGCTGTGCAGAGATAGCATTTTGTAAAGTGTTTTTAAAATTCTTCCCCAAATAATAAGCCCTGTCGCATATCTGTATGGAATGGAAAGTTACAGACACAGCCATAGCTGTTTAAAAACAAGCCTGCTGTGGGCCTTTACAGAGGCTGACATTTTCTATCTAACTAGGGGGATCAGGGCAAGTTTCATCTTGCTAGAGCAGTTAGGACTGTGATTTGGGGGAAGAAAATAAGTGTGTTCTCAGGAGAGGGAGATTTGGATGGAGCTTAGTACTATAGGATGGTGATTTAGTGGGAGGATTGGACTCTTGCAAGGAGAGAAAGCAAGATTGGGAGGCTGAAGCCAACATATTGTCAGCATTAAAATCCAGTCTTGACTAAAGAATTTGGACTTCTTTCCATCAGCATCTGCTTCACGTCAGAATGAATACAGGAGCAGAGTGGACCCTCTGATCTGCTGACCTGGGACGGTGACTGGGAGGGTGTAGTAATGCAGAGAGAACTCAGGGTTATGAGTCACATGGCTTCTTATCTTAGGTCTGTCTCTTGCTGGCTATTTGACCTTGGACAAGTTCCTAAAGCTGCGTGGGCTTCAGTGACGGTATGAAGATTAAATGAAGCGAACCACGTAAAGCACACAGCCTCTTTGCTGATAGCTGAAACCTTTCTTCCCTCCCCAACCTCCTACGCCATCTGCAGCAGTCCTGGCCACTTTTCTGTCATGAACTTAATTTGCAGTGAGTCTGTGGGTAAGGAGGAGAGGGGAGATGGTCAGCGCAGATAAAGGTGTTTGAGGAAAGGACAGCTTTCATGTGAAACAGTAAGGCTTGCCACGTCCCCTGATGAATCTGCCATCCTAGAGCAGAGGTGCTCACTGACCTTCTTTGCTTTGGAGGGGAGTGGGAGGTGCATCTCGCTGCCAGGCCTGCTCCTGTAGACTTGGAGCCTCAGGAGTCCTACCTGGTACCGAGGAGAGGAGAGGCCTGTGGCTTGTGAGCCCAAGACAGGCAGGAAATATTTCCTGCGGGTGAAGTTTCAGCTGTGTCTGAAATCAGACCCTTGGCATTTCCAGAGTTCGCCTCTGCAGTTTCTGCCATTGGCTGTAACTTGCAAGAATGGATCTTATGCAAGTTTCCAAATTCTCAGAGACCTATGAACCTGGAGTTTCAAGTCCTGAGGGTGTGGTGGGTTGAGCTGGTTCCTAAGAAGTGAGCTATCTGCTCAGCCTCTGCAGCAAGTGTTGCCCTGACTTGAAGAAACTTTGTACTTACTAAGAACTTTTTTTTTTAAAGTGAAAGTTGAGGTCACTTCTTTAACTCATGGAAGAAATGTGAATCAAGATAAAGGCAGAAGTCCCACATAGACACTTCTGTGCTTTGCAATCCTGAGAATTCTGAAAACTCAGCCCCATAGTTCTGCGTATCCCACAGGGCGCCCTCCTCAATGTCCCAGGGAAGAGACTGGATGTAAAGGATTCAGTGAGGCACCTCAGTTCTGCGGACTTCCTTGACCATTGCCAGCTTAACCGCACAGGGGCCTTTTAGCCTGGTGTCCTATTATTAGTGTGCTAGTCAGGAAGCTACACTCATTGGACAGATGGGAAAGCAGGTGCTGGGTTTTTTTGGCGCTCCCTGGTGGTGATCATAAGATGCACCAAGAGCCTTGTGGTCCTGGCTGAGAAAACAAAGTCACTAGGAGCAGAGGAGCCCACGGGACTCCGCAGAGGGCAGTGGAAGTGCTCCTGACCCCAGGGAGAGGTGGACCATGGCAGGGGAGAGGAGGCACCACAGAGAGTGCTGGGTTTTCCACTGTGGCTGACCCTCCGTGGAAGTGACTGTCAGAGGGGACCTGTACACACTTGGTATTTCACTATAGACACCTGTAAAATAGGAGTTTGGTTTTCCTCAGTGCAGCCTCACCTTTTTATGCTGTGATCTTGCTCTTGGCTTTGAAAGTTGCCAGCATACTGGGCTTCGAGTAAAGAAGTTCCCACAGCTCCCCAGAGGGAGAAAGAATCCAGGAAGCTGCTTCTCACTCTGGAGATGGTGTCACATTTGAGGAACTCTGGATCAGCTCTCAGAAGCTTTGTCTAAAGGGCATTGGGGAAGTGAGAGGAAGTAAAAGGGGGAAAAAGCAATTATGTGTTTTTTAATATGAAGAGGCTGTATCAAATTATCTACAACTCGATTAGCACAGTTTGTAGTTGTATTGAAGTAGACATTTTTTAAAGGCAGGTTTTTCTACATTTCACTTTTTGATGGAAAATGTCATAACTAGCCTTTGCCAAGTGTGTCCTTTTTATCTAGTACTGTCCTGTGTGCTTACAGCGTGTCTTATATCTGAATATCTGCAATGCTATAAGATTAGAGGTGATTATCTCCATTTCACTATTAGGGATACCAGGACACAGAGATTAAGAAACTTGTCCATGGAGCCATGCCAGGAAAGTGCGGGAGCTGGGCTCCCAATCCTGGCTGTCCAGTTTCAGGCTGTTCTCTGAGTGTCACTCTGTGACCACTGCCTAAACTAAGGGCAAAGTGATGGTGCTCGTGTAGGGACTTGGCCTGCTGGGTTTGCCCAGTGTACTTTAGAAGTACCTGTCCTATATGACCATGAAGTACTGCATTTAATACTACTAGAAATTCTTAGTGCTGCCAACTTTTGTGTTTCTCCAAGGCTCTTACCTGATCTTATGAGAGGATTCCATGCGATCGTATCAGGCTTTCAGTTAAATAAGTTATTTATTGCACTGAAGTTTCTCTCCGCTCCCCCTCTGTTCCTCTCCTCTCTATTCCGTCTGCTTTCCTCTCTCCTTCCCTCCCTCTATTTCTTCCTTTATTTGATTGCAGGTTATTGCTAAGTCACTAAGTTGCTCAGGCTGGGCTCAAACCTGTGATTCTCCTGCTGCACCCTCGCAGAGTGCTAGGATTATAGACAGGTGTGTGCCGCCATGCCTGGCTTGTACTTTCTTGGCCTTTATGATTTGGCTGAATTATGATTGATCTGTGTGTTTGATGTATTTAAATACATTATTAGGTATCTGATCATGATGACGCGTGCTGACCTCAGTAGGTACATTAGTGGTTCTTTGGAGTACTCCCCACGTGCTAAAAGTTCCCTAACACTTAGAGAGGTTGACATGCTCTCTATGTGGGTGTGTATATGTGCACTCATGTACATGCAGTGCATAAACTAAGAGCATTCTAACACATTTATTTACGAAATTTCAAAAATTCTATGATGGTTAAACTACACAGAGGAAATGAAGCTCCCTTGGAATGCTACTTTATACTAGGCACTATTGAATTTTACTTTCTTTTAATAGTTTTGCCCTTGCACACACCTTCCTAGACACGCTAGCGTAAAGCAGTATTTCGGGTAGCTGTGTGTTATCTTAGCCATAAAATTGTAAGTGGGGCCCAGGTTTTGCTGGCGAAACCACAGAGCTGTGACCATTTATAGTTCTGCTTCGCCATCGCATGCATCATTTCCTCTCCTACTTCCTCTGTGTCCCTGCAGACCTGCTGCTGGCTCTGTGCTTGTGACATCTGAGTCATCCCTGACATCTCTCTCAGGTCTGCTCGCGGAGCCTGTTAGAGAGCTTGGTTGGTCAAACCTCCCGCCCCCATCCGAGCCCCTCTCAGATCTGTACTTTAATTCCATCATCTCACACTATCGAAGTTTGTTTCCTGAGCTCCAGATCCTTCTCTGTTTCAATCCACACTTTAAAAAGTAATTTCCTGCACTGGGCATGTAGCTCAGTGGTAGAGCTGTGCTGAGACACACAAGACCCTGGATTCAATCTCCAAGACCACCACCAATCAAAAAGCAATTTTCTCCTGCCTGTTTCCTCAATATCCCTTTCCTAGCAGAGGTCCCCCAGGGAACCCCTCTGCATTCTCTTCTGGTCTCTCCTGCATCATTTTGTGTTCTGCAGGTGTTCCCGTTCACTTTGTTTACCCATGCAAGGCCAAGATGTACCTTGGTGCTTCACTTTGGCATCGTTAAAGAGACCTGGCTGGAGCTGAGAAGACTGACATAAGAAAGGCTCCTGACGTTTCCAGCCCCTGCACTCTGTTCCATTTTGACCAGCAGGGTTTTTCTCTTCTCCTGCTTGTTGCTTGAGAATGTCATTCTTGTTGTTGGGTTTTATTCTTGCTCTAGAATTCACACTTCTAATTGAAATATGACAGAATCTCATATTAATTGTTTACACTTGAGTGGATTTGATTACAGATTCTTTTTTGTGACCAAGTATTTTAATGAAATAAAACTAATATGGGTAGATGTAGTGGCATTTTATTTACCAAAAAAGTCCTTATTTGGTAAATTAAAAAGCTTGCAATCCTCTCTTAATCCCTTCCACCCTAATTTAAAAAACCTGTTTCCCTCCAAAGTCGGTGGGTCAGGGAATGCTTTTTGGAAATAATAGCATAAAATAACAGGAGAGGGAGAGGGAGGAGGGAGAGGAAGAAATACAGCAGCCCATATGAGATGTAATATTATCAAGCTATGGTCTTTCACATACATATATTTTTATGGGTGTATATTTTTCTGTGATAATAAATACATACAGTTTTTTCTGAAAGAGCATATTTCTTTTATTCAGACGTTTCTTAGGGACATGTGTCCAGCTGTTGTATCTTAGAATATAATTTCATTCAAGCATTGAGCATATTCTTTTCCTTTATCTCGGATATTTCTGCAGCTCAACATATAGTTAATACCATGTATAATGTGTATAATCAGTACATACTCATTTTATGGTGATACTTTTGACCACCATTTCTTTGTATTTCTAGGGCTTTATGTTTTTTCTTATAGAATATTAAGAATTTTACTAACACTGGTGTCAAAAGTCATGTTATATTTACCCCCAGATAATGGCACTCAGTTGTCCATGAGAAGATGCCATTTGCAACCTGTGTTAGTGACAGCCAGGTTTAGATTCCTCTTGGGTTTGTGCTGCTGCTGGATTGAAGACCTCACCTTTGGATCTGGGATCTGCCAGGAAGGAAAGCTAGCCTGGGGCCACATGGTGGCGAGGCAGGTGTGTTTTAGTGATTGTGTCAGGATGCTGGTTTGACAAGAGGCAGGTCATCAGTGGTTATATTCTGGAGTTAGCTCCTCTGTCACCCTGGCATGTCTCCATACTCACAGTGACAACTGCTGTCTTTTTCTTGGATTTTTCCAATCATAGAGGGTGTGGGGGAGAGGTGATGGATTTTTTTGTTTAGAAAATAGGATGGGGATTGATGCTTGCTTTTTATATACTGCTTCTCCAATGACCCTTCCTTTAAAAATTCCATGATTTTGTGATTATAATTTTTTCCATTGAAACAGTTGTCAGATTGTAAATTTAATAATTTAAAATAATCTTTGACAGAGAATATAGATTTTTCACTGGAATGGAAGGATAGTGCATGATATGAGATGCAGTAGAGAGGAAATAAGAGTTTCTATGTAGCTACTTCAAGTTTCTGCTAAAGTAAACTGCCTGATCTGTGCACATGATCGTACTCTCTGAGAACAGGATTAAGTGCAGTGTTTTGTTTCTAGGATGGTCTTGCAGTGCAGGTCCTCAGTAGACACCCTTAACTGAGGTCCTCTGGGTTTTTATGCTATTCATTTTGCATTTGTTTGCATGTTGCTATATTTGAAGCCAATGCAACAGTAAAATTAATTTCTTTATATTGTTTTTAAAAATACAAAAAAGCCAAAAAATTTAATAACCCAAATAAATGGAGGAATATTATACCCCATTCCAACAACTCAAAGGAGGAAACGTTTAATTTCCTTAATGGTTTCAGAGGATCTGGTCCATGGTCAGCTGGCTCCAAGGCAGCAACGTTATGGCAGGATGGAGCGAAGCTGGCTAGTTCAAGGAAGTGGGAAGCACAGAAGAGCAGCATCAGAGGGAGAAGGGATAAGGAACAAGAGTACCCGAGGGCTGTACCTCCGTGACCCAGGCATACCAACCCGGAGGTATGCTCTGCCAGCTTCCTTGGCAGCTCCCAAGCCTATCAGGTTGACTCAAGCATAACCATCACAGGTTTTTATACAAGCAGTTATTAAATTGGCAATTCTTTTATTTATTTATTTATTTTTTGGTACCGGGGATCGAAGTTATGACCCTGTGCTTGCCAGGCAGGTGCTTATGCCACTGAGCTAAACCCCAGCCCCAAAATTGTCAGTTCTTATAGTATGACATATGCTGCTTTAGAATGTTTTCTTTTCTGAAGAGCACCAAGTACTAACTACACTGAGAAATACAGCTGAATAAGAAGGATTTTAGCCAAAGATCACTGGATGCTAGAATAGCAGTAATTCTCCACAGCCAATCAATAGAAAGAGGAGGAATTTCAAGCTTTCAGTGGTCTGTGTTACGTTTCTACTCAAATGGTTTGGTCAGGAGGGTAAACAGCTGGCTCAGCCTCCACTGTCATAACTGCTGGAAGGTAAGAGGCGTAAACAGCTGTTCAGATTGTGACTGGAATCTTGACTTTCTCTATCTTACGCTTGCCCAGGCTACTTTGGCCCTAGGTTTCACAGCGCTTCTAGCCAGCATTTACTATTGTAATGATAAAGCCACTGCCACTAAAATGTGTCCAGTGTGATTGTCCTGTCAGTCTTCCAGTGACACCATGCCAGGCTTCGATCATGCCCAGGTTCACCTCGAAGCCTCAGGACTGCTACGACCTGATTGGGTTGCCTTACTGAATTATTAGGTTTGTTTAGTGTTTGATATAACAATTGTCAAGCCAGAGTTACAAAGAAAGAAGGTCACTGTTTTACAAGGAAATGAGACTGTAAGGAAGAAAAGAGAGGCTGGTTACGTTAATTTTAATGCATATATTTCTCAAATGCTCCTCATAAACACATGAAGAGCAGAGGAGTAGACTTAGACAATCGTACACCTGAGGCCAGCTCAGGCATGGATGCCTTCTTCAAATCTGTTTAGTGCAGTTGGGCTCTTTTTCTATTTTTTTTTTTTTTTTTTCTTGGTCTTAGGCTTTCTGTGTGTGTTTGTCAGGTAATGGCCTCAAAATAAATACAAGTTCTGATCCTCGAAATCCATGCATATTTTTTGGAAAAGGTGATTTTTGCAGCTGAGACCAAATTGAGGATCTGGAGATAGGAATCGACCCTGGATTATCCATCTGGACTCCGAATGCAGTTACCAGCACCCTTCTGCGAGGCAGAGGGGAATTGGACATCAGGAGGACAGAGCACGTAAGGGTGGAGGCATAGGCTGCGTCTCCTGGCCACGGAGGAGTGACTGTTTGTATCAGCCGATGATGCAGTAGGCCAGAAATGAGTTTACCCGTGACTCTACCCACAGCTGGATTACGGCCCAGAGATCCTGAATTTAGACCTTTGGCCTCCAGGCTGTGACACAGTAAATTTTTGTTGTTTTTATCCACCGAGTCTGTGGTGGTTACTTACAGCAGCTGCATGAAACCTAATACAAGAGGTAAAAAAATAAAAGTGGAATAACAATTTAGGAGGACTCTGCCACCAAACTTAATTTTTCTGAACTCCTTTTTATTTATTTAGCATTGTGGACACTTAAAACAAGCCTGGTGTGGTTTCATTTCTTTCTGAAACAACTCTGTTAGTGTCACACATGTTTGCCTGTGTTCCCAAAGAGGCTATAAATTTGAGATCCTTTCTGCCTTGTTTGTAATTGCACCCACATTGGCACACAGTAGGCTCTTAGTAAATATTTTCTGAGTGAGGACACAGCTAAGTATAGCTGTTTTCCTAATCGGGACTCCAATCTGCTGCTCTAGCTATTTTTCTCACTATCCTTCTCATGTTCTTGCCAGAGGAAAAAAATCAAGTTGATGAGATATAAAAAATGAATAATAAGTACAATTTCCCCTACGAATAATAACGATCCAGATGACAGATGGCACTTGAATAGACTGATTGTGTAATAAATATTAATTGGTGCACTTTTGTTATATCTCTTAGAAAAAGGAGACCAATTAGGACAAATCAAATGTATACTAAGGATTGATTAAACATGTACTTCAAAGTGTGTTCTTAGGGTGTCTATTGATAAGACTGAACCACATCCTATATCGTCAGTGTTCTGTACTACTTTGCAGAGTGTCAGCAAGGCTGTGGACTATATCTTTAAAAATAATTTAAAGTAAACACTGAAACAAAGTTGCAGTGCAGCTGTAAGTTGAAATTCAGCTACTTGGTGAAGTTTTAAACGTTTCTCGTCACCTAAAAGTAGTTTTCTGCCTGTGAATTTTAGTCTGTGGGCATTATCTTTGGAAGATAAGCGAGTAAACACAATGGTCGATATTCTTTCCCCGGCTTTTTATTGTAAAAAACTGAAGCACTTTGAAGCAGGGCATTGGTGGCACAGGCCTGTAAGCCCAGCATTCTGAGAGGATGAGGCAGGAGAATCTCCCATCTAAGTACCTGCCAGCCTGACCCTGCTTAGCTTCCACAATCAGAAGAGATCGGGCACTTTCAGGGTGGTGTGGCCATAGACAAGGCAGAAGAATCACAAGATCAAGGTCAGCACGGGCAGTTTTACAGTTTGATGAGGCCCTGTCTCAAAAATAATAAGGGGGCCGGGGAAGTAGGAAGGCTTTGGGTTTAATCCCCAGTCGTGTAAAGAAAAAAAAATTCAAGGAAGTAGAAATATTTTTGATAGGTTAATGAATTCAAATAAATTATAAAGGTAGGTTCAAGATTTCAAATTTAGAAATATTAAAGTTGCCAAGCACAGGTCACATTACAGATAAATGAATCTCAGTCCCTTCATGAGTCAGAGGCCTAAGTTGATTGTTGTTTTGGTGAAATTCCCTTGTGGTTTTAATGATTTTTATCACAGTAAAGAAAATTAGGGTTCGCTGTGCAGTTTATACTACAGCTT
This sequence comes from Cavia porcellus, assembly GCF_034190915.1. Classification (NCBI taxonomy): domain Eukaryota; kingdom Metazoa; phylum Chordata; class Mammalia; order Rodentia; family Caviidae; genus Cavia; species Cavia porcellus. The sequence continues at coordinate 17,719,530 of NW_026947505.1, forward strand.
TCCAGCTTCCTCCCCAGATGCTTTTTATGCTGTTTTTGTTCCATACTCTGATGTGTTTGGTTACTACCTCTCCAAAGAATGCTTATTTTTGTTTTTAATGCTCACCAATGCACAGGCATGATAACTGCAAGTATTCGTAGCTTCAGTGCAGTTAATAATGTCTTCTGCATCTTGTCTGGGTGCCGGTGGAGTGTGTTGTACTGTCTCAGTGATGTCTTGCACTGACCAGCAAGGTAGGAGGCAAACAGGAGAAACTACATAGCCTTTCTCAAGCACAAACGTTGCATTGCTGTGGATTTAGAAAAGAAATCAATGGAGAACTCAGTGTCTGTAATCAATAATGCATTTAAGTTCAAATATGTGCACAGAGATGTGAGGGAGAATTTTATTTCATGTTTGGTGTAAACATCATTCACACCAACTCCAAAGGACCTATGCATATGGCTCCCTGGGGTTCTTAGGGTACAGCTGGAAAGAATCCTGGCTTGAAAGTTGCTCCTCCCCTGGGGTGAGCTAGTGGTCTGGTGGTCATGGAGCCACCTTTCTCTTCTCTTGCAACAACCGCTGAACTTCTGTCTTGCTCGAGCTTTGAGGCATAATTGGTCAAGAAAACATGAATTGGTACTCATACACAAGTTTTATTTTTTAGCCTTTCATTTATTGGTATGTTGCTTTCTGTTTCCTCTTAATAAAACTACTCCCAGCTTTGACCGTAGTCATATTTTCTGTATGAGAAGCTTAAACCCTGTCTCACAGACAGGATGGCGATGCTGGGAAGCAAACGCTTCTTCATGCCAGGGATGATGATGATAGGGAGGCTGTGAGTGGCATTGCTGAATCACCAGAGGGCTGAAGATATGTGTCTAGGAAAAGAACCAAGGAGCCATGCAAGGTACTCTGTGTTGTGACAGAATTTGGGGAAGTCATTTAACCATTATGTGCCTGCTACTGAATATTCTGTGAGCATCAGGCTTCCAATTTCCAGGGATTTGCCAAATAGCACACAGAAATCTAAGAAATGGAACTTAAATGTTTTAAAGCAATGCCTTACTTTTCTGGAGACACATCTTTTAAGTCAGCATGCTTAGCAAAAATAAGAATACCTGGCAAAAACTAGCTGGCTGTAATCATAAACAAGTATGATTTTTATGAGCCACAAAAATAGTAGTGACCAAAGGTAGCTTTTCATTAGACTTGACCTTTGGTACAGGACTCTGACAATCTCTTAATTTACAATTTTAGATCTGGCCTTGGATTTATTTTATCTATGTTCAGTGATTAAAATTTCAGTGTTCCTCAGTATTCTCTTTCTTAGTGTACAAGTACTTCTTTTTTTCAGCTATACCAGTGGTTCTTAGATAATTTCCAAGGATAATTTTTACTTTGTAAGTTTCTATGTTTAAAGGAGTCTTATTTTAAGGGCCCTTGTTCTGGAGAGGTAAAGTGACTGCTCAGAGTCACTTGCGTCCAGCTGGAAGGGAAAAGGATCAGAGCCTTCAAGGGCCCGAGGAATGTTATTCTGTGAAGTGCCTGCTGTGTGCACTTTACTTCTGGACATTTTTAAGAGTCTTGTTAGAATAATTTGAGCTTGAGACCATGCAAAACGTAGTATTTATATGAGGCCTCATGGATGGCTTCAGTCTTTTCATCCCACTTTCACTAAGGATGGAAAAGGTGTGCTTTCCATGTAAGTGCTGACCATGGGGAGGATAAGGATGCAGAGGCTGAGATATGACCCATGGATTTGTGACACCTGAGGTGCATGCTAGGTGGACGCTTCTTGGAGTCAGAGGTTGCTTTTGGGTCATTTGGTAGTTTTCCAACACACTGATAAATATTCAGTGACTGAGTCCCAGGAGCCCTGCTAATGGATTACCCATGATGAAGGTTTAAGTGGTGGTAGTTGACCTGTTGCCTTCTCTGCAGTCCGTGGGATTGTTAACCTTTTGGATGGGCAGGAGTAGAAGTAGCAGTCTTCAGCATGGTTGCTGGTTAGAAGAGGCTGGCTGCTTCCTACAGGTTTATTACTTTCCCATTTATTGCAGGAACTCCGGCCAGCTGTGGAAGAGGTAAGCAAGGTGGGCCGGCCATGGGCTTCCTCTAGGCTTTCCCACTTTTTGTACCATTTGGCAGCCTTTTCTGGAATATATAGCCTAGAGAGAATCCAAGTCTGTTACTCGATCTGATCAAGTGCTGGCCGCAGTGAGGCCAACCAGGCCTTTGTGTGGCTCTGTTTTATCCTTTCAATGGTGTCTTAGTCACAATTTTCTCATCACTAGCACACAGTGCCTGATACAACTCAAAGGAGCAGGAGCTTATTTGGGGTCACATTTTGCAGAGAATTCAGTCCATAGACAGCTGGCTCTAAAGCAGGGCCCCATGCGAGAGGGGTGCAGAGGAAAAACAGCTCACAGCAGGATACACAGGAAGCAGAAAGGGAAAAAAGGAAGTGGGGAGGGAAGTCGACTATCCCAGGCCGCCACCCCGGTGATGACCCAGCTCTCCTGCCCAGACCTCATCTCCTAACCATATGTCAGCTGTGAGTCCCCATAATCCAGCCACCTACCGATTTAAATGATCCCTGGCCACTCGCTGATCAATCTCAGGATACAATCTCCTCGTTCCTATAGTTGTGGACCTAAGGCAGTAGATTCTGAGGCTACTGGCTAAACTTAGAGTGGGAGTTGGCCTGGAATCAGGTCGGTGTGGTGGGGACCCAAGGAGGGAAGCGATACCTGGGTCCCAAGGAACCAGCGGGGAGGAGAGCAGTGAACTCTGGCTCTTGTTTCTGCTGAGATACATGCTCTCCTCTGAGGGCTGGGAAAACCCAGGCTACTTCCTGCATTGTACAGTAGATCCCTTTATTCTAAGGAGGAAAGAAGCCAGGTGGCTGGGCTCTAGGAAATGCCCTTGACAGAAATGCAACACTTTCCAGATGAACCTGCTTACATGGGCTTCACGTATCACAGCACCAAACATTGGGAAGTTTATTAAAGCTACTCCCAGAGTCCTTTCCTCTTGCAAATGTTGGAAATGCATTCCAGGGTTGTGTTGCCTGATTAGTGGCAAACAACCAGACTCTTCCCCGGGGGTGCAAAAGTTGCATGAACTAAAGTTGTATTGCTCATGGTGTGAGTCCAGCCTGCCCAAAAATGGGGTGACCATCACCCCTTGTTTCTCTGTCTCTCAGCTGACAGACTGAGGTGGTGAGGAGCCCTGTGCAAATGTTTTGGAGCCTTGGAGGATGGTGAAGACTTGCAGAATGTGAGCTGCTGATAGCATTTTATGTTTCTGTTTTCTTTTGGCTGATTTATACTCTTACTAGAAATTCTGGTTAAACATTTTTAAATGAAAGGTATTGGTGACCCCTTATGAAAATTTTGTGAGTTATGAATTCAATCAGCTATACTTAATATGTCACGATGAGCTGAGATTAGGGTTAGGGATTCAGTTTGACTCAGGAAGTTCTTCTATTGAGGGGCTTCATTTAGTCATGTTACAGAAAAATGCTTCAGTGCAGTACAATTTTTTATAATGTCCTAAGCCACAGAATTTTGAAGTTTCAACATATACAGTATTAATGTTCTCTTATGCCTTGATTTACAAGGAAGAAAATAGGCCAGAGAGATGTAGCAGTGTTTCCCAGATGGAGCAGTTAGTGACAGAACCAGGCAGGCCACCAGACCCGGACTGCAAACCTTCCTGCCTGCCTCCTAGTTGTAGCCATTTACTTTACTAATGGTGAGAATTTCGCTTATGACTTTATTTTTGGATAAAAAAACACAATGGAAATTGTAGACAGGTTATGAAATACTTTTGTAAGGTGTATTTCCTTAATGATGGGGAGATTAAAAGCCTGAGGGAGAGTTGGGAAGAAGCTCAAAGCCCATCTGTGATAATCACTGGTTTCAAAGAGATTGTGTGTATTTGTGTGTATGTGTGTTACTCTGTGGGTCTGCAGGTTGCTTGACCCAGTGTCTTTTAAGCTTTTTGTCATTAAGTTGAGTAGATTTTTTGATCACGTGCCCACTTTCCTTTTCTACATCTGCTACAGTACATTGGTTGTATTGTGTCAAATTCCTTCAGATGCAAGTATCAGAGTTTTCAAGCTTGGTGGAGCCTGTTCTGTGGTGGAAAGTGTCTGCAGGCATAAGAGTGTGGTATTATGGGCTCTGGACTGTGGTCTTTTCTACAGATTCTTTTAAAGAGTTGACTGATGGCACGTTCATTTAAGAGAAGCAAATAGTAAAACCAACAGCATGAAAATCATGGGTTTAATCTTATCTGATCAGGCAAAATGTGTATCACCTAAGTGGTTGAATGCTAAGAATTTGGAAGGAGACAGATAATTGTGCATTTAGAGAATATGGAAGGCGGGTGTGGTGACAGACCGGTAAGGCCAGCACTTTTGAAGGCTGAGGCAAGGGGGTTCACAAGTTTAAGGGCAGTCTAGGAAACTTAGTGACTTAGTAAGATCTGGTCTCAAAAATAAAACGTTCCTTAAGAAAAGGGCTGGAGATGTAGTTTAGTGAAACGATGCTGGCTTTTGTACTGAGTACCAAACCAGCTAACCGACCAACCAAACAAGACATCCCAAAAAAGTAAAGCAGTGGTGACTAATAGTAGCTAAGACCTGCAAGATAAACCTTGAATTCTTATTGAATATTATGTTTTCTTTTCTTATATAGTCATGAAACAAAGAGGCAAATCCCTCTGAAATAAACTTGATTTAAATCCAAAATCCAAAAAGAAACCCTTCACTTGGGATGTGAATTTGGCTGTTTCATTTATGGATGGTGCACATACACTGGACTGGTTAAAAAAATTCTAGGAGACTGGGAATTGGATATTTGCTTTGAATTTTTGTGTATGAAAATTGTAACAAGGAAAGGCTTCTACTTTTAAATACTGAATGACAATAAGGAACATAGTGTTATCATTCTACAATTTATATAAAACATTTTTAAAATAAAAATTTTTTTCTGATATTTTATAAATAAATGGTTCACCTGTGGATTTGAAAGAAACAGGGCAAAAGGTGGGGGGACCTGAGTTGCCACCTCAAGTGTAGACAGCCACTTACATCACCAGAAACTTGGTTTGTAAAATAAAATAACATGAACAGGTGATTTGACGATGTCTTTCGCCTTGGCAAATCTGTCATTGTAAATAGTTTCAGATGTCAGAGATCAAGATGGACCAAGAGCCTGAAAGCATTATTGATGATATGAATGGGTACCAATTTTGAGAAAAGGTGTAAAACTTGATTTCTCAGAGAAGGGTGTTCCATGTAGACACAGGGCATGAACAAAGAGGTTATTGAAAGGGGCAGCCTCATAATTTACAAGCTCATTAGTACACCGGCAAAGTTGTTTACTGGAGGGGGATTGAGTTAGGTGTTGGATCAGCAAGTTGGGGACAGCCATTGAAGTGCATTTGCATGCAGTCAGAAAGCCATTGAAAGCAAATGCACTGCAGCTAACACGTGTGAAGTAACCCAGGTGTGTGGAGTTGGGAAACTGAACACACTCTCATGCTTACTTCCATGAGTGAGGATGAGAACGGGGGCTCTGGCAGAGGGGTGTTAACAGGTGAGGTGATGGGCAGTGTGAAGCAAGTGTTGAAATCGTTATCCTGGGTTCCGAGGGTGGGACGTGGGAAGGGAGGAACCCACAAGATAGGCTGGCTGGAAACGAGTTGTGGTTCGAGATGAGGAAAACCAAATTGGAGATCTTTGTGGTTTGAATTAATAAGACTTGGCCTGTGGCCATGGGAGTGGAACCACATGTAGGGGAGTCCAGTCAGCACGTACAGTTGGGGAAGAGCCTGCCAGGGTTGGCATCAGATCCATACAGGGTGTTTCTATTTGGAGGGTAATGATCGTGGAGAGCAGGCATGAAAACCCTGCAGTGGGAGCAGGGGTGGGGAAGGAGTTTGTGTGTGTGTGTGTGTGTGTGTGTGTGTTAGGGGTGCTGTGTTCACAAAGTGGAGTGAGGGAGAATCAGAGCTGAGCAGGATCAGTGCTGCTCTGTGGGGCAGGATCACCCTCTGAGGGTGCCTTGGCATCTGGGGGTTCTTTCAGACCATCTCCTGCTTGGGAGGGCAGGTTCTAGCTGTCCTCCCCGCCCCTCCCATCCTGCAGTTTCAGAACGACTCTGCCATACCCAGAATCATCTGGTGCCCTACATGACTTCAGAGTGACCAAGCTGGCATTCCTGAAGGATGTGGTATTCCATTGACTCTGAGCTCTGCTTGTGCTAACTCATTTTAGTCCACACACCAGCTCTCCATGTTCTTGTAGATTGTTTTTCTTATGAGGAACGTTTTCTAGCCTTATTTTTAAAAAATCTACATTTACAGGTTAGAAGCAGGTATAAAATATTGACTACATCATTTATATCTTTTGGTGTCCAAGTGATAAAGGAGAATGAAACTCCCAACCTTCTGTATGTCCAGTATGAGTTCATGTTCTCTAAAACTGAAGAATGAATTTTAGGAACAATGGAGGTTAAGAACAGAATATATTTATTAAGAGAAAGCTTCTGCCTGAGGGACAAGGGGGTCCCAAGTGGGTTACCAAAGACTGTCTTTGCTAGGGACTTTTATAGAGTAAAACCACAAGGAGAGATGGGTCCAAGGTGAAGAAAACCTGGGAACCCACAAGGTGGACATAAGGTGGGACAGAACTATGGTTAACCAGTAAGATTAATCACTTAGGTAAAACTGATTAAATTGTAGACAAATGGGGAAGCAAGTCAGGTAGGTAGTAAGTGGCATGCTTAATGAGTAGTGAGTCTTCCCTTAAGGACTTGGAATGGTGACTCCTGGCTTTCTCAGTGTGATAGAGACCTATTTAGAGTACCAGTGTATAGGATGCAGTTGCATTTGTTTGATCTTTTGTCTTGAGCCCAGCCCACAGCAGGAGATGTCTGTCTCCCCAACAGCCCAAGGTATTTGGGCTGGCTCCTTTGAGGACCTAGCCCTGTCTGCTTGCCTATAATATTTCTGTCTACCTCAGTTGCCTGTAACACAAGCATTCACCATAGCATGTGTTTTACATTGTCTTCCTTTATTTCCTCCCAACATGATAAAGGACATATGCATACGCATATACAGCTACGCATGGATAACTGACCTGAACTTCACTTCAGAATGAAGGTGAGGGAGGCACATTACATTAAGGGCAGTGGGGCTGCTCAGGTTGAGAGCTATTTTACTGGATGGTGTCCAAGGCTTCCAGACCAAGAATCACTAAAATAGTGCAGCTCCATGGATGCAATGCAGTACTATGAAGAGGTAGACTTTTGGTAGTGATGGAAAATGTTAGAAACTGGTGAGATCAGGTTGGGGAAGAATCAGGTGGGCTGAGGAGCAGGTGCTCAGGTCCAGCAGCCCAGAAAGGAGAGGTGCAGTAGGGCAGGCAGGCCCCTTGAGGTCCTCACGGGACGTGAAGTAAGTCAGACATATGAGCTTAAATATCACATGGTTCCTCTTACAGGAGAAACTCAAAGTGTAAAGAGCAAAATAAATAGATAATAGGACACGTGGAGATAGAAATGGAGAGAGGAGCAAGTGAGGGGTTGAGGTAAAAAGAAGTGGATGGGATATGTGCATGTACCAGTTCTTCATGATGAATGTCATCATTCCATACAGCAAACATGGTCTAATAAAAATAAAGTAAGTGTTACTAGCTCGCCCACTTTTAGCAGGTTCTACATGACTCTTACAATGAAATAGGTGCTGGAAGAGCATTCTTTCAAATAACTGAACTACCCATCATTGTAATCCTCTGTCCTGAAAGATGATTTTGCTTTGTAAATTATGAGATTATACTACTGTCCATCATCAGTGTGAACATTCTCTTTAGAAACGCGCAGGAAGAAAGTTACCCCCATATGTGATTGTCCCTTCTATTTGAACAGGCTCTTTGTTGCTACACATCAGTCTCGAGCTGCAACATTTCTTTCTTCCACTTGTAAGCTTGCCTCATGCCTTAAGGAATATTGCAAATGCTAAATAATACAAGTGACTATAGACAACATAAAAGAAGAATGTCAAAATAGGGAAACATCCATTAAGCCATAGGCTGGATTTCTTAGGCTTATTGCTTTTTTAGAAGTTTGGTTTTAGGTTAGAAAAAGTTTGAACTTGATATATAGCACATTAAACACGCACAGTGGTCACACCTAAAATTCCTAGGGACTATTTTAGAATCAAATTTAAGGGAAATTTCAATAAAAACTGTCCATAAAGTCAGTGTGGAAAGAGTTGCTTTCTGTAACCTTAAGTGGTAGAAAAATTAAAATATGAAAAGATAAATCGATATAAAGTCAATTGAAAAGGGGAAATAATGTCTACTTGCAGTGTATAATAAGAATTGGCAAAGCCAAAATTAGGTGTCATGGTGAATATATTTAGCTTCACTTTTATAATACTTGTCCACTCTAGAAAATTTAGGGACTGTTGAAAACTACAAATAAACAATAAATTTCTTTCCGAACCAATGCATAAAGGTAGTTTCATGAATATTGGGTGCATGTTACTTATTTTTGGATTGCTCTTTAAGAAGTTCTTGTGAGATGGAGTGCCTAGTGGTTGGAGTACTAAGTCCACAGAGGATTACAAGGAGTGGTTGTGTTCTTGCGAACCCCCTTGGCGTGTGGATTATTCCCTCCAGACTTGAGCCTGTTAGTGTCTTTTTTTTTTTGGTCTTTTTTTTGTTTTTATCGGTACCAGGGATCGAACTCACAACTGCCTGCTTGCAAGGCAGGCACTTATGCTGCTGAACTAAACCCCCAGCCCCACCTGTTAGTTTCTTTTTTGTACTGTGGTTCTTTATTGATTTGCTACCCTGTAGGGCAGATTTGCTTTTCCTTACCTGAAATGCTTCAGACAGCTTTTGGAGTTTGTGTTTTGGAATATCTGCCTAGATGTTACTTACAGGTTGGACATCCTGTAATCTAAAAATCTGAAATCCCAAACACTCCAAAATTCAAACTTTTTTGAGCCCTTTGCCGATTTCAGGTTTTTAGATTGGGGGTGCTCAACCTATATTTGGATTGTTACATAAACTCTTTACAGTACTCCTAACAGGCAAAGTAGGCCCTGTTATTTCATTTTACAGAGGAGATGGTTCACAAAGTTTGGAGGATTGGCGCATAGCTTCATCTGCAGTAAACCGTGAGCTTGTTGGAGTCTAAGACAAGGCCATGCTGTCCCTGGAGGGATCTCATCACTGGGTGACCAGAAATGTGGTGCCCAGGGCAGCGGAAGTTCAGAGGCTGAATGGAGGCCAACAGTGCTCGTGGTGTGGGTGGTGGGTGGAGTGATGGCTGGGCGGGGGACGTGGGGACAGGGCTGTGTGATGGGGTTACACAGCATCTTGGGTCAGAGCCAGGTGCCTCAGAGAGAAACAAGAAGCAGCCTGGAAGGGAGGAAGTGGACTGGAAGCCCAGGCCACACCTGCGCCCCTCCTCTTTAGGTTTATTGCAAGATTGAAAGACGATACTGAGAAGATAAGATGTGCTGAGCCTATGCCATGTTCTTATTTTAGTGACAGTGAATGTTGGGATAAACTGATGGTTTGGGGACTCATAGTTGAAGATTCTGCCTTGACACCTAGCATTGTTCCACCGTGAAGTGAGCATTGTTCTATAAAAGTGAGCATTCTCAATGAAAAGGATGGCTGGAGACACCGGTTTGCATTGTCCTGGCTTGGGAAACAGAATTTCTTCTCCTGCTACAAGGACTATTTCAACAAGAAAAGGGAAGACAAAAAAACCAGATAAGCTTGCTGCATGACAATTCCAAGAGCTGGCAGGCCGCTTGGGGAATTGAAATATCTGTGGTTTCTCTGAGTTAGCCTTGCACTTCCAAGGATGTCAACAGTCAGAGGAGGCGGCGAGGTGGGATTGTTGGCAACCTCCTGCTAGCTCCATTGGTAGGGTTTGTAGGTGTGCGTGCCTTTCTTCCCTTCCCTGAAAAGAGTATCAGTGATACTTCCTCCCCTGCTTTTCCATCCTCCCCTGTTTCATGGCACTCTCCTTGTTTTTCAGCTCTTCTCCATGCACATTTCTGAACGCCCAGTAACCTTCTTCCTCTTGGCCAGGAGCCCAGGCAGACGTTCTCAGCCTCCTCACCTTGGCCAGGCGCCTGCAGGACATGCTGCGGTTCTTGACGGTTTCTCTTTGCTCTGCCTGTATCTGTTGCCTTCCGCCTGGCAGATCGTGACCCAAGAGGAATAGGCAAGGCCCTGCCAGACACTCCGGGCCTCAATAACTGCTTCCTCAATGAGTTCATTACTCATGGGGAAGAAAACTCGTTCAGGAGAGGACTTCCTCTTTGGGCCTCATGCACACATATTTCTTTTTAGGTAGACTTGGCTGATGCTCGACTCCATATTGTAGGATTTAAATTATTTTAATCTCTTAACTACTCTGCAGAAAGCATTTTGTTAAAGGTACAGGGAGCCTCTGGTTTGGGGGCCAAATAGGGATTGTAGTTCAATTCTGCCTGTCCTGAAAAGTATGGAGATATCCTTATTCTGAAAATGTCACTGTGCTTTTTGAGAACATCAACAGAACTTACAACAGGAGGCTGTTATTTTAACGATTTTGATGGAGATTCCCTCTCTTCCCCCTTTCTACCTCTCCCCAGCCCCTCCTTAGCACGGTGTGGGATTCTGTTTCCAGGGTGGCAAAAAAAGTGTATTTTTTTTTAGTTGGGAAAAAAAGAATAAAAATGAGTTTTAAAATAACTATAATTTACCAGCTTTTCAATATTGTGAGGTTTATTGTCCCAGATTAATTTTCACATTCTATGAGAGTATGAACTCATTTTTCTGACCAGTGGAATATTTGTGTGTGAATTGGATGGCTCAATGTAAAAACTACATTTTGTGCCTAATTTGAGGGAGGCGCTGGTGTTGAGGATTTGCAGAGTAGGAAATAGGCTTCTAATAGCTACAGGAGAGCAGAATGAGGTTTCCTGTCAAGAAGGACTTATGATCTCATTTGTGGGATGAGGCAGACACATCTGAAATGATTAGCAAACCAGGCAATGTTATTTATAGCTGGGCATTTGTTTTTAATATCTGCCCTGAGTTTTCCAAAGGCTTTGTGTGTCTCTGTGTATGTGCGTCTACTCAGAGTGCTAATCAGTTAAGAGGAGGAGCCTGGGAAGGAGTTAGCTGGGGAAAGAGGAAGCTGACCCTGCAGTCACGTTGGAGGCTTCTTGGACAGGCCACAGAGGGCCAAGGGTGGCCTTAGTAAGGGAAGGGGTGGGGAAGCTGGGAGGTTCTCCAAAGTGGGCTGAGGAGCCTATCCCCTGTCCAAGTGCTCCGATGCTTGTCATGCTTTTTGCTGTCTCCATCTGGGTACCTTTCCCAGAAATTCCCTATGTCCTGGCCCTGCTGGAAGCTGAGCTCCCGGTCACCGAAAGAGGGCGCAGCATCCAGCACAGCAGGCCTCAGAGGTGCACACAAGTGACCCTGCTGGTGTCTCCAGGAAAGCAGCATTGGGGGAGTAACTCCTGGCCTGGACACTGGGGGAGGCACCCAGGAGGCTTTTAACGGATCCCCTTTCTGCTTGGCCAATATTAAGTTCTATAATTTGTTATTAAAAACTTGACAAACATAGATACCTGGCATTCGTCCCTGTCTTCGGCATCAAGGGTCTGCAGGTGCTCAGAGCACAGTCTCGGGCCTCCTGGCAGCTCCAGAAGGGGCAGCTCTGGGGGTTCCGGCTTCCCAGGCAGAACAGCTGGGATTCAGGAAGCGGGCAACACGGGCAAGGTCCGGGGAAAGCAAACTGAGTGGGTCGTAAATGTCACCTCGTGCAGCAGTGCGGAGCTCTTGATTAGAAAAGGCTTTTTCTGGAAAGTTAGTGCGGTTTGGCTCTTATCGAATGTTGGATTTGACAGGTATGCATTGTCGTTGGTTAGAATGTGGACATCGAGGTGGTTTTGGTCAGTTTTGCTTTGGGGTGTTGGGCCCCAAATGCTTAGAAGCAGGGAAGCAGGGGTGGAGAGCGGGGAGGAAAGAGGCTTATGTCCCCCTAAAAGTGCCCGTGGCTCTGCAGGGGGTTCTACCTGCCACATCATCAAGATCTCAATCGCGTGGACAGTTCTGTTCCCAAACATCCGCATTGCTAACCCTGCTGCCCCATCCCCTGCACCTGCTCTCGTCTACCCCCGGGCACCTCACCATGGTCTTCTCTTTGTGTGTCTGGGAGCTCGGTCCCCTCATCCTTTTATCCCACCTGATTTATTTTCCTGGAATTTCTCACCACCCAATATGCTAGGAGTCTTTTTTATTTATTTTCAAAGCAAAACAAAAGATAGAAATGATACAGAATTTTTTAAAAATAAGAAATTAACACTAATGTATTGCATATTATCTTAGAAGTGGTTGTTCAGGTTATAAGGTTTAGGCATGAACAAACGATCAAACAATGAGAGCACAAACTGTTCTTGAACTAACAGATTAGTCGTATAATTATATCTGTCTTGTGTACACACACACACACACACACACACACACACACATTTATCTGTATACTTTTTTCTCCTTTCCCCATCCCAGTTCTTTATTTTTGAGCACTTTTTTTTCCTTTTCATTTTCACAATATCTATTGTACATTTGGATCTTACTCCTCTTTCAATTTTGTTTTGTCTTGTTTTTACACTGGGGAGACAATACAATATTTATAAATGTGAGTTCGACTTACTTCACTTTTGAGTATGGTCTGAATCACATCCATTTACCTAGAAAAGCCTCACATTTACCCTTCTTTATAGTTGAGCAATACTCCATTGTATAAAAATACCCCATCTTTTTTATCATTCCACAGTTGATGGGCATTTGAGTTCTAAGATTTAGCTGTTACAAATTCTAGCAGTCTTTTTGTTTACTTATTTACTTTGTGTCCTTGACCCTCTCAACTTCATGAAAGCAGGGACTTTGTCTCATTTGCTGTGGATTCCCGGGACTTACAGTACACTTTATGCATAATGACTGCTTGATAAGTTGTTCTGAAGAAGTGAGTCAATGTGGAGTTCTAGATAACTTACCGAAGGTCTTGTGGAGAAGGATGAAACTGGGTTTTAAATTTAGTCTTCATAACTCTTACAATACCCCAGTTCCTGTTGCCCGCTACCCCCAGGCCCCACTGCCTTGGAAAACTTTTGTATTTTTATACAAGTGGAATAAGAAAAATGTGTTCAGATATTTCAGTTGGAAAACAGATTTTCATGTTTCACAGACGAGGACCCAACTGCAGTTCACTCCTGCTGTGTCTGCTTCCTTCTTGTTAGAGCAAGACTTGTTTGGTGTAGAATTCACTTGTCCTTAATTGGGGATGGGTTTGACATAGGAGGCCATGTTATTTTAATGCCATAATATGAATGGAGTGGAACAGAGCTAGTAACACAGATATAGCAGGACTAGAGGCAGGATGGGGGTGGTAGATGCCCTGTGCTGTAGGTACCCTTTTCAGAGGGGCCAGGCCCCCACTACCCGTGTCTGCTCACAGAAATATGTTACAAGAGACAGAGGTGGTAAAGCAGGCTAAGAATGCTTACAGTGTGTTGCCAAACAAACACGATGATGCTTCTGCCTGCCAGGTCTCCCTCGCGGATCCCTAGTTTGCAACTGTCGAAGTCTTAGATGTATTAACAACCTGTTCTGTTTCAAAGATGTAGTCTCAGTAGGAACATGTTAGGAAGTAAGTGTGGTGATATCACCATGGCTGTTCGTTCTTTGGACTGGCCGTAGGGATCATTGGTGGGCTGAGCTGTCAAAGTTCATACGGGGAAAATAATGATCTATACAAGAGTATTAATGGCTTGCCTTTATGATCTGTGTGATAAGGTGAGGGTAGTACGCTTGTGTGAATAACATCTGTCCTAATGGGCTTACTTGGTTATTCCCTGTTTTGTGTGAGTCAGGAGACCCCCGTAAAGCTTTGACATAGGTATTAAACATGAGGGTGTTAACTGAGAATATTACTCAGTTTTTTTAATTCTATTATACTACCATTTCAGTACTTAAGGACCAGACTTTGAGGCTGGAGAGGATTTTGTGCAAGAATATGGAACCTAGTCCTTTGTCTTCCTGTCTTTGGAACCTTGTCACAGTGCGTCTCTTGGGTTTACCCCGTCTGGTTTTCTTGTGTTCACCCCTTTCTGTTTTTGAGCGCATGGATAATCAAAGGACACTTGCTGCCTTTCTTTAGTGAGTCACCTGTGAGGAATGATCCAGAGTTAATGTGTCATTTTGGCTCTGACATCCACCATACATCCAGTTACCCATCCTAAAGACAGAATTGCAAATCTCTTTAAGGGAAAATAAGAGCGTAGATTTTGGCCCTGTGGCCTTGGTTGTACCCTGCCCATTGCATCCCTGTTGATTTATGGCTCTAAGCCTCAGTTTCCTTATCTGTAAGTGGAGGTAATAATCATAACTCCTTCCCCATCTTATGGTGATCATTATTCTTGGCAAACTATCAAATATCCCTGTTGTATAGTGGAGCAAGTCAGTGGTGTAAATAATAAAATCCACACTTAAATGAACTTTTGTATTGGGAGAGCGTTTGAGAATTGCCTTTTTCCTCAGGTTTTAGGCCTTTCAATGTCTTTTTTCTGACCTGAAAGGTGTTGGACACAGAAGCTGGCAGGGTGAATCAAGGCTGTCCTCATGCCCAGGCTGAGGCAGCGTAATATGTCTCTGTATTCGACCAGCACCAATTGCTTAAGGTGCAGAGACCTTTGCCTCTTGTAGATGTCAGCTACACAGCTCAGCTTGCCCGTGTGGCTAGACAGAGTCACGTGGCTATATATCCCATGCAAGGGTGCAGAAAGGTGATTCTGCATGCACAGCGGGATTCAGAGGCCACAATGGTAGTGTTGCTGTGGAGGGAGGTGTTTATGGCGTGAGATACTGCAGTGGTTTTCAGGGGCTAATGTGAGGGCCTCTGCATGGGAGGAGCAAAAAAGCACCTCTCCAGATCCAGATTGGTACATAATTTAAGGAAAGAGGATGACAATAGATTAACTGCACCCACTTCAGGAGGAGAGCAAGAGTGTACACTGCTCCAGAGAGGTGAGAAGCAGGCATTGTGCCCTGGTGTGCCCTTCCCAGTGGGCTGCTGTCAGCAGCCTCTCCTTGCCTGCTCGCTTTGATCTCCTGCCATATCTGTATTCATGTGTACCAGCTTCCACATAAAAGAGCACAGCTTGCTATTCCTGACTTCGCTTCTGTGACCTGCAGTAAAACCATTTAAAAATGCATTTGAAGGCTTTCACATGGCATAGTAATTATGCACAGTGGTTTTTAATCATTTGGGCATCTAATGAGAAGAGGGTCTTACGTTTCAGGGAAGGGCAGCTTATGTGGATCTTGGGAAGGCCTCTGGCTTGCAAAGGCATTGGTATTCAGGTGTTTGTGTGTGTGTGTGTGTGTGTTGGCAACAGCAGGCAGCCATGACAGCATCACCTGGGAAACAGGACACACACGACTGCCTTATGGACTTGAAACCAGCTCTAAGCAGCTGTGGGATTCTAACACAACCTCAGGAAAGGTGTTCGCTCAGGTAGGCTGGTGGGCTAAGATGGCCAGGTGGGCTGAGGGTGGAGAACAGCTTGGCAGTCGTTGGTGTTCTCCTGTCATTGTCTTAGGAGAATCTGATGGAGTAAGTAAGTCTCACGTGGCTGCCAACTTGGGCCATCACAGTCATAGCCAGGAACCTTCTTAGAAGAGAAACTTCTGTTCTCTAGGCCCCCATTATTAGCTGAGGATGCTGTGGTGTGCTGCGGTGGCCATGTGGCCCCTGGGAAACCAGCCCAGCATCCAGCCCTCCTGGGTCCTACTTCTGCTTCTGTTCCTCTTTCCCAATAAGCATGGCCTTTATTTTAGATTTCTCACTTTAAAAAGTAGCACATAATTACTAACAAAAGCCTGGAAAACAAAAAATAGAAAAAATAAACAAAATCACCCATGATACCACCAAAGCAGCCACTATGAATATTTTTATATTCAGCTTTTTTACAAATTAGTAGGCTGTTGTACATTATTTTGTATCTCACTTCTTAATGTTCCATTTGCTTCTGCTTCCACATCAACTTTGAAACATCACATTTGTTTTTGTTGTTTAGCAACCCTGAATATTAAGAACTATTAGCACGAGTTCTCTGTAGTCATAAGAAGAAGTTCTTTATAGCTTTAATGTGGATTTGCCATAGTGGCTCTTTTAGTTTTGCAGGTTTCATTTCCTCCTCCTCCTCCTCCTCCTCCTCCTCCTCCTCCTCCTCTTTCTCCTCTTCATCCTCTTCTTCCTTTCCTCCTCCTCCTCTTCTTCCTCCTCCTCCTCTTTCTCCTCCTCATCCTCTTCTTCCTCCTCCTCCTCCTCTTCCTCCTCCTTCTCTTCATTTTCTTCTCAGTTCAGTTTTTGTATAATGCACTTAACAAGCCATCGTTTACCCATGTGATTCTTTATTTCACTTCCATCCACGCAGCATCCTCCACACCACACACAGCCTCCTTTATCCTGTGTGCATTTGTTTTCCATGGATGAGCTGTTTTTCACTCCTATGGTTTTAACTCTCATGTGGATGTTAATGATTTCAAAATTACCTTCCAGCCAGTAACTCCTTCACGAGCTCCTGGATCTCAGTTTTCCAATGCCTGGAGCAGTCCTTCTGTAACTTGCATGTGACCGGAGTCACGTGGGGCTCTTGTATAAGGCACATTGAGATTCAACAAGTCTCAGATCCTGCCCTTTTGATAACTTTGATGCCTGGTGCTAGTCGTGTAGGGCCCAGCTTGCTCCCCAGACAGTAAGCCGATCAAAAGAAACAGACACATTTACATACACAGGAGCCTCTCAGGAACGTGGTGAGGGAAGAGACACAGAAGCTCGGCTATCTTCTTCTTCACAGGGGAGAGCAAGTGAGGGCTGCGGGGCTTTTACCAGGGAGAATAAATGATTTTTAGGGAAGACAGGTGGGCTCAAAGAGCAAATAGGCGGGACCATGTTCCTATGGGCCCCAGCTCTAGTCTTCACTGTGGGTTCATTTCTGGAGGATCCAGGCTTTAGATAGAGACAAGAACTTCAGCAGGTGCTTCTTTCTAGGCTTCTTCCTGTGCTTCAGGAGGAAAAGAGAGACAAGATATTCAGAGAGATGCTGGTGCTTCCAAGCATTTAGCCCTGGTCTAGGCCTTCTTAGCAGTTTCCCTTGGAGTATTCTGTGTCAGAATCACAGGTCTTTGTTACCTTTGAAATACTGGGTCTCCTCCATCTGTGATGTATTTGCATTTTGTTGTTTAGCCTAGCATGGAGAAAAGTTGGTTTTAAGTAATTACTTGTTGACTTAGTGAAAACACAAATATCTGTAGACAAGGAACATTCACTCTCACATGGTGGTAGCTGGGGGAAATTGTGATGGATACATACTGTGTCACAGGAGGACCTGGCTCATAACATTTTGTCACACACTGTCAGTGCAGTAGCCAGGAGCCACCTGGGGCTATTGCACACTTGCAAAGTGTTGTCCCAAACTGAGTTGGTGTGGAAACGTGAATTTTTCATAAAGCTTTAAGAGAATGCAATACAATATATTTGGAATAGGCTGAGTTAGTGTAATGTTAGCACCCATGTTTACCTGTGTCATTTTACTTCCTTAATTTGGCAACTAGAAAATTCTAAAATAGTTGCCTGTGGCCCCTTGCTTCTATTGGCTAGCACCACACCGTTGTTAAATAAACATTCACTCATCCCTCTCAAAACAACCCTGGAAGGTTTCCCACCCCCTCTCCAACTTTTGTACTTTTGTGACAGTGTCGTGTTTACTCTAAATAGAGTTCTATTTTTGTTCATAGGAGCTGATTTAAAAATAAATCTGCTTCTGTGAAGATGCCATCAGTGAACTCACTTCTTCAAGTTGTGTTTTTGAGATGATTTTTTTCAAATGTCATTATGTCAGCTGCTGGCGTCACCAGTGAACATGTGTCAAAACATTTCTTTTATTGTGATCTAGGGAGCGATAAAAAAAGTGAGAAATTCTACTATGAGATTTGCAGTCTTCTTCCTTAACCTTGCTCCGCTTCATGATCTTTTCAGGGATTAAAGATAAGGATTTTCTTACTTGAGAATTTTTTGCGTTTGAGACTTCAGGTTTCTGAGACAACAAAACTCCTGCAGTCATGGACTCCTGTTCCAGTGCATCCTCCAAGACATCTTTAACAAATCCAAACCAAGCAGCTATGGTGGAGGGGTAGGTGGGGACCCAGAGAGCCCCTTTCCTGCCAGCTTAGCTTTGCTTTCCTTGAAAGATGCAAACTGGCAGCCAAAAGAAAGCTCCATGTGTGAGAAGTGTTAACAGATTAGTTATGTAATTCTTAGACTAGGTGGTGACTTGAGGTAATATCCTTCCTTTGGTAGGACGAATGTATCTATCACGCCCAGACAATGAATGGTGGAGCTGGAGATAGGCCAAGCTCCTTTGGCTCCCAGTAGAATCTTCTTTCCCCAATTATCCTGTGATAATAGCATAAGGAATCATCTGTCTTGGGACATAAGTATGGGCTAAGAAAGATGAAGGCAGTCAGGTGTGAGTGAGGACCTAGTGGCGATAAGAGGTGTGTGTTTATATCATGATGTGTGGAGCGTGAGGATAGGGCGCATGCTCAGGAGGCAGCTAACAAATGCTCCTCCTCTCTTGCATCCTCCATCGCTTATTGCATGCACTGATTAGGGTTTAAAGTGGCACAATGAATTATGCAGAGAGTGTTTCGAGGGTGGGGGTGCTGCCTTGTAGCCTAATGCAGCGCAGATGGAAAGATCCTCTTTTAATCATTGTTCTCACAGTACTTGGAAGCTTTTTGAGGAATAAGCACTCAGAAGTGGAAGTGAATGGCCTTCAGCAGTAAATGAATTCCGTCTGCAGAGAGGAACTGAAATGTATTTGTGATGCAGATGGTTGTCCTGTGTTTGAATGCACATCTTTGTCATTGGAGATTCATACTTACAAGCAAAATGTCTCTTGAAGTACTTGGGTTTTAGATGGCTCCACTGGAGAAATTAATTCTGCCAGCCTGGCCCAATATGTATTTTCTTTTTTTCAAAAGTGACATTGTGTTTAAATGCCACTCACTGCATTCAAAATATGCAAATTCATCACTCTCTCTTGCTTTAGTTGGTTCTCTCTCGCTCTGATCCTGTACTGAAGAGATGGAATTATTTAGCATCCTTTTACTTTTATTAGCATAATATTAATGCAAATGTTCAGCAGAGGCTTTTTGAAAAACAGAACCATGGAAAGCAATTCATAACAGTGCTCATTTCTTTGGTGAGGAAGGAAAAAACATTTATGATTAGATTTCTAACTTTGTTATATGGACCAAGGACCTTTTGCTTGTGCCCAGACAGGTATGTTTCTAAAATAAATGTCAGTTTAGATCTTTCCCCCTTCCAGAGCAACATCCAATTTGAAAAAGACACAAAGGAACCATTCCATAACAAAGATGAGATGTTATCTGTAAGTAGATTTCAACATGCATCTGTGCTATTGGCTATGTTTCTGAGGTCCTACTTTTTAAATTATAAGAGAAAAATATACTGGAGTAACTAATGTTCATTGAACAACTCAAGATGTAGAAAAGGGTTGAGTTAAAATCATCCCAGCAGAGGGGTTAATATACAGAGGACACTGATAAAATCTTTATTTGGTCAGAGGAAGTGGGCTTAAGTGGGAGGGAAGTGAAGTCAAACCAAACACCAGAAAGACAATGTTGGCTCTGGAGAAAAGTTTATAAAATTAGAACAAAGTATAGCAAGACATTGGAATTTCCCTGCTTCCCTCCTCCTACTGTACTACAATTATGTTTCACACTTTCTGGCACCTCGTCCTTGCCTGTGTTTGACAGGAAGTGAGCACTGACATGCTGGTGTCTCATCCAGTGTGGAGCCAGCAGTGGAAGCCAGCATGCCCTATGCTCCATTGCTCCTGCTTACCGTAGCACCTCCATCGGGTGCAGATGCTGAGCTCAGAATGGAAACCCGGCGTGACCTTGGTATTCCACACATGTGATACCTGGCAAAGAATGAGTCGCCAATATTGGTTGCAGGAATGGCTGGGTCATGACAAAGTGGTCTGTACATTGTGAGCTAGCAGGCGCCCAAGTCGAAAATGTCATCCCATCAAAATGTTAAAAGTGTTAATATCATTCCGATTCTGTCTTTGTTTTATATGTCCTCTTTGTTACTTAAAATGGAAGTTGTGAGGGCTGGGGTATGGCTCTGTGGTGAGGGTGCGTGCTTCCCACGTACAAGGTTCCCTGTTCTTAAACACCCAAAGCAAAAATGTATAGATGCATGTCTTTTTAAATCATAGTTAGAATGATTTTATAAGTAACATTTAAGTCCAGAATCCTGACTATCCATAAAGAAGACCAATAAATGGAGAAATAAATGTAGGTATTGTTCACTGAAATTTCTATTTGTAATAAAGAATTGGATTAAGAAATGTATGTTGTACCACACTGGTTGACATATGAATGATTATGTGCCCAGAATTTGGCCCCAAACAACTGAGTTAAAGAAAAAAAAAATAAGAAAACAAGGAAAAGTTTGAAGTCTTGGGTCTTTACCCTAGAGTATCGAACTTAAATGTTTGCATTGATGTAGCCTGGTGAGACAGAGAAGTAAGCGTTATTTTTGATGCGATCAGCAGAGCTAGGTTCCATGCCTGTGGTACCCACTGCACAAATACTGGAGGATGCTACAAATTCTTCACCTTTTCATCTCCTTTTAGTGCTTATTCCAGCTGTTTTGGTCCCTGGAGATTCCAGTCTTCGTTCAATGATACTGACTGATTTCTTCTGATAGGAATCTTTGTCAGGGAGCAGGGAACATTGGTACCAGATTTGTTTTATTTTGTTTTGTTTGGTACTGAGGATTGAACTCATTACCTTGTGCTTGCCAGGCAGGCACTTGTACTGCTGAGCTAAATCCCCTGTCTAAGACTTGCCTGGGATGTGTCCTAGGCGCTCTGACCAATGTAGAATTTGGGACTCAGGAAGACTGATCTAGCATATGGCATTTTGTGGGGGGAGATTGGAGAGCAGTCAACCTCTATTTTTTCTTTCTACAGGCTGATCAGGGTGAAAAGCAGAGAACAAGAGGGATAGAAACTTAAACTGAGCTTTTTGCAGAAAGCTAGCAGTCTTGGCTGAGGCCCAAGAGTGAACGCTTAAGGGCACGAACTGCTTTTGGATTTCTTAAGCTGCTTCATGTCCCCACATAACATGGCATTTTGGAACCAGGTGTCATATTGCTTCTGCTTAGGTGGAGATTTTAGTTTTTGCTTTTTTGAGATAGGTTCTCACTATGAAGTGCAGGCTGGCCTCAAACTCTTGATCCTTTGATCACAACACCCACCTTTACCTTTAAAATTAATATTAGAATAGTACTAGAGGAAAAAATATAGAAGAAATAAGATATACCATGTACAGACACAAATTCCCTGTAATGAATGTGGTCATTACATATACTTAAATTGTGCCAGTAAACTTAAGAAGAGAGAATAGTACTGGGGATAAAGTGGATAGCAGGTTGACACATTTTGGCAGTTGATAACTACCTTGGGAGCCACGTGACTAAGGCAAGACAAGAACCAAACACCCAGAGTTGTGAGGAAGCCAGCTTAGTCTCAGCAAAGAGCTGCTTTAATAATGGGCTCGGGTAGAGTGCCAGCAGATGCAAGATGTGTGGGACCAACAGTCAGGCTAGGAGAGGCTTCCAGGATGGCTCTCAGTGCGTGTACCTATGCGATTCAGACAAGACTGCAGGAGCCCGGAGGGGTGGTGCGTGGGAACAATGAAAACTTTAGACTTTTGGGAGGAAGACAGGCCTCCCTGTCTGACGAGGGCTGCTTTATCACTGAGGGCACCTTCTCGCTGTGTCCTCAGAGGCAGAAGATGCAAGCCAGTGCTGGTGCCTCCTTTATGAGGGCGCTAATCCCTCGCCCCATGACCCAGCGCTGAATATTGTCCCCTTGTTGGGATCTTAACATGCGCTTTAGAGCACGAAAATACTGAAACCATAGCATGAAGGTAATGGAGGCAACCTGGAGTTACTGGTGTAATTGCAGGGGATGATAGAGTAGGGATGAGAGAGCAACAGAGGCTGCAGCAGCCCGAGAGGAAGTGAAAGTCTCACTGGGGAAGGAATGGCGAAGCACAGCAAAGCCTGAAGAGAGTTAGGCTGGCGCTTACACAGAGGTCTTGCAGGCTAGTCAGGCTTCTGGTTCTGTGAAGAGCTGGAGAACTGCACGCTGCACCTGCTGATAATATTTATCATCTACCTCGTATACAAGGTTTGAAGATCTTGGTTGAATAGACATCTCTGATACAGTGTTTCACATAAGGTAAGGCATTCAGTACTCAGTTGTTTTAGAGATCAGGGTGCCAGCATACAACATTAGAATGCGTGTTTATAAAAACTGTAGGTGAGAACTTATTTGTGACTTCCTATTAGTTTCAGTCTGAAGTTGGTACTTCCCTTTTTATATTCTGCTGTCTTACAAAGCCTGCTTTTTTTGGGATGGGGTTGTTGAGACATGGTCTCCCTATGCGGTTCAGGCTGGCTTTGAACTTGCTGTGTAGCCCAAGCTGGCCTTAAATTTGCGATGATCTTCCTGCTTCAGCCTCCCGAGTGTAAGAATTACAGGCATTAATTGCTCCCTGTTGGGCAGCCTCCTTTTTACACTAAACCTCTAAAAGTAGAGTCACAGAGACAGAACAGTTATCTTACTAATGTTAGGATTTCTCCAATTTCGATTTCTTTGCTGGCTACTTTTTATGTTCCTATCTTATTTCTTTGATGTTTTGTACAATGAAATTTTCAAAAATTTTTGAAATGAAAGGAATGTTATTTTAGAAGCAGCAACAATAACTCAATAAATAATGGAATGGTTACTAGCTGGTGCTATGGAACAGGTTTGCTTTGTGATAGAATTGACACCCTCACAGGCAGGAGATGTAAAATTCTACGGCCTTAATTCATGACCTTTTTCATGCTAAATACGGAGACATCTCTTTTTCTCCCTCTGGCCTTGCTAATAATGCATGAATAGGCTTTTCCCTTTATTCCTCTACTCTTCCTGCAAGGACTAGGTGTGTTGGGGGTGGAGTTCAGGATGTCTCCTGCAGTGAATGGCCCCAGCCTGTGTTATATTAGGAGAAAGACCCGACACTCAGACACATGAGGCCCTACTCACAAGCTAAAGGCAAGTTACCAACCTCTGGTCCACCCCCAGGGAAAGCATAAAAGCTAGTCCTGCTCTTTGGGAAAAGGCTGGTGTGATCATCAGAGCTGTGCTCCTTTCCTACTTTCTAACTAATGAATGTGTCTTCTGATGGCCCTTGAGGGCACACCTTGAAATCCTTTTTCTGTAACAAGTCAACAAACCTGTGATGTAGGTGCTGGGGAGGTTGTGGTCCCGTCTTCTCTTTAGAGGACTTCCTTGGAGGGATCTTATGGAAACATGATAATTTTGTGATTTCCTTCCAAACTGAGCAAAAGCTCTCTTGGCTGATTTTTAACAGCTTAAACCCAGGGCTACCAAGATGAACCACAACAAAACAAAACAACCAACCATTTTGGGTCTCAAATAGTAGGAAAAAAAAACCCAACCAACCATGGATTCTTGATCCCAAGATCACAGGGTTTGGTAGTAGGGACTTAAGCTTGAGCAGATCCTCACAGTGTAAGATGCACTAAGGGCTTTAGGAAGTCCATCAGCGTGAGGTATTCTAACCCTCACAGAGAATGGCACCAAGATATGAAGCTGGGTGATGATAGCTGGAGAACAGATCACACTGAAAGGCTTTTCTAAGCTCAGATGCAAAGTAGCCACTGGTACCTGATTTTAGGGGGCTGTCTAGCTGGCCAGAGCAAGCTGGAGTCCTGGAGAAAGGACAGCAGACCCTGGCTGTAAGGTGGATGCTGAGTGAAATACATGTGCGGACACCACTCAACATGCTTTAGACCAGCGACTTGGGATCTGGAGACTTTATGTCAAAGTCCCTGCACAGATGCTTTCCTTGTCATGCTGGAAGATGGTTTTAACCTCAAGGGCCCATGTTCCTGGGTCTGTCCTTGTCAAGTCATACCCCTCCTAGAGCTGGAGGAAAAAGCAGCTTCCTGAGAAAGGATGAGGAGGGAGCCCAGGAGCAAAGCGAGCCCACTTCAGAACCCATCCTCTAAAAGAACAAAGACCTGTGTCTCTCAGCCCGTGACAGCCCCGACCTGAGGACCACAGGTCTGTGTGTGAGAGGGGTGAATGTTTGCTGCTTCCTGTCTGCCAGACCTCACGGTGGTAACTGTGCTTACCTCGCTGTTCCTTCAGGGGGGCGGAAGAAGCATGAAAACATCGTTGCAAAACAGAAGCCACACTTGGGAATTGGGTTTGCCTTAATCATCCGCAAAAGTGACAAAGTCAGGTTTTAAAGGTGCACTTTCAACCTTGTTGCGAGTGGGCTTTTCTTGTCAGTGTTACGGATGTGATATTGTATAAACCCAGGAAAGCCCAATGACCACAGTTTTGCTCTCTGTCAAAGCTGGGTGGACACTGAGAAAAGATGTTAAGTGATCTTTTTTTTAAAGAAAAATCTGAAAGAAAAAGTTAATTTAATTTTTTCCTTCAGAATGTAAAAGAGTTTACATACAACATAAAGAGGTTAGTTTGCATGAAATATGGTGCTAAGCTTAAGCCCTTAAACTATAGCCAGTGGGTTGGGCACCAGAGACTGGGAACCTTTTCCCTGAGTCCTGATGGCCCCTTCGGTTTGGGGCGTGATGATGTCACATTGCTTTCTAATCAACTTCTCTCTGCCTTCAGGCAATGGCAGCGTTCCCTTTGGAAGTTAGAGCCACTGTAATAATTACTGCTTTCAGCTAAGCAATAGTAGGCATTCACTTCCAAGGGAAAGAAAATGACTTGGTCATCATAGGCTACCGCTCTTCATAGTCATTCAAATTGAGCGTGTTCTGATGGACAGAGCCGTTACACAGTGTTAATGGCTTCACCAGGGCACAATGGCAGCGATGACTTCTGTAATATCACTGCTGCAGTGAAAGACAAAGCTCTGCACCACAGAAGCTTGCTTTTGCTTTCAACGTAGAGAGGTAGATGAGGAAGCAAGGTGAGCTTTAAAACATTTAAAAATGTTTAAATTTGTGCAAAGCAAAGTTGCCTTTATAATGAGTTCTATTGGAAGCCATGCCCAAATGTGACACCAAACATAGTTTAAATTATTTTATCTCAAAGAGAAAAAACCAGAAAAATCAAGAAGCAAACAAAAACAACAACAAAAGCAAAACAATGACAACAATAACAAGAAGAAACACTTAGTGATACAGGATTTCAAACCAAGATGGTTTGTTATTTTCAAAATAGTTGCTCAGGTTACCAGATACAGGCATGCAAGATTGATCAAACAGTATATTTTCCCTTTGAGCAGTTTCTTTTCCTTTTACTATACCTATTGTGACTTTTGGATCTTACTTACTCTTTCAGTTTCTTACACTAGTGAGGCAATATGGTGTCTACACATGCAAGTCTGATTCATTTCACTTACGAATATGGTTTCTAGTCGCATCCATTTACTTATAAAAACCTTGATTTTATCATTCTTTATGGCTGGATAGTACTCCATTGTTTAAAAATAACACATTTTTTATGTTCCTCAGTCAGTGGGCATTTGGGTTGTTTCTCAGATCTGGCTATTATAAATTGTGCTGCTATAAATATGGGTGTGCATATATCACTGTGGTATGATATTTTCAATTCTTCTGGGAAAATACCCTGAAGTGGAATAGCTTGGTTGAATGGAGCCTTGAATCTTAGTTTTCTGAGGAATCTCCATACTGATTTCCATAGTGGTTACACCAGTCTACACTCCCACCAACAATGCAGAAGGGTTCCTTTTTCCCCAAAGCCCCACCAATATTTGTTATTGGTTGATTGCTTGATGTTAGCCATTCTTTCTGGCGTGAGATGATATCTCAGTGTTTTTTAAGTTAGCATTTCTCAAATGACCAATGATGTTGGACATTTTTTAGTACATTTACTTTTTGTATTTATCTGACAATTCCGTGTTCATCTCAGATGCCTATTTTTGAATTGGGTCTTTGAATTTGGGGAACCTGATTTTTTTCAATTCTTTGTATGTTCTAGATAGAAACTTTGTCTGAAAGTTGACAAAAGTTTTTTCCCAATCCATGGGTTTTCTTTTTACTCGGTTTATGATTTGTTTTGATGTATAAAAACTTTTTAATAAATTGAGGTCCCAGTTGATTCTTTGAAGTATTTTCCATGTAATTTGTATTTTGTTCATGAACCTTTTGCCTACCCCTGTGTCCTCAAGATTTCTATGTCTTTTGTCTTCCAGTGGATTTAGTGTTTCTGCCTTAATATTTTGGTCTTTGATCTATTTTGACTTTAGTGCATAGTGATAGATAGGGGTCTAGTTTAAGTCTTCAGCATGTAGAAAGCTAGTTTTTCCAGTACTACTTATTAAAGTGACTATCTTTCTTCTAGTGAACAAGTTGGGCCCTTTGTCAAAGATAAGGTGGCTGTGTGTGTTTGTAGCTGTGTCTGTGTCTTCTGTTCTGTTCTATTGGTCCTTAGGTCTGTTTTTCTTCTGCCAATAACATGCTGTAGTATAATTTCAAGTCAGGCATTGTAATGCCTTCTGCCTTGCTTTTGTTGCCTGGGATTGCCTTGGCTATTCTAGGTCTCCTATGATTCGTATGAATTTTAGGATGTTTTCTCAAGATCTTTGAGGTATGCTAATGGTATTGCCTTTTCGAGAAGTGTGGTTTGATCTTTAAGTGTATTTGTCTCTTGATAAATGTAATGGTCACTTAATTATAGACTGTATCAATAATATCTCTTTTGGCTCAGCTATCTGCATTATAAACTCAGAAATATGGGTGTATTTAATGAGAATAAAGCAAATTCTATTCTTTTGATCTGTTTGAGATGATAAGATAACCACTAAAGAAAACACAAGATCTTGATCTTAGTTTTATCATCCCTTTGGTTAGCGAGTTTGGGAAGGAGTTAACCGTGAGTCCTCATTCTGTCATTTGGAATATGAACAGAAAGGTATGAATCTCTAACATCCAGTACTGAAGTTTAAGTTTAAATAAAGATGACTTTGTCTCAAATACACTTAGTCATTGAGGTTGGTCAGGTCATATGTCAGGATCCAAGTAGGAACTTCTGTTTTGTTTTTAAAAAAGAACCAAGACAAAAAATAAACCGTTATCTCCCTTATTATGCCCCTTAGTCCAGTAACTTCGTGTCCTGCAGGGAAATAAAGGGAAGACGAGAAACATGATGATGTTACTGTGGATGACAAGGGTCCAGAACTGATCCCTAGGTTCTTGTGCCAGATACATATAAAGAAGGAATAACAATGATTAATTAGGTGACAATGTGAGTGAATGGGCTTGTGTCAGCAAAAGGAACGTGGTAGAGGTTAATGTTCTGCCTAGGGTGCCTCCCATTGGCTCTTCTATTACAAGATTGACAGCATGATTGACAGTACTGAGTCAGCTGTTTGCTGGGGGTGTGCTTTCCCATGATGCACTCTTCTGTAATTGGATGTATGAGATGCAATATATATGCACAAGCTTTCAGTGAGCTCCAGGTGAAGACAGGTTAATACAGGTCCTGCCAGAGTTATAGTGCATAGCTCTCTTGATTTAGGGTTTTGCAGTTTTCCAGAGTGGCCAGAGGCGTCTTCATTTTCCTTATCTCTACCTTTGGGAAATAAGGCTTAGAACAAAGTTCGGGGCTTGGCCCCAGAGCTACTTACTGGTTTCTGGTGAGTGGAGGGGAGTGGCCCCATGGCCCCAGCTGCACTGTCTGTGTTAATGGGATCTTCTAAGAACATGAAGCACAAAGCCAGAGACTCACATCAGTGCACTTCAAAAGGACAGACTTCACACAACAAAAATGTCTCTGGACAGGACAGAGCGAGATACAGACAGTGCATGCAGTGCTAATATACGGGAAGAAACTCACAGCCTGCTAGATGTCTGCTAAGAGTTTGTGTTCCGTAAGATCGAAGAATAAATTTTAGTAACCATGGAGGTTAAGAGCAGAGTATATTTAATGAAAGAAGGAAAGCTTCTATCAGAAGAGAGAGAGAGACAGAAGGGCTCTTGAGTGGGTTGCCAAAGACTCTTTCTTCTCTAGGGAATTTATACAGCAAAAACCACAAGAAGAGGTGGGTCAAGGTGGGGAAAAAATGGGAACGGAAGGTGGGCATGAGTTGGGACAGAACTATGATCAACCAATAAGATTAACTGTTCAGGTAAAATTGATTAAATCAGAGACAAATGGGGAAGTGAGTCCTGTAACAAATGGGCATGCTTAGCAGCAGTGACTCTAACTGTAGGTGGTTGGGATGGTGACACCTGGCTTCCCCAAGGTGATAGAGATCTACTTAGAAGATGCATCCTTGATGTTTATCCCTAAGTGTGGGTGCATTTGTTTTGTCTTTTGTTCTGAGGTTGGCCCTCAGTGGAGTTGTCTGTCTCCCCAACAGGTACCTGGTCTTCTGCACTGGTTCCTTCCAGGGCCCAGCCCTGTCTGCTCTAATATTTCTGTCTAAGTCAGTTGACTATAACAGTGTCACAGTAGGTGTCAGAGGGGCCAGAGAGGTCCCTGCACCCTCTCTGGAGTTGGGCTGAGTCACATTCACATTGGACAGATTAGCAGATATACAAATCTGTGTAATACGGACACAAATGTGACAGCATGAAACTCGAAAAAGGTTAAAGCTCGAATAGCCATGTCACAGGTGCAAGGAGGGTGGCAGAGGGGACTGTATGTGCTTTCAGAGGGGTAGTGATGATTTTAGGAGAAGAGAGTGGCCTCCACGGAGGACATCCTGACCTGTGACCCAGTTGTTCTCTGCTGTGAGGAAACTGGCCGAGTGAGAAGCAGACGCCTCCTGTGACTGGGAACCAGTGTTGGCCACTCTCGAAGCTGCTTGGAATAGGGGCAGCCTCCGTGGGCTTGCTGAGGGCTGCTGGCCTCTGCCTTCTCCACAACTGGTTCATTTTCTGTGGTTATTTGATGACAATTCCAGGGCAGGAAGTTCAAGACAGTAACACGTTTGGCAGAAGTTTCATGGTGATAAAGAGACCTATAGTCAGACAAGGAAAGAAAGAAGAGGGTTAGAAAGGCCTGTTTCAGGGGCTGGTTCTAAGGCTCTTAATTTTCTTCCATGCAAAAGTGCTTACTTAGTATGCCAAAAATGAGAACAGCAACAAAAAACCTTCCTTTGGATTACTGTTTCCTCAGTCCCAACAACACGGCCTACAGATAGTAGGAATTGGACCGGATAGTTCAGTAACTTGAGAGACACGTGCTGAACCCTATAAACGTACCTTGAGGTGGTGTCAGGGAGAGAGGTCCATGGCAGAGGAGCAGTAAGGGAAACCACATGTGATACCAGGCTAAAGTGGGGACACCTGCTCCCCCTTACATGTGGTGGCGCTGAGCCAAGCGCTCAAGACCCGGCAGAGGCCAGGCTTTCTGCGTGATGATTTCTTTCCATGTCACTAGCGTATGAGTGAGCCTGGATGTATCACTGGAGTGAGTCCCAGTTTTTATGAGAGGCTACGAAACCAAACTAAAGTAAACCAAGAGTTGGGCTGAGAGTCACCCGTGAAGCACGTCTGGGCCTCCATAGGACTCTGGAGTGCTGTTCCTGGGATGGGAAGTGCTTTCTCAGGTCCACTAGCTGGATGCTTGAGAAAGTTTCAGAGCATGATTCCCGGACGTCTGGGAGCCGCCACAGCTTTTCGGGGGCCTAGGAGATCAAAACTTTTCATACTATCACTGAGATGTTATTTCCTTGGTTAGTCGTTCTGTCGTGAGAGTATAGTGTGGCACCTCGGAGGTGACATGCTGTGTAATATTCCAGATGACTGAGCACGTCAGCATCCAGATGCTGTTTATGAAGCTGGGCTTGAAACACTGTTTCGAGGATGTAAAATTTGCTTGCTTGCTTGCTTTTTACAGATGGGTTGGAAGATTTTTTTTCTAAAAAATGTTTACGTTGAAATGTTTATTATCAAATGAGTAGTCTTTATTGTTTTAGTTTTAATATCAACTGCTAAGAACATCAGTAGAGACCACACATGCATGCATGCACATGCACACACACACACACACACACGTATGTGCCTAAAGCTCTTTGGGAGACCTTAAAATATATTAAGTATGTAAGGAGCTCTGGAACCAAAGCACTGAGAATCCCCATAGGATAACCAATCCCTCTGGACCTCAGAAGAGAGCAAAGGTGACCTTAGGAAAAGAGGAGGAGGGGTAGTGGCTGTGGATGTGGTTGTGTGTAGCCATAGAGTATGCACTTAGCATTCCTGAGGCTCTGGGCTCAGGTCCCAGCATCAGAACAAACAAAACCGGGTGAGTGGCAGTGGGATAATAGATAGCAGTGAAAAGTTAGCTGTGGTCTTCCCATGGTTACCTGTCCGGCACTTT
This sequence comes from Cavia porcellus, assembly GCF_034190915.1. Lineage (NCBI taxonomy): Eukaryota > Metazoa > Chordata > Mammalia > Rodentia > Caviidae > Cavia > Cavia porcellus. The sequence goes on from NW_026947505.1 coordinate 17,750,109, forward strand.
GGTAGGAATTAAGGCTGGTGGGTGTTTGCCTGTTTATTTGGTTGGTTTTGAAATTCTGGGGATCGAACCAATGACCCTCTGTTCCCCTACTCCCACTGTTGTTAATATCCCATTTTATAGACTGAAAAATTGAATAGAGACGTTGTCTCCTGTCTCCCTGCTGACTCCATCCGTGGCGGGGTGAATCATTGATCAGCTTGCTGTCTTCCAGTAGACCCTGGTGTCATGAGATGCAGCCCCCATCTCCTAGGGAGATGTTTACTGCACAGACCAGTTCCATATTCTTTACAACAAAATAAATAACGGGCATTATCCATCCCTGGAATGATATCAGTACCTTTGAAATTCACTGATCAGCTGGAAAAATGATCACAGAGAGGGGGTGATGCCTGTCTAGAGAAAATACAGCAGAACAAATCCCTAATTTTAAAAGCTAAATATAGCATGAAGGACATGCTAGCAAGGTGACAAAGGAGAAATGCATCAGGGTGTGTGCAGTGAATGTTCCCTGGAGGTGTTGGTGCCTATGACAGAAGACGGGTGACTGTGCTGTGGGGTGTTGGAAAGAGCTTAGCTTGCACCAGAGCTGGGAGCGGTGCTCTGTCGGGCAGCACAGGTGATCTCTTTTAGTGGACTCTCTGCAGTTGCATACTGATGGTTGTAAGAGGTGAGAAATAGGGGTGTGTCGGGGCTGGGGATTTAGCTCAGCGGCTTAAGTGCCTGCCTTGCAAGGTGAGTTCGATTCCCAGTACCGATAAAAAGGAAAAAGACAAAAACAAAAAAGAAATAGGGGTGCGTTGGAAGCCTGGCCATGTATGACCAACACTTGGGCTTTTAAGCGGGCAGAGAGGGAAAAAACTTGGAATAGTTGCCTGCCAGTAGGTCAGGCGAGGTCATGGCCAGTTGCCTGTGGTGTGAGCCATGTTCTTTTGATTATTTCTGCACTGTGCTGGCTTGGATCTTTTGGAAATGTAAAGTATTTCTGTTCTGCAGTTCATTACGTCCAGCAGATGTTGCTTTATGGCTCTGAACCCAAATTTCAGAATGAGCGAGGTATCAAATAACATAACCCTGAAAGCAGGAAAGAGGAAATTGGTCTGCTGGCCACTTACCAGGGAAGTTTTAAGAAGGTTCCAGATTGTTAGCCATGGCTGGTCTGAAGTACAAAGCAGAGCAGATCCCAAGATGGAAAGAAGCTGTGTGACTGCTGATTGCTAAGCCCTGGGAAAACGTTCGCTTACGTCTTGAGAGAAGGGGCACCTGAAGCAGGGAGTTGGCCACTGCATGTCTTCCGCTGCCTCCTGGCACTTGATTCCTGAGGCCTATTTAAGTGGAAAATGTGTTTTTGCCAAACTTTCCTGTGATCTAAGGGGAGGGGGCAAGCAGTGTGAAAAGAAAAAGAATCCATGACTCAGTATTTTCAGGTTGTGGTAAAACCTTGTGCGGGTTGTGAATCTTATTAAAGTCACAATATTGAGTCAGTTCATCAGCACTGAGCTGTGAGACTTGCGTTACGCATATTTTGGAGGCAGGGCTTGGTACAGGTGAATAGATGCATTTTGTGTAACAGTGCTATGACTCCATGCCCTTGCTCCCTTAATGGAAATATACTGGGAAATTCTTGCCAGAATAAACACATTCCTTCAGGAATGAAAGGCTTAGCAGATTTCTAGTTCAGCTGTACTTCTTTCCTGTGAGCAGATAAACCACATAATTTGACATTAGCCTTTATACTCTGTACAGTTCACTGTACTATTGTTGACTCCCTTGGGGGTCATTGAGACCAAGGGTAAGAAACAGACTGAGGTAGCCAGTATTATACTGTAAGAAGTAAAAGCCAGGCATGGTAGCACACAGCTGTAAACCCCGCCATCCTAGGGGCTGAGGCAGGAGGATCACAAGTTTGAGCCCAGCCTGGAAAACCTCACGAAATGCTCTCAAATAAATAGTAAAACACAAATAAACAAAACAGGTGATGCTGGAAATGTAGTTCAGTGTGAAAGCCCTGGGTTCAATCCCCACTGTTACATCAAAAATAAATACATCAATAAATAAATGACAGAAGCAAAATCAAAGATAGAGCATCTGTGTACTTGACAATTTAATTTGAAATAAAAATGAATCTGGCAGACAGTCTGTAATTAGTTTTAGCCTTCTTGGAGAGGCAGGATTAGGACTATGAATCTAGATACATTGAGTTACTGTTCCTCCAAACTTAAAAATCATGTTTAAGAGAAAGATACCTTTTTACTTACACTCTTAAGACTCAGACCTAAAAGTCACGTGAAGAACAGGTTGGTTGTGTAGTGACCACTGGGGCCACTGCGGGGGAGCAGGGGGAATACAGTGAGGTAAACAGGATGCTAGGGCCAGAGAGGAAGGAAATACCCCTTAAACTAAGGGAGGGAGGAGGCAGACAATGGACAATGGAGATTTGAGGAAAGAGGCTCACAAGCACGGCTAGAATTATTCTTGTTGGCCCTGAGCCGTATCCACCCATCACCACCCAAGGTTGTTACCAGGGAGAGATGATAGTGACTGTTTATTCATTCATGTGAATAGCATCAATAAAGTGCTTAAGCAAGGCCGGAGAACCATCTTTAAGGGGATAAAACTGGCCTATTAACACTGTAGGTAACTGTTCAGTGATATTACCTGTATTTGCAGCAAGGGGCAATTGAGTTCTTTGCTTTTTTCTAATACACCAGTTAGAATTAAACGGGGTGGATTTGCCCAGAGCTCAGTGACCAAGCATCTCCCTCCTGCGGAATTAAAATTCTAGTATCCTAAATTGTGGGAAAGGCTGGTTTAGAGGTGAGGTTGTTCACATGCTATTAAAGAATTTTATTTCTTTTTATTTTCAAATTGTACAGGGTGTAAAACTAATTCAGCAGCATATTACTTCCTAGAAGTCCTTCTTGGGAAATAAAAAAGCAATTCAAATTTAGTATATTAAAACGCTTTTTCACCAATTATTGTTTCCACTCAAATTTTGCTTTTTAAAAAAATATTGTATATAAAAGAAAGGCACCATAGCAGAAACATTTCCCTTTTCAGGTAATTGTTGTTTTTCCTTATTCTATAAGTATTGAAACAAAATTTAACATTTCTAGTAGTTATAAGCTCTAATTCAACTTTAGAAGTAGAATAGATGTGAACTATAAATAAAGTATAGTTTACTTGAAGCCACAAAGTACTCTTACTTAATTTTCTTCTCTTCATAGGTAATATGTAAATTAAATATTTGAAGTAATCCCAAACTATTCTTGCCATAATTGAGCGGTTGCCAATAAATGAATGTTAAACTCACTTAAAAGTTATAATATACACAGCAGCAAATTTAATAAATCATCCTTTTATTTATATGGTAGTTCCAAAATTGGGAATTCAAATAATACTCTATTCATTGATTGAAGGTGCATGCTATATAAGAGTTGATTGAGTTTGGCTTATAAATGTAAATGATAAATATTGGAAAAATTTCTTCCTAATGTTATTTATTAATAGCCTATAATCAATATTTATACTATTGTTTTCTGAGAAACAAAGTTTCAGATTTAAGTGAGTCTTAAAGTAATTTAAGGTCATGTAAGCTAACACCCTAACACCCTAGAAACTGTAGATTGTGGCAATTGTTTCTGTATTTCCTAGAGAATGGAAATACATGGAAAAGTCAATTCCTATGTTGTTTTTTCACAGTGGGTTTTTATTGTTTTGTTTTGTTTTGTTGTTGTTGTTGTTTGTTGTTTTTTGCTTTGTTTTGTTTTTGTGGTCCCAGGGATGGAACTCATGACCTCGCGCTTACCAGGAAGGTGCTGTGCCGCAGAGCTGTACCCCCAGCCCTCCACCATAGGTTCTCAAACACATTGTTTTACAAGCGTCTTATAAGCAGTAGCATCCCGAGGGAAACCGTTTCCAAATTCTCCAGCTCAGTGTTATATTTTGAAAGTCGTATGACTTCTTCCTCTTGAACCCAGATAAACCTTGTTTTCTTTTGTATGTGTAGTTGCAGGTATGGCCAGTACACCATGAGCCAGGGAAGCACGACGAAAGCTACAGAGAAGCCTCCATTCGATCGGTCGAGTTCCCAGGATTCCTTGGATGAAATGTCTATGGAGGACTACTGGACAGAACTGGAAAATATCAAGAAATCTAGTGAAAACAGACAAGCTCAAGAGGTGGTGGTTGTCAAAATCCCTGATGGTAATAACTAAATAAATGAAGCTGGCATTCTTGTTGTATGTATTTGTGGGAAGTGGGTGCATAGAGGGGAACAGAACAACCAGAAGGTGATACTGCTAGTTGCCCTTCAACTTGAAAATTGTTTGTGGCAGATGTGTGGATAGAGCTGCCCAGCGAAAGAGGCCTCAGTAAATTCTCTTAGTTTGTAGTTATGGCTCCACCAAGTGTGGCTAAATTTCTTAAGAGTTAAGCTTGGTCTTTGAAAATCAACTAAACTGCATTTGATAACACTCCTCCCACGTAGTTGCTTGGTCTCCAGGAAATGTAGATGTTTACAGAAAGGTCCCGATTTTTAAGTGATACTGTTTTCTAGTGGTCTACTTGATTGCTTTTGATATTTCTTTATTGATTTGTGGCCTACTAGCTTCTAACTTCAACTCACATGCTGTAGATTTTTTGCCTTTGGAGGAGAGCAAAGAAAGTTCGCTGTACTTTTACAGGGTGGATGCCTTTCAAAGAGTTGGGGATACCCTGTTTCTAGCTGTCATTTCTAGAAGGAAAGTTTATCAGACCATTTTTTTTTTTTTTTGTGTGTGGCTGGTTTTCAGGTGTTGTAGTCATAATGATTGAGGAGTACAGATCTACATTGAAAGACAGTGGGGCTGGGGATTTAGCTCAGCGGCATAAGCGCCTGCCTTGCAAGCAGGCAGTCGTGAGTTCGATCCCTGGTACCGAAAAAGACAAAAAAAAAAATAAAATTAAAAAAAAAGAAAGACAGCATGAGTGTTTTTTAACTTCTGAAGTTGCCTCTTTCTTGTGTTTGTCCCATAACTTTTCAAGTCTTTTCCCAACTGTATTTTGCCACACTATGTGCCACTGCACTTGTATTGTAGAAAAAAACGTGTAATAATCTATTTCTTTTTTTTTTTTAATTTCATTCCATTTCTCTAATCTCTTAAATTCAAGCAATCACCAAGCTTTTGAATGCTCAGTTTGGGCACATATTTTATTAGCATTCTTTCTATGCCATCTGTAGATCTGTGAGTACTCTGTTTTGATAATTCAGACGATAGACGAAGGCAGAGAGTGAAGTCTGTGCCTTGTCACCTGCTAAGAGATTTCTTTCTCAGTGAAGTGACTTCTTTACTAAATGATTCAGGATGGAGCTAGTTAGAAATGTCTGTATTAGATTTTCTCCTTGGCTGCACCATTACTTGGAAAAGAATCCAATAATTTTAAAGTTGAGGAATTTTTCTTAATGTAACATTTCTTAGATTTGTTTAAAAAAAAAAAAGCCAAATCACCAGCTCTGTTTCAGTTTCTTTCTTTCTTCCCCAAACATGTTAGTAGTAAAGTCAAGTTATTTGTGGTAATTAATATTGTTTCTTAGTCTTTCTGTCGCTATGTTTCAAGATGGAAGCAGTGTTACAGTGGCCTGCTTAGTAAAATAAAGTAGCATTTAAGCCATGTGTTGCTAGCTGCTTGATAATTCTCTGAAGATAAAAACAATAGTGGCCAGGTGTGGTGGTGCATGCCTAGCACTCAGAAAGCTGAGGCCAGCCTGGGCTATGCAGCGAGACCCTGTCTCAAAAAAAGAAAAAATTATCATGCACAATGTGGTCATCAAAAAGACTGGCCAGAGTGGTTTCTGTGTGCCTACACTTTTTTTTTTAAAACCTTATACAGTTTGAACTTACTTCTGTTGGTTGAAATAAATGACTCTCTGTGGTACTCTGTTTTCCTCGTCATAGCAATTCCAGCTATTTTTTACCTCCAGCAATTTGGTTTTGTATATCTGTACTGAGCCCTACCTAAACAGCATTAATAATAATAGTTGACTGACTTTTTATGTCAATAAACAGAGTGTCTGACAGGAGCCAGGTTATTAACACCCAATTACTGTCATGAAGGAATTTATGTAGTGTAGAAGGATGCACACAGCCAGTGCCATCCCATGTGGCGCAGGCTATGCTAGTACCCTGTGAAGCTCCTCCCCTGCCATGTCCTCAGCCTTGGTTAGCATGTGGCTGGGGGAGCTGCCATCCAGTTTACAGATGAGACAATGGGGTCACCTTGAGACAGAGGGACTTGCCTAGTGGCACAGCTGCAGAATGGACCCAAATCATTGCTGTAAGCATAATGGTTGGAGTGAATCTCTCTATTTAGCCTCCTGATTTTCTGTGATTAAACAGCGTAGTTACCCCTTGATATTCATGGGTGATTGGTTCCAGACTACTGCAGATATCAACATCCACAACTCTCAAGTTCTTTCTATACCATGGCACATTATTTGCATGTGGCCTGTTGGTATTATCTCATATGCTTTTTTTGGTCCTCTCTGGACACACATAAAGCAATGCCCATGCTACTCAGTTGTTACCCTGTGTGACTTAAGGACTGATGACAATGCCTGCACGCATTCAATGCAGGTACAACATTTTTAGAGGATGTTTTCAGTCTGCTGGGTTCAATCATCAGATGCACAGCCTGTGGGATATGGAGGGTTGACTGTAATCCCTGTTTCCTATTTTCAGTGATTTGAATGGATTCAGGTATTTAATTATTTTCCCATATCGTCTGTTTTTTTTTAAACAGGGTACTTTTTAAAATTTGTTTAAAAAATAATGAAATAATATGAACTGATGTGTTGATGGCAGGATTAGAAAGAGTACGTTGAAACTGTATAATTCCCTGTGTCCAGCTGCTGTCAGCTACTGTCCCCTGTCCCGTCAGCCACTGTGAGCAGAAGAAGCACACCTTCCCACAAAGCATCGTGGGACTCTGGATGGCGCTGAACGTGACCCAGGTTGCCAGCCCAGCATCCACAGCCTGGTCTGACTGCCTTGTGTAATTGATGGGAGCAACTTATCTTTTCATCGCTTGCAGTCTCTTAGAAGGCAACAGTATCAGCCTCTACAGTTAATCTGCAAGACGTTGTGGAGGTTAATTACATGTGAAGTCATTTAAGGTTTTGTAATCGCCTATCTATGAAATCACCTTCCATTGGATAGCACTGTGGCCAGCATAGATGGCTGTTGTCCAAGTTTCAGATAATGAATCTGAGCAACACAGCTCGGTTACAATAGCTGAATTTCAGGAAGAATATTTAACAGCTTGTAAAAATTGAACATTTTTGTAATGTGTGATTTAAAAGCTGTTTTGTTTTTTTTTTAACCTTCTGTCTCAGAGGGCGAACTGGAAGAAGAGTGGCTGAAGGAGGCGGGCCTGTCCAATCTCTTTGGAGAGTCAGCCGAGGATCCCCAGGAAAGCATGGTGTTTCTGTCCACCCTGACACGCACCCAGGCAGCAGCTGTCCAGAAACGGGTAGAGACGGTCTCCCAGACCTTGCGGAAGAAAAACAAACAATACCACATTCCTGATGTCAGAGACATATTTGCTCAACAGACAGAGTTAAAAGAAAAAGTAAGTTTTCTTCTCCAATATTGAGGCAAGCGATTAACTCCTGAGCCTCACTTGGACCCATCCAGTTTGATTCAAATGATTACAAATTACTTAGCAGGTGCCAGTGATGACATCTGGGTACCAAAGGTGCCTGCAGTGAACCAACAGGTTTTGATCCCTGCCCTTCTGGGGGTTGTACTGATGGGGCAAGATGCTAGAAGTAAAAACTCGATGTGAGCATCCTGTTGGGAGTAGATGGCATCCTTAGAGTTTTAGATCGATACTGGGAGCATCAGGGAAGGTGTCCCAGGCATTCTGACTGCCAATTATTAGCAATACTGAGACGAGAACAACTAGATCTTCTCTATCTCTTAATGCTTACAGGACTATTTGGGTTTTTCAGACCCAGAAAGGGGAGGGAGTGGAATATGAGAGTGCTAATGGCAGCTGCATTACGAACTAGGGATCCTGAGACATGAAATTGAGTCCCCTTTGTGGCTCGTGCTTAAGCATTATACTCTTGCATATACATGATTGGAGTGAATTCCTGTGCAAATGGTGAACATGTTAATGGAAGATGTTGGAGTCTGGTAGAAACTGAGTAAAGAGGTGTCGAGAAAGGTTGGTGTACAGTATTAGACCTGCGTGACTCAGAACACTGCTGCTTACAATAGGCAGTTCCTATGTTAATTAGCATTCATTCATGAGGAAATCAGGAATTTGTGCAGAATGACAATTATTGTTCTTTCTTTCATCAAGAGTGTCTTGCTGTTGAAAAAAGATAAAGGGTGTTCTTAATGTCACAGTGGATTTACATTCTGGCCCCAGTAGCTTCGGCTTGTAAGATCCACTGAAGTAGTTAAAATGAGAAGGAATGAAGGGACTCTTCAACAATGATTGTAATGGTAACAATGGCAATACCAATCTGCCACCACCACTGAACGTTCAGTGTGTGTTGAGTCTTAGTTATTTTTCTTTCATTGCTGAGATAAAATTCCTGATGCCCAAAATGAGGGAAGGAAAGGTTTATTTAGCTTATAGTTTGTGGAGGTTTCAGTCCATACTCAGATGGCTCCAAGGCAGGGTGGTGTGGCTGAGAGGCATCCATTCATAGCTACCACAAGCAACAAGAGCAAATAGGGTAGAAAGGGGAAAGTATGCCTCCTTCCCTCCCTTTTATAGTATACTGGCTCCACCCCTGGGTGGGTGCAGCACTAACACCACCAATCCCAGTGCTGGACAATGAACCAATCACAAACACTAGATTCACCTGCTTCCATGGCTGCATGAGGGTTTGGGGGACACTCACACACAATTATTGTGCTAACTGCTTTGTCTGCTTTATCTCAATGAATTCCTCCAGCAGGCTTATGAGTGAGGTATTATCGTTTCCTTTCTAAGGCTGAGGCTCATAGATTTTAAGTAATTTGCCCAATGTCCCATAGACACTAAACCCAAATTTGACCCCAAAGTGCATGCTTTTAACTGTTTTCTGTCCTGCTATGTTTCATTGCCATCTACAGTTCTGATACTGAGCATTCTAAATGTGAGATTCTATTTATACTATAAAAGGGTAATAAAAATTTTATGATTCTTTATAAAAATATGGAGCGGCAGGGCTTATAGTTAAAGGTTCTTTGTCTCATGTGCAGGATTTTCGCTTTTGGTAGATGTTTCATTTTTCCAAGAAGTGTTTCCTAGCTACAGATCAATTTGGATGGCCAATTTTGGATCAAATCTAGTCCTTTTAATGGGAATTCTGAGGTCACTAGATTGCTCCAGGCACTTGTCTGACTTACTACCCAGCAGTTATTTGGGATATATCCACTGGTGTCAAAGGACCAAATGAGGTTTCCAGCTGTAGAAAAATGAATAGAAAGGAAATATAGTATTACAGTATTTCCTCCCCAATTAACCCTCCCTACCAGAGCTAAAAGGGCATGAAGAGAGGGAGGAGGCAGAGAGCTGAGCCTAAGCAGAACATGTATTGTGGGACTCTTGCCAGTCTTTGAGAGGATGTTTCTATCGCATTTTCTAGAAGCAGCACTTTCCAGCAAATTCCTGGTAATGTTTAAACCATATGGTTTCAAGTCCAAGGTAATTGGTGGATTGTATCATCTGATGGACTCATTAAAAAATAGCACAAACAAATTAAAATAATGTTGACTCACTCGCATTGCATGCCTTTAATTGAAGCACTGCTGCCCATTAGACATTTGGTTTACATTCCCAGTCCCTCAAGCAAACATGGCCCAGACGCCTTGACTTGCAGTTCTTCTGCAAGAGTGCACATTTACTCTTTCATTTGCAGTGCTTTTCCATGAAGCCCTTGCTAATACTAGGACATACCATACCGCAATGAATACCATCTACCCTGCCACCTTCAGTTGCTAAGGCCAAGAGTGAGACCACATATTCCAAAATACAGGCTCCCAGCAAGCTTAGCGTCTTGCTGAGTGTGCTGTGCGATGGAGATGAGCTGTCCACAGCGTTGTGGATGCAGGAAGGAGGATGCACGGTCCTGTCCTGCAGCCAGCCGATGTGTATGCACCTGTGTGTCACTTCTGGGGTTTGGGACTTGCTGTGCCCTGTACTGAGGCTGATATGCATCTGATTGGACATTATTGGCATGCATGTTCCCCTGCTCTGATGCTTTCCATAGGTTACAGGTGGAAATGGGAGTTCTTTGTGATTCATACCCAGGGTGGTGGTACCACCAGGTCCACTTTTGATTGGGGGTGATGAAATCCAATAGAATGACTGTTTTAAAATTAATTCACTCCCTCAGGCTTCTCAGGGTGGCCTGGCAGGGAAAGAGGAAGTGAGTGTGACCACATCTACTTGCTGGTAGGTGAAGCCAGCTGTGCCATCTCAAATTCGAACCCCAGAGGGCCACATGCCTTGGGTGTCGCTGCCTGACTCCCTTGACAAAAAGAATACCAGCGAGTGTTTTAGGTCTTCATGTCAATTGATTAGTTTTAATTTAACCTTTCATGTATTACTTTTTTTTTTTTTTACAAAAAAATTTCTATCCTCAGCTTGTAACTAATTCAGCTTTGTCTTTTTGTGTTTTCTCTCAGCACTATTGAGATGAAATCCATATATTGTAAGTTTATCCAGTGCAACTTGGTGGGTTTTATGACAGTCACATTCTCCTGCACCATGTCAGTGACAGCACACTGTCATGGCCCCCTCAGAAAGTCCGTAACCAGACACAGCCAGCCCTCATGCTGCCTTCACTGAGGCAGCTGCTAATCTACTTTGTCTTCCTCATTTGTCTATTGTGGACATTTCGCATAGTAAAGATATTAAAATATGCAGAATCATATATGTGGTCTTTTGTGACTGGTTCCTTTTGTGTAGTATGGTGGTTTCAGGATTCCTCCATGTTGAAACGTATTTCATTTTTATACCAAATATTCTGTTGTATAGGTAAACCACGCTTTGTTTATTCATCACTTGCTCAGTACGAGTAGCTTTCTACATGGTTTTTTTTTTCCTCTCGATGAGGTAGTGATATTTTTAATGACAGGGACACTTGACATTTTCCATTTTCCCTGCAATGTTTTGTCTTACGCTTGTGGGTCATCATCACGTATTTGTTCGATGATTGCTTGCTGGTTATAACCATCGTGCTGTCTTTGCCCACTGTGACCGTTGTGTGTCTGAGCACATTTGTCTGTACTCCGCAGGTCAGTAATGACATTATTTACAGTGCCGCTTTCTCAGGTTGTGACTTGGAGATGACTGAATGGCTCATTTTCTGACTAAATGGCTGGTTTTCTATGTTTAGGCTCCAGATGGTCCTGAATTGCAGTCAGTTGGAACAAATGAAAACAAATACCAAGAAAAAGATGGTATGTTGGACTTAATTCTCCCCCTCCCTTTAATTACTGTAATAAACAATTACAACTTTTAAAGATTCTTACCTTTAATTCTAGTAGGCAAACTCTGTTAAAATAACAATGTAAGATCCCAAATGGGTAATTACAGGGAGCTGAATGTAACATTGGGCTTTAGGGTGAAGTGTGTCCCCATCTGACCCAGAGTCCACACATAGCATCCTGAGTGAGTATCCTGTGTTAGGCATTGTGTGGAAAGTTCATTTCCTGCCCTCAGCAGCTCTCCATGGTGGGTTCTGGGCTTCAGCCGTTTTGCAGATCAGACAACTGAGTTTTAGAAACGTAAATTCATTGTTCCGAGATCATACAGCTAGAAGTGCAACCAGGGAATTTAAAGCTTGCTTCTCCAATTAGTAAATGGATTAATTTTCAAAACATTTAGGGGCACTTAAAATTAAGATTTGGAGGGGGAGTAGTTGATTACTATTTTTTTTCAAGCTTTTTCTCTTTGAATATTGAGTTCCAAAATAGAAGTTCAAAGCGGGGAAGAAAATTAATAAGATTCTATTGGTACTTAAAAGAAAAAATTATACCTGTTTTGTCTACAAAAAGGAGGACTGTTCTAAATTAAGCTCATTGATTTAAGCATAACAATTTTGTCCTTAATATTTACTCACCAAACAATAACAACGGTGAAATGTGTTTATCGTCTTAAATGTCCGTGTCTTGGACATTCATGCCGTTAACATTTAGTTTGGAAGTGGGAGATGTGGGTGTCAGGTAAACTAGAGGCCTGGGAGGGTTCCTAGTCTTCCCAATGAAGGTCATGAGTTACCCTGGATTATGTGGGAAACGTTACAGTGTTAGCACCTCCAACCTACTTTTTTTTTGGAACATCTCTCTTGCACTCCTACCTTAAAAAAAAATATGTAGATGTACAGGCATTGACATATGCCTATGTGTTTGCATATGCACACATACATACCTATGAAAGCATTTCATTTTTTCCTGCTCTTCTGTGAAAGTTTCTGTGGCTCCATGGATTATAGCAGAAAATGATTCCCAGTGTTTCCACAAGTCCGTACCCCAGCAAAGTATCTAGTAGGCTGGCAGAGCTGGGGGACAGGCGGACATTTGGTGCCAGCGTTACAATGCTTGGAGCTCTGGGGAAGAGTGCTTGGCAGTTGTATAACAGGTCCTGAGGACGACACTGCCCTCTGTTCGTGTTTTCCTCCATTTCCTCCATTCCTCCATCTGTAAATAGGCAGCATTAGAGAAAGTTCTGGGAAAACAAGTTCACAGCCTCGACTGCAGCAGAAAGGGCAATGTGGCAGCCCTGCTGACTGATTTACACCTGCTTATGCTGGAATGCTAAGTGGTGGGCATGGAGCCCATGATCAGAGTTATGGGAGGACACACTCATGGCTGTCCGAGTCACTGGGTAGCTGCTCAGCACCCGTTTGAGGCAGTGACCCCCTCTCACCAGCCAGCAGAGTTATGCAGACTTTGGAAGGTTTGCAGGGATACACGTGGGAAAGCTGTCTGGACTCTCAAAGCGGAAGTGTCTCCCACTTAGGTCAGGAGGCGTGGATGACAGTGTGTTTTCCATGTTTTTCCCACTTTTGGGTTTCAAACATGTTCAGTTCGTTTTCCAAATTTAACATCATAAAGTTGAATATTGTGTTGACATGTTTACAGTTGGTCTACCACTGCGTATCCATCTTAACTGTTCATCAGATCAACCAACTTTGTAACTCTAGGAGGCTGGTGTGTAATAGATGCGTTTAATATTGGGCATGCCCAAACACTTAGACTTTTACATTGATATGTCTGTCTTTCTTCTTCTCTGATTTCCATGAGAGAGCCAAAAAACTTTAAAAACAAGGGCATTTCTAGGTACTTGGCACAGCTAGAGAACTTTGGGAGATTAGTAAAATACCTAAAACCTATTGCTATTGTTCATTTTAAAACAAAGGAAAACAGATTACAGAAATGAAAACATTGACACTGGAAGGCTTTCAGAGTAAGAGGTTTATCTCAGGATTTCCTTGTAAGTTTTCATGATTAATTCATTGCTTTTCTCTGCTCATTAACCCTCTGTTTCCCGTGGAAGTGCTCTGTCTCCCATTGCTTTAGAATTATTTTCCCTAGTCTCTGCCTTGGCTTCATTTACCATTGGAAGTGAGGCTTTTCATATAATGTATTTTTACTTTTTCCCTATTTCTAGAGGACGCTTCTATGTCTTAAAATGTCCTAAATGGATTATAATCACCAAGCTTTAATGTGTGCACAGCCCAATTATTTGGGTGTATGTTAGGCAGAGGGATTGTTATAATTCTGCCATGGAGTTTTAAAGAAAGTAGTTTTTAAATTGTTGTCTGCAAACTTTTAACTCCTCAAAGATAGCTTCTAATTTAAGAAAATGGCTAATCACTTTTTTCCTCTTAGAATAGTTTCCTAGGAAACCACTATACAGATTCACAGTAAATCACAGTGTACACCAAAGGGAAAATAAGATGGCCTTTGACATTTATGTTAGTATTTTTAAAAAATTAATCATAGTACATACTCTAATGTGTTTTTTAAATGTCAGGCTGTTGAAAGCATAAATATAATATAGGTGGTAGCTGATAATACTAATAGTGTACAGGAGCTTCATATGTGTCTTCATTTGGGAACAGACTGGGTGAATGTTCCCTTTCTCTCTCTGAGATGCCATGAGGGCCTGCTGGACCAGGCACACCAGAAATGTCAGCGTCCAGTGCAGCTCTCATGGCAGAGGATTCAGTGAGGCTGGGCCCTTCGAAGTGGGGAGCCCTGTGCTGACACAGATTGTACACCCTGAAGCCCACCCTGCTTGTTCATGAGAATGAATAAGATGAGATTCACACCAAAACTTTATTTTGATTAAAATAGGATTTCTTAGGGGCTGGGGGTTTAGCTCAGCGACATAAGCACCTGCCTTGCAAGCAGGCGGTTGTGAGTTCGATCCCCGGTACCGATAAAAATGAAAAAGACAAAAAAAAAAACAAAACAAACAAACAAAAAAAAACAAAAACAGGATTTCTCTTTATAGAGTAAACGAGTATGTATATGTATTTTGCAAATAGCCAGCTATGAATATGACACACATTTATTGTTAGATGAGCATTGCCTTCTGTCACTTAGCTGTGTCCCTAAAGCAGCATGTTAGCATGCAAGCATGCCAAGAAGCAGCCTGCATTTATTGTTTTTAACGTAGACATTCTTACCATGAATTGGAGGTCAGCAATGCAAGCAGTCACAGTCACTGGGACCAGAGATTTTCCAGTGTGAGTTTCATTAATTCCAAAATGTGACCAAAAAGTCAGACTTACAAGTATTTCTACCAATCCTAAAGTATGTGTTTTTGTCAATGAGGTGTTTGTTGTTTCTTTCCTGGTAGATTAAGAGAGGGAAAAAAAAAGGGGAAAGCCAAAACAGTTAAACGTTTTACACCAATATCCTTGAAATGTTGATAAATATTCAAAGCTTATTTGACTCATGTTTCTATCTGTGAGCGCTTTCATGCTCTCACATAGAATCAGGTAGAAGTCCTCTTTGTTCCTGTACCAGGTACCTGTCGACCTGACTCCCATGCTGGGAGATTCTTGGCATTAACTTTTGTTTTGGAATTGTTACTATGATGGATAGGTAACACGGTGGAAGGAGGTTTATTCCAGGAATCCATTCCACTATGAGGAAATCATGTGGTATGCTGCTAGCTCCAAAAGAGACCCTATTTCTCTTTTAAGTCCGCAGTGTAGGAAAAAACAATTGTTTTTATTAAATATGTTGAGATTTTCCATCAAGAGTCTGTCAGCTTCCAGCAGTATTTGAGATTTGGATTCCATCTATGAACTGTTATCTCAAGGAAGATTCCACAGTTGAACCGTGGATTTTTAGTCATTCTCTCTGGCCCTTCCTATTCCCCATTGGTGGGATTCCTTGAGTATACTAGTAAAATAACAGTTAATTATTGCCTGGAGAAAATAGTACTCTTCCCAAAGGTTTTTACGTAGTAAATGCATTAGACTACACACACACACACAAACACACACACACAGAACAAGCATTTGAATTGGGTCTTTTTCCTTGTAGGCCAGGCTTCCTGCCTCGCTGGTGACAAGCAGCTGATCCTTCCTGTGCCTGAGGACACGCCTACCTCCATCACAGACATCAACCTGGAGGTGTCATTTGCTGAGCAAGCCTTCAATCAGAAACAGAACTCCAAGGACAAGATCCAGAAGACTAAAGGCAGTGATGCCTCCTTACCTGTACGTAGTGAACAGTCAGATGTTGCAAAAACAACCTGCTACGCTTTTTCAATCATCTTTTTCCTTTTAACACTTAGAACCCATATAAATGTTGAACATAGAATATAGTGAGCACTCTATGCTCATTTGCAGATTGCTTTTGTATGATTTTATAATCTTTCTGCATCTACCCACCTATCTGTATGATTCCCACTTTTTGTTTTGAGATTCTTGGGGTATACAAAACAAAACTGTTCATAATACTTCAGGAATTGAACACCAGCTCATACTTGTAATCCTAGCACTCAGGACAGACTGATAGCCCTGAGCTCAGGGCCAGCCTGGACTACCTAGCAACACCCTGTCTCAAAAACAAAGCAAAACAAAACACCCCCTCCAAAAAAACCCAACCAAAACAACGTTGTATAATACTTCAGAAATTGAACCCTCAACCCATTGGTCTATTGAGTAGGCAGCCGTGTTAGAATTTTCCTGCTTAAGATTGACTCTTATGGCTTCTCCCTTCACTGCTCTGTTTTGGGGTGTGACCAGGGAACATAATGCTACATCGTCAGTCTCTCGTTTTCTTGAAGTTGCTCCCCTTCTCCCTTAGTATTTTTGAAAACCTAGAGCAACTTTCTGATTTTGTCTGGTGGATTCCAGTTAAGCATTTTTAGCCCATCTATGGGCCAGTGGGTATTTATGCTTCCATTGCATGCTCATAGCTGTTGTGTGGCATCGGATAGTCACTGTTGGTGACACACATTTAATCACCAACTTGGCTAAAGAGACGTTCAGTAAGTCTCAGTGTAAAGCGACCTGTTTTGTATGCACTTAGTGCTCATTTGTGGTCCTTAAAACTGGGTGAATAATGTGATAACCCATTGCTGTCATTTGTCATTGTCCCAGAAACAGTAATGAAATGGAAACTTGAGAAGCAGTGGTTTTCTAATTCTTTACTCCTTCTGTGTTTATGGGTTAGCCATCTTCTGTAATAATCAGTTTCCTTGTCTGTGCTTCTATTTTTACTTTTTGGTATTGTTTTGTTTTGAAATATCACTAAAGTCTGGTGGCTTTATTGTTTTCATGCAGGGTTTTATAAATCATTGTCATTTTTCTTTGATGTTCAAGTTTACAGAGCTGTCAACAGTAGGAGCCTCTCTGAGCTGGTTTCCTTGTCACTGTAACCTCATGCATGTCATTCCTCTTCACTGCCCAACACAAGATGTACCAGACTCACTTTGTAATCTCAGACTCGAGAGCAGCTATGTCTCCAAGAAGCTCTAATTCCTGTTAGTAGCAAGTTGTTATTTAGACTCCAAGCTTTGTGTCTCAAGTATTCTCATCGCCACTGAATGCCTTATAATTCAAAAGAATACTTAGACTTTCAAATATATAAAGGTTAAAAAGAACAACATAATGAACCACAAGTACTCATCACCCAGACTAACATGTATTACCCGTAGCCAGTCCCAAAGTATCCAGCTCTATTCTGTGCTATTTCAAAACACATCACCAAATTACATTACATCTGTAAATACTTGTGTTGCTAAAAAAGGGAGGATTTTAAAGACATTATACTTTACAATCCTTAAATTTATATACCCGATCAGTGTTAAGATTTCAAATTGTATCACAGATTTCATGATGTTTTTGTACAGTTCAGCAATCAGCATCCAAACAAGGTCTATATATGCAAATCGACTGATGTCTTTCAGGGCTGTTTATCTCCTCCATTTCTTTCTTCCCCTGTCCTTTTCCCTTTCTCCTCACATCTGTCTGAAACACTCATCCCTGTGTTCCTTTCACCTCCTCTCCTCTTCTCCTCTTCTCTCTTCTTCCTCCCTTACCTCTTTCCCTTCTGTTTTCCTCTTTTTTCTCTCTCTGTGTTGCTGCCTCTGTCTTTCCATCCAGCCTTTTGACTCCGTTCCTCAGACTTTATTTGTCGAAGATACCTGGTTATTAAGGGGAGAGATTTCTTTCCCCTGGCTGACTTGCTCTCCTGGTACAGCTGCAAATCTGCCTTTATTAAGTGGCTGACTTTAGATGGGTTGGATACAGGTTCTGTTTCTTGTCTAGGCAGGTGATGACGTGTTCTCTTTCAAGAGACTCGTGTCTAGTTATATTATTTTTGGTGAAATTAATAACTGCTTAGGATCAATACCAGGGTTCTTAAGTTTATTAATGTTTATAAATGTTTGATATTTACCTCCCTTTTTCATTTGTTAATTTGGATAATTTAAGAAAAACTTCCTAAAAATATTTCCCAGTTTTCAAAAATGTTTTAAACTGATTCCTTAGCAACTTTAAACATTGACCAGTGTGTTTCTTTTATAAAAATAATGTCTTAACTCATGGATTCATATATATTTGATGTGAGCATTTCCAGGATTATCTGGCATCTTTTTTGTCCCAAACCTAAAATCACACTCTTCTGCAGGAGCCCCTGGTTCCACTTAGTAGAAAGACACTTTTGTGCCCGTAGCCAAGACAGTAGATGTGTTCGGTTCTCTGAGTTTCAGTGTTTTTCAGAGGACAGAAGCAGAACTGCTCTTCTGCCTCCTTGCTGGGTGTTGTGGAAGATGTATGTATTCTTTACCCTACGTTCATATACAGTGTTATCAGAATAACAACATTAACACGATCACCAGCCTGCACACTAAAAGTATTGAAACCTGTTTTTCTTTAATAGTTTGTGTCTGTGAGATGTATCCCAGCAAGGATTGCACATATTAAAATTATCATGCTGTAGGGTGGTAATTCTTGGGCTAAGTCATCAACTGCATACCTGGTTGGGTTAATTTGCTTCATTTTATTTTCAGATTTAACAGTTTGATTGAAATATAACCTTGTTTTATAATTGTGTAAAATCTTTATATGATCCAAAGACAAATCTAGAAACAAGGTGTGTACAGATCTAGCTTTGACCCCTGAGCGAGTCCCCTACTCCACTCCTCCTGTTGGAGGCAAACTTCTTATTAATACTGTGGCTTACCCATAAGTTTTAAGTAAGTAGTAGTTCACTATACACACCTTCCTAACTTTAATTCTATTTGTTTATTTTCTTAGTATATCCTTAAAATCTTGCTTTAGTAAAAAGTATCTCATTCCTTTTTACAGATACACTGCCCTCCACTGTACGATTGTATTATAATTTATACAACCAGCGATGGCAGATGTTTGGTTATTTCCAGGATTTCTTGTGTATTTTGAAGAATCTGTTCTTAATACCTAGTGGAAAAGTAAAGAAGTTTGCAAAATTTGACATCAAGTGATGATCTACACCCTCAGATGATGCGTTCTTAGGGATCGCAGAAGATGGAAAGGCTTGCAATGGAAGGATTGTAGGCTATAATTAAACAAGATGCAGATACACTTGACTTTGGTTGGCTCAAAACAATGGCATAAAACCTAATTAATCTCCACTTGGGGGGTTGCTAAAACAAAACTTTCTCTCCCATTTTATTCCCCATTTAATGAACTAATCTGGACATGCTACCATCTTGGTTCTGTTCATTTACCCCAAAATGACATTTCTCTTCCAGAGTATGAGCTTAGATTAATATTTGGAATCACATGTTAAATTATCAGGGGCATGCTCTTCATAAGTATTATTAATCTGCCTATGTATTTGTTTTTACATGTGCCGCATCTATTAGTTTCCACAACCTTTTTAATCTAAAAAGTGTTGTAAAGATTAACATGGTCAATGAAGTGAATATTTATATTCACTTCCCTGCAGCAAGTATCAAGGAGATAAAACCTTCATTCCCATTTCTACCCCACACTTCCCTGGCTCCATAAATAAGCAGAGGCTTTAGGCAGTGTGTGGTTCTCCAGTGACCTCATTTAATATTTACTTCCTTTTTCTTAGTGCGCTGAGCAGTCCTAGTTAATTCTCTGTGATCTTTCCCAGTGGATTCAAATTGCCCCTCTTGAATTTAGGGATCCGGTTTTATAACCTTTAATGTGCTTTAGTTTGAAAATTTAGCTACCGTGCATGGACGCACTCAGAAATAATGCTGGCAGTTCCTCCCTTACCAAATGATCTTTGAGAGGTAGACATTATTCTCCCTATTTTTTATATTAGAGAGAGTACATGGCATGCCAGGCCTGACTCGTGTGACTAAGCCTTTGAAGGTTTTGCCTTTCCACACTGGGGCTAAAGGGTTTCCATGGGGCCAAGTTCATCACTGGAGACATGCCCCTTGGCCCCCTTGTAGTGTAAGACCTGTGAAGAGGGGTATGGGCAGAGAGTGCTTCCTTGTTAATCTACATAGGACATGGGAAAAGTGACCTTCCATTTAAAACAGTGTTTCATTTTCTCTTTAAACTTTTTTTTAAAAAAGGTAAAGAGCTTTTCTCCTGATGAAATTCCACTGTTGTCTCTGAGCCAAGGAACTCAACCATTGAGTCTATTAACTAAACAAAAATGATGAGAAACTTCATACATATTTAAAGGGGCTGCCGGGAGCCCAAAATTGGGATAAAGAGCTAACGCCTTCATTAAGCCCAAATAAATAAATAATCCCACACTGTATGTTGGTGGGTAAATCCAGTGTTTGAACTAATCAGATTTTGGGTTTCTCTAAACATTTACCTTGGGTAATGCTTTAAGAATAATTACATTGTGTGTGTTTGACATATTAAACCAAAAGCAATTGATTTCAGTGAAACATTAAAAAAATGTGTAAAGGAGTAAAAATATGGTTGGTTCCTCAAGAAAACAAAACCATCAGGAGTCACATAGGACCAAGCCAAGAAAAAGGTGACAAGGTTTGCATGGTTCCTAAAAGTAAAGCTCAGTGAAGATCACAAAAAAAAATCAGGAGAACACCCAGTAAATTTGATTCTGAGTCTTCTCTGTCGGCGTGTGTTTCTTTATTCCTTGGTAGACAGTAGCAGAACCCTGGAAGTGATAGGGAGTGACAGGCTATAACAGGACCTTTTTGCTTTTCTTTTCTGAGACTGGGCTGGTTTTGAACTGTGGAGCCAAGGCTGGCCTTGAATTCATGACAACCCTTCTGCCTCGGCCTCTGGGTGTCAGGATCCTCTGGACTCAGGGACTCCCAGACCTACATCAATACAGATCAACCGAAATTTCTGCCTCCTGCAGCGCAGATGGGGCGGTGAGCAGACTGGTCGCTAAATCTGGGGCGTAGGAGACCCGAGTTTGCATCCATCAGATGTCCCTGACGTGTGACCATGTTTAAGCCTTTGTGCTGAGCCTCAGTTTTCCCAGCTAAAATGTGCCATAGTGAATCCTACCGATTTGGATGTTTGCAGGATATAGCATTATCTTGACCATTTTTAAAAACTTGTCATAATATTTAGGAAAAAAGGACAACCATGAGAACTGAAATTATTTGAAGAGTTCTGTGGGAAAAAAATGGAATACAAAAGCTGGACACTTTTTGAAGCATACTACTAGGTGCCATTCGGTCCCTTCACCATGGCCTTCTAAAGTGAGACCCACTTCTGGCGCACTTTACAGATTAGGACGTGAGACAGGGAGATGATGTGTCAGTGGGTGATGGAGCCAGAAACCGCTCCACAGCCCCGGAGGCCAATGCTGGAAGCCCTCGTGGGCACCGTCTGTGGCGCCCATGCTGTGCTGCCACCGCTCTTGCAGGAAAAAGAAACATGCTAGCCAGAGTTCAAAACAAAACAGAACCTTCACTATAAGTGAAGGAGAGGGATTCTCCTGGCACTGTTTGCTTGAAAGGAATTGGCTGCTCAGTTACCAGAAGTTTTTGATTTTAGGAATTCTGTGAGTATAGTGACTCTGGCTTTTTTTATAATCAAATTATTTTTTAATTTTACTAATGTGTGCTTGCAGTACATGATGAATACAGTTATCACTTGGTGTTGGGATGTGTACATAATGCTCTCAATTCTCTTCTCTCATTTTTTAAAATTTTATAATCCCCCCCCAGTCTTCCTTTCATTTTGTGTTCTTAGGGATCTTTTTCAAGTGCATGGGGGGACCAGAAGGGGAGTAGGGAAGGGAACAAGGGAAGGAATGGGAAAAAAAGAACTGAAGGGGGAAAATGATGAAATTAGAGATTTGCAAATGGAAAGAGGATCAAGCATTGGAGAAATTAAAAAAAATTAATCTATTTAAAGAACCTCTCATTGTTGACATAAATACCCTTGTAAAAGGAATGAACCATGTTTTCTAAAGCTAAAAGTTGGGAAGAACAGCGAGGTTTTAATTTTTGTGTCTGATGTCTGGCTGTGTCCTGCATTCAGCCTGTTGTAATAGCATAAGTCACTCACCCTGGAAAGGTCTACACCCTGGAAGTTCTAGTCATGGGTAGTTTGTTCTTTCTTATTATTTTGACTTCTTGGACATCTTGGGTGGGCCTGCCAGGGCCCGTGGACCACACTTGGAGAACTGGTGCCACGGTAGGTCGCGTCTCTTGCACAACTGTCTGGACCCTGAAGCGTTAATGATTTGGTGCAAGAATCAGCAAAGCAGAGGGAGTAAAAAAGAATCAGCTGAATGTCCTTGGCAAAGAAATAGGGAAGTCAAGGTAAACCCAGAGACGTGATCTTGATGACAGGATTTTTATGAGGCTACCAGAGGAGGATCGCTGGTGTAGTCGGCATGCACAGGGAGGGCTCTAATTTGTATTAAACATGCTATGCAAATTTGTGTCTGTGCCTCATTTTCTTCTATTTAATGTTGAAAAAGTTGAAGAGGTGGTATTTTGGGAAAGGCATAAAACAGCAAGTGTACTGTGTGTGTGTGTGTCTGTGAGAGAGAGAGAGATTGAGATTGAGAAAGAGTGAGCCTGGGTGGTTTGTACCTCTCAGCACATTCACTGGTGAAGGTAATAGCAACCTCAAATTGGGAAGTAGCGGACATCTACACCTTACAGCATCCCTCTGAATGGCTCCTCCTCCTTTTTTTCCCCTTCCCTCTCCTTTCCCTTCCTCCCATTTTACAGAAAGAAAGACTAAGTATTTTCCAAGTCCCACAGCCAGTGAACGGCTGGTTGATTTTGGCTCTAAAGTCCATGCCACTTACAACCCCAACTCTCTGTAGCCTTTTTGTGACCAGTCTTGTTATTTATGACAAGTAGAAGATATGCAACCTGGGTAAAGGTTAACTGGCACACTCTGAGCGTGTCTTGTGGCTGTGTTCCTCTGCCTGTTCCGCCTGTTTCTCTTTGTCATATCATCTACCTCCTCCTGTCCCCTTCCTCCTCGTGGTGCATGCCTGACTTGTGATGATTGGTTCTTTTTGGTTCATTAACTAGAAATCATTTTCTCCTTGTTGTCTATCTTGTCCTCTGAATCGCTGCTATGAGTCCTCCCAGTTCAAGGTCCTTCTGCTGTGTGTTGGACTTCAGATGTGGAGTAGTCCCTGCAGCCATAGGGACGCTCAGAGCCACGGCTGTTCTGCCGTCTACGCAAGACATTCCACCGTGGCTTTGTCGCTTAATCCGAGTTTAACTTCTCTGTATAGTACCAATTGCAAAAGCATTTAGATACTGTAAACTTTTGCTGTACTAATGGCATTTATTTTAGAGTTTCAGATTGCCAAAAGATAAAACGGGCACCACAAAGATGGGTGACCTCGCCCCCCAGGACATGAAGAAAGTGTGCTATTTAGCCTTCATTGAGCTGACCGCCCTCTATGACGTGCTGGGTCTTGAACTGAAACAACAAAAAGCTGTGAAAATCAAGACAAGAGGTAACCTTGAGGCAAAAAATAGATTTATTCCTGCAGTAGCAGAAATGCATGTGGCTGCCTCGTGGGGGTGGAGGTGAGAGTGGGTAAGGTGATACCTCGAGGTAAATGAAGTCTACAATACACTGAAAGCCAGATTCTGAAACGTTGCCTGCAAAATATTTGTGATTCAGTGAAGACATACCCTGTCCTAGACCACAGAATAAAGTCATGATTGAATAATTACATTCCCATGGGAAGGAAATTGGGAATCTACAAATTCTAACACCTGTGTTCTGTCTTTCAGAAACTGTATATTTAAGGTCCATTTGGTGCACATAGTTATTATTTTCCAATCTTGAATGACTGCATAGTAGTGGATCCTGAGTGATTATTTTTCCTCTTCAAGATGGGGAAACGCATGAAGTAGTTAACAGCCTGACCCTTTGTTTGCATATAATTTTAATTATTGTATAAAAGCATCGTTTCCCCTGTTAGAGTTGCTATTGTGACGCTCATTATCATTCAGGTTCAGTCTATGCCTCCTTCATGGGTGCAGCTTTTCTTTTGTACACAGCGTGCTGTCTCCATCGCATGAACAGGGAACTGCTTATCAGAGTGGATGCCTCTGCCGCTTCTGTCTCTCTAAGGTTTTATTGGTCTCCAAGTCCAGATAAGGCTCTTAGGATGAAGGTTCACTGTTTAGGAATCTCTGTCCTCTTGTTTAAGCATTAAAGGTATCTCTTGAAGAGACACCAAGAAGGTGGATCGAGTTGCCATGGCAACCCCTGCCAAGCCAAGCACTCACCTGGTTCAGGTTTCAGCAGCTTTTCCACTGTGGGCTGGAGCTTAGGCCTCCTGTCTTGGACCCGAAGGCATCATGGTGAGCTCAGGTCTGGGAGGATTTTAGCTTGAGGCCTGAGGTGATAAACTTTAGAATGAAATGGTTCTTCTGGTTTTCTCCAAGTCCATTATGGAAAAAAAAAAAAAATCACAGATGATTTTTTGGGAGCCAGATGCTGGGGTAGTCATACCTGCCGTCCCAGTACTTAAAGGCTGAAAAGTTTGAGCCTCACTGAGGCTTCTTGGCAAGATCACATCTCAGAATCAAAAAGGATGCAAGATGCACCTCAGTCAGAGCACTGCTGCAAAAAGAAAGAAACAGAAAAGTAAAAGGTGCTTTTCTGAAGTTCATTACAAAATCTCAGAGCCTTCTCCAATCATGAAATAGCATAGATATAAAACAGTTGCAACTCAGCGGTGATGCTTCTTAAAGTGGCTTAGAGAAGTTTTGCTTTTCTTTATTTTTTTCCTTTTAGTATTGAGTATTGAGCATAAAGAGTGCAAAATTATGTCTCTTGCCCATTTTTCATTATTGAGTCAATCAATTATGATAATTGATTGATTAATTGGTTGATTCCTAAATTGCCCATGGTGGCCTCAAATTTGCCATCCTGCTGCCTCAGCCTCCCAAAGGAAAGGGATACAGGCCTGCGCCACTACACTGGGCCCTTATTTTTGTTTCTAGTTATGTTCTGAAGTTCCTTCAAAGTGGTGAAACATCAAGTTCTTATTTAAAACTATCCTTGTTTTAATGGAAGCAGTGAAAATTCTTTCCAGCATTGGAAAAAAAAAATCTATCTTATCCAAGATATTCCTGCTGTATAGTAGACACTTGGCATTCTTGAGATTGCATCTTAGTTCCCAAACCAAGAAGTCATTTCCTGGGTTACTGGCATTCTTTGCATTATACTGCGGTGTCTGAGTGGCTGATGCTGTCATTTTCCTGGCTGGGGCTCCGTAAATCCTTGGCTAATTGAATGACAGTGTCAGAAATCCCTCCACGTTTCTGTTTTTTATTAACAATGGAAGTAAAGCAGCTTTGTTTTCCCATTACAGATTCTGGTCTTTTTGGTGTTTCATTGACCATGTTGTTAGAAAAAGATCAGAGGACAGTACCAGGAACTCGAATACCCTTGATCTTTCAAAAAGTAAGTCGGCCTGAACTGGATGGTGGGGAGAGAAGACACTTAAACATATAATATGTTTTTTGTTTTGTTTTGTTTTGTTTTTTTACTCATGCTATTAGAATATAGTTTTGTAACTGATATGTTGTTTTATTTTGTACTTCGATTTTCTATTCAGGAAGCAAATTTCTTTCAAGGGCTCATAATTTTTATTTCATGGTGATGCTTTCTCTGTTATTACTGTAACTGTGATTACCTGCCCTCATTTTCCTGTCTTATATTAGCTGCTTTTGTATAATTGAGATTTCAGTTCTATAATACATAGGAAAGGGAACTGCTTATAAATTTCTAGGGAATTGAGCCCTCATGAATATTTCATGCCCGCATGTATTTCCCAAGCTTTCCCATTTACAGGGAGGATGTCCAATTTAATTTCCCAGTGTCTGTGTCCAAAATAGGCAAAGAAACCATAAAGTAGAATTAGGAAATGATTGCTAAACTGTCAAGTCGCTTGTGCAGTCAACACACTATTGTACATAAAGAGATTATCCATAGCAATAAAAAGCTTCAACCCAACCTCTGAGCCATCCCTGTGCAGGGACACAGATTACATCTGTTCAGAGCCAGGCAGTGCAGGAGAGAAAGCGGCCATTCAGTTGCGACTACCCAAGCTGGAGCATCATCAAGCAGCCGGGGGTGTCAGGGCTTCTGAGATATCCAGGGACAGAAGAAATTGACTCAAAAAGTTGATTGGTCTAGCAAACTCACCCAGTCCCTTAGTGCTTCGTTTTCCTTGATTCCGAATCTGTCACTTCCCTGTCCTAGCTGTCCGTCTGTGCTTTTGTTCCTTGTCTCACGTTCATCCCCGGGAATTTTTTCTGATGAATTTGGCTCTGCCTGGTGTGTCCTGTTCCTTGACCTCCACCATAGGATGCCCATAGAACCAGTATGGGAATGGGCAGCTGTCAACAGCACCTGTGATTAAGACAGGCAGAAAATGCAGACTACATAATAAATTCGAGGGTCAGTAGAAATTGTTAGACACAGGTGGTTTTGCAAAGCAGGGAACCTCAGCAGTGCCCCTGCCAGATGAATCAGCTAACGTTTAGCAAAACCAAATTGATAGGTTGTATGCAGAGATGGAGAGGTTTATTTTAAAGAATTTGATATCATTGTGGACATTGAGGAATCCAATATACCATGAGTGGAGCAGCCAGCAGGCTAGAGACATGGGCAAAAGTGGGTGCTGTGGGCTTGCAGCAGAACAGCTGCTTTTTTGGGGAACCTCCATCTTTAATTTGAGGCCTTCCATTGATTGGACAAGGCCCACCACAGCATTACAGAGGAATGTATCTGATTTACTCAAACTCTGCTGATTTAAATTCTGGTCACATCTAACTGAAAAGATGGTAGTGGTACCATCTAGGTTGGTGCTCAAAGTGGACACAATATCCTTGCCAAATCGGCACACAGTTATCAATGTGCCAGGGAAGATCAGCAAGCTTGGGGCTTTATGAGGTTCTGGTGCCAACTGTGGATCTCATCTTAAGAAAGATCCTCTTTGTCATTGCTCTGGGCATCATTATTTTGCTGCTTTGTGTTTTTGTATGTATAAAATTATACTTTACACTCCGGAAGCTCTTCAGGGTTTTGGGGACTTTGGGAGCCTGTAAGTTCCTAGTCCTGCATAACAGCTCCACACGTTTTCATTCGGGTATGAAATGCAAGGGGCCGAGAAGGGTTCACTTGTAGGGCGCACTTTTCTGTGTGAACCCCCTGAACTAGAAGCAATAAGTTACAGTGTTCTGCTATGCAAATTATGTTTTGATTTATAGCTGACAACTTAGTTTTGTAAAAAGAAAGATTTGGGAACCAGAGTAGGCAAAGTGCGTAACAAGAAGACTGATGATTGCCAGACTTCGGGGAGCTACACTTGAATGTTGAAGCAATATTGTGGGACCACAAAGTGCACTCATAAAGCTTATCTGTTGTCAGTGAATCGTATCTGTTTGGCTTTTTTCTCTAGCGTTGTGGAAAGAGGCACATTTTTAAACTACATCCTCAGACAGGGCTGGAGAGACAGAATGGTTAATTATAA
Source organism: Cavia porcellus (assembly GCF_034190915.1). Lineage (NCBI taxonomy): Eukaryota > Metazoa > Chordata > Mammalia > Rodentia > Caviidae > Cavia > Cavia porcellus. The sequence continues at coordinate 17,777,552 of NW_026947505.1, forward strand.
TCTGTGGGGAAAGAGAACTTGATAGAATTAGCCATGCTGGCATGCTCACTGTCAAGCCAATTGGGGAAATCAAACACACCATGTATTAAAAAAAAATCTGACTTTATTTGATTTTTCAGTTTCCGTATTTTGAGAAATGCTATAAATTACTGATAAAGTACAGACTATGTAAGATGAATTACAGGCCACTTAAGATAAATCACTGAAAACAATATAATTATATAGAAAAATATATTCTGTCTTTTAAGTTTGAAAGTTAAAGCTATTGATTGTTATTATATTTTCATAATGTAATATAATGTGGTAGCCAAGACAGTTCTTTTTGTTTTGGTGGTACCAAGGTTGAGCTCGGGAGACCATGCATGGCGAGACAATCTCTCTCCCACTGACCTAATGTTCTCAACCCTTTTTTGAGGTAGGCTCTCATCAAGTTGCCTACTCTGGCTTTGAGCTTGCTGCCCTCCTGCCTCAGCCTCCTAAGTAGCTGTGGGTACCATGCCTTGCTCTAAAACTTTATTTTCAAGATGAGAAGAAAATATGGATCATTTTTTCAGACAGTGTTCATAACTATTAGATGTTGTTCAGCTTTACAGAATAATAAAATGACTCAAATATAAAAATTCAGAAATTTCTCTCAGTTATTTAGAGATTGAAACTTTTGAGTATTTAATGAAAGCAAAAGTCATATACTACTAAAACATTTACCTCAGCAGGGAGCACCTTATTTTATTCTTACTAGTATAGAAAAGCATTTAAACATTTTGCAAGGTAAAATAAAAATCAGTGATATTTATAAATTTTAATACCTATGGAAATTGAATAGTTACAAATTGGTTTTAAATGCTTTTATTAAGTAATGCTCAGTTAACTAAAATTTTTAGTCTTTGCTATGGGATTTTATCCAGTGTAATTGGAAAAGTATGATCTTGAAAAATACTTGTTTAGTTTTTTAAAACAATAATTCACTGTCTTACTGGTCAAAGATGCTTGAACTAATAATAGGTTACTAGGATTGTTTGTTTGTGTTGCTGGGTTTTAAACCCAGGGTATTCACACTGACCTATATCCCTACTGCTTTGTAATTGTATTTTGACACAGCATTTCACCTGGTTGCCCAGGCTGCTGTTACTGTCTCAGCCTTCCAGAATGCTGGGATCGTAGGCACAGTGCCACTAAGACCTGGCCGTAGAGCAGCTTTGGGACTGTCTGGGTTTGATGCTCACCTGAGGCCTCAGTGTGAGAGCATCTTCAGCTGTGACCTAATGCAAGGATTCAGGAAGTCCAGACACTGAAGAAAAAGAGCCCCGGGCTCCAGTGTCTCCACCCTACCCTGTCCCGGAGTTTTGGGCATCAGTTCAAAGGGCAAAGACTTTATGATGCCCTGTTCTGCTCTTGACACTTTTATATGGAAGGAGAATCAGGAAGAACTCTGTGCCTTATAGAGCCTTTGTGAATCAGCAAAGATGTCCCTGAAGAAAAAAATAGTTCTTACATTTCTTTGCTCTCTGGGTGGTTTTATGCCTTAGGGTGCACAGAAACAGTTACAGGAGACAGCAGAGGAGGGATGGTGGGGTTAGTCTGTTAGGGGAGGAGAAGCCTGTTGGGTGAGGGGTGCGTGTTGCAGCCAAAAGACCCTGTGCGCAGTGTGTGGGTGCTTGGTTTAAACTTAGGACGACTTGGAAACTGGTTTCCTTCAAGTCAGTAGCACAGCCCTCATCACACACAGCCCAGGTACCGCAAGGCCAGGTCTTCCCGATGCAAGCCCAGCCCGCCAGGGGACCCACGGCACTTTTACCTCCTTGAGAGTCTTCAGCAGTTCATTGCTGTAATTCCCTCATTTGCCTTATTGTTAAGAGTTTCTGGCTTACGTATTTGAAGAGAACTTTATTTTCATGGGGTTTTTATGATTTAATTGATGCCTTCTTCAAGAGTATTTTTCTTACAGTTTACTACTGATGGCTTTATAATGAGTATTAAACTAGGTGTAATCCCAGGACTCTGGGAGGCTGAGGCAGGAGGCTAAGTTTGAGCCCAGTCTGGGGAATTGAGTGAGATTCTGTCTCAAAGTAGAAGGTTCTGTCTCAAGGTTCAGTGCCCCGCACCGCCAAAAAAGGAATCAGTTTTTTTCTTCGTGTCCTAAGTAATTCTTCCCTGAGACAACGCAAAAATCAGATGTAAATGGAGAAACACTACAGTTTCATGAGATTCATTTGGTTGTACAACGTATGTTCCTGGAAAAGCATGGAAAATGCAAGTTTTAGTTGCTTCTCAGTAGGAGCTTCTCTCTTCTCGTTTGGAAGACCACAGCCATTCTGTGATAAAGTAGAACAAGACCCAGCCTTCTCTAAATCGTAACTAAAGCTTTTGGACTTTCTGTTTTAAAGAAAGGATTTAGAACCGCGTACAATCCAGTTCGGTATCAGTGTGACCAGCTTTCCTGTACTCATATGTGAAACAAATGTTAAAATTGTACCTGTTACAAACAGCAGAATCAGAGCGGTTTTCTGTTCCCACAGCTGATTTCTCGCATTGAGGAGGGAGGTCTGGATACCGAAGGGCTCCTGCGGATACCTGGTGCTGCAGTTAGAATTAAGGTAACGTGACCTCGGGGCTCTGCCGATGTACATTTTAGATGTACGTTTCATGGTTTCATTGCAGGTTTGCATTTTAAAATACAGCTTCTCATCCCCACCTCCTTGTTCCTATTGGTAGATAAGTGGGTAAATTAAAAGAATACAATCACTTAACACTCATAATACCTAAGGAGATAGACAATTCTCCTTAAGGAAGCAAGAGGCATTATGGTAACCACTGTTGATAACCTTGTACTCTGTTTTTATATCATATGCTATGTCTATCCTTGGTTTTGACTGACAGCTTTGTTTTATCATGTTTGATTTTATTCTCTTACAAAAAAGTAATAAGATCTATGGGAGCAATAAAACCCAAAATGTGTAAATTTTATTGTAATAAAGAGAGGGAAAAAAAAGTGCCCTAGAGGGTACAACAGCAAGTGTGTTTAGGGGTGTTAAATAGATGACCATATTAATATTTTTGATTGGATCATTGAACACAACTATTTTCAGTCTCACTGTTTGAATGTTCACTTTGTGACCTGAATCACCATTTCAAAGATGATAGTGTGTAATCTATTAACTGGTGATATCTTACTGGTTTTTTTTCTGTAATTCTGTATTACTTGTACCCTTACACTGTTTTGTTTTGTTCTGTTTTATTTTCTCTTTTTCTTTTTAAATAAAAAAAAATCACTTAACACTCAGTGCGTCTTTAACTTTTTCATTTTGGTCTTTTCGAGATAGTGTCTCATGATGCAGTTCAGCCCGTTCTTGAACTTTCTTTATAGCCCAGGCTTTTCTCAGACTCACAATGATCCTCTTGCCTCAGCATCCTGAGTACTGGGATTATAGACGTGCACCACTATGCCCAGCTATCAGTCTTTATTCTTTATGGTCACTGTATTACCTCTGATGAGGCTGCGATCTACAGAACAGGATGCGTGCACAGGTCAGCGGGGGGCGGGTTCAGTCAGGATGAGTAGAAACAGTTGAAGTTTTACTGTAAAACAGACAGGAACCCAAGACTCGGCAGTGAGCTGACAAGGAATTGTGACACAGGCTCCCATCCGTAGTCAGTCTCTGTGAATGGGCCCGATGAGACTCTCACAGCTCCCCATGTCACTGGAGCCAGGGTAGCCTGGATCGGAAGTGAGTGGATTCCTAGACTTGGCAGTTTGTTGCCCATTTTCCTCACTCACTATTTTCTCTCTCTGTGTGGCATTTCCTTCATCAGTGTGCCCCAATTCCTGTTCTGGGAAAGAAAGCATCCAGTGAAAGCACAGGAAAGGTGGAATAAAGCCAGGCATGGTGGTGCATGCCTGTAATGTCAGCACTCTGGGAGGCTGAGGCAGGAGGATGGCTAGTCTAAGCCCAGCCTGGCCAGTTGAAAGGCTTATCAAGACCCCATCTAAAATGGGTACAGGTCTTTTGCATCAGAGAGGGGAGCAAGCTATGGAGCACGGCAGGAGGGAGGAAAGGGGAAGGGAGTGAAGAAGAATTGAGATGTGTTGTGCATCTCATCTCAGCTCCTCATGATGAATGTGATCATCAGTGTACAGCAAACATGGGCTGCCAAAAATGGAAACTTGAAGGCAACCCAGTTCAAAGGCCTTGGAATGAGTCCTCAGACAGACACGCACGCACGCACGCACAGACGCGGGCTGACCCTACAGCTGGTGCATACTACACATGCTTCCCAGGAGTGTTTGCATTATAAAAGGGCATCCCTGCTTGGAAGCGCAGCTCTGTGTAAAAAAGTTGTCAAGAAAAATGCTTAATACTCCTTCACTATCTCTTGTCTTCGAGACCAGCTTTAGTTTTGTACTGAGATACTATGAGAAACTGCCCACATCCAGCATTCAACCTTCCCTGATTTGAGAACCCATCAGAAGACAGGACTGAGGGGCGGGACGTCTGAGCTCGCTTCCCATAGGTCTGCTCTGTATGAAAACTGCCAGGACAAAGCGGGTCTCAGTGGGTGTGCCTGGGCCCAGCCCGGGGTTCTGTGTTGCGGTGCTTCTGGGGTTGGGATTGCTGTGTGTGCTCCCCAAACTTTGCAGTGCCTGCTCATGTGATATATTTCTTTACCTTATCACACTGGCTGCAGTGTAGCTGGCTCTTAGCACACAGCAATCTCGTTTTCCTAGGATTCTGGTTCCCTGGCCCAGCAGCTCATACACATCAGCTCCTGTCCGTGCAGTGGACATTCCCAGCACTGCTTCTGTGTCTTTCTCAGTTTGCTAACTCGCTGTTGCCCAGATGCTTCTATCACCTACAGCGAGCTCATCAGTCAACCCGAGGTGCTGTGTGTGCTCCTGAGAGGTGCCCTCTCTCAGAGATCTCCCTTGGGGACGGATGGGTCCTGTCACTTTGTGAACTGGAGCCAGTGTGAGTCTTGTTGCTCAACTGGCTTCTCAGGCCACTTCAGCCCACAGGGCCCAAAACGTGTTCACGTTGGCACAGAGTGGGGAATGCAAAGTGGATTTTCTTTGGTGCCAGAAGAACAGCTAAATGTAATTTCCATGGAGGCCAACTAAGTGGGTCAAATTGGGCCAAGTCACCCAGCATGTTTTCATACGCCAGACTGTGTAGCAGGTGGTCCATTCCATTGGAAGTAATTTAAAAGTTAAACCAAAGTTGGCATGGTGGTACACTCCTGTAATCCCAGCACTCGGGAGGCTGAGGCAGGAGGATCATTGTGAGTTTGAGGCCAGCCTGAACTGCATAGTGAGACCCTGTCTCAAAAAGATAAAAAAAAAGAAAAAAAGCTAAACTTTAGTAATCTCTTTTCTTCCAGACTCCACCAGATTTCTTTGTGCTTTTCTCCCTTCTCCCCTCACTCTGCACCCCTCTGTTTTCCTTCTGTGCCTCTTTTCTTTCCCTTCTCTCTTTTTCTCCTTTCCACTACCCATTTCTGGGTTTACCCTCATATTTTTCACCCATTACAAAAATAATTAGGGTGGGGAATGTGTGTGGGTTAGGAAGAAGAAATGTGATAAATTCACCTTAAAAACTGAAGAAGGGCTGGGGTTGTAGCTCAGCAAGAGAGCGCTGGCCCAGCACGAGGGTTCCCTGAGTTCCATGACCAGCACTGCTGGATTGGGGCTTTTTCAAATAATAGAAATAACATAAACTGGGGGGAATGTTCAACACGATGAGATTTATGCCGTGGTCAAAAGCACGTGGCAAGAAGTAATGAGACTAAGTTGATTTATTAGTACTTCTGACTGGCAGATTTTGGGGCAGGCTTTGAGGCAAGTGAACTAGGTGTTTCCAGTTAACTCAAACTGCTTTCCCGAGGTGGCGATAGAATGTCTGTGCATTGCAGACAGAGATACCGATATGTTTTCACACCTCATTTGCTCTGGCATTTGCTGTTCCATTTCTCAGAGGTGACTAAGCAGAGGTAATCTGGTTAGGTTTGAGATTGATGATCCATTTGGTTATGTAATACAGTTATGAATAATTGAAAATGGTCTTTTTAATAGAGTGAAGGATTATAGAATCTAGCAGCGTGCCTCAAATGCAAAGACTGAACCAACATTTTTGCTCAATGTGTACTACTTAAAGTTTGTTGAGTAAATAAAAAAATGTGTGTGTGTGTGTGTGTGTGTGTGTGTGTGTGTGTGTGTATCTGTGTCTGTGTCTTCAGTAAAATTTCTCCTTGGTAAAGTACAACCAGAGTAGGAAGGCATCCTATTTCTCTGAGTAACAAAGTGATGACTTGGATACTGCAATACGTTTTCTTTTTCAGTGTAGAATTTTTGTAAAGTGGGAAATGTATCATGATCTCAGCAGGGGGACAAATGCATTTACTGATAGCTTTTTCTTTCTTTTTCTTTTTTTCTCTTTTTTGGCCTTGTGCCTTTCAGAATCTATGCCAAGAACTAGAAGCAAAGTTTTACGAAGGGACTTTTAATTGGGAAAACGTCAAACAGCACGATGCAGCCAGCCTACTGAAGCTCTTCATCCGGGAGCTGCCCCAGCCGCTGCTCAGTGTCGAGTACCTCAAAGCCTTCCAGGCCGTCCAGAGTAAGTGCCACCGTGCTTTAACACAGCCCTTGCACCGGTGCCATGCATATTAATTGTCTGCATGACACTTGGCAACCTGAGGCACACAGCCAGATGGATTTGGATAAACGCGGCAACTGGCACTCAGACGCCACATGTTGGCCCCCGTTCTTTTATAAATCTACATGTCCAAGTAAATAGGTAACGGATGTTCTCCTTGTGTGTAGGTTCAAGGCGAGGCGGGCAAGCAGTGCAGTGTAGTTTGGAGTTAAACGTAGAGGCGGCGTTACATTGCTCTCTCAGCAGAGGGAGTCACATAAGGTCTCTGAAAGAGTTTTGCAGCCAAGCATTCAAAGCAACCCTTACGGGGAAGCTGGGGATTAGCCGTTATCAGGGAAAGTACAGGAAGTCGTGGGAGAGTCTGGGAGCCTTTCCTGAAAACTTCAGTTCTGCCATGGTTAGGGAGCCAGGACAGGGCATTCTGCTGTCTCACGAGTGCGGAGCTGCACGCTGTGTTTTGTGTTCTGGGCGGGCACCAGACTGGTGTTTGTAGTCATCTTTACTCCTTGTCAAGGAGAGATCGCAGAAGGTTTATGTCTTGGCACAATTATTCATCTTATTTGTAGATGTCAGCAAAAGAGAAAAAAGTCCTCAGTTTTTAGATAATCATGTCTTTCGCTTCCACACTGGACCGTTTTTTACGGTGAAGGAGGGGCTTTCTCACTACTGACCTTGTCAGTCAGATCTGCTGTGAGCTCATCTGAAAGCCAGACTGAGATGAAGCTTTGGGTCAGCTTGTGTTGTTTCTTCAGGATTTCTAAGGAAGACATGAAATCTGCTGTGAAATTTTGTTTGTTTCTTAATGGATTCATTTAACAGACCAAACCTTCTGATTAAAAATTTTTGATTAATGTTGTTACTTTGCCTACATTTCCGAGGTATGGGTTAAAAGACTAAATCTGTTTCTGACAAAGTCATGTTGACACGATCCTAGCTACCCAGGGATTTCTTAGAATAGGACAGAGATGACCAGGAACAGTAGCAGTGGGGATGATAATGCACATTGCAGGCTGTTGAGTGGCTGCTTGGTTTTCTGGTTCTTTCCACGGCAGGTGTGGATCACCTCCTGTTTCCTAGGCCCCCTGTGACACATGGCTGTGGGAACTTGTGGACTCTTCCGCAGTCTATTTGCCCCCCATTAAAGGAAATATTGTGCACAGTTTAGATTGCAGCCTGGTACTCTCTCGTGGAAGGTCCCATCTCCTGTGCCTTTTCACCGGCCGGTGATCATGACGCAGAAGTGACAGTGATTTCCAGAGCTCTGTGTGTGTCTGCAAACAGACGGCCGCTTGTCATCCTATCCCAGTTGGAAGTGAGCATCCGAGAGACGGAAGTGGGAGCAGCTGGTCCCCCAGTCGCCCACAAACACCGCCCCCCCGCCAGTGCGCGCTGCTCAGTCTTTGTGTCTCACTTCTCGCTGAGATGTTTATGCCAAGTAACTTTTTCTTGGAAAATGCAAAAAAAAAAACCAAAACAGTGCAGGGAAATGTTCCTTAAAGAGAAGAGCTCAGCTCTGTGTCCTCTGTCTGCAGATCTTCCCACCAAGAAGCATCAGCTGCAGGCCTTGAACCTCCTCATCATCCTGCTACCTGACGCAAACAGAGACACGCTGAAGGTCAGCTGCCTGGGTTTGTATTCAGTACCCTGAGCCACAGGGTAATTGTCCATCATTTATGGCAAAACAACTTGATGTTTACACTGGAAATGTTAGTAAGTCCAAAACGAAAGGCCCTATTTTAAGGACAGATGGTGAGAGACCTCTTTTAACGATTTATTTTGTGGCTTGTGATTGTTTTGTTTTTGAATTTTCACTGTAACATTTGTTCTACCCAAGCAGGTTGTTCCAGTTCCTTGGTTAATAGAAACATAGATGCTTATTTTTTGTCCTTTTTTCTAGATTTTCCAAATTTTATTTCATGACTGCATGTTAAGAAGGGGGAAATAAATGTTTAAAAATCTTAAGGGTCATGAGACTTCTTCTCTAAAGATGCTACAATTGTAATTCCAAGGGATGGGGTGTGAGGTGGTTCTTAGTGTGTGAGCCTAAAGATAGACCAAGTCAAAGGAATTCTATTATTTCTTTAAGGGCTTAAGTTTCCAATTTATTTTACTTTGAAATGATTTGTTCTAAGAATTCTATGATTTAATACTATTTATTATAAATATTATCAGAAGCTGTTAATGATCAGCATGAATTATCTCATAGTGATTATCTTAATGACCCAAGCTAATAGAGTTGTTATAAAGGTTTATTTATTAACATGAAAACAATATATAAATGAATATTTACTTATGCTTTGACACTCCCTTAAATATTATTTTGAATAGGCAAGACCCTTCTTTATCCACTACATTTCTTTCTATTACAAAATGAAATCTCATGTCAAGCTATTTCTTGACATGTTGGTAAATCTCAGAAATGTTTTCTTGCGACTCATGAAAACACCTTGACTTCTAGCTGCATAAGAGATCAATCCTCAGCGCCCATGGAGTGAATATTACACTTAACTTTTCTGGATCCAGCAGCTCATGTGGATTGCTGGAGGCAGATGGGGAGAAGCTCCCCAGCACTCCCCTTTCACTGTCACATGTTATGGGGTGGGCCAACGACTGAGGCAGAGGCTGGCTCTAGGGAGCGGAACCTCCAGGTGCATGCATAGCACTGCATGTGGGGTGTGTCGATTGTGGGGTGTGTCAGCCTGTGACTGGGGGAGCCAGCCATGCACCCATCCTCATAGGAAGAGGAGCATTGTTCCCTCACTCACATAAAGGTCCCCATTTGTGTGACAACACGGTGGGTGGATGAGCAGCGTAGCACAGGAAGTGAGAAGCATGCGAGTTAAACCATCCCTGCACTCCAGGGGGTTCCAGGAGCTACAGGCGGAAACTATTCTTGCAGTGTGGGTTCTAATGATTGGGCAAAGCTGCCTAAATTATTCTCTGGACTTCACCATCAAATTCTTAAGCACAGTCTTTGCACAATTCTGTTTAAGAATATAATTTTTAAAAATTTAGGGCAGCTTTTAATTTGCAATCTTATAATTAATTAACTTTTGGGAGGATCAAAAACCAGGAGATGAAAAGAAGTGATTTTACTTATTTACAAAGCTTAAGTGACTTAATTAGCTGGCTTTGAAGAGGTTTCAAACAAGAACTCTAATTATAAAGAATGGTAACAGTACACCATGAGCCATAAACTTATAAGCTGTAAATTCAGTTTTTTCTGGTTTTGGTTTTTGAGACACCATTGCGCTATATAGTTCAGGCTGACTTTGAACTTGCCATAGATCCCAGGCTGACCTTATGGTGATCCTCCCGCCTCAGCCTCCCAAAGTGCTGAGATTACAGGTGTGCACCGCTGCCTAGCTCCCATTTAGCTTTATGAATGAGAAGGGAAGTTCCATGGCAGTGTGCTCTCAGGAGGCCCCATGCAAAGCTCCATCCCTCTCCCCAGTCCCTCATCTAGCAGGTCAGCATCACTGGAGGAATCAGTGATGGCTGATGTAGAACATTTCTGTGGCAGATTTGAGGGAGAAGGGGCTGCTGGTTGAATACTACATCCTGCCCTGAGGGCTAAGCAAGTGCCCTGCTGAGCGAGCATCATTTTTGCCTTGATCACTGTGTCTTTGGACCCGTGATCAGACCCACTTTCATGAGTAACCCTGCTGACTTCAATTCAGTTGGACCTCATAACACAGGCTCATCATAACACAGGCTCATTATTGTTTGTTTTCAGACAGTCTCTCTCTGTGGAGTTCAGACTGGCCTTGAACTCACTGTGTAGCGCAGGCTGGTCTTGAGCTTGAGCTGATCCTCCTGCCTCAGCCTCCCTAGTGCTGGGATTATAGGTGTGTGCCTCACATCTGGCAGGAAGTATTTTTTAAAGGAAATTGCTTGCAGTTTCGATGAAAAGCATGTGCCGCAGGGTATTCAGTAAGTGCAAGGCTCACCTCCTACTGATTTCCTGTTTTCTCTCTCCTTCATTGTTTCTTCTCCTCTTCCCACAGCTTCTCCTTCCCTCTCTCCCTCGCTCGCTAAGATTCTGGAGGTAGTATTTATTATTTGGTACCAGGAATTGAACCCATGACCTCAAGGCTTGCCAGGCAGGCACTGTGCTGCTGAGCTGTATCCTCAGCTGGCGGTAGCATTTTGAATAACCTTATTGTTTATGCACACCACAATTAAAATAATTACTTCATCTCTATAATTTATGCTCATAAAGAAAATGATGCACTGGTCCCTGAACAATTATTCTGGTCTCTTTGGAACAAAATTAAATAATTTTTTTCCAAACTTCAATTAATCTTTTGTCTTCATTGGAGAACTCGTTCCTATAGAACACGATGCTTGGATTACAGTTTCACTTCCTGAGCCCTCTGTCAGAAATTAGGCACATAAATCCTATTGCTAGATATTAAAATTCTGTGTCGGTTTTAAATTTTCGAGGTCTATTTAACAGCTAAATTTGATTAAAGATCAACCTGTGGGTATTTAGAGGAAATTCTGGTTTTTTTCTTTCTTAACTCTGAGTTCCTGTAGCGGACAGATGTTTTCCCCCCTTTTCCATCCTGGTATCATATATTCACTTTTTATTCAGTAGGGATGTCAGGCCAACTCTAAAGCATTCTTTCAGCAGTGAGGGGTTCAGAAGCTGAAGCCAGATAGATTAGCAGTTGAGTTCCTTCTCCTCTGTGTGTGCCCGCCGGTGGCTGCAGGGGGTCACCTGATGTCCCTTAGCACCGTTCCCTCACCTGTGCAACGGAGATGACCAGCTCTGCCTTCAGTCAGGGTTAAGCGAGGTGACCTCAGGATGTGTGGAAAGCCCAGCTTCACCCAGAGAGCACATTAACCACCCTCGCTGAGTTCTGGACACGAATAAGAAGGCAAAAGAAGAACTGGTGTCCGTCAGGGTGGGCAGCCTCAGGGGCAGGGCCCCTGCAGCAAGGCAGAAGCGGGCAGCGCCGCAGAGCTGAGCGTGATTAGCACGTTCTGGGGAGAAGCCCCGCTAACCCCTTCCTTCCTTCCTTCCTTTCTGTCTCCTCTCTGCTCTTCTCTCTTGTCCCTCCCTCCCCATCACAATCTTCTTTCTCTTTAGGTTCCCCACCAGCCAGCTACTGAGCTCCTCAAATAAGGAAACTGAGGCAGAATGAGCCCCTTTAAAGACACTCTTTAATCTATAGAGAGAAAAGCATGGGACTTCCAGAAACATGTAAACGTTTGTGTGTTATTTGATAAACACTCGGAGCGTGGTGACTTCCATAGGTGGAGAGGCCAGCCCTCCCTTACTCCTCTCCAGCCTCCAGGGCCGGACGGTCCATCACTCCCTCGTGGCCCTGCATCTCAGGCTGCATCACCAACATAGATGGCCACATTTGGCTGCCAGCAGAGTGACACATGAGTTACTTTTTTTAGATGGCATAAACATCCTGAAGGCTATAGCACTTTAATCTCATGTCTCCGTCTCTGACACCAATCTCAGAGTCGTTGTCTCTTTCAGGCCCTGCTTGAATTTCTCCAAAGAGTCATAGATAATAAAGAGAAAAATAAAATGACCGTCATGAATGTAGCCATGGTCATGGCCCCAAATCTCTTCATGTGTCACGCACTGGGTTTGAAGTCCAGCGAGCAGCGAGAATTCGTAATGGCAGCTGAGACGGCCAGTATCATGCACTTATTGATTAAGTATCAGAAACTTCTATGGACAGTAAGTATATCTGCATCTGTATCCAAGTTACACTCAATGCCATATCAGGTCCTATAATTCTTTAGCATAAACATAATGGTTGTGAGCATAAATTTAGAGAGCTGATATTAAAAACAATATGCTTAATGGTTTAAAAAGTAGTGTAACCTTTTAAAAGTACATGTATTATTTGTGAATGTAACAGATATTAACACTTGATTTGTATGGGTAAGGAGGGCCTTTTTAATTTCTATTTTAAAATCACAGAATCATGTCAAGAGAATGTCCCATGTGTGAAGTTCTTTTTAGTTTCTTCTGAGCATTTCCCTTTTAGTCAGCATTCATGTGTAGTGTCTTATGATTTTATTTTATTTTATTTTTTTACTTTTTGAGATTGGGACTTGCTATGTAGTTCAGGCTGGCCTTAAACTTACTGTGTAGCCTGGGCTAGTCTTGAACTTGAGGTGATCCTCCTGCCTCAGCCTCCCCAGTGTTGATATTACAGCTGTGCACCACACACCTGATGCCTATTGTGTTTTTGAAAGCTTGTGGGCCTTGGCCTCAGCTTTCACACTATTCTTCATTGACCGTTATTTGACATTTTGTGCCGTCATTGCAAGAAAGTCTAGAAAGTGCAGAGAAAGTTTCTTTCTACTCATGTTGAGGTTGAGTTTTGACAGATAATCAGAACACCATGGTAGATGAGGGACTTAGTTGATTAAGGTCTCGTCTTCTAGTATAATTTATAATTTGTATGAGACAGGCATTTTATAGGCATTTAAAAAATGAACTAATAAAATTCCAAGTAAAATTACAATGTCAAATATTCAACTCTATTTGCAGAACCCCAAGATATTAATTTACGACAGAATGATGACCTCTAAATTCTAAAGTTTTTATTTTTTTTCCTAAAAATTTATGTGCTATAAAAGGCATCTGATGTATAGGTGACTTCAAATGTTTTAAAAATTAATATCTTAATAAATATTAATTTTTAAAATGCATACATGATTTGATTTACATTCTTGGTAATTTAAAATACTTTGTTGTTGTCAATGCGATTTCTGAGAGTAGACCCTTGCCGGATTGTCACTTCATAGCTAGCTGGTGGCTCTTGTTCACTGGAGGTGAGTTTTCCTTTGTCCTCTGACAACAGAGCCTGGCTAGGGCTCAGACAGGGACATAGGTCGCTATGGGAGCTGTAGGGAGGCGGCCCAAAGGGGACAGACTGCCCAGGTGGTGGTCTCCACAGCCTGTGCCGGAAGTCTCCAGCTTTGGCATCAGCGGCATAGAAGCTTCTAGAGCTCCTTGAGCTTCTCTGAGTTGTACTTGGAAGTCTGCAAGACGGGAAGCAAATTACATCATGTGCGTGCTCCACAAGCCTTGTAGACTTCACGGATAGTGTTTGCCAAACGGCACCATCTTATCAAATACAGCCTTCTTCCTCTCACCGTTTCAGGAATGTTTACTTCCGTTTGTTTAAAACCATGCCTTATCCTTCCCCAACTTCATTTCTTTTCTCGGCAGATTCCCAAGTTTATCGTTACCCAAGTGAGGAAGCAGAACACTGAAAGCCAGAAGAAGGATAAAAAGCCTATGAAGAAGCTGCTGAAGAAAATGGCTTATGACCGAGAAAAATATGAAAAGCAGGATAAGAGCACCAATGACGTAAGAGAATCTGCAAGAGATAAATTTATTCTGATTTTGGTACCGTTTCCATAATGACTTTCTCCTGCTCGCTAAGGCTTGGTGCTATGTCTCCAGTGAAGGCGTCAGGAACAATAGCTGCACATTAGGACTGGGAAGGATGGGTATTGACAGGTGGTTAGGTGTCAGTATGGGAACAAAGGAAGATAGAAAACAAGACTGATCACAGAGGCACTGCATCCCAATGGCAGAGGAAAAAAGGCTTAGTCGTTCACACAGGGTGTTTTTTTCACGCTGTCTTTTTTTAATCTGTACTATGGGGAGAGAGAACTCGGTAAGATGAGCAAGCTGACATTTGTGTTGGGCATAGGATCACTCCTGGGATTCAGTGGATATTCGAAGGTTTTCATTGGGATCCACAGAATTTGGGAGATTAATGTTATAGAGCAGGAAATTAAGATCTTTCAAAATCAACTATCCAATTATAAGTACTAATAAACTACTCTAAGATTACATTAAGAATCCGGGTTTACCAAAGTGAAATATACACGAAAAGATTTTTGCGGACTGAGCTAGCAAAGCGCTTGCGGAAGATCACAAAATGAAAGGGCTTCTATTGTTCTAGCAAGTGAATACACGCCTCGCAGATACAATCCGGGTTGTTCAGTTGCATACTGCCATCTAGTGGGACAATCTGAAAATGCAATGTTCAGCCTTTGTCTGATTTTTCTGCTTGGCCTGCTTAGGGATCCAGTAATTCTACAAAATATGTTTTCCCACTAAATGAATTTATAAATCTCTTTAAAAAGTACTTTCTTGGAATTTCGAATCTTTAATAAAAACATGAAATATAATAAAGGGCAATTATGAATAATGTTTATATTTTTTGAGAAAGGACTTGATATTATCACAAGGCTCCAAAGGATTTTAGTGTAGTGTAGTGTAACACCAATGTAAATGTAAGGTTTTCTTTTATCTTTTAGCCCTGTCTAGTCTTACAAACCTGTGATTTTAGTAGTCCTGTCTTTAAGGCAGTTATACGTGGTAGCATGAGGCTCAGAATCTATGTAAATATGTTGTATTTTTTAAATAATAAATTTTTAGCAAAAATTTAAGAAATTACTTTCTAGAGATGAATAGCTAAGTAATCTTCTTTTACGGGAAAGCACCATTAACTTGGATTTCTTTAGTTTGTACTTTGAGCTAACTAGACACAGGCACGGCTGATTCAATCTCTGCTCTGTTTAAAAGCTGTATTATTGGGCCTTCAGTTTAAATGCTGGGGATTTTGCATATACATACTGTCACTTCACCTCTGAGGTTTGGTTCTCTATTCTGCACAATTCAGTTCTTCACTGAACAAACGCTGCTGTCTCCTGCACGCCAGACTTCACCCCGGGGTTGGGCTGCAGTGGGTGAGGCCAGAGGTGGGTGTGCCATCTTTAGGGTGTGACTTGGAGTTGCAGGAGGTGTGCAGTGAAGCCTGAGCCTGGCTTGTGGCGGGTCATGAGCAGGAGGAGCATCAGGGATCCGTGCCTGGGCATCCTGTGAGACGCAGGAACCACACAGCTATTATCCTGCATCCCTGGGAGCAGAGATCTGACCTGCAGTGCATCACAGCCCTTGCGGGAACCTGTTTGACTTTGCCTTTGCCCTGAATCCTTTTTATCAGTTCCCCAGGTTTACTGTTCTAGTTTGCCTCATTTTATTAAAGAGCAGAATATTCCCACGAAAACGTTACAAAGAACAAATGCACAAGAGAAATCTAAATGTTGTCAGTATGTGGTCACTGAGTGTGGCATTCAGAATTATTTTTTACCAGTTTCCATCACTTGGCAGAATCTTTTTTTGTTTGTTTGTTTGTGGTTTTATTTTTGGTCTTTTTCTTTTTTATTGGTACCGGAGATCAAACTCATGACCACACACTTGCAAGGCAGGCGCTTATGCCGCTGAGCTAAATCCCCAGCCCCGCTTGCCAGAATCTTAAAACTACACGATTGAATGTAAAAGCACTGTTTGCCATCTTACCAAAAAGTGGCAGTGGGGCATCCCCAGCCCCTGGCAGCAGAAGTTCGCAGTGGCTGGGCTCTGAGTGACTCCGGGTCCTTGTGAATGTGACATGGGTCCCTTGCTCCTCACTCTGACTTCTCGCTTTGCTTTCTGGCTTCTCTCTTCCAAATCACTTGAATTTGCAGCATAAAACTGGGCAAGGCCCTCTATGGGGTGTTTTATTATTCCTGGCTGTGATGTGAGGTGAGCCTACGGTGCTAGGTGGTGCTTGCTCTTGGGCCCTTGAAAGATGCCACTGAACAACACAGAGAAGAATCCCTACTCCTGTGGAGTTCACATTCTTTATGTTTACATATAATGAGGAAATCATATGTGCTAGCATGTGGTCAGTGCACTTAAAAAAATAAGAATAGAAAAGAATTTGAAGTGCACGCATTTGTGGTGCTGATTTGGATGGTGTGGACATTACCTCTGTGAGCAAAGCATGGAGGAGGACAGAGTCCAGCTGCCTTCCTATCTGGACGCTCATTCCGGGCTGAGGGAAGAATCTCGTAAAAGCCTTTAGGCAGTACATTGCTTGAGATACTTGAGGCCTAATAAGGAATGCATGGGCTGGAGTGAAACCTGCAGGAGGGACAGAGCATCGAGGGTACAGAGCCACATGGGGCTGTGGAGACCATCCTGAAAGTCGGATTCACCCTGGTGCCTTGGGGTCATTGCAGGGTTTTGAACAAAAGCCTGCGTATCTATGATGCATTTAAAAATGATGCTGTGAACTGTCAGGTTTCAAATCAGTTGTAGGCGCCAAAGGTAGAAGAACTAGGGAGACTACTTGGTTATCACCGAGCTGAGAGCCGATGGTGGCTCAGCCCAGCGTGTCAGCTGGAAGTGGAAGCAATCAGATTCT
The DNA here is from genome assembly GCF_034190915.1 of Cavia porcellus. Taxonomy (NCBI): domain Eukaryota; kingdom Metazoa; phylum Chordata; class Mammalia; order Rodentia; family Caviidae; genus Cavia; species Cavia porcellus. The sequence goes on from NW_026947505.1 coordinate 17,794,446, forward strand.
GGATAGTTTTCTAGAATGGCTAGAACCATTGGGATGTCTTGCTGAAAATGATATGAGTTGTAAGAGGAAAAAGTCCCAAAGGACCCAGAGACGTGAGGAAGTGGCAGATAGGACTTGGAATTAATTGGATAGGAAAGGTCATGATTGCAGTCTGGGGCCTGTTGAGTGGGAGGTGCCCATTAGACATTTAAGTGGGACGTTTGGAGGGTCCAGGTCATGCCATGGCTGGTGAGGTGCAGGAAGGCAGAGTCAGTGAGAAACCAGGCTCACGGGGGAGCCAGGCTTCCGTTCTGCATGTGATGCAAAACTGCTGAGAGGTGGGGAGCCCGTGAGCACTTCAGAGCAGTTACCATGGTGACAGGTGGAGGGAGAGTGAGGCATCGCTGAGTAGTCCCCGTCACTGATGGGAGCATGTGCCTTGACGGAGTCCCTTCAGAAAGCACGCTCCAATGGGTCGCAAATGTACAACACATGGGACGCTGTGTTCTTCATGGGACTACCGTTGCTATTTTCTTCACACTGGCCTGAGTGAAACGTATGCCCAAAGAATACAGGTGCTGGCTAAATATGCTACTATATATTCACACCACGAAACGCAAGAGCACACAAGTTCACTCCTTCTGAACATAGCCATGTTATTGTGTGAAAAAATTTATAAACCAATGAATAAAACCCTGCTGTATTTATGCAGTATGATAACAATGATCTTAAATGCTTACCACAGGTCAGCATGATACGACCCTAAACATTTTGTAGAGAATGTCTCATTTAGTATTTTCGGGAGACGAGGTGGAGTGTATGTTCTCATTTTCTCTAAGAGCAAAGTGAAGGCTGACCATCTTAAGGTTATCTGTGTAGAAAGTGGGGCAGCCTGGAATGCCACACCAAATCTATGTAGCTTTAAATCCATGGATTCTGTTCCATTTTCCTTTAGATTACAAACCAGAACAATGAACACCACGTACGTGCACACACACACACACACACCCTTTAGAAGTGTGTACACGAAAACCCTGTGTTTATTGATAGTCATAGAATGAAGTGATTTACTGCTGTTCTAAAATATGTTTTGTAGAGAGCTTTTAAAATAGTCCTGAGCAGGAACTGAAGCCCAGTGGCGATGAAAACTTTAGATTATGAGCCCGTGAGACTCTCACAATGGGGAAGGGGTTGGTGGTGAGGGGTGTGGGAGAGGGGGGAATAGGATGACTTACTGAAGTTTGCTGAGGTGATTTTGTCACCAAGATAAAGGATCAAGCAAAAGGAACCAACTTGAGATACAGCTTTTGGCACCCTGGGTTGGGATGTGCCTGTGGGAGGAGCCTGGAGGTGTCTCATATGACAGAAAGTGGATGAGCAGAGTGTGAAAGTGAGAAGCGAAGGTCTTGGGTCTGCCATGGTGCTGAGCCATTGAATAGGGTAAAAATGCTGCTTAAATAGGCGAAGACACAGGAAGAAGGAAGGGAAAAGGAATGGGTATTGTCTTGGAAGACGAGGCAGGAAGAGCAAAATAAAAAACCAAAACAAAAGCTGAGTTAATGCTCAGTTGCAAACATTGGAGTTTACACTGGTAAAGGTCTTCGGGCTCGCGTTTGATGGTCCCTGATGGCTGTTTGCAAAGCACCGGGAGTGACTATTGATGGAGGAAATCAGGTTGTCAGGGATTGGAGAGTGAAAGGCAGAGATAATAGACACCAGACTTTGTTAAGGTAATAGTTTTAGAACCACTTTGTATGCTATTAAAGCTAACTGCATGTAATTGGGCACTCATATTAATGTATGCTTGACTAGGTAAATTAATAGCTTGAGCCAGGTTGTAAGACACACTCAATTTACCTAATAAGACAAATGTTAACGACTGTAGCATATTAATTGTTTGGCACAAATATAGATATTCTTAAATACTAATAAGTCTTGTTACTTATACCAAGAAGAAAAAATTGGGAAAAACAAACTTGTGACCATTAAGAATAACCTTTTTTTTTTTTTCCTGATGGCCTTGAACTTGTTTGGGTTACACACATCCAGCCACATCCATACCATCATACACCACAGGTCACCACCTTGGGGCGTAAGGCCAGCATGCTCACTGGTGTGTGCGGCATCACTTTATCTCTCTGGGCTGTAACTTTTTTATTCTTATAAAATGATGAGGTAGGATGACAGGGACGATGGTTCACCAAGGTTTTGCAATAGAAACTTCTAATTTTAAAAATAATAGCAGCCATTTCTAGAGCAGGCTTTGGACTCACTGAACCAAACTTCCTTGCCAGGACTTAGGCCTGTGTGTTACATAAAATTGTAAAAGTAACTCTCTTCTCCCCCAATTTGCTGTGCAGGCACTTACATGTTTAGTTATGCTGTGGATTTTTCTAACACACACAGAGGTAGAGATAGTCTATGAGCATCAACAAGTACATTTTTCCGATCTAGTGTCATCCTGTTCCCTACATCTTTTTTTCTCTTTTGTATTGCTAAAGGAATCACAGCCATCCCCTGTGTCTCACAGTTATCTTGCATTGTGTCTCTGTCTTGTGAGGACATCGGGGCTGTTGCTGACTGCACTAGGCACAGAAACACAAGTTCTCATCATGTGGTTAATTTTAGTGCCAACTCCAGATGATCTCGTGTCCCAGCCTAAACAGGGGGGACCTCAAGGACTTCGAGTGAGTTTGTGTGACTTAAAATTCCAGAACGATCTCATAACATTTTAAGGTTTGAGGCAAGAAATCTGCCGCTACCTGGCTGCAGTGGGGATGGATCATGGTGTTCTGAGTGTAGGTTCATAGGCCCATAACCACAGCTCTACCCAGAATTCCATCTCTGGTTTCGTTAGCATCGTCACAGATGCTATTCCCAGTCAGCCTGACGTCTGTGACCAGCCTCTGGTTTAACTTGGGAACCCGTATGGAAAATCCAATTACAGTGGCAAGCACTAAATCTTATTTCTTTTTATGACACTCCCCGATTATTAATAGTGCATATACACACAAAAAACATACTAAAATGGGAAAAACATGGTCTTGTTTCCCTGGAAATTAAATGCTGATTAACTACAGAAGTTATTTAAAACCCCTTTTAAGTGCTTTGAATCTGTGGGCTGGATAAAAGTTTAAGGCCTTTGGATTGCAGAAGTCCAGTGGTGATCCAGAGTACTGACACAAGGCTGTCACCCTTCCCTGTCTCTGTCCCCTGGCGTTAGCATTGTGCCATCCTTTCGGGGTGATGGCGCCGTTTTAGTTTAAGATACCTTACTAAAATATCCTTTCATTTTCTAAAGCATATCTCCAGCCGCCTTTTTGAGAAAGCTGTATTTCCAATTTGTCCTTTTAAAGATTAAAAGTTTCCCGAGGCATTAAAAATGTCAGCTTTACATTTAAATCAGGCTTTAATGAAAAAGCAGAAATTAATGTCTCTTCCAAAGGTCTGCCATTAAACTTTTGGAGAACAAAAATATGAGCAATTCTACATCTAATGTGAAGTACTAAAATCAACTAAAATCATTGTTTAAGCAAATATGAGAAATTTTAAGAAACATAGTTCAGGAAATACATCCTAATTCAGTATAAAAAATGTATTAGAATTGCAACAGATGATTTTAAGAGAAATTAACATTTTTTAAGTTGTAAAAATCTTTGGTAACTAATCATTAATGGGGAGTTACATAATTCCCCCAGTCTACTATAAACTGTGTAGCCTGAGTTCCTGTGTGTACCACCCTGTCCCCCAAAAGGGACAGCAGATAAGTCAGAAAACATGAAATCAGGAGCTCACAAAGATGATGCTTTGTATAGATTCAGCTATGCATTAGGGCGCAAGAACTGACTGTTGGACCTAATGATCAGACATACTGTGTCTTCAAAGCTGGCAGCCCCGTTAATTAGGATATTAAGAGTGTTCATGCTTGATACGGCCTGATTCTGGGGCTTGGTGGTAGTTGTCATACACCACTTAGATGAGAGTTTTGGCGTTTATTATCATTTTTATATGACTCTCATTTTGATTTGTCAAAATATTCAGTTGGGAAACAGCTCCAGAAATGACTTTTAAACTCCTTTTACCATTATATCACCTAACTAAAGTGCTTTGTTCTCCAAAGATGTAAAGGTACTGTATAGTCACATTGGCTTAGGTGCTCCGTCTCGTATTATTGGAAGAATTTGGATGGGTTGAATTAAACCGTGACTTGTTTCTATCTTGTAGACACCCACCCACCCATTCTGTTTCTATACAGGTTCTCTGCTCGCGATGTAATGTGAGCAGTCAAGGCAGGCAGGCACCATATGCATTGTCGCCCTAGTGGGAGGTTTCCGAGTGGCATTGGCATATACTCCGTGTGAAATGCATCAACATTTTTAGTAGTTTGGGGAGTATGAACTGGCCTAGCCTCATTGTCTGCTCACTGAAGGAAAGGAATGTGGAAAATACTTTAATCCACACCCACAAGGAAGCCATAGGATAATGTCCATGCCAGTGTCTCTGTTGGCCAAAGCATACCCCTGGGTCCCATGATGTCAGTTTCCTAATAACACATTTCCAGGAGACCCCTCCTCTGCCTGCAGAAGCTGGTGCCTGGACTCTTTTAAACTCCTGTCGGAAAGAGTCGGGTTTTCTTCTTCTTCCATGGTGCTGCTAGGAGTTCACCCACCCACATGCAAGCCCCTACTCTAGCACCGAGCTGCACCCCAGCCTGCTGTCTGGATTTGTGCACCAGCCATAGTGTGCTCCCTGCAGCCCTGACAGCACACCGAATTTTGTGTTGTGTTTTATGAGGGAACCAGCTACACCCTACAGGGTTGTGTGATCCCTGAGCTCAGGGAGCAGGCTGTGATCATGCCAGTAGAGGCCCTTGGTTCTTCCAGAAAACTTTTAGGTGGGAAGAGGGCTATACCTCCCACACGTGCCTTCCTGCAGGAGAAAATGGCTGCATTATCCATGCAGAATCTCTAACACTTCTCCTTCTTTTCTTGGGACTGGGGAGAATATCATGGTACCTTGTGCTTGTAGATGTTATGTGTAAAGACATTTTCTTCTGTCCATAAGGAAATGCATGTTGGTATCCATTATTTTTATTTGCATTTATTTATTTATTTTTGTCTTTTGAGACAGGGTCTCACTAGGCTGGTCAGGCTGGCCTTGAGCTCACTTTGTGGCCCAGGCTGGCCTCAAACTTGTAGCAATGCACCTGTGTTCGCCAGCCGAGTGCTGGGATGACAGGAGTATGCCACCATGCCCGGCCGTCCTTTTAACTCTAGAGAAACTTTCACTGTCATAAACCTATTACTCTGAGGGGAAGCTGTGATGAGAGACTCATTTAGTCAGTTGCAACTGAGGTACAGCTTCCAAGGACTTGGATGAGAGCATGAAGCTAGAACACAGAATCATGCATTAGGGTCTCGGTTCTCAGTGAGGGTGAGGGGAAGCCAATGATTTTCACCCTGAAAGAGCCACTCCCGTGGAATTGGAGTTAAGCCCTCAAACATAGATAGTGAGGTGACAAGTATCCAGGAGGGGAGTAGAATACACTTAGCATGTGTACATAGTGCATTTGGCTGGCATTTTTTTTAAAGATACCGAAAGGAGTGGATAACAAGGCCAGGAACACACTCAGGTTGTCATAGCCCCATCTTCCTAGCATGTGTTACTCTTCTGGGTCATTTTGATTTTGTGACTCATCTATTGTGGACCTGCTGTATAGCAAAGCTTACATTCTAGTCACCTTAACTGCCAACGTAGATTTCACGGCCTCTTGGATGTCCTAGAGTTTGGGAGGAGCTAATTATGGGGAAAGTGTAGTTACTATTACTTTCATCAGACAAAACCTTTATGTAAGACTGTTTGGCGCTGTCATAACCAGGAGTTCCTGACTTAAAATCAGCATGAAATGCATAGGTATCTGCAAACTCTGGCTTACATTCCAGATCTTATGCATTGTAATAATCGTAATAAATGGAGAGGGGATCTGTTGCCTTTACTCAAGTGGGCAAGAGGAATGGGGCAGCTTATGAGATGGCGGTGTGTCTTTCACTCTGACATTAAAATTGCCAGTACAAGTTTACTGTTTCTGCTTCCAGTGAAGGCAATAGCTGAGGCTGGGGCAGCAGGCAGAATGGCCAGGGTAGGAAATAAACCAGCGATCCCTCTCCGAGAATCCTGGTGCAATAGAGAGGCAAGAGTACAAAATGAACAGGTTTATTGAGTTGAGGACATGGGAAAGAGCACACGACCCATGGTGGCTGGGCTGTCTCTAACCAGGTACAGAGAGGCACAGGGTTCTATGACCTCTGATTGAAGTGGCGCATGGGATAGATGTTGATGACGTGTGAGGAACTGATTGGAATTCTCTGTGTGTGCAAACAGGAAGGGGAGTTGCTGAAGAAGAAGCAGGAAGTCATAGACATTCCCACTTTGACCTTCCGCCATGTTAGACCACCACCATAACTGTACAATAGTTTATACTAGGGCAAGTACCTTTCATTCCCGTGTTTGTCTTGTTAGAAAAAGGGCAAAGACTGTCTCGTACTATTTCCTGCTGGACAGGGGCATTGCGTTGGAGTCTGGGGGTTGATGGGATGACAGTTGATGTCTATGTAGAAGCCGGTACCAGGTGTTTCAGCCAGGACAAGGAATTAATCATTGGTGAATGCTCATATCCTAGATTGGAGAAATAAAAAACACAAGGTTCTATGAGGGGGCAGATCACATCATAATTAAAGGACCAAGGAAAAGTAAAAGGAAAGGTGCCTTTGATCCAAATGTGTCGTTCCATCAGGGCCATGGTGAGGAAGAATCTGAAAAATAAGCATGGAGTTGGGAGGGTGGAGTTGTGAGAGGTAATTATTCCCCCATCTGAAAGGTTAAAAGTTAAAAGTGAAGGTAGGACTTGTCTTTGCTGCAGGAGTTGAGCTGGAAAGAATAAGAAGCATAAGAAATATAAGGCCTGATGATTGAGTCATGTTTGGGAGATTATAGAGTAGGGGTGGGGAGAGCCATGGCTGTGTCACAATAAGTGACATGAGATCTTAGACATACAGGAGTCTCATGTTTAAACAGCTGAGGGCAGAGAGAACTAAGGGAGTTATAGTGAAAAATTAACTAATAGAATGTAAGGGATCAGGAGCCAAATAGGATAACAAAACATGACTAGTTTGAAAATTGTGGCTGTGGGGCCTTGGTGAGATGGAGATGGGAGATAGGAGATGAGATGGCCTCTCAGAATGTTTAGAGTCAGGGGAGTTAGGGTTAGGAGGGCACCACTTTAACTTGAGTGATGTGGAACCAGGATGGCAATCCAGTGACCTTGACCACTGTTGAAGTTTGAAGGAAGACCAGGTAGGGGACACTCCATGTTAGTTGTAGTCTTGTTGAGAATCTGAGGAATAGAGGCTGGACCATTATCTTGACTGGATACCCTGAGGTAGACCAAACCTTGGGATGATTTTTTGTAACAGGACTTTAGTAACTATATTAGCAGTCTCCCTGGTTATGGGAAAGGTTTTTATCTATCCTGAAAAAGTACAAACAAAGATGAGAAGATATTTGAGAGTTTTGTGGTGGGTCATGAGTGTAAAATTTACCTGCCCAGGGATCAGGTAAAATTTTCTGACCAGGGTGTGTCTACGAAGTTGATGAGTAGGAAAGGAAAGGGGTGGTATGTGTCCCTGAGAAGAGGTTCTACTATAGAGATGTAAGTTGTAACTTACAGGTGTTGGAGGGAGGGATATGAGAGAACATAGTACAAGGGTTTGGCACCATTGGGTGAATTGGGGTAACAGCATCATTGATTACCCTACAGTTTTGTATCAGATTATAGGACCCATTAGGCTTGAGTACTAGAGAATGGGAGTATTATAGGGTGAATGGGTAGGTTTAAGAAAACCATTGTCTAAAAGATGCTTGATCATAGGTTTAAGTCACCATAAATGTTTGGGAGCTATAGGATATTGGGGAACACAAGGACAAATTGAAGTATCCCTGAAAAAAATAGGCATGGCATGGGTAGCACAGTTGGGGTTGGAGGTATCCCAAACTATGGGATTGACCAGAGAAGAAGGGAGGGGAGGGGATGGCTTTATAGCACACTGTGAGGGTGTCTGGAGGATGAGAGCTGTGGAGATGGAGAAGGTAAAAGAGAAGTTAAGCTTTTGAAGAAGATCTCTACCTAAAAGGGGTGTAGGACATGTTGAAATTATTATAAAGCTATAGGTAAAGAAGAGAGTCTGGAACCTGCATAGAATAGGCACTGTCTGCAGAAGCTGTGTAGGTTGTCCCTCAACATCCACTACAGAGACTGAGAATTTAATACAACAGTCTGAAAACTCAGGAAGAACACTATACGTGGCCTCTATGTCCACAAGTACAGAGAATGTCTTACCCGAGACCTCCAGTGGGACTTGAGGCTCTAAGAAGCATACCTTAATGGGGGGCTGTTGGCCTGAGCCCCATCAGTCTTTAGCAGCAAGTCCAAGTAGATCAGCCAGTGATGAATGCGGTGATGATGAGATCTCCTGTGAGGGCAAGGATTTAGAGGATGGCTTACCCGCTCTCTGGCGCTAGGACAGTTGCTCTTCCAGTGGCTCTTGAGATTACAGAGGGGGCATTCCCTTGCCCAGCATCCTTTTTGTCACACTTGAAACATGGTCCGTGAGGGGCTTGGGCAGCTCCACCTTGTCTCAGTTTACCTGTCTCAGAGCTCCAAGTGTCATTGCTAAAAGATCAGATTGTTACTTTTTCTTTTGATTTTTGTCTCTGTTGTTGAAAACACAAAAAGCCATATTGAGATGATCTCCCTGTGGGGTTTGAGGGCCAAATTTAGCCTTTTGTCTTGGGATTGGGCCCATAATGGGAGGTATCTGTCTCCTCAACAGTCACAAGACATCTGGTCCTCTGTGGTGGCTACTTTGAGGCCTGAGCCCTGACTGACAGCCTATAATATTTTTAACTGACTTAGCTGCCTGTAGCATTTTTTTCCTCTGAAGAAGTAACCCAAACTTCCGTGAGGGATAATGGGTGATGACTGATCTGGCTTCTTCAAGCTGAAGGGGATTGAAGTTGTTGAATGGCAGTCAGGAATACTCTGCAGAGCTTTTAACTAGTGGCCCTCAGTAGGTAGCAGGCATTTTCACCTGGGATAAGGTATACAGCTTTAAGTCTAAAGGAGACAAAGGCAAAGAATCAATTAAGTATGCAGGGGCCAAATAATAGAATCAACAGGGTATTTATGAGTATAATTTTAGTAATGAGTTCCCATAAAGAGGATAAGGTCCAGAGAATTTTAGAAACTGACGTGTCATTCATTTGTCATACACATTTAGGTATTACAGTTGTATAAGTTCCTCTTGTGCTGTTAGAATGTCTATTGTCATTGATTTTGGAGGATGGCCTGTTTTATTAATTGTACCTTTTTATTTAAGAGAGAGATCAGCTGTGGTGTCATTTAAGGCCTGTTGAGTCTAGTTAATTATGGCCCCAATATGCGTTATAAGCTTTTTCTGGAAAAGATCTGGTGGATCCCAGTAAAAGGAATCTAAAAGGAATTTATAATTATCTCTTAATTTTAGTTGTTGAACATCCAGAAGAGTGATAATAGTACAGTACAGCAGAGACAGTAAGCTTAACATAGAACATTAAATGGAACTACTATTTTTTTATTTAACCATGAGTGTTTTAACATTTGAGCACTGAAGAAATTTGTGACATTGTTTGGACTGCTCAGTATTTAAGCATCTCTAAGTATAATACACACACTACATTTAAATTTTTGTTTAAAAATTATTTGACTGGTGACCTCCTGTTGGTTTGACTTGGATCTCCTGGCTGGAGCACAGGAAAAAGGCAGATGCCTGGATCTAAAAGAAAATATTTGTCATCATAAACAATCCCAATTTTATATTTGAAGGCATGAGTATACCATAAGATCAGCAACAATGAATTGTCTTAGTCATATGAACTTTAGTTGAAGCATCTCCCATATCGCTGTGGAGATTATTGGGGCCTTCAATTAATGAACAAGGGCTGGTTAAAGTTACCAGGTGGCCACTTTCTTATTCATCAGTTGAAGTCCTGTCCAGTGTCTCCCCATCCCAAGGGATTTTATTTAACCAGTTTTAGCATCATTTTGACCAGCTGGCAACCTAGGTGGAAGCATGTTTTTTTAAATCTATAACCCAAATAAACCTTGATTAAATGATCTGAAAATGCAAAAAAAAAAAGGAGGAAAAAAGATTGTCGAGCTCAAATAAAAAGGAACAACTGTTTACAAAGCAGACAAATGGACAAACATGGACAGATGATCTGTACAGTATAAACAGACTGGACAAACAGACAGATATATAGACTGACAAATATCTTACAAACTTGGAGTGCACTCAATATTTGGCCAATTTGAACTATAATAAATAAACAAGTGCCAACCTTTTTGCAAATTAATTAATAGAGATCTCTTGAAATGATAGCAGAAAAGGAACCTAATTTATTTATGTTTCCTCTGAGATAGGTCAGCGAGGGTAAAAAGAACATGACTATGAACTGGTCCCTCAGGACCAGCCTGTTTCTGAAGTGGGAATAGGGACTGAGGCTGAGAAGGCTGTGGAGTGGGAGATGTAGATGGCCACCGGGCAGCCAACTGCCCAGCGGGTGTCTGTGGGCAATTACTGAGTGATCAACCACCATGTGACAGGGAAGCACAAGATTGCAACTGATTACCATGAGACCCACAACTAGAAGGCTGCCGCTGGTCCGATAATGAGGGACTACAAGGTGGCTGCCATTTATCCTGTGACCTGTCGCGAGATGGTGGTGCACTGTCATGTGGCAGAGGGCCACAAGCTGGTGGCAGTCCTTCTTGTGAGCTGCAGTAAGGTGGCTGCTAAAAACCATGTGGTATGGGATTGCAAGATGATGGTCAAATACCATGTGGCTTGCTAGGTGGCTGAAACTCATAAAACCTAATATGGTGAGCTGGTGGGAAAAATTGAGGTGCACAAGTAGGGGACAAAGAAGAGCTGTCTGATGGAATAGATGGCTCTGGAGGGTACTGAGAAATTGGAGACTGGGGAGAGAAACTAAGGGAAGGATCAGAGGCCACTGGGGGTGAAGAAGGGGAAGAGGATGGCACAGGAGGCATGGAAACCTCTGGCTGAGAAAGTTGCAGGGTTTGGTCTTGGAGATATAGGGGAGGAGCTGTAAAGATGGGAGCCACATCATCTAAGGGTCTGAAGTGGGGGGAGATCCTGGTGGAGCAGAGCGAGCCAGAAGTGTTTGGGCCATCACAGAAGACAGAGTGAGAGAAGGACACATCCTCAAAGTGAAAAAGTTCTAAAGATGAAGGGTTTCTGCCAACTTGCCACCACTGGGACAAAAGCATAAATAAGAGATCAGCTTTTTGGTTTTCATAGCCTTCTAGAGGCCAAGAGCACCCAGGTTATGAACCAGGTACCCCAGTGTGTTTTTCAGGGGACCGGAAGTGGTCCCCGTGACCGAATTATAAGTGAGCTGAGAGAACAACTTCACCTTGGGATGTAAGAGCTTTAGCTCCCCTCAAGGAAGGTGGAAGCTGTGCTGGGTCACACCTATCAAAAGGGGTCCTCACCTGTTTTGAAAGTGTGACACAGAAGATCCCAACTCCCCTTCTCCTTGGCTGTCACTGAAAAGTGTGGGGCGGGGTCCCAGGGAACAAAAATAACAGTTTTGCCTCAGGCTGTGCAGCCTAAGGACCATGAAAACTGCTGTCTCTGTCCAGGGATGGCAACAGATAGGCTTTCTGACTCTAGTTGGCGAATTTTAGGAATAGAAACAGAGAACCCCGGACGTCAGCTCACCTGTCATGAGTGAGGAAGGTCTCTGTTGCATGTGGATTAGTGGCAGCAAGTAAACAATCCTGGAGGAAAAAATAGGGGGTTCATAGGCAGGGAGCTCGGACTGGGAGTGACTCTCAGGAGCTAGCGCTCTGCCATCTGAGTAACAGCACCATAATGTTAGAGAATTCTGGTTAATAGAGAAGCAAAACTACAAAATGAACAGATTTATTGAGTTGACATGGAAAGGAGCACACAACCCCTGGCAGCTGGGCTGTCTCCTTCAACCAGATACAGAGCGGCAGAGAGTTGCATGACCTCTGATTGAAGTGGCACATGGGACGGATATTGATGATGTGTGTGGAACTGACTGGACTTCTCTGTGTGTGCAAACAGGAAGGGGAGTTGCAATGAGGGCTGAGGAAGAAGCAGGAAGTGGTAGGCATTCCCGCTTTGGCCTTCCATCACGTTAGACCACTGCCATAACTGTACAGTAGTTTATACTAGGGCAAGAACCTTTCAATCCCCAGCCCAGGAGTTCAAATCGTCCCAGAGCTTTGGGACACCACTGAGTGAATAACGGCTCTGAAAGGAGTAAAGTAGCACCACTGCAACAGGAAATGCTTTTTCCAGTGTAGGAAGTGGCTCGTTTTCCAGTGTCTGAGCCCCAAGGGTAATCTGCCTGAATCGAGACACAGGTAAATGAAGCTTGTATCCTAGGCCAAGGTCAAGGTCAGTGACCAAAGGAATGGGGACAGATCCCATGACCTGCAGGGTCAAAGTCACAGTGTGGAGCCAGGGCTCCAGGCTGGACCGATAAATGCAGTGGGGTTCAGGCTGCATGTGGAATAGGGGTACAGCCCATGCTCCACGGGTGTCCTCTCCAGGGCTGCTTTTCTCTCCTAGTCCCACCCGATCTCTCATGTTACTGAGAAGTAGTTTTAAACCCTTCAGGCTACTTGATTTTTATGTTGTTTGATTCCTAAGGCGTATTATTTTTGTTGAACTTTGAGACTAAACTAATGGCATCTGTGGTGTACGTGTTTGCTTTATGTTAAACAAAAGCAATTTAAAACCACATGCATTAAGAGTGATAGTGTGGGCATAAAAACAAGATTGTGTAATAAAAAACTGGAGTCTTATCTATTAGGTAAGCAGACCTGCACACTAGTTAGTACTTAGTAATCACTTAGTAAATTTTGGTTGAATTAAATGGGATATTTGTAGCATTTAGAGAATTATCTTCAAACATAATTTATGCATGCTGTTCTGAAGCCTGCTTAAGACATATGGTTTGAATACTAAATTTGTATTTATTTTAGTAGAACCATTTAGGAATTAATTAAGCCTAATACTTCAAATGCCACAGCTCATGTTTTGATATTATAGATATAAAACTCTTTCATAGATATTTCCACATTCATAAAATGTTCTTTATGTCCATGAGCAAAGGACTTAGAAGTGGTCAGCCTGAAGTCAGAAGTGTAAGTCCATGGACCAAGTAGAGAGCAGATACCACTCAAGTCTTCCTTTTATCTCTGGGTAGACCCTTGAGGACAAAAATCTGGGGGGGGGGGTGGAATCTGAATATGTAGAAGTTTTAAAATTCACACATAGCAATAGCCTATAGAGTGACTTTTTTCTGATTTAGTTTCATAAATTGCTACGTGAAGAAGTACTGCCTAGTAGATAATACTCAGAAATCAGCACTTAATATGGCAGTAATGGTTATTGCTGTCATTCTTTACATCTTTAAAAATAATTAAGCATTACTGCATAAGCATTATAAAGTTCCCCCATCACCATTAGGAGGGTAGTTGAGGTTTGATGTAATTTAGCAAATTGCATTATACAGTAGTTAAGGTTTTTATGCAGTGAAGTAAAATGCGTTAGCAGTTAAGCATGCCCACCATATAATGCACTGTGCACGGCTCCCGTCCCAGCTGCCGCCAGCTCTTTCCCAGTGTCATTATTGCCTTGCAGGCTGATGTTCCTCAGGGAGTGATCCGCGTGCAAGCTCCCCATCTTTCCAAAGTTTCCATGGCAATACAGCTAACTGAAGAACTAAAAGCCAGTGATGTACTCGCCAGGTTCCTCAGCCAAGAAAGGTAGCTGCCTGTTTTGTTTTAATTATTCTGGGGGGTAACTCACCTGCTCTCTCCTCTTCCCTCTCGTCCTTTATTTTTTTTTTTTTTTCACTCTAGGTGACGTGAAGTCTTTAAAAATTTGTCTTCCCAGGAGAACAGAAGAGGCTCAACAGGCCATTGGGATGAGTGTAGTTCCTTGGGAGGAGTCTGAGTTTAAACTGAGCCTCTTTTGAGCAGACTGTGTTCCTTCCTGGGGTAGGAAAGGGCTGGGCGAACGAGACTACTGGGTCATCTTCCCAGAAGACATGGATCGCAGGCAATTAGGGTAATCATGAGCAAGGATGTAGTGGGATTAGAACCAGTTTTTTTCCTAAGAAATGTAATGAATATAGAAATGTTCTACTTTAAGATCAGAAAGCATGAGGAGTTGAGTGGCCTTGACTCTGGCGTCATAGGGGAGAAAGAGCCCCTCCTCAGGGGCCCCCAGACCTTCGTGTATGTTTTGGGGACCATGCAGTGGGGCATCTTTGAAAGCCCTTGGCTTTCCCGATCCTGACTGCGCTTTCCAATTCATCTTTTCTTGAATTTTACAGGTCCTAATAAGTGGACAGGGTCTTCAGTTTTGCCCTGAAAATTCTTACTTTTAGCTGAAATCATGTTTTAATGCCACTCCCCATTTCTGCAAAATTTTCACAAAGAAAGGCAACCCGGGACATGGGCATCTGTCTGTGAATAGTCTGTTTCTTATTTTTCTTTGAACTTAATCTCGTTCTGACGAGGAGAAGCTTCAGTCAAATTCTTTTCAAAAGCATCTCCAATTTTAATACAAGTTCCTCAGGTACGGAATATGCATGGGTGACCCCCTGGAAGGTGTCATAAGCAGTATGAACTTTAAAGTGCCTTCCCCAGGGTTTATAAATTGGAAGAAGGGCTGTATCTCTCCCACTAACAGATGGCAGTAAAGCGGGAATATCGGTAATAATCTGTATACAATTACCTTACACTCACAAGGATGAGATACAAATACAGTCCTTATCCTTCTGTTCCACTGGTAAGAAACCCGAGACCTGCTGGGTTACGTCCTTCTCCTGAGCAGTGGAGCTGGAATTGTGAATCTGTGGTCTGGAATCACCTTTCATACTGGATACACAGGTTCTGGGACTGGACACAGTTTTGCAGGATTTGAGTCCTGGGGCACTTGACTGTGTTAGGAGTGAATCCTGGGAGCAGCCTGAATTTTTTAGTATCTTTGTTCCCCAAAAGCTACCTCAGCTTCAATGATTTTGTCCCTCTCCTGTCTATTCCTGCCCTGGCTTAGCAGGTACCAACTTTCACCTTCCTCCTCCTTAGGCACGATGTCCCATTCCTTCCCAGAACGTGGTCCTGGAGCCTATGTTAGACACGAGCAGCTCTTTCACGGTGGACATAGTTCTAATTTACAAAAGGTTTACCTTCAGGACCACGTGCTCAATTTATCCCCCAGCCCCAGTTTGCTGATGAGCTGTGACTCTAAAGTTGTAACAGTATATCCAACTTTAATATTCAGGGCACAGCATGAAATACTAGTTGATATATTGCCAAAGCACTAGCTTTGTGGTCGTTACCTCTTCATAGTTGTGCTTTCTGATCATTGTGCTCTTATTAAGGATTTGCTACTCCCTGGAGCAGGATCTCTCTTCCACTTAAGAGAAGTGTAGCAAGCTGCTTCTGGCTCTCAATTCACAGACCATTTCCCTATGCTTAGGATGCTGGGGGCAGTCCACTGGACTATTTAAATGTCCTTTCTTCTACCTGTCCTTGTGCTTCTCATTTATATTGCATCTGTGCCGGGCAGCTGGGACTTCACTTCCTTTCACCTCTTTCTTCCACTGTCTCATCTGAAACCACCATGAGTGATTGAAAATAAGTCCACTAAAGTGCACGTGAATCACTAGTCATTGATAAAGGGTTTACACCTTTTCAATAATTATGAATTTGTTGATTAGCATTATGTGAAAGCTCACACGTCCCAATCTAATTCAGGTTTTTGTCAGGTGGAACAAGAATGCAAATATTGGAAAATCAGTCTCCAAGCAATACTGTGTCTGCATAGATTTTTTTCAATGAAGATTTTATAACATTCAGTTTGGTTTTTCATAGCTACAGTGCCTGCTTAGACTCACTTTTATAGTATAAGTAAAATATAATTATTACTTCATTTAACCTAAAGAAAATAAGCAGCCCCTTGTTGGAAATTGTCCTTACTATTGGTGAGGACATAATGCAGCAGGGGAGCTTGAGTGTGAAGGCATTTGCACGTGAGTATATAGGGGTGCAAATGATGGGCGGGGCTTGAGAGAATGGTACAGGAGGAGGAGCACCAGTGGCTGGTGAGGAGAGCGGCTGGACCCTGTTTGGGTTCCAGTTAGACCTCGTTTGCCCAGTTCCAGAGTGTGTCTTCAGTGGTCTATAGACCCTTCCATGCGTCATCATCTGTGACAGAGCCTGCTAAGAACAGGTGCTAAACTTCACCCAGGAACTGCTGGAAGTCCTGGTGCTCTCAATCTGAATTTTTAACAAGCCTTCCAAATAATTCGTTTACCAAAAACTTTGAAAATCACTGGATATTACCCTTATGTTTGAACCCAGTCCTCTACAGAGTTCATTCTTTTTTTTTTCCTAATGAGTTTATTCTTTAAAAAATTTTTGACAGATTCCTAAAACCAAAATTTCTTTCTGTTTATGGGGGAGGCGGCAAAAATTCAAAACCTACACCAAGTAAAACCCAAATCAGAGTCAAAATATCTTTCTCCTCCAACATTCACCACTTCTTTAAGGTGATGAGTTTGTTGTTTGAGGAGTATAAATATAATTGCAGCCCACTTCAAAGTCTTTATAATGACCACTTCCACCTGTCAGGCATGTGTTCCTCTCCCGTTAGAGCAGCCAGCAGGCAGAAGACAGGGATTCCTCACACACCATCAGCATTATCAGCTCATGTGACAGACATTTCATGCAAGGATGCAGTGTACAGAGTGGATAATCACATTAATAATGCCACTGGCACTTAAAGTGTGGCATTAACTTTTCTTTTTAATTTTACAAATTTAGAGAGTGATTTATTATTTTGCCTTGAGATGTGTGATTCCATTTGCTTATTTTAATTTACAGGTGTGACATTTTTATTATCTATTTGGCACATTTAACAGATGGAAAAATACAAATGCGTGGATAATTACAATGTGTCTAAGTTATGAATTTTCTGTGGCAGCCAGAATTCCCTCTGTATGTGAAAGTGATTTACTTGCAAGCTGTTTGAGGATGCACTAATCAGTTTGTTTTGTCCCTTTTAGTGGGGTTGCTCAGACCCTGAAGAAAGGGGAAGTTTTTTTGTATGAAATTGGAGGAAATATTGGTAAGCCATTGTTTTTCTCTTTGCATTCCGTGGGCTGAATTGACATTACCAGAGGTGGTTATTTACATCCTTGACAGAAGAAATATGGCATGCCTTTTAGATAATCACTGAGTAGATGGATTTGTTTAACAGTCTGATGTCTCTTTTCGGGCTCTGTTTGAATTGCTACTGCATTCAACTTCAGGAAAGGCAGGCCTCCTAGAGGAGCAGTAACTTCTAGAGTGGTTAAAGTGGAAACGGTTAAAAACTTTTGTTCTTATCCTGTCATAATGAAGGAGGTAGTGGATGTAATTTAAGACATTTTCGTTATGATATACTAACTAGATACTGTGGTTTTAGTAAAAGCAAGAATTACATATTGTGATGGTTTCCTACAGTTTAGAAATGTGCACACATTAGTAATTTGGGAAATGAGACCGATGAATTCATTTTGACTATATTCTATATTTTCCCCTTTTTAAATTGCCATGGGTCTTGCAGTTTTTAAAAAAATTAAAATTTATATTTTTATCTTATTTATATTTTTAAGTTTAAAATTTCATCTTTTTTTGACTCTTGCAAATGGTTAAGGGTGACATTGTTAAGAAATAAGTGAAATCATGTTTAATACCAAATAGTGAGTGAAAATAATTTAAAGAAGTGTTGTGGAATTTTTTTGTGAAACTTAAAAACCATTACTAAATGGTTTAAGCTGAATACAGCGAACGTGACGATGTGTTGGCAGAGATGTGGTCTTATTATATTGCCCAGGCTGGCCTCGAACCTTCCGTTTCCCCTCTTTATTCTCCCAAGTAGCTGGGATCATAGGGGTTTGCTACCTTGCCCAGCTCATTCTTGAAATTTAAACAAATCGTAACTCCAGGAGAAAGCTGGAGTTGTTAAATTTATGAGTAAAGATTCGTTAATATATTGGATTTTTGATTTTATCATCAGATCCTGGGCATGAATGTGCTTTCCTAGGTGAACTCACAACTGTGGTCATTCTTCCTGAAAATGAATAAGATTTTAAGGAAGCATAAAAAAGCCCAAAGAATTTTTCCTAATTTGAAACCTATTTATTTAGAGACAGATTATCAAATAGACTTTTCCAGTATTTGGGCCAAGTCTTCATCCATTGCCGTGGGAATCAGTAAAGGGGCAGATTTGTTTTGAAGTCCAAGACTTCAGAGATAAACTGTTAGGCTTGAGTTTGCAGTCACACCCGCGCCCGCCCACTGCGTTAGACTGACACCGGTCTCTTTCCCAGGGGAACGCTGCCTCGATGACGATACTTACATGCAGGACTTGTACCAGCTCAACCCAAATGCTGAGTGGGTCATAAAGTCCAAGCCGTCGTAGACCACAGCAAGCAGCACAGAGAACTGCAAGGACTTCTGGAGCAGCTCTCGCTGGGTCGAGAGTGTAAATAAAGGAAATGGTGGGGCTCTTACTCTTAGCTGTATCCAGCTATCAAAATTGACACCTCAGGCCTTAAAGATGTACGCATTTGTGCTGCTGCCAGAATTACGTTAATTATTAATAGTAGAAAACAGGTTTCTGGGTAGGCAAGGGGCTTCCTGAGCTTGCGGCTGTTTTCATATACTGTAAAACGCACCCAGATGTGACAATTGTTTTTTTTTTTAACATGAAAATCTGTTTTCTACCCCCTTTTTACTCCTAGAATCCTATTTTCTGAGGTATTTCCTTTCTTACCTCTTCAAATCTGTCTTTCCTCAATGTAGTTTGTATTTGTTAGTTTTTCTAGGTACAAAACAAAGTTCAAGTTATGAAGCCAGCAGGTATTAAAATAGACCTGATCGTGAAGTATTCTTGTCACTGGACACTGCTAGTATTCATGTCTTTGGGTCATTTATCCAAATAATGCCATGCTTCTGTGTCATAGGTGATGATTTGCCTTTTTTCAGTTCGTCTGACAGATTTGCCCAGAGTTATATCCAAGACCAAGCAAATAAACCACCAGAAACTGCCAATTATCACCAAACCATTAAATACTTAAATACTATGAATAAATAAAACACACCCATGTGGAATAGCTGAAAATACCAATACCCAGAGAGGGAAAATCAGATCACGCATAACGCACTCTTGCAAAGCTTATTTGAACAATCCTAGCTGGCTTTGCCCATTGTTGTATCAGGATCATAATACAATCTGGTAATGACTGGAGCATATATTCATAAAGCAGGGCTTTTAAATATTTTTGTCCTGAATAAGTCAACTAGCAGAGTTAATGTGGGTATAACCATCGTGTGAACAAGCTTTTGTTTGTGTACTTATTTTAAATAAGCACATTTATTAAACTGTTGAAAGGACTATTCCCAGGGATTTTAATGCATACACCAAGTCATGAGAAGAGGTAAGCCTCTGTATTGTACATAAGAGAAATGTTAAATATTTTATGAGGTTAGCGTGTAGTAAATAAAAGGTGATGTAACTGAATGGTGTGCCAACTTTGTTTATGATACTTTTAGTAGTTCTTTAGGAAAATTACGTTCTCAGAAGCTCTTGATGCCTCTCTAATTAGGAGTGAAAATGCTGTTAATGAGAACAGTCATAAATTTCTAGCATTTAATTACAAGAGCAGCCTGTGGATAGGATCACTTCAGTAACTTTCTGGTGATTTGTGCCATTGCTTTTTTTATTTAATGACGTTTTATAATTAAATACTTTTTGCTAAATTTTTTGAATTCTTTTAATACTGTGTGTTGATGAGTCTGCTTTCTTAATATTTTTGATTGACAAACGGAGTACATGACTGTAAGCTGTATCTGATTTTATTTTTCTATTTTACCTGTGTACGTTTTGAATTTGGAAGATAATGTGAGAGAAATGTCCTTCCCTCAGGGTTTTCCTTATGTAGATTTCTATTTTTAAGGACTTTCCAAACTTTATTTTGTTTCTCATTCTAATGATATGTTATTTTCATGATAAGCAGAATTTTTATTGATGGTTTGATGAAAGAATATAAAGGTTTGAAAAACTTAGGCTTGTGCAAGCTCAGGAATAAATACAATGGCTTAAATAAATGTCTTTCGAAAGCATACCCCATCTAATTTTCAGCATCTTTACTGCCTAGCCAGGAACTGGGGAAGACAGTACGAGAGGGTGTCAATCCTGAAAAAGTTACCAGATTTTGGTAAATAAAATTGAAGATGCCATTTTGAGTTCTTTCCAGGACTCATAACCAAAGTTTTTGCATTAAAAAATAATTGCATTTAAATTTTAGAAAAACAACAAAAACCTAACTGGAGAAATTTGATAGTACTGAGACTTGCATATACATGTTCTGGTATTAACTTACATATTTTTACTGCAATTTTTTTCAGCAAGTTTTAAACCTAAGTGAACATTTGTTTTTATTTCAGTGAGATGAAAAAATAACATATTTGCTTTGAGGCTTAAACCTTTTAACTCTTACAAGAGTTGCTGGTGAAAAGTAGCAGAGCTGGTATTTGTAAGGAAGACCAGACCCTTTGCCCTGTTAGGGTCTGGCAGTGCTTTTCTGAAGGAGGTCATTATAATTCCTTGCACTTACACAATCTTTGCATGCTTTTGCTGTAGGATTCAGTGTAAACTCCTGATTGGTTCTCTTTAGCCAAAGTAGTTTGTTTTACTGACCACGGGATTTTTCATTACTGTCTCTTGCTAGGTTTTTGTTTTGTTTTAAACCGGGTAACACCGATTTCCTGGTTTCTCACCTTCTTACCGGTAGGTGGCAGTGTTGGTCAGGGAGTCCCTTTGACTCTGAAATGCAGGAAGTTTTTTAACTGAACCTCAGTTCTCAGGTAAATGGTGGAATTCATTTGAATCTGCAAAGCAGCAGGCAGTCCTGTGGCTCTCTTGCTCAGAAGTTGCAATAATTACGAGAGCTTCACCTTCAATGCACAGGATTATTCTGCTTTTATCCTTAACCTCTTGATGGAGGAGAGATTTTGCTGACCCACAATTGGACCTTTGGCCATGTCTTGTTTCAACCAGCGAATTGTGACAAAAAGAAAAAGCAAACCAGTAAGATAAGAGGAAGGAAGTTGAGATAAGGAGCGGTAGTCCCCTGTCTTCATAGAGCATGTGTACTTAGTGGGCAGCTATGTCTACAGTCATGTTCTTCCCTCAGTGAATAAAGGTTCTACAAGGTTCACCCGTTAGGAGAGGAGAACAAAGAATGATAAATCACAGCCCGTGCTGAAGCATGGTAAATGCAGTGGGTGCCAAGGTGAGCAAAGTAGATGGGATAGGGGCTGGAGGGGAAGGCTCACGATGGAATTGAACAGGGGGGCTTATTTTTTTAATTATTTGCAGTACATAGTGATTACATTCCTCATGGGGAGCTGGTGTGTGGATCTCACACATCTTCATTCTTTTTTTTCTTTTCTCTTCTCTTCAACTCTTGGTCACAAGGAGTCTTGATGAATAGCCAAGTAGCTCACTAAAGACTCAGTGGAGGTGAGAAACTTGCCATTTGACTCTCTGGAAGTGGGGGACATTGAAGACCAGGATCCTAAGCAGGAGTGTGTCTTGCCTGTCAAAGGTTGACAACACCAGTGCTGAAAAACTAGTGAACATAATAAATGAGGTCTCAGAATAAATACCTGGGTCAGCAATAAGATCAAAAGGGTCTTGGGTCAGGGCAACAATAAATGTGTTCAGATTGGTACATTTGTGAGAGCAAAATAGGGCTCTGTTGGGCAGGTGGCAGCTGAAGCACCAAGTGCCCATCACTCTATGTCATGAAGGTAGAGCCTGTAAGGCTTCTGGTGTGAAAGAGAAGCTATTCTTGGATGCATTTATTGGTTTGTTGAGATAGGCTCTCGCTTTATAGTTTATTCTGGCATTGACTTACTGTGTAGTCCACGCTGGCCTCAGCCTTATGGTGATCCTCCTGCCTCTGCCTCTAAGTGCTGGAAGAAAATGCATTTTTAATTAAGCATAATCACAAGAATTTTGTTCCAACAGCAGGTGTAGGGAAGGAGGAACACACACATGAATTTCATCATGGATGTAGTAAATTTGAGGTGGCTGTTTGACACCCAGTTGGCAATGTTTTATAGCAGTTACACAGGCAGACATTTGAGGGAAAGGGCTTGGCTGGAGTAGGCTCTGTGCATATGGGATTTCAGCTTCAATGAAGCATGCAAGAGGTATCTAAGAAGATGAATGTGAATGTGGAACACACTTCTAAGAATCGAGCTCTGGAGCTGCCCACACTGCAACTACAAAGAGGAGAAGGAACCAGCAAAGAGTGGAAAGATGCAACCTTTGAGATGACCAAGAATCTGTTGCAAAGGAGAAGCAAGCGGAAAAAAGGGCACCAAGGAGAAGAGGATGGCTGGGATGTCAGAGGTCAGAGGAGGTAAAGGCTAAGAACTGAGCCCTGGGTTTATCCACGTGGAGGTCACTGTGGACCTTGTAGAGTACTCAGGGTAAAGAGACCAGGGGAATGGCAGACTTGGTGTAGACAGCTTTAACAAGTCTACTGCTACATGAGAAGCAGATAACTAAGACTCTAGCAAGGAAGTGGGAGGTGATGTCTAGAGCATCTTAAACACGGCAATAGAGATTTCGGAATTCGTGTGGCTCAATATTTTGATAAGTGGTGGACATGGATACCAGAGCCAGTTGTAGCTGGATTAACCAGTGTGCTCTTGGACAAGTTCCTGTCCTGTGTCTAGGTTTCTGCTTTGTAAAAAGTAGGAATGTTTACTTTTTGAGCATCTTACTAGTGTAATTCATGTAAAGACCTTAGCAGCCTAATTGACTGATAGCAAGTATTCAATGAAAGACTTTTATTAGTGTTAATGATTAATATTATCAGAGCTGTACCTTAAGAATTATCTGAAAATAGTGTATCAAATTCTCTGTTCTCCTTAGCTAGAGGAAAAATGTAGTAGACCCATCAGGGACAGCAGAATAAGCAGGTGGTATAGGGGTCACCCCAGCTCTATGGAGAATAACAAGCACCTCCCCTCAGGGGATTCTGATAGAACCTGCTGTCTCCAAGACGGGAATCATTTCTTGGGCTTTTGAACATCCCTTGAGTAACCCCACTGCCATGCTGTTTTACCTGAAAATTGGTGGCTGTCCAGAGGAACTAGGTCAGAAACAATTTCAGAGTTTTCAGGGAAATACTGCCAGAAGGCGCAGAGCCTGTGTCAGGCCAGGAAGGAAGCAAAGCCCTGTGCAGATTTCCACACTTGCTCATTTCTGGGAGGGTCCTGGGCACCTAGTGTCAGGCACCCTAGAGATCCCACTTCATTGTCCTACTTTTTCTATTGTTTCTCAGACTCCACAAATGGTAGATATTAGTTATAATTGCCCTGCTGTTGTCTTTATGTCTTTGATCTGGACGTGGTGTCTGTTTCTCTTTCCACCTGTGATCTAAAGTGTTACCATGGGAAGAAGCTCGGCTATGGCCAGAGTGTTGCACAGGAACCATCAGAGGGAACCCTGTCCCTCTATACAAACATTCCTGAAATGCCTTGCCATTACTCTCAAGGGTTTCTTGAGTTGTATTTCACATATGGCTGCCTTGTGTATGAAGAAACAGGTTGGTTAAAGAATAGACGTTTCTCTGGTGTTGGTGCTTAAAGCCAAGACACCCCAGCTTTGTCACAGTGGGCCTTTTATCTTGAGGTTTCAAGTCTTGATTTCTCAACCAGAGGAGCTCAGGTCAACTTCACAGAAAGCAGCTCCCCCCTCCGTGTCTTTACCCTTTTTTGGATGTCCACCCTCGCTGCAGCCCAGCAGCTCAGCTCGGTGTCTTCTTGCATGTCCTGCAGCCTTTACAAAATGACAGCTTTCATGCCCTGTCTACCTTGGGTCACCTTACCCTTCAGCAAGACTGGAGCAAACCAGACATTTCCTCTGGAGGGAAGCTCTTAAGCAGTCGCAGGGGCCCAATTCTGAGTGATCCATCCGTTAAAATGTTTCCTGTTTCACTGGATGGTAGCCTTGTTCCATATATGAAAAAGGAGAGATTGAAGCATTACCTGTGCCTTTACAACTCTTTTCAATAGGCTAAATCTTGGGGCATTGTAACTTTGGCTGCTTCTGTCACCTAGTTAGTATTTGACAAGAATTCCACTGAGAACATGAAATAACTATTTAGAGGTTATGCATCTCCTTTGTCCAATATTTTGAAACATGTCCTAGGACACACCTCAACCTTATCTTTGTATTAAGGGTGGAATTAATAGATTTGTTTATGATTTGGTGCTAGGGATTGAATCCAGAATCTTGCACATATTAAGAAAACTACTATTACGCTCTTCTGACTATACGTCATGCTTTATTCTCAAAGAATTAGGTATGAATAGATAATAACTTAAGATATTCTGTTAATTCGTTTCCACACATTTGATTCTTGCTAGGTGCTGTACCATGGTTTATGTTGTAGGTGACAAAAAAATCTGTTGTATGAAGAGAGATTAGATTGGCTAGGACTGATACAAACTGGTGTTAGGGAATGTGTTCTCAACAAATAGACTGTGATTTGAGGGAGGCAGAAAGAGATTCTGCTACATGAAGAATAAAACACATTAGGAGCATAGAGAATGGGTGCTGTGAATGGGGTGGTAACAGGCAGTGGTCTCTAAGCTGGAAGCTGTTAGAATATTAAGGACTTGATCAGGTCAGAAAGGGAGGTTCAGATTCAAGCAATGAAGTGAGCCCACCAATCTGTTGCTGCACAACTGGAGTCAGAAGGGCTTGAGGACTCCCTGGGCTGCGATGAGGTGAGAGAGGGAGGTGCAAAGGGGGCTCATGATGATGGTTTCCAGCAAGTACCCGAAGAGAGGGCAGTGCTGGGGTGCTATGAGGGGACTGTGGCACAGGCAGCGGAAAGGACAGAAAATAATGTATTGAGTTTGCGGTGCAAAAGGCTGAATGGTTAGAAGTGAGATCTTAAGTAAAGTTTATTTGACAAGTACAGTAGTACCTCCATTCAGAAACTTGCTCCTTTCATGATTCTGATCCGAAACTGAATGAGACAAGAACCGAATCAAATTTAATGGGTAGGTTCAGTGTTAACCTCATTGAAAAATTTGAATCAGTTCTCGATCAGTTTAGTTTGTGACCAGAATCATGGAGAGAACTGAGTTTGTGAACTGAGGCACCACTTTGTGTATTTAGGGAATACTTGTAGCAAGATAAGAAAAAAAATCATTTTAATAAAGAGGACAGTCCATGGAGAGCACAGGGCCACAGAGAGCCAAGAGCCACTTGGAGAGATGCCTCACTTCAGGGAGATGGAAAGAAAGAAAGGCGTGGCTCTAAAACCAGAAATTCAATCCGAGTCCCCTACTCTCCTCCTAGCTATCTTCCCACAACTGTTTAAGTCATCACTCCACCATGATATATGCATGCCCATATTGATAGAAGTTAATTACGTCTTTGAAGTGGTCCATTTGTCCATCCACCAGCTGGATAAAGATAACATGGTATTTACACACACACTGGAGTATATTTATGCCATAAACCTGAGTCTTCAGTGAGAGAACAGATGCACCTTGAACATGTGATGTAAGTGAAACTTCAAAGTATCAATACAGAGCAAAATGAAAGATAATAGGAAGTAGGGAGAGATGGGAAAGGGACCAGGAGATAGGGCAGGGCTGAAATAAGGAATTAAGATGTGTTATGTGCATGCACAAGCTCCACAAAAGAAGTGTGTACCCCGTGTGCTGCAAACCCATACTAACCGCAATGCAAAAGCTACAGTGTTAGTGTCAGAGGACTAAACACAGATGTCAGGGGTCACAACAGGTTTAACAAAAAGTATCAGCTGTGTCAGGAGGCACAGTCCAGTCTAACGCTTAGTAAATAGCACTGATACCAGTGTTCAGAAGGGCTGACCTAGAGAGCAGGACAAGAGTGTGCCCAAGCCGTAGGGGACCCCTGTTAGCATCAATCCAGATGCAGATAGGAGCTGGAAGCTGTGAATTGGGTTGGGATCTTTGAGGAAAGAGGTAGAAGCAATAATGTTCATCAAGGTTTTTTATCTTCTTTGACATTTTGCAAAGTGGAAGCCTTAATATAATTTTCCATAGCGTCTAAAACTTGAATGCTCTATTTCTATATTTAGTTAACTCAACAGCTCCTTGATAAGGGTTCCTCTTATCTGAAATCGTACTTGAAATGATTCACTTTTGAAGAAAATGGTGCCAAAGGTAAAATAAAATTCTCCAAGCATTTTGCCAGACCTTCTGAGAGATCATTGAGTTTTAAAAATCACAAAAATGAAGAGTTTCGAGTTTAAGTGAAAGGATTTTAAAATAAGCTTGTTTGAGCCAGGTGCATTGGCACACACCTGCAATCCCAGCACGTGACACCTTTAACAGGTTGAGGAGATCGCAGTGTGAAGGCCCCGCCTCAGTACCACAAAATAAACAAGTAACTGAGCTTTTTGGAAGCTAGTGTTATATGTTGGTTGGGAGCTGCTATTCCTAACTGCTTTTCATTGTTACAGATAAGTTGTTGACCACCTTTCTGAGACCACCTCTAGCGAGACCTGAGCAGCATGCAGTACGTACAGTGGGAAGGACCACGTGCTATAAAATAAGCTTCCGGACAAATGTGAAAGCTTTTGTTTCCGTTCCCTAGCAGGGAAAGGTAAACAATGTACCGAGTGCCCCATGATTCAAAATTTGCCGTTTAATCCTCCAAATAACATTATTACAATGAGGCAGTTTGCATAGTTTCTTCATTGATATGTTCCATTATAGGTTTAATTGCAAAGGATGCTCTAATACTTTAAGATATTTTAAGTGAACCATGGATGCAATAATGACTTGATCCTAGAGAGCAAAATACAAGGTAATAGGAAGTAGGGGGAGAGGTCTTTCTCAACTGGGAAGGGAATGGAAAAGGGATGTAGCTGAGTTTTGCGCCTAAGGAATGGGACCATCAACTATTGTAAACATGGATTAATAAATTATTTTAAATGCGTGAAAGCTCACCATTAATAGAAGGAAGTTTTTTTTTTTTTTTTGAGCTTGAATTTTAATTGTAGTTTCTTAGAAGTTTTTCCTAAAGTAATTCATTCCATGGTACAAAATGTTTACATTCTTTTGCATCAAAATAAGCATAGTATATTATTGTTTATGAAAACTATCAAATTTTGATAGCACTAATACAAGACTTAAACTTTATGGAAACGGGTTCTAAGTGAAGATATGGTCTCAGTTTTTTTCCTTCAGTTACCAAGGATAGATATTTTCTTTCTCTAAAAAATTCATTTTGTTCCTTTTATTCACTAAATGTGTAGCCACTGAGACTTTTTCAAATGACTGGGCTACAAGATTTTATCTATAACAATGATAGTCCTTGAACTCCGGTACATTATACATCAAAAATCACAGTGTGTCATCAGATTTATTTGTGGGCTACCATCTAATAGGTCCTTCATATTTCTGAAAGCAAGTAATTTAAAACAGTCTGATTTTTACAAGCATTTATGATTATTCATTTTTTTTGGTTTGAGAAGTGTCAGTGATGACTGATGCAAAAATAACTATTTAAAATTCTTATTGCGTATATTGTCAGGCTGATTTTAGGAAGGTTATACTATATACTTCTGTCGGTGGTGGTTGAGTGATAATTTCAGTGTCTCCTCACCAGTTTTTAAATATTCATTCATTTCACGGGTGAAGAAATGCCATTTCTCTGTTTTAATTTGCATTTAATGGATAACTAATGAGGCTAATCATGTCTCATATGTTTATTAGTGAATTCACCAAAGGAAAAGCATCTCTTTATATTCTTTTTCTCATCTAATATATAAACTATATACTTAGGAGAGATTTTTCCATATTTACCCACTGAATTGTCTAAATATTTAAAAGGAACTATAAATATTGTAGAAGATCTGAGCCATCGTAAGTGATACATAATTTTTGAGGTTTTCTTGGTCCATTTTCCCTGTTTCCCTCCATCTTTTGATCCATGTGTGGGTGCAAAAGTAGCAGATGACATTTAAGGATACTAAGTAGGAAGCTACAGATTTCAGAGTAGTACTAATTTAAAAACATAAAATACATTTTCCTGGGTGGGAAGTTGGACTAGAAGCTTGGGAGATACCATGAGGGCTGTTTAATGAAAACCAGCCAATCACTAGCTGTAGCTGAGGAAGTGGAGTGTGTGGGCCTATGAAAGGAGATGCCAAAGCCAGCAAAGCCTGTGCCATGAAGCGTTGGGGTGAGCCAGCCCCCCGGGAAGGCTGACTGCTGTCCGTGAGGTCACTGCACCAGGTCCCTTGGTCTGCTGCACGCACTCCTCTAGACATCAGTTACCGTGAACCCGGGGCAGGACCAGGGGCAGCACCGAGAGGGCTGCTGTTGCCTGAAACTGTTGCTGTTTCAGCTTAAAATGTGAACACTGAGAGGAAAAATGGTTGCGAATTATTAAGTTGTGTAATTTGTGGCTTGAAGTCATTAAACAGTAATGCAGCCAGGAATGAGACTGGAAGTACCCTGAGGGCAGGGTCTCAGCTCATCTGGTGTCTGCAGTGGTCAGAACCCAGGAATGAGCACAGAGGAGGTGCTCAGAGCCTGCTTGGCACAAGTAACTGTCTAAGGGTTCTCTGCGTAGTGTAAGTGGAACCCTGAATGGGTTCAGTGGATAGGCAGGCTTAGCTACGACATAGGCACACTTAGCTAAAAAGAATCTGGTTTCTCTGTGATGGGCACGGGGCTCTGGGAACGGGAAGCAGGGAGCTCCTGCATGGCATGGACGGTTAGGAAGGGCCTCCTCCTGGATGGTGTTAGATTGCACCTGCACAGCAGGCCACATCTGTCTTGCTGAGGATCCAGTTGGCTCTGTGGCTCTGCAGATGAGGGCTCACTCACCCGTCCCCAAGGACAGGTTGTTTTGCTGTGAATATCTTCCTGAGGCTTACGTGATGTCTCAGCGAGGACTCTTCAGTGGCATGCTTAACCTTTTCAAAATAATAGTGCTGCAGTTTCAGAGTAACACAGCTGAGATTAAAAAGCCTTGAGACAGTACAAAATGTTCATGACGTGCATACATGTGTCTCCTCGTATTTCCTGGTAATGAACCAGTACACACAATGGAAGCCCCACTCTGAAGAGCCCTGACTCCCCATCTTTTCTGCACTAACACCCAGGCCTTTTAAGTACAGGACTGTGTATGAGCCATGAACCAATTCCTTGATGAACCAATTCTGACTCAGTTTCCAAAACTAATCTTTGAAGGCTGTGTATCTGGCTTCTTTCTGCAGCAGGTCTAATATTGAGTACGACAAATGAGCTTCCAAACCTGGTTAGACTGGTACTCAGGACACACAGCTCTCCTTATTCCACTCCCTGATGGATCATAGGTAGGGAAGACTTCATAACCAGGGTGAGGAGTTCGCAGTCAGCACACACTGGGAACTCACGGACAGCTTCTATGTGTGGAGTGGCGCCGAGTGGAGTATTCAAAATCTGCCTGAGACATTTTACACTGTTCAGTTCCCCAGACTTCTACCCTCACCTTATGCAGCTGTTCCAAGGTCCTGCGGCAGGTATTCTGCTAAGACACAGCCAAGTTCTGTTCAACATGTAACTGCTCTTCTGTTAGCTTGCACTTATTTATGAGGCATTGAAAGGGACAAATAGGGTACAGGCCACTCTCCCTTTCCTCTGTCCTGAGGGAGTCCAGTCAGCGTGGACATGTTCTTTCCTTTCTCTTCCTCTTTTGTTATGTTTTACTCCTTTCCCTTTTGGGAAATGACCCGCTTTGTTTCCTTGTCAGTATACATTGACAAACTTGGGCAGTGCTATCTGTTCCTGAGTTCCAGTAGAGTAGTCCCCTTAGTCCTGATGATAGTTACTGAGGATGTGTCTTCATCAAGTGTCTTTGACAGCGCCATCAATCTTGTTTGTCCATTGTGCTTTTTCAGGAGGCGTCTGGGGTAGGCAGGGAGCAGCTTCCGAGCCCCTTTGGCCTAAGGAACATTAACTGGCTCGTGTGTGTTTTCAAAGGTGGCAGCTGCATCCAGGAGCAAGGCCAGCGTTTGCAGTGATCCTCCTCCTTCTCCTCATTTGCTGTCAGGTTCCCGGAGACGACAAGCCGGTTCCTCCAGGATCTGATCTTCTCTCAGCTCTTCCATGCTGTCATTCTCTCTCCCCAGGACTTGGCCTGGTCTGTGCTAACCCTGCCACTGCAGCACCAGTCGCCCCCTTCCTGTGAGTCACCGCTCATCGTGTTCTGAACCAAGGCGGCTTGGTATTGTCTCTTGGATTCCTTTTGCTCTTCTTTGCTGACGTCTTTCCTGCCCTAACTTCCCAAGATGTTATTTCACTTCACCACATAGCACTGGACTGATTAACCTAAGTCAGGGAGAAACGCTACTGCAAAAATAATAGTTGTTTGGGTACGTATGTGTTCTGTGCCATGCACTGGGCTAGCGCTCTGCCAGCATTTTCTCATTAAAGTCTGATAAAAGCCCATGAGTCTTTGATTCCCATTTCTATTTTGATTTCTAGGAGTTGTAACTGAGACCCAGCAAATGTGCATACCTTTCTCTATGATAAACCAGGGTCAGAGCTGGGGTCTGAACCCACAATTCCTATCCAAGTCTGTGCTTTGGTAAATAACACTGCTCTGCCATACTGTCAAGCAGCTCAGAGAAACTTCGACATTGTTTTCATAATATTCCATCTTGGGCCAGTAAATATTCCGGTGGGGATTTTCTGTTGTTTCACTGTTGTAAATCTAGAAGTTCTCTCTGAGCTCATGGTCATTGCTTGCCTCTGTTAGCAGGTGGAGTTTCCATAGAGGTCTTCTCAGTCTAGTCAGACCGCAGAGGTCTGCTCTCTGTCCGGCTCTCTTCTGTGGCAGTGTTTTAATCGGTTTTTAAACTCTCTGCACTAGGGCTGGAGATGAAGCTCAGCAACATAAACACCTGACTGACAAGTGCAAGGTCATGAGTTTGATACGCAGCACTGCATGGAATCCATACAGTGGATTATTTCCATTTTAAGAAGTAGCTCTGTAATTTTGTAGGTGGATAACATGGGGGCAGGGATGTAGCTCAGTGGCACAGCTCCTGCATGCTAGGTGATAACACAGTTGCATGCCAGCAGCCTGCACAGTCTGTGTGTCTGCCACAGCGTTTTTGTGTCTTCTCATGGGAACTGGGCAAGACTTACAGCTGTATGATTTTAATTTGACAAAGGGAAAACAGACTCCTGTATGAACCTCCTGCAAGTCTTTTTAGAGATCCTTTTATTTTCCTCCCATATTATTGTTTTAAAATGTAAATCATATAAGGCCACTGCCCCACATAAAAACCCTTCAATGCTTCCCAATTTCCCTTAGAACCAAATCCCAGATCCTTCATGTGGTGTAAGATAATTACCATGTTTCATTCGAACCACAAAACTGCTTCCCATATGTGGTGGTTGGACACCATCTTTCCATCTACCACTCCAAGGATATGCACAGCCTTCTGCCTGGTGCCTGTGGATGCTCACTCTGTATGGAAAAGGGACTTTTAGATATGAATAAGGATCTGGAGGTCTGCAGGTTATCCTGCGTAATCATAAGAATATAAGAAAGATGCAGAGGATTGGAGCAAGATTAGTGGGACATGGGCCAACAAAAGATGTCAGAGTGATACAAGCAAAGTGGCCAGAAGCCAAGGAATACAGAGAATCTCTAGAGGCTAGAGCAGCCAAAGAGCATTTTTCCTGAAGTCTCCAGAAGGAGCCTCACCCTGCTAACATCTTTATTTTAGGCTTCCAATCTTTGGAACAATAGGAGAATAAATTTTTAGTGTCTTATGATTCTAAATTTGTGGTAATTTCTTAGGACAGCAATAGATATAACTCAATTTTCAAATTATAGAAAACTGAAAATGGAGGTGATTTATTCAATAAATATCTATTTACTGCCAGGCAATCTGTATGAGGTGTTTCCTTTGTGATCCTAACAGTCTAAGAGAAAATAATACGTTACTAAATTTGCTTATTAAATCTAATAGTCTTTTGGAGGAGTTTCTGGGGTCTTCTAAATAGAGAATCATGTCATCTGCAATAACAATAGTATAACTTATTCCATTCCCATCTTTATTCCTTTTATTTCTCTTGTCTAGTTCCTTCAGCTGAAGTTTCTAGGACTATGTTGAATAAGAGTGGAGACAATGGACATCCTTGTCTTGTTCTTGTTCCTGATTTTAGAGTAAAAAAGCTTTCAGTTTTTGGCCATTTAGTATAATGTTGGCTATTGGTTTGTCATAGATGGCATTTATCAAATTGAGATAAGGACCATCTATTCCAATTTTCTGTAGGGTTTTTATCATCTTTATCATCAACTTTGTCAAAAGTTTTTCTGCATCTATTGAGATGATCATATGATTTTTGTCCTTGGCTGTTAATACAGTGTATTATATTTATGGATTTATATATGTTGACCCATCCCTGGGACTAATCCCACTGGATCATAGTGTACAATCTTTTTGATGATTTAATGCATTCTGTTTACCTGTATCTTGTTGAGGACTTTTTGCATCAGTGTTCATTATGGAGATTGGCCTATAATTCTTAGTTGAGTCCTTTTCTGGTTTTGGAATCAGAGTAATGCTTGTTTCCAGGAATAAATTTGGAAGTATTGTTTTCTTTTTAATTTCATTAAAGAGTCTGAGAAGTAGTGGTTTTAGGTCTTCACTAAATTTCTTGTAGAAGTCAGCAGTAAATCCATCAGGGCCTGGGATTTTCTTTGTTGATAGGTTTTTAATTACATCTTTGATTTCATTTATTGATATTGGATTATTTAGGGTTTTTATATCTTCTTGATTCAGCTTTAGTAATTCATATGTATCTAGGAATCTATTTCTTCTGCTTTCCATCTTATTAGAATACAAGTTTTCAAAGTAAGTATAGATGATTTTCTGGATTTATGCAAGTCTATTGTGATTTTTACCTTTTCATTCCTGACTGGGTAGATATGAGTCTTTTCTTTCCTTTTTTTTTTTAAAGGTTGGTTAAGGGTGTATCAATTTTATTTAATCTTTCAAAGATTAAATTTGATTGATTTGATTCATTCTTTGTATTTTTTTAGTCTCCAGCGTGTTAACTTCTGCTCTGATCTTTATGATTTCCTCCCTTGTATGAGCTTTTTTAACTTAGCCTGCTCTTCTTTTTCCAGAAGTTTGAGGTTCAATGTTAAGTTGTTTATTCATGCTTATTCTGTTTTCTCTATATGGTATTTACAGCTATAAATTTCCCAATAAAGACTGCTTTCATTTTGTCCCACAAGTTCTAGTATATTGTATTATTGTTGTCATTCAACTATAAAAACTGTCTAGTTTCTTAATTTCATTTGTGACCCACTGGTTGTTCAGGAGGGTGCTATTTAATTTCCATGTGTTTATGAAGTTCTTTTAGTTTCCTTTGCCGTGGATTTCCAGTTTCATTGCACTGTGGTCTGATAGTATGCATAAGATAATTTCAATTCCTTTGCATTTTCATAAGCATGTTATATAAGCCAGTATTAGTCTGTTTTGGAGATTGTCCCATGTGTAGCTGAGAAGAATGTGTATTTTGATGTTGGGAGGTGAATACTAAGTCCATTTGCTCAAAAGTTTGATTTAGTTCTAATATTTCATTATTGACTTTTTGTCTAGTTGATTTTTTTTGACAGGGCATTGAAGTCTCCTAATACAATTGTATTAGGGCTTATTTGAGTTTTCATGTCTGTTAGTAATTGCTTTATATAGATGGGTATGCTGATGTTTGTTGCATATATATGATTGTTATTTCTTCCTCTTGGAGTGTTCCCTTATGAGGATGTAGTGACTTTCTTTATCTCTCTTAATCAGTCTTGGCTTGAAAGTTACTTTGTCTGCAAATAGAATAGCTACCTTTGGTTTTTCCCAGGTTCCTGTCACATGAGGAATTGTTTTCTATCCTTTGACTTTCAGTCTGTGAATTTCTTTTCAAATTAAGTGTGTTTCTTGTATGCAGCATATTGTTGGTTCTTGCTTCTTGATTTGTTCTGCCAGTCTGTGTCTTTTGACTGGTGATTTGAGACTTTTCACATTGATGGTTATAACTAATATGTATTGATTTTCCTTGTTATTTTCCTGTTTTTGGCTCTCTCTCTATTTTTCCCTCCAATTATTTGCCTTCCCTAGTAGATTCCTTCTATTGGGGTTCATGAAGCTACAGTCCCTATTATCTCTCTGAAGAATGTCCTTCAGAATATTTTGGAGTGTTGCTTTGGTGGTCATAAATTTCCTCAGATGCCCTGTGTAATGGAAATATCTTATTTCTCCATCCGTTTTGAAAGGTAATTTTGTAGGATACATCAGTCTGGATTCAAAGTTATTTTCCTTTGGAGCTTGCAGTACAGCACTCCAAGGTCTCCTTGACTTGAGAGTTTATGCTGAGAAGTCAGCTATGATTCTGGTGGATAAAATTACAGTAAACCTTGTATAAATCTAGAAAATCATCTATACCTACTTTAAAAGCTTGTATTCTAATAAGATGGAAAATACAGAAGAAATAGATCCCTAGAAACACATGAATTACCAAAGATTTGTTTTTTTTTTCTCTAACAGCTTTTAGGATTGTAGTCTCATGTTGCACTTCTGGAATCTTGAGTGTGATATGCCTGGCTGTAGATTTTTTAAAATCATTGTTAATTGGAGTTCTATATGCCTCATTTATCTGAATGTCAAATTCTTTCTCTACAAGGAAAGGTTTCCATCATGATGTCTGTGAACATTTTTTAAAATACCATCTCCTGCTTGTTCATTGACTCCAATTAATCTTAAGTTATTCTTTACCTCATTTAGACGCTGCTGGGTTGATTTCTCATGGTCCCCTGCTATTTGAGAAATCTTTGTTTTCCTGGTTGCAAACTGCAAGCCTGTCTTCAGTAACTGAGACCCTGTCCTCGTATTGGCCTAATCTGTTTCAAAAATTTTCAGTGCAGTTTTAATTCTCCTGTATATGTGCTTGAATCTGCTTATGTATTCCATTCCTTTCCTATGCTGAGCTTCCATAATTTGCTTAAGCTCATCCATTTTTTGTCTGGGTCTGCTCTAATGTTGCTAAGCATGGTATGTATTTTGGTAATTTCCATATTTTTGGAGAGATAACGTCTGATTTAATTTTTTCCAGGGCCTCATTCATTTGTTGTGTTGTTTCTTCTTCAGAGAGATCTGCTAGGAGTCTTCCAGATTGTGTCACCTTTTTGCCCCGGGGTTTGCCTTTGGTGAACTGGATGTCTGGGGTTGCATCTTGTTTAAGTGTTTTCTCATTTCTTTTAGTTTAATTCTTGGGGTGATGATTGTAAGTTGGCTATGGTGGGTTGTTTTATTGGTAATATTTAGGACACTTAGGTGATGATTACTCCTCTGAGGTAAGTTCTAGGTATAGCTAATTTCTGGGTTTTGAGAGACAGAAAATAATATCATTTGGTGTTACACGTGTTTTGTATGTTGAGAGGAAAAATAACAGGGTAAGGTTAATCTCATGTGCTAGGGTAGGAACTGATGAGTTTCAGTCAGATAGCACAGGAATCATTGGGAAAGTGACTGTTAGGAGTTAGATAAATGTACTCTGGTAGCTGTATGGACTTCTTAGTTGAGATGACCACTAGGCAAATGGAAAAATCAGTACATAGGCCAGGAAAGGGCACTGTGCCTGGATGTTTGCCGCAGTAAGGATGCCAGTGTAGTTGAGGCAAGTAGGCCTAGAGTATAGAAGAATAAAATCTTAGAGGTCACAGTGAGTCAGCACACAAAGTCCTCTCTTTGGGTAAAAGGATGTGATCATTATCATGAGGTGCCAACTTGAATGGATTAAGTAATGCCTGGAAGATTACTGGAGCACAAATCTAGGTGTATACATGGATGATTGACATGTAGACCAGCAAACTGAAAGACGATGGCCCACCCTGGATGTGGATGGTACCAACCAATAGGCTTAAAAGTACTCCTGTTTATGAAGGGCTCCAGTCTTTGCCATCACCATGAAATACTGGGCTCCAGTTTCTCCCCTTGGTGACTCCACAGAGAGACATTCCAGGCCTTCAGGTGCCACTAAATCTCTTGATCTCTCTTGGCCTGTGGCTTCCAACTTCTTGGGCAGAGAAGCTGCAGGTCCTTCAACACCCAGCCATTGTGGATTCTCCTACCTCTGATCCTGTAAGCCTACCTAATCAACTCTTGTATAATGATGCATATATTTTCTATTGGTTCCATTCCTCTGTATAACCCTAGCTAATACAAAGTTAATACAAGTTGGAGCATTCTGGGCAAAGCCACCACATGCACTGATACATCTTTGAAAAGAGTTGCTATATTGCCATTTTTAGAGGAAACTCAGAGTTGAGATAAAGAAGTGAGAATGAAGAAAAAAGATACCTATGAGCAAGCAATTGGGCAAACTTGGCAAGATACAGTTATGGCTCAATAAAAGGAGAGCTGCTGGGTCAGCAGTGCTCAGATTCAGGTTTCTTTGAAAGAGCACAGCCAGCAGAAGTTCCTGAGAGGGTTGGATATGGACTTTAAATCCAGGATCCTTGGTCTAACTGCAGGAAATGGGTTAACCATGAATTAAAAGTGGAAAATTATGGAAACAGTGAAATTACGGGCAAAGATTGGGAATTCAACTTGGGACAAGTTAAACTGGGGCACATGTTAGGCACTTGATTGGGAAAACAAAGTATCAATCTGGTATTAGAATCTGTTCGTCAAGAGACAAGTCTGGGTGAGCGCTACACACTGCAGAGCTGAGCACATGCAGATGGTATTTTATGAAGGCAAATAGGAGATGGAAATGTCATGGGTGGACATTTTCCCATGGGGATGAGTGCAGGCTATGAGGACAACTAGAATATGAGAAATGATCGGAAAAAGTTCACTGCTATACCCAGAGGGAGATATTGACTACCAAGGGAACCAAAAGATTCAATGGGAAATATTTTCTCATAGAGAATATTAACAGAATGCAATATAAACCCATTGTTGGATGAGCATTTGCACCTCTGATGCTCCCTGAATACCATTTTTCTGGAGCCTCCCAAGTCTCTGTCATTAACAGTATCCCCTCTAAGAAGAGATAGGTGTGGTGGCTTGAAAAGTGATAATTCTGAGATTTGGGGAACAGAATTTGTGCACTTAACATGTACATTTTATGAGGCTTCCATCTAGCAGGCTGCTCTACTCTACTGTTTGACTGGAATTGGCTACTCCTTGACATTTTATGAAATCCTTTCATATGAGCTCACATTTATCCTTCATTTTGGTTTTAGGAAGCAGATAAGGCCCTCATTTACAGTTGTGGGGACTCAGACTCAAAACAATGGAACAATTTACTCAGCTATTAGGCAAATTTTGGGCTTGATTTACACTCAGAGTGCCTAGTTCTTTTCCAACTTCAATAAATCCATAAAGGTACTTAAAATTTTTTTTAAAAAGTCTTCTCCATGGAAAGATGGATGTAGAGGACATTTCCTAGGCTTGGTGGGTGGTGGGGTATGAATGAAGCATATTTTAAAAATATGGTAAAGAAACATTGCCGTAAGTTCCCCTCACATGACTCACCCACACTTCAGGTATACTTAGTTTATCATACTTACCCAGTTATTCTTCCCACTTTCTGGAGTAAACATGGTCCCCCTTCATGAGTGTCTTTATGAGGTGTGGTTAAACTGCGGCTGTTGCCAAGTGTCATCCAGCAAAGACGCGGGCTTTGTAAGAATGCCATGGTCTCCTCGTCCACCTGATTCACCTGATCTGACCATGCCACTTCTGGTTTTTCCCCTAACTCCCCTAACTCACCTTGAAAGGGCAACATTTCGAAGCAGTTCAGCACATGGAGCAGCCATGAGTACAACAGAGGACCCTCGCAGAAGAGGACTCCAGAATTGGAGGGAGTCCTTCGGGGGGATTAATGGCAATGTGTTGTTTTACTGTAATAAAACATTCTCATTTAAACAGTCTCTGTATTCTCTGATTATACTTTGTATTAGCCATTAAAAGTCTCTGTAAAGTTGTATACAATGTAATATCACAGAAGTGTAATGTCACTACTATCTGTAATTTGCTGCCTTGATGATTGTTGGGTCCTGTGTGCTTGATCCTTGCACCGTTGGCACGTTGGGCATAACTGGTTCATGTTCCAAAGTTGAAACTGGTTGAAATTGGGGACCCTATCATAGCTGCTTAAGATCAGCTGTGTCCCCCACCCGCTGAAATGGGGCTTGCTCAGTATGCTTACTGACCAAGTATTTTCTGCTAAGTACCTGTCCCTCCTAATACTGCTCACAGGGAATTAGAAAAATCTGAGGAATACTTGGTACATTGTCTGAGTACTACTGAAAAGAGCAGGGATTGCAGGGGTGGTGACATAGTTATTGCTATGAATAGGTTGGTGGAAGAGAAGGTTTCTAGCTGGATTATTGGTCGCCATGGATGGAATTTTGGATCTACGAGGATGAACTGTGGAATCATTTTACAGTATTGAAAAAAGGGGTAAGTTTTTGGAGAGGAAAGAAGCTGAGACAGATAGAACCAGTTCTGAATATTGAACACCCATAAAGGATGATTTCAGAGGTGGATGGAAAAGGAAAATAATGTTTTTCAATAAGGTGCATAGATAGATGGAGATTAAACATTATATCCAAAGTGGAGCAGAATAGCAGTTTTAACTAAATAGGGCCACATGGGGGGAAATAGAGATGGCAGGAATCTCAGTGAAGTGTGACTCAGGAATAACTTGTAAAGATAGAATAATTTGAGAGAAACAGGCCACTGGAGGGCCAGGGCTGGTAGCACACACCTGTAACCCCAGCGCTCAGAAGGCGGAGGCAGAAGGATTTTCATGCATCTGAGCTAGCCTAGACTACATAATTGAAGGCCAGCCTGAACTACAGAGTAAGACCTTGCCTCAAGAAACCTAAAATATTGACAGTAATAATAGGCATAGAAAAAGCACTTGACAAAGTCCAACACCCATTCATGATAAAAATCCTTAAAAAATTGGAATGGATAGTCTTTACCTCAATCTGATAAAACCATCTATGACAAACCAACAGCCAATATCATACTAACTGGTCAAAAATTGAAAGCTTTCACTCTAAAATTGGGATCAAAACAAGGATGTCCACTATCACCATTCCTATTCAATATAGTTCTAGACACATTAGAGCAATTAGACATGAGAAACAAAGACAGGAAAGGAAGTTAAATTACCATTATTTGTAGATGGTATAATTCTCTACAGGGTAGATCCCAAAAATTCTACCAAAAGCCTTCTAGATTTAATAACCAGATCTGTAGAGTAACTGGATACAAAGTCATTATTCAAATCAATAGCTTTCTTGTACTAAAGAAATGGTTTAGTAGAGGAAAGAATATTCATACCACCCCCTCCCCACTGCAGTGTGAAGGGCTGTATATAGGACATACGTGTTTGGGGGAAAGATGTTGATTTGTGTAATTAATGCTTTTAGGAATAACATCTCAATTGGTTATATTAATATGAGGACTTTATGACACAGTAACCTATAGAGGAAAGTCTTTTTCTATTTTCTCAAAGTTATGATTGGCCAAAAACAACTGAAAATTAGTACTCAGGTTAAGTTGGAAGATAGTGATAATTAGAAAACCAAACCACAGGAAGAAAATTAAACTTTAGCATTTGAAAGAAAGGATAAAAAAGGATCTTACTTTCATCAAATGCCTGTTCAGTGCTGTATATTTCAGTTTGTACTCGCATAGTAGCTGACACACAGAGAAGGTGAGAGTCAAAGAAGTTTGTGTGATGCAAGTGCTCCGTTGTTGGTTGAAAGCTGTCCTGAAAAACTCCAAAGTTCACCTTCCTTTTCTTTCTGATTAAACATATGAAACTCTTCTCTAAAAATCTATATCCTCAATATTTGTTTATTAAATTAGGAAGCATATCTCAAATTCAGAGAAAAAATGGGTAGGCTTCTCTCTCAAGAGAAGCAATCATGGCAGGAATAATCTCCAGCCATGCTTTAGTTCAAGACTTTTCTCATTTATGTATGCAATATATTATATATAATATATGCAATATATTTACATATAATTGGTATATATTATATAACTAGTGACAATGCATTATATGTAATACATGGTATATATAACTGGTGACAATGTGTCATTTAATACATAATACATAGACAATGTTTGTGCATGCAATAACTATAAATCTGTAAAGCCTGAGCATGAGGAAGTAAAATGAGTCACGCTAAAGGAAACTCATTTTACTTTCTCTCCTTTTAAACTAGAATTGATGAAGAGACTGTCATAGATTCTACATTAGATTAAAATATTTAACCACGTCATATTTTTCCAGTAGAAAATTATAAAATGTGATTCAAGTATAATATGCTTAAGGAAACTTAATTTTAACTAGTAATCATTTTAAAAACCAGTGGGAAATTTCATGCAGGCCAACAAGGGTTTTATTCAACACTTTTTAGGTGGTTTTCTATAACTCCAATGAAGAAAAAACTCTGCATGGTCAAATCAATAGAGGGCAGACAATGACATATAGGTGGCAAAGTCAGATGAAAGATTACTGTAGGAGTTTTAATAGACTTGGTTTTGGGCTAAGCCAGCTGGAACCACAGATGTAGACAGATTAAGATAGATGGAAGGATGGGAACTCTGGTAGGGCCAGGATTTAGGAAATTCATTCAGCTACAAGGCTTCACTCGGGGAAAAAAAGACCTGCAGCCCAGCTGGTTGACCTGAAGTGTAATGTGGACGTGAGCTTGAGAAGCTGCTGATATCCATGGCATTCCAACATGACAGGTGGAATGTGGCCACCACATGTCTGTATACAGCTGATATTCTCAATTACATTGCTAACACACTCAGTGATGCACCCAGCTGGAACATGACCCTGGCCAACAGCTAAGAATAAAGGAGGCAGGGTCATGCCTTGCAGAGAACTGTCTGGCAATCAGAAAATGGAGGCCAAAGTCACACATGTAAATGTTAATGTTGGGTGAGTTTAGGGAAAGAGCTTCTGTATCAGTTTTGCAGTGGGCACTGCCTACGGGACTAGGTCAAACTCATGGACACGTGAGATTTCAGGTAAGGACTGAATAATGCAGTGTTTATCAAGAGCTGCTGAGGGTGAAGTATCCCAGGACCTTACTTAAGACTGAGAGAAAACAAAATGAAAAGAGATCACGTGTCAGATGTCAGGGCGGAAGTTGTACCACCAAAGGGTGAAGTAATCATGAGGTGCAAATCTAGAAGGTCAAGGAGCACAGTCGGGATGGGTGAGCACACAGGGTCAGGACGAAGCCCTGAACACCACGCAGGCATGGAGATGCAGGCAGGAGCGGGCTCTGTCCTACCCTATGCTGCCCATTCTGCTACGATGGGAACCGGACAGGTTTAGCCTTTACACCACAGCTTTCATGACCAAAAGCTAGTGATATAGAAATACTGGAGATTTAGACAACATTATGAAATGATTAAAATTTCAAGAATTACAATTACAAGGCTCAGTGAAACTTTCTGAAAAAAAGTGGGACTCAAAAACCTGTTCAAGTGGACCAAACATTTAATATACTTTACATGATGCAACGTATTTTAGGGGAAAATGGCAATGATATTAAACTATCAAGGAAAATTGGGGGGAGTAAACAATAAGACATAAACCCTAAATCCTAGATTTTCCAGAAATCCTGGGGAATTAAATTTTACTAAATATATTTATGAAGGACTTGTGATATTCTTATTCCGAGGATGAGGTGGAGAATGACGAGAAACATGAACATAACATGAAGCACAGTTAGCAATAAACCAGAATGAATAGGACTTCTTAGTGTTCACTTTGCAGTTCATGCTGGCCTCAAATTTACAGCAATCCTCCTGAGTGGTGGGATTACAGGTGTGTGCCATCATGCTCAGCTGATAATTAATACTTAGTGGTGGTGGCAAACATTAAATGTGCCCTATGTTATTCCGATAAACAGACTTCAAGCCATCAAGTAAAAACTTTCCAAAACATAGATAACAGGAACTAAGCAGATTTTTTAAAATTATGAAATACTTTTTCTAGCAATGAAAAATCTGAATTTTGAGTGAGCTGTCTTGGGAAATATTCAAAAAGGTAAGATGGATGATTACCTGTCTGGAAGCCCAATGATATCTGCCTTTTGTGTGGAATTCTGCTGAAAAAAAAATTTCTTCCAAGATTTAGCTATTATGAATTGTGCTGCTGTAAACACGGGTATACATATATCAGTGTAACATGATACCTTTAGCTCTTGGGAAAAATAACAGCTGGGTCATATAGAATTTCTAATTTTAGTTATTTGAGTATTTCCATAGCAATTGTACTAATTTAAAATCCTGGAAGCAGCCTGTACACCCATCACAGATAAATGGATAAAGAAACTGTGGTATCTATATATAATAGAATGCTACTTGGCTATCAAAGGTAAATTCAAGTCACTTTAAGGGAAATCGAAGCATCTGGAAAATATGATGTCAAGTGAAAGAAAACAG
This sequence comes from Cavia porcellus, assembly GCF_034190915.1. Classification (NCBI taxonomy): domain Eukaryota; kingdom Metazoa; phylum Chordata; class Mammalia; order Rodentia; family Caviidae; genus Cavia; species Cavia porcellus. The sequence goes on from NW_026947505.1 coordinate 17,837,226, forward strand.
ACAGATGAGTCTACCCTGTCGTATCTCTCACTTGAGCAAGGCAAAGTACAAACAAAGAGCAAAATCAAGGGCAGGTAGAGGGAAATGGGAGGATCGATTTCTCACAAATGGGAAGGGGGAGCATGAAGACTTCAGATGTGCTGGGGATGGTTACCAACACCCACAGGGAACATAAGCTCTGTAAGTCATAAACATGAGCAAATAACAAGAATGAGAGTGAGTACCAGGAAAGAGGGTTTAGAGATGGAGAAACAAGGAAACAAGCTGTGTGAAATACATGTACCTGGTCCCCCCAGTGAATGTAAACCTCACATCCTACCAACATGTGCTAATAAATTTTGTAAAATATCTCTTTTGAAATACTGTCCCAATGTTTAACTTGGGTACTATAGAACTTCACCACAGATGTTCAATTTTATTAATTATAATGTCAGCATATTCCTCCAATATGTTAAATTCTACTTTATAGAGATGTCATCAACTTTAGAAGTGATCAAATGTCTGATTAATGCAAAGAACCCTGGGAATTAAGACAGCTCATTCCCAGTCACTCATTTGATGATATTAAACAAGTAACAGTATTTCTGTGAGTCTTAATTTTATCATCTGGAAAATGAGAAGAATAAGTCTATGTCAGTGAGTCCATCCATGTAACAACCATTTCCTAGACAAGGACCATGTGCCAGACCCTGTGTTAGCTCTGAGGGGTGTGAAACAGTCTCTGTCCACAACAACCTCACAGCTTGGTAGGTTGTTGCAGAGTGAACAGGTTTGTTTATGCAGGTAATAACATCATGCATGTGGCTTGCCCACACAAAGGCAAGCTAACAGTATTTGTACAGTGAAGACTCATAAACACAGACTCCATACAAAGCATCACCATTGTACCAAAGTGATAGTCTGATAATGAGGAAACAATAGTGAATTATGACAAAGAGCTCAAAGAAGCCAAAAAAGAGAAAAAGAACAAGACTAACCAGCAGCTAAATGATGACAAGAAGACCAATCTGTAGGGAGCTGCTGAAGCTGAAGATTGATCACAGGTGTGGGGCTAAAACAAGGCCAGCTCTGAAAACATAGATGGCCTAAAACAAGTCTCATAAACAAGCTGTTCCAGTACCAAGAAGGCAAGGGTCCCAGTCCAGCCAGGCAAACGAGTTGCTAGGCAGTGGGGTTGAAATCAACATTATTCTTGGGAGTGCATAAATAAAGGTGCTACGATGGCTGAGAAGTTCCTTTCCTCCCATCAGTAGGATAAGGGCTCCACCTGACCCCAGCTTTGTCTCCTCTTTATTTTCTCATCCTCTCGTGGTCTTTCATCTCAAGAACCTCAAGAGCCACATGGGTTGTGGTACCAACCTAAGAAGTTAGAGAAAAACTAGAGAATAGTGCAGATGAATTCACTAACATGCTTACAGAAACTATAGAAGAAAATTTCACAAACACAAAAGAATTTAAAATACAGGTGAATGATGCTTATAGAAAAATGAATAATTATGTTGGAAAGAGAAGTTCACCAAGATATGTCCTGATTAAATTCACAGGTATCCAGCAAAAACCCACAATTCTAAAGGCAGCCAGAGAAGAAACAAAATCACATATAAAGGTCAACCAATTAGAATTACAGCAGACCTCAGCACAAACCTCAAAGGCTAGAAGACCTTGGAGTGAAGTATTTCAAGCTGTAAGAGCAATAATTTCCAACCCAGATTAATTTACTCAGCAAAACTATCCTTTAAAATGGAGAGGGGCCAGGGGGATTTATCTTAGTGGCATAGGTGCCTGCCCGGCAAGCATGAGGTTATGAGTTTGATCCCTGGTACCAAAGTAAATAAATAAAATAAAAATAGATGGAGAAAGAAGGTATTTCCATGAAGAAGACCAGAGCGGAATATATATGCGTGCTAAACCAGCTCCTGAGAAAATGCTCAAGGATAATCTCAGCAGGATCAGTGAAAAACACAGAGGAAAACAGTGAGGTCAGTGGATAAACAGCAACAAAAATATCAGGAAAAGAAAAACAATGTACCAAGAGATAAAGAAGTTAACAGAATAAATAATCACTATATTTCAGTAATATCTCTCAGTGTTAACAGCTTCAACTTTCCAGTGAAGAGACACAGACTAGCTTAGAAAAACAATTGAACAATCTGTTGCATTCAAGAAATTTATCTGATCTAAAAATGATAATCATAGACTAAATTAAAGGATGCAAAACAACATTTCAAACACCAGGACCTTGAAAACAGGCAGGGGTAGCAAGTCTCACATCAGGCACAGTAAACATCAAACTGAAAGACACAAAGGAGGTCACTACTTACTGGTTAAGATAATCTAGTGAGAAGAGAAATATTGATAAACATATTCGCACTGAATTCTGGAGTCCCTATCATCATAAAAAACTGCTGAAATTAGAAAGTCAAATAAATGCTAATTATAGTATGAGACTTTAACACCCCACTTTCACAAAGAGATAGATCAACTAAACAAAAAGAAAGACGAAAGAAATTTCACAGCTGACCAACACCCTTGAACACATTGACTTAATTGGTATATACAGAGTATTCCATCCTACACAACAGAATACACATTCTTTTCAGCAGCACATGGTACTTTTTCCAAAAATAAATGCCACACTGTCCACAAATCCTGACAAAAGTAAAAGAACTTAAATCACCTTGTGCATACTAACAGACCACTGTACAATGAAAATAGAAATCAATATCCGAAGAAGAAATTTCAGAAGAGGCAAATCTCCTGGAAAATTAGCAACATACAGCTAAACAACCAATGCATCCCAGAAGAAATCAAGAAGAAATTTTAAAAATTCTGGAAGCCAGTGACGATGACTATAACACTCAAAACTATGGGACACTATGAAAGCAGTGTTAAGCAGAAAATTCATTACAATCATTGCTTACATTAGGAAAACAGAGGAAGTGCAAATAAATAGCCTTATAAAAAATCTTAAAATATTGGAGAAGCAACAACAAATCAGACCCAAACCAAAATTAAGGAAATAAATTTTAAATGTGAGAATGGAAGCCAATGAAATTGAGATTTAAAAAACTGAAAAAGAAAGTAAATTGAAAAGCTAGTTCTTCAAAAAATAATAATATAGATAAGCCTTTAGCAAGATTCACCAAGAGACTCACCTCAATATAACTAGAAATAAAAAAGGTGAAATCGCTGCAGTGTTGAAATCCAGAAGATATTAACTACTTTGAACAATTAATTCCAACAGATTAAAACTTTGAAGAAAGGGATGCCTTCCTAGACATAGACGAACTACCAAAAGTAACCCAAGAAGACAGAATATGCTTAACAACCATAACAAGCAATGAAATTGGCTCAGTTATGATGAATTTACCAATTAAAATGAGCCCAGGACCTGATGAATTATATGAAACTTTTAAGGAAATTGTATCACCAATATTCCTCAAGCTCTTCAAAGAAACTGAAAGGAATAGAGTGCTCCAAAATTCATTTATGGGAGCCAATATCACCCTGGCCCCAAGATTGGATAAAGACCCACTATAAAAGAGAAGTACGGGTGTCATTGTCTTCAATGCACATACATGCCACAATCCTCAAAAAAGTATAAGCAAGTAGAATGCAGCACATTATCCAAAAGATGATACATCATTAGCAAGCAGATTTCATCCCAGACATGAAAGGATGGTTCAGTGCACAAAAGTCAATAAATATAATATCACATGAACAGGAGCAAGGTAAAAAAACATCAATAGGTGCAGAAAAGACTCTCAACAAATATAATACCCCTTCATGACAAAAATCCCTGAGGAAACAGGTATAGAAGGTCAATATCTGAATACAACTAAGGCTATTTATGACAAAGCAATATGCAGCATCATATTAAATGGGGGGGGGACTAAAAGCATTCCCCTGAAATTCAGGAACAAGATGAGAATATATGCTGTCACATCCTCTAATCAACATAGTACTTGAAACATTGGCTAGAGAAATCTATAAGGCAAGAAAAATAAATAAAAGGTATACATGTTGGAAAGGAAGAACTTAAATTACCATTATTTTCAGATGTCTTTTTACACTACAGAGAAGATCCAAAGAACTCCACCAAATATTTTTGAGAATAATAAATTTCAGCAAAGTAGTAGGGTATAAAACCAACATACAAAAGTCACTAGCATTTGTATACACTAACAATTAATGGGATGAGAATTATGAAAATGATGCCATTCACAGCTCAAAGAAAAATGAAATACTTAGGAATTAATCTAACAAAGGAAGTGAAATATCTGTACAAAGAACACTATAGTACTCTGAAGGAGGAGACCGAAAAGGGCATTAGATAATGGAAAGATGTACCTTGTTCCTGGGTAGACAGAACCAGGACTGTCAAAATGTCCATACTTCCAAAACTGTTATACATAGCGTAGTCCCAATCAAACTATGAACAACATACTTTTTAAATCTACAGAAAACAATCCTAAAATTCATATGGAGCCCAAAGAGACCCAGAACAGCAGAGATAATTTTGGGCAACAAGAGCAAAGCAGGTAGCAATATGTGACTTCAAGCTTTACTATGAGACAAAAGTGATAAAAACAGTGTGGTATGGACATGTGGATCGATGGGATGGAATTAACAATCAGAAACCTAGAAACCTCCCCAGACATATTCAACTATTTGATTTTTGACAAAGGGGCCAAAAATGTAAGTGGGAGGAAAGATGACCAGTTGTCCCAAAATCACTTGCTTAATAGCCTCTTTGCAGAACCATAAAACTGGGGCCTTATCTCTCACTGCAGACTAAATTAAAAATGGATCAATTTTCTACATATTGGAACAGAAACCTTAAAGCTTCTGGAAAATAAGTAAAACACATAGGTTTAGGAAAGGATTTTCTAAATGGCACTTCAACCACACAAAAAAATGGCATGAATACACAAATGGGATTGCACTGGACTAAAAAGCTTCTGTACAGAAGAAGAATCAATCATTAGAGAGAAGAAACAACCTACAGAATGGGAAAACAGTTTTGTCAACATATCCTTAGACACAGAACTAAGGATCCAGTCAAGAAATGGGCAAGATAAATGAACAGACACTTCACAGAGGAAGAAATACAAATGGTTGACAAATACATGAAAAACATTTAACATCTCTGGCCATCAGACAAATGCAAATTAAACAATGCTAAGTTTCCATCTTCCTCTGGAAAGAATGGCAATCAATTGGGAATTGAGCAATAACAAGTGCTGGCATTGCTGCTGTGAAAAGAAAAAAAACTCTCCTGCAGTGCTAGTGGGAATGCAAACTGCTACAGTCTCTATGGAAATCAACCTGGCGATTTCTCAAAGAACTGAAAGTAGAAATTTCATGCAACCTAGCTATCTCCATGCTAGGTATCTATCCCAAAGGGATAGAGAAAGTCGTCATACTAAATTGACACATGCATACCAATTTTATAGCAACACAATTCATAAGAGCTAAATCCTGGGAGCCTCCTGTATGCCCATCAACAGATGACTGGATAAAGCAAATGTATCTATACACGATGGAATACTACTCAGCTATAAAGAATGACACATTTGAGACTTCTGTAGAAAATGCTTGCACCTGGGAAATATAATGTTGTGTGAAATAAAACAAACACATAAGCTTAAATACTGTACAGTATCTCACATTTGAGGGAGGAAAATTATAAACAAAGGGAGAAATAAAGGATGGTAATAAAAGGACAGATATCTTGCAATAGGGAATTGTTCTAAGGAAACAAGGGCAAAGGTTAAGGAGGAGGGGAAAGGAAAGAAGATAAAAACAAGCCATGAACAGAAACCTAACAATCCCAAATAATGTAAACATGTGCCACAACATGGGCTATGACAAATAACATCAACAAGTATGGAAAGGAAGAGAGGGGACCTAGAGGAGGAGGGGAATGTGAAGGGGGCAGGGGATTAAAAAAGAAACAAGCTGTAATGTATGTACCTAAGCACTCCCTAAGGTGCCTGTAAACTGCACGAATTGCAAACATGCACTAATAAAAGCAATAATTTATACAAGAAAATAAATAACTTGATTTAAAAATGAGCAAAGGGATTCTAAGGAAGATGGATTGATAAGCAGCAAGGTAAAGAGCCTGTCTAGATAAACAGCTGAGATGCTAGAATTTGCCACCATGGAGAAAGGAGAGGGATTCTCATGACCCAGGAAGAACTAAGGAAAAAGAAAGAAGGAAAGAAAAACATGGACAGAAGGCTGGAGCCAGACGTGCTCTCACTGGAGCTGGTCAGACTTGTACCAGAGCTGCAGTCACACTGAAGTTGGGGGTTGGTAGCCCAATGGAGAACAGAGCCTGTGTGGAGACCTGCACTAACCCGCAGTGAGTGCTCAGAATTTGGCCCTCCTGCAGGAGAGGGGTGACTGACCCAATGACATATTGGTATAGGGCAGGACAGGCCAGAACAAGGAATGGCAGTGACTTCAGTTGGCTGCTGCCTGCCCAGAGAAGACTTGTGGGATCTGCTTGGGCTGGGTCACACCCCTGGCTAGGACCCAATAGCCAGGGATGAAATTGTCCCAAAAGTTGTCCTGAACCAATTCTGTCAGTGCAGCACATAGGAATGTGGTGAAGGCCTCCACTGTTTGATTGGCTTGGAGGGGTGAGGCCAGCCTACACTGCTCCTGCTTGCACCTCAGTGACCAACAGCAAACTACTGAGGACAGAAATCCCTAGACAGCATGCTTCAGAAGAACCATAACCAATATGGAAAGGGGCTGGGACCTCCACCATACACCTGTATGGAAGAAACAAGAAACATGACAAGAGAAAGAAATAAAAAGTCTCCAGCCAACCCAGGGAATATGGGGCCAGAGAGGTAAACACAGAAGAGATCGAGGGCAGCAAACATGTAATATCAGACAGCATCAGCTGACATAAAGAAAATATCTTCATGACATTATAGATGAACTCAAAACTGAAATATGAATACAAGTAAAGCAAGATATAAGAAGATTTATGCTAAGCACCTCTGAAGAAGACACAGATGGAAGAGGAACACAAAAAAAGGAGAGAAATCTTTGATGAAGAATATAAAAAAAACCTAGAATACATGAAACAGATTCAAAGAGATTACCAGGAAATTAAAAACTCTATTAAAAGCTGGCAAAATTGCCTGAAAGAAACTAGAGATAGATTAATAAAACTTGAAGGTTTGCAATGTGTGAGCATGAAAGGAAAGGTCTCTTAAAAATAACAAGGAAACAGACAGTAACAATACAAAGGCCAGAAGATGACAAGAGGATCTACAACTTAAGAATAAAAAATGTGAGTGAAGAAGCAGGGGTAAACAAAGAAGGAAATACAAAGGTTATTCACAGAAATAATTAAGGAAAACTTCCCAAGCACAGGAAAGGGAAATGATACTCAGATGTCTGAGGCACACAGAACTCCAGCCTCCTAAAACCAAAACATAACTACACCCAGACATAAAATAATCAAGATCTCAGAAATTCATCACAAGAACAGAATATTAAAAGCTGTCAGAGAAAAGAAACAGATCACCTATAATGGAAAACCCATCAAAATCACAACAGACTTCTTGACACAAACCATCAAATCAAGAAGAACTTAGAGCAAAGTATTCCAAGCCCTGAAAGAAAATAACCTCCGGGGCTGGGGATTTAGCTCAGTGGCATAAGTGCCTGCCTTGTAAGTAGGCAGTCGTGAGTTTGATCCCTGGTACCAATAAAAATGAAAAAAAAAGAAAATAACCTCCAAGTCAGATTGATATACCCTGCAAAACTATCTCTCAAAATTAATGGAGAAACAAGATGCTTCCATGACAAAGAGGAAGTGGGCGAGTTCCTGACCACCAATCCAACCCTACAAATAATACTGAAGGACATTCTAGGGAGAGAGAGGAAAAAAAAACCACCAGGATTTCATGAACAGTGGCAGAGAGGCCTCAATGAATGGGGCAGACAGTGAAATGAAGGAGAAAAGTAGACAACCAACGGCAGAAAAATAGCATAGCAGAAATGAGGCAGAGAAAGTTGGCTATAATCTCTAACATAGATGGACTTGATACACTAACAAAAAGAAACACAGGCAGAGTAGCAAGAGATAGGATCCATCAAGATGCTCTGTATAGGAAGTATAATCTGACAGAGGGTTTATGGACTGAAAGTCCATATTTTTTTTTTTTTATTTAAGAGGAAAAAGAGAAAAGCACAAAACAAACCAAAGCGGCGTAAGGGTACACGCAATACAGAACTACAAAACAAAACAAAACAAAACAAAACAAAACAAAAAACCATAACAGTAAGAAATTACCTGCTAGTAGATTACACACTATTTTCTTGAAAATAGTTCCTCAAATCACAGTATCAAAGAACACAAGGTGGACATTCAAACAGGGAGACTGCAAACAGCTGTGTTCAATGTTCCAAAAACATTGATAAAGTCAGCTATTTAACACCCCCAAACACACTTGCTGTTATATCCGTTAGAGCTCTTTTTCTTTTTTTTTTTCCCTCTCTTTTTTACAACAAAATTTACACATCTTGGATTTTATTACTCCTTAGTGCTTATTACTTTCTTTGGGGGGGGGGAATACAGTCAAATATGGCAAAACAAAGCTGTCAGTCAATACCAAGGATAGACATAGCACATGGTGTAGAACAGAGTACAAGTTTATCAACAATGGTTATCAACGTTGTCCCTTGTTTCCTTAAAAAGAATTGTCTATCTTATTAGATATTATAAAGTTGGACAAAACAGTAGAGAACAAGACCAATAAAACTTAGGCATTGTAAACATTACAGGACTTCCAAAGAAGACAATAGTCAAACCAGAATGGGTATCTTAGTGAATCTTATTGTCTTCAAAGTAGTTGCCTATGTCTTCAAACTTGATACTATCATATAGAATGGAACAGAGTCTAATCAGTCAAAACAAGATCATGGGAGTACTACAGGACTTCAAAACAAGTTAATAGGAAATCAAAAAGAGTTACTATTTATATATCCTAATTTTTTTGAATTTTTTCTTTAATTAAGACAAACATAAGAAATGACTAAATAATTTTTTTTTGAAACAATAAGGGGGAGATTGAGATAAAACAGGACATAACAATATAACAATAGAGGTCACAGCATGACTGTTTCAATAACCTAGTACTTCACCACCTTATAACCTGACTTAATAGTAGTTACCATAGTGTCTTTTTCCTTGAAATATTTGGGTAAAACTTCATATACTCTAGCTTCAAATATTTTCATATCAAGAAGCCCAGAATAAAGCCTTTCTAATTAATGAGTGAAAACTTTATAAGGCTTCAAGGCCACCTAATGGGGAATCATGATTACCACATATTTTTATATATTTGAATCATTACTTACATTAGGGAAACTATTCGGTATTCACACATGCGAGATTGATTTATTTCACTTATGAGTATGGTCTCAAGCTGCGCCCATTTATTGATAAATATCTCAATGTGATCCTTCTTTATAGCTGAATAATACTCCATTGTATAGAAATACCACAACTTTTTTATCCATTCCTCAGTTGATGGGCACTTGGGTTGTTTCCAAGATCTGGCGATTACAAATCGTGCTGCTATAAACATAGGTGCACATAAATCACTGTGGTATGATGTTTTCATATTTAATGAGAAAACAATGCTCTAGGTGACAGGGAACCAGAGAGAAATAGGGTCACCTCACCCAGCACCTGCAGATAGGTTGGAAAGACATGACACTTTTGTGCAGAGATCTACTCAGCTATAATGAAGGAAAACCTTGAGGCTTTTGTAAATAAAGGAATATAATTTAAGATCAAGCCCAGGGGTAAAAGGTTCAGAACCACTTAGGTAAGTAGCGGGTTGCCCCCCTAACCTAAAAACGAAAAGAATTAGTGGGACCCAAAATATACAATATACTCTGTGAAAGTGAAAGAGGAGGAATTGTCTAAAAAGAAAGGCAGAGGACATTGTTAATGGTATATCAGGATTTAAAATCTACATTATTCTCATGGCTCTGTTTAGTTTGATTATATTCTTTTCCAGTCTCTCTACTTGTACTAGATTTGAGGGCACAGACAGCTATTCCAAAAAATAGTAGGATATATTACAGTAACCATCCTTAATTTTCTGTTAACTTAATCTGAAGCCCTGTATAACTTACACTGTCTTATTAAGACTGATCTTATTTGAATCTGATCTGTTAGATTGCTATTTTGTCTTGACTAATTTTATTCGAATCTGTTATGATTGACAGTCTTAAGTCTGAGAGTATAGGCAAATATTCTGAAAATAACAAGACTTACTAGAATACCCACTCTGGTTTGACTATTACTTGCTTTTGAAGTCTTATAATGTCTCCAATGTTTTGTTCTTATTAATATTGTTATGTACTGCTATGCTCAATTATACTATGCCTGATGATATAGATAATTCTATTGAAAACAAGAGATATCATAGTAACCATTCTAGATCACTTTGTATTGTGGTTTTATATGTGTTTTTTGTTTCATGCTTTTCTAGGAATTTGTTTTGTTGTGTCTTGTTTTGTTTTTCCCTCTACTACAGAAAGGATAGATATACATGTAAAGACTCATGCATGCATAGAACTTCTAAACAGTTTCTGAGGATTGATTATATAATGCACGATGAAGTGAACAACTACTTTGAAGAAAAAGAGACATCAAGGTACCCAGTGCTGATTCTGTAGCATCATGATATGAAATTGAGCAATACTATTATTCTTTGTTCAGAATAATTTTAGTCAGTTTTGTTTTGTTTAATTTCAACGTGTGTGAAAGCATGGACGGCTATTTTGAAGAGAATGAGAAACACTATGACAGCCATTGTTGACTTCCTTATTGTCTGGTCTTGAAGACCTAAAATGCCTTCATTAACTTGTTCTGATCAGTTTTATACTATATTGTTTTGTATGAATTCACTGTATGTGAAGATATGGACAACTATTTGGAATAAAACAAGAGATAATATGATAGTGAAGATCTCCAGTTGTCTTGCTTTGAAATCTGTGTCTCTTACATTGTTTCCTTATGTTCTGTTTTGTTATGCTTAATTTTACCCCCTTTAAAATAAAATTTAAAAAAATAAGCAAAGGACCTGAATGGTGGAAGTGGAGTTATTTCTTTGCAAAGTTTGTAATTGGGGCCCTGTAAGAAAAGATTTATACACAGAAGCACAGACATTTAGTCAACTACAATTTCTATGACATAGAAGCCTCCATGACAATGAAGACCCAGAGCTGCAAATCCATGATTGTCGAATAGAGGTGTCCTGGTGCTCACCTCTGCCAGACGAGCGGCAGGGGAAGGGCTGCAGTGGGAGGGGAATGGCTGCAGGGACAACTGTGCAAAGCAGCAGGGATGGGAACGCTAGCTAGCACTGGGATAGCACTCAGGTAACTTTCACCCTAGCAAGTAAGGGGTGCAGAAAGGGGAGGGCACCCCACATTACCGGCAAAAGCTCAGAAAGAAATTCCCAGCAAATTCTATCAGGTGGCATCCCTGCAATCCTAAGTACTGGTGAAATCCACTGTACTCAAGAGCCGCAACTGCACTTGGGGAGCTGTTGGGCATCTGACAACTTCTCTGCTATGAATAAAAATGTCACATTTTATCTCCACCCCCAATCACCTCCCCAAATCCAAGCTGATAGGGAAGGTGCTGCTAGGCTTTGCCTTGCCTTAGAGGCCAATAGCCACGTTTTTGAGGCTTTCAGTGCTTTGGGCCAGGGAATGGTGCACAGGATCTGCCTCTTAGCACCTTGCTGCCATGGGGCATCTGCGTTTGCTGCACAGAATGTGGGGGTAGTCCTGTCCATGTCACACGCCTTCCAGACCGTAATTGCCAATGTCACCTGTGCTTGCTCCACAAGACTTAGGGAAGGTCCTCTCCATGGTCCATGGCCCTGGAATCATAGATTCTGCTGCTACAGACTATAGCATCACTCTGGTCATCTGGAAGGTCCTACACAAGGTCTTCTCCATATTCACTGGCTTCAGCACCAAAGCTGCCAGTGCCACAAGATCCCGTGTCACCCACATTATCCCAAGGCATTTGAGGAAAATTCCCTATATATTTGATGGTCCCAGAATTGGAGAACACTCTCCCTCTATGTCCCATACCATCCAGATCACAGCTACCATCATCACAGGCCACAGCACCATCAGGGCTCTGCAGGGCGCAGTCATATCATTACTTTAAGTAACTACCATAGTCAAGGCTACTGAGGCTTTCATAGACACTGTTAATGTCTGTTAGCTGAAAAAAAAAATGTGAAGGCTATACTTTTGAGCTCACTTACAAAAAGCCAATATAACTACCCAACTGACTTTTAAGGGTTTTTTTTTTTGTTTGTTTGTTTTGTTTTTTTTACAAAATCTATTACATAAAAATGGAAACAGAGACTTACATCTGATGTGTGGCTATCACCACAAAGATACACGAAACACGAAACCTTCAAAAGAATATAATGATTCTCTAATAGACTCCAATTTGAAGGAAATCTTTGCAAATGCCTAAAATAATTCAATATAATTATCCTAAGGAAACTCAGTGAGATATTAGAGACTAAAGATAGAAAATACGGCGAAACAAGAAAAATGATGTACATGAATGAGAAACTTAATAAAGAGAAATCATAAAAAAGAGTCAATCTGAAATCTTAAAGCTGAGAATTTTAATGAAGAAATAAAAAATACGATTGAAACCTCTTGCAAAAGGCTAAACCAAGGAGGAAGAAAGAGTTTCTAAGTTATAGCCTTCTAAAATAATCCAGACTGTTCTCTGAAAAAGAAAAACACAAGAAAGACAACAAAACAATATGTTGAAAGAATAAAATCTGAGATGTATAAGAAAGTGTCAGGCAAGCAAATACTCGTATTAGAGAGGAAAAGGGATACGTCCATGGAAACCTATTTGATGAAACAGTAGCTGAAGTTTCTCTATTCTTGAAAGAGATATGGACATCAAGATCTGGGATACTCAAAAGACTCCACCTGGACTCAACAAAGAAGACTTTCCCAGTATACACTGTAGTCCAGTGATAGTGACTTTTCGAGCTTCAATGATAAAATGTAGCTGGCTGCGGCTAGTGTACCACAGGTTCACTGCCACTGTTACAGGAAAATCATCAAAACTACAAGACAAAGAGAAAAACATCAAATCGCCTAAAAAGGTATCTTTGTTAGATGAACAGCAGGTTTTTCACCAGAAATCTTAATGATCATCAGAGGATGGGATGATACATTCAAAGTCCAGAATGAGAAAAACAATAAATGAACAACAACAATATTGTAAACATCCAGGACTCATACTCAGAAAAGCTATCTTTCATACATATAGAATAAATAAAATCTTTCCTATACAGCAAAATCTGAGAAAACTCATCCTTCCAGATAGATCCTACAAGAAATCTTTAAGATAGTTCTACACTAGAAACGAAGGGATAATTACTATCATAAAACCACATGAGTATTAAAAACTCACTAGAAATAAAAGCATCAAACCTTATGACAAAAACTATCAAACCACAAAGACAATAACTAGAGATGAAGAAGGGTACAAACATAAAACAATGAATGAAATGACAGGAGGAAGTTCTTACCTGTCAGTACGAACTATGAGTGCAAACAGGTTAAATTTTCTAATGAAAATGTACTGGCTGAATGGATTAAAAATAAGAACTAGCCATTGGCCACTTAAAAGAGAAAGACTCAACTGGTAAAATTATACATACGTTGAAAATACAGGTTAGAAAAATACACATCACTCAACTGGAAACCAAAGTGAACACAAAAAGTTATATTTATGTCCATAAAATAGACTTCAAATCAAAACTATAAAAAGGAAAGAACATCCTTACATAATGATAAAAGCATAGATTCAACAAGAAGATACAATAATTATGCAGTCAATATAGGCCCAACCAAATAAATATATGAATGAAACTTTAGTAAATCTGAAGTTAAAGACAAACTCCAACCTGGCAATGGATGAGGGCTTGCATTGCCCGCTTGTGTCACTGAACAGGAGACTCAGACAGAAAATAAAGGTTGATCAGACTTGAAACATCCATCAAACAACTGATACGTATAGAACATCTCTTACAAGACAGAAAAATACACATGACTCTCAGTAACACTTGGCACTTAAGTGAGATAACATCTTAGGCCAAAAATGAAGTTTTGATAAACTATTTTAAAATTGAAATCAGATCGTGTATCTTGAGATCACAATGAAATGAAACCATCAGTCAATAACAAGAACAATGTCAAAAGTACAAGTACATAGAAATCGAACAATCCATTTGTAAACGATCAGTGAGTCATTGAAGAAATTGAAGAAGAAATTCAAAAATTGCTTGAAATAAGTGAAAATAAAAACAGAATAAAATCTGTGAAATACAGCAAAGTACTAACCAAAGCATGGATGGTGAATCTTTTTAAAATTTTCAATAGCAAACAGCCTGCTGCAGCATGTGTGCCAGGGGTTTGCACCACTGAAATAACAGTAAGATGATAGCAAAGAATGCACACATTGAAAATGGGAAGATTTCAAGTAAACAGCCTAATGGTGAATAGGTTCATAGGCTTAGAAAAACTAGAGTCAACCAAACCCAAAATTAAGTAGAAAGAAAGGAATAAAGAAGCTGAGTACATTAATAAATGAAACACAAAGTAAAATATATAAAATCAATCAATGAAAGAGTTGCATTTTTTTTTTTTTTGTCTTTTTCCTTTTTATCGGTACCAGGGATCAAACCCACGACTGCCTGCTTGCAAGGCAGGCGCTTATGCCGCTGAGCTAAACCCCCAACCCCAACAGTTGCATTTTTAAGATAAACTTTTAGCTAGACTAATCAAGGAAGAAAAAGAGAAGACACATAATATCAAAGCTGAAAAAAAACATTAAAATTGATACCACAAATTACAAAAGGTCATAATAAACCACTTAAACAAAGGTACACTAAAAATTAAAAAAAAAAAACAGAAGAAGTAGATGAATTCTTGGACACATAAAACAACAAAGATTGGATTAAAAAGAAACAAAAAATCTAAATAGATCAATAATGAGTTATGTGGTTGAGGCAGTAATTAAAAAGTCTCACACTAAAGGTAAATCCGGACATGATGGCTTTAGAGTTAAAGTCTACAAAAGGTTTAAAGAACTGATTTTTGTGAAACTACTCCAAAAATGTAAAAAGGAAGGAGCTTTGTGAAACACCTTTCAGGAAGCCAGAATTTTGCTGATGGTAAAATTAAACACATGACAACAACAATAACAACAGAACTATAGGCAAGTATTATTGGAGACCACTGTGGTGTGTTCCAATCTCCTGCACACAACTGGAAAGCAAAGAGCAAGAGATAAAAATAGAGGGTGCACAGCAGGGATCTGGGGTGCCCAGTTACTCTCCAGCATGAAAAAGGCCATGAGCCACCCAGGCTCTTGGTATTTTTCATTACATCTGAGTCAAGCAGAATGGGTGAAGGATAGAGGGTGTTTCTGGGAGCAGTAAGGGGGACTACAGTGGCTAGGAAGACGGAAACATTCTTGCAAGGTCAAGGACCAGGACTAGACAGGGAAATACAGAAACTGCTGTTTCCCCTGGTGCCTCTCCCCTCCAGCAGGTCTTGCCTTGTTCCTGGGCCCTGCAGCAGTCCCTAGCTCTAGGGCTTCTGGCTGTGAGCAGGAAAGAGCAGGAGTTTCTGCATTCCAATCTGGCCCCAAAGAGCAGGACGAGGACAAGCTCAAATGTCCCTTGGTCTCACTGTATAATATGTGGTCCCCAACGCAGTATCTCTGCTGAAAATAGATGCAAAATTTTGCAGCAAACTGTATCATCTTTGAGAAAAATGCAGACATTTACAATCATGTCCCTGAGATATTTCTTTGGTTTTCCCAAGACACTTGCCAAACCAAGAGGCACTGTGAGCTGACAGGGACAGGAACATCTAGATAAATATGACCTCTGCAACAACTTTGAAACGGGGTGAGCTAGTGTCATGTATAGAAACTGCCTTCCTGCCCATTTGCTAGGTCAGCTGTTCCCTTGAATGTTTATCAGATGATAAAATAAAGAACAGCGAGTAATATTCCTGCTGTGTAGTTTACTTTATAAAACTCTCTTTGTTTACTAACTGAGCACTGGACAGCACCATGGGGTGCTAGAGTCCAGGTAGCCACTGTTGAAGATGGCAGGGGGTAGTGGCATTGTGGTTCATGCTAGTCCAGTACCCGTGGGTACTACTGAATTTTCTCTGGAAGTTTCCCTGCTCAGTCTATGGTCATGATTTTCTTCTCTGGCCCACTAACCCTAAACTTCCCTGTGATTGATTTGTCTAGCCTGCCCTGATTGGATACTTGAGGTCATGCTAGTGTCTTTCCCATCCAGTACACCACGATGGGTCTCTGTTCTTTTTTGTTAGTGAGTCCCAATCAGTGCTACCCTTTCCTGTTGATACTTTAGTAAGCTTTGTTTTTCACAAGCAGTCTCTGCATATTTTCTTTGGTATCTTGGCAACCTACTCCAAGGACCCAGCCAACTGGGTGCACCAAAGGCAACAGAATATCAACATCATATACTGTGATCCAATAGGCTTCATCCCAGAGAGGATAGTGTAACATTCTCAAATTGGTAAATGTAACACATTGGATCAACATATAAATAACAAAACTCTTCCAGTCATGTCAAGGAATGCAGAGAGAACTCTGTCTTCAAAAATGTGGGCTGTCCTTCCGCTGTGTATAAGGAGGGCATCCCTGGAATGAGAATCTTCTGACCTGCATCAGAGGAAATTCAGGGAATTCTTTTAGCGTCTCCTTCAGGGCACACGGGTGGAGAAAGTGAGAGAGAAATTCCTGGTTCTGCTGTCTTCTCAAATACGCAGTCATCCTATTTAGGAATAGTGGCTTCTGAGCCCATCAACAAAAGATGACAAGCAAACAGGCCACAGGTTTTAGAAATAAAAATGTTCTACACTGACAGTCACCTGGGAAAAGCAAATTGAATCACACTAAGAGAGAAGTACACATTTGTTAGAATGGCTCTTACCCAAATGATGAGGGAGAGTTATTCCCACAAACCCTGGAACGATGGAAAACCGGACTGAGAAAAGCTCCCTGATCTCAGCTGCTGCCCTGCTTCTGCATGGGAGAAAAAGCCATGGCTTCAGCTGTTCTTCTACACAAAAACCTGCGCTAGCCCCACAGCTGCAGAGACCACTGCAGTGCCCCGTACCACGCTTACCACATGGTTCCTGTCTGACCGCACCCTCGTGCTGCTGCCACCACTTCTCCCTGCACAGCACCTGGGTGTAACCACAGTGGAGTGGCCCACTAGGAAAGTCCACTGCTGCTGTAGATATTGCCGCCACCCGCAGGGGAGGCAGCACAAAGTAATAAAGTGCAGGCCACAGCAGCTTGACTGATCTGGAGGGCTGTCCCTGTCTAAAACTCACAAGCACATGGCATTGGGGAGGGTCATCTAGCCAGCATGCTTCAGAAGAATTGTAATCAATAAAGAAAGAAATTGAGGCCTCCTGAAAGAAGCAAAAAAGATGGGAAGAGGAAGCAAAAAGTCCCCAGGTCCCAACCCTGAGAACATGGACCCAGGACAGGTAAATACAAAGGAGAATGAGAACAGCAAACATGCAATATCAGACACAATGCCAGTAGACATAAAGAGATATATTTGGGACCTCATAGATGAGTTCAGAAGTGAAATATTTAGCCAAATAAAGCAAGATATAAGAAGATTAATAAAAGAGATACTAAGCACCCCTCAAGCAGACACAGACAGAAGAAGGGAGGAACTCAAACAAAGGAGAAAACCATTTGATGAAGAATATAAAAAAAATTGAATACATGAAGCAGATTCATAGAGATCACCAGGAAATTAAAAACTCTGTGGAAAGATGACGAATCAGCTTGAAGGAAACTAAGGATAGATTATCCAAACTGGAGGACGATTTTGCAATGTGGGAGTATGAAAGGGAAAACTTTTTAAAAATAACAAGGAAACAAGTAGTAATAATACAAAGGCTAGAAGATGACAAAAGGATCTATAACTTGAGAATAAAGAATGTGAATGAAGAAGCTGGGGTACAAACAAAGGAACTACAAAGGTTATTCACAGAAATAATTAAGGGAAACTTCTCAAACATAGGAAAAGGAAGTGATATTCTGAGATATAAGGCATACAGAACTCCAGCCACCTACAACCAAAACAGAGCTACACCCAGGCATATAATAATGAAGATCCCAGAAATTCAATATAAGAACAGAATATTAAAAGCTGTTAGAGACAAGAAACAGATAACCTATAGAGGAAGGCCCATCAGAATAACAGCAGACTTCTTGACACAAACCATCAAGTCAAGAAGAGCCTGGAGCAAAATATTCCAAGCCCTAAAAGAAAATAATCTCCATCCCAGATTGATATACCCTGCTAAACTATCCCTAGAAATTAATGGAGAAACAAGATGCTTTCAAGACAAAGAGGAACTTGGGAAATTAGCAACTACCAATCCAACACTACAGAGAATACTGCAGGGCATTCTAGAGAGAGAGAAAAGTACTAAGATTCCAGGAACAGTGGCAGAGAGGCCTCAATGCATGGAGCAGACAACAGAATGAAGATGATAAGCAGATAACTGATGGCAAAAAAAGTGCATAACAGAAACGAGGCATAGAAGATTTTATTCAAAACTGGTATGATTGATAGTATCAAGTCTGAGAATATAGGCAACTACACTGAAGATGATAAGACTCTACGATACACATTCTGATTTGATAACTGCTGGTTTTTGAAGTTCTATACTATATATAAAGTTGTGTTTTTATTAATACTGTTATGCACTGATACATTCAATTATACTGTCTGATAATATAGCCAATTCTATTGGAGATAATAAGAGGCAACACAGGAACCATGATAGAATTCTTTGTACAATGGTCTTATGTGTCTTTTTCATTTCATATGTTTATAGGAATATGTTTTGTTTTGCCTTGCTTTGTTTTGTTTCTCCCTCTAATATAGAAAGGATAGAAATATATGTTAAGACTCATGCATGTGTAGAATCTATAAAGAGTTTATGGTAACTGATTTTATGACACATGATGAAATGAACAGATACTTTGAAGAAAAAGAGACACTAAAATATCCAGTGCTAATCCTGGAGTATCCTAATGTGAAACCCAGCAATAGTATTATTCTTTGTTCAGAGTGATATTAGCCTGCTTGGGTTTATTCAATCTCAACATAAATTGAAGATATGGATAACTGCATGTATGTTTAAGTGTATAGGATTGATAATCATATTTCTAAGTTTTTGTTGGATAGTTGAACAGAACTGGTTGCAATCTCACTGTTTGAATCCCTACTTTATATGCTCCACTTACTATCTTGAATAACTATTTGTAAGAAGACAATGTGTAATCATCAACTAGTGATTTATTACTGTATTTTTTCTTTGAAATTATGTATTATTTCTACCCATTTTCTGTTTGTTTAGTCTTTCTTTAAATTAAATTTTTTTAAAAAAACACTACATTTCTCAGTGTTGATCATGGAGTGTCATGATGTGAAATCCAGCAATACTATTTTCTTTGTTCAGAGTGATTTTAACCTGCTTTAGTTTGTTTAATCTAAACATAAATGAAGATATGGATAACTGCATGTATGCTTAAGTGTATAGGATTGACAAACAAATTACTAAGTTTTTGTTGGACAGTTGAACAGAACTGTTTGTGGTCTTGCTGTTTGAATTCCCACTTTACATGTTCCATTTTTGTACCTTGAACAACTATTTGTAAAATGACAATATGTAAACATCAACTAGTAATTTCTTACTGTTTATTTTTTTCTCTGAACATATGTATTATTTCTACCTATTTTCTGTTTTGTTTAGTCTTTCTTTAAATAAAAATTTAAAAAAAAGAAAACATGGGAACTAGAGTTAATAATTATGTGTAGTTAAATATTTCTTAAAGACCTTAAATTTTGTCTCCATAAGTAAATAAGAATGTAAAATAATACACATGTGGGTTATCTTGATCCATTCATTCTACAATGTATATATATTTCAAAACACCACGGCACATGCTACATACATATATACAATTTTTAAGTGTCAATAGAGAAAATAAAGAGAAATATATTTTTTAAGAAAGGATGATTAAGAATCTTAAAGACACAAGGCCTAAGGCCAGCAGCAGACTCAGAACATGCCAGCTTTTAAGAAAAAAAAGGAAATCAAAGGACAGAGGAAAAAATCCAGATAACTGTCCTGAGGATAAACTGATAAATGTATCGGGGAAGGGTCTGATCGGCGACCACAGCTTACCAGGTATAACATGTTGAACATCAGCAAAAGAAGGACAGAGGATTGATCCCTGCATTTATCAATATTGACATTGCTTAAGCTTGACAAGAACAGATGTGACAGAACGGTAGGGAACAAAATGCTAAGTTCAAGAGAGTCTGGGGAGAAGAACTGGAGAAAATACAAGAAATTTCGAGATCTTGCTTATAAAGATCAGAGGTATGGGCTATTGGCTGTAAGGACAAGTAGGGTAGAAGTTGTTTATTGTTCTTTATTTCTCTTTTTAAATACAGGAGAGAGAGCAATAAATCTGGAAATGCCTTGTAAAGAAGAGATTCATGTTTCATGTGAGAGGGACCTTGCTGCAGAGTAGATGAGCAGAAATGGGATATGGCTCACAGAATGAGGAGCCGGATCTAGAGAGTGCATAGGTAGGGAGTTCCCCTGGGTCTGAGTGCCGGTCCTGGGGCGTTGTAGATGATACTACTAGGAATCTGTGAAGGCTTTCACGGATACTTCTATTTTCTCAGGGAGTACAGTCAATCAATTTTGAGGATGGGGTAGAAGTATTGGAGGTTTGAGTGGGTAGAAGATCTGTAATTGTTGTTCAGTAGGAGACAAGGGATTAGGGAAGCACTGTGTGAGGGGAAGAAAGATACTATCAAAGACATGGACTCACATTGCTAAAACTGGGATAATCCTGGGCAAATCTCCATTCTTGGCCCCTGTTGGTCTTAGTCCATGAATTGAAGGAAGCTGACGTGAGTGTTTTTCTGTAGCCATTAACAGTGGCGGGAATGCAGGGATAAGTTAGACAGCAAAGGTGGTATAGGGAGAGGGAAAGAAAACACTGAGATTCTCTCTTGCCAAAGAACACCACAAACAGGATTAGCCAGGAGCTGCACTTCTGTGAATATACTCCCAAGGAATAAAAGCAGGGATTCAAAGAAATGACCTGTAACCAGTGTTCATAGTATTGTTCACGGTCACCAAAGGGAAACAACGCAAGTTTTCCCTGATGAATGAATGGAAAAATACCAAAGTGGCCTATGCATACAATGAAATAACAGTCTTCAAATGGAAGGGAATTCTGACACAAACTTGAGGTTGTTATACAAGTGAAGTAAGCTTGATATGAAAAGGCAAGAATAGCACAAATGCAGTATGAGTCCACTTATGTAAGGTTCAAAAATCAGCCAAATTCATAGACATAAAACAGAATGGCAGGAGGAGGGCAGAGAGTGGAAAATGGTTATTCAATGAACACAGAATCTCCGTTTTCTAAGACGAGGAGATTCAGGACAAGGAGTGTGAAGATGGTTGCACAACAGTGCGGTTGTACTCGCTGTGCTGGAACTGTGCATCTGCCAGGGGTCATAGAAGTAGATTTCATGTTACAGGTATTTTATCACAATTTTTAAATGGATGAAACAGATAACACAACAGACAAAGCCAGGTGGAGCTGGGAGGATGGAGGGGCTCATACAAAGTGCTGGTTAATTTGGTCACGTGGCAGGTGGTTTTGCCTTGTTTTATTGGTGATTGGGAGGAAACCATCAGAATTCTTATTTTGCACATGAGATGTTTGACAATCAACATGTCAGTGTCAATAGACATACAAATAGATCATGTGGAAAGGCATTTGGAGCTATGGGTCGGGGCACTGGGAGGGAGGCTGGGTTTTGGGGACATATCTGGACTGGGGAGATCTGAGACCACATTGGAAAGAGACTGAGAACACTCACTGTATTTTTATAGGATCATCTATAATCAGTTTTCAATAGTATTAATATACCTTTCAAGGCACATTACTTCTGAAAATATGAATGGCTTATTTTCTTCCACTAGATTATGTTTGCCATGCATACGGTGTGGGCATTTTTAGATAGGAGTATTGTATTTTAGTACTTTACGCCTCCCCTTCCTCCCAGCTCCACTTCCCTTCTCCACAAAATCTCTCTCCCCGTCCCATGCCATTTTTTATTTTGATTCTAAATTATTATACTCTGGGTTTCTATAAGTCACATAATATTTAACCTAATTTATTGCACTTAGGATTATGGAGTCAAGGTGCGTCAGTGTTCCTACGGATGACTCAAACTTCCCCTCTTTGTGACTGAGTTGTACTCTACTGTGTACATAGGCCTCAGTTTTTTCTCCCTTCATCTGCTGAAGGACATATAGACTGTTTCTAATCTTTAGCTATTACGAGTTGTGCTGCTGCAAGTGTGTATATGTGTATCACCATAATGTGATTGATATCATTAACTCTTTAAGGAAGAACCCTGAGGTATAACAGGGCAGATGGAATCTCTATTTTCAGTTTTCTGAGTAATCTCCATTTGGATTTCTCTAATGACCAAAAATGCGAAGCACTTTTCCACATATCTATTTGGCTGTTTGTAATTCTTTTGTGATGTGTCTGTTGATTTCACTTGCCAAGTTTTAAAGGGATTGGGTCTATTTTGTGTGCTTTATATATGTTAGGTGTTAGTTCTCTAAGGAGTAGCTGGAAAATGTCCCCATTCTATAGGTTGTCTCCTCTCTCTGCTGGTCTTTTGCTACACAGCTCTTTAACTTGACTTGATCTTGTTGGTTATTGGTGTTATGTCTTAGGCAGTGAGGGTCCTGTTCATAAAGTCCTTGCCTATGCCTATGTCTTTAATAGTTTTATTATTTTTCCCCCAGGAGGTTGTATATATAATTGATCCATTTTGATTTTAGTGCAGGGTGATAAATATAAATAAAGCTGGATTCATTCTGCATGTGTCTACCTAGTTTCCCCAGCTCTTTTGTTGAAGAGTCTATATTTTCTCCATGATATGTTTTGGATCTTTTGTTAAAGATCATGTTCCTTAAGGCACCTGGGTTTACTTCTGCATCCTCTTTCCTGTTCAAAATGATCAAACTGTCTGTTTTTGTGCCAGTATCATGCTCTTTTTATCACTGTAGATTTTAATATGACTTGAAATCTGGGATTGTGATACCTCCTGTTTTGCTTTTGTTGCCCCAAAATGCTTTTGCTATTCTGGGCCTCTTCTGGTTCCATATATATTTTAGGGTTAATTTTATGTAAAGAATGGTCTTGATATTTTGATTCAGATTGCCTTAAATCTATCTGTCATTTTGGTAATATAGCTGTTTTGATTGTATTGATTCTACCTGTCTGGCCACAGAGAATAACTTTCCATTTTCTGATGTCCTCTTTAATTTCCTTTTTCAGAGTACTGTAGTTTTTGCTATAGATGTTTTTCAGATCTTTGACTAGGTTAGTTCCTCGGTAATTTTTAAAGTATATTTTGCACGAGACTGTTTTCCTGATTTCTTTTCTCAATAGGTTCATTATTGATATACATGAATACTACTGATATTTTGGGTATTTATTTTGTATCTTGCTACTTTGCTGAATTTCCTTATTAGTTCTAGGAGTTTTTGATGGAACTATGGAAAGGATCATATAACCTGTGAATAAGGATAGTTTGTAGTTTGACCTCTTATTTTCCTATGTGTATCCTATGAATGATTTATTTTTTAAAAAATTGCAGTCCTCTGACAAATCCCTCTGAATCTATCATAGTTCTGTAATATTTTCCATATTTCCACTTCTGCACTGTCCTCAAAGCTTTGTATCTGCTATCTATCTAGTATCTTCCAAGATTAAACTCATGATCTCCTTTACCTCTGCCCATCATGATAAAAAAGTCCAAGACTTTTCTTGGACCATCTTCACTTCCAGCCCTCTAACCCACCTGATTCTCTTTATATCTACTATTTTGGTCTCATCTCTCTCCCATACTTTCCGACACCCCAAACTCTTGCCTGTATTCATCAAGATTGACAGTATTTCAAGAGGAAAAACACCATTGCTTTTAGCCTCCAAGGTTAATGAAAGGAATCAACAAGAATACAACATATTTCTGAGTATTGCCTCGTTGATACTTGGAACAGCATTTTTGCAGACTTTAGGAGCCGATTTTATGTTACCCTCTTAAGTGAATGAATTTCAAATGTAAAACAAACCGCTCTATACCTTTTAACAGCTGGCTTCTTAAAAAGAATCTGGCCATGTATTCCTGTTAGTTGACAAAAGTAGACAATTGTGTTGCATTTTATGCTCAGATTTTAATTCTTTGGATGAAGACTTTTTAAGGAAGTTGAAATTCCTATAGGTGGAGGAAGATATGGAGCATATTTCTATTAAACACAAGAGGATAAAGGCAGTAGAGGAATCAGATTAAAGAAATGACTGTAGTGTACATTAAAAAGAATCTCTAACTGTGGATTCTATGTTGGGACACAGTAAATAAGTCTTCTGGTGCATTTCCTTTATTTATAATCACCATAGGACATCAATGTGTCACCAAACTATATAATGAACACTGATTCTTCTGTGTACCACAATCCAGATGGATTCAAGTGTCAAAACCAGGCTTTCTGAAACCATCCAATACAATTCAAAATTTCCTCACTAACTTTCACATTGTGAACCATTTTTTTTTCTGTTCCTCAACATGATTTTCATGGACTTTAACTAACTTTGCAATTTGCAATATTGATTAAATCAAAATTGTATCCAAGTTTCCAGTGAAATATCAAGTTGGTCAAGGCACAGGTTTCACCTCAGTAGATTTCACAAAGAAATTAGAATGGTCCTTCTCATTCAGCTGTACTCTTGTCTAACAGGGCCAGAAATTTAGGAACATTCTGGGACTGAGAGATAGGAGCCTTTATAGGTGTCCAGTGAGAATATCTTAAGGATGGCTATGTTCAGAGAGCAGGAATGGATGATATGTGGAAGATATGTGGCCAGGAAAGGATTGCCAGGATCAAGGTAAACTTATTTTTATGAACTTCCAAGAACCTCTCTGTCTGTTCTTCCCATTAAGGGATATTGTTGTTAGGGTCCAACCAGAGACAGAAAACAATAACCACCATCAAAAACTGAACAGTTGAGTAAAGAGTTAATAGAGGGCTTCAATAACAAGGGATTGGCTAATACAAGAACACTCTCATACCAAAATGGTAGATATAAAGTGACATCATCCTTGGAGCTGAGACAATGCATGAAAGAAAAGGCTCCTGCAGACTTTGGAGAGTCCCACCCATGGCTTTTGTGGTGATGCTCAAGTTCCCTAAGGTACCCTTGTTGTGGGATTTTCTGGGACTCTTTCCTGTGGAGGTCAAGGGGAAGGCTGTCCACAGGAGGTTCATGCCTTTCAACCTTACAGGCTGTAGAACACGGGGGAAGCCAATGAAAGATAGAAGTCCTTTCTGCTGTGTGGTGCTGTCTGAATGGCTCTGGGGTAGGGTGCAGGGAGTGCGTGACTACAGGAACTTTACAGGGACAGTGGCTGGAAAGCTAGTCACAGTAAAGCATCCTGTCACCAGTGTTGTACTGTGAGGTCCCCTGACAGGGCAGCCTGGAGAAGCTGTCACAGGAAGGAGCCACAGATGGCACTCAGTTGCTGCTGGCCCCCAGACAAAGGGACAAGAAATACACACAGTGCTGAGGCCCAGTGAAGTGCATAGAGGAGAATGTGAGGAAACTCTACCAGAACCCTCGACCCACAGAACCTAATCCTTATGGACAGAACTGGGCTCCAGTGCTCCAGACCGTGGGAGGAAAGGGGTACTGGGAACTGAGAGGCAATAAGCCAAAAACTCACACTGGACTCCAGATGTTTCCCCAATATCCCTCAGTCCTCAGACACAGATCAGCTAGTCCCCCTGCTTTCTGCAAAATTTTACTTTAGCCAAAGCGTCTTTCTGCAAAGTGCCCTTTTTTTGTGTTTCAAGCCTACTATGAAAGTTGAAGTTTCTTAATGAAGGAAAAAATTGAGTGCATAGAATCTGCCCTGCACATAAAACAATTCCTGCTTTGGGCCAGGTGTTTTTATGCTGGACAAACCCTCATAATACCCAGAGACCAATCTGATGCTCTGGAAGAGAACAGCAAGAAAGCAATTTAGAAAAGCAATAATAAAATGGGTGGTGGCAACCTGAGTCTATTCACAGGGAATTACCTTAAGTATATCTGCCGTTTTAGTTTTCTGGAGAGTTTCTTTTTGTAATTACACAGCGGCCCCCAAGGAACCCTAGTTTCTTCATGAGCTCTTTCAAATTACATTTGTAGAAGATAAGTCAAGTAGTTATTTAGGTCAACATAGTTTCTGTATGTATTTATTTTCTGTGTGTATTTCTCAACAACAAAAGAAAAGGCATGGAGTTTTACTACGGCAAAATGGAAATCTTTCCTTTTTAATAGGATTCTAGTCACTTGAAATCAAACCAGAACTTACACTTCTTCACTAATATGGACAAGAGACTTTGGTAGATTTGTTAGTTATTTTCTGAACTAAAGGTCCTGCCTGCCTGCACCTCACTTCAGAATCTCCTGTACTGTGGGAATCTTTACTCAGAAAGGAAATCCACACATGCAGGTATCTGCTGCAGAGGGAACCCCAGAGCTTAGCACTGCCTAACCAAGCCCCCAAGAAGGAGATGAAGGAGACCGTGTCAGAGCTGGCACTGACTGGTGTCCAAGAAATGGGATTCTCTGGTCTACATTTGATCATTGATTTGTCCTTTCCCCTTCTTTTATTCTCAAAGCGGACAGATCAGCCAGACCGAGACAGAAACTTCTTCCTCTTTATATAGGGATTTTGGATAGTATCTTTGAATTTGATTGTTATTAGTGTATACTACATTGCATATTGATTATGTACATTATGGGGAATTGGCACACATAGTTAACACATCTTACTTTCTTTTTGTATCCCTCTCCCCTCCCTTCTACTCCCTCCATTTCTTGGTCCTTTTATGATTTGCAAACCTCTAGCTCTCTGTCACAGCTGGTGTCTAGATGTCCCCCCTCCCCCAAGCCTCATGCACTCATAGGTCAGGCTTTTTAAAGGTGGTTGGATCTTGGTATGTGATGCTGGGATCAAGGCTATGTTGCTGGGATTGACTGATGGTATAACGCTTGGATTAAGGCTGCCCCAAACTGGATGTGAGTGCTACCCACCATCAGGATGCATAGCCTAGATAAGATCTAAGGGAACAGAAAGAGGGTCACTGCTTCTCACTTGTCACTTGCTGCTTGCTTTCTCGATACTTTGTTGCTTTGCTGTCTTGCTTTCTACCTGCCATGAGCTGTTTCTCCTCTCTGAGGCTCCTCTGCCACACAGCCCACCTAGCAGCCAGCTAACGATGAATGGAAACTTCTACAAACTGTGAATGAAACAAACTTTTGTGCTTTAACTTTGGGTGTCAGGTGTTTTGTCTCAGCAGCAAGATAAGTATCTAAGCCACTCCTGGCTTCCTACTTTTAATTTTGCTCTTTACACTTTGGATTTCTCATAGAAGAGAAACCATGAGATATTTCAGTTTGTGTACTGGATTTACTTCAATGAACATCACTGTCTCACGGTATACTGCATCTTTCAATCATGAACCAGGATCGGAAGAGAAACCATTTCAAATGACTAGCATGTAGCAAACCACTTGTGTGAGTCTTTCACACAGAACTGCAGAAATTTCATGTTATACATATTTTACCAAAAAAAAATCATTGGAAAATAGTTAGTGATGATCTTTTTCTGGATTTTGTGGAATTTGATTTTCATTTTAAATATCCATTTGTTAGAAAATATGGGCTAAGTACATGACAGAAAACAACTTTTTCATTGTATGAATAAGTACATCTAAAGATGTGATAGAAAATTCCAAATAGGAGAGGGAGGCTTTAGGGATACAAGAGGGACCTCAACTATAGTAAGACACAGGGCAGAGCAGAGTTAAAGGCAATTTTTTTCTTTAGGGCACTTACAGAAGGGGAAATACAACCAGTTCTAGAGTTTAAATATATACACAGGGGATATTAAAGTTTTGACCCAAAAATCATTAAAAAGAATAAGTCTTTCATGCCTGTTAAACTCATCTCTAGGGAGATAATTCATGTAGCAAACCCTAGAGTCATAGATATCCAGTGAGATAGCACTGTCCCTCTAGAACTTCACATGGAAGATAATCTGCTAAAATCTTCCTCCTCAAACCCTAATTTGTTAGGAATTATTGTGGCTGAGATTTTTAAATTTCATTGTGAGACTTTTGAAATTAATAATTTCAAAATAATAATAATAATATACTTATTCTTTAGCATAGAATGACAAGATGACTTCAGGGACTAATAACCAGCCAAATTACTATGAAAATTGTCTGGTATGATTACATAAATGCTGGCAGGGGCCAAAGCCACTTATGCTTGGAAAGTTGTCTGAAATGTCATTTTATTTATGTTTCCCTGGACTAGCCATTGGAAGAGGACGAATTTTCTGCCTTAGAAGCTACCTCTCCCCAATCCTTTCCTCTTCCATAATTACCTGCGTTCCCTAGCTGCTTCTAATTTTTGTTGGTGCTGAAGTCCCGCTGTGCTCTTATTATTTGTGCCATGAAACTTGATTGCTTAGCACATCCAGTACCAGGATCAGAAATGCAGCAAATCAGCTTCTTCCACTGCATAACTTGCTGCCCCAAAGAGACAATGTCACTGGGAGTCTTTAATATCCAGGCCACAGAGCACCACT
The DNA here is from genome assembly GCF_034190915.1 of Cavia porcellus. NCBI lineage: Eukaryota > Metazoa > Chordata > Mammalia > Rodentia > Caviidae > Cavia > Cavia porcellus. Next base: position 17,866,166 of record NW_026947505.1, read on the forward strand.
CCATAAATTACTACTTCTTCACAATAAGCTTTTCTCTAAAGTGGCAATTTCCTTGGCCAGTAGTAGTGACTGCTTGCAATCTTGAAAAAAAAAAAATCAGAAAGTGGGGCAGTGGTAGAGAAAGAATAGAAGCAGGCTCTAAAGCTTGAAATAGTTTTAGGACAGCGTTGCTGACTGGGAAACATGGTCTAATGAGTGGAGTAATATTACATGTTTCATCCAGTCCGTCCATCTGCTCACCCAGATGGCAGAATGAATATTCTAAAAAAAGGGAAAAACACTACTTGGACATTATATAGGGAAAGTTGTAAAATTAAATGTACAAGAGATACACACATCCCTAATTTTGGTGTAAAAAATTAATCATACAGTTATAGAATGGAGGATCCCCATACTGAGTACTTCTGTGCACATGTGAAATATAACAGGTGAGTAAAAACTCAAAATCAGCCAGTAGCTGCAAAGTACACTCTGTCATCATGTGAAAAGAAGTAGAATGTCCCTCTAAACAATGTAAGAGTCATGGTTTCCTAGATGGTGGTTGGCTCACGTCAGGCCATTTTGTTCTAAAAACCACATTGACGCAGAACACTGCAGACTGGATTCCCGCTCTCACTCAGCCCTGAAGCAGTTGGTGGGTAAGGCTGAGGGCTGTTGCTGACACTTTGCAGTGCTGAGGAGATGACTCTGTGAAAATTTAAACACTAAGGATGGCAATTGCAGGGACAGGTATCATTATTCTATGCTTGCAAAATCTACATCAGGAATCTGTAGCATTATGGACAAGTGCTGAGTTTGAAACATAAAAATAACCACCAGAGGGTTTTGCTAATTAGTTTAAAGGATGTTAGAAACATTTCTTTTTGTTGGTGAAATAAGTCATTTCAGATGGGTACGGGTTAGCAGTATTTCACTTGCTTTCTTTGTGATTTACCATCTGCTATTGCAGTTATATATGCATTGTATATCTGCATTTGTGTTTGTGAAGGGTAGTATAACAATATTTACTCCCCAATCTGCTGTTTGCTGAATGACCAAACTACCTTATATGTACTTGAAACAGCAGGTTGGAGTCTTGAGATCAGTAGAACTGAGAGTATAGGTCCCATTATGTGTTAAGATGCTAAATCTGATTTCTAATATGCAGATAATTAAGGAAAATGTCACATTGGGTATGTCCATAAACCAGGGCAATGTAAACTTTTTAATATGATAAACACAAAGTAAAAAATTACAAAGCAAATAGTCAAAAATTACAAAACACTCAGGTCACTCTACTACCCAGAGATTGTTATTAGACAGCACAATTGAGAGTGTTCCCACTCAAGAAATTACAGATTGTTATGGAGTGAGAACTGGTGGTCAACTTAACGCCAGCTGGATTACATCAGCATGCATTGAGTGAAGATGCTCCACCTGAGGAGGGTTGCCAGGATAAATAGGTGGAGAAGAAGGGAGGTGTGAAGGGTTGAGGTGTTAAGGAAGTACTGTGGGTTCTCCTGTGAGCTGCTGTCTGAGTTGTTGGTTCTCCTGAAGAGGCTTTGGTCCTCACATCAAGCATTGCTTCCTGGCTCCGGAGGGGAAGACATGTGCTGCTTGGTCTCCAGGATGAACTTGTCATGCTGCTTCCTGGCATGTACCCGACTGTGGTTGTCGGAGGAGGAGCTCGGGGCCTCCGTGTCGCTGAGGACAGCTGTGGTGCCTTTCAGGATAGCCCTGGTCTTTGCTGTGAGTGTGACTTCTCCGCTCCAGCATAGAACCCTCATCCCACTAGCACAGCTCCTTCATCCTGTTGGCATAGACTTTCTGACTTCCACCGCTGACCCTTGGGTCTTCCCGGCACGGATCCATAAAAGAGACCGGTGTGAGTCCTTGTGGGCTCTGGACCTCCTGTTGGACTCATGGAGGCATTGTCCTGAGCTCTGGATTTTTATCTGGACTCATGTGGGACATGTATTGTGGGGTTCAGGCTCTTGACTAAATAATCTATGTCTTTGGTGTTGTGGATAGATTTCCTGCATTTTCCTGTGTTAACTTCCAGTGACCATTATAAAAATATTATAAATTCCATGTCCTAATCCTAGTTGTTCTCTGTGTACAGCCCCTGACTACAACACAGATAAAAGAGAAATCTAAAATAAATTATAAATATTTTTAAATGTGTAGTGGTGGGGCTGGGGATTTAGCTCAGCGGCATAAGTGCCTGCCTTGCAAGCAGGAAGTCGTGAGTTCAATCCCTGGTACCAATAAAAATGAAAAAGACAAAAAAAAAAAAAAAAAGAAAATTGTTTAAAAAAATGTGTAGTGGTAAATAATGGAATATATAAAATATTTTTTAAAATTACAGGAAGGTATGAAAGAGAAATTTCAGAAATAAAAATTAGTGATTAAAATAAAAACATCGATAGATGGGCTAACTGGTACACTAACCACAGGAAAAAGGATTAGGAAAATGCAAAATAGAAGCAGAGAAATCATGGCATAGCAGAAACAAATGAGAAATACAAAAAGACAGGTTATGTAATGAAATAATGATGCTTAAGCACTAGGTCCCTTGCTTACATGGATCTTGATCAACAACTGGCTCCTCCTTAGCAATAACTTCATATTGTTTGACCTCACAAAATTTGCAAAGTGATATTGTTAATTATTAAATCCCTCCATTTCACTAGGCCGCCATCACACTTTCTTCACATTGGGTAACACTATAGTAGCCTTGTTTTTATTTTTAATTTTTTAAAGTTCCCTTGGGGATATTGCCATGTGAGTATGAAGAGGACACATTTAGTTTGTGACTTGCCTGTATAGTTCAGTCACTGTAGGCATCCTTATGTCCTCAGGGAGGAGTGATTTCTGGGAACACACCCCCGACTGTGCCAAAATACCTGGCATTTCAAAAGGCAAGACCTGAGGTCATTTCATGACAGCAACAAGTCCCTCAGCACCTGGCACTGAGACAGTGAGGGGGATGAAGTAGGAGCAAGGCTGGATATGGGTGGAGTAGAAGGCGGTCTTACACTTTATATGCAGAAGGAACTGCCTGAGGCTTTCCTGATACTTCAAAATAAAATCCTCCTTACAACTCACAGATAAAGCCGAGAAGGAGTTATGGCACTAGAGGCAACTTTTAAAACAATAATTATTAATAAGAACCAAGCAAAGAAAGAAATTGAAACATCTTATCTTTCAGTAGTAAAAGGTAGTACATTATTGTTGGAGAAGAAAATATACTCAAATGTGAAGGAGAAAGAATACTTGGAGGTATAATAGCAATTAATATAGCTATGAGTTTTTTGGAATTTGTATTTTTTTTTTTTTGTCTTTTTCCTTTTTATCGGTACCGGGGATCGAACTCACGACTTCCTGCTTTCAAGGCAGGTGTTTATGCCGCTGAGCTAAATCCCCAGCCTGGAATTTGTTATGTTTCAAGTATTTTGTTTTAGTTTATAACTTGTATGATCCATTTTTCTCATTGTAAAGAGATACTTAAAAAATCTATTTTTCTATTTGTACTTTCATATTTCTTTTAGAGATAACCAGATTGTGTAAATTGCATTTTCCCCAAAACCTGGATCTATCTCTGGAAATATGAGAGACAGGTTGGTTCATAGAAGACAAAAATAAGAAGCTACAAATTAAATAAAATTCAAATGAAGAAAACATTAGAAGTTAGAAGAAATACTATTCAAAGCCATGTTTAAAAATCCTCTGAGTTACAAGAAGACCTGAGTCTCAAACTGAAAAATACACAATAAGTTCTAATTATACAAAATCAAATCTTTAAATACTTCATAGTAAAAATACACATGATCATGAACAGAAAAATCTTTAAAGCTACCAAAAAAGAAAAGGTACAAAAACTACAAAGACACCAGTGAGAATAGACTCTCGTTACTGATAATTAATACAGGAAGACCCTGGATTCCTATCTACAATGTGCTGAGAGGAAATGTTCGTTTAGCAGTCTGTACTCAAAATGTCTACTGAAGCTAACGACACATTTCCAGATGTTTAAACCCAAGAGGTTTACCCCCACAAAATTATCTACTTAACTAATGTTCCTGAGCAAGAAAAAGAAACAGAATTCAGAAAGAAATGGAATCTAAAATGTAATAGAAAGAAAAAAATTTAAACCAAAGAAGCTTCTGCCCATAGATCAGCAACCATCACATCCATTGCCACAGCTGCACTGTGGTGGCTGCCTCAGTGTCTTGAGTTGATTCAGAACATTAACTTCCATGGTCATCATGACTTGGGAATAGCCCTGAGTCACACAGTGCTAGATCTGATGAGCCAGCAAATGAGAGCACACCACATTTTTACAAGCCTCCCTTCCCACCGAGTCAAATTTCTAATCACACCTTGTAAAGATTAGAGGACTTCACCAGCTGCAGCCACCTCACAATGCAGGACCCTTCTAACCTTTGTGTATGATGTAACAGAGGAGAGGGGCAGAGAGGGATGTGGCTCATCCAACCAATGCTTTTGTTCAACTTTGTCTTTTGTCTGCAATTGTCTATGAGATTGTCTAGTTTTTATTTTGATGTTTCATCTTGTTTTTATTTATAGTTTACTGTGAGACAGGGTCTCATTAAGTCACTTGGTTACCTAGCGTGGGATGAACTTGTAATCTTTCTGCCTCTGCCTCCCAGAGTGCTGGGGTTACAGACACGTGTTCCCACCCCTCACTCTTTTTTCTTTTTGTACTGGGAATTGAACTCAGGACCCTGCACTTGCAAGGCAGGCACTTATGCCACTGAGCTATATCTGCAGCCCCTACCTCATGCATCTTGTTTTATTCTGCTCCATTAAATAGATGAAGCGTTATTCCTCATTGGTAAATCAAGCGTGCTGTATATGAACTGAATTACACTCGCCCTGGGAATATGAAAATATTCTTTCTTCAATGCTGAGAATCCACTAATGCCTAGGCAAGAATGTAGATGTCAGTTCCTGAGTTTGTGCTCTCTCTGATGCTAGAGCTGCATAACCCTGCGAAGCACCGTCTTCTACAGAGCACTGCGAGCTTCTTCATGGCCACACGCTGTACCAGAACCCTCGGGCATGGGTGCGCACAAGTGATTGAATGTTCTTCCTCCATTTTATTCATTTGGAGAGAGAGAGACAAACTCGTTTGCAAAGCACTGCACTGACACCCTCGATTGGGCTGTAGGGGATGCTTTGTCGTCTACCCGGGGTCTCTCTAACTGTCCTCCACTCCCGCTCAAATCACTACATCACTGGCTTTGCTACAAGCCAGCCCTCATTTGGGTCTTCACGTTGTCTTCCAGAGGCAGTCTTCTGCTTTTATCTTTAAAAACCACTTTGTAATTCTCAAAACATGCCCCTCACTGGTCTCTTTTAAAACAAAAACAAAAATGGTTCCTTATGAACTTTATTTAACTGACAAAAAATAGTTCAGTGATTTTATGGAGTACAGTGGGAAGATTTGATTGATGCATACATTCCAGAAAGGTTCAAATGAATTAACAGGTCATCTCACCCGTTCCCAGTTTTGGGGGGAAGGTGAAGGTATTAAAATTTCCCTTGTCAAAGTCACATTTTTGTAAAATCGCACCATCATCTCCCTTTCATTGTCCTTTACTGTAGTGTCCCCGTTTTGGAATCTAACCCCTAAGTGTGGTGGGTAGAGGGCTCCCTGGTGCAATCTTTTTCTCCTCACTTTCATTAGGACATCTTAGTAATGTCCATGGATCCCTGGGACCTTGCTTCTAAACTGCATCACTTGCCCGGTTTTCTGAATTTGCACAGATTTGCACATCCAGGAAGCTGCCTGGCACACTCCTGTGATGCTTCATAGAACAGATTCATCGCATTTGAAAAGAAACTGTCACAGGCCAATATCAGCCAACTATTCAATTCTGTTTGTCCTGTGGTCCTTGCTGACAGAATCCCGATTTTTAATAGACTTTTCTCTTTATAACAATTGTATGTTTTCAGATAAATTGAGCAGAAAGTACAGAAAGTTCTTAAATACTGCTTTCACCTACACCCAATTTCCTCTACTCACTTTCATTAGTGTGGTAATAAATGATTTTAAAGGTTTTAAAAACTGGATGAACAAATGCTAATCGCTGTTAAATGTGGTGTGTGGTTTCCATGACAGTCCTGTCTGTACTGTAGAGTGGACAGTGAGCAGTCTGCAGTGTCATATACCCACTGTCACCATTTTATAACGAACATCTGCACTTCTCCTTCTCTTCCCCTCTTCTATCTTGACCTACAGGAAACCACTGATCCCTTCAGTTATCTCCTTAAATTTGCTTTTTCTAAAATGTCTCACTTTCGGGCCTACTGCTGCTTTTCCTTAGCAGTGAGCTCCTAAGAGTCCCACCTTGCCTTTCAACAGCACTGCTTGTCACCAAAAATTCTGCTGTGTGGATGCAATATACTTTAATCTGTTTTCCTACTGAAGGATAACTTGGTTGCTTCCAATTTCTTGACAATTATAAACAAAGCTGCTGTACATGTCCCCATTTAAACAAGTACACATTTTCAATACCTTCAGGTAAGTTCTGCTTTTATGAATTTGCCTCTTCCCGACCTAGTTTGGCTAGGATTCTTCCTCTGGCTTCAGGGAAAATATCCCAGTTGACACAAGAAAATACGGAGGTCTTTTTCTTCTTGCACATAGTTGGTTGTGTGGTTACGTCTACTCATCAGACTTGAATAGGGGCTTCCTTCTAAAAGTCCTCCTTTGGTCCTGGGAAGGAGATGCATTGAGAGCTGAGCACTGAACTGTCCCAGTCAGTGTAGTTGAGGACAGATCATTTGGAACAAGATGGAGCTGAAAAGGCCACAAAGTGACTCACAATCCCCAGATCCAGCACCATGCCTGTAATGCCTCACACACTCCTTGGTCATGTGAGACAACAATAAATCAAGCTTGAATTTCCTGTTTGTCCAAACATCCTAGTTGTTAATTTCATGTATCTTTTCACTTTCTCCTAGACTACTAATGAGATCATCGTCTATCTGGTCACTCAAGCCAGAAATCTGCACATCATCTTTGAAATCTACTTCTCAGTTACCTTGGGCACTACCCCCATAGCCAAATCTATCTTAAACCCACCGCCTGCCAAGTACTGTTTAAGGTATTCCCTTTTTCATACTTTTATAAATGCTCTAATTCAGACCACTATTATCCTTTTACCAGAATTGCTGCAAAGTCCCCTTGCTTCTATTCCTACATCTCGCCAAAACTGTTTCCGGAGAGTAAGGAGCAAGAGACATGGAGTCAGCCTGTGGTAGGAAGCCCTTTGTCAACCTCTAAGGGCTCCTGAAACTGATTAGCAAGCCCCTCGCATTGAGTGTTGCACGATGGGGCTTTAACTAACTAACCTCATAGCACCCTTTCACTGGGTTACCACCTTCACCACAGCGATCTGATTCCCATTCTGAGAAGACGCCTGCCCTGTCCTGTCTCGTCTGCACACTCCAGGCCTGCTTGGGCCCCTTCTCACAGAAATCACCAGCCTTTCCCACACATGCTTGTCATGTCTACATAACTGGGTCCTTCTCCTTTAGGGATCAGCACAAGGATCACCTGCCCAGAACAGCATCCACTGAGCACTCACTCGAATACTGGCTTTTCCTGCTCCCAGTTGAATCCCTGGCTTCCTTTCTAGTACTTACTACAAGGCTTTGGTTTATTTACTGCTTTCCTCTACTCACCTGTCAGGGAGAAGATTTTTCCAGATCGTTCCACATTTTGTGTCCTGCACCTAGTGAATGCGGCCCACACATAACTGGGATCAAACACATTTGCTCGCTGGAGGATGAGATGTCTTTGTCTTGCTTCTAATCACCAAATGTACCACCATATAGAACTTATCAAGATTATTGCTTTCATTTTTTAAAAAATGAGATGTGCATAGTAGAAAGGCAGAGAAAAAGGGAGAAGGTGGTAAGACAAAAGCATAGGGGAGACATTTTCTCAATTATCAGTTAATTGAAATCACTTCTGAGAATCATTAGCTGATCTTGAGAGCCTGAAAGCTTTTATACAAGTCTTACACCTTTTTTAGTTTTAGAATTTCATTCCAATCCAGTAGAAACGTAGTCTAGGTGGGTAGGGTTGCTCATGGATTCAACCACCCCATTCCACTTGAACATCCTTAAAAAGCACTTGAAGACAATGAGAAAGGTCACTGGGCTTATGATTCACTTGAGAGATTTTTAAAAATTTTCATATCTCACTGCCATGAAGAAAAGTTAACCTTCTTAGTCATTCAGAAACACATTAAATTTAATCAGTATACACCTTCCATTAAGAAGATGAGATGTTTTGGCTCATATTTTGTGTGGACTGCAGTAAGCACACAGATAAAACACTCTGAGCAGACATTAAGCTTTTGCACTGTGGAGCAATTTAGATTGATTTATCAGGCAGATGAGTTTGTTTGGAAACAGGGAGAGAAGATTATTTTTTAAAAACTCATTATCATTTAATCAATATCTAAATATTTTTTAGTTGTGGTGGGGTAAAGCTTTCATTTCAGGACTAGCACTTGGTTGAGAAATTCATTTATCTTCTGCCTTTTTGGCAAAAGAGACCCCACATAATTCTTATCACCTCTTTTTGGTGCTATCAAAACAGTCCTACCTCAACATGCCATTCATTATTTTAAAAATCTGCGTCTGTTGTTGCATATTTTATATCAAAGTGATGTTCTCATCAGATCGCTTTGTATGGGAGTCCAGGCTTCCGGTTCTCCTGTGTGACTAACCTGCCCACGTCTTCAAACTGCTCGCAAGGAAGTTCAAGTCCACCAGGAACTCGAAGCCTCTCTTGAGGGTTCCCCAGATCACCTTCCCTCCTCTTGGAGGCTCATGAATCTGTCACTTGGTCCTTGTTTCATCTTGCTGCCCCGCTGCAGTTGAACACCTCAGGTTTCTGCAGAGCCAATCCTCTGCTCTCTGGGGTCGCCTCCATCTTTCAGCTGTGCGGAGTGAGCCATGCGGTTCCATTTGTTTTACCTGGTCCTTCCAGTGGCGATGCTGATTGCATCACAAGGGCTCCACACTTGATTCCTGCCCAGCCAATCATGCTTTCCTCCTAGGGATTTGAAATTTGGATGGAGAGCAGCTGCTCCTTCTCCATGAAACCTCCCTGCCCCTTTGAAAAACAATCAGCACCATAAGACATTGTTTACATCAGCCAAAGCAGGGGATTTCATGGGGGGGAGGGCGAGGGAGAGGGGTGGGGAGGGGAGGGGAGGGGAGGGGAGGGGAGGGGAGGGGGAAGCAGCAAGGCAGTGGGGAGCAGAGTTGGGGGAAGAACCTGGCGGTTTTTCAGTTGTTTATTGCAGTTGTTACGAGCTTGGGGTTCTCTTCTATCTTTTGGGTTCCATGAAAAGTTCTGATATTCTGAAAACAGAAAACTCCTGTATGGCTTTGGCTGGTTTGAAAATTCCACTTAGAAACTAAAGAATGGAGGATAAGATTAGGCATTTCTCCCAACAGTGCTGGTACATTTTAGTTTTAGATAAATCCTAAATTGTGGACAGACAGGTCACTATGATCCATTTACCTCCCTTCTCAGTGAGAACTGCTGGGCTCAGTCACTGCCTTCACCCTTCAGGGTCTGTTGATAAAGAGAATTTAAAGTCGAAAGCATTTAGGGCTGTACTTTCAAAGAGTATTGAATCTCATGAGAACTTTTTTTTTTTTTTTTTTTTTTGTCTTTTTCGTTTTTATTGCTACTAGGGATCGAACCCACGACTGCCTGCTTGCAAGGCAGGCGCTTATACCGCTGAGCTAAATCCCCAGCCCCCCAAAAATTCAGGGATCCGGTGGCTCCTGGTATGGTGACATTGAGCAAGACATTTGTAATTGTTTCTCTATCTGAAATGGGGCTGCTGCCCTGAGAGATGCCATGAGGACTAACTAGGAGGCTGGAACATAGTTCAATGTTGCTCAGTTAGGACTTGGGGCAAGTGAGAAGAAACTGGTAACACCGGCCTTAAGGACAAAAGAACCCTGCCAGAGCCCATGAGGGAGAAGGCCAGAGTTAGGAGAGGCTCCTGAGGAGGTTGATTGAGAAAGATGCTTCTTCCCTGGGCCTTTGCAGAGTTATCTCCACCCTCAGATCTCATCCTGAGGTCCTTGGCAAACCAGGGCTCTTCCCTTTCAGAAGCAACAACCCTGCTGTTCTGTGCGCTAAGCATTCGCTCTGGAAAGGAGAGTGCTGACCGATGACTCGTCGGTCCTGATTGGACTCCTTATCATCAGGCGTCCGGGCATCGGAGGCAGGAAGATGGGATGGGATACACTTGTTGATTATCAGTACCTATTTCTGCAGTTAGGGTAGGTGGAGGGATGTGTCTCTGCAGGAAATATAGAGACTGCATCCAAGAATGAGGGCAAGAGATTTGGGAGAGGTGTCACCTACAGTTCAATAAATGCCAACTAATGTGTCTTTTATCTTAGAAAAGACTGTAAAAATCCCACATGCTTTGTGTTCTCCAAAATGTGATTATGGATAAGTTATTACAAATGTTGCTTAAACATTTGGTAAAATCTCATTGTGATTTTTAGAAATCACCCTGAGCAATCTTTTATATTTAATGTTGCACAAATCATACCTTGTCTTTTATCTGTGCCCCCTCTTTTTCTTTTATGGGGTCCCATCCTTCAGACTGCTAGAAAATGAGGTGTTTTTTTTTTTTTTTTTTGTCTTTTTCATTTTTATCGGTACCAGGGATCGAACTCACGACCGCCTGCTTCCAGGCAGGTGCTCATGCTGCTGAGCTAAATCCCCAGCCCCAGAAAATGAGGTTTTGGCCATGTTTTAATTCACAAAAGAGAACTCGGAATACTATTGTGCCGTGTCCAGATGCCTTCGGTTTCTTTTGTATTCCTGCTCCATGATTACTCCAAGAGCACTGTCCTCTTTTTTCTCATCATCAGATTTTTTCTGTAGTTTTTGGAGATGACCTTCTGGACACAATTGATGCCCTTAGTGTGTGCTTGGTCAGGGCAATCACAACTGGGGAGCCATTACTCAGTCCCACTTTTTAATGCAAAGGAATTGAGCTCCGTGGTATAAACTATACAGACACACCATCTTACTTGGGTTAGTATGTAAGTGTAAACAATTTGTTTTCCAGTGATAAATTATTACTCTATGTTATCTCTATTCTAATAATAAGGAAAAATGAATGAATTCCCTTATTGGTCCCTTTCTTTTGCCTCATTTTTATTTTCCCATATTGTTACCTCTGATTCATACTTTGCAGAAATGAGTACATTTTACATATACTTTATATCTAAATGCACACACACATAAAATAAATTTTGTGAAGCAATCCTCACTCTGGACATTGCACTTTAGTGTTATTATTCTATTCTATTCCTTCCCATGCTAGTTTATTTTATAATTGTTCTATTAAATCCTATAATTCAATTTTCAACTGACTGATATGTTTTAACAGTACAATTTGAAAATTGTTACTGAAGCTATACTTTTTCACTCATGATCACACACTCATATGTTTTCACATTTTCTTGTGGTCGAGTTCTTGTTTTAAGGCAAAATGACTAATACTTATATCTCCATTTAAAAAGGCATAGTACAGAATAAAATAATTATTCAGTATTTCCCTTTAGTACTGCACAGTTCAGACCGCTGAAGCACGTCAAAGAAGAACATTTGCCAACTAATGAAAACCAGGTAAACAGGGTTATCATTCAAGCACCCTGCTACCCACCTGAAAGGCTAGACATCTTTATGGTTTTGACCATTATGAATACCTTCCCCACATTTGCCTCATCAGATTCAAGATTTATATTCACCTGAGAAAATATTTCATGGGATGCACTCTGATTACCTCTAATACATTAAACAATTTATGAGCAAACAGAAAATTATGTCCAGTTTACTTTTCATGCACTGGGATTAAATTAATTATAACAACAGTATGTTATCTTTGAGAAGTGCATCATAAATCAGACTTGAAAACATCAGATCATGTTGGTTCATTTTTGATTCCATAGTCCACTGCTAAAATTTCAATGGTAATACTAATATACATTTGGTATATTAAGAGCGAACAATATAAATTTGTCCATAAATATTTTACTTACATTTTAAAATTAATATATCACTTTTAAAGTGCATAAGTCTGAAATTTTTCTCTCTGCTCTCTCCTCTTCCTTCCCTGCTCTGTGCATTTGTTTGTATAGGGAGACGTGGGCCAGCCTGTGCTACACACTTTGGAAGACTTATCAACCATCTCTGTTTATGTAAATACATCCTCGATGGTTCTAACCCTGGAAAATACTGTATTGAATTGCCAATGCGAAATAGAACATGGTACACATTGCACCGACACTTTGAAGCCTCTGTTTGATGATTTCACTCAGAGCTCACCCTCAGAACTGTGCTTTTCTCTGTAAACTGTGTCTTCACATGTCTGGCTCCTCTTGCTCGCTAAGGTTTCTGTTTCAGGGCTGAGCATCCCACTCCCCAAAGTGCCCATTCAACTCCAAGGGGGGATTCCACGAGTGCAGCACACAGTGTTGTGTTTGAAACCAGTCAGTTCAAGATCTGCTCTCCATACATGGGGAAAGCTGCTCAGATATTTCATTTGTGACTTTTAACACTCGGCAACTTTAATTCTGTTATGTGTAAGATATTGCAAACAATAAAATATTAGACTGTGAATTCTATTAAATGATCTTAAGTAGTATGCTTCTTTAATTTTTTAACTGCAAATCATTGTTTTGTCTTATGTAATTCAGAGGTAACAAAACAATTAAAAATTGTCTTCATGTGCTTGTCACTGTGCATAAGGACCACATTTATGTAAAGTGCATTTGACTACAAATAATCTATTTCTGGCTAAACAGTCCAGTTCTCTCTGTCTCTGTCTCTGTCTCTGTCTCTGTCTCTGTCTCTGTCTCTCTGTGTGTGTGCGCGTGTAAAAGCTGTAACTGATCCAGCACGGAAGAGAAATTGCCACCAAATGAAATAAAAAGCCGTAATTCTTTTCTTAAGATTTCCCCTAACATTAGAATAGTTTTCTTTCCTTTTTGCATTGAAGTAATTTTCTAAAGAATGTTTACTTCAGAAGAAATACAGGTGTAGAAACATAGGTTTAGGGAGTTGAGAATATTCAACCATAAATTTAAAAAATTGTATGAACTCGTGATTAGTTTTGAATTAATTAGCCAGATAAATTTAGCAGATTGTCCCTTTTTACTTGGTGCCCTGTGAAAGTCTAGTTTTCAAAGTTTACACATGTATAGCTCTCAGGTGAATGTAATCCATTCGTATATCAACTCATTGACTAATAAGGGGAACAATATTACATTGAAATTGGCCTAAACATTTGAGAAGCTTTACATATGGACATGTTCAATTTCACGAAAAAATGTAACATCAAGGCTTTAGTTTTTGAAAGGGTTTTGGCACAGATAGGACACTGTAGCCAGGAAAGCCTCAATCAGAAGTCCCTAGAAATTTACCTGTGACGCCATCTTCTCTGCCCCTGGGAATTTACCTATGGCGCCAAACCTAGGACCAATGGGCTACCCATGTATCCCTGATGCTCCCTTAGGTTCCACCCCAAACTGAGGCTACTTACATATCCCCCAGCCACGTGTCTGCCAGAGAGATTGCCGGAGAGATCACCAGAGGCCAGCAGTGGGGGGTGACGATCATCTCTCTCCATGTTCTCAGAATAAAGGCTGCTTTTTGTTTTATACTTCTCATCTTTTGGAAATATTTTTCATCTTTTGGAAATAATCCTGTCATTTGGTGCCGTCATTTGATCAGCAGGTGATTGACTCCTGGGACACACCCAGTTGAGTCCCCAGCTGATTCACAAACCAGATAACATCCTGGATTAATTCCATGCTTTTTCCTCTTCCAAGACGTCCTTGTCGCCAGCTGCCTGCACTCACCATCGACCACGTTTCTGGGGGCAGTCCCAGGCCGCCCCCGCTATGTCTGGACACTCGTCCCACCCCCATGTTGGGCATGCTCTGCTGGTGCGCTGGAAAGCAGCAGCTCAGCGGCTCTGCTCAGACGTGCTTTTTTTACAATTCAGCTCCGCTCAAGAGATGCTATTTTTTTTATTACAATTCTCAAACCATTTAATCAAGGTTATTGGCCACCTGATAATTTTACCAGCTTTGTTTATCAATCAAAGCCTTCACCAATCTCCCATTTAACAACTAAGGTTATAAATTCCTTTTTGCTGGAAACCACTAGCTCTGTTCAAAGACAAGGATTTTGTTAAAAGTTTTAATATTGTCTAAAAACAAAATTTTATTTGTCTTGGTTCATACTATTGCAAATAACAGGTTTAAGAAAAGTAAATGTGTTCAAAATTTGACAGTATTAGATCACTTTTCATAGATTTATTCATTAGATTGGTAAACCTTTACTGCAAAATGTTTCCATTAAAGCCTTTTTAGACAGACTAAAGCCTTTTTTTGTTAATTCCACGTGGCACCCTATAAAAAAGCGATATGCCATCCAGCTAAAGCCTGCTCTCTAATCTAAAATGCCAATATTAAACCTCTGCATTCTTACTTAATTCTACTGAAGTCCAAATCCCAAACAAAAAGGCAAAACTTGACCTTCAAACCTTATAGAGATCTTAATATGTTTTTTATGTTTTCAACAACAGAGATAATGATAACACTTGTGACGCTCAGAGTTCTGAGACAGGTAAAGCTGCTGGACTGTCCTAGCCACCAGAGAGTAAGTAAGTCAGCCTAACTTCTAGCTCTCACAGGAAATGTTGACACTGCCAGATTCATCGCTGACAAAAATTGCTGCTGAAGACTGAGGAGGCTCAGGGCCAGCAGCCCCCTTTGTGGGTGTCCGTCTCAGAGTCCAAGTTCCACTAAAACTCTCAGGTAAGACAATTCTCTATATTTGTGGACATAGAGGCCATATATACAGAGTTCTTCCTGAGTTTTCAGGCTGCTATATTAAGTGCTCAATCTCTATGACGGGGTATTGATGGTCAATCTATGCCATTTACAAACAGGGCCTATTTCATACAGGTCCCAGTCCTAAATATACAGGCTAACTTAGACACACTGAGGCCTCAACAGCTTCCACTTGTTATCGCTAGTAAACCTCTCCTCAGTGATATAAGACCACCCCCTTCCTTTCTTATTCACCAATTTCTCAGGTAACCCTAGTCAAGACTGACAGATACATTTTTGTCTTCTCACTTTGTTTATACTTTTTCAGGATACATAAAAGCCTTTCCCACAACCAGGTAAACTGCTGATACAACCAGGTTACAGCAACCCATGCCTAAATCAAAGTTGCTAGACTGCCATTCTGGTTTCACATCACTCAGGCTAAGAGGTGCCCTTTCCAGCCCTAAATCTGATCATTCTGAGTGGTCATCTCATCTTCTGTTGCCCACCAGTTTCTGTCTCACAAAGGCCTCGCAGCCACAGTTAACAGGCTAAGTCATGTTTTGTTATCCACTTTGGTTCCTAATTTCTTATGTTCTATTAATCATCATTTTTACAGCAGGACTCTTAACAGTATTTCTTACAGACTCCAATGTCATGCATACCAGAGACAAGCCTTACCCACCTACCCTTTTAACTTTATGCTTTCAGATGGGGGAATAAGCACCTCTTATAATTTCACTCTTCCTAGCCCCACATTTATTTTTCAGAATTCTGCCTTACCGTGCAAATGTTTCTACCTCAACATGGTCCTGATATAATGACATGTCTAAATCAAAGGCACCTTTCCTTCTGTCTCACCTGGGTCCTTAAATATGACAGTGCCATATCTCATAACATCTTGTCTCTTTGTTTTTCCAGCCTAACATATGTGCATTTACCAGTGAAGTTGTCCTGGCTAAAACACCTGACACCAGTGTCTACCTGGGCAGCAACCTTCATCCTGTCAACTCCCCTAGGCTCCAGTACAGCGCCCTCTGCCAGCAGGAAGTAGTTAAAGAGAGAAATCTTTGCCCCTTTTCATAATAATAATCATAAGACAGGATATGAAAGGGTTTTGGCCCAGACAGGACACTGTAGCTAGGAAAGCCTCAACCAGAAGCAGGAAACCCCTATCTCCCCCACCCCTAGGAATTTACCTGTGACGCCATCTTCCCCGCCCCTGGGAATTTACCTATGGTGCCAAATCTAGGACCAATGGGCTACCCGTGCATCCCTGATGCCCCCTTAGGTTCCACCTCAAACCGAGGCTACTTACATACCCGCCACGCCATGTGTCCACCGGAGAGATCACCAGACGCTAGCAGTGGGGGGTGCTGGGCATCTCTCTCCGTGTTCTCAGAATAAAGGCCGCTTTTTGTTTTATACTTCTCATCTTTTGGAAATATTTTTCATCTTTTGGAAATAATCCTATCAGTTTTAACAAAATGTGTTACCTTTGGGGGTTTTCTGTTCCACCAGACAGGACTTATTTACCTCTCTCCTACACTAAAATCTACACATTAACCTTTGCTCCTAGAGTTGTAAAATAGCCTGGTCAATACTGAATCAAGCTTTGTGCTACCCTGAAAGAACACCCAGAAATTTCTGGTGCCTATCTTCAGGTTCTGAGTAAGTTTTTGACAACTCTGCCTTTAATACCCAGGAGTCTGTTAGAGCCATCAGCAATCTTACTGAGGGTGGCAGTAGTTATGGGAACAAGATTATGATGACTTTTATACTTGCATGCTTAGCTCAGATCTCCCTCCCAAATTCCCACTGCCTGCAATGCAACACACTTAAACACCTAATGGACAGTTTATATTCAACACGTCTAGAGCTAAATCCTGAGCTTTCTGTTTCATAAAAGTTTGCACTCTTTAGTCCCCAGGCTCCTGTGATGGCTTTTGTATCCTCAAAAATGAGCAGGAGTTAGGGGGACCTCATTGTCTTGGTCTCCATAGGTAATCCATCAGAAGCTCCAAGCTGCCTTCAAATAGCTCCGTGTTTAACTTATCCTGTTCCGCACTCTCCCAGCTCCCAGGAGTCTTCCTATGGATGGGTGGAGTTACAGGGAGACAGAGCAGGACTTAAATTTGTGTACAAGCCAACTCTCAAGTCAATTCATTCTCTGCCGGAGTTCAGGAAGTGGTGTTCCTGTGTGGAACACGATTTCTTTGACTAATAATTCCACCTAATTATTTCTAATATCTCAATAACGTTGACAGGAACAGCCTTGATTAAAATATATTGTGAGCATTCTTTTACCATTTTTAAATTCTCAGCCTTTTTCTGATTATTTCCTGTGTGAAAACAGTCACTTTCAAATGAGTTGATTTCTCTGATCTACATGACCCTGTCCAGAGAACCTGAAATGCATTGATGCTTTAAGCTTAAAACATTTAAAAAATATTTGTGTATCTATTTTTGTTTAGAAACAATTTAATTTTTATAGGACTGCTATAACAAAACACCATAAACCAAGTGATGTCAACATTAGAAATTTGTTTTCTTTTTATCCTGGATGCTGGAAGTCCAAGGTCAAGGTTTCTTCTGCGGCCTTTTCTTGTAAGGACATAGTTCCTATTGGAGAAGGACCCAGCCATGTGACCTCATTTTGTTGTCATTTCCTCTGAAAGTCCTAGCTCCAAATACAGCCATTTCTGAGGTCCTGGAGATTAAGACTTCAACATACGAGTTTCTGGGGATGTGCTCATCTCATAATATCCCCCATCACAAGTGCCATGTTCACTCAGGAAACTCACACAAATGCTAAGGAATGAATCTATGCCACCAGCTGGCACAGCCACAGTCCAGAGTAAGGCTGGGCTTTAGCACCCAGACTGGGCAGTCCTCTCCCCCAAGTGCTCTTTCCTTCTGTCAAACAGAGAATGAAGTGCTTATGTCTGCACCTCTCTCTACAAAAGACTAAAAAGAAATTCAAAAATGAGATAAGAAGTTGGCAATGGTGATCAGTCATATTCTCTGGAAGCCCAGTCACAATGTAGGAGAACTGTAACTCTGGACTTGCTAGATGTCAAATGTGCTGAGTTCATGTTCCCCCCAAATCTTAGGATGAGCTTCAAAGGACAATGGAGGTTCAGAGTAGGAAAGGTTTATTGAGAGATAGCTCCTGAGAGACAGGAAAGAGTTCTCAAAGTGGGTGGCCACAGAGGGGCTATTTGTCAGGGGTAATTTATACATTCAAGTCACAGTGAGGATACAATGTGAGTTGAACTGCAATCAACTTATAGCATCACAAGTATAGCCACTTAGCTGATAGTGATCCAATAGGGAAGCCAGTCATGTAACAAGGGTATAGTGTTACATCTGTCTGTGACTTCTAAAACAGAAACATTCTTGGGAAAGAATGGGTCCTGATGTTCTGATCACACACTTGGGCTACCGATGCCTATTTGGTCTTACTGGATATAGTAGTTGATTGATTGTGTCAACTTGAGACATTCAGAAGCTTAACTAAATGTGTTTATCAACTCTACACCCTGGGGTGTGGAAGACCCACCCTAGGGTGACTCATCACCTAGACCATATAAAGAGGAAGGAGAAAGGATCAGTGAATTCCATTCTTTGGAGGAGCTCCAGTCTTCCCCTTTGGTTTGGGTGTCCTCTCCTGGCTTCCAGTGTAGACTCTTCAGCTTTCCTGCACAGACTCTTCAGTCTTATATCATAGAGCCTTCGGCCTTCTGTCGCAGACCCTTCAGCCTGCTGGTGCAAACTTACAGTAGACACTAGGGTGAACTCCACACCTTGGACTGAATCCCTCAGCCTCCAGAGTGCAGGCACCCTCCACACACTTCCTCATCGGACTCTGTGTCTGACCGTCGTAAGCCAATCTTGTCATTTCTTATACATTTGTATATCTTGTATTATATCTATTTTCTCTACTAAAACCCTGACTAATACAAATTTGGTACCGAGAGTGGTCCTAGAGAAACAGAATTGTAATAATGGCCTTCTTTAATGGCATTAGAAGTTCCTGGAGTTGGCTCTGCATTTTGGTGAGGCCTGAAGATACCACGCTCTCCCCTTCTACTTCTGTGGAGTATACTGATAATTCTTGGCATGAACTGTTTAAACTAAAATGCCTCATAGATCCATCTGATTATGATGTGAGATGTCAGAAATTTAGTGACTCTGTACAAAACAATCTTGAATATCTTTGGCAGAGTAGACAATATAATGATGCTGGATGGTTGGTCTTAGCCTCTTTTGACAAACTAATGAAGGAAAAATCCCATCTCCAGAAACAACCAAGAAAGTTAAAAGTTTCTCAGCATATCATGAGTGAAAATCTCCTCTCTTTTAGCCACAAGGCTGAGATTGCAGAAACCCAAACATGGTCCCTCATAATTCGAATTGGCTGAACTACAACATAAATTTAATGCTCAGCCTCATCTGAAGCAAAGATCAGAAAAGAATGGGATCCCATGAATTGGGATGGAGGTGTAGGGGAGGATCCTGAGGAAATTGAAGATACTGAATTTCTGGATGCTAATGAAGTTATTTTGCTAGAGGGAGAGATTTCCCCACCCAAAGTGGCAGAGGCATCACCACCTCTACCCTGGGCTGTATTGGAGTCTCCTAGTACACTTCAGGAAGCTAATCCCGTGTTGACTAAACAGGATTATGCTGATGTTCCTCAGGACCCACCCTCAACACCCTCCAGGGCCCATAACCAGGCTCAAATCACAAACAGCTGCTAAAGGTCAGATACATAGTGTGACCCATGAAGAGGTCCACTATACTCCCAAAGAGCTTCTTGAGTTTTCCAACTCTTATAGGCAGAGGCCTAATGAGCAAGCATGGGACTGGATTTTATGAGTGTGGGATAATGGAGGTAAAAACATACACCTGGATCAGGCTGAATTTGTTGACATGGGCCCCTAAAGTAGGGATTCTGAATTTAATGTCATAACTCGTGGAGTAAAGAGAGGTGTTAATAGTTTATTTGGATGGTTGGCTGAAGTATGGGTCAAAAGATGGCCCACTGGGAATGAGTTAGAGATGCCTGACATTCCATCGTTTACTATTAATGAGGGGATTCAGAGGCTCAGGGAAATGGGAATGCTGGAGTGGATCTGTCAAGTTAAAGCTAATCCTCCACATTGGGATGATCCAGAAAGCACACCAGCACCTTGAGAAACAGATTTGTGAAGGAAGCACCAGCACCCCTGAAAGGCGCTGTTATTGTTCTTCTTTGCATGCCAGACCTTACAGGGGGGACTGTGATTACTCAATTAGGACATTTAAGGAAAATGGGCTTGATTTGGTCCCACAGTGGTAGAGGTCAAGTGGCAGTACTTAACCGCCAAAAGCAGGTCCACGTACTTACCATAATGGGCAGCAGAGGCGGAACAATGATCAGAATAATCTGACACGTGCAGACCTCTGGTGTTGGCTGATTAGCCATGGTTCTCCTAGAAGTGAAATAGACAGGAAGCCTACAAAATTTTTACTAGATTCATATAATCGAAAAAATTTATGGGCAAATGAACAGAACCTTACATCAAATTGTGGTAACAGGAAATTATGGACCCTCAACCAGTTCCCAGATTTGAGCCAGTTTACAGACCCAGAACCTCTCAAATGATGGGGAGGCCAGGTCCCCGTGGAGAAGGATTCTGATACGCCAAAAATTTACACTGTGAATCTTTCTCCCATCCTTCCCCAGAGGGATCTGAGGCCTTTTGCCCAAGTAACTGTCCACTGGGGGAAGGGGAATGATCAGACATTTCGGGGACTACTGGACACTGGTTCTGAACTAACACTGATTCCAGGGGATCCAAGACATCAGTAAGAGTAGGGGCCTGTGGAGGCCAGGTGATCAATGGAGTTTTAGCAAATGTCCAACTCACAGTGGGTCCAGTAGGTCCTCGGATTCACCCTGTAGTCATTTCCCCTATTCCAGAATGTATGATTGGGATTGATGTTCTCAGTACCTGGCAGAATCCTCACATTGGTTCCTCACCTGTAGTGTGAGGGCTGTTATTGTTGGGAAGGCCAGATGGAAGCCACTAGAGTTGCCTTTGCCTGGTAAAATAGTGTAAGTAACAAACACAGATGCTGTTTGGAGACTCTGGCAGGCCCCCATTGGTGAATTACAGTGGAGGCCTTTAGGATTTTGGCGTAAGGCTCTGCCATCATCTGCAGACAACTACTCTATCTTTGCGAACAGCTGTTGGCTTGCTACTGGGTGCTACTGAAAACTGAATGTTTAACTATGGGACACCAGGTCACCATGCGACCTGAGTTGCCTATCATGGCCTGGGTATTATCTGACCCACCAAGTCATAAAGTTGGACAATCACAGTAACAGTCTATCATCAAATAGAAGTGGCAAATTCATGATTGAGCTAGAGTAGGTCCAGAGGTACAAGTAAATTATATGAGGAAGTTGGCCAGATACCTATGGCTCCTATACCTGCTATGTTGCCTTCAGTTTCCCAGCATGCACCTATAGCCTTGTGGGCACCATATGATCAGCTGTCAGAGGACGAGAAGACTGGGGCCTGGTTTCCCAATGGCTCTGCATGTTACGTAGGCATCACCCACAAGTGGACAGGTGCAGCATTATAGCCCCTTTCTGGGATACCCTTAAAAAACAGTGGTGAAGGGAAATCATCACAGTGGGCAGAACTTCGAGCAGTGCACTTGGTAGTACATTTTGCCTGGAAGATGGCCAGATGTGAGACTGTATAGTGATTCATGAGACCATTTGGTCTAGCTGGATGGTCAGGAACTTGGAAGGAACATAATTGGAAAATGATGACAAAGATATCTGGGGAAGAGATGTGTTGGATAGACCTCTCTATATGGGCAAAGAATGTAAAAATATTTGTTTCCTATGTAAATGCTCACCAGAAGGTAACATCAGCAGAAGAGAACTTTACTAAGCAAGTGGATAAGATGACTCGTTCTCTGGACAGTGGTCCACTGCCTTTTTCAGCCACCCCAGTCATTGCCCAATTGGCCCATGAACAAAGGGGTCATAATGGCAGGGATGGAGGCTATCCATGGGCTCAGCAACATGGGCTCCCACTTACCAAGGCTTATCTGGCTACAGCCACTGCTAAATGCCCAGTGTGCCAGCAGCAAAGGCCAACACTGAGTCCCCGAGATGGCAGCATTCCCAGGGGTGATCAACCTGCAACTTGGTGGCAGGTTGATTATATTGTACCACTTCCATTATGGAAGGGGCTGTGCTTTGTCCTCACTGGCATAGATACATATTCTGGATATGGCTTTGCCTTTGCTGAACGTAATGCTTCTAAGACTACCATCCGTGCACTCACAGAATGCCTTATCCACCATCATGGAATTCCACATAGCATTGCCTCTGACCAAGGGACACATTTTACAGCTAAAGAAGTGAGACAGGGGACTCATGCTCATGAATTCACTGGTCCTACCATGTTTCTCACCATCCAGAAGCAGCTGGATTGATAGAAAGGTAGAATGGCCTTTTGAAGACACAGCTACAATGCCAGCTAGGTGGCAACAGTTTGCAAGGCCAGGGTAAGGTACTTCAGAACACTGTATATGATTTGAACCAACATCCATTATATGGCCCTGTGTCTCCCATAGCCAGGATTCATGGGTCCAGGAATCAAGGGGTGGAAGTAGGAATGGTACTACTCACCATTACCCCTAGTGACCCACTAGCAAAATTTTTCCTTCCTGTCCCCATGACTTTATGTTCTGCTGGCCTAGAAGTTTTGGTTCCAGAGGGGGAAGGCTTATACCAGGAAGCACAACAATGGTACCATGAACTGGAAGCTAAGACAAACCCCTGGTCATTTTGGTCTCCTCAAGCCTCTGAAGAAACAAGCTAAAAAGGGAGTCACAGTGTTGTCAGGGGTGATTGACCCAGACTACCAAGGGGAAGTTGGACTACTACTCCACAATGGCGGAAAGGAAGAATATATGTGAAGTGCAGGAGATCCCTTAGGTCACCTTTTAGTACTACCATGCCTTGTCATTAAGGTTAATGGAAAATTACAGCAACCTAATCCAGACAGAGTGACAAGTGGTCCAGAATCTTCAGGAATGAAGTTATATGTCACTCCACCAGTGAAAGAACTGAGATGTGCTGAGGTGCTTGCTGAAGGCCAAGGGAATACAGAATGGGTAGTAGAAGAAGGAAGTTCTAAATACCAGCTATGACCCCATGATCAGTTACACAAAAGAGGATTATGATTACTATTTCTCCCCAAATATGGTTTTAATGTAACATAATTAGACTAAATGCTGGTTTTCGGGAATTGTTAAATTTGTGTTATAATATTAAAGTTATAAACTGATAAGAGTAAGCATCAACCAAAAAAAGTTGCATTGTATATTCTGGCAGGGAATTAGTGCATTTCCATTTGTATGAAGGATAGTTATAACATGTTAGGTGCAATTCTATGCATGTCTGTGTATCTGGAATTAGTTTAAAGAAATGTGTCTGGCTGCCAAGTTGACAAGGGGTGGATTGTAGTTGTTGACTGACTGTGTCAACTTGAGACATTCAGAAGCTTAACTAAATGGTTTTAGCAACTCTACACCCTAGAGTGTAGAAGACCCACTCTAGGGTGGCTCATCACCTGGAGGTATAAAAAGGAAGAAGCGAAGATGAATGCATTCCATTCTTGGGAGAAGCTCCAGTCTTCATCTTTGGTTTAGACGTCTTCTCCTGGCTTCCAGTGTAGACTCTTCGGCTTTCTGGTGCAGACTCTTAGCCTTCCATTGTAGAGCCTTCAGCCTTCTGTCTCAGACCCATCAGCCTGCTGGTGTGGACTTGAAGGAGACACTAAGGTGAACTCCAGACCTTGGATTGAATGTTTTGGCCTCTAGCATGCAGACACCCTCTGCAAGCTTCCTCATCGGACTCTGTGGCTGACCATCGTAAGCCAATCTTGTCGCTTCTTTCATATCTGTGTATCTCATGTTATATCTATTTTCTCTACTAAAACCCTGACTAATACACTGATCTAAGTGATACCAATACAATATAATCTCAAAGTACTGTTGATCTCTTAGGGAGCACGTAGGTCGGCTCCAGCCACTATTCTGTTGTCTTTATTCTTCCCCTAACTTGTTTAGGAGTCCAGTCCCTTTTGGACTGTATTGTTAATTCTATGTAACTTAGCTGCCTATAATAGTAAGGAAGATTCTATTCTGTACTTTGAAAAAGTGACTATGGTGTTTTATTTTTACGTTAATCATATTTTTCAATTTTATATATAGGATAATTCAGTCAGTAAAGCACATAAAATCAAGAGAGCTTTGATTTGTCAAAGTAGTCTTTACTTTGTTAAGCAGAAGATCTCGAAGGGCTTTGCAGTTGGTGATAATAGCCAAGCTCTAAGTAGGAGGAAATAGTTATGATATTTTAAAAACTGCTAATTGAAGCTTTCAGTGCCTGTCAGTGTTGTGGTGATTTTGGTGCTGAAATCTGTACTCTTTTATTTTTCTTTGTCAGTGGTGTTCACCATGGTAACTTTAATAAAAGTTCCCTCCCAAATGTTTTCCTTCCCAAGTGCCGAGCACTTTTTAAAGAAGAAGGCTGATAACCTGGTAGGAGTGGGTGTTTGGAAAATAAAGGAAAAGACTTCTACATCCTTTATGATTGCTGTGGGGGATGGGAGGTGAGGAAATCATTGAGTAGATAAAGCTTACGGGAAGGAAACATTTTACCTTGTTTTGGGATAAAATTAATTTGATGTTAGAAGTAGGAAATTAATTTAAAACACGCCAAAGAAACTTGCTTTTTGTCAAATGTCCTTATTTCTGATTTTAAAGTTTAGACAAGCTTTCTTCCTGCTGCCCTTCAGGTATTGTGGAGGATGCTGTTGTCCATGCTGGATTTAACCCCAACCTGACTCAGCCAGGTCTCCCTGGATCCTTTCTTGGAACCACACTAGAAAACTTAGGCGGAACTTGCTTGCTTTATCAAATCTCTCCCAGTTCCTTCCCGTTTTATTTTCTAATTTACAGAGGTGAAGGGAACCCAGAGTTTTCAGACTTAGTCACACATTGAGATCTTTAGAAAACACCAGTGTCAGTAATTTTAAGAGATTATACGTTAGTGGGTCTAGGGTGACACTCAGGTTTAGAGGTTGTTTTTAAGCATACAAATATGGCTGGAGTTGAGAATCACTGAATTTATTGGTCTCAAAGGCTGCTTCCAACCATCCATTCCAAGGTGTTTATCCACAAACTGATGTCAGCAGGCATTGTCTATGATACACACACCCATTAGGTACCTTTGCTTTCCCATTTATATACTTTTCTGTGCAGGATTCAAGAAAAAAAGGCAATAGCATTTTAATTTAAGACACCTAGCACTGCAATCTTCCTTACCCCACTCTATACCTACCTACAGTAAATACTTAAACTCATGTCAGTGTTCATTGAAGAAGTAATGATTTCACTTGGAAAACATATTGGTTTTCAAACAGTTGGTCAAACAGTTGATTAAAAGACTCACTAGATTCAGTATCTTTTTTATGAGTGGAAATGGCCAAGAAAAAGCTAACGGTAGGATTCACAGATGACTATAAAAACTTTTTACCTAGTGGATGATCTTTCTCTTTAAAATAGCAATTCTCTAAAAAGAATAAAAAGTAAAATAAAAAATTAAAAATATTAAAAATAAATAAAATTAAAAATAATAAAAATTAAAAATAAATAAATAAAATGAAAATAAATAAGATAGCAATTCTCCTCCTTGAAAGGATATTAGAATTTCTTGGGAAGGTTCAACAAGCCTCATATCCAGGCTATAGCCATTCCAAATTAGAATTGCTGCACCAGGAACAAGATTTTGTTCTTTAAAAAACAATTCTCAACAATCGTCTGAAAATCTGAGCCAGTGATAAGAATTGCGGGCTCTAGGATGGAACTGTGCGGATGAACTCTGCTGAGCCGTTGACCAAGGCTGAAACACTAAGAGCACAGTCGCTGAACCCCAGGTGGGGATGCCCACCTTCCTGCCCCAGTGGAGGTCACTGAGGGGAAGAGGATTCCCCTCTCGAGAAAATCTCCACAGTGAGGGAAGCCGACTGCTCTTTGAAATGTTCTGAAGTACCAGACTATGATCATTTCTTCTAAAGATGGCAAATGACACGTTTCATTCTTAAACTGATGAATAAGATCTAGGCCATAAACTACTTTGGAGATGACTGAAATAACAAAAAACAGATGAAATTTTAGGATATAAATTTGGCAGGCCAACTTAGAGCTCAGGAAGGCATGGTGA
Organism: Cavia porcellus; assembly: GCF_034190915.1. Lineage (NCBI taxonomy): Eukaryota > Metazoa > Chordata > Mammalia > Rodentia > Caviidae > Cavia > Cavia porcellus. The sequence continues at coordinate 17,892,375 of NW_026947505.1, forward strand.
AGTACGCCTTTGAAGTTTCTGGTAGACTGGGTCCTGGTAAATAAGAAGACATTTTAGGGCTGGGGATTTAGCTCAGTGGCATAAGCACCTGCCTTGCAAGCGCGAGGTTGTGAGTTCGATTCCCGGTACCGATTAAATAAAAAAAGACATTTCAGCAAGATTCCTCTCCATGTGTGCACAGATTGTGTAATTCATTATTCAAGAGCCTAAAGCCTGATACTGTAGTGTAAATGTGTGCTTAATTGTTATTCTGCAGCTTGGTTCTAGTATCTTCCCAAAGCCTATAAATCGTTATCAAACAAGAAAATCAAGCAATTCAGCTCTCTGTTCTGCATCTGAGCTACATTATCTACCTTCAGCATAAAATGGTATTCACTCATACGGACAGTTAAACTCTCAAATAATGAACTTGGATCAAAGAAATGATTTGCTAATGCTTTTACAAACAGAGGGTGATTTCCTCTCAGTCACATATGCCAAATCCTCTTGTTTTCAGTGGCTTGGACAGAAAGCCAAGGCCAACATTCATGGAAGAGAATGATAAACGTGTTAGTAGAGGTAAGTTTAAAAACAGTTACCTTCACTTTATAGCTGAGCTCTTTTCCTTGAGATGACTCCATGGTACACTGTAAATTTGATAACTTATAATTTGTTAATTCTTGAAATCACACAAAGCAAGCAATTGTTTAGAATGAAATAATTGCTTTAATATTCATAAACTGGAGAGAGAAGCTGAATTAGAAGTCATCTGGGATCTGAATCAGCACTACCTGAGTACAGAAAGCATTCTACTTATGTGCACAATTAGTTTTCTTAATATACATAAGCAAAGGATATTTGTTCTACCTGATACACTTGTTTTCATGAACCCTTCTGGGATTAAATTTAGTTCGATTAGTTGGCTGGGCATGATACAGGTTGAACACCCATCAGTTCCAGGGCCTTGGCAAAGTTAATCTCCAGGGGTTTGCCGGTGCCTTTGGTGAGTCTCAGGGCTCGGATGCAGCCTCGGAATCTAACGTTGGTGGTCAGGCCAAACTGCTTGAGGTCATCTGAAAAGACAAAGCGAAAGGACTCAGGGCCTCCTGCATGCCAAGGAAGTGCTCTACCACTGAGCTACACCTCAGCCCTCCGGAGCTCCTGGATTTGAAATGTTAAGAGTGTGTTTCACAGCCAGCTGTTAGCTCGAGAGTGAACTGGAACACTGTAGTATATAAAATTAGTGACTTTTTTTTCAGCTTTGCTAATAGAGTTGTAGTAAAACATCAAATTTTTAATAGTAACTATTAATAGTGGAAACTTCATGAATGATGAACTTTAAGATCATACAAGTAATTTGGAGTGAACGGATTTAAAATGGTTAAGTTATGCAGTGCAACAAAGCTACTGATCACATGCTTTGGCTGTTGAATTAGGATTTGGGTTTTTGAAAGTGGCTTTATCACTTTTTCACAGTGAACAAATAAATCCCAAAATGTTAAATCGGTTGGACGCTCGCACACACACAACTTCCTAGCTTTGATGAAGGAGAGCCCTCTGTCAGAAAGCCAGGAGGTGCTAATCAGACTCCCATTCCACTCATCTTGAATGGCTAAGTATGCTGTCTCTTTCGCATTATCAAGAGATTTATTTTGGTTGAAGTAGGAAGACTTTAAAACTCAGAAGCAACTTTGGAAACAGGCTCTCTCCTCTGCCCTCATTACTTCTGTATCTATTGCTCTGTCTACCACTGCTGGGCACTCTATATTGTATTTGTTCTGTTAAGCAGCACAATTCTACATAAACAGAGACGCAAGTTCCTCCTGCCAAAATGTGGAGAGACCAGTTCCATCATCTGTGTACTACAACACTTGGTAAGAAGCACCAGGCTTGTTATGTCTACGATTGGTCATTCTTGTTTATGTGCACTTCAGAGGGGTAACTCACTGGATTGTGTGCTACACATATGTGTGAGAGGATTGTGAATATAGATTTATTGCTTGAGTTCTTTGGCAATATAAAGTCTTTACTAACCTAAGGAGGAAATTAGAACTGGAGGAAATAAAGTTCCACAATGCTTTATGATCCCTTTGGTATATTCATTTTAAAAAATCAGAATGAACACCAGCTCTGGCCTCGATTGCTGTTTAATGCCTCGTGTCTTATATAAGCCACATTCATTTCCTCTAGCCTTCTCCTTCCCGAGGATAAGGCCTTGCAGGCTAGCACGAAAAGCTGAGCCCCATGTGGTTTGTATAAGTAGTTTACTGATTTCACAGACTGGGAAACGTTAGGCAAAATGTTATTTACGAGAGGAGATTCTGAAATTAGGAAGCAAGTCCGTGTAAGCACACATCCTCAAACATGCTTCTATAAAGATAAATGCTTTGAAATCACAAACATAATCAGCCATGAGCTTCATGCTGGAGAGGCCAACGCTTACCTGGGAAGCCCCCAACAAACACAGGGTCATTGGTATCCGCTGATGTAGATGCGGGATTGGGGCTCTGGGCCTCCACCTGGTTCCCATCGACCGTGAGCTCCAGGCGGTGTTTGATCTTGTTGGCAGTGACTTTATGCCATTGTCCATCACACAAGTACCCCGGGACTCCAGCGTCGTAGACAGCAGTGAAACGACCGGCGCCATTGTCCACGTGAAACATAAGCTAGATGGCAGGAAAGGGCACAATTACAGAGGTGGCATTAGTAGAGTTTCATGATGGTTCACATATTAAAAATCAGCTGCAATCATTTGAAGTGACTATAACTAAAGCATATTAAATTTTTTTAAAGGAAAACTTGACACAAATTAAAATTTAAATCTAATCACTGAGAGTCACAAATTATGTCCTTTATTTTTAGCCACTGTTTGTATTAATATGCAAGACACATAAAGCTGATTCTTCTTTCCAAAAAAAATCTCAAGTTAGGCAAAAAAAGAAAAGAACCTAATATACACAGCAAAATCCAACCACTTTTTTTTGTAGTGTGTGAGCGTTCTCAGTGAACCTTATAAAACTTTTGGAAAAGATGTTATTTAAAGTGATTCATTAGTTTGGGTTATAAACTCCAAGGAACTTTTAAAATTTAAAATCTTGATGTTTTAATTGTATTTCTTTTCTTACTCAATTCCATTTTACACCAAGATTGAGAGTTACATAAATTACTTTTTTGGGCATGTTTCATGTCAAAAGTGCCAAAGACCCAACCCAGAGACCAGTTAAATCCCTAACAATGAAAAACTCAGATTAGAAGTTCTCCCGTAAATGAGAAAAATCTGTTTTTAGTAATATGAAAAGGCTCCTGAAATTTGAGATACCAGAGTTCTTTTGAAGCTGATGAAGAAAAGAAACGCCAAAATATTAAAAACATTAGTCAATTTGGCAACGCATTTCACAACGTTAAAAAATAGTTTTTAATGAAGATTACAAGTGCAAGTAAATAGGTATATTTTATAAACATTTCACTCATTTATTTGCACTTCTAGTCATCTCTGCACAAAGTGATGTAAACACTAGGGACAAGTTTAGTATGCTGAGTGGAGTTCGTAACAGGATTTTGCATGCACAAGAGGCTTGATGAGGAATCAGGGTAGAGGGATGTGTTCGTAACAAGGATGGTGATAAACAGGTGAAGAAGTGAAGCTTACTTGAAAAGGTGCATTGAAAATTTGTGGAAACTGGTAAATGCTGCTTATTTGTTCACCCCCCCCCGCCCCCATAGGTCCTGGAATGATTGTTCTATGTTGCCTGTGAGGACATTTTTTTTAATTTTAAAGACAAAAGAGGACATAACAAAGCAGATCAGATGGAAGCAATGCAAGCAACACAGCATTTTACCACAAGACAACCCATAATTAACAGTAACTACCATAGTGTCTCTTTCTTTGAAATAGTTGAGCATGACTTCATATACGATAGTATCGAACATAATAAAATAGTATAAAACTGTTCAAGAGAATGAAAGCATTACAGGGCTTTCAGAACCAAATAACAGAGAGTGAACAATGGCTACTATATTATCTCATTTTCCATAGAAAATTTGTTTATACTATCACACATAATAATATCCAATAAGATGTAATATGATAGAACCAAAGCAAACAGAAGAACAAAAGCATAGCAAGACTTCAGAGTAAGATGATATGAAATCAGCACTAGCTATTCTAATGTCTTGTTTTCTTCAAAATAGCTGTTCATACTATCACAGATAATAAAATCAAACAAACCAGTATAAAACCATTCCAACTAATGAATGAAAACATTATAAGGCTTCAAAGCAATGTAATGGGGGATGATTACCATAAACTATTATGTATTCTTACCATTTCTTACACTAGGGAGACTCTATGGTATTTATACATGTGAGATTGATTTATTTCGTTTATGAGTATGATCTCAAGTTGTGTCCATTTATAAATATCTCAATGTGATCATTCTTTATAGCTGAGTAATACTCCATTGTATAAAAATACCACAACATTTTTAACCATTCCTCAGTTGATGGACACTTGGTTGTTTCCAAGATCTGGCTATTACAAATTGTGCTGCTATAAACATGAGTGCACATATATCACTGTGGTATGATATTTTCAGTTCTGGGAATATGCCTAGAAGTGGAATTTTGAAGACTGAAAGAAAGAGGAACCCAGCGAAGCCTATTTTAGGTCACTGAGTAGTTTTTCTTCTCGGGAGACAACAGCACCCTAAGGATAGAAACAGGAATGGAGGGTAAATCCTGTTTAGTAGCCAGGGAGGAGACGTGTGAAGTCCTTTGCTCTGCCTCTACCTGCTGCCGAAACTGCTCTGCTCTCTATAGTACAAAGTTCACGTAAACAGGTCATTCCACTGCAGGTCGCTGTTCCTGAGAAGGCTGGCACCAAGAATTATTTGGGTCCAGATTATCCATTCTAAACAAATAACTTTTATAAATTTGCTTTCCAAAAAAAAAAAAAAAATGCTTCAATGCTTTTAAATAACAATTGAGGGCGGAAGTGTGAGCCGCCACCTTGACTTCTGAGATGCCTCACCCTTAGCATCAACAGATTGATTTTACCAGATCTGAATCTTTGCCTTTTTTTTCTCAGAAGGAGCAGCTTGCTAGACTGTGTGTTCATAGGGGGCTATGTACTTATAGCAAGGCAGTAACAGCTGCAACTCTAAAACAATTTAGTTCACTATGGACTAACACAAGTGTCTCGCTGTAGGAGTTACTACATTTCAAGTTTATGCTGGTCCACAGAATAATTTCAGTGAAAATACACACAAGTTAAGAAAATCCAAAAGAATGGAAACAAACAATCTAGGTTTTTGTTCTGAACCAAAAAAAAAAAAAAACCCCAAAAAACAAAAACAAGACTTCAAAATATGTTTCTCTCCTTATGCAAACACTATCGTGAAGAAGTTAGAGTACCATGTGTGCCCACACTCACCTTTTCATCCACCAGCTCGATGCCCAGCCCGTCCATTTTCTGACTGCTGATCCCCAGGAGAACCCCCGTGGTTCTGGTGGTCCGGAACTCAAGTTCAATGAGAAGGTCCAATCCCACTTTGAATCCACCAACTGTTACATGAAAAAAAATTTTTTTTTTTGAGTATAGATTAGAGTGTGGCAGTGATTGACTTAATGCTGGACGATACAACGAATGTTTTAAATTTCAATTCATGGGGCCCAGTTCTGGTGAAAACTGTGCTTTCTAGATACCGAAAGGCCCACATTTCCACCTTGGTGTCAGTAATGTACATGACGGCGGCAGTTGCTGATTTTCTTTGCTGTTTCTCTTCAAGACTATAAATTCTGCAAGAGTAGGGGCTTTGTGTTGCTCAGCATTTTATTCCTATACTCATCAGAGGATCTAGCACATGGTGAAGGTTGTACAGATGTTTGTGGAATGAATGAGTGAAGGAATGCACACCGAGGTTGACTCAGTGGACCTCGAAGCCAGTATGATGATTTTAAAATTCTTTGTTAAATGAAGTGTAACAGTTCAATGATTATTCATAAAATTGTATTAAGGCACACCAAATGGCATCTCATTGATCTGAAATGGTTCAAAGGTTTTGAAATATTTTATTAATAAAGAGAAATGGCAAATAAAATTTTGATGGGAAGGTTCATGGGACATAAATGGACTTCTCTAGGTCATCCAGTTAAGTCTTTTCTCTGTAATTTTCCATGTTTGATTCGCTGATTTATTTAACTTTTTAGCAAGGATTTCAGATATTTCTTTTATGAAGTGACTTATTGAGATCAGTCCAGACCACATGAACTATATGGAGTATTAGGAAGGAACTCATGGAAGAATTCTTCTTGTTTCCTATTTCTTAGGGGAAAAGTAAATGTCACATGTAACTACTATGCCTCCAATGAAGCATGGGACCTGTTATGTGAAAAGCCTTTTTGTTCTATTGAGAATCGTGATGGGTTTGGATGAGCAAAGGTGGATTTAGAGCAGATTTTTAAAGTAAAGGGTAGAAGAAGCTGAATTGTCATGCAAAATAAAAGAGAGAGAGAAGGAGAAGAGAGGAATGATGGGAGACAGTTCAGCTGAGGGCCTGGAATGGAGAGACCAGTGAAAGACCCCACGACTGGGTGTCTGGAAAGCTTTGAACAATGAAGATGCCAACAGTCAACTTGCAGCGGTGTATTTTCCAGTGAAGCAATCTCTGAACACCAAGCCATAGGTCAGTTGTGCTCCTAGGTGTGTCCAGTAGATAACAGGAATTGTTGGAAACTGGAAAAAAGTTGATCTAAAATCCAAAGAAACTGGGGGTACAGCAAGTTAATTCATAGCTACAGAAGCTGAAGCAGAAGGGCATCATAAATTGGAATAATAGAAAGCCAGCCATCTATGTATTTGTACAGGTTTCCGGGAAGACTTTGGACTTTCACAATGCCTGGAATCTGGGGTTCAATATAATTTCCAGATTTAAATACTGAACATACCCTGCGCTTTTTTATGTCTCCCTTTGCATGGGTGAGATTCTGTTGAGCTGTCCTAATGTTTCACATGAATGTCTAAGTCATCTTCCAAATCTTTGCTTAAATGTCAGTTTCTTCATGAAACTTTTCCTGATTTTTCCCTCCAAAATTAATCTTTATTCTAAATATCGACAGAATATTAATTCACTGTATTTTTATAGATTTTAATCATTTTTACCTGCCATCCTGAGACTTCTGAGTAGACTGAATCTCTTATCTGTGTTTGATCTATCTAGCTATCTAGCTAGCTATCTATCTACCGTACTGGAGACTTGAGTTCAGGAAGCACTGAACTAGATCCCCAACTCTCTTCATTTTATTTTGAGACAGAATCTTGTTAGTTGTCCAAGTTGACTTTCAACTTGCTATCCTCCTGACTCAGCCTCCTGAATACCTGGGAGTACAGATATGCACTACTCCACCTGTCTTGATTATATATTTTTAAGGATAAACATGCCATCTTATTTACTTCTGTTTTCCATAATAACTTTCACATATTATATGCTTATTAAAATTTTTATAGTGAACAAATATAAATGCCTATGAAAATTACACCACTGGATATTTTATGTTAAATTTTGTTAATGCCAGACTTTGTTGTTAAGCGAGGTGAGTTCCAATTTTTCTTTCCCAACTGTATGTTGCAGACCCACACTATAGATAAGGTAGGGAGGATACTTAAGGGAGGGAAAGTTATCATCCATTATCATTATCAATATGAAATTGGCACCAGAAGGCATGCAGTCTGTCAGTGTGCATGTGTGCGTGTGTGTGTGCATGCGTGTGTGTGTGTGTAATATGAATTAGATCCTTTCAAGGAACTGAAAAAGGACAAAGTATAATGGTATCTCATACCCAGGAAGGTAGGCAGGGAAAACTGGAAGGTAAAAAACAGAGTATAAACATATAAACCCTCTTGCAGAATTACATTTATTTTGATGTTACTGAGCTCTAGTGAGGACATGGAATAAACTCTCCAGTTTTTTTTTTACTTTATTGTTTATCATCAGAAACAAAATACTCGAATTGTAAAAAGCAATTTTATTATTTCTCAGGGCTCAGGATTTAAATAAAGAATACTAGCCTAGCACTTTGAGACATTTGTTTATTTGGTGTCAGTAAGAGGTGAGAATTTATCTACAGGTGATATTCAACAAGAGGAAATGCAAGAGCCTCACCTGCTTTGGCAAAACCTGTTCCATCAAAGTAGGTCCCTCTCTGAGCACTCACAAAGCAGGTCCCCACACGGAAACTGGAGGTTGGCCTCTCCATATCCACAGGGGCCTCTTCCATGTGTAGGTTCCTTATGCAGCCGTCAATGCTGTAGGTCACCTAAACATTTGGTTAGTTGGAACAAACGTCACATTTCAGCTGAACTTTGTCTTTCTGCAATTTAAACATCTCGAAGATGTTCTATGCGTGAACCCATGAGCCAGTTGTCTTACAAAATCCCTCAAAACTGCCTGAGTCTTTTCTATTAACCTCTAGGCTTCACAGCATGGGTAGCAAAAACCCTGCATTGTGCTTCTCAAGTTGGAAGCACGGAGATAGGAACCTGATCCTCTGATATTCCAAGGACTGCATGTCATCTATTGTGTGCAGATTTGTTTAGCAGAGTTCTGGGCTCCAGATGGGCACCACAATTTTTGATGTGTCACTTAAGTTCCTCATTTCATGTTTCTATTAATAATATATTAATCCCACTATATATACATTTTGTTCTAAATTATGTTCAATGTCTATTTGAAAGGGTAATTAGGGTTGGTTCAGTGATTCTTCGTTTTGAAAATCTAATGAAAGCGGTAGGCTGTTCCCTAAGAAAATGCACACACACATAAAACTTCAAAGTCTGCATGAAACATGTGGGCTCAAGGAATTTAGAAATAATTCAGTCACATACTGCTTCATTATATTTCATCTGGTTTTAGGTATTCTAGTTAGTCACTTTTGCTGACGTCAATTCAGAGACTTAGTTTTGATTGATCTAGGTATCATATACTCTAGCCATGAAAAGAAAGCAATGTGAATCATTCCAAAGAAAAGCCAAAAGCTAAGATTGACAACTATAATGGGAAATTGTTTTTGATGAATGAACAAGTCTACATTATCTTGGGCTTTCATTAGAGAACAGAAATGTAAGACATCATATTTGTATTTAGTGCCCTAAAAACACGAATTACCTGTGCTTTTCAAAAGAACCTTTTTCAAAGCAAACCAGCACATGGAGTCTGACAAATAATTATTTTGTGAATATTGATTTTAAAAGTTGTGAGGACTTTAAATTCTGAACCTGAAATTGTGTAAGTATTCTTTAAATACTACATCTCTTAATGGTGGCTAAATCGCCAGTCCTGAAATGACACCAGGAATAGCAATATCATCTTCATCCTCCTTGGCCAGTGCTTTCTATATTTCCAGTGACTTTCTAAGTTTTTGAAAATATATTGCCTTCTTCAATCTTTACAGCAACTCCGACACTATGATGACTTATTTTGCAAAAGAGGGAACTTTGCCAAAGAAAGACAGTCATTTTCTCAAAGTTAACACAGCCAGTGAATAGCTATGCAGGTAATGAATCTAAGGTTGCAAGACTGCAATGTCTACCCTTAGAATTAGCATCATCTCTCCTAGTCAAATCTTCCTAGAAAATTTTCTGCTACTTCTCCAAAAAGAAAATTTCCCACTTAAGGTTAGTGATCGTGAGCCCATTTGATCTAACAATTAACAAATATATACACCAATAAATGACAGCTAAACATTTAGCCCGAGTACAGAGAGACACTTACTGGACCTATTCTTCGTGTGGTATAGTTGACAGGTAACCCGCCGACATACAGCATGCCCACAACATCCAGGATGTCTGCTTTCTTAGGGCTGGTGGTTCGGTTGGAGGCATCATCTACATAAAGAATTCCTTCTTGTTTACTTCGCATAATCTTAATCTGCAAAAACAAAGAGAAATCATTCATTCCAACCCTGAATGAATTTCAAGTGTGCAGAGTAGAAGATATGAGAACTTTAATGATCCACCCCAAAGAACAGTGTAATAACTAATGGGTGAAGGCCACAACACAAGTGAAAGGAAACCTAGATGTGATATTTCAAAGTTTGTGTTTTCTATGACCACCTCCACAAGAACACAACATTTTGTGCAGGGTAGGTTTCTGGTTGAAGTTGCTTTGGGAGGTTGCCATATGCCTCAGGAGGGAGACACACTGCAAGGACATTTGGGGACTGATGGTCCTGCCTGGAACTAAGCAGACTGTAACACGCATGTCTACTTTGAACAAGAGCTTTAGTCTGGCTGAGCACAGCCTGGGCTCCAAACAATTTCAGCCATGCTGCCTCCCTCCTGCCTAACTGGCCCTTGTAGTGCAGAACTGGAGGAAGAACCTCTTAGAATGGAGTGCTGGCATTTCCGTAGCAGCTGATTAGCTCAAAGTTGGAGGGGGGGGGGGGGGGGGGGATGGAAACCTGACTGATCCCCAAATGATGGCAGCAGAGTGCATTGTTGTCTGGGATGTGGTGGGGGAGGGGGAGGAGTGTGAAGACGAGGTTGAGCATAAAATCCTCGTGGCTCAATTTAGCAGAAGAAGCGTGAAAGCCTGCGAAAAGCTGGAGCCCAAGGATGGTTTAAAATGGAGTCTGCCTTAGGATTAGAGTATTTTAATACCTCATTTTACTTTTGTCTGTTCTGGTTTGGGAAATGATTTTAAAAAAAACATTAAAAATAAAAGTTATCCTTAATTTGGATAATTATTGTATTCAAATTCCCTTTCTTAATAGCAGCCTCCTTGTGGCCTGACAATCTGTCTTTTGCTCAAATGTCATATTTGTTATCCCATTAGCCAGAGATGAGGATAAATCTTAGCAAGAGGACAGCTCCTCAAGCAAGATCAGTTCTTGGTAGTCAGGAGCTCCTAAATAAATATAAAGATTTTGTTTCTTATTTCCCAGATAATAAATGGGTTGACTTGGAGTTCATATTGTATTTTTTTCAGCTTTTTTGGTTTCTATAGGGTAGAAAAAGTCAGAGTAGGTTAGTACATCAAATCCAGCATCTAATAATATCCTCCTCTGAAAATTAAACATTTTATTGGTCTACCTAGGGAAACTTTACTTAATAGGCTATCACAGGTGCAGAGACAAATTTTCAGCTTTTGTTTTAATCAGGTAGTATATTATCTATTTGCAGTCATGCCAAGTAGGATAGGAGGCTGGCAAATGAGCCTTCTGTGCCCATAACATCACCAGTTTCTGGGTGTAAGGCCAATGTTTTAAAGTAGCTCCAAATGACTGTTGGCGGAAATGGTACCTTGGAGCCCTTTAAACATGATATTGCAGAGATTCCCACACCCTTGGTGTTCAAATCAGTATGCAGGGCGGTGAGAGGTAGGTGTGAGGGCTTATCTTAGTCCTGCCAACTTTTACCTTTGCCAAATATTATTTCCTTAAAGAGAGATCAATAGCAGCCTGCATACAGCGGACATGCAATGTAAGAATAAATGCCCCTATACATTGAAAACCCAGAGCTTTACCATTAGCTCCTCCACAGTCCCACCATGCTCACTTAGCAGCACGGGAAATGTCTTTCACTGCCTGGCCCGAGTTTGTGAGCAGATGTTTGGGAATCTCAGCTGTGTGACAGTGACACAACCCTGTAGCACCATGCAAGCAGCCAAATACAAACCAACCCAGATCTGCTCTCATTGTCCGAGGTTGAAGCCATTGTGCACAGTGCTTGCAATGTTTTCAGCCTCTCCTGTATTGCAGCAGCAGCAGCGTTAGTGTCTACAGTGGCATAACAGCACAGACACTAGGACCCCGAGGTTGCTGCATGAATCCCTCTTCAGGATGCTGACCCTAAGGGGACCCTTACCTTGTGCCACTGGCCGTCGTTGATCTTGGTGGGGATCATAGTACTGGTGTCCCCACTCCCCAGGTCATAGCGGAAGTAAGGCAGTCCGTCCCTCAGCTGAACGGTAGCAAAGTCAGCGTGATTGATCCTGGCCATGTAAAAAAGCAAGCCTGATTCTGCTTCTGTTCGCACTTCCAACTCAATGGTGAGGCTATAACACAGAAGCACACAAAGGAAAAGGGAAAAATGAGAGGATTCTTGCATTAGGATAGACTGATGTCAAGTCCCGGGTGCATTTTCATGAGGGAGGTAAAAATTTGCTGTGATAGAACTTTCCAGGGCTACTGATTTCCTATACTGGACTCTTGAGGGCAAGGCAAACATAATGCTATTCTCTACTGCTCTTCCTGAATTAAAATAAACACACAATAAACCCTCAGTTCACTAATCAGCAAATGGGGCCCTTCACACTTGACCCAGTGTGAATACTCACTGCTTCCCTTACCCCTTCTTGGGCAGTACCCTGGAGTAATACACACCGATTTTTAACTTTGGTATCATCAAATGCCATAGCGATGTGACTGTTTCTTGAAAGCCCAAACTGCTTGCTCCCCATCAAAAGAGCTGGTTTTGATTCTGCAGCACAAGGACCCTGCAACATGTAAAGGCGAGGAAGACAGGCGATTAGAGTCTGTTCTTTAAATAGGTAACGCTGCTCTTTAATTGTTCCTTATGTATTACCTTAATGCCCTTGTATAATTTTAAATTCTTTAAGAATAAAAGCTCTCTTATCCGTCTCTGTAATCTACAACACAGAAGTGTTATTATCAAATGCTTAGTGAATACGAGGCCATTTTCTTATATTATACCCTCGTATTGCTAAAGGAGTATGCTCAACAATTTATTGATAATTCATATTTTTGCTCTCCTCTAAGGAAAAGCATTATTTATATTTCTGAGAAAACTGCCATTTTGTCTTCCCATTTATTTCACTGATAGTTTTAGTCTTAGAAAACTGAACAAGGAAAATGACAAGTTAGCCACCCAGATTCTAAAAGCAGAAATATGTGTTTCTTTTTACCCACTGCCCCTATTTCCATCTCCCCCAATCATTTTTCTTTGAAAATTATCAGTCCACTAGAAGGCTGCCATGAATTTAGTCTTTCAAGATGGTATATCTCAACCTGCAAGTCAGCCCCTTCGGGTCCTTAGCCAGTTGCTAGGCAACCCAGCACATTTTTTAATGCAACCTACCATACACCATTTGAATTGCTACCATTTAAAGATTAGCTTCCTAGGGTGCTTAAGAGGGACAGCTAGGTCCACAGTCTTGCAGTCACTTGCTTTAATGCTCTGCTGCCACCATTTTGCAATTCTTAGTAATTTTTATCAGGGACCCCTGCCTTTTCATTTTCCATGGTGCCTTTTAAATAACATCACTGATCCTGGTTCCCTGACTACATTTGCCAACTGTAATGCACAACTCACTAATCCAAGCTCTTTCAGTGACCAAAGCCACAACTTCTTTTTCTGGTTTCTATTTCTTTTTTACAAGACAGCTGGGTATACAGGAGGCTTAAGAAGTTATTTAGAATATGCATGAGAAAATCAATAATATCTGCACACTCGAACCAACACATCTGTTTTTAAGATCTGTGCACAAAAGCCCTGGATGGGCCACTGTCCCAGCGAGCACTGACTCAGCAGAGGTTCCACACAGCCCACAGCTGCTTTTGATGCCCTGTGCTTTTGCTAAATAGTGCTCCTCCGCAATGACTCATCAGCAGGAAATCTGCACTTGAGGGAAGGCCTGGCTCTCTTTTTCTCTGGAGCTTAGTCAATTATAATACTCTGCCACAGCAGGTAAAGGGCTTAAAGTGTTTTGAAATGCTATGAAATTGGTCTTCACGGGAGTATTTCCCTTCTGTTTCCCAGGAGATGGTCAGCTATAAACAGCAGACTTATGGTGGAAATTCACACAGCTATGGTAAGGAGGCCAGAAAAGTGCTTTTCATGACACACAGAACCTTTCTTATTACCCTACCTCAAAAAGCCCAATGGGAGAGGATTTGGGAGCCTAATGTCTTATTCAACAATTATGCTGCTCATAGAATCGGAATCCTTTGTTAACCTCTTTGATATTTTCTGTACCAAGGACACGTGTGGCTTACAGTCCTCTGCAGAAACCTTTAAGTGCCTCCCTTCTGCTGTGAGTCCCCAGGGGCAGAATTTCACTAAAACATCTTTAAACATCTCAGCTCTGAAAACTGGGAAACTGGAAAGGTCAGTGGATGGTGAAGAATTAGAGAATAAGGATGCCTAGGCTATATGGAAACCCTCAGCAGGTTATGTCCTTAGGGTTGTTACTATTGGAACCACCTGTTCGGTTACTACACACAAATGTTCACCAAAATAACGTTCCAACATGAACAGCATGAAATCAGATGCTAATGTGATCTTTTAAATGACCAGGGTGACAGTTGTGAAGATTAGGTATTTTACTGGTGGCACTCGTGTGTTTTGGAGAATTTCTGTCTTCGCATGTTGCATGGTGGCCCAAATCCAGGGCACCTTTGCCTGTTGATATCCTGGGTAGGTGCTTCCAAAGCTACTTCTGAGCTGAGTGGCTGTTCTCTGGCACCTGGAAAAGATCCTGCTTATGTTATTTTTAAGAAAAACCTCTGACCAGAAATAGACAAGACTGTATCCAGGTCTTTTTATGAATCATCTTGTAGAACACCACTTCAAACAGGAAGAAGAATGCCCCTCAGGGAACTTGCTTTGTATTGCAAAGGCCCATTTGGGAAACATCATGGGCACTGGCTACTGAAAAGGAGTACAGTGCTCAGATTGGCACGTGCTATTGCAGAAAGTGGAAATGAACAGATCCCTCTAATAACCTCCACGTAAAATGTCACTGGGTTGGATTCATTTTTTTTTAAGGACATCCAAATGGGAGCTTGCTATCATAGATGTGCAAAGAAGATGAATCTAACGGATGTTGCTTTAATCAAAAGTCTACCATCTTCCTTTATACAACTGACAGAAAAGAACAGAAGCGCTGAGGCGAGAGGCTTCCGTATGTAGCTAATTTAGGGTTTCAAGGGGAAGGTGGGGGTCTAACCTCTAGTCCAGTGATGTCCCAGTGGGTTAGAAGGAGACTGGGCTGGACCATGTCTCCATGTCTGCTTTGCACCATCACCTGCCCCAGGGGAATTGCACAAAGGAGCCTGAGATGAGGAGGGCGCAGGCTCTGCCTGGCTGTGCTGCTCTTCCTTCCTCCTGCCTCACACCAGCGCTGCAGTCCGAGGCGGAGCTAACTCTCCCCCTGCAGCTCCAGCTTCTTTTCCGGTCTCACATTCCAGAGGGGAACCTGTGAGCTGGATGAGAACACACTTCTGCTCTGCACAGACTGACATGATCTTGTCAGCAGCGCTCACGACAGTGCAAACGTGAACTGAGAAAAAAGGAGGGGTGCGCTTTTAAAGAACGGATCTAGAACGCTCCTTGCAAGACCATTGCCCTCTTCTCAGCCTAGGCTGAGGGTTGTCCTCGTGGACCCAATGCCTGTCCTGTGCTGTTTTGGAAGCACTCATCTCTGAAATGTGTTTAAACAACAATTTAAAAAAAAAAAAAAAAAAAAAAAAAAAAAAAGTCTTGGTAGTGGCTCATCAATCTCAACACGTTACAATTCTGCCACCTTGTGGAGACGCTTTAAATCACTATGAGTACATAAGAGCTGAGACAGTAGGCAGTAGGCATGCTTGATTGGGCTTGGCAGGCTGCAAATGGCAGGCAGACTGGACCTGTGGGGAGCATGAGTGCAGCTGTCCAGGGCAGCAGTGAAAATCTGGGAAATTTCTGGAAGAATCCAGGCTCCCAAAGCCATGTTAGGGAACTGGGTGGCACAGAAGATTACAAACTAGGCCCTCAACACTTTTCATCCTGTTTAATTTTAGGTCAGATTGATGCAGTGGTCAGTTCTCCCTCTTTCTTTCTTTCTGTCTTTCTCTCTCTCTCTCTCTCTCTTTTTTCAGTGCCAGGATTGAACTCACGACTTCACATTTGCCAAGCAGGTGCTTATGCTGCTGAGCCAAATCCCTTAGTGGTCATTTCTGGCCCCTTAGTGGTCATTTCTAACTGCTGGTTGGTGACTGACCAAGTTATTTGATTCAGGGTAGCAGAGAATTCGCTGGAAAGCTTCCATTGGGTTGGGGCAGGTTTTGAACCACATTTATCAGAGCTGCCATTTTTGCTCTTTAAAGTGCAAATGACGAATCACTATAAACTGC
Organism: Cavia porcellus; assembly: GCF_034190915.1. Lineage (NCBI taxonomy): Eukaryota > Metazoa > Chordata > Mammalia > Rodentia > Caviidae > Cavia > Cavia porcellus. Next base: position 17,908,485 of record NW_026947505.1, read on the forward strand.
GTCACATTTTTTTTTTTAATGAGTGAATAATCTCTCTAAGATACAGACTCAAAATCACATTTGATGCTCATCCATAATGGTCTTGTTTTGGATGTATACTAAGTGAGAAATTTTTTTCTTTTCTGTCTTTTTGAGACAGGGTCTCATGATACAGCTCAGGCTGGCTTTGGGCTTATTTTGTAGCCCAGGCTGGCCTTGAACCTGCAATGATGCTCCTGCCTCAGCCTCCTGACAGCTGGGATTGGAGTGTGTCACCATGCCCAGGTCGAGAAATACATTTTACAGCAGTGACTTTAATGTCTTGAAATGCAGAATTCTGACTCAAGCTTTTATTGAGGAACTGGATTATGTTCACTCTCTTTTGGCAGGTACTGGTCATTTTCCATAATATTTACTCACTAATGCCTGAAGAGAGGTTCCTTGAAGTAAAGAGAATGTGTGTTTTTCCTTAAAATACATACCCGTATCCAATCGATTGCTCCTTTGGCCTTGACTGTACTTGGCTTTTAGAATTGCAATATTAAAGCTGCTAGGGAAATCACTTTTTTTTGCTCCTTTTTTTCTTTCTTTGTTTGCTTTTACCCCTTCCATTTCCAGAGAGCCGTTATCAGCACAGAGTTACTCATATCACTCTTCTCAGTTCCACAGTTTAAACTTTGCGGTCCACAGCTCAACTTTTCAACCAGATTGAGGTCTGAGATTGTGGCCAGCTCACTGCATCCAAATCCTACCCAGGCTGCACTTGGTACAGGACCTGGGGTAAACAGCGTGTGTATTTGCAGAGGACTTTGCCATATTTTGACACATGGACAGATTTCTGTGATACAGAAACCCAGATTATAATTGCTCTACATCTCCTATCATCTTAGAGGAGAAATATCTACAAATACAATACATAAGATTTTTATTTTTACCCAGATCTAAGTGGGCTAAGAATGAGAGGAAAGAAAAGTGCATTTGTAGTCAAACAGGGGCTCTAAGTGGTGCAGCTCGGACTCAGGTGACCCAAGGACCAGCCTGTCCACGGCGCTGGATGGGGCTCCCTTGGGCACAGTGAATACTGGCCAGGCTCTGTAAAGTGCTGGCAGCCCAGGGACACTGGGCACAAAGAAGGGAAACAAAGGCACTAGAGAGGCCCTGGCTGCCTGCGGTGCTAGCACAGTCCTAGGGCTCACAGACACACCGTTCCCACCTCAAGAATTACCTCGTAACTCTCAGTTCCCAAATGGTTCTTAAAAATCTAGTGTCCGGTGCGACAAGGGTAAGACCTGATAAGATTTAAAATGGGGAGATCTAAAATGCCCCCAAAAGTCTCAAGTTCAAGATGGGGCCTGGTCAGAAGTGGCGGGTCATTGGGTGCATTCTCGCCCCCGAATTCTCCTCTCTGTGATTCCCAGCCACTGTGGTGACCGGCTTTCCCCTGCCACTGCTGTGCCTTGGAGCCAGTGTCCTCCTGAGCCAGTCACCTTCCAAAAGTGCCACCTCTGAGCATGGCACATTAGATCTGAACCATAACAAGAGCTGATATTCATGTCAAGTTGGAGTCGGAAATGGCTTAAAGATCGGGTACTCCCCTGCACCCCTTTTTAGTTAGCTCTTGCTCTGAACCAAAAAGTGTCCAGATTAACCAGTTCATACAGAAAGGGGAGCGATGGGGTACTGTGCTAGGCAATTTGCTTACAAGGTGTAACTTATCCTCTAAGGAGACATTATCTTATCTTTCAATGGGCTGTGTCACCTGGCCTGGTGAATTCAGGTGGGCTAGACTAGAAAAATCAGTTTTCTGTGTGTCTGCCTCTACCTCTATCTCTGTATCTTTTTTAGCTAGCAATGACAATATCTTATTCATCTTTGCATTTACTAGGTTCTTTAAAATAAATATTTGTTATAAAATAAAACATGAAACCTTTAACTTTTAGTAATCTTTAAAAAGATGACCCATATTCCTTCAAAAGAGACAGGAATAACTAATAACATTGAAAGAGAAGATACATATGGATATATACCTATACAGCTCTGACACTAGTTCTGACCACAGAAGTTACAGATAATCACAATGTGTAGGGCACGGGGAGGCGGGTAGAGGGCAGATGCCTGGGTTGTGCCAGCTTCCATTGTGTGGAGTGGTGGACCATTCTCTTCAGGCTAGGGCTCTGTATCTTAAGGCTCAGGCTCTGTCGGCTCTTTTTCTAGCTATGGCTCTTTATAATTCCTCCTAGACCAACCCGTTGGGCTATGACTCAGCTCCTGGGCTTTCATCTTGTCTGCTAAGTGGAATGGTATGTTTTTGGAAAAGTTAAACCAGATACTGCTGAGAGAAAATGGGCACTGGAGTTGGAGCAGAAGGTTCCAAGCAAACTCAAAGACAGTTAAAAAAAAAATCTGCAGACTCAGAAAAACGTGATATTTAGAATCCACAGAGGAATGTGGTCAAGATGCCCTAGCACAGTGTGCGTGGCCATGTGGGAAAGTGAAGTGGAGGCCAGCAAGAATGTTGTGCAAAAATATAAACCGAACCAGTGTGTACTGGACGAAAGACCTGACGAAGGAAATGCTAGTGATGATACAGCTCATGGTGTTTTGATTGAACGTGGAGCCAGATTAGGAGTAAACAGCACAGCACATCTGTTATAAACACTGAGAGGTCTCAGGTGCATTCACAGATAAATAATAAGAGACCAAGAGCAGGGAGAGTCCTAGTGCCCCCACCCCAAACTGGACACTTCATTTTCAGTAGTATGGTCTATTCTAGGTGCCAGATGTTCAAAGAGGTATTTCAGACTAAAGATGTGGATCATTGGAGATATTAGAATTAAAAATTAGGTCAATCAAAAATACATAAGCTAATGGCATATTTAGCACGGGAAGGAGAAGAACTCATGATTCTCCTATCCTTGAAAATATTAAGAGTGGACACTCATGAATATGGCTATAGATACCATCCCTACACATTCATTGCATGAAGGTTACGGGAATGCAGCTTGACATCATTGTAACCTAAGGCTGTCTAATCACCAAAGCCTGCCTCCTCTCAGCCCCGGAAATGCTTGGGAGTGAAGTCTTCAAACAAAGCATGCCTGTCTGCACCAAGAATTCACATCCAGATAAAAGTAGCTGACTGGGCCAGATGATCTCCATGGCTTTTGCCAATTACAATTTATAATTCAGTCAGTTGTTTATAATTCATAATTTATAATTAAGTTAGTTGCTTACAATTAGCCTGTAGTTCTAGAACTGGTTTTATTAAGGAGATGGGAGAACCCAAGGTAAAAAACATGTATTCAGGATGTTATGATGTTTAAGGGAAAGAGAAGGTGATCCTTGTTGGGAAGCCTTCTGTGAGATGACACTGATATAAATGAAACACTTTTCATTGGATTATTACAGTAACTCCACGTGGTAGGCAAAGTTGGAACAAGCACCACATTTCAGAGGCTGAAATGATGCTTAGGATACACAACCAGGCATCCCGCGTGAAGACTATCTGGCCTGCTATTTCATACATATTTCTAGGGAAGGAGTACATTATTACACACAACCAATTCTATCCTGTAAAGGGAGGAATAGAATGAAATGCTTAAGAATTTTCAAAATCTGCACCCTTGGACAACATGCTGAAGCCATGAGTGACAGGTGGGACGCGTGCTGCCACATGCATATGTAGTCAGTGTAGTGAAACTGCCTCTCTCTGGAAAAGGCTTTTTCTATATATAACCTTAGACGTCCTCACCTTTTGGCCCTATAATTCCTCATTTTAAGAATCTATCCTAAGAAAACATTCAGAAATGCTGAAAAAGTTTGAATCTTAGAAATGTTCATCAAAGTATACTTTCCCATAGTGACAAATTAGAGAAACTCTAGCCCACAGAGGGCCATCCACAGTAAAATAAATCATAAAAGGAGAGTGTTGGCATGATAATGAGGCGAACTCTGAGATGAGTCAGGCTCACGGGATTAAAATTCCTGTCCTGACATTTGCGAGCTGTGTGAGTCAGTTAGTGACTTGGGACATTCCTGGCAAACCAACTAAAGACAGAATCATGATTTGTAGTCACAGGGCCGTTGTGAGAGTTGTACGTTACACTGAGTGGCACTTGCTTAGCTGGTGCCTGACTCATAGTAATTACCTGAAATCAACAGCCGCACTCCTCATTGGTGTGTACTAATTTTGCTCTACATTAAATGCTTGGTCTATGCCAGGATTTTGCCAAACATCATCTTTAAAAATGTTGGTAACAGCAATTTGTGCAGTGAATATTCTCACTTTACAGATGAGAAAATAGAGGACCAGAGTGGCTAAGCAAATTTACATGGTGGGTTGGAGAGCAGGGATTTGAACCCAGGCTGTCTGCCCAGAACACAGATTCTATTATTGTGTGTTAGGTATGAGTGAACTGTGTAACCACATCATAAAACCATACTAGGCATGTGCATATATATGATGTTTAGAAAAAAAAACAATTTAATTGTGTTAGTAGTTTTTAAAATGAGGATACTAAATGTTACACGTGGCATGAGATCCTCTATAAAATTCAAATAAAAAGGCCTGAAATTGGTGTGAGTGACCCTCTGGGCAGGCATTTCAGTGTCTTTTATTCTTGGTTCTGAATAGTTCTGTGCTTTCTAACTTTTCAACTGAAAATGTGCAATCTTATAAACACAAAAGTTGAAGGAGAACAGAGGTATTCAGCAAGCTTCAAGGAGAATAGCTCTCTGTAGGCAGGTTATCTTTCCTCCAATTCCCAGAGTAGCGTATGCTAGGCATTAGACCCCTGGCCACATTTTTGGAAAATGACCCACAGTGCCAGGTAAAGGTCCCTAAGCAACTCGAATCTGCACACTTACCTGCGCTGGAGTGGGTGTGGGTGTGGGGAGAGCTGGGGTGGCCATGGGCTCGGGCTGGACGATGATTTCAGCTGGGATGGCTTCTTCCTCAGGTTTCTGATGGCTACAGCGACCAATGTCTGCATTTTTGAAGGATACAGGCCGTGCAAAGTCCATGGGGCTAAAAGAATACCACCAAAGTGAATTTTTTCTTATTTTTTCTGTCTAAAGGTCATTACTGCAGTGTTCCAAGGCTACATTGAAAATCTTCATTGACTCCATCCCCTTATGGCTTTGCATAATGCAGATGAAACAGTGAACCTCGCTATTTTTTTAAAGTGGGAAGGAAGTCACTTACACAGAGTTAATAACAAGATTCCACACACATCCTTCAAAAGGAGAGATATTCTGGAGCGAGGAAGGTTGGAATTCAGGCGGTGCACCTCCCACGAAAAGCTTTTTCACTTCAATGGGGTGTTCCACCGTCAGATTTTGCATGTGTCTTCGGTCTTCATCGACTTGAACAGTAAAGATGCTGATGAAACATTTAAAAGAAATAAGAATAAAAGACACAGTGTTCAGTACCATTGGAAGCGCTTTCCTGCCACCCAGCCCCGTTTATTCCCATAGCTTTGAAGTGAGCCCAGGGGGGTGACCGCGGACTCTTGCACATGGAGCCAACATTACTGTTTTCCCTGAATTTTGCCCCATGTCACTCTCACGAACTCTGCTTAAAAGTCTGCCAAAACGAGGTAAAGTGACACAGCATGAGCCTCCTGCGGGGGTGACAGCAAAGGTCTGGTGAGCCACACACACGTGCCCCTTAGAGCCAGGCTTCTATGCCGTGCTGATGCAGAACTGTGGAAGGATCACTGGGCTTAGCTTGGCAAAGGGTCACATTCTGTTTGGCTCTTTCTTTCTCGGTTTGTGCTTGTTATTATCTTGCTAGGGGACAAACTGTACTCCTGAGAGCTTAAACTGCAGGAGTGAACAGCAAACACTTAGAGGATGTTTTACCCAGAACGTAGATGCCAGCTTTTGAATAGAAGAGGCATCAAAGAACATCATGCTAATTGTTCCTTGCAATGATTTTTCTCAGTAACTGTTTCATTAATTTCCTTAATTTGCTTATGAGAGACAATTCACACACTAGTAATTGAAAACCTCATGCTACTTATTTACAACAATCCTTGGTTCCTGGGGCAAAAAACAAAACAAAACAAAACAAAACAAAACAAAAAAACAAAAAAACAAGCGCTCAGAAGATGAAAATGGCTGAAAACGTTTTCTGTTTGGTCCAAGCAGGTTTTGGGTTTAATTCCAACAGCCATTGTGATGCTATTAGTCATAAGTATTACTCACTAGCCCCAGGATCATAGATGGATTATTGAAAACTTACTTCCTATATAAAGAGCAAATCAAAGGACTCGAGGTAGAAAGCTCAGTCCTAACATGCCACCCTACTTGATTTTCTAAGAAGGAGAAAACACATGTAGAAATGCAAACTCTGAACCAAGGAAGCAATGCCCTGGATTACCACTGAACTGTGGATCCACTTTGGTACTATGCAAAAGAAAGAAAGTAGAAGCAAGATGGATTTCATAATGGCTTAAAATGTTACCCTGCAAAGGATGTAGAGGGGGCAGTCTGAGTTAGTTTCAAAGGGAAAACCAAGAGAGTCTTTTAAAATGAGACTCTGGAAGCAGTGTTGGCAAAGATCAAGAGGTTCATCTTCATTACCAAGAGGGCTGATGGTTTGGGACTTTTAGAAAACCACTCACTCCTGGGGGTTTGTGACTCACTGAGGAATGGCTCCTCCCATACCTTCTCTCTTTGGACTTAAAGGAACCTCTTCTGAAAGTCATGGAACAGTGCTCCTAAGGGTTCCCAGGAGGGGCTCATGTCACTATTAAAGATTGACTTCCTACATAATTCAGGGTTTGCCCCACGGTTGTCTTACTTAGTAAGAGCATTGCCAGAATACTAGAGCTGAGGCCCGCTTGCATTTTATATTCTAGAAATCTCACATCCTAATAATTTATTTGGTTTGTTGCTAAAGAAGGATATTTATACCAACATGTCCCTAATAACACTGATATTTAATTTTTTAATTTTATTTAACAATTGTTTTCTGAGAAACTGCTTTGTGAAAAATACTGTTTTAAACAAAACATTATCTATCCATATTGTGAGAGATCAGCCCCAGTGTTTCTTTCTTTTATAATTTCAGTGGTTGATCTCTAGAATTTCATAATTAAACGTTTTATTACATACATTCTACCCCTTATTTGTTTGAAATATTGGTTTAAGATGCTTTCAAGCCACCACAAACTGGCTTGCATATGTGGAAGAACATACTAAAATAAGTGCCTTCAACACTTTCAAAATCTTGATTGAACACAGTTTTGTTGTTAAGCAAGTAAATGTTTGGATTGCAGTGTCTAGATCACTGTCTCATTCAGGAAATCCTGAACTACTCCTGAAACATTCTGTGAAACTTTGAAATTCTTAGTCCAGTTTAGATCCGTGTGAAGAATGCTTTCACTGACATGAAACTCAACTCTGATACAACCTAAAAAGTTGCTTGCACAACTATTTTCAGGCCTTGGAGGTTTAATGTTTTGTCTCTAGAGCTATTGGCCACTACATTCACTGTGGGGGAAGGAATGCAGGTGGGAATTAGATGTTTCCAAATTAGGAAGAGTTCATCGCAATCAACATGAAATAATATTCATCTTTCAAGGTACAAATAAAAAATTGGCCAAGCAAATATAAATAGAGGTGTTTATATTTAGCTGGGTTTATAACCTGTTGTGTTGTGTACAATATGTGATTTTGGGGCAAGTTAATATTTTCTCATCATTGGGGCTGGGGATTTAGCTCAGTATCTTAAGTGCCTGCCTGGCAAGTGCAAGGTCATGAGTTCGATCCCTAGTACAAAAAAAATTCTCATCATTGTGGGAAGAATACTAATATATTTCTAGCATATGTTTAGCATAGTTAAAAGACTGTCTATATTTGACCCTGACCATATCAAAGAAGTGGCTATGAAGCCCTGACCTGTTTCCTAGTGAAGTTTACAGGGTCATTTGCAATCTCTGGGTAACTAGTGCTTCCTTACGCAGTAGAAGATGATTGCAGTTTAACGTTAGAGCTCTAAATCAGGCATTAGAATAGCGAATGTGTTCTTGTTTGGACAGAGTTCAGTGGCTGCACACTAATGTCCAGCACATTATCCTGTAATTAACAGTGAGTGGCAAAACTGTTTGTATGGCTAATTAACCGAATGACCAGTTTTCAGGGATGTTCTATACCCCAAGCTTAATCCAATAAAGGCTGGATTTATGGTCAGCAGCTGTGAAGTTGGCATAATAAAATGCCCTTCTTGCAGAAACACCTGTTAAAAGGACACCTTAGATCAACATCATAATACATGTGGGAATTTCAAAAAGTTTTTGCTTAACTGCATTTCTTAAATATGCATTTGCCTATTTTAAATTCTTAACTTCAAAAACTTTTAAAAATCTTTCTCATAATATGAAGAATTAAAGTTTGGCCAAGTGACTAAAATCTAATTTATAAAGCATGTAAAATTGGTATTCTGAAGCATTCTTTAAGATTCAAACGAGAAAATCCAGTCTGCCTTTCTCCCTAGAAACCATGACTACAATACCTGAGTACTAGATTAGCAAAAGTTCTGAGTTTGTCTAAATAGTGATTCATCATCTATCTTAATCATGGTTTCTACATCTTGATTAGCAGTCACTCAGCATGAATGCTTAGTATCACTTTAGTCCACAACCTAATGCTCTATATAATAACAAAATGAGCCAAACAAAGTTTATCATTTACACAGAAGACAAGAAATCCTGATTACTTGTCTAAACCGTTATCCAGAGAATGTCAGTTATGAGAGGATGATTAGAAAATGCAGTTCTTTAACTACAGAATAGCAACTGTCTGTTTGAGCTACGCTATATGTTCATACACTTGTTGCATTTAAAAGCACTCTGTTTGTTGTGAGATTCCTTTAAATTTGATTTGCATTGTCTTCTATGCCTTCAGTCTAATAAATGGATAGCTGGTTTGGATGTTTTGGACCCTGCAGTCTCTGGGCTTCTGTTTGCATTTGCTCCAATTGTCCTTTTAAGCTAATTCCCTCTCTGACTTGTTGTATAAAAGCCTGATGAACAAATACAGATAACTTTGCGCAGGACGTCAGTACAAAGCATGGCACCGTTCTGAAGAAATGAGAAATGAGCCTTTGCATTGTTAAAAGTCTGTTTCACTGATTCAGTGGGAGGCAGGGTTCACGTGGGGCTGTGGGGAGATGGACTCTACAGATGGATTTCGGGGGGCCTCCGTTCTCCCCCTCTCCTTTCATTGTGGGGAGGATGAGGGAAGCACATAAGAGGTGCAGGGGGTAGAGCAGCTGCTGCCACCCTCCCTGGCCACAACCAGTTTCTAAGCAGCTGCCACAAATGCTTTGGAACCTGAATGAAACAGCAGCTGCCAAAGGCTTATGGCTGCAGCCGAGTTACCCTGAGTATTCACTGTGTGCGTGCTGAGTGGAGAAGAGAGTATCTGAGAGGTGCAGAGAGGGGGATTTTTCAAGTCTACAGCTTCAGGGGTTGCATTTGGTTGTTCTAAAGGTGGACAGGAGAACTGCACAGAATAAAAATGTTAGGAGCAGAATTCCTAAGGGCACGAGTAAATGAAGTTCCCCAAGCATGAAATACAAAGAAGAGCAAATTAAACTGCCTCCTCATTTTGGAATGCGCAGTACATCCACACACACAGGCACAGAGGTTCAGAGAGGGACCGAGCTAGCAAAGGCATCTGTGTTCATTACAACAGTAAGCACTGAAGTGCGGTAGATACCCCCGCGCTCTCTCCACATGAACGGAATGTTCTCTCCCATCATGAAACAGACTTTGCTCGGGCTTGATGACAATTTTCCTCATTGTCCGTATCCCTGTGGAGAGATGCACCTCCAGCCGGCCTTTGTTGAGGAGGATGGCGTAGTAAGCCTGAAACAACAGATGGGCATTGAAGATTAAACAGGAGTCCCGTCTATGATGTAGTTACAGAGAATCATCTGCCATGAGATCTTTCCTAAGAAATTATGGCTCAATCTTTCCTCAAGCAGAGCTGGGAAAGTAGCTGGAATACTCTTTTAATCATTTGCCATGTTTGCTCGTTAGAGGAAGTGGAAAGCGGAGGTAGTAACATAGCTGGTGTCTGCCAAGCAGGCTCGTGATGTTCAACCTAGCAGCCAGACACGCTTGTGTTGGTCCTCTAACTCACACAACCGTCAAGAAACAAAGGGTGTCCACAGAGCCCCGCCCCTTCCATCCCCAAGCGGGTACCCGATTCTGATTCTGACCCTCAGATCTGACTCTCCACCTCATGGCACTCTGAGAGTTCAGACTTCAATTTGCTCTCCGATCTGGGTGGAAGAGATCACTATCATAAACGTGTAACTTGTCTGCCACATTTAGAAAGAAGGGAGACATTTTTCATCCACAAACATGCCTGCTTTCTCCGTGCTACTGTTTCCATAGCAACCAGTAGGGTTTTGATATTCGATGATGAACCTCGGGGAGCTGGAATTCAGTCCTCATCCTGAAGCTGATGCCACAAGCACTCCCTTTATTGTGGTCTACTGGAGGCACCAGCTGCACAACTCAGTCCTCTGTGAGCAATGGTGGTGGTGGAGATGGTTTTCATCAACAGTGCCATGTTTTCAGTAACTTACTAACTCCCACACTCAGATGTACCTTGCATGAAATGCTCTAAGTATCTGGTTTGATTAGCATTCACCATCCTACAAAGGGTGACTGCAGACTATTCACTGAAGAATTCCTTAGCTGATGGGAACAGTGGCTGTCTTAAGCCCATTTAGCAGAAGACAATCACAAAGGACCCTGCGGGATGTCAAAACCATTAGCTTTGACCCTTAAACTATGTTGAATTTAGTCAGCATTGATTCCGTAACAGTTTCGCAGTACTTAACATTGGTTCCTCTTTTAGATAGCAATTACTGTTTGATCGAAAAAATTAGATACCTATTATCTTTAAAATTTAATTTCTAGGGGCCAGAGGTTTAGCTCAGCAGCTTAAGCACCTGCCTGGTAAGTGCAAGGTCATGAGTTTGATCCCTGGTACAAACAAAACAAAACAAAAAAATAAAGCAAAACATTTGATTTCTGATTTACCTTGTACTACAGTGCTTAATATATCCAAAATTTAATAGTTTGAATAAGAATATGTTCCATTGTAAGAACTATCCTGGAAAATGGTGATTCAATTCTATTTGCTTAGTGTTGAGGGCTAAATTTAAAGCCAGTAGGTGGTGTTTAATTATTTGCCAATGACCAAGAGAACACATATTCTTTCACAAAAATCTAATTTAAAATATTTGGCCTAATCTTTTGCTATACCTACCTTATCATTTGCAATAGTGAAAAAATAATTTTAATATTCAAGATGAAAGGATAAAGAATCTAAGAGACCTTTTATATTCTATATGTAGTTATTGATTATGATGTACAGTGAGAAATAAAATAAAACTTTTACTCTTCACAATTTTTGATTACGTCTACTTGATACAGTTCTTGCAATGTAAGTGGCACCTGTGATGACAGATTCTCGTTGCAATGACTCTGCCTGTGAATCTGCTGCTCAGCTTAGGAAAATACAGTTTTATCTACCATGAGCTTCTTCTGGACCCATTGCCCTGCTCCCCTATCTTACAGGTAACCATTAATGTTGACTTTTATGTCTGTGATTCACGTTTTTGAAAAATGATTTTTGCAAATTCACACATGTATCTGCAAAGAATACGCTGCTGTCGGCTTCTTATACTAGAAGTCTGTAAGAATGGTATCCTGCAGTATGTGGTGAGTTTCACTTTTATTTTGTTTCTACTCTCCCACGTTGGCTTGTTGAGTTATAATTTATCCTTATTACTATTGCTTAATCTCTCATATGCAGATGTGCCAGTTTGCCTATCTATTCTCCAGCTGATGAACATTTATATTGTTTCTGGTTTTCCTGTCATCATAAGAAATGTTTCTGTGAAGGTTCTAGTGCATCTGTGCAGAGCATGGGCTGAACATGAGAGCAGGATTCCTGGCATGCGTAGTCTCACATGTCCATCTTCAAAGGAAATGTCAAATCAGCTTCCTTTTTTTTTTTTTTTTTTGGTCTTTTTGAGGCAGAGGCAGAGTCTTGCTGTGCAGTTCAGGCTGGCCTTGGCTTGCTTTGTAGCCCAGGCTGGTGTCAAACTTGTAAAGGATCTTCCTGCCTCAGCCTTCCAAGTGCTGGGATTACAGGCATGTGCCACCACATCTAGTATCAAATGGTCTTCCAAAGTGACTGCAGAAATTCACTTTCTCTGTTGGCAGTGAAAATCGCCTTTGACCAAGGTATTTCCACCAGTGGGTATTATCACCTCTCTCAATGTACTGCCATTCTGTGAGAATAAAATCTAATGTGTGTTGGAGTTGGATTTCCCTCATTATGTTGAGGTCGAACATTTAAAAATACATTTTGAACCAATATCTTCTATGAAATGTCTCTTCATATCTTTTGTCCATTGTTGTATGCTTCTCTCTTTTACTGGTTAGTTTGTACGTTACTTTCCATAGTGGTTGCCTGCTTTTCTAGCTGATATAGCCAGGCTTCTGCTTCTTGTATTCTGACGATCAGAGAATTTCAATATTGATGCAGTTCTGATTGCAGTGTCTTTTTGTTCCATAAATCATTCTGATCCTCAAGACCAAGAGTGGTCCTTCAATGTATTTTTTTTTGACAAATTATAAAGTTTTCCCTCCAAATTTAAGACTAATTCACTGGGATTTTATTTTATGTATTTATTTGGTTTGGTATGAAGTAGAAACTCAGTTTTCTTTTCCCCATACACATGATGACTGCCCTGGTATCATTCACTGAACTGTTCATGTTTCCTTGATACTCTGCATGAGAATTGTGGTCAGATGTTATTTCCACTTAAACTGGTTCTCTACTGTGATCCACCAGGATAGAATTTTCCAAGATCCAAAACTCCAGCTTTTAATGTACTTATGCTCCATAAGGCAGCCTTACCACCTGGTTCTTCTATTTCAGGAGTTTTTATTTTTTGATATAAATTTAAGAACTAGTGTATCCCAATTTGCATAAAGACAAGTGATGTTTTCTTAAAATTGAATCTACCTATGATTTCAGGGATAATTGACAAATTTTTAATATGAAGTTTTTGCTGTTCATTACACTGTTGAAGATGCTCAATTCACGAGGACTGCTTTTATGTTTTTCAGGCAAATCTTATCATTTTCTCCATATAAATCCAAAGGTAAGTTGTTATACTTATTCTTAGATTATGTACTTGTTCTTGCACTATACTTGCATTATACTGATTAATTTAAAAGATGTATAAAATAAAAAATTGCATGACCTGATTCACAGGGTGCGTGCATAATTAAGGATGTATTTGTGAAGCACGCCAGTTTTCTGATCCCTGACAGAAACCAGATTAAATAGAAAAAATTAAATTAAAAATACGGTTGAAGGAGAGGAGGGAACACCAAAAGAGTAAAGTGCTTTGATACCCTAATGTGGTAACTGAGAACTGTTTTTCATAGAATCAAATGATCAGGGGACAGGAAGGCTCAGGTGTAGCCTGGTAGGTGGCACACACCAGTATTCTCAGCACTCTGGGAGGGTGAAGCAGGAGAATCACAAGCTCCAGCTCTGCAGCCTGTGAGACCCTGCCTCAGTGAGACCAAGTTTGGCCATGTAGCTCAGGGCAAGGGGCTGGGTTCGATTCATAGCACCATAGGAAAGAGAATAAGCACTCAAGCCACAGTGTCACAAAGGGTGCACTTCAGGTGTTATCTGGCCACCCTGGAATGGTAACAGTCCATGTCCATTTGGGCTCTGCTCTGTGATCCTCTCTTACCCAGGCCCCACCTGTCCTTCCCTGTGTGTGCAGAGAGGGGAAATGGTCAGGTTCCAGCCGGTGGCACCACCTCCACTAGCATACCTGGAAACTCATTCTGGAAGAAATTCTTTAACATAAATGTCAGGAATCCTAGCTGAATAGCCATAGACCTGGTATGAAGCTGGACTTAGAGACCAGAAAAGATTAATATAACTTGAATATATCCCAGGCTTTTGTCTTTATACATGCATACATTGACCTATGTGAAACAGAGCAAATACAGGGATGACTCAAACCTGAACCTGACCAACATGAAAATCTAGAGAAGCCAATCATCCTAAGAAAATGGTCTGAGAGGATTAGCGGGCTGGCAACAGAGTGGAATGTTGGTCTCGGTTAGCTAAAACGGGAGCTAAAAGATACAAATCTAAAACTATAAAAGCATTTAACTGTGTGGGGTACCTGTCCGGTCTGCCTTCGTTTTCTCCTGGGTGGAACTGGGGACCCTCCACTCCCCAGGAGGATGAGCCCTGATTCGCTCTGAGTGCTGAAGGACAGATTGATTTCAGTTCCTACATCAAAGGGCACAGGGGCCAGCTCCACAAAACCAGGCTTGGGGAAGCTCACTGTGTACACGTTCTGTGGGGAAGAGAAAGGGAGACATTGTTAGGAATGAAAAGCCAAGTTATTTTCCCCATTTCACTCTCCTCTCTCATGCACTCGGTGGGACTACGGAATACGTCATAGCATTTGAAGCATGAAAACCCATAGTTACCCAGAAAACTGAAAGGCAGCTGAGAACCATTATTTATAGTTACTACTTTAAATCTTCTGAGCAGATTGGTTCAAAATAAAATTCTGGCCTTGGCTTTTCATCTAGAACTTTTGATTTCATATACTGAAATATCACTGAGACATTTTCTATCAGTTTAAATGTATATCACTCAAAACAATCTACATTACCATCTTCCTTGAAAATACTATAGTTTATCCTATGAATCACTCTGCAAGTTTAATTTTTGTATTTTTCAAGATGAGTGTGGCCACAAGGTCTATGTCTGCATTCTTTTTTGCATTGAGTTGATGAAGAAGATGCTTATCACTATCCAAAATAGAATCCCTAGAATAATTTTAGAATCAAATGCAAATTACATCTCTAAAATACATAAACCAAACATTCTTTGTTCTTTTTGTTTTTCTCACAATAAAAATAATAACATTCTTGCTAGTTATAAAATTAATACAGTTATGCCTCAGAAAGTGACAAGGCATGAAAGGGAGAAAGTTCTCCTCAAAGCTGTGCTTGCATAGAGCTTTCTAGAATTTTTCCTTTCAGTCACCCTATCTTTCCATCTTTGCCCCCTTTCTTTGGCTTCTTCTGCATGATTCTGCAAATGGAACCATGACAGACACACTCATCTGTATCGTCTTTTTGCACTTACACACATCGTGGATAGCTCTCTACCAGTAAATGCAATTTCAATAGCTGCAGTTCATCCCACAGTATAAATGTTCTAGCATTTGTTTAAACGCTCCCACATCATTGGGCATTTACAGTGCTTAAAATATTCATTTAGAAAGCCCTGGATTTTTATTGAATAAAAGCAAAGAATCTTCTCATGTGAGCCCTTTTCAAGCCCAGTTAAACAACACAAAAGCTGGTACAAATGTATCATTTACTTTCTCTTCAGATTTTCAAATCATGGAGTTTTATAGAGTTCATATAAAACCCCTGTGCAGACTTTTCAGTATTTATCCATGCCACATTTCTGGCACACATTTTAGTTGTCAAATGATTCCCGGTGCCGGAAAGTGCCATTACAGATCTATCATTTCCACACATACAGGACACTGACGTCCTGGACAGGTCCTCATGTATGTATTTTCTGAACGTGGGTGAGCGGTGGGCTTGGAAGATTCAAATTCTCAGTGGAAATTTCCCTCAGAAGCCAGGCTTGACCCTTCAAGTTTTAATTCTTTCTGTATTCTCTTTGGCTGACTCCCAAGCCCAGGGTGGGAATCTGTGGCCACTTCTAAATTGGAGCCTGCAGCTATGAACAAAGAAAATGCTGAAAGTCCTGTTCCAGTCTTTAACCTTAATGCTTGGAAGGCAGACTCACTTTTTCTTTCTCTCTGTCCTTCCTTCACTCCCTTGAACTCTCCTGGAGTATTTTAAAATAATTTTAATCTGAGGAAACAGCCACAATGAATAATTATATCCTAGCAGGATAACTGAAAACTTGTGTGACACCATTAATATTTTCTTAGTTCAAAAAGCTCACCACTGTGGAGTGTTTATAAAATTCCTAGTACTGTTTGCTGTTGACCACTGGGTCCTGCTCACAGGTATTTTAGCAGAGCAAAGCTATGCCCTGGGTCTCTTTCACATCTGGATCAGCCTTAGCTGAAGTGTCAGTGTCGAATGGTCGGGTGCAGTCAGGATGCCTCTGGGCTGCTTTAGCAACACAGACACCCTAAGAAAACCAGCTAAGGAGGGATGTGGCATTCACATCACACAAATCTTTGGGGGTCTTGGACATCTCAGGTCCCTATCTATGCTATTTCAAACACTAGACTTCAAAACTGTGGACAAGATGTTATAGGATCAGAAAACAAGACATTATAATAGTTAGTGCTGATTTAATACCACCTTTTTTTGAAGTCCTACAAAGCTTTTGCTCTTCTGTCTCCATCAGTTTTATCATGTTGTATCTTATTGGATTTTATTATAAGTGATAGTATAAACAAACTTATTTATGGACAAGGAGATAATATAGAAACCATTGTTCATTTTCTGTTAGTTGGTTCTAAATACCCTGTAATACTTTCATTCTCTTGAATGGTTTTATACTATCTTGTTATGTTTGACACTATAGTGTACGAAGTTATACTCAAATATTTCAAGGAAAGAGACACTATGGTAGCTACTGTTATATCGAGTTTTCTTGTGGTGAAACACTATGTTGCTTAAATTGTTTTGTTCTGATCTGTTTTGTTATGTCCTCTTTTATCTTAATCTTTTAAAAGTAAAAAATAAAAAAATTTTAAAAAATGTTATAGGCTAGTAGTTATGCTATAAATTATTGCTTCCCTGTTTAAATCCCAATACATTCTAGAAAATCTAATGTGGCTAATAAAGCTGTGCATAGTACAGAAAAGTAAGATCAATTTAAAATTGCTGCAGAAATCCAGGAAAGATGGTGTTACAAAAGAAAAGAGAACTGGAAGAGGTACTAACAATAAAGATATATGCTATGAAGTACTAGACATTTGGCAACGTGAAGCAGGATTTTGAATCTTTATTCAATCTGTGACTTACAGAAGGCTTTGATTTTGCTTAATCATTTGTACAGGAGTCTAAAATATATGGAAAAAACCAATCCTTATAAGAGCATTCAAACTAAACCAATGAAACACGGTCAGAATGTGTCCCAGGAATCTGGAGAAGCAGACCCACCTCCAGGGAGCACCCCTTGGTAACACCAACGTAATCGGGGCTGCTCAGGATATTGTATGGAGTCCTCGAAATTTCAATGTCTTTGAGGCAGCCAGAATATTTCCTCACGTTGACTTCTGGCCTATTGAATAGTCAAGTGGAAAACAAAAGCAACATTGTTAGGGTGGTGGCAGTGTGGTCTCTGAGCCCTGGAAAAAGTCACGTGATGCCTATGAAGTCCTGGAGCACACATACCCACACCCACCAAGCCACGTGCCCAGTGCCCTGCTTCTCGGATGAGGTGCGTGCTAACAGCATCCTGGTGAAGGGTCTGGATGGGATTTTTCTTCTCTTTAAAAATCACTCCATTTATAGCACTTCACTACAAGGCTCAGGGAGTGACTGATTTGTCAATGCTTTATATAATGAAATAATGCTTTTTCTTTTCTTTTTCTTTCTTCCACCAAAAGCCAGATAATTGTGTAGGCAGCATAATCAAACTAGGTTACGAAAGCTTTTTAAAAATCTTGCTCCAAATTTCAAAAAATGCATGTTTCTTTGGAAAAATATTTCTTTCATTGAGTATTTGGACATAGTGGTTGGACTAAAATATAATTTTTTAAAACTTTGAAGTGAAACAAAATCCAAGAAACCTCCTTCTGGATGATATAGCCTAAAAGTATAAATTTTAAAATTGCATTTATAGATTGAACCCAAGGTTTGCATTCTGTATTGGAACAATAGCAAAACAAAACCACCAAAAGCGGGACCCATACATTTGCTAACCTTGACCCTCCTCCACACCCACATTATACCTGAGTGGTTTTTTTCTGCTAAGTACTTCTTAAAAGAGAGCAGACCTGCTAACGGATTAAAGATGGCTCCTTTGCCCTTTCTTCCAAGCATGCTGCTCTGACTTCTTTTGTGAGACCACACCAGCGATGTGACTTCTCTAAGACTCAGAGTCCTTATCTGTGCAACAGGCATGGTGATAATGAGGCACCTAGACTGTGAAGTCTGTGAGCATTAGTGCAGGACATGGCGCCTGTAAGTGACAACACAAGCTGGTAGGGTGCCGTGGTGATGACACCTCTAGGATCTATTGCTGAGTTGTCCAGCTGAGCTCTCTGTGATGACTGAGTCCTGTCCTGCACTGCCCACGTCAGTGGTCACTAGCCATTGGTGGCCACGATGACTGGCCATATAGCTTGTTCCAGTGAGGAGATGAACATAAACTGTTATTGGTTTTTCATTAAAAATGATGTAACCTTTGAGGGTGATGGCTACTACCTTGAACAGTGATGGTATTTAGGGGTAAGCATGTAATCTTTTCTCATGTGGTATTAATAAGCATCTGTAGAAACTCTACATTTAACACCAATATTGTATTCGATAGAGTAAGGATGAATTCTCTTCTCATTGTTCCCTGATGCCAAGTTTCTGTTTTCATCTTAATAAAAAGCACATGGCATGAGGAAAAACAGGTGGAAAAGTAAATTAGACCCTGGCAGCATGGATCGCGTGATTTATTTCAGGTCAGGTATTTGTTTTGATCCCCACCTCCACTCCACTCTCTGTGGAACTTTGTATTTTCTTTGATCGCTCCCTTTTCTCCCAGGTTCTTCTTCTGTTCTTTCAACTATTAATTATGGAGAACATGTCCAACCAGAGGATGAGGATCTTATTAATCTTTTTGTGCAAAGCAAAGGGAATGTGTGAATTTCATCTGTAATACTCAGTTGCTTCCAGATGTATCATATTTTTCTTTTAGAGGTCTTTTAGACAGAGTAAGTCACCCCAGTAAATTCCTGGCTTCATGGAAACACAAAAGCTTATTTCAAAACACAACGATGTAGCTGGCTTCCGCATCATGAAAATCACAAGAAGTAAGTAATGATAGAGCGACAGAATTCTTCCTCTAAGAACCATGGCCTCTGCTCTCACCACTCACAGACAAAAGTACAGACTGCCACGGTGCCATCCTAGAGGTCTTCTGCGACGTTTCCACTGGAAGCCAGCCTGGGTTTTTGAACCAACTCAGCAAATATAGCACGAGTGGCTTGTAACTATGTTATCCTACAACAACTAGTTCTATTTTCCCTATTTTGTTCTATTTTCTAGTTTCGGGCATTAAAACTCTGGCCTTTGGTTTAAACATTTCTTGAATCAGTTCAATCTCATTACCTCCTTTTCAGAAATTTGGCCCAGATAGGCTCTAAAATGTGAAGCACCAGCCTCCACTGTGTGCCAACTCTGCACATCTCTGGGGTTGGCTCAGCCACCTAAGAGAGGCAGCTAATTCTTGCATGTAAGAATTCAAAGCTCCAGAGATGCTGGGAAGACTTTCCACAAATTTCTTTCCCATTCATTCACACACTTTTAAATTCTTATTTCCAGAAGATCTTTTCATCTGGCTCCATAGCTATTTCTAAATAAATGTGGCAATAAATAAGCAGCTTTGACAGGAGGTGCCCAGGCCACATAAATGTTGTATATTTGCAGGCCCACAAAAGCAAAAAAGGCAGTGACAAGCATCTGAGAGCACACGTGGAGCGTTTAGCAGACAGAATGGCACTAGGGAGGTCAGAGGCTGGAGTTCAACCAGAGACCTTTGTTCTCTTCGCTGGGACTAGACCTTGACGGTGAAATTGGCCAGCTGCCCTTCGAGTATGCGCTGCTGGTCACCAGGGGGCGCTGTGTGCAAGTGGTTGAATAGCTGAGCAGCACAAATCTACACCGCTGGTGGGCAAGCAGAGCAGCTTTGGACGTGAAGGGCAGAGGGCGAGGTCTCCCAGAGCGCTTTATGGGCTCATGAGGTGCCCGTGAGCAAAGCAGCGCGGGTGTTGCTCTGCCTCTGCACTGCTGCTTTATCTAAGAAGCCACACGTACCCAACCCATGCACTGGGAGACGGCATGCATAAATTCAAATTTTACCTTGCTTTCATACTAAGTCAAAGAGAGGGAAAAAAAGAAGAAAAAAAAGATAATTTACTTGTAATTGCATTTTCATTTAGTATAACAACAAGCTGTAATCAAGAATCTTTTAAAATATCTCACCGGAAAGGTATACAAAATGCTATCAGAAAGAAAAATAGACATATACCTTTGACTGAAGTGAAATTAGAATTCAAAGATGACAGATTTCCGTATTTTTGTCTTAACAACTTTTTATTTTGCAATGTGAATTTAAAGCACTTCCTTTTACTAGCTGTATGGGAAAATGCACAAATGTAGTATTTGTGCTTATGAACATCGCTTCTTGAGCTTAATGATATAAGTAAGAATAATTTATTTACATCTTTTGTACTTTATCATATTGAAGTTCTGTGTACAAAATAATTTGTTTCCTTTATCAGTCATAGGTGTACATCTTTTACTTTGAAATAATATGCCATATTATAGCAATATTATAATTATAAAATGCTGTATGGAGAAGGTGAAAACAAGTTAATGATAAAGGCTCATTAGATATATCTCCAAAATAACTAAGACGTACACCTTTCTCAAATCAGTTAGCATGTACTTCTCTATAAATGATAGCTAAAAATCATTGTGATAGTTAAAAATCATCACTAAAGTGAAGCCAGTTTCAGATAGCCTTATTTTTTTCTGTATTTAATTTTTGATAGAATATAGTTATTGATTTTGCAAAGAAAATCTTAAAATCAAAGAATTACTAGATTCCTTAGTATTTATTACAGTCCCTGGGACATAGAAGATGGCCAATAAACATTTATTGAGTGCCCGTTTAGTAAGTGGCTTCCAGGTAACTACTGTATTTCACTACTCAAATGCTTTGATTTGCAAGGATTTTTCTGTCTTGACACCCTGTATTTCTAACCCTAACACTGAGGAACACATTTGGATGGAGATGGATGCACACCCATGAAGCTTATCAACTTGCACCTTTGAAAGATGGACAGCCAATCTGACCAGCAGACCTGCCAGCTACACTGTTCTGAGACTTTGCCAAATGTCACTTGTCTTCTTAGTGTACAACATCGAAATAGGAATTAATGCACATGAAAAATCACCACACTAAGCAAAACCAAAATTTAAAACATGATGCTGTGTTTCTAGTAAAACTCATATGGCTTTACCAAATCAACTTATCCCATTCTGATCAAGTTCAATTAACATTTATTGAGTACCATATACTCTATAATTTTATTTCTGATATTTTATAAGCAGTAAATAATTAAACACCACATGAGATATTTTCTGACCTATTTATTTATTTTTTGTACTAACTGTACTGAGCTAGTGATGTCTGCTCATTCTGTTAAATACAGAGCAGAGGTGAAATTTAAAAAAATGTTAGCACGAGCAGAATAGCTAATGTAGTTCTAGTATCTGGCATATGGGAAAGCTGTGATATGCCATTATGATGCTAATGCTTAGCAATACAATAGCTACACTCACAACACCCTGGCACACTGGCTAATTTTCAGAACACTAGCCAATGTCACAGGGCCATCATCTCCAGTGAATGTGTAAGAGGACCAGCAGTTACAAGACCCACATCCCACACTGCCTTCCACCTCTAATCACTTTCATAATTCTTTACAGCAGGTGCCTATGAGGGAAATAACGATTCCCACCCATCTCTTCACAGATGTCAAGTAAATCCTTTGACTCCTTAAATACTGGTGTTTTTCTGACATGCGACATTCTTTTTTCTTACTAGTCTTTTCTGCAGCTAAAGGTCAGCTGACATTCCTGTAGTAATCAAGCTTTAGAACTCTAGTGAGTACAACGACCATTTAATTAAAACCTGATTCTTCACTTTAAATATATGCTAAATTACCTCAAGTTTCTCAGGGTTGGCAGGCCACCGAAATATATTTTGTCATCAGCTTTCAAATCAAGACCAAAGTTGTTTCCAGAAGATGAAGTTGCTATGTTCTCCTCCTCGTTAGTATCAATATCCACAATTGATATGTTGGCTGTAAAGGAGATAAGGAATTTGACATTTAATTTGAGAAGCATCAACAATTCTAATATTGTTGCTGACACTTCAAGATAAATCTAACTTCCTTAATAAGCAAACACCAACTTTGAGAAGCACTTATACTATATTTAACTGTTTAACAATTGCAGGAACAATAACACCGATAAGATACATTGTTGAAACATCCACAAAAGAGAGGAGACAAATGGTGATGAGAACACAATAAAGACAAACTAGTGAAAATGAGAGGGAAGACCCTAGATGGACATCAAAGAACCACGTCACGCAGTTTTCCTCAATGTAGGCCAACAGGCTTAAAAAAATCATCATTTAAATATTAAAATGAGTAGCTAGCCAGGAGTTTATTAGAAGTATGTGGACTCCGCTGTTCTTTCTGTAAGTTTCAGTATCCACAGGACTCCAGCGTTCAGGCTCGTGTGTGAAGCCTCCTCCCTTGTGTAGTGTGGCTGAATTTGGGTGTGGAGGGTTTGAGGTGCTTGGCTCTGCAGGACTGTGGGATCCCCAGGAGTCAAGGGCCGTGAGGAAGGAGTGGTCCTCATGCTTTATTGCTTTTCTCCTGGGTCTTTCAACATGTTCCTAACATGACGAAGATAAGAATTTAGAAATAAAAAAGAGAGAGGAAAGAGAAAGGTCACCTCTCTGCATTCTGGAGAGGGCAGATGAGAATGGATTATGTCAGGGATGGTCCTTTTTCATTTTTAAGGGCCAAAATAAGCTTTCTGACGTGTGTGCTTTTTACCATCTACACAGCATCAAACTTCAACTATTTCACCTATTTTGGATCTTTTATTCATATACACATATTTCATTAACATAGTAGAGTCGGTCTCTTATCTTTGATTGCCACAAGATGTGAATTATCTTGGGTTTGAAGATAGGCATTTGAGTCCACACCTTATAAGGAGACTTTGAGGTGTTCATTTTTGGGAATCCTAGTTGTATGGATGTTTCTGGTTTTAGTGAATATGGTAAATACTGGGTGAAGTAAAGTTAAATGCATATCTTAACTTCATGGTTTCCCAACTCTTTTGACTTCCTTCTGTGCAATTCTGAGAGGTAAATGGAGCAAGAAGTATTTCCAAATTGGTGTGACCATGGAACATTATTTTCTTTCAACTCATTAGCTTTCAGAATTACTTTTCTTTGGGAAACACAGAGAAATATTAAGTTCCAAAATTCCACCGTACTCTGTACTCGTATTATTCCCAAAGAATGTGTGATAACTTCAAACACAATTGCCATGGAAATCATGTCCAAAATCCAATATAAGAACTATTAGCATCTCAAAACAGATTTTTGTAAAAGCAAACAACAAACACATGTAAAATGAATAATTATCTTATTAACAGATAACAAGTTAAGATTTCAAAATTTAATTACCTTCATAAACTTTAATTTCTACACATGTGTAATTACTTTTATACCTATAATTAGTTTTGTTTACTAACATCCCTTTGAGTGGCCTGGCGGTTAGACACACAAAACTGTTTCCAAGACTTCCTCATGCATATTGCTTTTTATCCAGATAACAAAGAAGGTTTCAGACGCTGCTATTGACTGGAACATGAAAATAGTCTCTTTCTGCAGACTTGGTGGATATTTTAATGCTGTCCATGAAATGAGATTCTGCCTCTATCACTGGCAAGCCAGTGACTGGAGCTAGCTTTCCGCCTTATCCCTGAGTGAATATATGCATTTTTAGAAATCATTCTAAGAAAATTGATTAAAGAGCAGCAACACAATTCAATTGAAACTCACTGGCTGGGAAGTTAACCCTGACAGAGAGATGTAGGGTGGCATATTATCACCAACTTAAAGGGAAAGCTTTATTTTTCCAACTCCTGAGTGATAGCAATAGAGGGTTCTGGGGGAAATGCTAGGAAATGCTAATATTTGCTTTTATGTTTTTGCTCTATGCCTTTTCCTTACCAAATAGGAAAGGGAGCTAGTAACACAAAATTTCAAAGTTGAGTTCAGCCATCATTTTTATGGGTAAGCAGGGAAATAAGGGCTTTATTGAATAATGGACACAGAGTAGGGCCAGCATGTAATTTTACAATCAGGGCTGAGTTGTTATAAATGACTTGCTTTTAATGTGGTTAATTCTTTCTGTCCACATGATTGCCCTTGGGGGATAGGACACACTTATAAGTTACTAGTACATAGTGCCCTTGGGGGTATCACACACTTATCAGTGAGCAAGGTTCCACTAACAGGCTTTCAAGAAGGAGGGGGCAGGCTTATCTGAAGGAATGTGTTTGACTTTCAAGAGGCAGTGGGTTTTCAAACTAGTGGAGGATAATTAATTTAAAACAACTAATCCATATACTAAAAGCAGCGATAATGCACACTGCAGGGACACTGCAGGGGCCGCACTTCCATTCATATCCCACTGCTCAGCCAGTGCTCCTCCGTCCTGCTCAAGTCCTTGCCAGTGATCGCACCCACCCGCCTCACTTCCCAGAGCCCCTTTCCGGACCTAGCAGAGGACTTCCGGTCCATTGCATGATTCTTGTGCAGTATTTGATGTTGCTAGTATATCCTTCTTTTTAGGATTTTTTTTTTTTTTTTTTTGTGTGTGTATTTTTACAGGTACCAGGGATCAAACTCACGACCACACACTTGCAAGGCAGGCACTTATGCCACTGAGCTAAATCCCCAGCCCCAAGGAAATTTTTTCTTTTGGCTCCCAATGTGCCAAATTGTCTACATTTTCTTACCTCAATTCTTTATCTCCTTCCGTATTTCTTTGCACACTTCTGCAATTCTGATATCCGCTAACACTCATGTTTTTATCTTCTAACAATAGATTGTTGACTAAATAATTTATGTGCTTGGACTTGATATTTTTTTACCTAAAAATCCATAATAAATGATGATACACTACTATTATTTGTATTTTCCTTCAGTACTACATATTCCAAATGAAATGATGATCATGTTGCTCTCATTTATGCATTATTCTTTGGCAGTAACAGGCCTTGACTCCAAGGCTTTCCCACCGAGCCGCACACCCAGTCCTTTTTCTCTCTTTTTCTTTCTGAGACAAGACCTCTCTAAGTTACTCAATTGGCCAGACTGGGATAGAACTTGCAGCTGTCCCGTCTCAGCCTCCCAGAAGCGAGGACTGCAGGCACGTGCTACCTCACTGGCTTGCTCCACTTGTTCTACTTGGTGGCACTGTGACCCTCGCGCACACTCCGAATCTAGAAAGCCATCCTCACCGTTCAGATTTAATTAGTCAGCCCCTTACGGATTTCTAAATCACTCAAACACTCATGCTGTTTTTTAAGTTTTAGTGACATAGTATATTTTGCCTGTTATACCTAACAAGATCTGGAGTTCAGCTACACCTCGGGAGCTCATCACCATGGTAAAAGAAATGAAGATTCATTCCTATGACCCCAAAATGCCTTAGGCTTCTTTGTAACCCTTCTCTCCTACCTTTCTACATAGGTCCTCTGTTTGTTTTCTATAACTGTACATTAGTCTGCAGTGTCCACATAATTTTGTATGAATGCATTTTTCTGTCTCTACTAAGCTCATTCAGAACTTATTCTGATACTCATCTATCTGAGTACATATTGTAAGCTTTCCTGAATCTTCAGTGACTATCTAAGAATGCAATGACTGATTCATATGACTTGTAAACCTGGTGACTTTTTTGTCATTTTACACTTACAGCAGCAGTACATAAGCCTTTCAGTTTCTCTGCCATTTTGCCAACATGGGTATGATAAGTCTTTTAATTTTAGCTATTCAAATACCTGCACTGTAGTAACACATTTTTTGTTTATTTTCTGTTTCCTTAATGTGGACTCTAACTGCAACTCTTATTTCAGTGTTTTAACAGTGATCATTTAATATTGCTATGACAAGTGAGTGATTATATTCTTGTATTTCTTTTGTGAACTATTTGGTTACATAACCTTTGCTTCATTTCTCTTATGGCTCCAAAGCTTTTATTTCTAACTGAAGATCCAATTCATGTTAATTGACCTGCTGAAATAGTAAAATGCTTCAAAAGTTTCAGGGAAGAGATAATACATGTGTGAAAATATCTATGGAAAACCAGATTAGCTATAGTTATTATAATAAAAAGTCTCACTTATTTGATTTTCAAAGCTGGTGGTGAAACATCAGAGATCACAGAGAGAGGGCACCAGCTACAGGCAGGAGAAGGTAGACATCCCAGTGTGATCTGAAAGTCACATTCTGAACAACCGAAGAGCACACGATCAATATGACTTTAAAAAGTAGTGATACTGTGGTAGTTCATGAAAAGCAATTGTAAGATATTTCATATAATTAATATCTCAAATAAAAGGGAAGATGTCTGCTTTGTACATTTGGTAGAAGTGTTCCAGGTCATGATCCGTCTGAAGCCCATAAAGACACTTGTGAAAGAGAAGCTATCAGACAACCAAGCGGAAGGATGAAACTAGATGAAGAACGAAGAAAGACACTGTGTAGGACAAGGAAAAGTCCCTTCCAATTTGCAGACTCCATGGTAACAACAGTGCAGGTCTAGTGACACTGGAAAAGCACACTGATACGGGGCAGAACCTTCCGCACTGGTGGATGCTGAGCTGCCTCTTTTCAGGTTTAGACAGTAGAGTAACTTGATCTTGCACTCACACGGGTCAGGACCATAGACCTTTTGATTACTTGTTTCAATGGACAGAATCGAAAAGCCCAGATAACACGTGATTATAGGACCTCTATTAACAGGGTGTCAACTTACGGAAACTATTCTCTTACAACATGGATTTACTTAACCCAATACTGCATCGTGGAGTGAGAGCTATAACCCATGGCCCAGGGTTCCTGTATCATTCTCTGTTTTACCTTCTGCACAAGCATAACTAGTTTTTCTTCTTTCTTCAAACTTGTTGCTTGACTGTCTCTTCCCTGCTACTATTTATGCTTTTATATTCAGCAAAAATGTAGGGCCTCTAGAGAAAGTTACCTCTAAATCTTTATGTCTACAAATTTATCTCCGCTTTCCACGTCTGCCTCTTCTCACCCTCTGGCGGGGAAAAAGGATTACTGATCCTGCTCTCGTCTTGCAGCATGCTTCCTAAGGGCCCGTATTATAGCATGCACGAGTCTTTCCTTTTATATTTCTTATTATTTCCTCTTTACTAGCATGTTCTCCACAGCCTAAAGACATGATCAACATCACTCACTTACTCAACAAACACTTATCGAGCATTTATTATGTCCTAGGAACTGAGGACTAGGAACTGGAGGCTCTCACCTCCAGGTCCTGACCCTCCCCTTACTCAGCCACTGCCCTTTCTTTTATTCTCAATTTTAGAGGTAAATTTCCTTTGGAATTGGTGCATGCTCAGTGCTTTGTTCCATGAGGCCCTGCGAGGGGCTCTCACTGTGACAACTCTTGCAAAGCCTCTGGGGGTCTCTGCATTTCCAAAGCCAATGTGCACCTGTGTTCCAGTTTTCTGTGAACCTTCTCTACCGTGTGAAAGTTAAATTTGTTGATTTTACAAATGCTTTTGTTTCTGGCTTTCTCAAAGATTCATTTCTGCTTTCTCTGCTGTTGTTACAACCTCCTTTAACCTACTGTTTTAATGTTTGAGTGTTCCACAGCTGTGGATCATTTTATCCTGGATGCGATTGCTCGGTCTCCTCACCCCTGCTTAGACGCTTCTGTGGAGAAGATGATTACGATCCCAGTTATTCATCTTTCTCCTAGAACTCTGTGATCGTCTGAGGAATACGACTAATTACACAGCTTCCCTGGGCTGCTACCGGTACTACATGGTCCTTGAATACAACATGCACAAAACAGCACTCAACAGCTTTTACAGAAAAACCGGTGATTTTTCCTTTATTGAATAGGTTCTTGGATATCAGCAACATAATCATATTATCTAAGCAAAGGAATGAGTCTAGATCTCTTTTTCATACTTAGCCTCCCTAGCAACTAAGCACAAAGCTTCTCAACACTAAGATGCTTAGTGTTTTTCCACTCCGTTATTTCCTATTTCCTTATGATTATTATTATTAATTTATTTTTAATTTCCCTTGCCGCTTGCCTAGTTTACCGCTGGTGCAGATTCTCAACTATCAGCAACCTACGCTCCAAGCTGGCGTGAAATATTTCTCCAAAGCATGTGTCTGATGATGTCATCCCTCGAAGCCTCACAGGTCCCAGTCTCTGACCTCCTTTGCTTAGCTCACAGGGCTTTCAGGGACTGGTTCTGTTCTCTCAGCCTCAGCTGGTGATTTTTGGTCAACAACCATTAGGTTAGCCTATGGGTCCATTGCAGGGTTTCTCAGAGTGTTCCGGAGGATGCTAGTACTGCAGGGATGGAGAGATTTCTGTGGTGACAGCGGTTTGGGAAATGTTTGGTTAAGTAAGTGAGACATTGACGTTACTGGACAACAAACCAGAGTTGGTAACATGCACCTGCACACTGTGTCTCTTACACGGGACCAAAGGACGCCGCAGCAACACTACAATGTATAGGTGCCCAGAGTTAGCTTTGGTCTCTGCTGAGCATTTTCTCCAGGGTTTCATGTTCTAAGAAGATGCAACTGGAAATGATTCACTCCATTGTCTGATGGCGCCGGGCTGGCATCACTATGGAATCTCTGCAAGCTTCCCACCCAGCCGACCCTTCTCCATCTTCTGTGCATCAGGAGTTGGAGCTCGCTCTGCCTTTGACTCGCATGTCTCTCTTCTGAGCCTTGGAGGCACATCTCTTCCGGCAGTCAGCTCTCCATCCTCCAGCTCTGTTAGACTTCAAGTTCCTTGAAGGCAGTAACTTGTGTTGCACCTCACTGAGTTCTTGTGTAGTACTTAGTCGCTGCATGACATACTTTTTAAATGCAGGAATGAAAAATGGTGCTGAGGCAACTCTAAATTTTCCTGGAATGTCACTTTAGTGTCTTCAATATTGATAAGGTCTAATTATATTAGCAGTGGTATCAGTTTCATTTGTCGGTGTCACTAATACCATAGTACACAGAAATGGAGGAATCATATCCAGATAGCAATAATGTCGTGCTCAGAACTAATGGACCTGGCTCTCTGTCTTGGTTGTGAGATCTCATCCATGTCAGTAACCAGATATAACTTGGAGTATATGTTTTCTTTTCTATAACAACAGGACAAAACATTTATTTATATTATAAATGAAATAGTACCTATGGTCTTGTTTTTAAAATCATGAGAGCCATAAAAATGTCATAGTATAACTGATCAACTATTTTCTTGAAAGTACACAAAATATTGATGCTTTTAAAAAGCAAAGAACTGGTAACAGTGCCTTGGACTGAATTGTGGGTGGCTTCAAAGAAAACATCTTGGCCAAATAGAAGAAAGAGAAGCATACAGCATTTTTCAATAGGAAAAAAGAAAAGCACAGAGGATATAATGTTACAAGTTGTAAGACAGCTTTATGCTTTCAGATTAAGCTCTCGATTTCCAAAGAAAATGACAGAGAGTCCCGTCATTTGGCTCTTCAATCAGTCTTGTCTAATGCAATCCACCTATAATCTAAGCTGAAGAAATGACTGTATCCATTTTTCACAGAACTTGAGAATAGCTAAAATTACAGACAAGGTCTTTCCCCTGATTAAGTTCACGGGTGCTTCAGATGGCATGATTAAGGTCCGCACTGCTTATTACTTTAAAAACTCACCTTGCTTTTGAATTCTTGACAGGGTGAATGATTTCCATTTCCCATCATTATGGTTTTGATTGCTGACAACGGAAGCCATTCCTGAACCGAGATCGTAGCTGACTTTTATGTGCCCATCAGCGAGCTCTACACTCATGAAATCTTTCTATTAATGGAGTAAAAATATACCCATGATTAGACAGACAGAGAAATACATGGCTGTTTGCTCCTTGATGAGGTTTATAATATGGCCTTGTGGCTAACCTGCTGACTATGTTACACTGTAACAGAAAAGCATTTTGGAAAATGAATTGATATTACTATTTTGTGAAGCTTTGCAGGTATGATGCTATGGTATAAATGGTCATGACCAAATTAGTTGAATATATTTTTTTCATTATGGTAGTACCTTGTACACATACATATTAAGGAAACCAAAGATTTGTTCCCTGCAAGAACTTATAAGAAATATTGACTAGAACAGCACAAGACCGAAGAGATAAATTCCTTCTCAACTAGGAAAAAAACCAACAGTTTTGCTGTTGTATATTCTATAGTGGAAATATCTTTACTGGCTGCTTCTCTTAAAGGATTATATGGGGAGTTACACCAATCATAAATAGTGATTAAACTGTACTTGTGATTAAAGTTAACAATGGAAATACAGAAGTGTTATCTCATCATGGAGTTTTGGCTACCATGAATCCAATCTAGATTTCTTTTAATAATAGATACTTTTACTAGTAACTGAAAATTGTGTTGGAAGAACAGCTCATCCTAGAAGATGTGCTGTGTGAGATCTTTACCAGGTCTCGTGTGGCGAGGTACATCAGGAGAGCGCTTGATGAAAACGTCCGGAACTTGAACATGACAGTGGAGATATTGGGGTACCAGCGAATGGGGCGGCTGACCAGTGCATAACCTTCTCCATCAAATTGAATAGTCCCTTCGCTGTCTTCCACCTGAGGGCTGGAAAGAAGCATCTCAGATGAATGCCGCCTACTTGGTCTATGTGGTGTTTTACTACTCAATGTATCAAACTATCCTCCGGGAATACACTGCAAGCTGTTGTGTGTCAGAAGCCACTCCAAATATATCTTCCACCCTTTGCTTCTCTCTATCTCCACTGCCACCACCTAGATCCAAACCCACTATCTGTCACCTGGATATCCTTGTGTGTTTAACAACCATATCATTGGTGTTTCAAATGCTTTAAGTTTTAGATAAATGGTTGGTGAATAGTTGTAGTCATGGTTAGTTATGTTTTAATGATATTTGTGCCAACACATGAAGTTTTGTGTTGGCCAAGATTCCATTATTACACAATATATGGTCATACACACATACACATAAATACACACACACACACACACACACACACATACATATATATGTATAAGTAATATAGGCCCTTAATAATCTGGAATAGACAGTGAAGGATGTCTGAGATGTGTGTGTGTGTGTGTGTGTGTGTGTGTGTACGTGTGCACGCACCTGTGTTTTAAATCTGCCTCCTTCACTTCTAGTGATGTTCTAAACTACAGGAAAGTTAGGGTTCAGTCCCTATGCCAAGCACAAACTCAGTAGGTAGCTTGACATTTGGTTTACAGAATCACTAAATATTTGTGGAATGAAGGAATCTTTTGAAAAGTGCTTCACAGAAAATATTTGTCAATTGATATTGGTTGAATAACTCAATATGTAAGATGAGTCTTATGTATAAAACACTTGAAAAATATTTAAACATGATGCTCTACAGTATATGTATCTTTATGTCTGTTTGGTGTTGTTGCAAGGTAAGTCTCAATTGTGGGGATATTTTTTCAAATTTTCAGTATTTACATATTAGCATCTATATAATCTCTGAAATTGAAGAGTTGTGCTAGCTTGAGAGTAGAGGAAGCTATTTAGACATATTATGATTTTCTCATATAATAATAGGTGCCTGTAATACTTTTTATGAAACTATGGCTAATAAGGAAGTTTACAGAATACAAAAATTAATGGTTCCTGTGTAGAAAGAACAATTACACATTCTCAACAAGTTGGCTTTCTCTCTGGACTAGAGAGAAATAAAAGACACTTTTTCAATATTCATGAAAAATGCTAACTGGAAGGCTGAGGAACTAAACCAGTCTATCAACAGTATAATTAATAATGATTAAATTGCTTATTATTTATACTTCCTTTATCATGATAATGAATAGACTGATTTCTGGAGCACTGAATGAGAGAGAAAAGAATATTGCAGAGAACCTACCTAAGAGACATTCCTCGAAGTTCTCAGTAAACTAGGATTTTCCATTAACATGATCATACTACCAACTGAAGCCCAGGAAGGGATTGTGAGCAACCCCCACTGACTTTTTTCTGGATGTTATGACTCAACACAGTCTTAGAATTTAAAAATTCTAGCCAGAAAAACACACAATCTCATAACGCACCATGAGGATAATTTGGGGGAATCAAACCAAAACACATTTCTGTTTCTTATAAAAAATGTAGGACATTTATGTTTCTGTCGTTATGTCTCTAAACTGTGAGCTCCTTAACAGAGAAAAAAGCCGATGGTATGGGAGACACCTCTTAGGGACTCTCAGGAGGGCCTTGTTACATCACTTAATACTTCATGCCTGAGCTCCTCAAGCATGTAATGAAAGGTTAAATCACCTATGATTCCTGAAACCCCTCCCAATGAGGACACTTGGGATATTCTCCTATTCCAGCAAAAGACACATCTGTGAGAAAGAGTTTTATGCTTGGAGTGACCAAACATTCCTAATTCATTAGCTCATCATAGCCAATCGAGGAAAGTCTAGCCTCAAAACTGGTGAGTTTGGATTTGGGAAAAATAGCTCTTTTGGGTGTATTCCATAATATTTCACCATTATATTAGAGTTTTCCTGTTCATTTTGAGTACATTTACCAGCAAAAGCAAATACTCTTTTATGATTAATAAATACAGAGAACCTTGGTTTCTTTTTGTTTCTTTGTTGAACTGAATGTCTGGTCAAGTTGGAAAGTGTTAGTTATGCCTTTGGAATAGCCATGTTCTTCTCCATGTAATTTGTTTACTATAGAACTATGTATGTATATATGGTTTTAGAATCTAAAATTTCATCATCATTTTAATGTTCAGTAAAATACATTTTAATGGTAGTAATTTCTTTGGTATTTTAAACTTAATGTGATTTTCAGAAGCTCAAGAAAAATGAAATGGACATCTTTTTGTATATTCCTGAGAGGCTAATCCCTCTAAAACATAAAAACAATTATAACCCTTATTGATCATTGTTACAAGCAAATTTCTAAAAGAGACGTTCTAGCATCTTCTCCAGCATTTCACCAGTCTACCTTTTTTTAGTCTCCTTTTACACTTTTTCCATAAAATAATTTTTGTTAACTTGAATAGTTGATCTTTATGTTAAACTATAATGAATGTTTTCCTGAAAACAAAAGCCAAACAATACCAGGAATTCCATAGAAATTAATCTTATGGGAACCAAGGCTTATAGGAAAATAGTATTGGGATAGATCACTTAAAATGCATACAATTACATAAGCAGACAGTTATAAAGACAGTAACAATTCTATTCAAAATATCTGCACAGCTCAGAAAGATCCATTAAAAATTAAAGGTATGGAATTATTTTAGTAAACACAACTTCATCTTAAAAGGAGAAGATGAAGCTAATTTAATGATAAGGGGTATCCAAAAGGTAGACCTTGCTGAGTGACTGAGATGTGACAAAAAAGCCGAAGGACAGGGGAGGCCTGGGAATGAGCACTTCCAAGATAGAGCACTTGGCTGAAGTGAGTGGAGGGCAAGTCCACGGGTGAGTGGCACCATGCGTGGGCTGCATTTTGAGCAGACTGTGCTGAAGTAGGGGTCTCCAGCTTACTGGTGTGCTTTGTGTTCAGCAACCTGACTTGGTGGTGGAACACATTAGTACTCTGGGAAGAACTTGCAGGAGACCTTCTAGCATTTGCCAACCTGGTATGAGAACATTTGCGCTAGTTTTTTCCTGCACACATTTCTGGCTCTCCAGCTTCTCTACATCGGCTCTTTGGTCTCTAGGACTCAAGCCTGTCCGTATTCCACCTGCTATGACTTTTTATTGAACTCCAACTCACTGTAAAGTCTCACTTCAAATGTCAGCTCTACAAAGCAGATTTCGATGCCTTGAACTCAGTGTGAATAATCATACCTCCATACCTTTTAAAAAGGATTTTAAAGTATGCCTTGCATTTCAGGTATTTTAGTATTTGTTTTTTTCTCATATCCTCATAGTATATTTCTTGATGCCTGGGATTGGACTGGATTTATAGTATCAAGAAGCTATAAGCACAAATCCCAGTCATCTACAAAACACTATGAATGTACAGGAATGCTGTTGCAATTATATTAACTAGAATAAAATGCTATATTTCAGGAGCAGAGCATCTTTGCAGAATTGATGTTGTAGCCTTGCATGATATGACTGCTGACAGAACATTTATGTCTTGGATATATTACCGGTAACAGGCATTTGAAAACCTTACTTGAAATGTACCAAGGAAATCTTTAGGGAAAATTAGTGTTTAGTGTTTATTTATGAGAACTAAATATTAATGCAGATCTCATTTTTTTTTGTTGTTGGATTGAATGGATTTTACAGACAACCTTCCACTGTAGATTTTAAAGATTATGACAAAATCATCTTAAGTGGGTCAGATTTTCAAACTGTCCTTAATACCATGTCAATAAGTTCATAAGCCAAAAAGAGCACTGGAAGTTAACTACAGCCTCCATTGACCATTGAATAAATGCAAATTTCTAAAACAGATATTCTGGTTATATCAGAGCTACATTGTTTTATGAAACTAAAGAAATGTTGAGAAAGAAGTCAGAAGTGTATTCTGCTACATTAATGGAGGATTTGGGTTTTGAAGGTGTATTTGCATCTTCAATGGGAAATGAAAAAGTACAAAATTATTGTTTGAATTGCTATGCATGTCACAATTAAGCTTCTAGGTATTTAATTTGTATTTTATAGCTTTAATTCAATATACTTAAACTACTTTAGGCTCAAGTGATTAGGGAGCTCAATTTTTACGCTGAGAAATCGAGCTGGTTATTTTACATTCTCAATTCAGTTAGTATACACAAGATACATTCTCTATGCATGCTTTGTATGCTTGTAAACAGTTTCTAGCTCCCATCTCTTATAATTGATGATGTCTATTGCCATCTTTCCTGGGCTCTGGTTTTTGTCCTCTTCAGCAGGCTTTCAGAGTCCCATGGCAACAGGGAAGCACTTGTAGGACCTTATGTGCCAGTAAGAAAAGTCCTATAGGAAATAAAACCTGAACTTGAGTTCTAAGTGCATACTTAATCAGTTTGGGGAGTACTCTCTTTATGAAAAAATAATACCACTCCACACTATCCACACATACAGAAACCCCTAGATGTGAAGGGGCACAAAGGTAGTAAGAGATAGTGGTCTTAACTGACTGCGGTGGAAATATCTTAGCTCTGCAAGATGTATGAACACATATGACCGTATAACAGCACTGCTGCAGGACTCCCAGGGCCTGGGAAGATGCCTGCACCAATGGAGCCAGGGAATCGACACTTCATTAGTTTCTTGGTAAACCCACCTCTGGATATCATCATTTCAAAATAGCTCCTTATCATCCACAAGATAAGAGAACAGTGGCACAATAAAATACAAACATCTGTGAAACACAGGACAGACCTCAGGGGATTTTTCACCTCAACTAACCTGACAGTGCAGCCTTTGCAGTCACCTTCTATTTCCCGGAAATTCCATAAACCTATAGGTTTGTTGTCAAAGTACGTTTCTCCCATACAGCCTGTGAATGTAGTCACCCGTACAGCATCGGCCTTCTGCAGAGAGACAGTGGATTTGTTATAATATAGAATTTAACAAGTAATCTGGACATATCTGTGAGAGTTACCAGCAGCAGGAGCCAGACAAGTGATTATCTGTGCCTCCTGATAGTCCTGGCTTTATACGTATTCACCTTTTTACTATGTTAGATCATCACCAAATAGGTCAATGAAGGAGAAAAGCTCAAATATTTCATCAATAGATCCTGGTTACTTTCTGTTATACTACTTTATCCCCATTAGTAAAAGCAATCATCCCTTGATATCTTCCAGGGATTGGTCACGGGATCTCTTTGAAGCCTGAACTTCCTTCTATAAATGGGATAGTGTAGGCACAAAACCTATGCACAATTCCCACAAGTACTTTAAATCTTCTTAGATCACTTACTTATTGTCAGTGCTATGAAAATAGTTGTTATGCTGCATTATTTAGGGAATAATGACAAGAAAAGTATCTGCACATGCTCAGTACAGATGCAATTTTATGTTTTGAATAGTTTCAAGCTTTGGCTGAATCTAAATATAGAAAACCCATAATTGCCCAGGTCAGACTGTGAACACCTTCCAGTTTCTAACTTTAGGCCAGCTGCTAAACTTCTGTGTGATTCATCCATTGGTCTACAACATGCGGCTGCTGTGGGAATTAAATTAGATAGTGTGTTTATGATCTGCACAGTACCTGTCACATAGAAGTTTTAGTGTTAGTGAGGCTGCAGGATTGTCTTTGGGCAGATCTGGGGCGCACACACACTAACAGGACATGTGTCTGAGGTCGTGGGAAAGGGTCCAGGCTGCGGGTCCAAAGGAGCACAAGAAACATGCACACCAACTATCCTCCAATAGCGCCGCCCTAACCCTTTTCATTCCCAACTTCCATGCAGGAGAATGAAGAAAACGAAAGCAGCCAGGAAAACTAGAAAACTAAAGCACCAGGTAGGTGCTGTTTTCTGGGACTCAATAAGTATGCATTGAATGCCAGTTCAGAGAAGCGTGATCCATAGAATCATCACAAAAGAGGAAACTACCCAGCCCATTCTAGAGGTCCTGGTAATTTAGTTCAGATAACTGCTTATTCTAGTCTTGGCAGGTTACACATAAATAGTACATTCTGCTGCTTATAACTTTAAAACTCTTATGTCAAAGCTAATCTACATTTAGTTGAATTGTCTGAAAAAAATGACAGTCTGGGGTGTTTGGGTTTTGGAATGAACATAAGAAGATGGTCCCTGAATTGGAAAAAAGCTGTAACTTCAGATCAAACTTATCACATGAGTATTTTCCTACTGTGGTGGCCATGCAGAGAGAACGCTGGTGCCAGTGTCACAGTGGTCCTTGGAAAGCTCCATCATTGGCTGGAGCCTCTTAATTTTCCAGAGGTTGATTCTCTTACCTGTGGATTCTCCTGGGTTTTCTGTGTGTCCTTCAGTCCTGAAATGCTATCCTTGAGAAACTTCCCTGCTCATTTAAATTTTCATCAGAAAATTGTTTTACTTATTTCTTTGCAGCCTTTTCTAGGAGCCTTGAAACTTTGAGCTTAAGTGATAAAAAAAAAATCTTTCTATAGAACTTATTTTTCTGTCTTTTTATTTCTGAGACTAATATAAAGTTGTTTTCAGCCAGATATTTGCATAGTAACTCCTGGAAGTATAATTCAAGGTATGACCACCATGGCTTAGGGATTGTCGTGTATTTTTATACACTTACCTCATTCCTCTTCATGGTTAGGAAGCACGGTGATTTAGGACCAGAGTCTCCTATGCTTGTTAACCTGTGTTCAAATCCAAGCTCTGTCCCTAAGTATTGTCTGACCTTGATCAAGATATTTAAATTCTGTTTTCTTCACACTCCTTAATCATTGAATGGGGAGGATATTACTATCTATTCTATTTTGGCTTGAGTGTATTCTGCTCAGAATTTTATGTTGAAATCTTAACTTCCAACCCGACTGTTGAGAACTGGGAGGTGGTAAGGTCATGAGGTTGGGGCCTCCATGACTGAGATTAGTGACTTATACAGTAACAACAACAACCAAAAGGCCCAAAAGAACACAATTCCCTGTCTACCATGTGAGGGTGCAGCAGTAAAGCACATTCCATGTGGAAGAGGATCCATTAGAGAGCACAGCTGCAAGGACCTTGATCTTGGGCTTCTTAGCCTCCCAAATTGTGCGAAATGTATTTGTTGCTATATTATAAGCTTCCTAGCTCTATCATATTTTTGTTATAGCAGCCTACATTGATTAAGATACAACTGGATTTGATTTCAAAATGAATGGGTTTTGTACCACACTGTGGTGTTCCTCTATTTATCTTTGTAGGAAACAGGAAAAGTTGGCAATTTGACTATATTATTATGCACCATGTGTGTTTACATGTAGCTCCATGGTGAGAATGATTTTAGTGTGTTACAGAATTAATTTCCATACTTAGTGTCACATCTCACACACAAAGCAAATAAAGGAGCCTCACTCTGCATGAAAGTAGAGTTCTCCTAAATTGGGATCACCCAGGCTTTTCACATTTTCTGACTATCATGTCCCAGGGTGATTCCGACAAGTTCAGGATTATCTATTATATTTGATTGTGTTCTCGCATCTCACCCACAGGTCATTTTGCAACAGCTAATTCTATTTAATCAACATAAGCTTCTTTAGCATGCAGACACTCTGGAATTTGAAATGCACAGGAGCCTGTCACGAAGCAATTATGAATATTAAGTGCATTGCTTTGTAAGAATGAGCAAAGAGCAACTCGAAAACTTTTAAAACCAGATCATGATTCAAAAGCTTATGCCTCCTGTGATATTTCCCATGGTATTCATAAATCTTTTAATTAGATGTGAGTATGGACTTTATAACACTTCATATCTATAAATCATGCATGGATTCTGAAAGTGAGGTGTACTTAAAAAATACTACTCTTGAGGCAACTGAAACAAGATTTTAAAAAAGAAACGGATGCCACAGAAAAGGACAGGACAATAACTAGTTAAATAAATATTCATAAGCATATGAAGAGGTGTTTTGAGATTGAATTTCCAAAATTGAAAGAGAAAAACTGTTACTTAAAATAAATTCATGTTTTCATAAAAATGAGTTAAGTGAAACTCGGTTAAGTTACTGCAGAGCTGTCTCACGCCTTCTCCCTGAGTAATCAGGCCAGGTGTTGTCTGTTAGGATGAAATCAAAGAGCTGGGGAAAAGCACATTACCTTTAATTTTCCAGTCAAGCCGCCGACAAACAGCATTGCATCTGCATCCACATCTAGGATGGTGTAGCCCGGGGGAGACACTGAGTGGTAGGTACCGGGCATAATACTGGCTTTGGGTCCATCCAGGGCTCTCACGGAAATGGATCCATTTCTCCCCGTTCTTCAAGGGTACAAGCAGAAATGGAGAGGAAGACAATACAGAAAATGAATTGTGTGTCCTATCTCTGTGCACTTGAGGTTGAGAAGATACACACTATACAGAGCTGCTCGAGAAAACTTTAGAGAAAACTGGGTATGTAGATTTCAACATTCCAGAGGCATTGACTCTCCCATCAATACTCAGTCTGATCATTGCTAGATAGTTTTGATCAGATTCTGCCAGGACAAATGAGCAGCATGTTCTGATTCTGTGTGTGTCCACTGATAGGATGTGAGATGACACAGCAGCCATTAGCTGATGGAATTGCTCTATTCTGGGTCAAGTGGAAACCAAATTGCTTTACATAATAATTTAGTACTTTCCAACACACACGACTGAAACACATTTATAGGACTTTAGTTTGTATTTTGTCTAATTTAACTCAGCAAGTGAGCCCCAAATGCGCCACTGTTTTGCAGTACAAGCTGCATAATTTCTCCTAAAATTCCTTATAAATATCTTGGATACAAATCTGCTGAAGCAGCCTTGTTGGAATGATACGTCTTTTATTGTTTGGACAC
This sequence comes from Cavia porcellus, assembly GCF_034190915.1. Classification (NCBI taxonomy): domain Eukaryota; kingdom Metazoa; phylum Chordata; class Mammalia; order Rodentia; family Caviidae; genus Cavia; species Cavia porcellus. Next base: position 17,948,132 of record NW_026947505.1, read on the forward strand.
TGCATACAGAGTATTATCTAGTCTTCGGAACTGTGTATACAAATTGTGTAGAAGTTCAGCTTTAAATTCAATTAAGAGAACTTTGAAAGCTATTATCATTTCATTTCATTTTCTTTTTTAAGTGACTGATTTCCATGAATTGTTAAATATGAAAGCCTGGTGTGTCTTTTGAGACAAGCAGTCACAACAAAGCGTCAGTGTCACATTTCTTTCCCTGCTGTCTCACTTTGGCAATCTATCTTTGAGGAGGAGGCAGTGTTAAGTGAAATACACGGAAACAAAAGAACGATTTTGTCAACTAACGTCTTTCTTAAACAAAATGAATCTTTTCTGATAGAATAAGTGTACCTTGTGAGAATAAATGTCTTCAAATGCACTAAAACACTTAAAACTCCCAACACTTCTACATATGTGAGCATACTGTTTCCCTTTTTCTTACACACACACACACACACACACACAATTTTTGCTGAATATTTTAATAAAACTATTGCTTTTTGCTATTGCTTTCCATTTTTTTCTTGTAAGAAATTTAAATATATACAAAGAGAATCAAACTCTATGGACCCTTATCCCAATTCAATAACTATTTGTTCTTTGATTGTTCTCTCATTTCTGATCAGCCTCATCTCTAGCCCTAGACCCTTAGCCGTATACTCAACTGCTAGCTAGGATTTATTAGGGAGATGAGAACTGGAAAAAGAAGAGAAAAGGTGGAAAGCACTGAGGCCAGGAATGGTTGTGTAAGCGAGCTACATCCAGTCTGAAAGTCATGATTGGTTCAAAGCTTCTGAGACAGAATTACTGTTCCAATCCCTTATTACTTTGCATTTTAATTATTATTATGGAGTGTGACCCTAACATACCATACTTAGATCTTAAAGTTTTCACACTGCATATGCTTGTAGGCATGGTTGTTATGTAGATTAGGAGAGGAACTGTATACTAAGCAATAATGACAGTTGTTACAGCCTGAACCCTGTCTAGTAAGAGGAGTGTCAGTGCTTTTTATTGTTTTCAAGGGATATAAGATGATTAAAACCAACTAAAGCAGCAAATTCCTACCAAATGGCAGTTGAAGGACTCATAAATTGACTGCTTCCTCTGATGAGTACTTTGAAGCTTTGTAAACACCTAAGAGGTATGACAGATGTACTCACCCCCACACATTTATACATTTACATTTAATGTACAAAATTGAAATACGTGTATATTCATTCATCCACAGTTGTCTTATTGAAATGGAATAGCAGCTCGCTCATAACCTGAAAAACTATTTCAAAATTGTTACTCAATTATCTTCATGTATTTTGAGTAATCACCTCGATGCTTCAATACGGTACCAATAGGTGTCATCAATAGTCAAGTCAGGATACTCGATTCGGCCAACTCCAGATCCAACATCCCACAGGAAACTTACTTTGCCTTTCCGCATTTCTATAGCCAGAAAGTCCGTCTGGTGCAGAGACATAAAAAACAATTGTTAAAATGTACAAAAGTGCTCGGAAAGAGGTGCAAGGACAGAAGAGTCCACTGCAACAGGTGCCATTGACAGAAATGTAAAATAATGGCATTCATTCTTATTTTCAGCAAAGACTTAGCTGTAAGGTGTATCTGTGATAGTTTAACCCAAAGTGACCCCGAGCTTCTGAGGGAAATGGCACGTATTCACTTATGCCCTGACTGATCTCCTGCAAAGTCATCTGTATGGAAGATCCACACTCGGGCAAGGCCCAGTGGTTCAAACAGAAACAGGTGGAAGTTCATGGGTGAATTTTTATAGGTAAGAGTCCAATTTGAGTAAAAATTCAACATGATTTAGAAGATGATTCATCAATAGTAAATTAGTATGCAATTTACTATTTTCATTTCATTATTATGCAAGCTCTTGTAGTTTAGTTTTTTGTTTGAAAAATGTTTAAAAGGCTTTATTCTTTTTTTTTTTTTTTTGTCTTTTTGAGACAGGGTCTCACCATGCATTTTAGGCTGGCCTTGGGCTCACTTTGTAGCCCAGGCTGATATTGAACTTGCAACGATCCTCCTACCTCAGCCTCCTGAGTGCTGGGATTACAGAAAAAAGCTTTACTCTTATTAGCCTTTCTATTTAAACAGATAGATCTAAAAATATGATCCAAAGTAAATGTTAGTATACTGACAAATGAAAGTAAAGTGCTTGAGTACCCACAGAGGATTTTCCTCCTGCTTATTTGACACTTCAGAACTTTGTAAGACTCTACAAGTCTGCAAAGCAGTTTGGGGAACGTGGTACTGGATTCCATGCATTTCTCAGGGCCAGGATATCATCTGACTCCACATATATACAAAAGTCTAAAGAAAAGCCACACATTAAACTTACAAATTTGGCACTCCCAAGATAAAAAAGGAGGTTGTCAGCGACCGCTGTCTTGACATTGATGATAATATTATTGTAGCTTCCTTTCTTGATTTCGGGCTTGTATGTTCGAATGCAGTCACCACCCGAAGAGACAGATACTTTGATCTTTAAGAAAAACAAGATACAAAGACCAAAGACTGAATCTCTCAGACAGTCTGAGGTAGCTCCCAAACAATTATAGTGCCATCATCACTTTTTCTTTCAGTTCCTTTGCAATCACCCCAAAGTATCATTAGCTGCCCATATGCAGATCTCATTATACTCATTAATGAAGGCACCGAAGAAGGGCCCTCCATGAGAACTCTGACAATGAGCTGTTCAATGTTCTGTGTTTCTCCTTGAAGAATACAGGCACACTTTTCCAAACGAGATTTTATAAGAAGCTAATGGTAATGATCTTTATGATGGTTGCTTAATGAAATTTTGTAATTCAAATTTCAGCAATTTTGGTATCATTTAAAGGAGAGAATAAATCTAGGGAAGCCAGTTTTCTTGAGGAAATTACTGGCCCTCTCTTTCTCTTACAGATGAAACAGGACAAAGACATTTTGTTCTAGATGGCCTAACAATAAGAATATTAATCATTCCTCTCAGAACATACATTGCAGAATAAATTATACCTTTTTTTATTAAGTTTCCAGGAAATAAGATGAAAATAATTTCCAGTGGTTATCACTACTAATATATGTAACAGCTCCTTTTTCTTTTGAATAGTACTTTAAAAATTACTATAAATTGCTAAGAAAGAAATTCCTATATGAAGCAAATGATACTGTTCCTTCCAGTTTTAGCTTACACTGAGGGAGTCTTCCTTCAATCACAAATTACATTATTGGATTTAATTTCCTTTGGTGAGGTACAGAATTACAGAAAAGGGTGCTTTCAGGACAGCGGTGTAGTTCTTTGAACTCACACAGAAGTGGTTACTTTGCTGATTGATGGCTACTCGAAGTGGGAGGCAGAGAGAGAAGATACAAAACCTCTTTTGCTACTCATTCCAATCCCTAGATTCCAGAAGAATACTGGTCCTCACATGCAGTAAATTTATATTTTCCCATTTTTTCTGATACTTTTCCTTACTTGTTTAGTTTGCACATTTGGAACATCCCTAGTAACTAGCATTCCTGTTACTCCCATAAAATGCTTTTGCAAAGTCCAAGCCACATGGCCTAGTCTCCATATTATGATGCCACAAGAGGGTGTCTCCAAGAATTTCACTGGGCTGTGGATGTAGGGAGCACAGTGGGCTCTCAGCAAGGGCAAAGACTACACTGAGGAGGCTGTAGCTGTAAACTGCTTGGACTCAAAAGGCAGAGGTGAGGAATGCTTTGGGGCACTGATATCCAGGTAAATGCACATATATTTGGGAATGTCTGAGAATCCAGCAGATTGGTGGCAGCTCCTATGGACTCCATAGCACAGTGCACATAGTTAGGTGGTGGTGTTTCCTCACGTGAGCTGCTAAGCTAAATGCATCTCTATTCAGAGGAAACTGTTTGGGAAAGAAATAAGTAGGGGCTATTATCTGAGAAGAGGGTCATTCCTGAGGCTCTGTGTGTAGTGGCCTGGAGGTGGACTAACAAAAGGAATCCACTTTGGAGGCTGCTTGCTGGTCCTTGTCTTCTCCCTCAGTGTTTTCCCAGCCTCCTATCTGAGGGATTCAGGATGTGTGGGGAGGGGAGGTGACCCCTGATGCCCAGAGTATTTGCTCTACTGTTTAGAGAGGTTCCTTTCCTGATAGTATGGTTTTCAGTGAGGAAGTTGGCTTTTTGCTTTCCAAATGATGGACATTTTCTTCTACATATGAAGCTGAGAGGAGGTGAATCAAAAAGAATTTTAGAAAACCTTAAGCAGGAAATGTACAATTTTGACTCCAGATGTTAATAGCATAGCCTTGTGCAATGGAAGCTGACAATGTATGCTCACACGATTAAAAGGATAAAGTCACGCAAGAGAAAGACCACATAGTGGAGGGCAGGGAGGGAAAACATAGTCTTCACCTATTGTTACTCTTCAGAAAATGGTGTCAGATCTGGTGAGCTTTTAAGAATTTACAGCAAGGGTTCCCAAACCATTGTCACTGAAGACCTAGGTGTTGAGCAATTTTAATGTCTGAGGCACAGGTGCCACTGGTACAGTAAGAGAACAAGGCATCAAGATCTGACTGTAATTCATGAGCAGTTTGAACCACGAAATGGACATAAAATCACTGGGGATCCATTAGTAGTCAAAGTAGCTCTTAGTCTTCACTTCATGAATGCTTGACAGCCTGGTGTTGGGACCATCTTGTGGCAGGTTTAATCACAAACAAGTCATGTTTATTTAAAGAACACGATTAAACAAGACTCAGTTACTGTTTAGAGAAGGAATGGCTGGGTATTTAGGGAGCGTGTGACTGTTTAGTCTCAGGATGAGTTTCAGACTTTGGTTTTAGATGCCTAGCAGAGCTCCCAGAGATGCCATGACTGCGGGCTGGAAAGGGGTCATCAGAGCGTCCAGCAGCGCGCCAGTGCTGAAGCCTGTTGAACTATGAAGCCCATCTCGAGAATTCAGTCTAACAAAGTGGTTATTTTAAAGTCAAGCATATTGAATGCCACTAGGATTTACGAGTAATCTACTTTATGGAATATTTTGCATATTTGAAATTTTAGTTTTTGAACAAAATGACATTGCCATTAATATGCCAGCAGTTAATCTTATAAAAATAACCTACTTCTCAATTCTTACTTACACATGTAAAAAACAATTTGTAGTTGCTATTTTCTGGTTTCAAATATAATATAAACATAATCTCAGTACCTAATTAAATATAATCTCAGTGCATAAAAATACAGGCAATGCCTACTGTTGGTGATCAATTTGTAGTTCATTTCTCCTTACAAATACATTGTGTTTTGAATCACAATTATAGATATGTCTTTTGAGCAACTTAAAATGGGAATCAAATCTATACATTTATTTAGAAAAAATTTCTAGGATATATCCCTCTGATAAAAGGGGAGAAATTTCTAAATACAAATATGCTTTGGCTCTATCAGTCATTGTATTTCTAATGCAACTCCTTAATGAGGTTTCTAAAAGAAATCACTAAGCATTTGGTACTTCTAAGGCATTTCTTACATAACAATTATTCCTTATAAAATCATCATGAATTCAATTAATTTTTACTCAGTATTTCATTATATCTATTGGATTTTCACTGCATTTTTAGAGCAGCAACTAGGACATTCATTTAAAGAGTATCAGCTACTCAATTTGAGAATCAACAATCCCAAAGAAAGCTACTTTAAAATAAATGTCTTTAATTTTTTAATTAAGAAATATCTTTCTTAATTTTCATATCAAATATATGTTAGAATCATAGCCAGACACTTAAGCCAAGTTGAAATTCTATGACAACTCAAAAAGTATCATCCTTGGTTTGTACAAAACTCGTTTAAAAACAGCTGCTCCTAAAATCTAACAAAAATAAAGCATTTTGTTGCAACTTCTTGCAAAATATTTAAAATTTTCCTAGAATTATCCAACATCTTTTTTACATGTATTTTTTACTATGAGACAGGTACATAATATACTTATGTGTCACAAATTTTTCTTTCTATGAGGGAGGAGGAAAGAATCCACAAGCGATGAATATTTTGGCAGATGTTTAGCTTTTTTACAGTGAAGAAATAATACAAATGTCCAGATTTCCCTATGTTATTTGGTGATTAATCAAAGACTGTGGCTGAATGTCTGATTCCTAAGAGAATATTTATAATTACTTTTTTTTAAAGACATCACTGTTAAAACACATAGTGAAATGGTATGCCATGTACTTTTTTTTAGCTACAGTTAGGGTGTCCTTTCTAGGTTTTCTCACATGCTACAGAGTTCTTCTAGACTGATACTCAGGAAGCATAAATCTGATGCACTCTGATTAAAGTGTTCATACTCAAACACTTTCACCAATGGGATTCCTCCTACATACAATTATTACCCAACAATAGATTGTGATTAATTTATCACTGCAGCACAGATAAGACCTGGCTTCCATTGACATTTCCAATTTAATGTTCACTTTACTCAGTATCTCATGACAAAACAGAATGGCCTTTCACAAGCAGACACTATGACCTCACCTTTTGCCTTGGGTCAAGCCATTCCTCATCTCAGAATGCCCTCCCACATTCCCTCTCCCTGTCCCCTCTACCTAGATTAGGGCACTTCCAGTCCTGGCCCAAACTCTTTCCCTTGGGCTGTCTTCTGACCTACTAGAAGGGACCTTTCCTTTTAGAGTACTTCTGGCCCATGTAATTGGTATGGTATTTCTGCATTATCTTAAGAATTGCTTGCATATATGTCTTTTTTCCTCTATGATATGAAAATTATATTCGAACAGTAACAAAATATACTAGGATTCTCAATTTTTAAACCACTAAGGTGATTATCATTCCCTTGAATGATCATTTGTAATTTATAAAGAAAAATTTCCTTCTTCCATCTGCACATAGCTTTAAAGTAAAGGCTCAAAAAAGCGAACTAAAGGTCATTACACAGGATATATCGGTGTGTGTGTATGTGTGACAATCCTTCTAGAGATAATATTAACAGATATAATCAGTTATTGATTGTGAAAACAAAAATCGCTTACAGAATTGGCTTGCTTCCGGGCTTGATTTATGAGTTCTTTTATCTCAGAGATGTTTTTCTTTAGGTTATCTTCAAGCTCCTTGATGGGTTTGAGTTGATCTAGGAGTCGATTAGCTTCTTGTTCTAGATTCTTCACAGTGGCATCTGCATCTGTAACTGCACAGAGCATGTTTGCACACACACACACACACACACACACATGCACACACACAGAAACGAACACAGCAGTGTGTTTAGTTAAGCAATATTATCTTGCTCACGGCATAAAGCAAGGCCTTGATGATCCAAGCAGAGAGTGTTGGCAAATGCACAATGCGAATACTGCACTTGAGATGCAAGCAGTTCCATTAGAAAAAGTTTTGGGCTTTGTGATTTAGGTGAAAATTAGCATTGAAGGCAGAAGATAAGATGAACTTAATTCAATAAAAAAAAAAAGATGAACTTAATTCAATGCTTAATTCTGAGCTGCAGCCAAAGAGCTGACCTTTATAGAACAGAACTTCAGCCATAGAAGCCGGAAAATGACAGCATCTTGAAAATGTCACCTGGTCTATCCCAGTCTGAACCTCATTGTAATCAAGGTTCTTGCACAAATTGTTTTTTTTTTTTCCTTTCCTCACTGTCTTTCTTTATACATCCTAGAGAGAAAAGCTATCAAAATGTGGCTTGAAGAACATTTCGATGTTGAACAACCCTCAGACTGAAGGCCTATGTTAGACTTTAATTAAATCTTCCAAGCCGCAGTTCAATTTCATTTTGAAGAACAGTTGATTGTCCTGGGCTATATATGAGTTTGAATGATATTAAATCACTGTTTTTGTAGGTTAAAAAAAGTTGAATCCTGGCAATTTCAAAAGTTTCAACCCTAAGATAGCTGAAAGTTATCACAGATCCATAGAGTTTCAGTGTGTGCTTTTTACAAGTGGGCACATAACAAACGCAAAGCTACGTATCCTTCCTTGGGATGTTGGTGGTAATATCCAACTACATCATTTATCATCAGGTTAAATGTTTATTGTTCAGCTTTCTGTCCCTGTGACCCTGATGAAAAAGTAGAACTCTTCAATGTCCAAGGCTACCTGCCCTGCAAGCCTATGGACCATCACACCTACAACTATTCTCTTCTATGGCTCAGGATAGAATTAAGCAGGCCCAAAGGAAGGGAAGTTATTTTTCAACAAGGCTCTCAAGTAGGAATTTTCAACTCATGCTCATAAATGGGACCTGTATTGTTAGTGGTGTCTCAAAAGGACATAAGTTTATTAACCTTACTAAATCAATAACTGAGTATATTCTTCCTCAAGTGCAGGGTATCTAGTGTTACATATAAATGACATAACTACAGTTATCCTGCTGTTTTGTACACTTTAAATAAAACATTCACTTGTTTCTTTCCTTTAATTCTCCACCATTATTCTGATAGTCTACAAATTACTCTAGAATCAAGGAATACTGATTTAGATTTAGATTCATAAGAAAGAGAAAGAGTAGTTAAGCAAAGATTGCTTAGGCTTAGGTAAGAAGTTGCAGGCCCTAGCAGTGTTCTCAAAAGCTTTTATAGTAAATGCTTCAAAAGGGCCTGTGGAGGGGTCTTGCCCTTCCTCTACATTTGGGGGCAATCTAAGCTGCACGGGACTTTTCTTGGAGTTTGAAAAGTAAGTCATCTGTGGTATTAAGTCAGATGCTTCTTTTTATAGTAGTTTTTGAAAACTTTCTCATTTTCCTTCCTAATTACTTAAGGGGTATATTTTAAAATCACTTCTAAAAATGAGTTTTGATAAGTTAGTAAATTTCTAGATTATCTATATATTTTAGGAACTAAAATTTGTTAGCATAAAACCTCACCAAGTACTTTTTTTATATGCTAAATTTCTTCCCCTCGGTTGTTACACGTCCTTTAGAACTTGGCCTATTTTGTGCTTTATTTTTCTTGCTTAAACTTGCCAATCACTTGACTTGTTAATTACACCACCAAAGTTTACCTTTTGGATTTATCAATTCTGTTACTTTTCTAATTAATTGACTTTTAAAAGCTTTATTTGGTTAAGTCAATTGTATTTTTCAGACATTTCACTAGTTTTTAATAATACTATTAAAACATTTTATAACAAATATATCCAAGTACTAAACTTATATACAGGAAGACCCTTTTTTATATCCAGCTTTCATACAACAACAGTGGAAAGAATCCCATAGTGACATCGACCGCAGTACCAAAACAGGAGGCCATGCGAAGCTTAGCACTTTGCAATAGGCAGAGAACATAGAATAACGGTTACTTAATGGTGTAGGAGTCAACATATACATACTGATTTCTGCAGATAATGTCATGAGGAAGTAAAACAGAGAAATTAGAAATTAGTTCATGAGGAACTGTAAATATTACCGAAAAAAGCAACTATCACCAAAATGCTATATTTTTTTTTACAAGAGATACAAATGAGCAACGGACCCCATTTTACACAAACATTATCAAATAAAAGTATTCAAAACATTTCAGTAGCAGGCAGTTGGTCATATTGAATGAAGTGTTCTAATAAAGTAGAAAATGAAGAAAATTTAATTAATATTGATAGATAATTATTTCTGTTAATGGAGGATAAAGTAGATAAAGTAGAAAAAAGTTATCATCAAAAAGCCATTACTGGTTGTGAGTCAACCTAAAATAGAATAAAAGGATGTTTCAAAAGATAAAATAGGTAGCAATATTTCCATAAAAATGCATCTTTCCCTCATTTTGATTGGAAATATCACGATGTGGCATGTATCCGGTTATGCAAATGGAATCTTTGGACTATAGAAGAAGCTCTATCTGTGTTTATATTTAAATAAACTAAAAAAAATTGATATCTCCCTTTTTTCCTTCCTGGAAGGAATGGTGCTGTTCCCAGCTTTGAATACGTATCAGAGGTCTGGGCTCTTTCTCGCTCACAAAGGGGCCACAGGAGTCCCCATAACCCGTGTCACAGGAGTCCTGATCTCTGCAGTTATACAGAATGGGTTCCTGTCTGTCTGTCAGCACATCCTTGGCACGCAAATGGAGGAGACGGTGCTAAAATCAGGTGCCCTTTTCTGAATCCCACTGCCTCTGGATTGCATATCACACGATGTCAGAACCAGTGTTTGTGTTACTGGGCTGCACAGATATTTTGCTAACATGTGCAAATGATATGTGAAGAGGGCTAGAATCTAGGAAGTGAAAAAACAAAAATCCAAGCAGCTCTCGGGGTAAAGCCATACTCCAAAATAATGTCTTATCATTTGATGGACCAGAAAATAAGACATTAAAATGAAAATGTTTATCCACTACATAAAACTAACAATATAAATTATCATTTTAAATTCTTCCAGATTTTCTCAGTAAATTATTATTGAATCAATATAATTTGATATAGTATGTAAGAGATGTGAATATATAATCTTTATAAACTACACACATGCTTTATTTTTATTCCCTGGAAATGCTAAAACTTGGAACATAAACAATAAATTACAAAAATTTTCCAATGTTAATGTTTCTCAAATTGATATTTTATTCCCTGTTCTAAATGGCCTGCTAATGGGTGTGTTCTTGAATTCCATGTCCCAGGAAATGTGGCCAATTGTGAGTATATAGTTTCCCGAGTACAAATGTGTTTTCAGTTACACTAATGGATTCAAAAGTATTTGGCAGCCTGATACCACATATAATGCAGACAATGAGAATTCTAAATCTCCTTTCAGATGAACAAATGTAGCTGAAAAAGGCAGAAGCCAGAGTTAGGAGACTGAGATTCTACCTGGGTGGTGCGTGAGGAATAAAGGAGAGACAGGACCACCCCACCCACGTGCTCCCCAGCTCTGCCATTTATGAGTCTAGCACCCGTGGTTACAGCATGAAGAAATAAGTGACATCATCCCGTGAAACACGAGAGCTTACTGTTCTTGGAAGGATCTTTCACTACCGCATTCGTTTCGGCCACACTCTCTGCTAGTTTATTGTAATTTTTCTTCAGGCCATCAAGATTCTGGTGGAGGTCTTTAATCTGGGCCAGTACAGCTTTGGCTGTGTCGTTGGCTTGTCTGGCTTTGTCCTTAACAGCTTGCAGTTTAGCAGCTGTGTCTGTCAGCAGAAGAAGGTACCAGAAACAAAACAAAGGGTTTAGAGTGGTGGTTTAATCCATGCTGGTCACAGTGAAGCTGCGCCTGGCTGACCTCAGGGACACACTTAGGGCAGGAAAGGCTGAACTTCGTCTCATTCAGTTGTAACAAATGAAGCAAATTTTTAGCTAAATTAAATTTTCTCTGGGACCTTTGCTATGAATACCTGATTAGCTCTTAAAATAGCACAGTGAGTGTTCTAAATGTTCATTGTGTAAGGGCATATTGTGATTTGTTGCTGAACATATTAAAGAGTGAAATTGATTTGCCATGAGCCGTATAGCTTCAGCACAGCTAAGCTTAAGACTTAATCTGCATTTCCTGAGTAGGAGGATGTGTTTCAACTTCAGGATAGAGAGACCTTTTCAGGAGTGTTAGACTATGTGTTAGTATACTTGTATTTGCTCTCGGTATAGATTTTCTAGGTATAGTAAGTCCCAGACTTACAAACACTTGAGGAGTGAACTATCACAGATACAAAGAAACCTTGCATTATGAACATTCGTAGATGTGAATGATCGTGGAAGTAGCTCATGTGTCTACCTTATGATTTTAAGGTTACTGCAAGAGCAAAAATAGTTTATTTACAGTATTTGTGAGTGTGCTGGGTTTTTAAAAAATGCTTTACATTATATATTTGTTTCTAAGGTGTATGAGACTTTGTCTGACTTATAAATGAGATGTACTTTGAACCAATCTAATGGGCTGTTCCTAAGTAGGGGCCTTACTATAGTCACTATCCAAGAGGCGACAAGAAAATCTGAACAATTAGTGTTTTTTTAAAACAAGTTTTCAGTATATAATGATTTCACTGAGTGAGGGAAATCTGGACCTCTACATAACACATCTTCATTTTGCCAGTTAAGTTACACAAATCTACTTTAAACAATGGCTTTCTGTGTCCTCTGTCTCTTTTTTGTACCTGGAAAGTGGGGGCAATGACGCTATTCACCTCACAGGATTGGTATAACAATCACATACATTTACACAGCGCCCTAAGTAAGCATTCAACAAATGCTTATAACCCTTGTTATTGTATTACAGTATGAAAATATAAAAATAACAACCTTAAAAGAAGACAGACTTTTAGAAACCAAAATCAAGCGAATACTTCAAGTAGTTCAAATAGAAAGATAGTGTGAACATGTTTTGACCACTAACAGTTTTAAAAGCTGCAGATGGAACTAGATTTTCCTAGGAGCTGTGTGGAATGGCAGTAGGTTGTCTTCTGTCACCGGAGGGACTGTAACACACTGGGACTTGGTGGTGGTACATCGTGGTGTTTGAGGACAGTGTATGTATGACTGCATCCTTTACGTTAATAAAAGAGTTCTTGGGTTGAAACTTGGGGGACAATAGAGTGTAAGATGTTTCTTTCTTTTTTTTTTTAGTTTTATTTAAGGAGAAAAGAAAAAAAAAAGCAGAGAAAGGGTACGAGTTATACAGATTTACAGAAAAAAAATAAACAGTAGGAAATCACCCGTTAATGGATTACATATTGTCATCTTAGAAATAATTGTTCAAGTCACAAAATTAACGCTTGTAAAGTGGACATTCCAACAATGATACTGCAAACAGTTCTGTTCAATGATCCAATAAAACTCTGTGATATCATTTTCTATCTTATACACTTAAATATACATGCAGTTATATAGTTTAGAGCACTTTCTTTTCCTCTCTTTTGTACAATGACTATTACACATTTTGGGTTTCATTGCTCCCACGGTTCTTATTACTTTTTTGGAAGAGAGTAAAACCAAATGTGACATAACAGAACAGAATCGGTCAAGTCAAAAGGGTGGACATAATAGATAATGCAAAAACATAATACAAGGTGATCAACAATGGTTACCATAATGCCTCCCACTATCTCTAATAGAATTGCCTATATCATTAGCTATAATAAAATTGAACAAAACAGTAAAGAACAAAACATTGGAGACATTGTAGGTCTTCAAAAGTAGATAAAAGTCAACGAGAATGGGCGTTATAATGAATCTCATTATCTTCACAGCTGATGCCTAAACTTTCGAACCTGATACTATCCAGCAAAACAGAATAGGGGAACATCAGTCAAAAACAAGATGGTGAGAGTAATACAGGGCTTTAAATCGAGATAATGGAAAGTCAAAGTGGGTTACTATAATATATCCTGCTATTTTTATTTATTTTTCCTTTAATTAAAAGGATAAATATAAAAAAGTAAATAATGGAGTGGAGATTGAGATAAAAGAGGGCATAACAGCGAAACAGCGCAGATCAAAACATAACCATTTAAGCAGAATAGTGTTTCACCACCAGATAATCCTGACCCAAAAGTAGTTACCATATTGTCTCTTTCCTTGAAATCCTTGAGTACAACTTCGTATACTGTAGCATTAAATATATCAAAACAATGTAAATCCATTTAAGAGAATGACAGCATTATAGAGTATTTAGAATCGACTAACAGAAAATGAACAATGGTCTCTGTATAATCTCCTTGTCTTTAAAAGGTTTTTTCTTATACTATCGTACATAGCAAAATCCAATAAGATACAACCTGTTTAGACCATTGGAGACAGAAGAACAAAAGCTAGATGAGACTTCAAAACAAGATGGTACTAAATCAGCATTACCTATTAAGATGTCATTTTCTCCAAAAAAAGCTGTTCCTATCATCCAATCTTCTCTGTCTCATTTCTGTTGAGCTCTTTTTCTGTCAGTAGCTGTCAGTTTGTCTTCTTCATTTTGTTCTCTGCTCCATTCGTTGTGGCCTCCCCGCCACTATTTCTGGATTCTTTGTATTTTTCTTTTTTTAGAATATCCTGCAATACTCTCTGTAGAGTTGAATTGGTGGTTGCAAATTCCCCCAGTTCCTCTTTATCCTGGAAGCACCTTGTTTTTCCATCTATTTCCAGGGACAGTTGTGCAGGATATCTCAATCTTGGCTGGAGATTATTATCTTTCAAAGCTTGAATTATTGCCCCCCACACTCTTCATGATTTGATGGTTTGTGCAGAGAAATCTGCTGTAATTCTGATGGGTGTTCCCTTGTAAGTGGTCTGTTTCTTGTCTCTGACAGCCTTCAATATTCTGTTCTTGTATTGAATTTCTGGAATTTTTATTATTATATGCCTGGGTGTTGCTGTGTTTGGGTTGTAGGTAGCTGGGGTCCTGTATGCCTCATACATCTGAGTATCTTTACCTTTTGCTAAATTAGGAAAATTCTCCTGGATTATTTCTGTGAGTAGCTTTTGTAGTTCATTTGTTTGTGTCCCTACTTCTTCTTTTATGTTCTTAATCCTTAAATTATGGATCCTCTTATCATCTTCTTGTCTTTGTATTATTGCTGTTTGTTTCTTTATTTTTAAGAAGTTTTTCATTTCATTCTCCCATATTACAAGTCTGCCCTCCAGTTCAGATAGTCTGTCCTTAGTTTCTTTCGAGCTGTTATGCCAGTCTTCGATAGACTTCTTAGTTTCTTGGTAGTCCCTTTGAACCTGCTTCACGTATTCTATGCTTTCTCTGTTTTCTCCATCAAACAATTCTCCCTCTTTTCCTGTTCTTCCATTCCACCATCTGTTTTTTCTTGGGTGGTGCTTAGCATTTCTCTAACTATTCTGCATACTTCTAGCTTCAGGTCATTGATAACTTCATTCCTGAACTGATCTATGAGGCTCTCTATATGGCGCTTTATGTCTATTGGTGTGGTGTCCGCTATTGCCTGTTTCTCAGAATTGGGGGCCGAGGAGCCTTTCTTGTTGCTGCCTCTTCCCATATTCTCTGCTCCCTATATATGCAAGCTTATATAGGAGACCCAGCTTCTCTCCCTGTCAGCCACAGCCTGATCGAATTGCGCCGGCTAGGTGTTTCCGCCCACTGCAGCGCACCAGGGAGTTACGGACCAGGCAGCCTACGCGGGGCCTGCCCCTTCTGGCCACCATCAGGCTCTGGGATCTGGGTTGGGCCAGCCCACTGTGTCCGCCAGCAGCGTCACATAGGCTAGGCACTTCTCACCAATCCCGCCTGAGAGGGGGGTGTGTGGCTGGAGTCGCCACCGAGCCCTGCTCCCACAGGACTGCTCGGGCCCAGAATGTCCTCCGCTGGAGTCAAACTGTGGTAGAGTGTCAGTTTCTCTCACTCACCTCACCACAAGTCAGTACACGCCTCCCTGCCCATCCTGTTTTTGACTCGGTTCGCAGATTCCCGTTCTCAGAGCTTCTGCGCGTCTCTCTCCTTGCCAAGCTGATGTAGAGGCAGTCACTGCGCAGCGGGGAACCCAAATCGCGGCTTCCAATGGTGTGGGCTCCAGCCTCCACACTGAGGCTTTTCTGTTCCTGTTTTAGCACCAGGACTGCATTCCAAGTTGGTTTCTCTCAGCCCAGTTCGTTCCTGAGTCAGCAGAGCATAGCTCCACCTGCTTATGTCTCCTTACTCCGCACCCTTCCTGACTTCTGAACTGAGCCTTTCAAAGAGCCTCCGTAGTAGCTGTTATCTGTCCGCCATGTTCTCCCGGAACTGATCAAGATGTTTCTTTCTCCTGTTTGTGAAATATTCCTTTGGATGACAGCTCAAGGCCACAAAGGATAAGTCACATTACATTGTGAAATGTGGTTTTCTTTCTCATTCTCACAAAGAAAATTTATACATAAGAAAATCGGTATCTAATTTTCTGATGAGACTACAAGTATAATGTTAGAAAATCAGTAAAAGTTAAAAATGTTCTTAGAAAGCTCAGTGGAACTAACAGAAGGTGCAGGTCCTGAATGCTTACCATTTGGAATGGTTGATAACTTTCCTAAAGTGTCATTCAAGGCTCGCAGGAGAGCATCATTTCTAGCCTCAGCATCTTCTAACCTGGTTGTCAAGCCATTGAGTTGCTCGTCATTTTCTGTGAACAGAAAGCCGACAAACAAAAAGGATAGAACAAGTTTATATTTTGATGGGGGAATTTGGATTATTTTAACATAAGGTCAATAAAAAACAAGAAAATTGATATGATTCATTTATTGTCACCTATAAATGTGTCTGACCATGATATAAAACTCATGTGTTCATGACCGCTTGACGCTTCACTGTGTTGGTGATCATATATGCTTCTTGGCCATCATCTGAGAAGAGCAGGAAAGAGAAAGGAAGGCAGAGAGAGGATTCTGAACTATTAGGGTTCTAGGTCTGAGAGCATTCTGAGAATACCACTCATCCATTTCATATCTGGTTTTGTAGGCAGTCCTAAGAGCCACTGTTACACCACACAAAGAACCACGATTACACTATGCATTACATTAATACAAGCGGATACTATTGCTTAAGATGTGTGCTTTTATGTTTCAAGCCAGAGACCTAATGTTAAGGAAAAACAAAAGCATACAACACTCCAGCAAAGCATGACTCTGAAACGTCAATATATCCATTTCAGTCACTACTATATCATTATTTTCAACTTTAGCCTCTCAAATATATTTTCTAGGTAAATAAATTTTCTACTCCGTCAATTGCAATTCATCTTTTTAAAAAAAATATTTCTGTTATTGTTACTCCTGGTAGTGAAATAAGATCTTCAGATAGGTCATCAAAGATATAGTTTCAGAAACATAGCCCGTGTGATGACTACCGTGATGTCCATATGAGTTCCTTGAAAATAAAGGGATGCACTTTTGATATTAATTTGGAAATCTTCATTAATTTAGGAAACGGAACTGTGGAAATTTCATTTTCAGCTTCTCAATTGGAATTTATTTTTTAAATAATGGAATTTCAACTGCTCTGGCAAGGAAAATATTCATGCACAATGAAAAAAATCGTTCATTTAAAGGGCTTCCTTGGGCTTGTACTATGTTTTGCATTCTGACAGCTAATACTGACACAACCACCAGGCCAGGTATTCCAAAAAAGGAATGACCCGAGGACCATTTTCACTGCTGTCTTTCAAATTCTAAGGTAATAATTTTGACCTTCTGCTCTCTGTACTATAAAATTATAATGTGCATATTCTGATCCTCTTCTGATTTTTATGATTCAGTCATTTGACTCTGATTTTTTTCTAATTTAACCTTTATTACACCGATCATTTATTTCTTAAGAAATTTTGGAAATTCATGAGGCAAGTCTAAACATTTTGTGTCTTTGGTAATAGAATTAGGTGACTAAAAGTTGTGAACAGAGAGGAATTGCAGATTTTTAAAATGGAAAGAATGAGCAGAGTAAAAGATGATAGATAATAAGGAGACCTGTATAAATGGGAAGGGGCCCAAAACATGCTGGGGAGGGAGGTGTGTGGGGGGAGGGGTGTTAAACCAATTGAGGTACATTAGGTGCATGTAACCATTTCCTCACAATGAAAATAATCATGATGTACTACAAACATGCATAAGAAAAAGCTATGTAAAGAAAAATCTTAGAAAAATAAGTATCTAGAGTTGAAATGGAAAAAAAATTAAGGCATTAACATGTTGTGCAATCTGAGTTATACCATGACTGAAAAAACAGAATTTTGGTACGTAAAAAAGTCTAAACTAATTCTTTACTCATCAATTTGGGAGAATGAGAAGATGATCCAATTCACAATACCTAGCTATGCTTTATAGGATTTATTTTTTTTCTGTAAAAGACATACTCCTGTGTCATCCAATCTTCTGTTGATTTATTTATTTATTTTTGGTACTAGGAGTTGAACTCAGAACCTTGCACTTGCCAGGCAGTCACAGTGCCTCTGAGCTCTGTCACCATCCCCCCAGTCCTCTCTAAAGGTCACATTCACCAAGCCTCCAAGGCTAGTTCTGGGTAGCTTCCTTGGAGCTGGCTTTTTTCTGATTCTCTCCTCACATAGTAAAAGTCTAAAGTCCAAGAATGTGTTTGACACCGACAGGGCTTAGAGTGAGGAAGAGAATGAAGTGAACAAGCAAGGACGCACCCCGAGCACGTCTGACGATCTAACTTCCCTCTCTTGGGTGCCTACTGAACCCCAGGAGAATCACATCCAGAGTGAAAACCGCGGAACAGAGCTGAAAGTCACTTCTAGTAATCATGAACGTTTACTCTTGTTTACTGTGATCCTGGCCTGCTGCTAAACATGAATAGCAGTTTAGATAAATGAAAACTGTGACAGTGAACTGTACTCTGCAGGAGTTCAAAAGAATGTGACACAATATTTATTTGATCATTAATCATTTCTTCTCTAAACGTGCTAGTCATTAAAAAGTAGTGTGTTGCAGTGAATGACTACAGAGTTGGAACTGGATGATGGGGTTTCAAATGTCATCTCTAGCCCTTTTTATCTGTGTAAAATGAAAATAACACCTTTCTTCCTTTGTATGACTGATGTAAGAAACAAACCAGAGTGTGTATGAGAAAGTACTGCATTTACCACAGCCAGGTAGATGGTAAACAGCTACCCATTCACGTTGGTTTAATTATTGCCCTGGGGTGTTTTACCTCTTTTTAATGTTGGTTATGACTTTTTCCTTCTTAAACTATTTGATCCACAACCTATGTCTATGTCTCTTTGATACTTCCTAAGATATTTGTGTATACCTACAAATGTATATAAATGTAGGTATACATATATATAAAAACACATATATGTATATTCAAATTTTCAACTAAATTAGCAAATTGCTTTGTATGGATTTCAATGGAAATGTTCAAACATCATCTAGTTAAGTTCCTCGAATGCAATTTTTATATTTTATTCACATTAGAGGGGTGTAAATGTTTCGAGAGAATCTCCCAGTCATGAGGATAAAATTCATAGAACTGCTATTGATTTTGAAGGAATCTAGTTAAATGGAGTCTATGCTAAACTGGTCAATAGATAATGAATGTTTTCTCTTAAATAGAAGCCTAGTTGCATATACTCAACATTGCTTCTGTTTTTCTCCTTTTCCAAAATATACAATATCCTCTTTGCAAGATTCCCTTGTAGGGAAAATTGGTCAGTGCACATGGCTTCTGTTTCCACCTCTGCTCTGCAGGCTCCCTCCGGAGCAGGGGAGTCTCTGCTGTGTCGACCTTGTGTTCTGAAGGAAGAGTTTGTGGTCTTTGGGGGATCTGCAGGAAGTCATGTGGAAGCCTGGGTTTTGACCTTCTTGGTAACAATTCTTGATACTCTTGAGTATTTGCCCATTTTTTCATCCAATATTTGTTAGGGACCCTTGCCCTCTATGTTTGCCACTGATTTGGCATTTTTGTTTTTCTGCCTAACTCTAGTGTACCCTAATTTCGTTTTCTCAATTTTAATTTGCTCTCACACCAGTGGAACAACCAGAATGTTGTATGAACAACTTCAAAGACCAAAGATAAGAGAGTGTGGTAGGCAAAGGGTCCAGGACTTAACTTCATCCATCTAGTCTAAAACTGCACCTCTTTCGTCAGTGGGAAATGTGTTTGTTTTTCTTTCTTTTTTATTGGTACCAGGGATCGAACTCACGACCGCCTGCTTGCAAGGCAGGTGCTTATGCCACTGAGCTAAATCCCCAGCCCCTATGTATTTGTTTTGCACATGCTCACCCATAGAAAGACTGATTCAGGTAATTACAGCACACAGATTCCGAAGGAATATATCCTTACCAATATAAGAATGCTATTGTCAAAATGTAACTCCTGAAACATACTTTGCTATAACAGCATTGCAGTGTTGTTATTTATTCTTTTTTTCTAGTATAAAATAATAACAAAATCTCAACTGGTTAGTAATGCAAGTGAAGTATAACCATGATCTCAGAATCTTTGTGATACACTCATTTCGAGTAAACTAGTATGTGGAGAACCAGAGTATAGAAGGACAATCCTTGACCAGTTGGATAAACATGCATGAGCAATGTTTGATTTTGCTCTCTGCGTAAGATAGCATCATATATCAGACGCAATCCACTGAGTCAAAATTCTTTGGCCTGGAAACAGGTGTTTGATTTCATCTAAATTTTGTCTGCAGTTGTTTATTTTATGGATCTATTATTTATGTATTTTTTCCTAAGATGGAGATTAGGGGTGGAGTAGGAGCTACCCAAAACTGAAAAGCCACTGTAGGTAAGGTAAGGTCTCAGCAGTCTCCGATTCCTAATGTACCTCGTAGCACAGTGCTTCATTCCTCACCCTGCACATATTTTGGAGCACCTCAACAATTCTATTGACAAAAATGTTCATCTGTAGAGTAATATTAATTCGCTGGTGGCATTCATTCATCTGCTAACTCTTTCAACCTTCAGCCTGTACCAAGCTTCGTATCCATCAACAAAACGATTTTGGTCTCCACAGGCGTTCAATCAGTGCAGTGCAGACCGGCTTCACAGCTCAAACACACACAAGGGCAAATTTGCTTTTAACAGATGTATATTCAAAAATTAAAAAGCTAAACAAATTGCTGCTGGCAAGTTCAGATTCCCTCAAGGCAAGGACAGTATAAAAATGGCAGGGAGCAGCAGTAAGTCATTTGTGACTGAGGCTCAGGAGTTAACTGAATTGTACTGAACTGAACCAGGCAACAAATTAGAAATATGGAGGGTATGCTGGCCCCGCCATTTTTATTCCATCTAACTGTGGGCACCAGAGAGAGAGAAATGACTAAATCTCTATTTTAATAGCTGCTGTCAAGAGTTTTGCTCTGTAGGGCCTATTTCAGCAGTTCCTGGTGGTAATAGATGGCATTTCCCTGATTAACAGCCATTTTATAACCTGTGTAATTGGCCACAAATCAGGAGAGTGTCATAATGTAGCAAGAAAACATTCTCATCTCCGTCATAGTCTTGGCTTGCTTTTCTGGAGGAATTATTACTTGAACAGTTTCTGGGTTTTCATTATTTTAAATAATGTACTACCTGAAGTATAAGAAAAGACATTGAAAGTAATGAACATTTCTGTCTCCTAACCCTTTCTACCACATTTGGCCTCAGATTTCTTTTTCAAATGCTAAAAATGGATATTTTTCCTTCATTTTAATGGCACCAGTATTTGTGGGGAAACGGAGGTAGGGGTAGGACTGGGGAAGAGTGTGGTGCACACAGCATACAACTCAGGTGAAATTTAAAAGCACTGTCAAAAACTCAATTACCAACAAAGAAATATAGAAATATTTTATTGCTTGTTTCTTTTTCTTTACTTTTTTTGTTTTGTGGTACTAGGGAAAAAACCCAGAGCTTTCACACTAACCTACACCCCTAATCCTAGTTTGCTTTTTAAGATTTTAAAGATAGCCTTTCACTAAGTTACTAAGGTGTCGGGGCTGGCCTTGAACTTGTAACCTGCCTTCCTTAGCCTTCCAGGGTACTGGAAGTAATTAATGTAATATTCTAGTAAGTCAAAATTAATGCAAAGAAAGATCTATGAGGAATGAAACAGAAAAGTATTGAAGAAAGGCATGATCTGTCCCTGCATTTGCATAAATCAGACTAACTCACCTGACCCTGGGTAAGGGTATTAGATAAGAAGCAGTAACCACAAAGTAATGGAGTTGATTCCAATTGTTCAAGATGAGAACAAAACTTAGCTCTTTACAGTAACGTTTCTGAATGCAAGAAGGAATATCAGCTACAGTAGGGAATTACAGAAGTAGGAGGTTGGTTTCACCTATAATACATAGTCGAAGCCTTCTCTTTTCAGAGTGCTACCTTGATGGAGACAGGCCTTATCATTCCATATGGGGCCCTGAAGAAAACCACGCTTTATTAGTTTAAAACATTGCAAATATAAAGTAGTTTTTAACACTTTCTTTTTCTGAGATAGGTAAAATCCCAAACCAGTGCTTCATTAAATATGTATTAGCTTTTTTCCAATTTGAGCTAGTCTGTGTGATATACACTAGAAATCTGAAGATAACAAAAGATTCTATGTCTTTCCTAAAGAAGATGGAATAAAGTTCATAACTGTAGTGGCTGGACAAGTTGCAGGGGAAGGCCGTGCAGAGAGAGGAGGCAGGAAAGAAGGGCAGTGTGTTAGGCTTCCCAGAGAAGAGGATACGAGGGTGAAATCCTGTGAAGGCCAGGGGAAAGGTAAGTAGGAGAGGAGGGCCAAGGATGAAGTGCTCCAAGGAGAAGAAATAACACGGAAAAACTTGGACTTGTAGAAGGTAGCATGCTTCCCAAGGACCATTAATATTTAGGTAGAAAATGGTTGAGACTAAGGCAATAAACAGAGGCAATTCCATGAGAAACGAGCAATATGTGAAATATAAAGAGCAGAATGTTCAATAATAAACTCTTAACATAATTGAAACCAATAATAGATATTTTATGCAGTTTAGTTTTTAGGTAGGAATAAAACACATGAAAAATACATTTAAAAGATATGGAAAAATTTCACAATCCACTAACAAAACTGAAAGTTTCAGAAGAGACATTTATGCCTCATTCACTAAATTATTCCATTTGGTTTCATTTCTTAAGCCAAAATAATGTGGAACTTGGTCCTTTAGAATTTATCATATCAACAGTTACTTTGCATTAGACATAAGTAAAGTAATGCTATAGAAATTAGGTTTAAAATTTGAATTATTACTCAGTGCAAAGTAAGACAGTGAGATGAAATATTCCGAAGCTTGTTAGAAAGATTACTTGTTTTATATCTACATTATAAAATAATCATAAAAGTCAGGCTGAAACAATTTTATTCAATTACCATGCAACTAATCTGAATATAATAAAGATACTGGCCACACTCACGCTTTACATCATTTGCTAACTTCTTGGCCTCATTAAGAATCCGGAAGCTCTTTTGAAGAGAGCCTTTGGCATCTTCCCTTAACAGACCCCGAGGACTTGTTGCCTGTGGAGAGAAGAAGAAACATCAGCGGTCCAAAACCACAGAATCGGGCAGTAGAGACATCTGGCAGGCACAAGGAACACAGAGATTACTGCTTGGGCTACAGGTTTTGAATTACAAAGGTAGCCACACACATTTGGTGACTGATTCCTGGGAGATTTGGGAGATGCAAAGGAGGTCTAGAGGAGAGAGTCCTTAGGAATGTAGATACACCTTAGGGTGTAGATACCGGGAGAAAAAGTGGGAGGGACCGACTTGGTGACTGGGATTCCCCAGGGGAAAAGGAGAAACCAGGAAAGCAAGACAGCACTGAGAGAGAGAGAGAGAGAGAGAGAGAGAGAGAGAGAACAGAGAGAGAGAGAGAGATAGACGGAGACAGAGACAGACAGAGAGACAGAGACAGAAACAGAGAGACAGAGACAGAGAGAGACAGAGAGAGACAGAGAGACAGAGAGATACAGACAGAGAGACAGAGACACAGAGAGACAGAGACAGAGAGAGAGACAGACAGAGAGACAGAGACAGAGAGAGACAGAGAGAGAGGTAGGGGAGCATCGATGTAGAGAACTGGCCTAGTGGCAAAGTCACAAATGGAGCTCTGCAATCCAGCAAACCAAGGACTGAAAACATGCAAGGTTTATCTGCAAGCCCATTTCACCCCAGTATGGGGTGAGGGGGAGCATTTCCTGTGTCCCCTGGGGTTGACTAGAGGAGGACTGCTCGCCTTTCAAATGCATCTCGAAGTACCAGGGGAAACACCAAATTCTAAATGACAATCTCAGAGCCGCAGTCAGCTCCTAATCAAGGAAGGATTTGTGGAGGCTGAGATTAATAGAGGCGACACAAAGATAACAGAGCGGGGAAAGCATCATTTAACTTGACTGCCCAGTTATGCCCTTTAATAGTGTTTCTCCTCAGCAATCATTACATAATTCGTGTACACCCAGCCATACATCAACAAGGATCTTATAAGTAAATTTTAAATGGAAAAAGTATTTCAGGGTACCGGAAGGGCTAGAAAGTTCTAATTGCTTCCCGCAGAAGTTATAAATCTCAGGTTCCCCCATATATATCACTCTCCAAAGATGTCGGCAGCACCTTTGCAATGTTATCTTTATCAGTCATGTTATTTAAGCAGTAAACAAGGAAAGATTAGAGAAATTACTCCTGCTGAGGTAAAACTTATTTTAACATGTTCTTTCAACAGCTTTCATTTAAATATGCTATCATTCATAAGAGAGACTGTATACTATGTATAAAACAATATATTAGAAACAGCTGCTTATATAGAAAAGAACACTGCATATAGTTCTTGCAAAAGACAAACGACAAATTATTCAGTGGAAAATTGACAGTGTCTTCCCTTGGGGACACAAGAAATTTCAGTCCTACATTTTACTTATAGATTATTTTTATTATCATTATTCTTATTATTTTGCTTTTTTGAGATGAGGTCTTGCTATGGAGGGTGGGTTGGAATTGTATTCATTTGCTGCCCAGTTTGGCCTTGAACTTGCTAGATCATCCTGCCTCAGTTCAACAAATGCTTGTAAACAAGGGATTACACGTGTGTGCTGCCATGCTCTGTTTAGTCCTAGATTTTATTTTAGGAATTAGGCACAGTAATATCAGATAAGTGTGATTTATCTTGGAAAAAAAAGTAAATGTAAGGACTGGTAGCAAAAATGATATGTATGCTACTCAAAAAAAAATAAGCTTCAGGTTACCTATTCAGGTTTTATATTTGTTCTAATTTACCAGTCTTCCTGCCTTGATTATAACTGTTATGAATTAAAACCGATTAAAGGTAGGAAATTACAAAGGAAGAAGTTGTGAATATTCCTTAAACAGATGCATAAAGCAGCAGAAATGACAGTAGACAATCTGTTTGACAACAAGGCGAGAGAAAAATGTCTAAAAAAAGGGACAATTTTCAAAGCTTAGAAGTCTAAGTCAATTTGGAAAGGGATAAAATATACAGAGCTAAAGGGCCGGGGATTTAACTCAGCAGTAAAGCCATTTGGCAAACACAAAGTCCTGAGTTCAATTCCAAGTACCAAACCAAACAAAACAAAAAATAGAGATAAAGTATTCAGTAGATGTCAAAATTACTATAGTAAAATAATTAGTGTTGATACAGATGATCCCAAGTTATCCAAAGAATATGGGTCACTCACAAAACGTTAGGTGAACATCTAAAAAAAATAGAAAAGACAAGATGTTCCCCTTACAGTCTGAGGGTGTGGATAGTTTTAATAAGAAAGTTGGTTGAAGAGCATTTAAAAACCATCATTTAAAATGGAAATCTTGTTTGCGGAAAGTAAGGTACAGCACGAAGAATAAGGTTAACTGATTTGTTATGCAGAAGAAAATTTAAAGGAAGAGATGAGAGAAAAGGGAGGGACAGTGAACCCTGAAAGATGGTCATAGCCGAGCAGAATTGTTGTGGGAACATAATCAGTGATAACCAATACTCAATTTTTCTTTTACTTTTGCTTCAGCAGATTTTTATGGTATAACTGGCATAAATAAACTGCACATACTCAGAATTTACACCATGATTTTTCCATAAATGTATATCCATTTCCATATATGTATACCAATGATTGCTTTGTAATTTCTCCTGTCTGGTTTTTTTCTATCTCTAGACAAGCACTGATCTATATTTCCATCATCATAATTTTTCATATATATAAACTGAGGAATTTAGATGATACGCTTTAGGGATTCTGGCTTTCTTCACTCGATATAATTTTGGTATTTGTCAATGTTTGTGTATTAATATTTGATCTTTTTTTTCTAATAGTGGGCCAATATTTTTATAGTTCCAACTTTATAATTTTTAGAATTGCCACCTGGCTTCCAAAGTGTTTGTACTGTTTTAAATTCCTACTAGCAGTATATGCAAGGTTTTTTTTTTTTTTTTTGTATCTTTGCAAATAGTGGATATTGTTTCTTAAAGTTTTTGACTCTGATAAGTCTTTATTTTGATTTCAATTTCAATTTTCTAGTAACTGACAGTGTTTTTCTGAGTTTACTTGCCATCTTCTTTGGTGAATATCTGTTTTAATCTTCTGTTCAGTTTTGTATTGGGTTATTTGTTCTTACTAAGTTTTGAAGAATATTTATGTTCATTTTGGACCCACGTTCTTTATAATTTGAGAATATGAAGAATCTTTTACTTTGGGGCTTATATTTTCCTTTTCTTAAACATGAGTTTTGAAGGGTAGAAGTTGTGAATGTTTGTGAAATCTAAGTTATCAATTTTTTAATTTGAAAATTAAACTTTTTTATATCTATGATCTGTATCCAAAATTGCCAATATTTTCTTTTAGATACTATATATTTTGATGTTTTACATTTAGCTCAAGGATCTACATTTTAGTTAATTTGAAATAGGTAACAAATCAAAATTAAAGTTTTTGCATGTTTTTATTTAATTGTTCAGGTAGTGTTCCTTGATTATACATTGAATTACACATTGAATTGCTTTTGTATCTTCATCAAGAATTATTTTAATATTTGTCTGGATCTATTTCTAAATTTTTTATTCTAGTGGTTTCTTATTATTAATACCAACACCATCCTAGCTAATTACTATAGCTTTACATATGACTGCATAACTCTTTTTTTTTACCTTTTTTTTTCCAGTATTGAGGATCGAACTCATGACCACCTGCTTGCAAGGCAGGTGCTTATGCCACTGAGCTAAATCCCCAGCCCCTGACTGTATAACTCTTCTACATATTTTTTCTTTTCCATTTCATGTAAATTCTAAATTACTCCTGTTAATTTCTTTAAAAATCTTGTTAGGCTTTTATTTGTATTTCATTGAATGTGAATAACAATTTTTGTAAAATTAGAATTCTAAAAATATTGGTTCCTCTGATTCATGAACATGGTATATCTCTTCTTTATTTAGGTTTTTAAAATTTTTCTTTCAATAGCATTCTGTGCAATAGTCTTGATTTTTAAATCAAATACAGTCCCATGTCACACTGTGTTATTTAAATTATATCATTTTATTTTCAAATTTCAATTTGTATTTGACTATATATACTTATTGATCCTACCATACTAATATCATATCATATCATTTCGGTAAACTTGCTTATGAATTCTACTTTTTAAATAGCCCCTACTTGTTATTGTGTGCCATGGTACTTATGAATAAAGACTGCTATACCTTGCTTTCAATCCGGATGTCTTTTATTTCCTCTTTCTCATCTACTACAAGGGCTAGATCCTCCTATGCAATGTCAAATGGAGGTTATGAGAGCAGACATCCTTGCCTTTCCTCTGTCCTTGACAGGAACCCAATCTTTTATTATTAAGTGTAAAGCTACTGTAGGTCTTCTAAAATAATTTATTTCCACAGATATCAGGTAGAGACATTCCCTTTTAATCTTAGTATGCTGAGAGTTTTTTTCAGCAAAATATGTTAGATTTTTGTTACTTTTTTCTGTTACCTGAAATATTACAAGATTTCCTTTTTCAGTCCATTAATATGGCAAATTATATTGATTGCTTTTCAAAACTTAAATAAATCTTATCTTTCTCCAGTTAATATCATGTAGAGACAGTGTATAATCCTTTTAATGAATGGTTAGTATTTTCTTTTAATAATTTGTTAAGAATTTTGGCATGTACCTGTAATTTATTTTTCTCCTCATGTCTGCTTTGTGTTGCTACCAGAATAATGCTGGCCTTGCAGAAGGAGTGTAACATATTTTCTCATCTTTAATTTTCTGGATGAATTTGTTATTTCCATGTTAAGTATTTGATGGAATTCTCAAGTGACTCATCTGGAACTGATGAACTGAAGCACGTGTGTTTGTGTGGTTTTTAACTACAAATTCGATTCTCTAATGAAGGTAGATCTATAGGTAACTTACCTGTGTGTGAGTTTGGGTAAGGTAGTGGTTTTTTGTTTTTTTTTTTTTTTTTTTTTTTTTCAGTACTGGGGATTGAACTCACGACCTCGTGTTTGCCAGGCAGGCGCTTAATGCTCCTCAGCTAAATCCCCAGCCCAAGATAGTGGTTTTTAAAAGTTGTTGTTTATTTTGCTGAAATTACTGAAATATGTGCATGAAATTATTCAAAATATTTTCTTAGTTTCCTTTGCCTCCACCATAGTTGTGATGATATAGGCAGTTGACAAAGTTTGGCATTTTTTCCTGTTATTAGCCTGGCTGGAAGATGATGAACCGTTGCTCTTCCATGGCACCCTTGTGTCTTCAGCAGCAGCCAGACTGAGACGTCACTGAAGGTTATTTACTGATGCCCTCACTGATATTTTCTATATTTGTGCATTTCCAAATATGGTCCCCATTTTGCTTTCAGGCATCTTGTCCTTCCTGCTTTTTAAGAAGCTGATGATGTTTCCCTGGATCCTCCATCAACCGTTCTTGCTCAAATAAAAGGAAGTCGATGGCTTAGGCAGGAAGGGGAAAGGTATATGTGTAGGAAGAGCTGTGTGAGGAAGAGCAGACAGGCCGGACGCTTTGATGTGTGAGTGGGAGAATAAATATTTCAGTTTGGAGGACCACAGCCCATTCCTGGAATGTCAGATTAAGGAAATTGAGCATGAGCAAATTGGAATCATTTAAAGTTTCAAATTAGCCAAGCATAATCAGTGCTAGAGATACACTGACAAACTGTGTGAAATAAAGAGCCATCAGTGTAAGGCAGAAAGGCGAGCAGAAACCTTAGACAAAGGCTGTAGAATTGAAAGGTTTGGATTTAAGAGCTGTGGAGGAATAAGACATGCCTCAGTGTTTCCAGACTTGCTCCAAAATGCTAAAGTAAAGAGCTTATGGCACACAACTGTCAGTTATAAGCAATCTGCTGACAACCCAGGTCTAAAAGACTGGCTTCTCATATGATGAGGAGATAGAAAACACTAACATCTTATGGATGAGCAGAACTGTTTCAACTCATTGGAATTTGGAAAGACCCTTTTCCAACATTGCTAAGTAAGTTACTGAAGCACATCAACAGAATCAGGACAGGTGATGAAACAGCATTTTCCAAGCTAATTATACTTCATACATATTAATAAGCATCACATCGGAATTTCTGAGCTGTGTCTACAGTATGTGTGCAATATAAATGAGCTTCTTAGAGTTGCAAGGTATTTTGTTTCTTGCTTTTTAGAGCCTGCATTTTTTATATATAATTTTAACACTTTGTATATATATCCCTATATAGATGAATAAATTATATAAAATATATTATTGTACAAAATAGAATTTATAGTTATAGGCAAGCTCAGGTATTATCAGTTCATACTCGCTCAGGAAAATGTGAAATATTTTTAAGACAGAGCAGGAAACATACAGGAAATATGAAAAGGGAAAACCTATAAAGATTTTATGCAGGATTTGCCACTTAATTGCCTTTTAATATGTTGTTAGTTTTCTTTTCCCTACTATTTGTTAAATATTCATAGTGACTCGTGTTAAAGTATAATGTCATTGATTAACTGATGAATGAATTTATTAAGTTACCCAACAGAAGCTTTTAGATGTTTCATGCAGCACAGTGAACTCCATTAAGTCTGAAATGACTATGCTTCCCGCGATGGCGTTGGAGTGGGATAGATAGACAAAATAGAAAATCACCATGCAGGAAAATGATCATTCCCATGATGGAAGGAAACAACACACAAGTGTTTGGCTATCCCGGGAAGAAGATGTAAGGAGACCTCCAGGTAAATTTTCAGGCTCATAAATTGGCACCCAATAATTTATTTTCTAAATATGTAAGTTTAAGAGTTGCTTGTGCTGTTCATTAAAGAAGACAAGATCTTTATATTTCCAGAAAGTTTAATGTGCAAAAATGACAAGCTAAATTAAAGGATTTTAAATTGGAAAAATTTTCAATAAAGACATGCATTTAAGACATGTGCAGGGTACTTATAAGTTTAGTGATTGGCTGCAGGGTGCTAATGTAAAGTATGTATCATAAAAACTTATATTTTGGTGTGTCAAATTAAAGTTAAAATCAGGGGGGTAATATTCTTATTATAAAAAAGTATATTTCCCAAAGAAATATTGAAAAAATGCATTCCCTAAATGCATTTTTAAAGATAACTTTTCAAAATATTTTTAATCAGGCATGTGATATTGATATATTTAGTTGTAAAACAGTTACACAAATGTCACCAATTTGTGCAAAAATATCTGGAACATATATTTACCATAGTAATACCACCAATGGAGTTAACAACACAGATTATACAATGTTTCTTGGAAAGGTTTTTATGTTAGCAGACAGTTCACTACTTACATGATGTGCACTTGATTTATAATCTCCAAATTCTGACAGCTAGAGTTTTCTTTTGATTATATTTCAGCATACTACTTATACTTAATTCTAATCCGTTAAAACAATCCTACATGATATCTGCATTCAAGCAAATATTCAGATACAGTCTCAAACTAAATAAGAAAAGAACATAACTTTACTCTTTATTTGAATTTTTCTTATTGATCCAACTTCCCTCGCTCTTCTGGTAACACGAATGTCATGTGAATTCCGAGGCTCTGGATCAGGGTGAGTTTAGGAGACTTGCGTGGTTGCAGTTTGAAGGGAGGAGAGAGCAGCCTACATTCAGTGCTCACTTACTGTTTACCAAGGGCTACCAGAATACTGTTGTGAAATATTAAAAGGGTAAAATACTCAGAGTCATTCTTGGTTAGGCATTTTTCTACCCACTGGAGAATATATTGTCAGTCTTAATTTTAATTCTGGAGATAGTTATTTCTGGGAAAAAGAAAAATGGAAAAATGAAAACACTACCATCACCAGGCTGTGAAAATATAGAGTACCAGGGCCAGGCAGTGGCAATGGTCTGGCCAGAGGTTGCCCCTCTGTGTGTGCCCCGGGGTGTCTGGCCCAGGGGAGAAGCCTCTTCTAATGCACCACAAGATTGCACCGGCCAGAGGAGTCCCCAAGTGTACTTCTGCCATGAAAGTCATGAAATATAAGAAGACAAGACACTACTCAGAAATAGGGAATATTTCAGTAAAATGTTGAGCAAAATATCGAATGTGTTTGGAGGGTAGCACCAAGGGACCAAAGGGCCATGGCTGTTCAGGGGAGGTCAGCGGGGAATGAAGCTATGAGGGAGTGAATGGAAGCAGATCAAGAAGTGCCTGGCCTCAGCTGAGGCATCTTCCCTCCAGCAGGAGGAGGCTCTGCCTAACCACGCCAACAGGCCTCTTCAGGTATTTACTACCTACAACCCACACCTTGCACAGTAGGGCACCAGGTCGAAAGGTGGCACTAAGAATCTGAAGCAGGCCAGGCTCAGAAACAGTATGTAAGATCAAGGATGGAGTGAGACATGAGAATAAAAACAGAATCCACTGCAAGTCAGGTATTTGATGCAACATAATACCCTTCTCCTCCCGCACAGAATGACCAGGCACCAATTGCCCCAAGTGAAGAAAGAAAATCAGAGGGAATCTCTTGAGGAAACTACCTCCAGAGGAAGAAGAGACTTCTGCCTCCTGCCGTGAACAATTATGGCCTTTGATAAAATATAAATATAACTGACTCTGACAATATGAAAATGAAAGGGGTAGAAGCTGAGAAGGAAGGAAAAAAAGGGAGCTAAAGGGGAGGATGAGGGCACAAATAACTGCATTTTTTGTATGTGGAATCCACCGTGAATGGAGCAGGAAACACAGCTCTAAGTGTATTTCTATCAGTCACAAACAATAAAGCACCTAAGCTCCAGGGTGCTCCTATATTGGGAAACGGATGAAACGAAAATGGGTTGCGATTCCCTAAGTGAAGCACATCTCATTTAGTATAGCAGTAATTAAAAAGACGGTGTTCCACGTTAAAAAAAAAAAAAGCTGTGATGACATAGTAATGGCATCTGTAAGAGAGAGGAGGAGGAAAAATGTGGAGAAGATTGAGAAGGGGTTTCTCTTGGGGTGTGAGTTTAACGGTAAGGCAAAAGTCAGATCAGGGAGTTATGCTTAAGTTACCTCCCTCACTGTTCATTTTAAGAGACATTAAAACTTGCATGCCTTATGAGTTGAAAAAAGAAACAGATTTGTTGTATAAAGGGCAAAGGATTTTGTTTTACTCCCTAAGGCATTTTAATCCTACTGTCCTTATGCTTTTAATTTTTATCATTTTAGGATTGATCTATCTCTTCTTCCAAAATACGTTTAACAAGGAAATAACTTAAGCATAAGATAAGAAGAGAGGAGCCTGCCTCCCTGGTAAGTGGCTGCGATGTGGCAGACTATGGCCCCTCCAGGGAGAGAACCACCAGTGTCTCCTGAGATCCACACCATGCTGGAACTCAGGGCACTGGGAAACCAAGCAACCAGCCTGCCTCGCTGCTAAGCAATCATGAACCTACTGGTGCACGGCCTAGAGTCAAACATCCCATTTCCCCTATCCCTCTTTCCATGTCCCCTCATTAGCAAATGGGAACCAGAGATCTGAGCATCTCTTGGGAGACTGACCATAACAAATAAGGGAGATTTCCTTCTACCATCTCTTTGAAGGCAAATATTTTTACTACTGTTTTGCTTTATTCTGATTAGTGGTAATTCTCTATTCAATATTCTGTTTTGATAAGTTCTATAATGTTCTGTATTTCATTTTATTTTGATATACGTGATTGAAAGAACAACTATTGTGAAGGTAACGAGATATACTGTGATACCTATAACTGTTATCCTGATAACCTGCTGTGAAGTTCTGTACCAATTTCACTACACTGTCTCAGTTGCCTTTATTCTGTCTTGTTCTGTTGTATTTTACTACTTTCAAAATAAAAAAAAATTAAAAAAGATAAGAAGAGAAAGTAATTCAGACACCTGTACTCTCATCATCCATATCTGAAAATTTTTTCTATATTTGACCAGGTATTTAAAATATGTAAATTTGGATTTGTATTATTTTAAAAATTTGGTATCTGTATTTAAATAATTATCCTATAGTTTTGCTTTTTAGCATGGTATGGAATTTTTCCATTAAGATTGGATCAGCCTGCTACAATAGGCTATAGAAATTCTTCTCCTTTTTGTGTTCTTTGGAATGTTTTGCATGAAATTTTAGCAAATTTTGTTATTTTTGTGTAGGTAAATTACACTGATTTGATTCATTTAATGGTTTAATTAACTCAAGTTTACATATTTGTTTTGACTAAATCTTGATATAGGTACTTGCCCACTTTATTTGGATACTTACATTTATTTGAAGAAGTTGCCTATATAATCTGGTATATTTATTTCAGATTAGAATTATATAGTATCTATAGTTATGGTCCTCATTTCATTTGCAATCTGGTTTGTCTGTGTCATTTCTTTGTTTACTTAATTATTTCCATCTTCTTTATTTATTTGCCTGTTTATACTGAGAGCTAGCTTTCTGCTTTGTCAACCTTGGCTAATGTTTTTTTCCCAAATCATTAATTTCTGCTTTTATTTTTATTTCTTCCATTGTACATTTTGAGACTTCTTGAACATAAACCTTAGAAAATTAGTTTCAGGTCTTACCTTTACTAAGAATTGTACATACAGCTATACATTTCCTTTAGGGGCTCCTTAATTTACTCCCATACATTTTGTGAAGCTTCATTTTGATTCTGCTAAGTATGTTTATCCTCCTTTTTTCAAATTAAATTATAATTTTATTTGTACATGTTTGCAATAAATAATTATTACATTTGTTGTGAGGAGTTGGTACATGTATGTAGCACATCTTATTTCTTTTTATACCCCACACCTCTTTCTTTTTTGTTTAAGATCTATCTCATGTTTCCTGTTATCTGTTTTTTTTTTTTTTACTTTTACTCTTTAATGTATTATTTGTACTTTGGGATTCTCACATAAGAAAAATCATGTGATATTTAAACTTGTGTGTCTGGTTTATTTTCATATTATGTTTTCCTTTGACTCCAGTTACTTTGAAGTGTGTTTTTAATTTTAAAACTAATTTTTGCCAATATTTTTTCATCTCCTTGTAATTTCATTGCCTTGTGTTCAGAGAAAGAAGCAGCACAGGTGCCACTGGATTATTAGAACTTGGTGATACTTTGCTTGTGCTTTAGTTTGTGGCCTCTTTTTTTTTTTTAAGTTTTGTGAGTATTTTATCCAATGGTGCATGTAGAATTAAATTATTTATACTTGGGCTTTATTATTAGGACCTTTCAGATTCACTATTTTTAAATCTTCTGCTAACTTGTTCTTTTATTCTATTGTGATGACTCTGTGCCAAGTATCTCCATTATAAACTTATTAGCCCTATTTGCTACAACAGCTTTCTTTCCATCAGAATTTCATTCTTTCTTGGTTCTTATCACTCCTGATCATTTCTTCTGCACCTTCATGGTTTACCAATATTTTGTGTAAGTCACACACAGACCACTATCTTTACGAAGCATTATTAATCCATCATGAAAATCTTTACTTAAGTCGCAATTTAAATTTTTGATTTTTCATTTTATTATGAAGAGAATTTGAAGCCAAGATAGTTGCTACTCACCACACATTTTGTGTGCCTTCTGTTTTTCCAACTTCACTTATAATTACATTAGACACATGACTAATTTTGATCAAATAAAATCAGACCAGACATGGCTCAGGTCACACAAGTCAACAGGTAAGAGCTGGAAAGGTTCTTTTTACTTTGTTTTATCTTTATTAGGACAATCAGGGCAGCTATATGATATGGTATAACTATAACACAGAAAAGGCTTGTATGTTGTACATTGAATTGTGATGTGAGACATACAATAAAATTATGCTTAGCTCTGAAATTTCAGGAGACATTTCCTGGGGTAACTAGTAAATGTTATCTTGACTTCTGTATGTAGATTTAATTATATCATATTTAAAGCTTTATATCTACTGTGTTACTGTTTGTTTCTTTCTAAGTTTTGCCTTTTATAGAATTAATTGAAAATTCCCCACTTTATACATTTTTACTCTCTCTATATGAAATATATAGCTATTTGTGATAGTTAATATTAAGTAACAAAATTATAGGACTATGGTACACAGGTTTAGTCAAGCCCTAGTCCAGGCATTGAAGTGAAGATATTTTTTTAGATGCAATTGATAATTAAAACAGTGGTCTTTGAATAAAGCAAATTACAGTCCATAATATGGGTGGGTCCCATTCAACAAGTGAAGGAAGTCTTAAGAATCTGAGAGTCTTTGAAGAAGTTCTGCCACCAGCTTGCCTTTGGACTCCAGACTGTAACATTAATTTGTCGCTAACTCTTTAGCTGGCTAGCGTGCCCTGAGAAGTTTAGACTCACCAGACTCCACAATTGCATGAGCCAGTTCTTTATAATTTATGCCTCTCTGAATACATATCCAGTCAGATGCCACATAAGGATGTTCTGGGCACAGATGAATCACATATGTGCTGGTGGTCCCATAAGGTTATATTGGCCAGATAAATGTATGTTGTTTATAGGATCCAAAAGCATGTGGAATCTATTTGCTCATCAACTTGTAAAATATGATACACTGTGGTCATGCAAACTTCAAGTTTGCTTATGATCTGGACGTTTAAAAAAGGTTTTTCTGCTGTCTCAATGTTTTTTCATAGTCTTTTTAAAGAATCAAAGCAATTACTGTTGAGAAGTTAATTAAAAGTTAGTGCTTCTCTGAACTCTGCTATCTAAAGAGTGACATGTTTCCTTTCTTCATTTCCTCATACTTACCAAAGAGAGGCTATCATATAATTTATACTTATGGGAACAAATGTTTATAATGCTTTCCTCATCCAACACTAATGGAAAGTAGCATCAGCTTTTCTTTTCATAATGCCTCATTTCTTAAAATAATACTTCTTATGTAAAATAAGCAGTAGGAATACTTTTACAAATTTAAATTGTATTCCAAAAATGGGCATTGGAGATGAACACACAGTTCTCAGATGAAGATATACAAATGGCAAGTAAATACACGAAGAAATGTTCACCATCACTGTCATTTGAGAAATGCAAATTAAAACAGCACTGAGATTTCATCTCACACCGGAAAGAAAACAATTGATAATAAATGTTGGTGAGGATGTGGGGAAAAAGGAATACTTCTCCACTGTTGGTGGGGGTGCAGACTGGTGCAACCACTGTGGAAATCAGTATGGAGATTCCTCAAAAAGCTAGAATTGGGAGTTCCATTCAATCCAGCTATTCCTCTCCTGGGTATTTTCCCAGAAAAATTGAAAGGTTATGTCACAGAGATATATGTAAACCCACGTTCATAGCAGTACAATCTGTGATAGATAAATTTTGGAAACAACCAAAATGCCCTTCAACTGCAGAATGGATGAAAAAAATGTGGTATTTTATACAATGGAATACTACTCAGCTATCAAAAAGGATGGTCTTGAGGCCTTTATATGTAAAAATTAATAAAAACTGACAGAATAATAGGATCCAAAAAGTATAATAGATATTGTGAAAGTGAAAGGGAAGGAAAGTGCTCTAAAGGACATAACGGTATGTACAGTGTGCAAGACAGATGCCATATTACTGAATTTTTGTTGGAATATTGAACAGAAGGATTTGCATTGTCAATATTTGAGTGTCTAGCCACTATTTATCCTTTGGTTTTTGAGACTTTGGCAACTATTTTTTAAGACGACAACTAGTGATTCTATGATGATAATTTTTTTGAATTCAGTATTGATCTACCCTTCTTTTCTGTTTTTCTATTTTTAAAATTTTCTTTTCTGTCTTTGAAAAAAAAGAACATTATGCAATATAACAACCATTGTTAAATGTCTTTCATTCTGATCTGAAAACCTATATTGTCATTATTTTGAGTTTGCTGTCGTTGTTTATGTCTTGCTTTTTGTTTTTCTTTTCTGATTTTTGTATTTTAAAATAAAAAATTAAATTGTATATAGCCTTCTCCTGCTTATAAAAGTTCAACTTCTCATATTTTCCTTTCAATTCCATTCTTAATTATCTGTGTGTTAATACCTAGGCCAGTAAATCTTAAAACTTGAAGCTATTTTTAAAATGAAGCCTTAATTATGTTTACAGGTTGTATCTGACATTTCTTTCTTTTCCTATAGTATTTTAAATACTTCATATTATGTCTTCTCAAATTACCTTATCTCTGTTTTCTTCACATTGGCGTGTTACGTTATTGATTTTCCAACAGGTCTTTTTACTCTGTATTTATTTATTTTTTTGTTTCCTTCCGATTCATTGTAAACATTATTTTTCTTTGTAAGAGCAGACTCAAATGAGTAGAGGAATCATTTGTATTAATATCCTTTGACTTCTTTCATAAATAATAATTCTGATTGTATCCTTGTGTGTTTGTCTATCATGCTACTAACAATACCAAATCTCATTCTCAGCCTCATGTTTGACTATTATTTCTTTCCAGAAAAATCTAGCTCCATGATAATGGTATGTACAGAATAACCTCTTAAGATTAAAGTGTAGTTCATTCTGCTCATGAAATATAGTCTGAGAAGCTTTCTTGAACAGATGAGTCTTTTTAAATTTGCTGATAGCCATTTAATACATCAGGAATTCTCCTTAGCAACTATCTTGTACTTTTTCAGACATTTAATTAATTTTACATGGCTTGTGGAAAAAGAAAGGGAATAATGAAACATGGGGACATGTGAGAACACATGACACCTCATCACAGATTGGTTAGCTTATCGGGCATGAGCAGCAGTGGTAAGGAGAAGTAAATATTCAGTTCATTTCAGTAGAAACTGAGGGTTTGCTCTATATGAAGTGATAATACTAGTGTAGGTGAAATTAAATAGATTTTTAACACTAAATGTTAGAAGACATTTATAAGCACAAAGCAATGACAAGAGCAAAATTTTCATTTACACAAAATATTGCAAGTGAGCATAAAATGTGTTAAATGTAATGAAATTCATTCATTCATGAATGCTTACTGGTTGCCAGGCCTTAGCCTACATGCTGGCAATGGTCATCCCATAAAATAGATTGGATGAAAATGGTGAAGTTGAAAAATAGAATGCTATCAATAAAAATGAATACAATTCAGGCTACATTTAAAAACCAATTCCATTTGAAAAATTAACTGAGCTTAGGAAACTTTGTGCAATGATAATCACAATTTTGAACAAGAAATAAATAGAACATATGGCGTTGCCTGAGCTCATTAGAGAGAAAACACAGAGTGGTTCTTGTTGGAAGACTATGCTATCTTCATTAAGATCACAGAATAACCCTCCTAGGACTGTGGTAATTATCTCTAATGTTCCTGAGATCCAAGATAATATTTTTGTTCAATTTCCAAACAAAGAAAATATTGTTTTTTTCCACAGCAGCATTATTTATGTATATTTCTTTGACAGTCAAATATTTAGTCAGGGTTTCTTTTCCCTTCAAATTTCTGATGTATTTGGAAATTGTGTGTGATGCAAAGGGGTAAATAAATGATCATTATGATCTTTTTAATTAAAATTATGATTCCTGCAAAGTGTTTGTTCATCTACAATAGTATTACCAAGATTTATCTGACAAATTATTTACAAATTTTTTTTTGCATATGAAAGATAAAAGTTTGTCATTGATGATACTCAAGTAGGGTAAGATAAATTGAAATCTCCAAACTCTAAAATGTTAGTTCCAAATATATTTGGAACACTGACAGCATCCATTGGTTAAGAGTTTTTCAATTTAAAAACATAGTGAAAAGAGTTTTGAAGTATGTGATTTGATGTATTTGGTAAAAAGTGTACTTGTGGCCAAACTTCATATTCAGTGGTGTGTGATGCTAAGCAACGGTATTCATTTTCAAGGTGTTTTTTTTTTTAACTGATGACATGTAGAATAATAGTGATGAATTTCTCTGTCTGGAGGGTTCTGTCTGCCTGTTTTTGTTTTGTGAGTTGGTGGCAGAAATGCACTTGGCATTTGCGATAATTTCAAAATGCTGACAACTCTAAGAAGTGGGTGACTGAGAAGACAGTGCTGTTGTGTTGGGAGCACACTGAGAATTTATTTTGTACAAAATTTAAAAGTAGCCTTCAAAAATATTTCACGAGAAGGATCCTAATGTACTAGGCTTTTTAAAAAAGAGTTTACTTAAGGTTGCAAAACTTACTTTCATAATATAGTGGAAAATGTGGACTTCCATTGTAGTCCACAAGGTTATTTGTTTCTTACCAGTTTCGTAGCTTCATGTGCAAGACCTCTGGCTTCTGTGGCAACTTTCTCAGCTTCATCAATGTAGTCCTTAATATTGCTGTAAGCATTGAAGGCTGCAGTGGCATTGAAGGAAATGTTCTTAGCCTCCTCCAGAATTCTGTTGGAATGAGCCCCCAAAAAGGAAAAGCAGAGAAGTTATCACTCCAAGGAGGGCCAACCTAGTGACAATCAACGTGGCTTCCAAATGACCATGGCCAGTGTGAGAATTCCACATCATAGTGAGTGCCTACTCGATGGTACTGTGTTATAGGTTTGCATTTAAATGTATTTCCAAACAATTCAACTATGAAATTCTACTAACACATCCTAAACATTCATCGTCCTCCAGGGGATTACAGCACCCAAGCATGAAGACCTTTCACCTGTGTTTTGAACGATGCAGTAAGTTTTAGAGCTCTGGCACCACAATGAATAAATTTTGCAAAATCTCTGTGGGGTAAGCGAACCTCCCCCCGAGGAAGATAACAAAATCTCCGTATGTTGACTGACTTGCTTCAGGTTGCAGGACTAACACGTCCCTAACTGACTAATGGAGGATTTAGGTCCCTGCTCTGTTGATTCCTGGCTTACTGTTCCACCTACCATTCCTTCGCTTTTGACTGGCAAAATCAGTTGTATGTATATTATCTAGGGATTTTAAACAATAACATTTTGCTTTGTATTGTTGAGTATCAAGTGTGGAAACAAAGCTCTGTATATGATGTATCTTAAATGTAGAATCACTTGAGAAAATTTTTCTTAGGGCCAAGACCTACTGTATTGATTATGTCAATCACAAAACTGCAGGGCAACATATCAGTTATAGCTGGAGGGCTCTTTATAAGTCACATGGCTCTCCCTCCTGCCTTCTTCTCTTGCGACCCACATCCTATACTGAGCAGCTGTAGTTAGCAGTTAGTTCACAGGAGAATATACAGTACTCTCCCGGAGTTATAAAGAGAAAGAAAAAAAAAAAAAAACAGATTGAAAGGCTATGTAGAGGGGCACATTTTCAAAAGGCACCTTTTAACAATGAGCTGCTTTGATTCCACTGGAAATATAAAACAAATTTGAAGCAAAACGTGCGCTTATATATTATTATTTAAAATGCTAATAAGGCAACTGGGGTGCTTTCTAATAAAGAACAAAAACATCATTTTCTAAGTGTAGCCTAAGGCTGTGTTCACTTCCTAACAAGCCATATTTGAGTCCACTTTTAACTCAGACTTTTGATACTTCTCCAGCAGAACTTTGCCAACA
This sequence comes from Cavia porcellus, assembly GCF_034190915.1. Classification (NCBI taxonomy): domain Eukaryota; kingdom Metazoa; phylum Chordata; class Mammalia; order Rodentia; family Caviidae; genus Cavia; species Cavia porcellus. The sequence continues at coordinate 17,988,478 of NW_026947505.1, forward strand.
CCCTCTTAATTAGGATCCTTCACAGAAAGGCTGTGTCATTCTTTTGTTCGTAATTATAGAAATCAAGACTTGAAAGTGATTCTCTACCCTTTATGGCTGTCACAACTTTCAGATAAGTGTCAAGATACACAGACATCTCCAACAACAAATGACATACCCGTCAAGGACAGCAGATGACTCATTCAGCTGAGCTGCGTGGCTCTCAGCTTGGGACACGTTCTCAGCAAGCTTCCGGTCTTTGATTTCTTGGGAGAGTTCAGCTATTTTATCTGTAAGCTCCTTTGACATTGGTGGCAGTTTACTCCGAAGGTCTTCAACATACTGATGTGTATACAGAAGAGATCACATGTTTAGCAAGTCTCTTTGAATTTACCAATTTCACTGAGACATAACCACATATACTTAGTATTTTCATGCAACTTAAACTTTAGTAGCATTGCAAGAAAAGAGTACAGAGAATAAAAGTTGTTATTTAATAAAAATTTAATAAAATTAGGAAGCCACTGTATACCAAGGAGAATCTTTTTTAAAAAGTGTCACTTTATAGCTATAAATGTATAAATGACAGTCATTAGGATCTTTTAGATCATTTGCACTTCTGTTATTATCTACCGCAGTTTAATGCATTAGACCATATATTAAAAGGCGGCTTGATGGTTTACATTTCGGTTTTAACTAATGTTATATAATGTTTCAACAGATTGCAAGTATTGCTCTGAGAACAAGGAAGGCTCCTCATCACTGTGAAAAAGTAAAGCCCAGGTTTGTGAGTGTGTGAGGAGCCTTACACAAACACACAAGTCTATTGGAAAAAACGTGACATTCTAACTGCTATCAATAGGTGGATACAGTCATAATAGAATAGCCCCCAAAATTTTACCACCAGTCCTGGGAGCCAGCACCATGCATGTGCTACCAGCGGACTGTAACAGACAGACCTCAGCCTCTCCCTGTGAGTCAGTGCCATTGTCAGACTGGGGGTAGAGAGAACAAGGCAACACCAGCAAGCAAGCCCAGTCTGGGAGCCAGCACCACGCACAGGCCACTGGTGGACTGGAATAGACAGTCCCCAGCCCCTTCCAGAGCACGGGCTGGCAAACAAGAAGTAGCAACTCCCCAACCCCACTGTAAATGATCTGCTTATCTGGAGAAACACAGGCTGTGATGGTGAATATGGAGGTGAAATGCAATTGGAGGTCTGTGGTGCTTTGGTGTTTCACTAACACTGCAGGTCTAGGGTCAGTGGTCTGATCACAAGTTCAGAAGATAGCGGTATGCAGTGTGGCATTTAGAGGGGGAATCTCCTTCTGAGGGCTGCAGCCATGGTTAAATCCCTATGGTCTTGTTTTGAGGTCTTATATCATTTCCATTGTTTTGCTGGGTTTTATTCTGTTTTGTTTGATTGTCAAATCCGATGGCAGGAAAAGCTACTTCAAAGATAGCAAGACATATTATGGTAGCAATTTTGGATTTACTATTGTCTTGTTCTGAAATTCTTTATTGCATTCATTGTTTTGTTTTTATTGTTTCTGTTCTGTTCTGTTTCATTTTTACTATGTCTGAAGTTATCTGCAGTTATCTGCAGTTATTTTGAAGACATCAAGAGGCATTATGGTAACTATTGTTGATTTTGTAATATTTTGAAGTCCTGTATCTCTTACACTGGTTTGTTTTGATTGTTTTTATTCTCTTTCAAAGAAAAAAAAATTAAATAACTTCTGCTACCAGAGAGAACACATATTAGTATTCACATGTATTACGGAGATTTCTCCTTCTTTCCAATTTATGAGAGCCTATGGCATCGTCATCTCTCTCTTGCCTTAGATTTGTCAAATACTCACTTCTATGATGGAGCTGATTTCATATGCAAGTCGGTTGGCTTCACCAAGTATGTCATTACCCTCTTTCAAAGTATTCTCAATTTGTCGTCTTCCACTTTCAACAGCCTCCTTCTTTTTCTACAGAACAGGAAGAACAAGACATCAGAATGCCACGTGGGTAAAACTCTGTACAGCTTTGTTTCACTGGCCCTACTGACCTGTCTGAACGCTCCACACACAAGACACTTAGTGCTGGCACCGTCACTAGATAAGAATGTTATAAACTATGCAGCTAGTCCCCCAAGAGTTCTATTCTGAGCCCACACACAGGTAATTTCTCCTTCCCATTTAAGCAAATCATCCAAGTGAAAAAAAGTCATGTGAGAGTAGTTACGGGATTAAAATTATTTTTAAAGCAAGCTAGAACATCCATTTTTAACTACAACGTAAGTGTGGAATATGTTCCTGAACACTTGATGGTGACCAGATTAGATTGGAACTACATAGGAGTTCCAGCAGCTGTATACCGACTACCTCAAAAGCCTAAACATAAGCAGATTTATTCTACAGAGATTCTGTAAAATTCAAAGAAGTAGGATTTTTAAAAAAGAAAACTCAGGGGAAATACTTTTCAAAGGAAAGAGAAACCATCACCTCGAAGGACAAACCTAATGGACTGTTTTGTAAGAGCAGCCTCTAACTTTTCTTTGGAACTTATAGGTTGTCTCAAAACTACATGAAACTCATTCCTGGCTTAGAAGAAGGAAATCGATGAGGGAGAAATTCTGCCGTTTCTCTATCTGGAGAATTCTTTGTGTGTTATTTTCTTTGAGCTTTCAACACCTTCATATTCTTTCAGGCTTTGTTTTACCTATAGATTTAAGTGCAGCAATTAAAATTTAAGCTTGGCCATTTATGGCTTTTTTTGCCCAAGTACTCATAGTAATTTATATTTACTTAGATCTCAGTTTATTTGCAGACAGTTTACAAGCTTGTTTCATTTAATTCTAATACTCGCTGTCCTATCTTTGTCCTTTAAGTAAACAGAACACTGAACAAATGATACACAGTGTGAAATCTTGGGTCCCCAGAATTTGTACATAGAGATTCTGGCTCTAATGTGTTAGTACTCAAAAATGGGGCCTTTGATGAGATCATGGGACAGAAAACTTATAGATGGAATCAGTGCTATTGGAAGGGACACGTGAGTGTGCTTGTTCACCCTTTTTCCATCTCAGGGGACAGCAAAATGCTGGCGATTGTGAGCCAGGAGGCAGTCCCTCACCGGACAGCAACTTTCCACTTCCCCTGTGTTGGATTTCTGAACTTCCAGAACTGTTAGAAGTAAACTGGCTTTGTTTATAAACCATCAGATTTTTGGTGTTTTGTTATAGCAGCCCTAAGGAACCATTGATACACCTGATGTCACATTTCATACAGTGTAGGTTAAGAAGTGAGCCCAGTCTATTTAAAGATAGATCTTGACTCTTAGACTGCAAAAGGAAAGTCTTTCCTGTCATGGAAGTCACACTTTTTATTAGCACTGGGACAGTGCTAATTGTCTAACTTCCTTTCCTAATCTCTGCATCAAGCACTTTGAGAAGCTACCAAGTATGTCTCCCTCATGGCCTCTGAGCTTCATCTGCAGTCTTCTCTTCCCTGTGCTCTTCTGCTGTTCTCAGCAGGCTTCCTCCCTCCCTTTCCTGTTTTATGATCCCTTCCTTGACAACCTATCTGTAGGACCCATCAGCATCCCAATCATTCTGTGAGGTGGAATCCTGGCTCTGAAATCTGGGACGTCTTGAGCGAGCAACTCAGCATCATGGATATTGCTTCGTTTTTCCCTGCACAAGTCGTGGCCCATTCCTCACAGCACAGGCATCAACCTGGAGCTTGTTAGAAATCCACAGTCTTGGTCCTTTCAGGGGGAACTACTGACTCCGAAGCAGCATTTCAGTAAGAATCTCTGGTGATGATATGCCCGGTGAACGCAGAGAGAATGTGGCTTAGAGCCCTGCCTGTCACACACTGACACTACATAATTGTTAACTATTGTGCTAATTACCTTGTTATTTCTTCTAATACTGACTTATCTGAATTATATCCTACAGGGCAGTGGTGGCTAACCTGTGGCATGTGTACCACAGTGAGCTGTTTGTATCACTGAAAGCTTTAAAATGTTCGCCATCACTGCTGTAGGGTGTCCATAAATTATAGAAATGTACAAAACTGAGTTTAAACAATATAGTATCTTGCTTATCAATACATACTATCTTGATTATGTCTTCTAGGGTTTCTAAAAGTACAGATGATTTAGTGAACATAAAGATAATTAGTATCACAGACATTGCCCTACAGGGACTGGTGGAAACCTGCGGCCACCTGAAATCTGCTCCACTGAATGTAACATGTAGTGTCACAGATGGATCATATATGATCACATCTTACAGAAGTCAGCACACTTATCCAGACCTTCTAGCCATATCACACGCCTGTTTCTTGTTTTAGTGAATATTCCACAAAGCAGCCTTATATGTCTCTGTAACTCTATTAGCTAGAACAGTTTCCTCAATAAATAGTTTTGAGTCAATAAATGAAAATGATGTCCATGCCTCAGATTTGGACTCATGACCCTTGGTTCCTTGACCCACCCTATCTGGCTAATTCAGGGGAAGTTTTGATTGGCTAAGTCCTCTTCCTAGCAAAGGTAGTGGGAGGTCTCATTATTCCCAATTTCAAGTCATAAACTTCTCTTCTAAGGGTCTGATATTCTTTTATATAACTGTTGATTATAGTCTTTGACTTTTGTGTGAATTGATTTCAAGTTACACTATGTGCAGAAATTGTAGAGTCTTTTTTTGTTGTTTTCTGCAACATGGCTTGTTTGTAAAAGGTACAAGAATGTATCAAGGTAATTGACACGATGCATCAAAGTAATTTAAAATATTCTACCAGAGCTGAGGATGTAGTTCAGTGGTACAGCACTTGCCTAGCATGTTCAAGGCCCTCGGTTGGATCCCTAGCATTGCATAAAGTAAAATAAAGTAAAATAAAATAAAATAAAATAAAATAAAATAAAATATTCAACAATTGGAAGGAGGAGAATATTTTCACATGTGTGTTAAGTGAAGAGCTAAATTTACATCGGTTTCCATAGCTAGTCAGTTATCTCTTAGACAGCTCTAATTGAGTCACTTTAGGGAGTTGATTTTCATGCAAAGATCAAAATGTGTTCTTTATCATATTAAAGCAGAGATGATGATCTAAGATTAAAGAGATTTTAGAGGTGTCTAATTTCAGATTAGATGTTAATAGACTCTAGCTTTGAAATGAAGGAAGATGCAGATTTGCAATTTCCAAATATTGATGAAAGTGTAGAGATAATATTTATTTGCATTTGTTTTATGGTTTTTTACTTTTGCATCAAAAGCATCTGTTTTGCTTTTTTGCCAAACACTATTTTAGGCTTTGGGGATACTTGAAAAGAAGGCATGTTCTCTGTGATGTCTCTAGAGGAAGAGGAAGAGAAGTAAGGAGAAAATGAATAAGTGAACTAATGCGTATTTGAGAAAATGTTAGAACAAGTGTTATAAAAATGATTAAAAATATGGAATGATGGAGAATGATGTAGGATTTAAAATACTTAAGATAGAAAGCTTAGACCATTTGAAGAACAAATGAGAAAGTTTCTAGCGAGAAAATTATTCTTCAAAATATATCACAAGCCTAAATTGCTAGACCATTTTCTTTGGATAACAAGGTTGATTATATTTCTATATTTAACTTAATTAATTAGATCTTAACTCATTCCAGAGTGCTATACTTTGAACTCCTTTCTTTTGCTGTAGTTGGGGGACAGTGACTTCTTCAAGAACCTCCGAAAAGGTTCTTCTTATCTATCCTTTAGCAATTTACCCTTCTCTTTCTTTGCAAACTCTTTTGTAGCAAGGTTATAAAGGGAGACTTTGCAACAGATGGTTCAAAGCACATGCTTTGCTGGGGCCTTATTCCGTCTCTTTCTGCCTGGCAGGACCCTTGTTTTCTCTTCATCACTGGGGATACCCTTGTAAGGACATCTGCAGAGGGCTGTGCTGTCTTTCATACCCTGTCTGCAGACACCACTCGCAGAGCCATCTCCTACAGCAGACATTTACACAGCTTGTGAATCAACTGGCTGGCTCTATTTAACGTGCCTTGAGGTTATCTTACATGTTAAGAGGTTTATGCTCATCCTCACTCTATTCTCTCTTTCTTTCAACTTCCCTCAATTCTGGTATGATGCCACAGTTTTTATAAATATTGTGTTGGTTTTTTCAGTCAATGCTAATCAAACTATTGCGTTCAATGAGAGGATGAAATGTTTGAAGTTTTCAGGAGGCTACAAGTTCTACGAGGCCAGGGATCACTCCTATTCAGCTTCCTACTCTGATTATTAATAGCACCTTGATATGATGGTTTCCTGGAATACACTTGAATATTACCCCAGCCCACTTTCCTAGCCTAATGTCATACCTTTTTCCAATATAGCATCAATTTCCTACTTTACATAAACCACAGGCAAATTCCTCCAAATGTAATTTTAATCTCTGATTCTTTATGTTACTTATTATAATTTTCAAGATGAAAGTCAAATTCCCTAGTTTAGCCTCAGTGTCATTCTCTTCTCCCTCAAGGTCTGGACCCTACCTATATCTGCCACTGTCTCATCTACTCATTCATTTGTAATCTGTATGCCAGTTCAGACAACCACAGAATTTTCTCTCAAATGTATTTGTTTTCTTCCTGTCTCACTTATGCTCCTCCTTTTTCCTGGAATGTTCTTTTATATTCTTACTAACTTGTGCTTACTCTTTAGGGCCTAGTACAAGTGTCAGGGCCTCTGTGAAGCCCTTCTGGGACCAGAGGTGACTAGCTTTGCTTAAGGGCTTTTCTACCTCCATGATCATCTCAGTGGTTTGCTGGTGTGTACCGAATCCTAGACACAAATTACTCAGAATCACCAGAGATGGTGTTTGATTCATAAAGAATGAATCATTCTCTAAAGTAAGGCTTCTGGTAATCATAGGAGGGCATGTAAAACTCAGATGGTCCAACCTTTCAGGGTTTCTGAGTCAAGAGCTTTGGAGTGGGGCTTGGGGAACTGCATTTTAAGTAGGTTTCTAGGTGATGCTGACACTGCTATTGTAGGGACAACATACGACAATCAGTGTCTGAAATAATCAAGTTTGTTTTCAGCACACTTTGGGAATGCAACAGGGACTTCACACAAGTGTTTAGTCACACAAGGTACTTGCTTAGTGGCTTAAATAAACAGAAAAGAATGAGTTCAGTCATGGTTATTAGCAGCACGGGGACAACAATGAAGGTGTATTTTAAAAAGTTTATTAGGGATCCCAGTGGGCCAAAAAGCTCTTCTCCTTAAAGCAGTAAGGTCATCAAATGAATGAGGGAGTCTGAAGATGTGGACACTGGGCCACACCCAGACCAGCTCGCAGTCTGTGTGGAAATCAAGGTTTAAAAAAATCCAAGCAATATTTTTATTAAAGTTGTTCTTATACCGACCTTAGTGGACCAAGGGAAACTTAAATAACCCGTGCTTTCCTCACATTGATGGAGTTAGTTACCTATTCCATCCAGTAAGTTTCAATCAATCTTTGAGTTAAGCAAGGCGTATAAAATGAAAAGACAAAAAAAGAACTTCAGTGTCAACTACAAAAGTGCCAGGCATCTCTAGGGGGCCCAGGAATGATGGTTCTTGGTTTTAAACATCACTGGAAGGAAGGAATGGCTGAAAGCACCATTTACTGTGTCACTATAATTCTTCTTGAAATACTTTGCAAATGCTCATTATGTTTCCCACACAGGTAATTTTAATTTCCTAAACTGTTGCAATAAAATAGAGAGGTACCCCTGAGGGGAAGGTACACCACCAGGGTGTCTCCTGGAGGATGAATCATGCTGGCGTCTGTGACAGGGCAGGCGCCTGTCTCCCAACTCTCCAGATGGCTCTTTGTCGAACCTACTGCTAGTGTGTCCATGGACTTCAAATTGGCTAAGACTAGATTTATCAGTTACAGGAAAACTGAGCCATTTCCAGCTTCAACCAAAATGGTAAGGCTAAAATCCCAGTGGAAAGACTCAGGGGGACCAAAACAATTTTTTTGAAAAACTTAATTCATTCTCTTACCTAATCCCAAGGAAAACAGATTTTAAAAATCCAGTGTCATTTTACTCAACCATCATGATCACTCAACACTTTTGAGATCGTACACCAGACTGGAGTGTTGAGTTGTGGTTGAGGGTAAAATTATATTCCAGAAGGAAGAAAGACCTGCTGCCACTTTCAGATCTGATGGAAAAGTTGTTGTTTCTGGAGAGAAAGCGCCTTGGTCTGAATATGAGATAAGGCTTTGGCTATTAACTGTGTTGAAAGTGATTATTTACCATGTTAACAATAAGGAAGTATCTGAAAATAAAAAAAACTGAAAGAAGAGAATGATGGAAGCATCTGTTTTAGATCTAGTAGCACCTAAGAACCTCTGTAACAAGGGTGCCCCTCATCACTTGACTTATTCAAGAAAAGAGGCAGAAATAACCCAGACTTGGATGTGTTTTTGTGAGCTCCTTTCAAGACGCCATTTGCATGAAGCACATTGTGAAAACAAAGAGACCCATCATGTTCCCAAGCTCTGCTCTCTGAGTGAACTGTTTCACTCTTGGGCAGAGTCACTGAGATGAAGGGAACATTTATGATTTTTCACAACCAGATCTGTGAACCAGGTTTGTAGATTCGGTTGGGTGAATTACAAAGCCATGTGATTTAAGCACTGAAAATACTCTACATACACCGTAGTCTAATGCATTCATTTCAGGGTTAAGGGAAGGATGCTTAGAAAGGGTCATTGGCTGGTCCTACCAGACATGAAGTTAATGGCACAGCTGTCACTGTGACTAAAGTTCCTTGACTTCTAGGAAATCATTTCAGTTACTATGCAATACTGACTTTAAAAATCTTCAATAATCTAAATTATCTAAATTTCATATGATTCAGTGAAAAATGATCCTTCAGGGTAGGCACACTCTCTGTCCTGCGTCTGAGAAGTCTCCTTTCAGAGCTGTCCTGAATGCATTATCTTGACTGTCAGGCCACGCTCAATGCTACTTCCATTCCTGAAACAGATGAAGGTCCACCCGAGACTCACCTCCAGAGCAGTCATGTTGTTCTGGTTGGCGGCCGATAAACGATTTGCTTCTCTGATTTTATCTGTGGCGTTTCTCAACAGGTCCCAAGCATCATCAAGTCTGTTGTTGTAGTCAGCTAGTTTGTCCTGGAGTTCCTTCTCCATTTTTTCATTTTTGCGCCTGGGCTCTCCAAAGAGCTTGTTGACTTTCATTAGCAGGCCCTCCGAAGCTCTGCAACCCCCGGCCCAAGCACAGACATGTTACTTCTTTGGGGTTACTGATAGTCAGCTGTGCAGCAGAGAGATGCAAATAGAAAAGAGAGGAACAGGGAACAGGCAAAGCAGCTAACACAGCGCAGTAAATTGAGTTGGAAAACTGCTTCTAAAGTTGGCAAACTTTTTAATTTAATGCAGAATTTACCATCTTTTAAAATTGTTGTCACACTGTTAATCAGAAGGCATTCATGTCGCTTTCCTAATGTGATAGATAAAGTGAGTTGTATGATTCACTTCACACTGCTGAACAAAAAAGCCACCTGTTTCACCAAAACCAGACACTTTCTCCATGGCTTTGAATATAAGGGGTGAATACTGACATATTTGCTTACAAATTGGTCATGGAGACATCTTTTCATTGCTAGTGTAATAACTTTTTTTGATTTATTTCTCTCACTTGTTCCTCCCCCCAAAATTGTTTGCATGTTCCATGGGTTTCACTTTCTTACATTTTCAAAAATAATAATGTGTAGGATGGACTGGTGAAGTAATAACTTTATTCATCCAAAGATGGCCTTATTAAAACAGAAATCCACTGGTAGCTTCAAAGTCCCAGAGACAAGTAATTAATAGAGCAATTCCACTGAGCTGATTATATAAGAGAAGCCACCAAAAAATCATTTAGTTGATGATTTTTATATAGGTAAAACTATACTTTTCATCTATTTTAGAGCAAGGAAAGGTATAATTAAATAAGTAAATGCAAAATAAATAGCAAGTATCTTCAATTCAGAAAACAAAGCACCTTCTGCATACACGTGAGACAGGAATTTAGAAAACTATAAGGAATTTCCAAAGCTCAGTTTATCAAATGAAAAATTCTAGTGGATCTACTCACACTAACTCATCCTCTGCAACTTCCTTTTGTGTATCTAGATTTTTTCTTCTCAATTCATTCATCATCTGATCAATCTCTTTCTGAAGCTCTTGCAAATTTCTGTCAAAGTCCTTGTCTTGAATTCCTAGAGTTTCATTTAGTTTCACAGCTTTTTCATTTACATCTGCAAGGAATAAAACAAGGTTTTGCAAGCGAGGCAACAAAAATGTCACTAGCAACAGTGGCGCTGAACATCTGCTCTTTACCACCATCCCCCAAAGAATTGTCATTTTCCAGGGGTGTTCCCCTGGGAAAAAGGCAGTCACAGGGACAGTCACTAACCGTGAAGGCAATGGGACATCGTTCTCCACGTTAAGTTTTTGTGGGGCTAATTGAAGTGTAGTGTTTTTGACCTCAAGTGGAATAAAAATAAAGAAGGTCAAACCCCCTTAAGGTGAGAAGCAAAAACAACATGGGTAGTATGATGCTTGAAGCTGAAAAATCAAGAATGGCACCCCTGATGAGACGGTCCTACTCAGTGCATTTTAAACGAGTGAGTCTGGAAAGGCCTCTAGCAATGTGGTCTCTGAACATGAACCTGCCCTTGCATTTCCACAGAGCTCTTCTGCACTTTTTTTTTTTTAACAGGAGCATTGGTCCAGTGACAAGAGTTATAGGTGAGGCCTCAAAGATTCCCTCCAGCAGTAACATCCATCCTGGGAGTCTATGTTTATTATGCATTAAATGGGGTTTCAAGCTGTGCTCTTTGGAATATTAGGATTCTCCAGGTACTTCAGGTGTTCTACAGATGATGCCTACCCTGCCAAGAATCTGTTTTATAGGTTGGTGTTCTGGGCAAGATTTCATTTGGAAAAAGAATGCTATGTCAAATAAAAGTTTAAAAAATCTGTGAGCTGGAACATTTACACAGCTGTTCCCATTAGTTTGAGACCAAAGTTTCCAGAAATGTATTCTATGGAACATTAATTTGGTGAGTTGAAAGGAAATATTTCCTCAAACTCTTTTGTCTGCTGAATACTCATTTCTGTAATATTACCTACAAAAAGCTCCAGAGTGAGCACTCTGGGTTGACCAGGAGAGATTTCTTACTCTTTAAGGGAGTATCTGAAGACTTCTTTGGGACATCATCAACCTTGAACATTCAGTGCAAATCAGAAATCTCTCTCTAAAAGTGAATGTTCAAGATTGATTTAGTCTTAGAGAAGTTTCCTACACCCCTGTAATTGATAGGAACGGTTTCATGGCCAACCTGAGCACCAGGTCAGATTATGATGGGGTTAGTTCTGACACAGATTCTGAATGTGGTCCCTCATCGGGCAGCAGCACAATCATCCTGAAACTTGTTAAAATGCAAATTCCCAGGCCTTGTCCCAGACTGAGTAAAACTTTCTAGATGTAGAGGAGCAGTAAGCTGGCATGTTAGATGAGCTCCCCAGGAACTCTGGACACATGTCCAAATGTGAGGAATCCTAGGCGGGCAGAAGGAATCGAATTTCCAAATCTACACTTTCCAAAATGCATCTGATAATCCTCTTTTCCTTTTAAATGTTTTTTGGGGAGAAATTTGCTTTTTGTAAGAGGAAACTCATTTTAGATAGCTATGGCTATGGCCTAAGTGTTGATAAGGCACCCTGATTCTTATGTTGAAACCTAACTTCTAATGTGATGGTATTAAGAGGCAGGGGCTCAGACAGGTGGCTATGTCAGGAGAATGGGTAGGAGACAGTGCTCTTAGATAGGAGGCATGGAGACCACCCCTGGCCTGCCCATCTGGTGAGCTCACAGTGAGAAGACAGTTAATTGGGAACCAGGAAGTAGCTCCTCCTCAGAACCCAGCTAAGTGTGTGCTCTAATCATGGAATGCCTGTCTTCCCAAAATAGATTTCTGTTGTTTAAAAGCCCATAGGTCTATAATATTTGGTTATAATGCCAAACATACTTAGGGAGACATAGATCAATTTCAGAAAAATCTGAATCACATCTTTGAAAACACAAATTGGGCTATTCCCTAGCTCTGGGCTAGGAGTGTCACTCAGCAGCTCTACTCTTAGAAGTTAATGAGGGTGATGATTTCTCAGTACACTCCTTAACAGTCAGAGTTTAACATGTGCCCAAGGATCTTTCAACATAGCTGGCAGCAAGGTGATCCTGGCTGTGTCATCTGTGCTGGACCACAGTGACCGTGGATGGGGCTGTAAGTTCCCTGACTCAGGAACTACCCAGGAAACATGCCAGAGTGCTGATTATATTTAAGGAGGTTTCTGCTTTCAAGATGTTAAGAAAATAGTATCTGTAGCAGGTTTGACTGTATTTTTTGACAGTAAATGCTTTTGTCTGAGTGTATGACAGGTGATACTGTTGATTTAAGTCAATTGTACCGTGGAGCCACAGATACCATTTGTGTTAACTTTTTACAAAACAACAGTGATAAATCCTACTTCTCAGCTTGCAAAAGTCACATCTTCCTTTATTAAATGAATGTGTAAATAATAAAATATATTTTGAGATGGGATTTTCTTTTGAAATTGAAACTCATTTAGGTCCACAGCCAAGCAAGAGGAACATGAGATATAATTTCACTGCTTCTTTTGTGGTCAAATCTCAAAGCTAAACTCAGGCAAAGAAGAATCTGGTGGAAAAGGAGTAAGACAAGAGAGAAAGCCAACACGGCCACATCTCTTGGAGCGCATGTGCCCTTTCCTTTAAGTTACAACAACAGTGAAGAAATGAAGACATTAATGGAGCACACAAATAAGACCTCAGCAAAATGACCATGTACTAAGAAACAAAGCACCATCTTAATAGAAGCTTTATTGCTTGGCTGAATATATAATATATGGGATTGAAATGTCTTCAAATGTATACACTGTCATTTCAGTATGTTTTCTAGAGTCTTAAAAATAACTAGAAAATAAATATATTTTTGAATTTATTTATTTCTATCTTCTTCCATAGAAGGATCCAAGCCAATATCTTTAAAATGCTTAAGATAAAACAAAATAGAGACTAAGAAAATAATTCATGTGGGTCAGAGAAAGTAGGACCACCCGGAAGGCATGGCGTGAAGCTCCTGCAGCCAGCGTGGACAATTCTGCAGGCCAGGGGATGCCTGCGAGGTGTGCAATGGCCACAAAACACAAACGAGCTGGTCCCCCCAACAGCTGAAATATAGTATATTAAGCCTGAGGAGAAGAGGAGAAGAATCTCTGGTAAGTAATGTTCTCAAGAATGAAAAATGTTAGTCTGGCCTGATAGCAAAGAAAGAAGTCTATCATTAATTAAGTCTTTCATATGTCAGGACATAGACAGTAAAGGGTTTGTCTCTGTCTTTTCATTAATACCAATAATGCATGAAGTAAAATATAGCAGATTCATCATCTAAACAACAGTCATAGCAGAGAAGATATTATAAAGTTATAGTGAATTAAGAATATATAAGTAGAACCTGATTTTCTGTAAAGGGGTCATGACTTACAGTGGAAGGTAGGATTAGTGTTCTGTCTGAATATAAAAACTGCAATAGACAAATATCAGATTGAAGTGTTCATTTTTCCACAGCAATTTATTACTACTAACAATGTGTGAAAGTATACATCACTATTGTCAAATAGAGAGACAGAGTGAGAGACAGAGACAGAGAGACAGAGATACTATTTTTTGGTACTGGGAACTGAACTCGTGACCTCACACTTGCCAGACAGGCACTTACTCCACAAAGCTAAATCCCCAACCCAAGAGGGAGATTTTTAAAAAGCTTCTGGTGACACCTCTCCTCCCCTCCATTTTCTCTTCTCGCTCTATTGTTTCCTCTTTTCCTCTCTTCTTTTCCTTCCTCCTCTCCTGTAGCCTAATCTTCCAACCCTTATAATCTACCAAAATGAGAATCTAGTGTAGCTCGGGTATATTTATATTTGAACTTTCAGTGTTAACAATTGCATACATTCTGCAAATAGTGCTGCCATCAAGGTGACTAATGTTTCTCCTTCTCTCAGGCATAGCTATCACGCATGGTACTTCCCATGGATTAAAACAAGAATTCCCCATTTAAACAGATGCGATCAGGTCACCTGAGCAATTGACACCTTAGAAAATAGAACTTTGGTGAAAAGGGAACTCTTTGTCTGGTGTATGGACCTGAGAACATGGAGCTAAGCAAAGACTGAGATAAATCCATTTCCACTCTGCCTGTATAGGTGTCTTTGGGTGGTGCTCAAATGGCCCAGTGGTACCCAGAGACCTTAAACACTCAACAAACAAAATTTCCATCAACATAAAGAGTCACCATGAATCTATGTCTCCACCGTTGGGAGGTGAAGGCTCAACGCTGAGGAAAAAGTAATCAGTGATGATACCGGAATCTATCAAAACCCATGTTAGCACCACTGCTTCACTGGAATCATTTTAAAAGGAGTCACTGGGATGGGCTGTAGGGTGTGGAGTGTTGGGGAGCTCAGATGGAAGGAATGGAAAGTTCCTGGAGTGCAGGCTGGTGCTTTAGGTGTCCCCATAGAGAGCGAATCTTCTGCCTACCCTGAGACATGGTGTTTGTGGTGTTTCAGGTGTCGAGGGAAGCTTCTCCCACAGCAGTCATAGAAAATGATAGGAGGGAACCACTGTGAGTTAGCTGAGAGTTTTCGAGAAGTAACTTCTTTTTCAGATCTTGACATGTTTTGCCTGAGAATATGCCTCAGATTTAAACTGTTTTTCTTTCTTTTTTTGGCATTGGACATCAAACTTAGGACCTTGTGCTTGCCAGGCAGCACTGTGCTGCTGAGCTAACTCCCCAGCCCGGCTCTGTTGTTTTCACACTAGAGAATCTTTGGGAATCTTGGCGGGTGATGTTTAAAAATTACCAGTCAGGATTTTCTTTGAAGATCAGCTCAGGTTCTTATTTATTTAACTACATTACAAAGTAAAATATCTAAAATGCATAACATTGTAAAATGATACATGTCTTATACTTAAAGGAGAAAAAAACCCTACTTTTAAATTTCTCAACATGCACGTATATTTATTACACATTAGCAGATACTTAGGAGCTGCTTTTTCTGCATCTGTTTCCAGTAAGAGTTTCTGTCTGGGCTTTTGCCCAAAAATAGATTCCACTTTAATCCTCAACCATACTGGTGGATGCCAAGAACAAACTCCTCAGGAATCGTGGCTGAGGACAGGGAGCTTCTGATGAAATAGTACTTCCACATCCCAAGTGCCAGGTGTTCGTTCAAATACCAAGTACCCAAAAGGCCATTTGGGGAAATTAAAGTGCTGCTTTCTCCTTCTGAACGGAATCATAAAATTAACTTTTAAAAAAATTTAAAAGATTTTAAATAATTTTGAACTCACAAAGTATCAAGGCGCAGGTTTCCCAAGAGCTATCTAAGCATCACGGTCTCCCTTCAACAATTCACTGCCGCTCTGCCTTCCCAGTCTCTGATTCACCAACTGCTAGCACTCATGTGAACACTGGTGGTCATAGATGCCCAGGAGAAAAGGGCCTTGAATACTTCAACCAAACTACGCTTTGAATACTCAACCCTTGAATTCAGAAGTGTCACCTCTTTGAAGAGAGATCCCAGTTCTCTGTAATGTCTTTCTCTATTTTTCTGTTGGGAGAAATGATGATTAAAATGTGATTTTTCTAATACCTTCTGCATCCCGGGCGAGCTCCTTAATGAGTTCTCCTAAGGACTTTGCTCTCCTGTTCGTCCTGTCGGCATCCTGTCCCGTTTGCTCGCCATCTGCTGTCACTTTGGTGGCCTAAAGATCCACATTTGGGAAAAACATAATTAATAGAGATGGTGAAGCTAGGGCTACCCAAGCTCCCTCTGGTTACATTTTCTTTCAAATTTTCCTTTGCGCCAAAAGCAATCAATGAATTATTGATTAGATGTACTGGAAATGACACCCCGTGCTCAAGTATACAATTAAACTTTATTACTTCTTCCATTAAATGGAAATCAGAGAGCGGCATTTGCTCCTCTTAAACTCCTCGTTACATGCAATCACATAGAAGAGGTGATAAAACACAATTATCTCTGAAATATCTTTGAGGTCCCATTGCCAAAGTCTTTAATGAAAACTTCGTCCTCCACATGTTGTAATTCTGTCCATATTTTATTTACTGAAAACATGTGGAGGCAGCAGTGGTCTCTGGAGGGGACAGGCAGGCTGTCTCCATAAGCTTGGGCCTATCGAATTCTGTTTCGATCAATACCATCATTAAAGAAACAAAGGGGAGGTGCTTAGTTACTCAGCAGTCAACGCTCATTTTACAGCATTTCAAAGACACCGGTAAAACAGCAAAGGAGAATAAATGCTAACTTTCCCATATAGTATCAGCAGAATCTGTCCGTTAGTCATCGAACATGTACCATTGTGAACAAAACAGAACAGAATCCCCAAACAGCTTCGCCTTCCAGAGAACATCTTCCTAGGCATTTTTATTCTTGGGAAAACACCATTTGACATAACATGAGGTAGTTAATGTATTCATAGTTAAAAGAGAGCACAGTCAAACACAAATGCTGTGTGGAATGTCATGCTTTTTTAAAGATTCTGCCAAATTCAGAGTATTGAAACATAGGTGTGCTTACATATGTGAACAGTAGGACTTCTCTTTTTACCTGAAGAATGTGGATAATCTAACAATGCATAACGAATCAGAGAATCAAATGGCCTCAACGTAATTTTTAATGAGGTCCAAGTTGGCAGTACATTAATACTCTACAATCTTGCAGCAGAAAAGTTGCATTCTAGGTGTGGCTGGAGAGTTAATTTTTGTATATAGACCTAAGTGGATATATATATATATATATATATATATATATATATATGACTTAACATGCACAGAACCAGCATAGAACCAGGCCAGCACAAAACACAGCCAGAGATGCTACAGGAATCACTCTGCTTTTTGTGATTTCCCAGGGGGAAGCAAGAGGTTTGATTCCTGAAAGTTTTCCAGGTTTTTAAGAAAGGACACAACATAAAGTTTGACTGCTATCAACTCAGCTCTCACCATCCAAATGTTAGTTAGCATGGCAAATAAAAGGTTCCAGAGAGAAGGAGCCATTGGAAAACATCTAAAAATTCCTCTGTAATTTACACTACACACACAGTGACATAGAGAATAGAAATCAGTGTATTTCCATACCCTAGAAACACTCCTCTAAAATATTATGAATAGAATTTTTTTAGACTTTTAAAAATGCTTTCTGGAAGGAAACTATGTGTGGAGTTCCTAAGTCACTTAAGCCCTTGCTTCTGGGGTAGGGTGACAAGTGTGCCATAGGCATTTCTGTAAGCTTCGCTCCACGTAGATATTAGCAGTCATGGCTCAGGTGGTCAAATAGCTTTACAGACACACACACACTCTTAAAATACAGTCACTTTTTAAATCTTACTTTTGAGAGAGAACAATGGTCGCATTAGCAAATAAGCCCAGTCGGGGAACCTGCGCCATGCATGGGTCGCTGCTGGACTGGGAACACTTGGACCCCAGCCCCTTCCAGAGTACAGGCTGGCAAACAGGAAGTACCAATCACTCCACCTCCATAAGGACAGACTTATCGAGAGAAACACAAGCTGTGATGGTAGCTATGGAGGTGAAATGCAATTGGATGCCTGTGGTGCTGTGGTGTTTCACT
This sequence comes from Cavia porcellus, assembly GCF_034190915.1. Taxonomy (NCBI): domain Eukaryota; kingdom Metazoa; phylum Chordata; class Mammalia; order Rodentia; family Caviidae; genus Cavia; species Cavia porcellus. The sequence continues at coordinate 18,006,239 of NW_026947505.1, forward strand.
AACACTGCAGTCTAGGGCCAGTGGCCTGATCACAGGTTCAGAGGATAGTGATACACAGTGCGGCATCTGGGGGGATCTCCTTCTGAGGGCTGCAGCCATGGTTGACTCACTATGGTCTTGATTTGAGGTCCTACACTATTTCCATTGTTTTTTGGGGTTGGGTTTTATTCTCTTTTGTTTTATTTGGTATTAAATCTAATAGCAAGAGAAGCTATTTCAAGGATAGAAGAAATATTATGGTAGTAATTTTGGATTTTCTGTTGGCTTGTTCTGAAGTCCTTTATTGCATTCATTGTTTTGTTTTTATTGTTTCTATTCTGTTCTGTTTGATTTTTACTATGTCTGAAGTTATCTGCAGATAGTTTGAAGACACCAAGAAGCATTATGGTAACTATTGTTGATTTTATGTTTGGAAGTCCTGTATCTCTTACACTGGTTTGTTTTGATTGATTTTATCCTCTTTAAAATAAAAAAAATAATAAATCTGACTTTTGAATAACTGAGTTTGACTTCCTTAAAGTGCTGTCAGTCTGAACTGCCTTAAGCATATCTTCAGTCTCAACCTCAGCATATTTTCTGATATTATTCCTATTTTCACCAATCATTGAACCTCATAGTAAGCAACTCCTATAATATAGTCATTCTTTAATATTTTAAGAATTAATAGGCCACCAGCACCAGTATCTCTTCTTTCCACAGAAATGACCATTATAATTTGAACTTAAATTTTAGTTTTTGATTTATTAATCTTTCTTATATTCCAAAATGATCATGATTTATGTAAACATTGGCACTATTAAGCTTACCAATTTTTACTAACTCAAAGCATCTATTTTTAAAAACTAGCTGTGTAGTAATAGATTGCCTCTTACATTCTACATTATTAAGATCTCTGCCATTGCCCTGTCTTCTCAGGTATTCATCTAGTACTTAGCAAAGGTCAACATTAGCAAACACTTTACTCTTAGGGTCAATTATATGAGGATTCCTGTATTAAGATGTCAAGAATCCTGCAACATATAAGAAACAAAAAGGTTCTATTCAATGAATGTTTTTTTTAAGTAGTATATTAAATATGGCAATCTTTTCCCTTCTTAGGGCTTTTCTGGTAACGTGTTGCCTTTTTCTGGGGTGACTTTCCCCTCACTAGTTTCAGATATCTGACCTTTCTTACCCTCTGCTTTAAATTTCATTGTCTCTTGTCAGTGTGGCCATGCCCGGCTTCCTACCTATGTCTCCACATCTGTTGCACCAAATCATTTCCTTCAAAGGTAACATCAAACATTTGAAAATTACCAAAGTCAATAACTTATTTATTCAAACTAAATAAATGGGTCACCTAATTTCTCAACTTGTAAGCGTCACTATCACATATAAATAATGAAAACTAGGGACTCCTTGGCTTACATATTTATTGACTGCCTTCCCAACCAACGGTGAGTTCTAAGAGGGGAGGCAGTTGGTCTGGTGTGACAGTTACCTTATGTCCTTCTCCCAGTGTGTTCCCTAACTTATAGCCAGTGTCTTTAAAGGCGGCTGAATAGATGACTAGATGACAGCTTTCCTAACAAATCTTGCCTACGTCATTACTGTCTGCACCTCCTGTTTTTTCTTAGAAAAAATTCTGCTTATATTATTTATTCTTAAATTCATTTATCCAATATACAGCCTGCCGTGGGAATTCAAGCAGCTCTGCTCTCTCCATGAAGCCCTCCCTGGCTGTCCTAGCCCAGGCCCTCCTTAGATTCATGCCATCATTACCACCATTCAGGACCACAATGGGCTGTGTCCCTGATAGCGTTTGCCATAATTACCTACTCTCTCCCCTTGCAGCCTGTGACTGTATGTATTTCTGTTTATTCCTCAGAATGCCAGGCACAGTACTTGGCAAATTGTAGGGGATCAAAGATGCTAGGTAATTGGCTGATATAGTGACAGTTAAACCAACTCTTGCTTTGAAGTCCTAACCCGTGCTGGAGGATTCCCAATGCCATTCAAACTGACCATATGCCTAGTGCCATGCTTGCCAGCAAATATGGCTTGTTAAGCAGTTTTCTGAGCTTTTCCCAGGACTACTGCTCAAGAGCTGCTGCTGAGTGCTTGGGAGGACGGCCAGGCGTGACGCCCTCCCGCCCCAGTAGGGCTGTGTTCTAGCCACTGGCTTAGCAGTAATTCAAAACGGGGCCTGCGATTGCACACCGAGTTCCAGGATGGTGAGGACAGCAGACATGGAGGGTGGCCAGAGTTCCTCAGAGCCAGCGCAGGACTTGTGAAGGAAGATCCCCTTCCTCTGCACACACATGAATTTCCTCTCTTGGCTACACCCCAGGACAGGAAGAGCCGCGAGGTTCCTGGTACCAATAACACTGGCTTATGTGGTTTAGTACTCCGGAAGACGGGTTACGGTGAGGCATAGCTGTTCTCTGGATTGCCATGCATGTCAGGAAGGCTTTGACACACTGTTTTGAATCTCATTTGCCCTTCCTGCCTTTAGAGATAGATGGAGGGCATGAAAGGGAAGGTATGAAAGGTTAAACACTTAGCTATTTCATATATAAGGAACTGAGGAAAGAAGCAGAAATTCATTGCCTCATAGATTTGTATCTTGTTTATATCAAACTGTTTTGTTTGGCTAATGTTCAAGAGGGCTAAGAAAGTACATTTAAAAAAAAAAAGAGCATATTCTTCCATAGAGTTCGTAAGTGTATGCGTAAGCTTTGGCTTTTAACAAACACATTTCAGAGCTCATAACAGAACATTACCTAGATATACTTTTGGAAATCAGGTCTCCTTTTATAATAGGTGAGCTGCTGAGTCACCTTTGCTAAAACCACTCACACCAGACTCCATCAATTAGGAATCATGAGCAACACTGTATCACACAGATCTTTCCATGAGAATGAACAGCCTGGTGTGACACACATGTCCCAGGTTCACCACCACTGACTCCGGGAGCGGTGGGTGAGGGTGATGCCACTGTGGCATCATGATAAAAAGAACATTTAGGAAAACCAAGTCCACCTTGGACAGGGTATGGATAATATTACAGATGAATGCTAAACACAAGCCAATCAGAGCTACCTTTTGGATTCAGCTGGGCTCTTTCTGTTTTACTAAACTACTGTCCCATCTTTTTTAGTCACCTTCCCTTTCATTCACTATTATCTTGGCCTGTGAGTAGTTGACAAATACATTCTTGTTTATCCTAGTATGTGGCACAGTCTTCCTCTCATTCTCCTTGAGTTTCTCATTTTTAACATCCTCTTGCTTCTAGCTAGTCTTTGCAGGGTCGCTTTGCAAATGATGCTTTACACAGTATCCTGCATGTATTTCCCCTGCCTCTGAATCCTTTTATTTCCTCATGTACAGTTTGCTCAATTATGTTTCTTCTTTTCCTTTTCTCTGGTTTTGTTTTTGACTTTTAGAGTATTTATAGGTAGGCAGCAGGCGTGGCCATTGAGTACACATTAATTTGCTTCTGAACAATGTAGCTATTACTTTTTGCTGTAGCTCAGGCAGCTCTCACTGTGCCTCTTGAAATCTGCACATAATTTTCTTGGTGGGATATTACGAGTGTCTTTCATTTTCTGCTTTCTTCATGTTTAAAACTAGAATCTAATGGAGCGGATCTAACTGCTGACAGGAAACATGGCTTAACGCATCCACCTTTGCATCTGCAGGCTCATATGGTTTCCTGCCAAAATTAAATGCCAGATCCAATCATTTGTAAGATATTCTCAGGGGTCATCTTGAGACACCTTCAGTTCTGTACACCTAAGTGACAGGGAAGCACTTCTCAGGAACGCTGTCCAACGACACATAGGGAAAGAATCAGGCGTAGCGCCTGGACCTGTGGAATGCTAAGCAGCAGGTTCCAAGTGGAACAGAGTATCTCCCTATTTCTTGTGTTAATCTGAAAGTTCCAAAAGAAATATTTTCATTCTCTCTCCATGTTTCTCTCCCTCTCTTTTAAAACACAAAAGAAAGAAAGGACATTATTGGTGACTATAACTGTTTTAAAGAACTATAAATGAAACACTGTAAACATATAACACTGTTGGCGCTAAAAATATTGAAATTTCATCATTTGATAATGTGTTTGCCTTCTTTAAATTTGATTTCCAGAAGGCAGTAAAAAGATAAGGTAAATACAGTAAAACTAAATTTCAATGTTTTATGTAGTTCAAACTATTAGACGGTATTCTCTTTTCATAGGATACATAAATTTAACAGTTAATGTATCAAAGAAAGCAGCATATGCCAGATTTTAATGGCCTGTAGATAAATTTAAAATGAGTGCATATTTTGGATTTGAGACTCTTGTGTGGTGATTCAATTGTGGTCGTTTCAGGTGGTGATTAAATTATGAAAAATTAATTCATTAAACACATAATGACTAAACACATCCTACCTGCACGATATTGGTGATATGGTGGGAAAAAAACACAAAACAATAAAAACAAAGCCATTTTTTCTCTTGCTTTAGAATTTATGCATGGAAGAGTAGACAGTTATATGTCCAATGGTCAAGAAGATAAATTTATGATTATAAACTAGAGAAAAATCAGATTGTAGAACAATTATAGGAGGCATCTTAGCATCGTTGGAATAGCCAAAGAGCTTTCCTGAGCAGAGGTTTGTGAGGAGAACTGGAATTAACTGAAGTTAACAAACTGTAGGAAGAAGTGGGTTGTGTTAAAGACAACAGAAAAATAAAACAAAATAACTTTGGCAAGGTCCAAGGTGAGATAAAGTGACAGAGGCACAGTGGGGCTAGTAAGGTCCCAATGACTGGCAGGGGGAGGATCTCGGACACTTGGAACACTGGAATAGTAAATGTTCTCCTTAGCTATACTCAGATAATAGAGAACAAAGCACCACCAGAGACTATGCTGAAAGCTAATGTGCTCATCCCAGCTCAGGACTGTAAGGCTGGATGGGTGCCCACGCTACACACAGAAAGAAGGCTTTGCTAGTGCTTTGGTGTGATGGGCTAACTAATGGCCAGCGTAGCACCCAGCTGAACTGACTCAGGGATTGCTGTCAACAGCGTAAGAAGAGAACCAGGAGGAAGATGAGGCGCTGTTGATTTTCCTGAAGAAGCTTGTCATGATGGGTTTCCTGATATGAACACAGCTGTTTTCACCCTCGGAGGAGCTTGAGACCTTGCTGTCCCTGAAGATAGCTGTGGTCCCTTTTAGGGGAAGCTCTGGTCCTTGAGGGTCACTTCCTAGCTCCAGTGCAGACCACTCAGCCTGCTGGCACAAATCCTTCACCCCTGTGGTATACACTTTTAGCTCCCACCACTGATCTTTGGGCCTTCCCAGTGCAGATGCATAAAACAGACTTGTATGAGACATTGTTGTGGGCTCCAGGCCTCCAGCTGAACTGGTGGAGGACATTGCCATGGGCTCTACATCTTCAGCAGGACTCATGCAGGACACTGCCGGGGGATCCAGGCCCTCAGCTGAAGTTTTTGGGTCTCTAGTGTGTGGAAAGATTTCCTGCACTCTTGTGCACTTGACCCCTTGGGTGAATATTACAAAATAATCCTATAAATTATGTGTTCTGTATTAAATTTATTCCCTTGTGAACCCTCACTGAAACGTTTGGATAGGTGGGAGGGCAACGAGAAAGAAAGAGGAACCAAGGAGGGAACCCAGGCTTCTGAATTCAATAGCTATGGGCCCACAGGCCTGCAGCATGAGGGTGGAGAGAGGTGACATTGGAGAGTGCAGATCACGACCTGAGGGCATCACAGTCATCAGGAGCCAGTGAGTCCTAGGCCAGCCCAGTGGTTAGGGCTTCCTTCCTCTGAGGAGCGCTCTGACTGACCCTGCCAGTCTGGGGGTATGCTTTTCATCCTGGTTTTAGCCATCCGCTACTTTCTGACATTCTTCGTTTTGTTAAAATACATAGCAAATTCCATCCTGCAGCATGGTGAAGGAGCTGTCTTCCATCTTTTAAGTGCTTTAATATTTTTTGTTCATTTTTAAAACTGGAGAAATCTGTTTCCCTACCATCCCTAGATAATAAGAAGAATGTTCCTCCAAAGAACTGTTTGACATATGTTTTAGTTCATGCATAAATATTAAGAAGATAGTATGCAATCAAATATCTCTTTCAGTGCACTTTGACTAGAATTTAAATTCCTGCAATATGTGAAGAATATTTAACACATTCAGCATGGCCTACAATATGCACGCAATATTTAGAGCTTTTAATGACAACTTAATACCTCTATACCTACTATTGTTAGCTTTTCCCTTTTCCAATTCTCTTTCTCTTGTTTCTCTCTCTCTCTCTCTCTTTTTCTCTCTCTCTCTCTCTCTCTCTCTCTCTCTCTCCCTCTCTCTGTCTCTCTCTCTGTCTCTTAGAGACAGGTCTGTGTCCTCTTTTCATTCTGTGCACTGTTTTATGCATTTTCATTCAAGCCCACTTCTGAAACTTTTTATGATAACCAACGACAAGGTGGTCATTAAGCCCTGAAATACAATGGACAATGGTACTAATTTTACTTGAACTTTTGACCCTTTGTTCCCTCTTTCCAACCTCCCCTCCATTTTTCTCTTACTGCTCTGGCTTTTTATTCTTAAGCCCTTCCTCTGCCCCTTCTTTACATTTGGTGTTCTGTGGTGTCCTCTGTCCACATTTCTTACCACGCTATCATCTCTCTTTGGGGGGTTCACTTGTTCACCTGCCATTTAAAAACCAATGATTATCAATCTGTATATTCAAGGCTTATAAAAATACGTATCTATTCTAATCATGTGAAAAACGTGAGACAAACTACAATGGTGGGCAGCCTACAAAACACATAAACTTGTTAAAACTCTCAAAGTCATCAAAAATTAGTCTGAGACACTGTCACAGTATAGAGACAAGATAACTAAGAATCTGCAAGACAGGATGACTAAATGACTCATGGTACCGGGATGGACCCTGAAACAGTCCAATCACACCAGGTAAACACCAAGGACCTTGGAATAAAGTAGTCTTTAGTCAATAATAATGTATTAGATGCATCACTGTAGTGTAAGATGTTAAAAAAAACTTTAAGAAATTGAGAAGTGGGTTTGTAGGGACCCTCTGCACTATTTTGGCAACTTTACTGCCAAATTTAACATTACTATAAAATGAAAGTTTTTTTTCCAAAAATCACATTGGCATTAACTACAAATAGATCATAAACATAACTGCAAAATGTAAAGTATTGAAGCTCCTAGAAGATAATGTAGGAAAGACTCTAAATAGTGATGAATTTTGAATTACAACATCAAAAGCATAGTCATAAAATGAATAATTGATAATAAATTAATCTGGACTTAATTTAAATTAGAAGTATCAGCTCTGAGTAGTATAATCTGAAGGGAATGAGAAGACAAGCCACACAATAGGAGAAAACATTTGCAGAAGACAAACTTGATAAAGAACTCATGCAAAATATAGCAATAACTTAACACCCAACAATAAGAAAACAGCCCAGCTGAAGCATGGGAAAAGATTATTTATAAAAGATGGCATTCAGATTGTGAATCAGCAGATCAAATAATGCTCAATATTATATGTCATAAGAGGATTGCAAAATAAAACAAAAATGAGATACCACAAATGCCTATTAGAATCCCCCCCAAATCCATAATACTAACGCCATGAAACACTGGTCCTTCCTCATTCTTTGCTGGTGAGAATGCAACACGGTGCGTCCACAATGTAAACCATTTTGGCAATTTCTTACAAAAATAAACACACTTTCATAAAAAAAAATCCCAGTGATCATGCCGCAGTTACCCCGATAAGTTAAAAACATATCCAGACAGACATCTGAGCATAGCACAGCTACTTCATGAATATGGCCCAAACTCACAGACAAACATGTCCTTCAGTAGTGAGCAGATGAATTATAATACAACCAGATAATGAAATATTATTCAGCAGCAACAAGAAATGAGCTATTAAGTAGTGAACAAATACAGAGAACTGTAAGTGCATATTACCAAGGAAAAGAAGCCAATTTGTAAAAGCTACAGACTACAGATTTCAATTACATGAGATTCTGGAAAGATCAAAGTAGGCAGATAGTGGAAAGATGAGAAGTTGCCAGGATTAGAGATGAAGGATGGATGAAGAAGTGAAAAGCAGGTAAGCTATCACTATTCTGTGTCAGTGAAACTGATTTGTAGCACATTAGGAAGGGGAACTCAGATTGCTGTATGTTTATGGAGACAACATCAACAGTTGGTCCTTCAAAACACCAGGGACTTGGGATGATAACAGTGTTTATTACAGATCCACTGGCAGTAACAGTACTCCACTCTGGCATGGCGGTGACTCCAGCTATGCTTTGAACATTAAGCTCTGTGAAGATAATTCCTTTTATGAATTTAGAATGACAGCGTTTACTGGATTGAAGAAAGCATGTGGGTAAGGACACAGCAGAGATCTGACAGTTCTAGAGGCTCTTAACCCAGATCATTGGTCTTAATAAGCTCAGGGAGACAAGAGATTATACCCATTGCTCTGTACATTTATCTTAAAACCAGGAACATGGGAGACCCCAGTCATTACTAAAGACTGAATGAAAGACCACCTCTCTCAAGGAATTTTTTTCCTAATTACCTGTGCTTAACCAGACTAAGTTGTTCCAATTTTATGTATTTTTCATGTATATGTTTGTTCTTTCATTCCATGTTTTATCGTACATTTGCATGCATTTGCTTATTGTTACCTAAATGCTTACACACAGATGCATGCACATCCCTGTGACTGAAAGATCCTTGAAGACAGATTGAGTCTCATTAATATTTTTCACATGGCAATGATTAATTTGGGCTTTGCACAGGGTAAGAGTACAAATTGAATTGGATTAAACTGAATTATGTTTACTTTGCACCACTCATCTAAAATCACTTATTTAGAAAAAGTAACAAATGCAAAATTATTAAATATCAAATTGGTACAAGAGTCATACACTCAACAATTTAATTGCATGTCCAAATACACATGCACTTGGCAAGAAAGTGGGATTTCGATTCTTCCTGCATATTGCTGGCCTGGGATTCCAAGGCCACGTTTAGTATGCTGTTGTCCTGTCAGGGCCATTGTTCAAGCATTATGTTATTAGAAGGCTTTTGATTTTCCTGTGGAAATTTTCTTCTTCCAGCAGCAGCAATCTAGGTAAAAAGAGTACTGGGCCAGTAGGCATCCTAGCTGGGTCCCGCTTAGAACCCTGGGTTTAGAGACCTGGCTGGCCCCGTTACTTTACTTCACCGGGTAACCTGAGGCATTGCTTCCTTATAATACAAACTGCACATGATTCACTTTAAGGGCCTTCTCGCTCTAGCATCGTTTGTCTTTCATAGATTAACTTTAGATCATAACTGGTTGCCATTTTCCAAGTCAGCTTCCTTATTTATTCATCTTCTGGCCACAAGGTGGCGGGCTTTATATTGTTTTCTTTCTTCTTTCCCTTTAAAAGAAACCTAAAAGCGACCAATTTTTTTTTAAAAAGTCTGATAAATGCATCATGCATTTTACATTCTGACTCCTAAAAGGTATCTTAAATACTTTGTATTTTCACAATAAAGAAGGTTTCCTCTTTTGTGTAGGAATACTGCTTTAGACTGTTCTGTACAACTGTTACAGTTCTCTGAAATCAAAGAGACTACAAGTATTTTCATTTGTTGTTTTTTGCCTTTACATAATCAAGGGCAGTGCTTTTGAAACTTAGAATTGACAGAAAAATAAAATAACAAACTTCAGCTCAGCAACTACTGTATAAAGTTACAAAGATGCATTATCATTCTGGTACTTTAATCTTTGTCCTTGGTCGTTCCCAAGTACACCAACTTTGTATGTGGGCTGGGGGACTGCGGGTGCAACCAGATCCTAAGAGGCAAAGAAGCAGGAAATCATAATGCATCCACTCTGTGGCCCGAATTGGAAGTTAGAAAGTGTTTGAGAACTTTGAAGTCACGTCTCTTGGGTTCCACAGAAACCAACTTCTCCAGCTCTGCCTGCTGGGAGGAGGCCCACGGTTGTGCCCACTTACCCTGGTCAGAAGCTCATCCATTTCTGTCACTAGCGTGCTCAGGTTGTCCTCCGCCAGCTGCAGGAGCCTCTCTGGTGCCCGCTGAGGTGAGAGCAGGTGCTGAAAAAGAGTTTGTCCCATCAGTATTTTGCTTCGTGGTGTCGCAATAACCGTAGGGCTGATGGGAACATATTTTGCCCATCTACACAAAAATCTTAGAATTTTCACCTTCAGGAAAGAGGGAGAGATGACTTCAAGGAAGCACGTCTACTTTGAGTGCTATTGCAAATACTGGGGCAAATAGTACACAATTGAGGTAATTTATTGAACAATTACTATGTGCTAGGCTTGATTTTTTTCTTTTCTTTTGCTTTGCTTTTCCACTTAATGCTACACGAACCCTCTGAGATAAATGTTATTCCGTGTGGTGGTTGAGCAAAATGTGGCTACAAGATTTAAAACTTTTACACTTTGATCCCCCACCGTCAATGGGCAGAGGTTAAGACTCTTATTCTAGCCAACAGCGATGCAGTTTAGGAGGAAAGGAAGTGAGGAAGCAGAGCTGTCTGGGGATCCAGCCAAGCACTGTGAGGTGGCCCCAGTGCTGGCAGGAGCTGGTCAGGGCTCACAGCTGAGCCACACTCTGCTGGACAGAAGCCACACCATGGGACTACTGATGTCAGACAGGATGGTTCGGTGACAGTGGTGACTGCGAGACCACTCTGGAATCTGGTCTGAGCATCGACATTGTCGTATCTCACAGAGATCACAAAACTACCCGGCTAATAGGAGTGACCCCAGCCTCTTTGCTAAGCATAGCTTGGCCTCTCTCTGTTCATCATTTTTTATAAGATTCACTAGAATACTCACTTGAGAAATCACTCCTACTCCCTAATAGTAGTACCCTGTGGAGCACCAAACTCCCAAGTTTGGGAACCTGTCCCCACGTTGACTAGCATAAACCCACACAGTACTTTTCTCCTCAGAACCTCTTCCTGAGACACCCCACAGTTCCCCATGGCATTTCATGTCCGTGGCTAGAGCGAGTTAATAAATCCAGCTTTGCCCACACTATGTATGGTCTTGGTGATCTCCGGCTGGAATCAGGGGACCATGGACACAGTAACAGGCACTGAAAGAGGAAGCAAAGTCATTTGCTTAAGTTTTGGAAATTACCAAAATGGGATCTTCAGTGCTCACATGATGGATGAATTATGGAAGAAGGAAGTAAACATACAATTAAGAGAGATTGGAATTTAAGGATAGCTAAGGTCATTTTGATCAATATCAAGACAGAGCGGGTGGTGAAGTCCTTGGTTTGGATGTCCTTGATTTGGAATCACAACCTAGGCAGGATTCAGTGACAAGAGCATGCATGAGTTGTGGATCAGGAAATGCTCTCCATGGGGCTGGCTGGGCCCTCCCAGCTAAGGTAGTCACAAAGATAGTTGCATTATTCAAATGCTGTCTCTGCACTCAGCGGCCTTGTAACCTTGAGCCTCATATAAAACTTCTGTGTCTTAGTGTTGCTACCTGAAAAATAGGTAATGTAGTACTTCTGCCTTAGCTCCGCCTGCTCCAACAAAAATGCTCAAGACTGGGTGCTTGGCATGGTGCATAATTCAGGAGCTGGAAGCTAAGATCCAGGTGCTCATTAATTTGAATTCTGGTGAAGCTCTGCAGAAGGCCTTCTTCTTCCTGTCCTTCACTGGCAGACAGAGAGAAAGAGAGGAGTCTCTTTCCTTTCTTATAAGGCCACTGCTGCTATCCTGAGGGCCTCAGCTTCATGCCCTAACCTGACACTGATTCTCCCGCAAGGCATCACATTGTGGGTAGGGATGGTGTGAGCAAGTCATCAGGTCCTGGAGTCTGGTGGGACTTTGTTCCCTTCTGAAAGACACGCCTAATGATCAATAACGAAGAACATTTCTTCATTGAGAATTGTGTATTCATCTCAGATGCCCATTTTTGGATTGGGTCTTTGAATTTTGGGGGTTTGATTTTTTTTTAAATTCTTTATATGTTTTAGACAGAAGTCCTTTGTCTGAGGGACAGTTCACTAAGATTTTTTCCCAGTTTGTGGGTTTTCTTTTCACTGTGCTGGAGATTTCTTTTGACATGCAGAAACGTTTTAATAAGACATGATCCCAGTTATTGATTCTGGGAAGTATTTTCCATAGGATTTGATTCCTGTTCATATTGTGTCTTATTGGATTTTATTATGTGTGGTAGTATAAACAAATTTTCTATGGAAAATGAGATGATATAGTAGCCCTTGTTTGTTCTCTGTTATGTGGTTCTGAATGCCCTGTAATACTTTCATTCTCTTGAATGGTTTTATACTATTTTGTTATGTTTGATACTATTGTATATGAAATTATGCTCAACTATTTCAGAGAAAGAGACATTTACGGTAGTTACTGTTAATTGTGGGTTGTCGTGGTGAAATACTGTGTTGCTTACATTGTTCTGTTCTGATCTGCTTTTTTATGTCCTCTTTTGTCTTAATCTCTTTAAAATAAAAAAAAAAAATAAAGACACCCCAGAGAGCTAGCTGTTTGCTTCCCCAGGGACACAGCAAGAAGACACCACCTGTGGGGAATGACCAGCTGGAGCCTCTGCCTTGAAGCTCCCAGACTTCAGAACTGCAAAAATATATTTGTTTCTGCTAAGGCAGCCAGTCCATGGTATTTTCTTCTAGCAGCCTGAAGACATTAAACGCTCTAGCATTTGAACGTGAAAGAGATGCAGATATTCGGTCCATGGACAACTTCTTTCCTACCTCTTGAAGTTTCTGAATGTGCTATGCATGGAATCCATGCAGGATTTTAGCTAATTGCTTAGTTTTGCAATTAATATCATTAGTCGTTCTTGCTATACTCATTAGTTTCTTCTTCTGGAAATTAGGGGTAACAATAATAAGCCTATAGTCAGGATCAAAGAGTATGTTTCTTAGATAATTCCAGGGGAATAGACTTTAGACAGCTTTGGCCACCTTCCCCAATACTGTACTTTTCTGCCTATTAAATGGTACCTTCCCTTCAGGTTCACCAGTAACTCAGTAACTCAGTAGTTACTCTGAATCTTACTAATTTCTTAAAGCTTTGGACTTTACTTCAAATCTTTATGAAGCAAATAGTAATTAAGTGTTTTCACTAATTGCTTAATTATTGTTTAATGATTTTTTTCTCAAGGAATAACTTTATGTATTTTCTATGGTCTAACAATCTCTATCTTAAGTTTCCATTCTGTTTTTTTTACTTTGAAATGAAACAAAGCATAAAAATGATGATACATAATTTCAAAATAAAATAATAGGAGATCAACAATTGTTAACATATTGCATATTATCTTAAAAGTAGTTGTTCAGATTACAAGATATAGGCATAAAAATAATTAAGCAAACAATGAAAGCACAAATCATTTTTGATGAACTAACAGAGATTAGTAGTATATTTACCATATATACATATATATATATATATATATATATATATATATATATATATATAAAACCTTTCCCCCTTTTTCTTTTTGCTTTTCTTCTTTCCCCTATCCCATTTGTTCTTTCTTTTTGAGCACTTTCTTTCCCTTTCCCTTTTGCAGTATTTCCTGGATCTTATTTACTCTTTTAGATTTTTACACTAGGGAGACAAAACAATGTTTACACATGTGAGTCTGATTTATGTGACTTAGAAGTATGTCTCTTCTTGCATCCATTTACCTATAAAAGTCTCAAGTTTAACTTTCTTTATAGCTGAGTTGTATTCCATATAAAATAGCACATCTTTTTTTATCTTTTCTGTAGTTGATGGGCATTTGGGCTGTTTCGAAGATTTAGCTATTACAAATTGTACTGCCATAAATATGGATGCACATATATCTCTGTGATATGATTTTTAGTTCTGCTGAGAATATACCTAGAATGTGGATAACGGGGTCAATTGGGACCTCTAATTCTAGTTTATTAAGGAATATCCACACTGATTTCCACAGTGGCTTTACCAGTCTACATTCCCCCCAAAAGTGTTAGAAAATTCCTTTTTCCCTACAACCCCTCCAACATTTGTTTTCTTGATAATAGCCATTCTTTCTGGAGTGAAATGGAATCTCAGTGTTTAATTTGCATTTCTCAAATGACCCGTGGTTTAATCATTTTTTTAACCACATAGAACCTAAGCTTCCTGAGGGTAGTGACAATATTATAGGGAACCTCCAGAAAGCCAACTGCAACCCTAAAGCACTGTATAATTTCCCACAGATACTCGGTAATTGAACAACAGTGTGTAATTACGCTCCTTTCATCCATTTAAAACAACTCCAAATTCCTTAACATTTCTTCCTACCCCATTGACCACTGAAAGCTTTACTCATTCTTTAGAAGAGTGCTTCTCAAAAGGTTGTGTGTAGAAATGCTTTCAAGTTTTCTAGAACAAATTCTAATCTTGGACCTTTACTTTGACACTAACCTTACAGGTCAGCGTAAGCTTTTGTGGGTCCCAGGGGAGACACCTGAAAGACAGATGTCGCCGTCTGATCTCAGGGCCCTCAGAGGCGTATGGCTTGGTTATGTGGCAAGAGCGCAGAGCCACACACCTTGTCAAGAGATGCCAAGGGTCATTTGAGGACCCCTTGCAAGGGGTTGTCTGGTGTGATATAGAAGAGAGAACTGACACACCCCGTGACATCTGTGCAGGAGGGCAGAAACTGTGTGGAAGGAATCAATATCATATTCCTGTTGCAAGGAGCAATTTACTTTTGGCGAAATCATATTACTTTAGATTAATGTTTTTAATTTGAATTTAACAGTTTTGTAGGCTTTTGCAAGGATTAATTTGTTTTGATTTTATGGAGCTGTAAGTATAAGGCGTACACACCTGATTTTATGTTTGTACATTTTGAAGTCATGTAATAAAACTGCCTCACGGTGGTGGGGGATACATGAGACTCTTTTCCTTTAACAGCAGTCTGTATATCCCAGTACTCGAGTTTGAAAAACACTGCTTTAGAAAGTCTCTGGGCGTCTCCAACAGTGTTTCCCTCCGTTTGGGGCCCTGGAGACAGCAGTTGCCAATTACGGTCAGCACAGCTCGGGAAGCTGCTATTGCTCAGGCCTCTGCTTGTGCTGCTGCTGCATGGACCCACCTTCAGCTCCTGCGTGGTGTTTTCCAGGCCATACAGGACTTTATACGGAGCGGGCAGGGGGCCAGTGAGGTTGATGCCCATGGCCATCTGCTGCAGGCGTGCCAGGTCACCGAGAAGAAGGCCTGTGCATTCATCTCCACAAACTGCGAAAGCAAAACGACGAAGAATATTTACTTCTGCCAACCGGCGCAGCCAGATGTTCACAGACTTCAGTTATGAAATAGTTTATGGTCTAAGCATAATGCCCTGAAAGATGGCACTGCTCATCTCAGATAATTAATGCCACTGAATGGATGACAGGTGGGAAAAGATGAAAACAACCAAAGAAGAGATACGCGCCTGTCACCCAGAACCTGAAGTATAGAGGACGATCCAATAGAAGGACCAAAGAGGAGGATTCAACTGGTTTTGGGGAGAAAAATCTCCAGTATAAAAGTAGCAAAACAGAGGAGAAGCACAAATAGCAAGGTAAAAACATTTCTTGTTAGGCAACTCTTTTTCTTTAGCTTTTATCTGAAAGTGTAGTTATAATTCAGTGTAATTACAAACCCTTACCTTGTATCCACGGTATCATAGATAAACATTAACTTTATCCAAGTATCATAGATAAATAATTGCTAAGGCTCAGAAAAGTTTTATTTTGATCGTACATAGCTGAGATGCTATTTAAAACAAATATGGTACATATGATCTTTTCAATAATCAGAAAGATGAACTATTCCTATTGACAGTGGTGGAGAGGAACTGATAATGGAACCAGGAGAGAGAAAAGCATAGTCTTTTTATTGTCAAATGAATCTCATGAATAGTGCAGTTTATAAGATTAACATTGATTCCTTGGAATGATGGGAAAATAGACGTATTTCACTTGGCAACTTTTGGTTGTGTGTCGTGGAGTAACGAGCTATACCTTCACGCCAAAAGAGCACGTACTGCCATATTTATCACATGCATACATCCATGCACATGGTTATCATTTCTATCTTGTATTCTGCAGATAGAGGCATCAAAACTACCCAGGCATTAGGAAGAGAAGAAAATACATAACCTGGCGAATCCTGAGATCTGGATCAGAGCTGCATCATACCCAAACTGGCAAGAATTCAATTAGTTCCCTGAATAGCACTCCCCTGTGTGGTTTAATGGGGAGAAAACCATTAACAGAAGCTTGTAAACAAAGCCAAGTAGTACAGAGGGAGATTTTTTTTTCTGATAGGACAGCAGTTAGAGGTGAGTTACAATGTCCTTTCCTAGGGATTAAACTGCCCCAGCAGGGCTTTTAATAAATCAGCTCGTCACAGGTGACACCTGCAGCCATGGAGAATTACCTGCAGGGCTTTGCAGGCTGCTGATGCTTTACAAGCTGCGTGAACCAGAGGCTCTGCAGGTGGGACCACGGGTCTGGAACTAGAGCTGTGACTCTGACTCTTCCCACCAGAGCTGAAGAAAATCTGTACTTCATAGAAACTACGTAAAACAGCGCTGAGGCTCCACTGAGCACCTTTGTGCAATGCAAGCTCCAGCAGCCCTATCTACATGAAATGACTACAGAAAACACACACAGGATACAATTAAGTGCCAAATGAACCGTGTCTAACATTCAGATCCACAGTTTGGTTTCTTACCTCCCTGGGCCTCAGAATACCTGGCCTTTTCAGAAATTACACAGGCCTGGGCCGCAGCTCAGGTTTCTGCCTCATGAGGTGACTGAGCTCTCTAGCTTCTGATTCTTGGCCTGACAATATGCTTTGCACAGTCTTCCTGATGAGAGGATACACCCACTCTGTGCCACGTGCTCTGAGCACCTGCTAGGGTGGCAGTTGGTACAGCCTGGGAGGTCACTAGACGTGTGCTGTCCTGGGCTGTATCCAAGACCTTGTAAATCACAACTAAGACAGTTTGCATGAAAGTGTGGAGAGATCGGGTGGAGCTCAGCGATCCCCAACTTTGGCTGCACACTGAATTACGTGAGGATTCCTGAAATATAGGCCCCAGGTCCTTTCGCCTACCTACTTCTGAGATGCTCGTTGAAGGGTCTGAGGTTAGGTCCAGCATCAGCATGCATTTAAAAAGAGTTCACATAGTTGACTCTGTCTTGCAGCCCGGGTTTAGGACCACTGGACCAGTTAAGAAGAGATGCAGATGCTCAGGGCTAAAAAGAGGAAGCATTTGGAGGAGGTCATTTTGCTTGCTGTCTCCTCTGCTCACGGGCTCTTCCTCTTCATCTGCCCAGGTGTTCAGGACAAGAGTTCCATGTGACTCCCTCAGAGAAGGCCCTGATGACACCATGGCCCGAGCCTTTCATCTATCAGTCCTGCCTCTCCTTTGTCATACTATATTGATGCTCCTGCTTGTACTGGCTCCCTTATTTTATCGCCTACATCTTTATAGATTGTTTTCTCTTTGTTCAAAAAAGATCTAAAACACCTTGGTCCCAGTTCCTAGGAAACTGTCTCAAATGCAAGCAACACCCAATAAATATTTATATATTAAAATTTTTGTGAAAGAAGAGTAAGAAAATATTTTGGACTAAGAGTGGCAAAGATCAATAGCTCAGGATAACATGAACTCAAGTTCATGATATGGCAGGAAGGTTGGACAAGGTACTGGTCAAACAGGAGACAGAAGAGCAACATGTTTGATAGGAAGTGGGGAACACAGATGTGCGAGGCGGGGAATAAGAAGTTGAAAACAATGAATTAGAGAAAGAAAGAAGAGCAGTCTTACAACTGGCAAGCCAGGGACTGAACTGAATAAGGATGCCTGTGGTGATGCCTGCTACAGGGTATCATTTTTCAGAAAGAAACACTGGGGAGGAGGGATGGGGAGAAGAAAATAGTGAAAAACACTACCAGGGATGACACAACACCTTGAGGCTGTTGACCAGATTAAAGCAATGCTCACTGCTGGGATGGATTAAAAAGAGTGGCAATATCTTTGTTACTGCTCCCTGTAAGAGATGACTTTACCTTCCTGATTCTCAAATATGGGTTGGCTTTGTCACATTCTCTGATCAACACAAAGTGATGGAGGGACATTTTTGACATCTATGCATCAGCCTCAAGGGTTTCACAGTTTTTGTTTTCATACCTTTGAACTTTGCTTCTTGAGTACAACCCCAGATTATCTCTGAGAGAGAGGCAGTATGGCAGAAAGAAGGACTGGCCCAACTGGCCACCAGCTGAGTCTCTACCATGTGAATGCGGCCATCGGGGAACTCATGGCCACCAAAGACTTGTGTGACTGACCCCACCCAGTTTTTCAGCCTCCAGGGTTATGAAGCTATCCTGTATATGGTTCTATTTTTAATTCTGGAATGACAGAAGATAACCAATGCACTTCCCAAAGTCTGCAGGAATGATTTTGAGTGTGGTTTTAAGTCTGTGACTTTCAACTTGCAATTCATAAATTAAAAACAAATACAAGAACCAATTCCTACTGTTATTAAGACTTTCGGAAAATATGTGTTCCTTCATCACTGAGCCTAAGCAAGTTCTACTTGATTTTAATGAATCTGTATATTTAGAAAATGTTCTCAGAGTGTGAGTAAATTGTTCTTTTAGTTTTCAGTTTCAAAATCTTGAAAGACAATCGACCATATGACATATCTCATCATGCTTCCCAGGGTGGTGTATTCTTCAGGGACCCTTTCATAGCCCTTCTCTAATTGATGTAAGATGAATAACTGATTTAAAAGAAGATTTTGAGTCAGCCTATTGATAACAATATGGCTAGGGCCTCCTTACTGGATGGCTCCAGAAATATCCACAGCTTTCTCAGTTTCTACTTCATGCAACAATAACCTAGTGATGGGATGGCAGAACTAGATCTGATTTACTGTGGTACATGCAGAGTAAATCGCTGAGCCAGAATGCCAACAGCCATGATGAATACTGATTTTTCTCTCATCTATTCTACCCCCTGCCCATCTGTTTTGGTTCCTCATTCTCAGTTGTTGAAATGAAAATGTATTTAATTGCTTTTTCAAGGGCTCGTACATTTCATTTTATGTTTCTGTGTCCAAAGGTCTATTATTATTTCATGTCTGAAAGTCTCTGTATTTGCTTTTTGAGAAACAAAGCTGAAGCAAATTTCCATAAGTGAAAGGTAAGTTTTTATAATATGCTCCAAGTAATGTACTAACATCTGTCTGAATTGGTCAGCCGTGGGATATTTTTCAAAGCTTCTATACAACTCTGGCTCATGCAGTTATAAGATAAACATATGGGGAATTGTGCCCTTTACATAATAGAGCGCTATTTTATTCTGACACAAAATATCTGACTTATACAACAAGCTACTTTTATTTGCCCTCAAGTCTGAAGTATCTGGCAACAGACATTGGAAATGGCATGCAAATGAAAAACAAATTTAATTCACAATGATAGGAAGATTTGAAGAGTGTACGAGATGTGGAATATTTACATTATGTAAACAACTGCTCTTTGATAAGGATACACTGGAAATTAACACCTTTCTCATAATCAGGACCCCAAATAACTTCTCCAAACCATTTTCCTAATTCAGCAGTACAGATAAGGTTATAAAGTGAGATCTTGCCTACAGTGCTTGAGAGCAAAAGCAAATATTTCAAGACAATGATTATATTTTACATGACTAAATGTTTCCGAGGCTTTGCCTATAAAAGTGTCAGGATAAATTTGTGTCTAATATTAACAAATGCAGTACTAAATTCAGATCGTTACAGCGGAGTCCATGTAAGGGGCAAATCCTGCAGCCAATATTACAGATCTTTCTGTTAGCAATTAGTACAAAATATTGCATTTCTCCTAGCGTCGCCCATGCATAATAATTACTGGCTCTCTGTCACACAAATTCACACACTGCATTCAAGCCAAAAAAGCTGAGGCTTAAATGAATACACTGAACACTTTGAAAAGGTCAAACCTCTTTTCCAATTTTTGGTAAAGATATATAAATTACCTACTCTAATCAACTAGAGAGAAAAGCAGTAAACATCAATTTTTAGCAAAAGATAAAATGTCTATTTTAAATTAACCCTTTTAGATAAATACTAATAATATTTCTCTGATTCTGAACTTTCTATTGCCTCTTTCCCTTGACCTATTCATGAAGATGCTTTTAGATCAGCAGATATTTAGGGTTCATTAAAATAAATTTAGTTATTCTATATTATTTATAAATAAAGGCAATGCATAAAAATATAAGACTCATTAACAAGGCTTTTATACCTATTATTTCTTAGCCTAGAGGGAAAGGTATTCTGTAGGCTTTACCTGTGGCTGGGAAATATGTACTAGTTGTGGAATATATATTTGCATAATATATGTAATGTATATAACATATAGATTAAATACTTGGACTAAATGGATTCCATACATAAAAATATGAAAGATAAGTTCAATAAAGTTCAAAGATGGTGTTGCTTTTCAAAGCCAAATGGAATTTTGAAATTTGAAAGTAGTATAAAAATAATGAAATAAAAGCTTTTACTCACACAAATATGCAGGACGTGGCAGACAAAGTATTGTGTTTTGCCCTTGTTACATTATCCAACAGTCACAGCAACTCTATGAGGCTAATATCATTAATTTCCTCATTTTATAGATGAGAAGTTTAAGTCACAATTAAAATGTTTATGAATCTATAAATAATGCATGAAGAAAACTTAAAAGGATATATAAGATGCTCATAAAAGTAGTTTTCAGTCAGTTAAAATAATCTAGAATTAGAGAAAATTACACAAAACTGGAATTTAGCTTAAGACAGAGAAAACATGTCATCAGAAACTGGTAAATAGCAAAAAACACAATGGCTTTGAAAAATGACCACAAAATAGCAGTGATGATAAGTATACTTAGCAGTTGGTATCTCAGCTGCTTCACATATATGTGTGTAGAATTTTGCTTTCATGCTGCAGCTGATGAAAAGTTTACAAAACCAGTCTAACCTAGTGTCGTGTCTTGTACATGACAGGCCAGGATTCAAACCCATAGCTCCTTCCTAGCAGCAAGGTTCCTTGTATTAGGATCTGTCTCTTTTGAGGATGCCACAGAATAAAACATAGAGGCTGACACTATCTTTTTTTTTTTTTATTTAAGAGGAAAAAGAGAAAAACACAAAACAAACCAAAGCGGCGTAAGGGTACACGCAATACAGAACTACAAAACAAAACAAAACAAAACAAAACAAAACAAAACAAAACAAAAAAACATAACAGTAAGAAATCACCTGCTAGTAGATTACACACTATCTTCTTGAAAATAGTTCCTCAAATCACAGTATCAAAGAACACAAGGTGGACATTCAAACAGGGAGACTGCAAACAGCTGTGTTCAATGTTCCAAAAACATTGATAAAGTCAGCTATTTAACACCCCCAAACACACTTGCTGTTATATCCGTTAGAGCTCTTTTTCTTTTTTTTTTTTTCCCCTCTCTTTTTTACAACAAAATTTACACATCTTGGATTTTATTACTCCTTAGTGCTTATTACTTTCTTTGAGGGGGGGAAGAATACAGTCAAATATGGCAAAACAAAGCTGAACTTTTTTTTTTTTTTTTTTTTTTTTTTTTTTTTTTTTTTGTCGTTGTTGTTTTTCCTTTTTACCGGTACCAGGGATCGAACTCATGACTGCCTGGTTACAAGGCAGGTGCTTATGCCGCTGAGCTAAATACCCAGCCCCTGGCTGACACTATCTTATGACTCTTAGCTTTACAGTCATGTGATTCTATTGGTCTCTGAGGTATACAAACACTGTGGGTGCCGACACAGTGAAAATCAAAGTAGAGTTTAGTTTACCCTAAGAATAAAGCTTGACTTACAGGCCCTCATGATCAGCCTTCTCCGAATGATAATTCAACTGTGCACCTACTTATTTTGCTAATCAAACAGCTCTTCCTATGTAGGATGCAAAGCATTGAAGTGGATCCTTAATAACTAGAAAATGACCCAGAGGCAGGGACAGTTGCTGCTTCTCCACAATGGTAGCCTGGACCATTATGGGGATGAGAAACTAAGGATCAGGCGAGGAGAAGTTGCAAACCAGGTAAATGGATGTTGCTTTAATAGACCAATGAACACCTACATCTGAACAGAATTACATGGCTCAGAGTTCTGGGCACCTATGGTTGACACACTGCCCATTGAATAGAAATTTACTTGGGCAAGTAGTGGAAGTACAGACAGGGTGACATTTAGGGCACCGAGACGAGGGGACCACATGCAATCATAGATGGACCAATCACCTCGTGTTTGCATCATCTTTCAAACAGAAAATCCCGTTTTTTGCAGTGTAGCAACAGTCTGTTATCTTGTTCCTGCCCCATGCATGGGAAACAATAACTGCTGTTATTAATCATCATTGATTATAATGGATCAACAATGTTCCAGTGATGCTAAGGACCCTCGTATTCTTGTGATAAGGTCCTTGGAGGCAGCTGGCTATTGAGAACAATAAACTTGATAGTATCACTTCAGATAAGAATCAAGGACATTTCATGATTGCTTTTGTAACACTGGCAAGCCAACATCATCTTATATACTATATTACAAATAAAGCGTGACTGTAAACCACACAACTCAAATACTTCATATGAAGTGACTAAACATAGTGAACATCAACTTCACCTTTATGAAATGTTATTTCAGGCACTTTTTGTGGAGTAGCATCTTGTCATCAGTCTCTAATTTTAAATCTCATTCTCTAGGAGAGTTATGTATTTTATAATGTCACTCAACCTATCTTAAATATCAGTTGAGTTGTTTTCCATTAACTATGAGTCACAAACAAACAGAACATAAACAGATTCAAGGATTGTGTTTCATAACACAAAACTTTACTCTTGAATGAACAATGACTTTCTTGTTCATTCTCAAGTTCCACAAGTGCAGGTGATTGTTGAAAGAGGGAAAGGGATTTATGTAACTTTACTTACTAAGTAGAAATTCTGCTTTGAGAAATCTAGTGAGATATCTATCAGAACTCACCAACATATGTAAAGGAAGAATGCAGTATATACTTGTCTCAAACAATTTTTATTTTTTAAAAAAAGGCTGTGAAGTTAATCTAAGCTCTAGGGCAGTGTGTTCTTGTTTCTGCGAAGGGGGAAATCTTTCTTGCCTTTCTCTGAGGTCAGCACCCATCATAAATACCATAAACTTTTAAATTTTAGAAGAGTTTCATAATTAGCAGGAAATATTGTGGTCCCTCAGTTCACAAACTTAATTCTTTCTGTGATTCTGGTCACAAACTGAATTAAACAAGGTCCAAATCAAATTTTCACCTTAGGTTAACATTGAACCTAAACACTGAATTTGATTCAGTATTTGTGTTTATATATGTGCAATGTTTCAAATATATGCATTGTTTCATTTGACCTTTAACCCATTTGATCTTTATTCTTCACTAAGGTAAAATGGATTCAAAGCCCAGAAGAAATAAATGAATAAAAGATTGACTTCATTAATGTTGGATATACAGAGGGCACCATGTTGACTTTCTGCATTTTGCATTGGAGGCCAGGAAACAGATTAAGGAAATAAGATTTGCAAGACAAATTTGCCAAGATTTTAAAGTTCAAATCATGGCTCTGTGGGAAAGTCACTGTGAACCTTCACAATGTGATTAGTATTAGCTTTCTGTCACTAGAGGCAATGTCTGAGACAATTGGTTTAGAGAGAAGGTTTATTTTAGCTCATAGTTTTGTGGGTTCCAGTCCAAGGGCAGGCAAACTCTTGTCTTCTGGCCCCTTAGACATGTGCCAGGGGAAAGGCAGGAAGCGGGTGAGGAAGCAAAACTGTACACCCATCATGGGAGTGAAAGTGGGGCAGGGTTGCATCATCTCCTCTGTGTGCCTGTTTGCTTGGTGCCAAGGGATTTCAGCACATCTCTCAAAGCCTCACTTCCACCACCTTTGGGGCCAAGCCTCCAGCATATGGACCGCTGGGTGGATCAGAAAGGTGATGGACAGTCCCTGAATTCAGTTTTCTTATCACACAATGGTGATAACAATGTACAGGGTTGTACCAAGAAGTGAAAGAGCTGCATACTAAGTAATCAACACAGTAACTGGCAAATGGTGAGCATTCCTTCAAGGTGAGCCTTTAAATAACTTGCTATGAACCTGTGTGTGACAAGGACTGCCTCAGGGAAGGCCTGGAAAGTGTAGGCTGAGAGTGATTAGTTATGCCCAGGTGCTGGCTCTGTTTGATGGAACTGGTAACCTTGATAGGGCTACACTTTGTTGACTGACACTGAGTGCCTCTGGGTCTAAATATTTTTTACTGCAGATTTATTTTTACAGCAGGTTATTTCTACAAATTCACCATCACAGCAACGGAAATGTCATACCTACAAAGTCTGTGTCCTGTAGGAATTTCCATTGGGGGGTCCATTAAAGTCCTAGTCTGCTCACTTGCAACTGGGTGTTACCCTCTTTTCGGGAGTTAGTTGGCCAAAGGAAGCTCTTTCATGATTTCTGTATTTGTTCTGTGTAGTCCAGTCTCCTCATCAGAATTTTCCATCTTTTATTAAGTGGGAGAATTATTCTAACTGTATAGTGAATATACAGTTTCTTCCCACAAATAAGAAGCTCACCTGAGATGGTGCAATGAATAATCCTAAGCCATTTATTGGGTCTGAACAAAATACAACCCACAAGATAGGCTGATTTGAATTGTGTTTCTTAGAGAATTAACTAAAAAGAGCAAATTTAACTACCATACATGTAACTCAGCTATCTGAGTGTTAACTTGTATCTACTACCAGGCAAACATCTCACTCTGTACAGTCAGAACCATATTAGCAAGCAGTCCCAGCTCTCTCTCTTACTATAAATCTATTCTCTGCTCTCCTCGGTCCTGGGTCCCCAGCTCACACTCCCGGGCACTGTGATCATAGGTGACGAAACAAGCCCTCGAGATCCACCATGTAAACCTATTCTTTCATTCCTTGATGTAATTTTGCTCCAGGATATAGAACTATCTTACAAAGAGAATTGAGAATAAGCCAGAATTTTGTCATTCCTTGTGTTTTGTCTTTATCCAACATTTCAAAACCAGGTGTAGAAACCGAATTCTGGCAAAGAGCAACATAATAGAATGGCAGCATATTTTTGCAGGCCTGTAGAAATTAAAAAAGATTAGAAGGAGAGAAAAGTCTAGAATATTCCATGTGATAATTCTTAGAGTTGAAATAATGAAGGAAAAATAAAACAACAAAACTCCTAGAAGTGGAAATCACTGAAGCCAAGATGATTAGCATAAGGAACATCTACACAATAAAATTACAAACTGTTTACAAAAACAGTCTTCCAGAAGAATATTCGAATTTCTAAGACACAGTAAGGGAAGAGAATGCCACATACAGCAAGCGCAAGCGTATTTCTCCCTGGACATCAATAGCACAAGTGAACAATTCAGGGCTCTGGTAGCTTTGTAATTGGGGGGTCAGCACTTTTTAAAATATCACATGGGTTGCTTGGAGTTTGGAAATCTCTGTGACAGGGAGAAAGTGAGTTAAATTTTCTCAGTATGATAAACTTATTTAAAATATATAAATAAAGTATTGATCATCAATAGAAACAAAGAGTTTGAAGCCACTATTGAGGAGAAGAATGCCAATTCTACTTTTTAGAAATAGGCCAGAAGATACTCCCATGATTTAACATTCCAAGATTGTAGTGTGCTCCTGTTTAATTTTGTGTGTAAACTTAAACATACCCTTTGTAATGGCTGATACATGCAATCAACTTGAGAAGTTTAGAGGTTTAACTCAGTGATTCAGCAGGGGATCAGGGTCCTCACTTTGTAAACATCCTCAGCCTGGTAAGAGGAGGGCAGGGCAACAGTGTGAGTGCTACACCCACCCTCTGGTGGGGATGGCCTGCCTCTGACAGAAGGGAGGGAGACAGCCTTGCTCTCCTCATTTCCCTCTTGTTGCTTTGCTGTTTTCTGCTGCCATGAACCATTGCCTCTCACCCTGCCACCCACCGTGGAGCCAGCTGCTTACGGACTAAAACCTCCACAAACCGCGAGCGAATAAACTTTCCTTCCTTAATTTGGGGTGTCAGATATTTTGTCTCAGCAACAAGAGAAAAGTAACTAAGACACTGCTTTTAATGTTTACTTCTGGATACTTAACAAAATCCATGATTTCTAATTCAAGAATTATTTAGACTAATGTTTATATTAAGAGTACCTCTATATTATCTAGTTATTTATTTCTAGATTTGTAATTTAACATGAAGAAATATTGTGAAATGTGCTTGGTAGTCTACTTCCATTATCAGTAAAGTGCCATTAACAAGTACGTATACATCAATAACTGAACATGATAAGAGTAATGTTTATATTTAATCTCTTCCCTGTACTTTACATTTATTTTTACTTTAAGTATACTACATTTTCATTAAAGAGAATTAAAATACAAAGAAAAAAATGTAAAAACTTATCTTCCAAAACATAACCAGTCTGAACTTGTTAGCACAGTTTTAAGTCCATGTTTAGCTTCTGAAGTAACTGGCAGAAAACCAGAGCACAGGCAAGCTTTCTTCTAATTACAGTGCTATTAATATTGAGACACACATACAAAGCGAATACTGACATGCATAGATATTTTAAAATAAAATAAAATAAATAAAAGCTTCCTTACAGGAAAGATTATCACAACATTCATCCCCTTAAATTGATAAACTATTTTAGATTAGAGTTTATGTAAGATTTAAGAATTTTATTTAATATCATGATACTTTCATAATAGCATCACTGAATCTAGACTGGGTAAAAAGACAGATGGAGAGAGAGACAAAGAAAGAAAGGAAAGAGTGCAGAGACTCCCTTCATTGTGTATGTGAGTAAAAATTACTTAAAAATTTAGTTCACTGTTGCTGTTCCAGGTTTTGCAGTTCAAGAGCAAATTACAAAACAACACCCTCATGGGTTTCTGTAAAAGCTGGGAACGGAAACGAACGTTATAACTCAAGGCTTAACATGCCTGCCCAGCTGATTGCAAATTCAAGAGGATTCTAAAAAATTTAATGTAGTTGGATCTTTAATCTGTCATAAAGGCAAAACAGCAAAGCCCAATATGGACAAAACAATAAATAAATAAAATAAATGGTAAAGTTCTCCTTCAGGAGCACTGTGGTGAGTCTTTGCTGGACGGACTAAAACATGCTGAGGGTTTTCTCAGCTGCTTGTGGCTCGGCGGGATGGAGACAAAGCAGCAGGTGAGCAGCAGAAGGCAGGAAGACAGTGTTAGGAGGATGAAGAGCAGGGCTAGCGATCAAAGGCAGGAGACCCGTGAGCCAGTGGGAATGGGAATGAAACAGGACCGTGGCCCCAAACCGAAGCTGTTAGTGAGGGTACGTACAGACACACTCTGCGCCTTCGCGTGCATGGCCGGGCTGGCAGCTGTCACACTTGTGGCCCGTGGCTCCTGGGCGGCACATGCAGAGGCCCGTGACCCTGTCACAGGGCACGGGTAGCGAGCCGTAGGGGTCACACTCACATTCTTGGCAGGAGCCTCCAGGGCTGCTTGGACTGCCGGTGTAGCCAGGAGCACACCTGCATGGAGACAGTGACCAGGCCAAGGAGGTCAGTGCAAGTCAGATCTCTCAGTGGGCTGTGTGCATGTGTGTGTGCGTGTGTGCGTGTGTGCGTGTGTGTGTGTGTGTGTGTGTGTGTTTTGTTTTAAATGAAACCAAACTGTCATCATCTGGAGATCCTTTAGATTGGGGGGCATGGGAAATTTTTCTCTAAAACACCAGGCAGTCTACTTTATGCTTTACTGGCCAAAAGGCAAAATCCAATTTATATTGTGAAAAAGGAAATTTCTAAGATTTTAGTATTACTATTGTTGATAGAAACAAATAGAAATTACTTTGTAGCAGTTTACTACAGTAGGAGAATTCTAAAGGAACTCTTTTTGAGGTATCAAATTTTATTTAAATTTTCCGATTTAGTGTTTTGCTTCATGGAATGGATTGTAACTGTTTGCCTATAGCAATGGTTCTTGATATAAGTACCACAGAAAACCAACCAAAGGCCAAAATTGGAAAAAAAATTACTGGAAATGCCCTGCCTGTAGTTTTCCCACTGTAGTTCCAGTCCATGAACTTTTTAAAAAGCCTGTTTAAAATTAGAGATGAATAAAATTATATGTCCTGGGCTTTTCTATATTCACACATTTTAGAGATCAAAATAACCAAACAATACAGCCCATTAATTTTACTAAAATGAGGAGAAAGCAGCACAATCGATGGTAATAAGCAACTCTGATTCTCTATTTAATTCTATTCATCTTTCTTACCACATCTTCCTCAGGATGGATTTTTCATTATGTGTCTGGGAAAGTGGGTTAATATTATGCAGATAAAATCTGTACCATCAACTTGAGAAATTAGAAAGCAAAATTCAACTGGTTGAAGTCTAAATGCAGTTCATTCATTGACTCTTCTACCTACCCACGTATCTGTTCACCCAAGAACATGCCACCATGGACCACAATACTGGCCACTGGGGAAATACAAGATGCTAGCAGGGTCTTGTGTTTCTGCTTTGTCCAGAAGAATTCCAGATTATCAGCTGTCTTGCATAATTCTCAAAGTAATTCCTGTCCCTCATCAGAGGGTCTCTCGCTCTGTCCATGTGTATGTGTATATTCCACATAAGTATAACTAATATTCAGAATTTTTGTTCATCAAACAGGTTTGAGTCAAGAGACAGTCTGACAGTTGGAGCCAAAAGTCATTAATAACTGGTTAGATAATCCTAGACATAGCAATCTGGGATGGTGGAAATTTGCATAGCTAATTAGCTGATTAGGAAAGTGAGTTCATCTTGTGCTGGATAGAAAGCCAAAGCAACAAGAAGATGACTTGCAATATTTGTCTTTTTTACATTCATGTTTTTGATTGTTATTTTTCTAATATAAAATCATTACAACTTCTCAATAAATCTGTGACCTAAGTAAGTCCTCACATTACTTTTTAACATTTGTTGGTAAAATGACAGTATTCTAACCAGGTTCAAACTGATTACATCTTCAAAGAGTTTGTTACAAGAGTAATGAAGATAAAGTATGAGGAGGGGTTTCTATGTCGTGGGGATAATCAAGAAATTTAAGCAGTTTTAGATGGGAGCCGGGTGTAGGAAGGTCATAAGGTGATTTAAATGATTTAAGAAGCTCTCAGAGTGGAACAAATTTATCTGGAAGGTTACAATAAAAATTTAACCCAGACCTTTGGTTTAATTTAGCTGAATAGAAGCAATTTTTCAAGGAAATATAACCTGATCACTTTTATGTTAGAGAAGATGAATGCAAAGCTATAGCAACATTTAAGAATTGCAGAAACAATTCAAATCACTCACATTTGATAGTGAATGATCCTGCTCATCTATCTGCTGTATGAACTGTCAACTCTTATTGATTAAACACTAATGGATATCTAAAGAGTGGATTTCTGTATTCACTCTGCTTTAAGACAGTACTTGCCATCTGGGTATAACCCTCCAGTGTTTTCTGTACATATGCTTTTGACGATATGTGGTAATTCCAGTTCTAGCTACAGTATCATTTATGTATTTACTTACTTATATAATTTACTACAGATAATTTCCTTGGTGTCCAGGGATGTTTCACTTACCACTGGTAGATGTAATGGGTGCCTAAGTACAAATACCAAAGAGCATGGTGGTCATTAAATTAGATAGACCTCTATCACTTATGAGCTCCATCCAAGTGATATATACATCTTCAAAGCAAATAAAAAGGTTTTGGATTTTGTATTGTGAGTTGTTTAATTGTTGCTAATTCCTGTTGGCATGGACATTTCAGAGTTTTTTATTATTTATGGATTGATTATTTTTGAGACAGGCTGTGCAGTTCAGTGTTGACCTTGGCTTGCTTACATAGAGGCTGACCTCAATCTCATGGTGATCCTCCTGCCTCAGCCTTTCAAGTGCTGGGATTACAGATACATAGTACCATGCCTGCTGGCATGGAAATTACAAATGCATTGCTATACATTTGCAAATAGCAGATATTGTGTTTAGAATTACTAGACAGAGGTTTCTATTTGCAAGTATACCTTACAAACTTGTGGAAAACGCATTTAAATTTATAAAATTTAATTCTCAATAATCACTTTCCTATTACCATTACTAATACAGCAATTTATGGTTAACAAAAGATTCTGAAAAGGGTGGTGAAGAATATTACTATTAGCTGATCTTTGCAAAAAAGAGTCATAATTTCAGGAGCTCATAAGAGGATCCAGGCAAGGAGTGGGTGAAGTAGGACGAGAAAAGGAAGCATCAGATAAGGACAGGATTTCAGGTCACCCTTGCAGTCTTATCCTGACTCAGTAGAGTGGTGTGAAGCATAAGTAACACTGCTTTTAGGGAGAACAAATGACTTTTGAGTACTCTGCCACTCCATCATCACTGGCAATGAACCCACAGAGGATGGCAGGGTAGAGTCTACGGCTTCTCATGCTCCTTTTGGAGAACAGATTTCCACGTGGGTTCTGGGCAGTGTGGACACTGCCTCTCACAAACACAGTCATTCACAGTGTGTGGTTTAGTAGGTGGAGCATTGGATCTTCGAATTATACACGAGACAAATGAACCCCAGACCACATGGCAGGATCAAGATCATGGATCTTTACAAATCTTCTGTTCTGCTGAACCAGTTATGCTACGGTTATTATGTGGGTGTCACATGCATGGTTAATGGTGGTAACTTCCTGTCATGCCAGAGGTACTAAAAGTGATGGTGGCAAATATGAATACCTGGGACACTGATCTTGCAGAAAATAGGTATTTGGAAGACATCGATTATGATCTTAGTAGATAGTTTAAAATTGTATTCCTTAGTTTACTATTTGAATTGCATTTAGACTTCAATAATAGTTAAATACATGCTTTAAACGTTTTGTGATTTCTTATGAGAAAATGAAGCATTTAGATGACACTGTTTGCCATTAAGAAGTGAACTGAGTAATAGATGCTTTACTGTATTCTTTGGGTAGTGTTAATTAAAAATGCTGCTTTCCATATATATTCTGGATTATATATACACTTGCTGGTGTGAGACTGTGGAAAATGGGACATGACCTGGCAGTGTTTTCCACTGAACTTAAATCAGAAATACTCGGCTAGCTTTGCATTACTAGTAACTACTGATAAGCCTCTGAAAATGAATTTATTCGTCCTAATAAAATTATACCTATCTTTGCATCTGCCTCCTTCTATATATTCCAAAGCAAGAATGAACTGAGAAATAATTTGGTATGTTTAAAAAGCTAAGTAGAAGATGAAAGAAAGGTTTTTGGGAGAAAGTCTAAAAGGTAAAACAATTTTGGATGTGTCTAATTTAAACAACTGGAGAACAGGAGAGAAATGACATTATTAAAATCACAATTTTCTATTTTAACTCTTCCTCCAGGGGCGCAATGCACGAGGACTGCTGGTACCTTTCACAGTACTGGCCTTCGTATCCCCGTGGGCACGCAGTGCAGCGATGGTCATCCTGGCCTTCTGCGACACAAGAGGGACTAAAGCTGGACAGCAAAGAACAAAAAGATGGTGAGAAATCTTTTAATTAATGTATCTTATGAAATTAAGTCTTGCTACCCATTATTAAGATAGTTAGAGCCTACTTTCAGGTGGTGATAAATGTATTTGTAAGTGAAATTCTTATCTCAGGATCAGTGATTACAATTAAGTACTACTACTAATAAACTATTATTAGTTGGTTTTTGATGAATTAATAAGACATAACATTAAAATATCAAAGGCTTCGTATTCTGATAATTATACAATAGCCATGAAAATATTAAATATCTACCCCAAGTGTTGCATTGTTCACTAACTCATGGAATTCATGGACTAAAACTCCTAGATATTTGTCCGATAGTAGACTAGGTACTGCAGTATATTTCAGCCTAAAAAAGGAAAAAAACTAGGACATAAAGCTAGGTAATTATTTCCTGAAAACTGAGTCCAAATTGTCACTGGTAGTTCAAGATACAAAGTGTGAATAAATGTTTCGCTTAGAATAAGAGTCTCTTTTCTAATTTATATCCAGATTTCAAAATCATTTTACTTTAAAGATAAAATGTGATTTGGTACGAAGAAAGAAGAGAAAGATTTCTACCTCAAAATAAGTAGGATTTGATCACTATTTTAGGATTTTTTAAATAATTAAGTCTCTGATAACTTAATCTGTGTTTCCACTACAGCACTGCAGACCACAGTATCTTGCTCCAGGATTTCCGATTCTCTTATTCCATAAAGAAAAATCTTGATGCAACTTGAAAGCCAAACTATTATTGTATAGCTTTAGTTTTTTACACAGGTCTTCAAAATGTAAGTGATAAGTTTCCATTGGACACAACTACACGATGCACTGGAAACTTAGAAAGAGAAAACTTACTAGTTGCAAAATACCATGTTTTTGTTTATTTGTTTCTATTGATCTGCTAAATTGCTTATTTGAATAAATAGCAATAAAATATACAGGCAGGACCACAACTTCTTTGGATTAGGTGTTATAAAAAACTATTTTAAGTATCTTCCAGTGCATTAAATCAATAGTGCATAAAAGAATGATAAACTCTAATCTTGGCAAAATATGTGAACAAATGAATCTAGTACTCACTAACTCATTATCCCACATTTTTTGCTACACATAGAAAAAAACAGACCCATAAAATCATAATTGACAGTCTGTCAAATTTTTAGCTTTTTAATTTAAAACTTGATGCCAAGTACATCTGTGTGTTCCGAAACACAAAAACTCATAGACATAGATAGGCACCCGGAAACAGATTTTTAGACATTTCCAGTGCAATTCTACATAGCCAACGTGATTGAAGTGCATTCCTTTACAGCAAAATAATAAAATGAGAAAAATAAAGTACTCAGTGAATAACTAAAGTATGGGAAAGTGCTGTACAGGAAAGTGGTCATTCTCCTTGAAGAGCGGATACAGACTTAGTTGCATTGTGCTATTGCGGAAGACTGCACATTAGCCTTATAGCACATAAAAGAGTTTCTGACAGGGAAATTAGACATATGCCTTGCCCAAAAGTAGAGGGATTCTTTCTTCTCATCACTCCTTCACCTGCCTCAGTTTCCACTTCATCTGTCACCTGGAAATCCTTGGGCTTTTCTCTTGATGATCACCATCTACATTTCCTTGTGGTTACAAATTCTAAACGCCTCTCATCAGACCTTTCAAACCTTCCAGGCTTGTGCTCCGTGTCTTCCATCTGGGATTTGACCCTAATGAATTCACTTCTGGGAAAACCGTCTCCTTCCGGCTTCTATCCTGGTTCACTGGTTCTTCTTTCTTAGCTTCACCGATATCCCTGATGGCTTCGTGTGCTTCTCGGTTCAGCTTTCAGGTTTCTCCTTCCCTCTACTGATTTCTATTAATATTTCCATTCATTTTTAAGGGCTTTAAGAATGAAGGAAAAGTGATCTCAAGCCAACTTTTCCTTTCTCCAAAAGACCTACTAGACCTAACAAGCTAAAACTTGGATTCCATGCCTCTGAAAATACAGTTGACTTCTTGGGATTTTTCCCTTTGCAATGAGGTCAGCCCATGCTTCTGCTTGTCCCGTCCAGAGCCATGGAAATAACTTTGTCTCCTTTCTCTCACAGTCCACATTGACTCTTTACCTACCAGTGGCCCCCCCTCCCTGGTGCTACCATCAGTGGCATCACTGAAAGACCTTGCTATTCCAAGCCACCTCTTATCACTGGAAGATTTTTAGCCTTCAGTATATTTGGTTTCATCCATCTGAGCTTTGCTGGCTTCAGCTGTGCGCCCCTTTTCCTCATCCAGTCTACATCAGCCACCCTAAGACTGCTCTCTGCCAACTGTGGGCCACACATGCGCCTGTGTCTGGGACAGGCCACCTTCTGTCCTTAGCTGCACTGCCTATATTGGGATGGCTTGCTTTGTTACTGCCTTCAAATCTCCATCACTTTTCGATGCGTGGAGATCACTGATCACTCTCCAAAATGGCACCACAGGCACTACTGACTCATTGAGGCTGCTTTGTATTTCTTGGCACCACTGTCATAACCTGGTATTACCTCTGTATCCATTTGCTTGTTGTGTTACATTCTTATAAAATAAGACATGCACTCTAGCAGAGCAGGAAACATGGCCTATTCTTGTTTATAAATTCCCAGCATGAGGAATCACACTTGACTTCAAGTTGGGCCCCCACTAAATATCTTTTGATTAAAGGAATAAAATAGAATGCTATCCCTAACTTTGTAGAACTTATACTTCTGTGATACAGACAGATACACATATTTGATGGAACCCATGCACTTCATCTCTTACTCAAAATGTTGAGGTGGAGAACTTATAGCTGAGTAGATGTTCAAATTCTGCAAGAACATTTGGTTGAAATAAAGATGGACAACATGTATCAGGAGGATACTAAGTGAACAAAAGACATGAAGAGATTTTGGTGGCAGAGGGGGCACTTTCTTTAAAATGGTTGCATTTCACAGGGATTGTCTCGGAACAGCTGAAACAAAGATGGCCACGCACATTCAGGAAAGAGCAAGAAATTCCAAACTTGGCCTCACATAGAAGTAAGCAGAGGGCCTCAAGTCTAGAAAGGTGGTCAGGTGGCAGATGGCTTCTCATGTCGTGCTGAGGTCTCACCTTTCCTTGGGTGTGTGTGCAAACACCTTCCAGGGTGTGTCAGTGCTGCTGGTCTGTCAAGGTGTGAAAAGTTTACTATTTTTTTTTTTTAGCAGAAGAGATGAAGACTTGTACAAATGCTATGGAACAGAGCCAGCGTCACTCCCAATGCCTTCTACACCCTGTTTCAATGGGCTACACAAACGAAATGAGGTTTCTCAGTCTCCTCTATCTCTATCCACAGTTTATTAGTGATCTATACAGATTAAGTTTTTGAGAAATGATTTATGATTCAAAGAACTATTTCTTACAATGGTTGTGGTCAATAAAGATTGAAAACAACTGAATAGTCACTATAATTTGATATTTTAGTTCTTTCAGGGCCTTTTTCATAAAAATTATATAAATCCTGAGCCAAAAATGAAACAGACAGAAAATGCACTACTCTTTGGATTCAAAGTGGTATTTCATTTTTTATAATTTCGTAAAACTGTAACCTGACTGCCTGCTTCTATTATTGGTTGTTAGAACTCATCAATGCGCCCCCCTCCCCCGTCATTGGCTGCTATACTTGGGGTTTCCCTGATAGAGCAGCGCCTGGCCCTGTTGACTGTTGCTGTCTCTCTTTGGGCGTCAGTGATATCACTGTCCGACTTCTGGTCTCCCTGAACTGCTGTGGCCCTTTGTTCTCTAATGGTGTCCTTAGAGAAGAGTCCTGTCTTTCCTCCTTTGCATGTGCTCCCCCTTGAGTAACGTCAGCCTGGGAAATCTTATCTGACTTCAACCCATTTACTAACACATTTCTTCCTTCCTCTGCTTGGGTAGTTTTTCAGATTTCCATTTTCTGCAGCTCTTTGCAGATTTCTACTCAGGTAGACCCTCCGCATCAATCTGGAGCTACTTAAACCATAAATTGCCTTTCTTCTGAAGCTGGAATTCATTGATTTTCCTATTTCAGCTCATGGGTCCACCACTATTTGCTTTTTGGACAGTGTGGCTCAAACTCTCCGTAAGCTACTCCTCCCTGGACCCTCAGCCCTCGCATCTAATGAGGTACCAGTTCTGCAGGGCTATGTTTAACAAGTGTCTCACTGTCATCCCCATGTCTCCACTCTTGTTTCTACTGCGTCCCTTTAAGTCCTAATTATGTTTTTCCCAGGCTGCTGCAGTAGCCTTTTAATTGGTCTCATTGCTTTTCTTCCTTGCCTGTTTCAATTCATTATATTCAATTCTATCATAATAGACTTCTTAAAATGTGGCTCTGATCATGTTAACCTTTTCTTAAAAAAATAGAATTTGAAGCTTTTTGGTATATTGAAAAATTAAACACTAATTTCTTAGAATGGTATTCAAGGACTTCTGCAATGTGGCCTCCAATCTCTCATTCATTTTCATCTGTAATTATGAAATTCTGTCCATTTAAAGGCCATGCTCCGAACTCCATTACTTACGAACTCTCAAACATTTCTCTGCATTGTATTTTCTAAGCTACTATCACTGCCTACTATCCATACCAGTAAAACCATTTCAGTCCACTGCTGACAATCTATCATACCTATAAACACTTCTTTTAGTGTGCTCTTAAAGCTTCTGAAATTAAGTAGTGTTTTATGTCCTTGAATTGTCTTAACATTGAATTTGGTTCCTCTCCAGATTCTTGTCCTCTCATAGTCTCTGCAGCTGTCATTATAGCAAAATCAACACGAAATTGTTAATGAACCATTGATTTTTTTCTAATCCAAATTCTTCACATCTTAATAGACAGTAAACAGAGAACATTCTTTTGTTTAAATATTGGCATCAGAGGGGCATTGGGGAAAAGGAGATGAAAATGATCTGTTTCACACACCTGCCTTTTGGTGCTTTAGTGAAAATAAGATCATGTATATTATTAGCATAATTAATCTCCATTTTACTTGAACATTTACATTTGAAACCTCAGAAAAAGTTTGTGATTATGGCTGAGAAAAAAACAGGGACTTCCAGGAGGGAAAGAAGCAAATTTATTAAAAAAATTGTTTTCAGAATGTATTCAGAGTTGAAGACAGAATAGCCAGATGAACAGGCGCAGACAGGAAGATAACTTCTGTCTGCCTGACTTTGTGCCTCTTTTGTACTCCAGATAAGTTGTCTGCAATTCCAAATCTGAACAAACTTCTGCATCTTCTTCTTCTTCTTCTTCTTCAAAAGTAGATTCCTACAGAAAAGCTACTTTATCACCTAGAGATTGAAGTCCAGGAATCACTCAACAGAAAGTACGAGCTTAGCAAAAAGGTAAATGAAGACACCTAGAGATTTTCATAAAAATAAAAACCAAGGCTGAAATGTTCAGGCAGCCCTGAAATAAGATATCCCAGCATTTGCTCCCCCGGATGGCGGTTTCCATGGCACCAGGCTCAGACCATCTTAGGAGAAAGGGGGCAGTAATTCCGGCAGACACTGACCTTTCTAGAGCATAATCGTAAGTCACGCCGCTTTCACTGTGCTATTTTTCAATTGTATCCTTGGTAATTATTTCCCAATCTCGAACTGAACACACACCATGAATGGAATCAGCCACAAAAATAATGTAGTACCCACCCAAACAATTCTTTGTAGCTGAATTTTTGGAAGACCTATATGCAAACACTAGACCTGCATATTTATAAAACCATGTACATTTGTACATATGCCATTTATTTTATGAGCAGATCTTCTGTTATTATTGGTACTTTCACTTGTATTCATGAATATTATTTACTTTGGACGGGGTTTTAAAGGACAAATGAACCATAGCATATATAAACCTACTTTTGTCATGTTTTTATATATATTTTTTTAAAGTCTTGTCTACATGGAAATAGCCAAGTCTTAGACAGCCATGTGCTAGACAGATGGCATCACTGATTGGGAAATATGGTTATATTTCTCAGTCTTACTTGTTGCTGGGAGAAATCAGAGGGCAAGCACATTGCTGACAGTCGTTTGGCAATCCCTTGACAGTTCCATAGTATCCCACAGCACACCGCTCGCAAAAATCACCAGCAGTGTGATGCTGACAGTCCTGTAAAGACAAAGCAGATGAGCTTTGTTTTTAATTTAGTGAGACATAGAATGTAATTCATCATACAGCTCTCAACTTATGACTGTGTCTGTTTGTGGAAATGCACAGCAGACACACATACTTTTTATAATTAAGAGGAAACATAATATTTGTTATATATATATATATATATATATATATATATAGAGAGAGAGAGAGAGAGAGAGAGAGAGAGAGAGTCTTCATTTGAGAAACTGGTCCTGTTTGTTATGTTACTATAGCTATAGTGAGAAGAATTTCTGATTTCCCTATATCAACTTCTGTGTACATTTTCCTCTTTTTCTAACTTGGGAAATATAATTTCAAGTGTGTCTCTAAAGTTTATGCTTTTCCCCTGGCCTTATTTTAGAACTAGGAGGTGCCGGTGAAAGTGTGGAGATTCCTGGGAGGTCTCTGTCTGCCCATCAGGGCCCTGCATAGAGTTATAGGGAAGTGAAAAGCACAGTGGTTCTCAGAGACAACGTGGGCAAACAGAAGTCAGCCTTTCTACCATCTGAAGAATGGGGTCTATTTTTTGCCAAATATCGGTGAGTCTATATAAATACAGAGAACTCAACTTGAACTGAGCAAACTTACACCCACACCTCTTCCTTGCACGTGCATGGTAAGGGGAATCGGCATGCTAAGCTTTAAGGTACTTCCACGGAAAATGAGACCAGTAGCAGAGCAGTATACACACAGCTTTGAAATCAAAGTGTCACGAGGCAGAATCACGTTTAACACACAGTGCTCGCTGTGTGAGACAGGATACGGGAAAAGCCGCCTTGAGAATAAACCCAATGAGGGAAGGAAAGTAAAATATAACTTTCCACCTTCCAGAAATGTATTCGACTTCAGGGGGGAGAAACCTGGCACACTTAATAAGCCACAAAAACGCAGTATTGAATGTAGTTTAGTGAAAACGTGATCCTTGATTTGGGGAGTGAATACATGAATAAATAAATGGAACTTTGGGGCTGGATTTCAGCTCGATTTTCCAGGACAGGATTTAAGGCACTCAGGGCAATGGCTTACTTCCTGTAACCTGCACCCCAAGGGAAGGTGAGCAGCAGTGGTCAGGAGCAGCACAGATGTGGATGCTGACAACTAAGCCCCTGATCTGATCCTTCTTTACATCACAACAGTACAATCTCTGTTCTGAATTTCCACCTCCCCCTACAGAGGATAACTTCCTATTCTCAGAGAAAGGAAAGCTCCTATTTGGGCCTGCCTCAGTTTCCTTCCAAATAGTCCATGGTTTTGCTTGCATCTTTTCCATCTCTTTGACATAGTTTTCTGTCTGTGGGAAGCTTTGTCTTGTCCCTGGCTCACCCCTAAAATCTTCCACCTGAACTGAAATTTCTGCACAGTGATCATGACACGTGAATTGCCTATTTCTGGTCATTCTTTCTCTGAATTTGGTGTTGTTGTTGTTCTGGGGATCAAACTCATGACCTGCCGCTTGCCACCCAAGTGTTTATGCCACTGAAATAAAACCCTGGCTGTCTCTGAAATTTTTTATTTCCAAGTTTTCCTTAAATCTGTTGACTCATCCCCTACCTCAGTTTCTACTCCTATCCTCCTTCACGGTCTCTCTCTTCCCTGTCTGTCTAGTAGATTAGTTTTGTTGATTTTACTCTTGGCTCTTATCTTCTGTTTTTCCTACACATGCCACTTTGGTGATTTAACTCATGACTATGACACTAGTTTCCTGTGTTCCATGAGCTCTGAATTTTATATATTCATCATGGAAATCTCCAGTGAGCCCTAAACTTTTATTTCTAACTGCTGCTTAGGTAGAGTTCACTGTATAACACAAAAGCACCCAGTCTCTGAACTGTCACCTAGGAAGCTCATCTCTCCTGCCAATTGTCCTGTGTCCCATTTTCAGTTGAGAGTCACTGCCATCTGCTGAGTGGCTCAGGTCAGCAACCTAGAGCTTTCTCTTAGCCCACATGTCGCCAATTCTGCTCGCCAATTCTGTTTTTCTCTGCTTGTTTCCTTGTGGCTGCTAGGTTTATCTAGCCACTGTCATCTTTAACCTGGATTATTAGAATAACCTTCTAGCTAAAGATTCTGTTTCCAGATGTTTTCATCTAGGGACTTCTCCACACTCTACTCATGTCAAACCTAGCTTTTCTCTTGCGTGAGACTCTGCAATGGGTCTTCATCACCTTCGGGATGAATGACAGCCCCTTGGCACAGCAGGGGAGATTTTTCTAATCTGGCTACTACTTTCCCACCAGCCTTCTCTAGGTGCTGTTTCTTTTGCACCCTTGGGATACCATAATATTTTAAGATGAAAAAAGGTCAGGTTCCAGTGTAATAAAAGTGGCTCTCAGGACAGGATGATTTGTTATATTTTGATGTTGATTTAAGCACCATAATCCCTTCTCATTCAGCTATCCAAAGGAGCCATCACAGTTTAGTAATAAAATACCCCTTGTGCATTTAAGAGTAGTGTTGTTAGAGATAATGACTCCCAGATAAAGCAATTATCTATGAATTCCAGTCTAAAATCTTTCAGCAAGATGTCACATAATGAGTAAGTGTTAACCGGGGAGTGTTTTAAGAATGTATTTCATAGTTTAGGAATGAGCATGTGCCAGCAGCACATGGATTCTTCAACAATAGTTTTTCACTTTTAGCCTTTTGCTTTTATAATGAAATCACTGTATAATGAATTATTTTTGTGTAACCTAAATGTAACATTAACAACGAAATCAAACTACATAAAAATAATGATCATAACTAAAGTATAGACATTTGAAAATGAGGTTTCATTTTTTTATACTTGAAAACTTTTATATAAATTTCTTCAGCGTAACTTCTCAGGGCAGCCGATCTTCTCCAGTGCTGTTGACATACCGTACTTAGTTAAGTGAATCAGATGTCCTGCTTAGGTCTTTAACACAACACATAAATCTTGATCCTATTTTTGAAACTTTTTGACATTGCTCTTTTAAATGACTTTTTGGTATGCTATCCAACAGTGTACATATTTGCTCTTGTGCAGAAATTAGCCTTTGGAAAAATCTCTATATTTTATATATGTAATGAGAAGCTTAATAATAAATGTATAACTGATATTATCATATTTTAGACCTAAGGCAAGGAATTACTTAGACTAGTCTTTCTTATACTTTCTTTGAGATACCATAAATGCAAGAATTCTTACAAGACAATTTCTCTCACCTTGGTAACTATAAACTGATGCTTTTACTTCTGCGTCTGAAAACTTTCATTTTAATTTTCAGCCAGTGACCAAAGCTACATAGATTAAGTCTAATTCCCATTTTCAGGGAAGGGGAAATTCATTTTTTTGTTTGTTTTTTCTTTTTCCTTTTTATCGGTACCGGGGATTGAACTCATGACTGCCTGCTTGCAAGGCAGGTGCTTATGCCACTGAGCTAAATCCCCAGCCCCAAAGGTACTCATTTTTAAAGAACATTATTACTCTCTAAACCTCTTTTCAAGTCAAACACTTAAAATTTCTAGTTACTAAGAGTTTCTTTAAAAAACACAGTGGCTTACATAAGTCTGTAGCTGTGATTTACAAAAATATTGAGTGTACTTCTGTCCTTAATCAGGATCTTGAATAAATAATAGTGCCCTATGTTGGTCCTTATTCAATGTGCAAACAAATAGGAACTTCATATCCCATGGGTTAATGTTAGGGGCACTTTCCTTCATTTTTTTCTTAAACAATCGAAAGTGAGGTCCTAGTGGGCAAGGCCCATGCATTTCACATCTTTATATCCAACACCTACCATAGATGGGCAGGTGGAAATAATCGTTAACAGGTGCCGCCAAATGAAGGGGAGGTGAGCTAAGTTCAAAATCTTCTCCATACACTTCACGTTGGTAATCGTGGGCATAATGCTACTTGTGAGGGAGTCTTTTCCTACTCAATGAATTAAGTTACACTTGCATTTTTATGGCACTTGAGTACAGACAGATCCTATTCACGTCATGGATCACATTATGAACGTGGCAAAGTCAAACTCAAAGCTCATTTCTTATCACTGGAGACATCTCTACAGCTTCCTCCTCTGCAAGCTGTTCTAGCTGTTATTAGCTTTGCTGAATTTGACGTATGATATATCAGACCATCTGAGGAAATTGACATTATACCGAGATTCAGGAAACTAGCAGCTCAGATATTCTATATATAACCTTGGCTATATATAGCAAAACACAGTGTTAAGTATCTTATTTTGAATGACTCTATTCTGATTCACAGTGAACACTTTTTTTTTCTATGGTTGACAGGAAGTGGTTAAATAAGCCACACTTAAATTTCATTGGAGATCAACATCAGTTTATAATATCTTTCTTTCTCTTATAAAACATGAAAAGATATTTTATTAATTTCTATCTTATGATTTCTCAAATATTTGTCATATATGACCTCTAATAACTTTGCAGATTCTACCCACATTGTAGGATATAATTCAGCTGGGATTTAAAAATTAAACTCATTAATCAAATAAATACGTACTTATTCCTTCTCAGTTAGGAGAAAGAAATTATCAGTGGTTTAAAAATCTGATTCTATAATACTTTTTGGAGAAGACTCTAGTAGATTGCTTAAATTGTCTTACCATTAATTTTTAGAAGTGTATTTAACTGCTCATGAGGTTGCAGACAGGTTAACGGTTTACCAAACACCTTTAAACGCAGTAGGCTCCAGTTAGAGATCTACTTACTGAGGAGAGGATAGTTAAACTGCAGATATTGACAGCAATTCAGGCAATGAAGCAGGTCAGAAATGCAAACTATCTTCTTTTCAAACAAGAATTATAAGAGCACATAAGACACAACATGCTCAATAAATACAGCGAAAGGATAAGAATCTGCCAAAGGGGGAAAAATAATATCTCAGGGAAAAGGAGGGAAAAAAGGAAGGGAAAATAAAAATATCTAAACTTGTATAAACACACTTAGGATAGCTAAGATGATTGTGCTCACATTTTGTAAGTTCTTGAAACAAAACAGTTAACATTCATAGGATTGGAACAATTTTGAATGCTTCGTGTCTGGTGATCTGAGGAACTCTTCTGAGGATCACTATGAACAACCCTAGTTACTCTTACCACCTTGTTTTGAAGGCCTATATCGTCATTGCTTTGGGTTCTTTGCTATTGTTCTTTGTCTCTTTTGTTTCTTATTTTTCTAGTAATCTGTTTTGTTTTGTTTTTTTCCCCAATACAGAAAGGATAGGTATACATGTGGAGGCTTATGCATGCCTAGAACTTCTAAACAGTTTACGAGATCAATTGTATTATGTGTGATGAAATGAACGGCTACGCTAAAGAAAAAGACATTATGGAATCCATTGCTGATTTCCTATCCTCATGCTGTGAAATCTAGTGATGTTTTTAATTCTTTGTTTAGAGTGGTTTTAGTCTGTTTTGTATTATTTAATTTCAACATATATGAAAGTATGGA
This sequence comes from Cavia porcellus, assembly GCF_034190915.1. Lineage (NCBI taxonomy): Eukaryota > Metazoa > Chordata > Mammalia > Rodentia > Caviidae > Cavia > Cavia porcellus. Next base: position 18,049,583 of record NW_026947505.1, read on the forward strand.
CAGCTATTTTGAAAAGAACAAGAGACATTACGGTAGCCATCGTTGATTTTTCTATTGTCTGATTTTGAAGGCCTACATTGCCTACATTACTGTTTCGATCAATTTTATATTAGTTTGTTTTGTATCAATTCATTGTGTGTGAAGATATAGACAACTATTTAGGAGAAAACAGACATTATGGTAGCCACGGTAGATCTCCTGTTGTCTTGCTTTGAAATCTGTGTCAATTACATTGTTTTCTCCTGATCTGCTTTGTTCTGTTTTATTATGGTTTGTTTAAGCCTCTTTAAAATAAAAAAGTTTTAAAAAATAAAACAACAGGAAATCAGAAAAAAAGAATTATGATAGCATAAAAAGTAACACTTTCATAATTTGATGTTTAAAATATACTTGAGCTGCCTGAGGCTTCATGTGAAAAACAACAGAAATAATCCTGACCATGGAGTTTAGTAATGATTAAATGAGAATATGAAAACATCCATCCATTCATTCATCTACCCATTCACCCACACGACTCCTTGTGTATGCGTATATGTTAGTGTCAGTTCAGTTAATTTTCCCTTCTTCTGTTTGAGATTCAGTATGTTTTATTCTTCCATTCTGAAAAAAAAATTTTCCTTAAAGGGTAACAGTTGCAGAAGTTTTGGTAATAATTGATAGTGTAGAAGGTATAGAATTTATTAAAACCTAGGAAAAAGAAATCTCTCCTTTACAAATGTCATTAGGAAAGAACAACTGGGATGGGAGAAAGGAGAAAAGCAAGAAGGGAAAAGATTTTATATATAAAATATGTATACATATATGTGTGTGTGTGTGTAAATATATACAAGGCAGATAACTATACTATTAATCTCTATACATTAAAAAGAGTGGTTTGTTTTTACATTGTATGTCTGATCATTTATTACACTTAAATCTTGTAATCTGAGCAAATACCTTCATGATAACAATATGCAGTATATTAACTAGTGTTAATTTCCTATTTTTTAGAATTCTGTATCATTTTTATTCTTTTTTGTTTTGTTTGTTTTTTGAGAAAAGAAATGCTTAATTATGTGGAGATATCAGTTTTGGATAATTATTAAAATAAATATTTTTAACATATTCTGATTTTGACTAGAGTCGATGTAAAAAAAAATTAAAAAACAGGTGTCCCATTTCTACACATCATTGCCTTGAGGGCTACACTGTGGTATATTCTGAATATCTGAGTCTTTTCTAAACTCCTACAGTGCAGTTCTATGCTGGACGGTGATACTTTCAGGATTTTGGGCTTTTGAGAGGTGATTGGGTTATTAGGATAAAGCCTTCATGTTTAGGATTAAAATCCTTTCAAAAGTGGCCCACAGTCAGCTCACACCTTACAGCATCCTCATCTAGGAAACAGGCCCTTGCCAAGCACCAAATGTGCTGGGCCTTGAGTTTGCACCTGCTGCCTTCCAGAACTGTGAGAAATACGTTTTGGTTGTTTATAAGTCACCCATCTATGGCATTTGGTTACAACAGCCCAAAAAGATTAAGGAAGAAAATCTAGCACAATGGTAGAAATATAAATGTTTTTCATCTATTGGATTAATGATCAGCTGATTGATTCTGAAACTGTAAATGGTTAATGATGTAGGGTCATGATCATCATTATGATCATTGTCATCATGACTGCTTTTATGGACAGTACCATGTACTAAATAAAAGGGTCCTTATAAAAATTCTGAGTAGGTATATATATATATATATATAAATTTATAAATGAGGCAACTCAAGCCATATTGAGGTTAAAGAAACTGATGAGGCTCAGGAGGTAGTAAGTATGAAGACAGTGTTTGAGTCTGAAAGTCTCAATGAGACCATAATGTTAAGAGAAGTAATTTAGACATACAAGCTTAAATATCACATGGTTCTTTTATATGAGACATTCAGAGTATAAACAGCAAAATGAAGATAGATCATAGGAAGCAGAGAGATAGATCTTTTTGCAAAATGGAAGGAAACCAGGGGATGGAGCAGGGAGGGGTGGAAAGACTGAAGACGTGTCATGCACATGTACCAACTCCCCATGGCGAATGTAATAATTATGTACTGCCAATATGCACAAATAACAATTTAATAAACGAAGTCTGACCTCAGAGTCCCTGCCTGCCACCATCTGAAGGTGGTGGCACTACATTGTGGAGTGGACATGATATTACACTTGAATCATTACTCCACCTAGGAGAAAAATCATTTTGCTTCAATTTCTCCAGCTACAGCACGGGAATGATAAGAGCTACTTTCCACAGGCCTCATGGGCTTGTTTCAAAGATAAACAGAGTTGCCTCAATTCAAAAGTTTAAGTTCCCTGGGGGAAAATATAAAAATTCAGAGCATAGCAATTTACACTAGCTGTGTGTGTTTGATGGAAGTATTTATTTGGTTTTTACTTCATCTAGAATTTCTCAGAAAATAGAAGACTAGAATAGAGCATTCCTAAGGAACAAAAGTTGCTGTAGAAATCATTTGATTAAAAGAAGATCGTGTAAAGACAATAACTTACATCCTAATAAACATAAAATTAGATTCTATCCTTTGTGGAAGTTTCTAAATTAATCCTATGAAGCGAACAAAGTCCTGCTAAAAAATCAACAAAATTACACAAGAATGATGAATCTAATTATTTATCAAAGTATAAGTTAACCCTTCCACCTAAAGTATTGAATTTTATAGATAAGCAGATAGTGAAAGTGTATTACCCCTAAAGCACCTATTTCAGAATTTCAAGGAGAGTTGATATTATTTAGTTATTTAATCAATAATATCATTCATCATCTGCTTTAAGTGAAAACATACAGGCACGGTCATCTCTTTTTTGTGCATTACTGAAAACTGAGTTCAGGGCTCATACATGCTACTCAGGTACACGAGCTGCTTGTCCTCCCCTTGCAGGCAGTTTTATAATTTTGAATAAGGGTCTCACACTCCAACCTAACCTACACAAGGAAGCGTATTAATAATTTAAAACCTTAACATGATTGAAAGAAACTATCTTTAAGAAACAGGAATATATTTTCTCAATAAAAAAGTAATATTTTTCTTGAATGAAGTACCTGGATCTTAATTGGGTGCAATATTTGACACATTCATATTAAAATCAGGAATAAAATAGGGAGCTGATTATGCTCCTATTTAATATTTTTTAGAAGACTGACTTAATGAAAAAGATTATAACAGATATGAGTTCTGGTAAGGAAAATAGAATTATAATTATTTAAAAATAACATCATAACTATAAAGTAACTGAAATATCAATTGGAAACTTATGGGAGTGAAATAAAAGTGGATGGACAGTAAACACATGTGAAACTTTTTTCACCAATGATGACCCGTCAATAAATGTACAATGTCAAAATAAAAATGTAATGTTTACCATTGAGATTAAAATGTATGATACAGAGGAATGACTTTGATGTACAAAGCATATGATCTGATAGCATTGAGGTAGTTTATTGTATGACATAAAAGATTTATATTTCAAACAAAATAATAGGCAATTAACAAAGGTTAAAATAGGTTGGCTTTCAGTTTAGAGTGACATGTTGGAGTGAGGGGGGATTATCCAGAGTGAGGAGCTTGAAAGGCAGGGAAGGTAAGGTCTACAATGTCTCTGGGAGACTCGGTTTTTTCTAGAAAGAACAATTAATCCAAAGTAATGCAAACTAGAATTACAGGGCTCAGGCACAGGAAAGCAGGGGTCTGAGGCAGGGGGATCCCTCCATTCTTATGGCTTTCAGTCAGTCAACAAAATACAAAGAAATGTCAAGGACTTCGAGGATGGGCAGAAGTAGGAGGAGAGGTTTGGGGCTGAGGAGGGAGGGGAACTTATAAAACAGCATCGAGAAATGTCTGGGAAGAAATGGAAAAGAGAAAACACAGGGATTGCAGAAGAGCACAGAGGACACGCTTGAAGGGAGCGAGCGTGAGGTCCAGCTGGATTGGAAGGCAGGTCGGTCCTCTTTCCAGAGCCACCTTTGGCCTAGAGGTGTCAGAGTGGAACACATGGAAAAGCAGTGTGTGGGAACCCGGGAGGAGTGTGAGGGGAGAGCAAGGCGCGTGAGCACTGTCCAGCAGGGATGCTAACAAGGGATCAGGAGTGCTGAGCCAGCTTAGAAAGGGACGGTAGGAGAGGCAAGGTGTGAGCATCACTGCGAGATTACAAGAGCTAAAGTGACTAATCTCAAGTGGGGAGACCATAAAGGATAGGCAACAAATCAGACCCTCAAAATGGGGATTACGAAGGCACAGGAAGCTGAGAGTGAAGGGTATGGGTGAGTTAAAGGGTACTTAGATCACCGGAAATGATGACAGGAATGATGCCAGACAGAAAGGACTGAGCGCTGGGAAAGTCTCCAGGGAATGAGGGGCGATCTGAGAGCTGTGACTGCTATGGGCAGACACAGTGGGAGAATAGATGAGGGTGTGAGATTCAAAGCTGGTGCTGTGGAGAAAAGGAAAGGGACCTGAGACTGGCACGGGGCTAAGGGACATGGGCTCCACCTTCACGACTAGGGAAATGAGTCATAGAACGAAGGGTTACTGCAGGAGGCCAGGTTTCAATTAGGAAAGATCAAGGGAATGTTCAGGGTGCTAGAAGCTTTGGGGGGGATTTCACTGCTGACTGGCCACAAGCTCCACATGGGTGGTAAAAGGGTTTCAGAGATAATGAGAGGTGGGAAGTGGGGAGAGCAAAGAGTAGAGATGTGGGGGATAGAGTCCAGGGAATGCAGGGTAACTCGGAAGACTGGAATTTTTATGGTAATAGAAATGCAAAGGGGAAAAAAAAAATGAGAATTCTGATCTTTCCAAAGCATGCAGTGGCAGAGGACAGTGCAGGGTCCTAGAAGGGAGATGGCATGTTGAGAGCAGCCTCAAATATAGGGCAATGGATACATAAAGGGATTTCTAACAAAAGATTTTAAAGAACATCTAACAACACTGGTAATTCGAGAAACACAAATTAAAACAACACTGAGATTTCATCTCACTCCAGAATAGAGGGCTTCCATCAAGAGATCAAGCAATAACAAATGCTACAGGGGCTGTGGGGAAAAGGGACTCTTCTCCACTGTGGTGGGAGTGTCGAGTGAGGCAATCACTGTGGAAATCAGTGTGGAGATTCCTCAAAAACTAAAACTAGAGGTCCCATTTGACCCAGTTGTACCCCAAACAGGTAAAAGGATCATTCCACAGTGAAACAGGTGTGCGCCATTTTTACAGCAGCACAATTTATAATAGCTAAATCTTGGAAACAGCCCATATGCCCATCAACAGATGAATGGATAAACCAGATGTGGTATTGATATACAATGGAGCACTGCTCGGCCATAAAGTAGGATAAGCTAGAGTTATTTTTTAGGAAAATTGAAGTATCTGAGCTACATAATGTTACATAAAATAAATGAGATACACAAGTTTAGATATCACATTGTTTCTCTCCTGTGACAAATCCAAATGATAAATAAATAACAAAATGGAGAACAGATACTGGGAAGTAGGAGAAGCGGAAGGAGACCAGGGCATGGGAAGGACAAAGGGAAGGAAGATGCATGGATTTTTAAAAAAAGATAATTGAAAGGAAAAATGGAAACACAGCTTTTGTAAATGGGGAGGGGAAACAAGATTAAAGAGGGGGAAGATTACAAAAAAGGATGAAATAACACATCATGTACAAATATAAATTCCCTATGATGAATGTGATCATTATGTATCACAAACATTGTATGCACTAATAAAAATAAATTTATGAAAGAGTACCAAACAACAAATATGCTCAGACAGACAAACTTAAAGGGCAGAATATAAAGCCAAACCTATGATAGATATGTTGTAAATCTGATTTGCATACACATATATAAAATTCATAGAAAGACCTAAACTATTACATTTTTATTAGATTGAATTTCAGGTATGACTTTTATTTTCTCTTAAGTTTTCCATAAATTTCAAACTCTTTATAGAAAGCAATTTTTGTTGATAATTAGAAAAGAAAACCCTGCATTGCCTCTGGTCCTGTTCTAAGACGCTATTATTCTACTTCTTGATGGAACAGTGGTATTAGCAGGTGTCGTACTTTATTATTATTTTTAAATGTGGGGCACAGTGAGGATCTCCCTCCCTTGGGTACTGTATTTCACCTCAAGGTGCACCCCTGAGGATGAGCTGGACTCCATACAAGGCCTGTGTTTGCATAAAGAGAAGTCAGCACAGGGACCTTTTCATGAACAACTCGGGCGCCTACCTGGCAAACGGATGTTTCAGGGTCACACAGGTTGCTGTGCCCATGACACTGACATGGGACACATGTGCCCAGGGTGAGTCTTGGGCTGTGGCCACCTGGCTCAGGGCGCAGTCGATAGAATCCTGGAGAGCACATCTGAAACAAAAGAAGCCACGTGGAATGGCCAAGTTAGAAATCTCGTGCAGCACTCAGTCCTCACCAGCTATGGAGACAGACCTCCTTCCCTCCGTGTGTGGTAGGGGCAACCTGCTGACAGACGCAAGTGTCAATTTTGCTACCTAGTACACGTTTCTGCGGATCCTCATCTTGGCTACAGATGCAGGCAGCATCCCTATGATCAAATTTTAGCCGAGGAAGGCTGTCATTTGCATCCACAACTCTTAGGCCGAAAACGCTTGGAAAAGTCTTTTTCTTTTTTAAACTTGAAAAAAGAAGTTTATTTTTAACTAACATTTTCATATGGACTGAAAAGACAGTCCCAATGTCCCTGGCAACCTAAAACTGACTCTTTTCTGTGCCTGATGGAGAACTAGCAAATATCTGATGAAATGTAGCAAAAAATTAAAGAAGTAAAAAAGTGCCATAGATGCATTATTTATATCAATATAATTTAAAGACTATAAAAAGAAGGCATTCAAAATAATGAAAGCCCTACCATCTTAGGACTATGAGGTCATCAATAAAATTTATCTTTCCTGATTTTTTAAAAAATTTTTTCTGTTTTGCCCAAAATTCTGAAAGCCGACAGAAAATTTTTGGTGCAGCTGACATATTGCAAAACCAAGACTTTACTCTTCCTTCAGGCCTATTATGGAAATGTATCGGGAAGTGCCTGGCTTCCCGGAATGCTCAGCTCTCCGGGGAACAGCGGGGTGGTCCCCCCTCAGCCTCTGGAATCCATCAGACACTGCTCCGTTTCTCACCAGGAGGGAGGAGTAGGTTCTTCAGAGCCCACTGAAAATTACCAAGGTGCTGCTTTCATAATTCCATCTATGACAGACATTTTCTCACTTACAAACTATGCTGCCACTGATGAAAGGAAAATGGTGGCTGAACAGACAGGCGAAGCAACATTGGACAAATTCTTCCTAAGCCCTCTATGGGCTTGTGGTTCTGGCTTAATAGGAGAGTAGAGAATACTTTCAAAAGAAACAGATCAATACTCAACACTCTCCCCTTGTTTATTTTGATTTGGAAAATGGGTGCCTCAAGTAAGCATTTAATTAAGAGTCTCTCTGGTCTTATCAGCCTATAAGAAATTCTAATGAGACTGGATAATGTCCCAGCTTTGAGCAAACTGATCAAAGAAAGCAGAGAAATATTCACATCTTGTGTTTCATTTGTCTTGTGGTGGACATATTCACATACTTGAATGAAGTTTACTCATAGTATTTAAAATCAAGCTTCAGGTTTACCACTTCATAAAATAAGGTCAAGAAATTACAGCTCAATTCATTTAAGCATCACTGAAAAACAACAATAACAACCCAAGTGTATACTTAAAAGTGGCTTGCAATGTGTGGTTCCAATTTGTATTAACTGACTACTGGATAAAACCAAATTATATTGACCAAGATTTTATCCCTGAATATCTTTCTAGATATTATTATTATATTGGTGCATTTTTTGAGGTCTGTGTGTACGTTTTTGTGTCATACACAAATGTGTCAAAATATACAATTTAAGAGGCGATTCACAGATCCACTTGACATCTGAAACAAAAATTTAATGAAACAAGCCTCTGAAGAATACAGTTTAGGAAATGATTCTCTCCCTAGAAGAGCGACATGAAATTGAGTGCTAAGTGCTGAGACATGCGGGTGAGCACTGTGGTCCGCTCCTGCAGTGTACAACCTCTGCTTCCTGGTGCATTGCTCCTTCCTGGACAGCTGCATGGGGCAGTAGCACAGTACTGGGATAGGAGTCTGTGGCCTGAGTTCCAGTAGAGCCCTGTGCAGAACCCCCTGGCCTTTCCTTGTGGTTCTTACAGTTACCTGGGGGCTTTTAAAGGTACTGATGCTTGGCTCTACCCCCAAGAAAGCCAACCTCACTGATAAAGAGTGGGGTCAGGATTTGTTTGAAGACTCCTGAGAGGACCCAAGGAGCAGTCGGGGGGTTGAGATTTGCTGGGTTCTCTGTCACTGCGGTGAATGTGTGTATGTTAGGGCAGGCAGACTCCTGGGGAACAGGGCAGGACGGAATAAGCAAAAAGCCAAGGGTTTTAAAAGTCAGCTTTGTTTGAAGGATAGGGCAAGTTATTGCCTTTGGGGTACAGTTTCCTCATCCCCCAAATGAGAAAGCATAGTAGCTCTGATGATTTCTGAAGTTTCTGACATTTGTCCTGCTATATTGCATTTCTCAAGGTTAGTAAAGAAAAAGAGACTTTCATAACAGGAGAATCAGATACTTGAAACACACTCACACACAACTATGAGCTACTTATTTCTTTTTAATGCCTTGCTTTTTTGGATCTTTTTGTAATTATTCTTTCCTTTTTAAGTTTTTGGCAAGTGTTTTTTTAATATCACAAATTCCCTCTTTTCAGTGAACTAGAGCAAAATCCCTAAGAACAGTTATGTTTGAGTTGGGCTTTAAAAAGCTACTTTAGAAATTCTCAACTAAAATTCTTTCTGGAACACAATGAAGGATGAAAGAAAAATAAAGAAGTCTTTTTCTGAGTTCATTTGATCCTTGTTTTCTCCATCGCAGACTTTTCCCAAGTTTCTTTCCATGCACCATGATGATGCATAGCTCAATGTCCTTCTGCTTTCTTTCAGACTTCAATTTACTTTCACCATACGATGTCTCTTCAAAAGATGAGGATGAATTTATACCAAAGTGTGGGAAGAAAGGGAGACTGGAAAGTGGCCAACCCAGGAGTAGAGTAGTGTGGCAGCCCCTCCTTTCCTCAGAATTCAACATAAGGACAGATTTTCCTGCTGCAACCAAGAAAAATGCTGGTTTGTATCTTCTTATGGCTTCTTGTACTCGGGCAAAGTGACTTTAGTTTTGGAAGTGGTGGAACAGTGCTTTTGTGCAGATTTTGAATATGGCAGCCTTACGGTCCTCACTTGGATCACAGGGATCCTAGGCTCATCTGTGTTTTGGAAACAGACTTGTCTGCACTCACATGGTACTTTGGCTGTGTCTGGCTGTATGGTCACAAGCAACTTCTTAGGTCTCAATTTTCTATTCTATAAAATGGAGATCATAGATCATACTTGGTGGTCATGTGAATACATTAGGAAATATGCTCGAGATGGTTTTGGATACAGCAAACACTCAGTAAAGAAGTTATTTTTGTATCCATTTCTCATAAGGATTGAGTGATGCACTTCATTTCAACATATTAAAAAAAACATAGATTTCTCTATCCCAGGCAAATTTTTAGATATAGTTGGCGAGGATAAACTAAAATAAAAGCAACTGTAATTGTTCCAAATTGTACTGAGAAGGAAAATTGTAATGCATGCCTCTTACCCACACCCTGGTCCTAAATATTTGCATGTGTAGTCAATGTGTTGCATACCAACATGTCAGTGACTCACACACTGTATATGTGAGAGAGACTCCATAAGGCTATGTTGCTTCATGATGTTGTAACAGGATTCGTTTGTACAAATACAAGGTATGATGTCTGCATGATGACGTAGCTGCCTAATGACACAGTTAAACAGCACACAGACAGTTTTCCAGCCTGCTAGGTGCAGCCAAATGAGAAAGGAAGCCTGAGAGATGGTTTGTGTAAGAGAAGAAATCTATTTCCACATTTTTCCTTTTGGATTTTATGACTTCATAACAGGTATAAATTCAGAACTTAAAAAAGTAGTTTTTTGATTTTTTTAGAAATTGGAATATGTTAGGTCTTGAGAGGTGACTGAAGAGATACTAGCCATTCAGCTGTGAGCATACAGTCCTAGTAAAATTAGGAGGGGGGCTAAAACTATGTGAACGTGGCATGGTGAATTTCTGATACCCACAGTATTTTTGCAGAGAACCACAAGTCTGTATTTTCCATTTTTAAGGATGAAAGTCATACATACGAATGGGGTCTCTGTGTAATCCCAAACAGAATTTAAACCTCAAAAGAACCCAATCAGAAGGGCAAGTTAACTGAGTCAATGCCATAGCTCCAACAACAACAAATCTAGTGAGGAAATAGTGTCCTTTGACTTCCAAAGTCATTTTGACTCTACTTCGAATCATAAATTGCAGTAATTAGGCATTTCTAGAACCAACATTTTTAAGGAATGAAACTAAAGTGTCACAACACTGTAGGTAACGGGCAAAGGCTAAGTGTCTTTATAACAGGCCACATTTTTAGTGGTAACTGATACTTAATCTTTATACCTGCAACTACATTTTAGGTAAAAATATGAAGAGTCGGTAAAACAAATGCCTTGCTAATATCATATATTTGGTGAGAAGATCGTAAAGGCATTTCTTTGCATTTTTATAACCCAAAGCATATGTTACTGGAATGGGATATATTATTTCAAAATTGTCCTTAGCTTTTGGTTTGATGATTACATTTTATGCATGGGTAATTGTACTTTAGAATCAAGATGAATTACAAATAAGATGTATGATGGATTAGAGGCACTGGCTTGTGGAGAACACCTCAGGTACCTTATTATGAGAGATAAACCCTTGTCTTCATAATTACTTCACTAATACTTTATTGTAATTATCTGTAAATAGGAGCTTAAGTGAAATTCTTGGGATGCAGCCAAAGTCACCAATGCAGGTGATTGTACACATTTCTAGTTTTTCTTGATTTCCTTCATTTATCATTGCTTCCTTTGCATTAATTTGTATTTTCATTTGATAGAAAATTACTAAAATTAATGGTAAAGCATGCTTTAGAATACACTATTTGCAAAGCCTATTGATTACAATAAGCAGAGATTTTAACATTTGGAATTTGCAAGGGAGAATAGATTGCATTAAAATAATTTCATGCCTTTCCAACAGTGTATTGCTAAGTGGGCAGTATTATTTTAAGTATATATAAGAATAGCAGAGCTGTAATAACTTACTCTTTGACATATCTCAAGGTCAACCTTGACTACTTGCTGAAAATCTTCCCTAGCAAAACAATATTGTAGAGTCAGAGAATTTCAGAACTTCATTTTAAGGTTTGGACAACTATTTAGTAATGAAGGCCAATAGCAATTAAGGGAATCGATCAAGGTTACGGGTTAGTCTGCCGCACAGCCAAACAATCCTTGCAATAAAAGTTGGTCTCTTGTTTAGAAAAATCTCAAGCTTTTTCTGCCCTCTATCTTTTGATCTCTCATGCTCAGGGAAAGTAAGCATGTTATATACCTGAACGTTACCTTATTTTTTACCTCTATGCTGGGCGTGTGTGTATGTATTTGGATGGGTTGTATATACAAATACTATACATGTGTGTATACATATATTCACACACTGTATAGCTAAGAGCTCAGTGTATAAGCAGATGTGACAGTTATTAAATTATGAGTTGGATTACTTGGTATTTGTTAGATCAAAGTGGAGACATCCAAAGGAATATTGTGCTCAGAACAGTGATAAGAGGGTATAAAGTGATTTCAGGGATGCTTCAAAAGATCTGAGTTAGTCTATGAAACTATTCTCTGAACAATGTGGAATCCTTATGATGGAACCCTCAATTTGCAATGGGCTCCCCCACATACATTTTTACCTTATTAGGACAATTCTGTAGGTAAACAGATGAAGTTCAGCAGAAAGCATAAAGGACTCCGCCCAGGCCACAGATCTGGGCAGAATCCAAATCCCTTTTTCTTCTCATTATCCTTCTCACTAAGGTGCCTCTCAGGAAACTTACAGTCAACATTTTCAAATTTTGTATCATGTTTTGACCTGGTGGTGGTGTCTGTCTCGTGTGCCATGCTTAACAAAGCTTGATGACTTTCTTAATAAAAGTTATTTCTAAATAAATCCTCATGGAGCTATATAATGAGTTATTATTATAATGATATCTCAGTAGTATTAACTCAACAGTATTAACACTGATGACATGATAGGGTCCCCGGTAAGTGCTTAATGCTCATAGCTTGGTCTTCACAAGATACTTGGCTTGTAAAGGTGTGGGGTGGATGTTAGTAATATCTGCCTGCTATGCTGTGGGCACTGACCAGTGTGACTAAAGGCAAAGAGCCCGAGTTTAGACCTAAAGTGGATCCTAGAGGCCCCTTCCCTGCCAGGTGTCACCAAGGGGTTGATAGCAAAGGGATGAATGTGGTGACAGTTAAGGACTTAGTATTTATCATCTCTGTCTCAATGAGGTTCCGTGACTTGTGCAAGGTCTCAGTCCTAGTAGAGGCAATTACCCCGTTTCTCTTTCCCTGTGTTCAGTGCCCTAGGAATAGCTGCTGTTAGTAGAAAACTGACTCCTTGAAAACAAAGATCTAGAAAATCTGCTAATTCTTAAGGGTGTCAGAGGAATAAGCTAGCAGGAAAACACACACAACACGCAAATCAGTTTTGAAACTGTAATGACTGAATGACAGTAACACTGTGGGAACAAATTTCTGCTTCTCTGAGGAGCCTCGGTGGAGGGAAACAGCCTGCTATTTAGTAAATAAGTTTTGTCACGTTCTGTATAAAAACACTTTCAAAATCCAGCATAAACATATCGCATAATCACTGCAGTTTAAATGCCTCTAACCGTTCACAAATAGTGACAAGAAAATAGATCAGGTACGACAGACAGGCCTTTTGAAAGCCTGGTTGTGTCCTGACTGCTCTATATTTTCATAGATCTTCTAATTTTTATCAGGTATTTCTTTGCAGCTGTGATTTGTACTCCCAAGCAGCCGTCCCATCATCTTCTCTTTACTGAGCTTCACAGTGTGAGTGCACGATCAGATAAAATAGGTTAAGAGTTCATATAAAGGAAGAACTGACAGCAGCCTTTCCATTTGGCTCCCGACATGCGGAGGCTAAGCAGATGAGCAGCGGCTCACATACCTCACAGGACAAGCCGGAGTAGCCGGGGGGACAGTCACACTTTTCTATCAGCAGAGCAGGAGGAGTTGCTGCTGTTGCGGGTCCTGGCTCAGCCACCTCCATTGAGATTTCAGAAATCCTGCAAACAGCAAGCACGATCTTAGCCGATCACTGAGCATACGGACAGCGCCATGAGAAGCATCTTCTCAGATTTTGGTCAGCTTCAAGCAGGTTCCACTATTTTGTTTTTAACTGACACAAGATAAGTGTATATATTTAGGAAGATAACAATGTAATGCCTTGGTTCACATACTCACTATGGGAAGTGTAGATCAGTGAGTGTATATGTTGTTTGAACCTGGCTAACTTCCAAGGGTTTTTATGCTTCATCTTATTACTGCATCTTTTGCTTCTTTAAAGATTGAGCTTACACATTAGTAAAAACAGCTGCACGAATCATGAGGAGTTTGGTAAACTGGATGTCTGCCATCCTGGTGAGACGTTATTATAAAGATTTTTTTCTCACTTGTAAAAATACGAGTAGCTTCAGATAGACATGGACAATTAAATAGGCATTTGTATTCTTTCAAACAGACAACCCAAGGTCATTCTCCATTAGACTAGCCCCTGTAGACACTAGTGAAATTGTTTTTAATTTACTACTGTGCTCAATTTTTCCCTTGCAAGTCTTTGAATGTCCTTTAAAGAACTTTAGAAAACCACCTAGAAAACAAAGAGTGTAAGTGATCTAATAATATCAATCTCTTTCTGATGATAAAGAACCATTCAAATTAATATTTTATTAATCTTATTAAGTAAATCCTTCAAGTGACTGAATTCACCCTTGCTATTGGTAGAAAAGTCCTTATAACTGAAAAACTATTCACAATGGAATTACTGATATCTTTTTTATTAATTTGAAGTTACACACTAAAAAATATGCAGTCCATAAACTCAGACTATTTCATGATTGAGTAACTGGTAACATGAAAATGTTCTGCAAATAAACTTTTAAGCGAGACAATGAATAGTTTTGCTTCAATAAAAGACACCTCTAATAGCTAAGGGCTTTGAATCATAGCAAGCGTAGGTGAGTTTTGTTGAATTAGGAATGCACACTCATACTGTAATTTGCATCTGAGGATCAGCCAGCCTTTATGAGGTACACACGCAGCTTCAGTCCTGCCTCCCTGCCCATCACTGCTCCTTAGGGTACACATCTAGAGCGTGAGTGACCCATGGACCACCCCCTCTGGTAAGGAAGACTTCATCTTTCTGTTTCCCCAAGTCTGGGGTACAAGAAGTTCGCCTGGTGTTTGTTGACAAGACCTTTTCCTCCTGCCACCTGCATGACATGTGACAGCTGCATAAGGGGGGAAGCATCATCTTTCTCTTGTACAACGCTCACACACAGCAGACCAGCAAGTGTGTAAAATCAGAGGAAGCTGGATCGTGGGGACAGCGTGCTTCTCTGCATTCATGGCTTTCCTCAGCAGATTCGAGGGTGTTTCGGGGGGCAGGAAGGGGGAAGTTGGCACAGTCGGAAAGCAGTGGTTTGATTGCCTCTGCGGTGTGACTTCTATTTAAATTTTTACTGAATCACAAAAGGAACTGATAAAGAACTAAAGAGAGAAGGAAAAAGCTGCAATTGATTAAAAAAAATGGGAACCATTTTGGACTGTGTGTATAACTCAACTCTTTGACTTAGTTTAAAGTTATACAATAAAAGAAATGAGAGTTTATGTTTAAATTATTTCAGAGGGAATATTTAAATTTCTTTAGAATCTGTCATGAATCCACTGTCATGCGATACCAACTGTTTATCAGTTCTTATTTCGGCTAGCGTATAACTCAAGTTTTTATGGAACTTTTAATAGAAATATTTATTTTCCTCTGACATTTCAAAATACCAGCACTTAAGTGGAAGGATTTCATTAGGTAAGATATCTGAAAGAATGTGGTAAGAGAAAGAGGTTTGGGAAACCGAATGTCACAGCGTAGGAAGGTGAAACTGAGAGGGCCAAAGAAAATATGATGAAAAATGAACAAAACATTGTTTGTATCAGTTCTACGAACAAAATATTCATTCTGTTAGCTACTAAGTTTATTGAAGATTGAAACAATCTGCAGAAACAAAAATTTTTTTTAACCAGCTTGTACCAGGCAGGTCCCTGTGGTAGTTGGTGGGCACCCGGAGGAAGCTGGAGCCCACTCATCTTTCCTCTCCCTGCACTGCTGGTAGGGACTCAGTTCTGCGAGTTTGTTCCCTCACCTTGGGGACAAGTAGGGTGAAAGATAAAGAGACACAGAGTTAGTTCAGCATGCGGGCAGCCAGTGGCTCTTGCCTCTAGTGGGCAGAGTGCCTGGAGCCTGTGGCTTGCCCCTCTTTGATTCACGTAGACACGGGTGCAAGCAATTGCAGTAGAACAAGATGCATGTGCATCCTACTGTCTTACTGGTGTATGTCCAGATACACAGCTGGATCTCAGCTGTGTGGACCCTTCCCCAGCACCTGGAAGGATTGTCATCCCTGCATGCTGCTACAAGAGCACAGCTTCCTGCCTTTCTCCTTTATGCTCACAGAGGAGGTCACCTGGACCCCAGTTCTCCTTTGCTGGTCTCTCATAATCTATGACACAGAAATCTGTTTTGGCTTTTTCCATAGAATGTATATTTGATGTTCTACAATAATTAACATTATAGCAGAAAGCATGTTTTCAGTACGTGTTTTTATTTCATGTGAAAATTAACTGTTACAGAAAAGAACATGAAAAGGAATATAGATTAGAAAGTGAAGTTTGGTCTTTGATTTGATTCTCTTTCTCCAAAACTCTACTTCAGTAAAAAAAATCAATATGGATATTCCCCATGAAATAAAGTTCTTGGCTATACTATGTGCTTAGTACAGTATAAATATTTGAAATACAGAATTTTTAGATTTATTAATTCCACCATAAAAGCTTCCATAAATGCTTTGTTTAATTTTCCTGTCCAAGTCTACTAATATATCATATAATACTCTTTCACCAACATATATTGATTGCATATTCTTTAGAACATAACAGAAAAACACATGAAAGAGAAATAGATACTGCTGTGTGAAGTCAACTCAAATTTCTACCATGGTTATATGAGACTTAGCTATGTCTGTGTGGTTTCATTTCGTCTCACTGGGTATGTTTTCTTTCTACAAAAGAAACAGACCATGCGTACCATTTGTTGAGTCTTCTGGCTACCCTGTGAATTATTCTCTGTATTCTGTAATTTTAACAGTTTCTTTATTACTAATCACTTTCCCATAATTTACAAGTATAATTACTTCTCTCTCAAACAATCAGTCTTTAAAGTTTGACACTACAACATTCCTTCTGTAAGTTACTTCATGGAAAACAAGTATGTACTCAACAATACTAAGCTTACCATGTCCCAATCTCTCTGCCTCAGGACTTCCCTGAAACTGGTGTTACTAATGTCACTAGGGCGGTTTCAAGTGTCAGTCTCAATATACCTCATTTTAATGGGTGTCTTTTAAGTCACATGAAAATGCTATTTCTATGATTCAGCTTCCAAAACATGTTATTCCTGAGGTTCTCCTGTGCTTTTTTCTCCCTATGTGATTCTCAGTCATTTCATGTCATAGTTTCTTGTGTGAAAGGCCATATTATTTAGCATACAGGAGTGAACAGATGAGAACACTCATGGTTGGAAGACTGGGCCACCTTTCCCCTGCTGGGTCCCCTTGAACACTAAAGGAGGCCACTTCCTCACTCATCTTATAGCTTGTTTATAGCAGCTATAAGATGTGGTACATCAAACCCACAGCACACATTTCCCTGAGTTTTTAACTGACACCTTAAACTCACCATGCCTAAAGTGACTTCAGCCTTTTCCATCTTTAGCTGTATTGTTTTCCCTTCTTGGAAAGAAAGATAGAAACGATAGCTTCTATGCAGTGACGTGGAAGCCACCATGGGCTCATCTGTGTCATCTGACTCTGAAACCAACTCCTCCCAAATCATTTTTATCTAACGCCTTACTAACCTTGCCTGCAGAGCACAGTCTAACACTCAACCCGGATATTTTCTCTCATGGCTTACCTGCTTTGTCGCATGATATTTCCATAGGTGGCCTTGATGAGAATGTAGTGGATATCGTACAGTACGTCCATGAAGTCTTCGCGGCTCACAGTTCTGCTGATTCGAGGATCGTCGCCATAATATTTCCATTCTTTCTGTTAACAAGAAAACAAGCCACTTGGACGAAACTGAACACAATCCGTTGGCATCTTTGCACCAAGACACTGAAAGCTTTACCTCGGTCATTTCAATTTCATGTCTCGTCAGCTGGCCAATGAGAGGCGCAGCCACATGCCTGACGATCAGCCTAGCGTGAGAAGGAGTCCCACCTCGAATGATAACTTGGGGTTTATACGTGGACAAGCCCGTCTCTTCCCGTGCTTCAAAATAGATCGTATACTTGAGTTTGCCACCATAGGCCATCAGCTGACAAACAAAAAGGAAAGGCATTGATGTAGGCAAATCTCTAAACATTGTGACTCCGAAAGTCACATTTCCCTTCATTCCCAAGTGACTTCAGACTTCTTACCTTCTTTCCTTCAAATTGTTCTGGAAGTTTCCAATAAAAAGGCTCCAAGCGGAGATCCTGTCTCACCAGGTGCATGTCTGCAACAATCTCTGGGGGCTGAGAAGCAATGCCTTTGGTCGTTGTGTGCTGCAGTGCCTCATCCACCAGGGGCAGGATGATCTGCTCTGCCTCCAGAGTCACCTGCACGGAATTTGAGTACAGCAGAGAGTGAGCTTCAGTTCATGGGCATCTTCTTAAGGTGAGGTTATGGACCATGTATCTCTCTGGAGGGTGCCCACCCATCCTGGTGAGGTGAGTTCACAGGAAAGGGGACTGACATTTGGGGTACATTCTTTCAATGAATACCACAATATCAGGAACCTTTTCCACTAATACAGATCAAATTTAAAACGAAGAGCTTAAAGGACAGTTAAAGTAAAATGGAGACTGTATTCGCCTAAAATTGGATAAACTCCCAGGGCCATGGGAGTAAGTGCAACACGTTTTAGTCGTCCTTGCTGGATTAGGACATGTTAACACTCATGCTCAGGGGCCCCCATTCCGCAGGACACAGCTTCTTCCTGAATCAGAGCATAATGTCACCTTGACAATGCTTCCTCGTTTCCCTCAGCATCTCTTCCCTTACCAACAACAACAACAACAATTTAAGGAAAAATGAAAAAAGTCATTTACTCCAACTGCCCAATGGCACACAGCCTCTTTACCATTTATGAGTATGCACAGGGGGAAAGGTTTCTGAGATATGTTGTCACTTCCTATTGGAGACCACTACGAAGCGGCTTTGAGCAGGATTTAAATTTTACTGATTGTCTATGTTTATCTGTGAGTCTGTCCTAGGTCTCAGCCCCTTGCCTGGCGATGGGAGCTGATTCATAGTAAGTGAACCTCTATGAATCACTGTTCCTGGCTGAGGCCTGTAGTGGCCTGTGAGGCCAGAGATACCTCAAAGGGCAAGATAAGGTCACAGACCTTATCTTGGTTCCAACCCGCAGACACTTGGTTCCAACCCCAATTAACAAGATAGAGACCGCAGCTACAAAAACTCCTCCTACAGTCTGTTTCTACCATGTCTTCAGGATAAGACAGTGCTAGGGAATTGACTTGGTTCATTACTTGTAGACATACTTGAAGTGATTCCCAAGGTCCTGCTCTTTGCCTGTACTTTCTTCAGTTTTCCCGCCCCTTGTTGGACCTCATAAATAAAGTGGGTGGTCCAGGGAAGCTTTGTCTTAACCTACAGAGTTGCAAGCTTAATTAAAGGGTTTTGACTCTCCTGGAGCCCTAAAAAAAATCATACAACTTGTCTCTTTTTATTTAACCTCCATCGTTCACTCATTTGGGAGATCAGGGATCTAAGTCAGGACCCGATAACTTCCTCATACCCCTTTGGGGTCCATCTAAAATATGCCAGCATGGAATAACATTCCATCATGTGGCAGCTCCCCACTCACCTGTTTATGGATGAGTCCTTCAGCTGCAGAGCACTGGCTGGTGACACTGAAGCAGTAGCAGCTGCTGCAGCCATGTGGGTTCTTGGCCTCAAGTCCGAATTTGCCCGATTGGCACCTGTCACAGTGGATGCCTTCCACATTCGCCTGACGAGAGGAGAGAGCGCCAGAGAGATCTCAGAGTTCTCACAAAAGTTATGGGGGAACTCAACTTATGATTGGATAAGCAGAACACATTTCTGTGTTAGTTAAAGTAAAACAAAAGACCACCAAATTTTGGGCTCTTGTCGCAAAAACATTCACAGCTAACCTTGCTGTTAGGACTTCATGGGTTATCTCATCTTATTAAAAAGTTTTTGCATGTCAAAGGAAATCTCCAACAGAGTGAAAAGAAAACCCACAAATTGGGAAAATGTCTTAGCCAACTGTCCCTCAGACAAAGGACTTCTATCCAGAACTTATGAAGAATTAAATCAAATCAGGCCCCCAACATTCAAAGACCCAGTCCAAAAATGGATATTTGAGATTAACATACACTTCTCAGATGAAGAAATACAAATGGCAAATAAATCTATGAAACAATGTTCAGTGATCATTCAGGAAATGCAAATTAAAACAACACTGAGCTTCCATCTCACCCCAGAAAGAATGGCCAAGATCAAGAAATCAACGAACAACAAATGCTGGAGGGAATGTGGGGATAAAGGAAACCTTCACCACTGTTGATGGGAATGTAGACTGGTGCAACCACTGTGGAAATTAGTGTGGCATATCCTCAAAAAGCTAGGATTAGAGATTCCATTTGATCCAGCTATCCCGCTTCTGGACACTTTCCCAGAAAAACTGAAAACATCATACCACCGTTATATATGTGCGCACATATTATAGCAGCACAGTTTGTGATAGCCAAATCTTGGAAACAGCCCAAGTGCTCCTCAACAATCAAGGGATGGATAAAAATACATGTTATTTTTATACAATGGAGTACTACTCAACTATAAAGAAAGTTTGCATTGAGACTTTTATAAGTAAATGGACACAATTTGAGACCATACTCATAAACAAAATAAATCAAACTCACACATGTAAATAACATAATGTCTCCCTTGTGTAAGAAAATGAAAAATTATATATGTTCCAAAGTACTGTGTAAGGGCAAGAAATTATTCAAAGGGGAAAAGTAATTGGAATAAGGGGGAGGAGGAAAGAAGGAAAAGAAAAGAAAAAAGACATAAATATATATATATATACAGATATATATATACTCATAGCTCAACTGACTATACTACTAATTGTATTAGTTATTGGAAAAGAACAGTTAATACTTATATGTTTAGATCCATTTTGCATGTCTGTATCTGTTAATCTAAGCAACCCTCTTGAAGGCAACAATATATAACATTACAACCATTGTCAAGTTCCTATCATCTTGTTTTGTAAACTTATACGGTTACTGTATTTGGTTTTTTGTTGTTTGTTTGTCTATATTGCTTTTTTGTTTTTCTTTTCTGTGTCATTTTTATCTTTAATAAAAAAAGATTTCATGGGTTTACAAGTAAATGTTTTTGTTCATAAAATATCCTTTTACTAAGGATATTTTATATTGTTTTTAAACTTAAATGGCACATTTCCTATGATTTTGCTCTAAGCAATATGAAGACCTCATGAGGATTTAAAAAGCCAAATTAATAATATTGCTAGATAATGGTACCATGCCAGGTTGTAAAAAACGGGCAGGAGCTTAATAACATGTATTTATGTGATTATTACAGTGATATACGCATGCATATATGGAACAAGTATGAAACAGAAACCCCTAATTATCATGTGCAATAATGTGGCATTGTCCTCTGTTTTGACTGGGGGGTCTTCATGCCGCAAGTCATGATTTTCCTAAATCTCAAATACTACATTAACAACCACTGGTCTAGATCTTGGTTTTCTTTTCTCTCTGATCCTCTCTGCATAGATTTTGTCTTAAAAACATATCTGTAACACAGTTTCATCTGCATTTGTTCTGGCACTGCTGGTTCAGAAATATATAAGGGGGAGAATCTCTCTCATCCTTTTTAATTGGCTGTTTTTCACATCATTTAGCAATATTAATGAGGGCTAAAATGTGCAGACAGTCACTGTTTATAATGCCAGTATTTATATGTGATGAAGTTTTAGTGACCTTCCACGGCAGTAAATATATTTTTCAGTGTATAGTGATTGCAAGTTAATTTTAGAAGAAATGGTTTCTTAGGAGCCTTATTGTATAGCTGTGATTTTCGCAGAGAGCATTTAAAACAATAGTTTTCCCTGCTCCAGTCCTCAGATTTTTCTTATTTGACAAAGGAAACATACAAAGAAAAACAATTTGACGGCACTATTGAAAATATATCTCCTGCTATGTACTAGAGAAACAGGCTTGGGTTGAAAATAAATTCTTAACAAGCAGAGCTGATTCTATTTGCATGCCTGTGAACATATATCAGTGAAAACTGTGTCGGGCAATGAGCTTTTGTTTGTGCAGCCTAATGAAGCAGGAATAATGAACCCTGAACAAAGCTAAAACTGAGAAACAGAATCAGAGTTGAGCAAGGCTTTGCCTTGTAGCATTGGGGCAGTATCTACCTTGCAAGTGCACTGTCCGGTTTGATCACTACATGAGCATATTTGAGTCTCGGAGTCACAGGTCGCAGCCTCTGTACCCGGCAAGAAGCAGTCACAGAGAAGGCAGTGAGGAAAGTTCCAGTGACCTTGCTTGCACGTTGTACATTTTGCACCGGAGAATTTCGGATGGCAGTCACACTGGCCCGTGTTTATGTTGCACTGGAAGTTCAAGGATCCCACTATGCTGCAGTTACAAGGCTATGGAGCAAAGAAAAACAACCACCATTACCACGGCTTCATGGATGAGATCTTAAAATTTTAATCCTAATGATTCTGGCTTATATTAACCCATATTAATCACGTGGCTATTATATGCTTTGTACTATTTTAGTTTAGCCTCTTGGGGAATATCAGGGAACGTAAACATTAAAATTATTTCCTGCATTTAAGAAAATAGATGATTATCCAGAACATAATGCTATGTGAAGGAGAAAGGAAAGACTGTAAGTTTTTTGTCTTGTCATGAAAGGGAGGCTTTCCTTCAAGTACTTTTTATTTCGAAGACTAACTTGTTGACAAGCTCATTTGACTTCCTTACTTAATGTAATATTTAAAACTCGATGGAGATATAACCTATGTCTGGTGGACAGAGACCAGTAAATACATAAATAGCATGCTGAAACCTAAGCATTACATAAGGGGAGACATGTAGAACACTGAGAGGACACACAGAAGAAGAAACCACACAGAGCAGACTCCAGGGACAGTGCAGAGAACTGACACCCAGCACACTGGCCCTAGGAGTGCAGTTGAGTAGAGAATCTTGATTTACAAAGCTTTATTGGTGGCCTTCCCTTTGACCTTTATCTTACACTGACAAACAATTTTCTCTTTATGCAATACAAATTTTTGCTAAAATTTATAAAAATTGGAATCTTTTTTTACTCATGAAATAACTGGAATAGAGTGTGTTCTTTCAGTTAGAAAACATAATTATTTTTTGATTCATATCTAAAACTGTTCAGATCTGTTGCTGGTTTTATGTCTTTTCTACTTTTATCAAGTTTATTCTTTAGCATCCATTATAATTCTTTTTTGCCTTTATTCTTGAAGTAGGTATTTTTCATGTTCACTTGCCAATTATATAAAATCCTGAAGTCTTCTTTAATCCTCTTCTTTGCGTTAGCTGTCTTGTGATGGTTGTGTCTCAATTTGTTTCTCTATTTTATATCTCCTGCTTTACACAGTGAAAAATTGATGGTGTATCTCTGTCTCTGTGCCACCAATGCGTATTTTAATCATACTGCTGCATTTAGCTGCTTTTGAATTATTTCTTAATTTCATGTCATTTTCAATTCTGTTCACCTAGTTGGGTTTTGTGTGTTTTATATTCTCTTGATTTCCGGAGTTCAGGTCATCCTGAAATGTACAGCATCCCGAAATGCCAAGTGGATTTCAAAAACGTCCGCCGGGACCTTGGAATCTATCACTGTCACAGCGAAGCTGTGCCGTTACTAATGGACAGACTCCGTGGTGGACCACTGGTTTGGGGTAAAACCACCCTGCTTTGTGACACTGCAGGGAGACCCACCGACAGCTCTCTGTGGCCAGGGAGCATGGTACTGTGCTTAGTCAATAGGGGACCTCAGAGGGATTAAAAAGGCTGCCGTGGAGAACCCCAAACTTCTTCATTCTGGGTGGCAGAACTAGTATCAGTAGTATCATTTTCATTATTATCTTTGATTTTAGCACAGATGTCCAGAGGCCCAGAAGGAACCCCACTGGTGCCTGTGGACCCCTCACTCCCTAGAGTCCCCTTTTTCCATAGCTGTGAGCTGCCCTGTGCAGCTCTGAACATGATGCTGCTTCTAAGGACTGCTGCTCTGGGGTAGCCTCCAAAGTGGAGGACCGCCTCTGTGCACAGCCCTCACCCACAGACTCTGGCATGACTGTGCTTGCTTTGTAACCAGCAGGTTGTGTGTTCCGGTGTTGACTACATCCTCCTCTGAGACACGCTAATGCTATCCTTAGGTGGTGGGAAGTGGATCTTGCCCTCTCCTAGCTCTGGGCTTCTTCAGGGCCAACCTCTCTCAGTCTGCAGGTGGTAGCTGCTCTTTTGCACTGCTATATAAAGGCCCTGTAGCTCTTTAATCCTTGTTTAGGAACTCATAGATAACTTGAGGCCATTCACAATTCTTTACATCCTACTTTCCCAGCTTAAATAAACTGCATGGCTCTTGTCTCCTGAGCGGAACCTGACTTGGTACCCATGTCATCTCTCTCAAAGAGGGATCATGTCACCAGTACACAGCCTTTACGCTTTCTCTGCAGCCTCAATCTTTTGGGGACTGTCCTGCTGCTCTCCTTGGGGATACAGCTCTGGGGCAGATATGTACGCAGAGCTGAGTCTGGTTTTCACTTCTTCCATCACATTTTCTTAAGTTCACTGGTTGTAGAGGTATCCTCGCCCCTGCCCCTACTACCAGTAGCTTACTTATCAGACCAGTCTTCCTAGACATGATGATAAACCCCCACTTCCATTGTTCTTATTGTCCAAATGTTGGTGGAAAACCTTCCTAGACTGAATCAAATATCCAGGCTTTATTTTTTACTGTCTTGATAATGAAACACTTTTTTCTCTCTGTTCCCTGATACATAGTAAAAGGGATGCTGCTATTGACTTCCACTAAAAGCTATTTTAAATCCAAAGACCCAAAATCTGGATGCACTGTGAACTTATCCAAAGCCTCCAGGTATGGAATAACCCATCCTTATAAAACATCACCTATAAAATGAAATTTCCAAATTAAGACCATTTGCTTATTGACTCAAGTAAGTTTTCTTTGCCAGTTACATTAAGTATGTATTGACTCAAAAAAGACAGCTCATAGTCCGAAAAAATTGTGATAGGGTAT
The DNA here is from genome assembly GCF_034190915.1 of Cavia porcellus. Taxonomy (NCBI): domain Eukaryota; kingdom Metazoa; phylum Chordata; class Mammalia; order Rodentia; family Caviidae; genus Cavia; species Cavia porcellus. The sequence continues at coordinate 18,074,374 of NW_026947505.1, forward strand.
AGAAAAATTTAATCCTATAATAAATTTTAAAATTTCCAGTGAGAAATCCTTAATGTTTAAGTAGCAAAACTATGAAAATGTCTGCTACATTTCAACTTACATTACAATTGATCACTCAAATACATTACAATTGATCAGACAAAACCGAAGCCCTCACTCTTGAGGAATCATTGATGGTACAGATACACTTTGGCACCTGTTCAAATCAGAATTATTCAGGAACTTACAATGGAGAATAAATGAGATGATTAGCCATATGTTTAGACAGCAGTGTGGGCAACATCACACTTAAATCATAATTAGATGTAATGTTTGTTTAGCAATAGAGGATTTATTCACTACTCCCTTGCTAGTGAAAAGTGGCAGCAGGCTTTGTATTCCACTTCAGTAACAGCCCCAATGATGTGTGTGCTTGTACTCTTGTACAGAGAAATTATTCATGACACGAATAGAGGGAAGCTATAAATCTTAAAATCACTGTTTTAAATGATATTCACCCAAGTTTTTTAAAAAAAACTTTAGAATGTATGATTTCAAATAAGTTATTAAAGTCACATAAATTTAAGGAATTATACATGATAGTGAAATGTGTGGCTATTCAGAAATTTAGATTTTAATAATGTTCAAAGTAATCAAACATTTTTAATCAACTTCAACAAGCATGAAATAACTACATTTTGTAGAGACTTAACCTGCATGCTGTACCTTGGATTTCCTGAACATTAGGTACCAGCTTTAAATTTCAAGAGTTTTGTTAGAGTTTGGCTATATCATAGTATTTATGGATAGAATAAGACTCTTGGTTTCCTTATGTCTTATTCTGTGAGTCCACATGATAATGTAGATACTTGAATCTGAAGCTGAAATGCAAAAGGTCAGTCATGGACAGTTATGTTATTGCTTATATTATTTATTTTTATTAAAGGCATTTGAAATTCTTAATAAACTTTTTTTGTTTCCCAAAATGTATCTCTATCTAACTTCAAACAATGCTTTGGGAAAACCAAAATGAGTGTCCTGTCAGGTTTCTGTTTAATTATTATATCTAATTAGATTTTTTCACTCTCTTAAGCAAATCACGGATACTCTTATTCTCTTTCAAGTCAGCATATCCTAACCAAGGGTTCAGCTGCATGGGTAAAGGTGCCTGGAGTCTACAGCAGCACCTGTGTTAGGTAGAAAAAACCATCCATATCTTTACAGGGTACCAAAGAGGCCAAGCACGGTCATCACATTTTAATATTTTTTAAACTCAGTGTGATGTATTAGCATGACTTCAACCAACATAATGAAGTCTTTATGTATTGTTCTTAAGTGTAATGGAGATATCCCAAGGTTAATTCTTACATGACTCTTAACATTACATTTAACATTGAAAACTGTGGGTCTTCTTTTAGGTTTTGCAGCATATATAGGATTTATTTCCATTATTTTGAAGTTTTAAAAGTATGGAATAGAATAAAAAAAATCAAATAAAAATAGTTTTTTTTAGACCCTGAAAGCACAGAACTGTGAGAGACAATTTCTAGGCTACTGCACACAGATTGGGGAAACCAAATGAAGCCAAGTACCAGGACTGAGGTGACAGACAAAGCAGGCAGTTTAGAAACAATAAAGGTACTGCAGGTTACAAGAGCAAAAAGAATAAGTGTTAAAAAAAGAAGTTTGATAGCAAAATCATGTAGGAGGGGTCCATGAAGTCTTTGGCTAAATAGTGACATGCATATTTATATAAGAGATTACATTCTATGTGGTTGGCGAACATAAAAATCAGACAGCCCTCCACTTCACAGAAATGTTGGAGCAGTGTCTGGTGCCAACAGTCAGAGTGAAGGGGCAGAACAATTAGCTGGTTAACGTTCTTGGAAGAGTCACACGTTGGTGGTGTGGCTCACCGGTGCCCAGAAGTAAGGTTTTTCTTGCACCTTCTCTAATAAAGCTTAAAAGCAAGATTTAAAGGGGCGCAGGTGGCCTCTGAGTAACACAGAGGAAGTGAACACTCCTTTAGGGAGTGCAGCCGGGCTGCGGGTGCTGCTCTGTGTGGAGTACGTGCCCAGCACACACGAGGCCCTGGCTTCAGTATAACCAACCCTGCAAAAACTGTTTGAAAAGAAGGAACACAACAAATCCTACTTACAATAAAAAATGTACAAAGTCTAGCATCCAATGAATAACAGGCACATAAGTAATCAAGCAAATACAGCTACAACAGGAGAAAAATAATTTCAACTAAATACATAATAGTATAAATAGTTCTCAGAGAAAGGATCGAATTAGCATTCATTTAAAAATGTTGCTATTTATAAATACTATTAAAAGTTTTTAAGTGATGTGCGGAAAAATAGTATATAATGAATGAATAAATAAAAGATATAAACAGGTTCACACTAAAATTTAAAAAAATACATTTGAAATGTAAAAATAAAATAAATGATATTTGAAATTTAAAAATTACTCAATGGTATTAACAGCAGATAAGACATTACAGGTAAAATCAGTGAACTATTGCATATAACAATAAAAACTATCAAAAATGAAAAAATAAGGAAAAATAAAGCAAAAATAAATAGTGACAGTATAATGTGGGAAAATGCACACCAAATAGCAGAAGCAGTCTCTGGGAATGAAGTACAGAAATAAATTCACAGATATAAAGATTACAAATTTTCCAAATTTTTTAAAAACTGCAATCCAAAGAGCCAGTCCAACTAATCTCATTAAAAAGAAACAGGAAAACTCCAAGAAACAGTATTTTCAAACAGATGAAAACTGATATTTATATTATATACTCAGAAAAAATATCTTTGAAAAATGAAGGAAAAATAAAAACTTTAATTGAACAAACAATAAAATAAAGAATTACTGTCTGCAGACCTGAAATACTAGAAACAATAATAGCATAAATTAGAATGGTAGTTAATAGAAAGAAATGATATGAAGTGACATTTGGATGCAAAGTAATTAACAGTACTGGAATACATATGAAAAGAGAAGTTTTCTACTTTAAAAAGATAATTAAATAAAAATCTTAAGATTATATTGTGATGTACACAACATTAAGTAATAAAATATATGATAATAGCATGACAAAGACTAGGAATAGGAATTGGAAGTTTACCATTTTAAGAGTCTTATGAAAAATGTAAAATAGTCTATTATTATTTTGAAGTACATTCTGGAAATTTAAAAATGTGTATACCTAGAGAAACACTAAATATGCAAAACAGATAGGTGTACAAAATAATGTAAAAGTGAAGAGAATCAGTTATATAAATTATTCAACTCAAAGGAATGTAAGAAAAGAAAAAAAAATAAATGGCAGATAGGTGTAGCAAAAAGCAAACAGATAAATGTAGAGTGAATCCAGTCATCCCAACACAGGTGAATTCAATCACACAGTACAAGTAATTATATTAACTGTTAATGATTTAAATACTCCAATGAAAAGGTCAAAGTATTACGACTGAATAAAAAACTTTTATAACTATATTACCTGAGGGAAACATACAAAAATGTCAAAAAGAAAGATGAAATAAAAGAATAGTTTAAAAAATATCTGCCACACAACTAACAAGCAAAAGAAAATTGGGAGGGATATATGAACACATTTAAATGTAGACTTTGGCACAAGGAGTATGACCAGGGAAGAAAGAATATTTTATCATTAGACTTCTCAAAGGGACATAGCATCATAAAATGTATACACCTGCTATCACTACTCCAAAATATATGAATTAAGACATAAGAGAACTGAAAAAGACATAAATCAAAATTATAGTTCAACACTGAAAACACGGGAAAATAAGAATCACTAACTTTCATTAAATATTCAATTCACTGATTCCAGAACCCATACTACTTTCAATTGTGTAAGTTATAATAATTAGAAAAACTTAGAAAAAAGAAAAAATCAAATTCAAATAAGCCAAAGGGGGGAAAATGTTTGTTTCATACAAGTTCTTATTGAAAATTTGATTGCTATTATCATATTCTTTTAATGTCCATAAAGTACTACAGTGATCTCTTCTATTTTTGATTTTGATTAATTATTTGTTGATCAATGTTGCTAGAAAAGTCAACTTTATTGATTTTTTTGGTGAAAACTAGTTTTAGGTTCCTCTGAATTCTTTCTGTTTTCTATTTCATTGATTATGCAAAATCTTTTCTGATTTGTGAGAAGGCAGAGGGTAGCAACACACCACTACCAACATCCCAATACACTGCCACAAAACATGGATCAATGTTCTCTATGAATGTAGGCACAAACAGTGAGAGCATGCAAAATTCAAGACAGTTAAAAAAACAATAATGCCCGAGACCAAAAAGAAATCACCTTGGAGAAAAACAATAGCTGAACACTTGAAAATCAATATTATTCACCACAATTTTAAAAATAACATAATCATTGCAAAAGAAACAGACAATGTATGCAACAAAAATAAATATAAATTATTGATAAAAGCTCTTTGCACACTAGGGATTTGAGGGAAAATCCACAAACTAATGAAGAATGCCTATGGAAAAAATACAAGTAACGACATGACATTCTCATCTGAAAGAGACTGACTGTTTACAAATTATATAAGAAATATGGCCAGGGTGTTTGTTTGTATACCTCCTAGCCAATGTTTTACAGAAGCAAGACAAGAAAATGAAATAAAGTTACACAGATTGGAAAAGGAAAAACACATCACTTTTGCAGATGATATGATGCTATAGAAAATCTTAATGAAACTACTAAAAATTAAATTAACTGGTCAGCAAAGTTCCTCTACAGCATGGTAAAAATATAGAAATGTATTTTTTCTATTCTAGCAACCATTGAAAATTGAAATGAAACAGAGTAGCATTTACTTTTGAATCCTAAATCTAAAACAATGATAGATGTAGTAATATGTGTGCAGAGTTTGCATACCAAAGACTATGGAACACTGTTGAGAAACATTATAAAGACCCCAATAAAGGAAAATTTATGCCAGCTTCATGCACTGGAATTCTTATGACGCCAGTAGTCTCAGTGTAATCCCATTTGGCTTTCTGGCGAAGAAATTAGGAAGCTGAAATGAAAGTTTGTATGGAAATATAAAGAGTGTAAAATGCACAAGGTATATTGGAAATGAAAAATAAAGTTGGAGAGCTTACACTACTCAGTTATATTCCTTATGAGAAAGCTATGATAATCAAGATACCGTGATATTTATACAAGGATAGTCCCCCAGATCAATGAAACAGAGCAGTCCAGAAATGCATGAATGTATGTGTGGTCAATTGATTGAGAAAGAGACCAAAGTAACTTAATAGGGGGAAAGGATATCTTTTCAATGCATGATTGTGGAAAGTTGGATATCCATAATAAAGGCAATTTTGATGTTTCCTCACAGTATATAAAGTTAGTATGTAAAATACTTCAAAGAACAAAATAAAGGCATGATGATAGGAAACAGAAAGACTGCATTCATGGGGACAGAAGATCTGAGGATTGGGGTACAAGGGACTGAGGAGAACAAAAGGAGAAGTAAAATTGATCGAGATGTAGTTTGCATATGTACCAACACTCCACGGTGAATATATTTACTGTATATCTCAAACACACACTACTAAACAATTAAAAAAGAGGAAATACCAAGGTGAGACATGGACCTCGTTTGCGAGCTAGCAATGTAAACCTTCTTAAAGCAGACAGAACAGAAACCTTTGAATTGGACTTAGTGTTACAGATGAGATCTAAAGGTCCTCCAAAATTCTCACATTTTGAAGTTGAGTGGGTCATGAGGGTGCTATTCGCATTGGCGGATCCATCCCATTAAGAGGAGGTCCCTGGGGCCGGGCCTGGAAGGGTGCACGCTTGGCCCCAGCTCCCCTCTTCTGTCTGTGCTCCCTTGCAGCCCTGGGCTGAGCAGGTGTCTTTTGCCTTCCCTCCCCTCCCCTTCCCTTCCCTCCCCTCCCCTCCCCTCCCCTCCCCTCCCCTCCCTTCTCTTTCCTCCACTATGTGTTTCTGCCTTAGAACCAGTGACTTCGGACTGACCCAGTGAAAACTGAGCCAAATCCAAATAAAAGCCTCCTTCTTTAGTTGTAGTTGTTAGTATTCTGTCCCAGTGATGAGAATGTGGCTAGTATCCTTGACTAAATAGATATTTCCTAGATTTAAAAAGGTAGGAAAAAGTTTTTAAAATTTATTTAAAAGTTTATGAAAAATAGATGTGGCTACTAAGTGAAACACAAGTTTTATCATGGGACAAATATAGAACATGCCCAGTTAAAGGACTTGTATATAGAGTATTTGCATGAATCTTACAAGTCTTTATTAAAAAATCAGAAATAAAAATAGGTAAAGATTTGTAAACGCTCCACAAAAAGAAATAAGAATAGCAAATAAATACATAAAATAATTTCTAACATCACAGGGCACTTAAAAGGTACAGCTAACCAAATGCTTAAAACTAAAAATGGTCAAGATTTCAAGGTTAAGCAAAGAGGTGGTGAGTTCTTGTGAAGTGGAATAAAAATATGCACCCACAAATGCTTTTAACCTGTGAATGAATGTTCACAACAAAATTATTCCTAATAGATCCATCCTAGAAAGGACTCAAATGTGCATCAAATAGTAAACAAACAAAAAAATCATAGTGTAACATACTGTAGAATCCTATCAACTGTTCAAGCAACAAGACAGATGAACTTCAAGCATATTACACTAAGTGAAAAAGCCAAACAATGCCCTCTTCCCCCAAAACAAAAAGTTCAACAAAACAACAACATAGCATGAATCTGTTTCTATGGATTTGTAAAATAACGAAACCACAGTGTAGGCGGCATAGCACAGACGTGTAACGGGTGAGGGGAGCTGGTTACAAAGGGGCCTGATGAATGGCTACATGATCATAATTACTGCCCAGACTCATTAACTTTAAATGAGTGGATTTTATTTTATTTAAGTAATGTTGCACCCAGAGCTGGTAATAACCTGAACTCTGCACCTTCCCACACTTGCTCCTCCTCCTCTGATCTCTTTAGTACTAATTGGTACATGTCACAGCCCCTCTATATCAAAGCAGGGCATTAGGGTCATCCTTAAGCTGCTCTTCCTTTTCTGACAAACCAATGAGTTCCTAGCCCTTAAGGGCTCTGCTGTGTAGCCACGCCTGGACTGGTCCCAGCCTCCTGGCATCTCTCTTTGGCATTTCCCTAACACCACAGATACTATCTTTCCTGCTAATGCTGCATATATTTATCTGAGAGCAAAGCTGATTATGCCGGTTTCTATGCTATATCCACAGGAAAACAAGGAGACTTTTTCTAAAGTAACATTTGCTAGTAACAAGACTCTTCTGGAGTTTTGTCTATATCCTAAAAACTAAAACGTGTTGATCTGAAGAGAATTCCTCTAGATTTTTGGCAAATTTCTTTAATTTTTCCTTCTCTTATGCTCTGAAGTTGTATTTCATTATGCATATCTAGATGTAATATGTGATTCTTGGTTTTATTCCATAATTTTTGATTCTTTTCCCCCCTCTAATTTTTAGATCTCGTGGCTACAGTGGCACAAAGGTGTATTTCATTTTTCTCACAAATAATATGGAAGAATTGACCAATAGCTGTAACACATTCTGAGATTTCTGCATTGTTGTGAGGTAGTTGAAATGCCCAGTTGTAGAACGGCACTAAAGCAAAACTCTGCACAGAATTAATTGATGACAAATGTGATTTACTCACCTTACAGCCAGTGACAATGCTGTGGCCCCAGGAGTTGGGTGCACATGTAGAACACTTCTCTCCAACGGTATTGGGGGGGCAGATGCATTGCCCAGTTTGGGGGTCACAGTTATTACCCAGATGGGAACAGTCACACGCTTCACGGAGGAAGAAGAGAAAACAGTGAAAGGTTAAGTGTCTGTAAACCTAACATAAACATCGAGCATTTTTAGTGTGGTGATTTGTGTCGTTTTTTCCATTTTCCATACTCTACATTTAATGTCACTGGGGTGAAAATACCTTAACTCATTCATCTTTATATCGTGGTGCTGCATTTCACAGAGAGGGTCCAATGAACACTGTAATTCATTCAATAGTTTCAAAAGTTAAATTATTTTTCACTTTCCTATTTAGCTTGTGATAGAACTGATGTTATCACATTCTTTATTAATTTTAGTATCATTACCCAGATACCATAAAGTTTTAAAATTTTATGTGTATATTTGAATTCATTTGTATTTTCTATGCTATAAAGATTAACTTTTCTTTCCTGAGAATGACACTGACTTTTAATAAAACCAATTAGATTAATCGGCATCTTAAATTCAGTATGTCATGTATATGGTTATAAATGACACCCATTGAAATGTTCCTGACAAATATTTTAAAAAGTTGAGTTACAGACACTGTCTAGATATAAATATACTTTTTGCTGGGCATGACAACACATGCCTATAATTCCAGCACTCAGGAGACTGAGGCAGGAGGATCATCAAGAGTTCAAGGCCAGCCTGGGCTACACAGTGAGTTCAAGGCCAGCCTAAACTACCCAGTAAGACCCCAAAACAAGCAAGCAAGCAAACAAACAAAAAGATACTTCTTTATCACCTGATTTATTTTTCAACATAGTTCATTTTTTTCATTGAATGAATGATGCACACAGAGTCATAATTCCCTACCTATTTCACTTTGTCAAAAATGAAAAACACTTTTTAAGAAGAACACGAAAGCCATGCTAACTAGGAACACCTGCCATTTTTCATCTATAGTTGACACAGCCACTAAGAGTGTGCTCTAGTGCAACTTCTAATTTCAATGAAATGAAAGTGAGAGAAACCTACCAAATTCAGAGCTTGAATTCAAATGTACAACTAATATTATGAGAGCCCTTTTAATTAGTTATATTATGGTGAATAAATCATTTTAACCAAATACACGTAGGGTACTTGATTAAGTTCACTTTTAAAGAGATCACAATGATAATTGCTCAAAACGTTTCATACCAGCTGTGAAAAATGTTTAGCACGATACTTAACGCAGAATAAGTACTAAATGTCAGTTGTCATTGCTTTTGTTGCTGGTAATGTTAAATAAATTTATTTTATACGTACTATTAAGAAGAAAGTGTTTAAATTTATGTGCTAAAAATGTCCCGGGACAGTCTGCGTTGTTACTAGCAAATAGAAATCCCCTACATAGATCTTTAGTGCAATCATAATACTGAATAGAAAGAAGAAACATAATGTTGACTGCAGTTGATAATTTTAATAAAGCTAATAATGATAAACGTGCAACACTGATATTTTAGGAATTACTCTAAGTACTTGTTAGTCATTCAGTCAACTAACTCTTACAAGTCTACGATGTAGATGCTGCTATTATGCTAACATAGTAGATGAATTTTTAGGAGAGAAAGGGAGACCAACTCACATAGTTGAGATTATAAAACTAGGTATTGTAGGGGCCACTACATAGATCCCAGCTCTTTACTGCAAGTCATGCTCTCCATCACAACGTTATCCTGCCTGAGTTGTGCTTTTTCTATTCTGTTTTTCTAGCTTAGAAGGATGCTAGGTCTGCATTCATAAAATGTTATCATCATTTCCTAATTTTAGAACATATTCTTGGTTTCATTTATAAAGCTGGTTAGTAGATATATTTAAATATGTAGTATCACATTAATTCATATCACAGAAGAATGTTAGTGAAAAATAGACTTAAGGAATATTTTAAAATGCTGCTTTGGAATTTTTTAATATACGCAGATATTTGTCTAGAGATTACATACAAATTCTTAGAAGATCTGCAATTGTTGAATTCAGAATAACTTACAAGGGTTAGTTTATGGTAAGTATACACTGAAAGCATTGGAAAATGTCTGAAAGAAACCGGTTATTTAAATAACTTTAAACATTACTCCTATTAATTGTCACATAGACTTGGCATCATTAATGACAGTGTTTTAAAATCTTACCATGTTGCTGAGGGTACAGTACAGAAGTATCATTAAAATTCAGTCAATGAGTTTAGTAAGCAAATGTGAGACTCAACTTCATGACCGTTGGAATAGAGTCAATTCTAAATTACTGACACATGCATCAAAACTAAGGTTCACCTTTACTTTCATCTGTGGTATGCTTATTGTGTTTTCCTTGTCATGATTTGTGTGACGTCTCTCGCTAGACCTAGGATATAACTTCAGGGACTCAAGTCAGAAACACCAAGCTGCATTTTCCCATGAACTAAACATCCAGACCCAAATTGTGCCTCTCTCACAACATCAGAGTTTTCAAGGCAGTGAAAAAGTAATAAAAACATTTTATACCTTAAAAATAATTTCCTTGATCTTTGTATCAGTTTTTAATTAGAAACAGAAAAAGTTGAAATGGTGTGGGAGTAGAGTACAAACTAAGATAACACCAAAAAACCCCAAACAGAAACAAACAAAACCCTTGAACACCGGTCTTTCAGGCTGCATAGTCATTGAGTAACTGGCCAAATAGAGATCACAGACAGAGAGGGTCACGCAGGATTGGGACCTACAGGTGGAATTTGTGTGGCATGGTTGCAAGCAGTGTTTTATTAGGCAGTATTTCAAATTGCAACATTCTATAGCATCTCTCTATGACCAATGTACGTTTCCTTTAATAGAAGGAGTTTTACAGAATCCACGTCACCGAAACCAAAGAATGAATACCTAAGACCCTGATCTTTACACACCTGTGCAACCCCCTTCTTGGAAGTTGAAGTAGCCGTGAGCACAGTGGTCACACTTCTTTCCTGTGACTCCAGGCTGGCACCAGCACTGTCCACTCTCGTCACAGTCAAATGATTTGGACCCAAAAGAATTGCAGTTGCAGGGAACACAGCCCCTTCCTGATTGTAAGCCAAAGGTCTGAGGCTGGCACAAAACAGCAGACAGAAAAGTTAAACGGTGGTAAATGAACTCACAAACAAACAAACTGCACATGACACAATCAGGCGTTTAAAGACAAAACTGCACTCGTGTTAGTACGCTGAGCTGTCATTTAATCAACAGGTTGTTTTGTGTGCTATCGAAAGTGCAAAGTTTTACTACTTCACGATGCCATCAAGATTAGTGGAAGAACTAGGAATATCTTTTTACCTGTTTTCACCTGTCTTTCTCTGAATGCCCCAAGGTTCTAACAGCAAGGTGAAATAAGCCATGTGTTATATTTCTAGCTTCAATTTGAAATTTTACACACTTTATCCCTAGTAATCAGAATTGATTACTTTCAGATCTTATAAACACCTTCATCCTGGTAGAGATGCTTTCAACACCATTGACTGGCAGTCTAAAGCTGAAGTAGTATTTTCCCCCTGCTATTTGATCTAATTTTCTCATTGATCCATTAGTCCTCACCAGGGTATGCACATTATAAATATAATTCACAGGCGATGCCTACGCTGACCAAGTAATTGGCTTGACAAACATCTACTTTCTTGGATTTCATTCTAATAAGTGAAATTGATTTGTGAGAACACATATTAAAGTACTAAATGAAGAAGGTTAAGGGGAATTTTCAGCCTCTGATGAGTTACTCATCGGCATATCTCTTATCCACTTCATCTTCTGTGGTCAGGTTTCTATCACTAGGTTTGCCTGAGTACCTTGCTTATGCAGGTTATCAGCCTACAGGGCCTACATTAGAAAAGATGACAGATTCAGAATTCTCTCCTACTAGAAAAATGAAAAGCATGTATCATTTAAGTACCTCATAGCTGTCTGTTTAAATAGAAAGTATGTCACATTATGATATGTTAATCTGGGAAAATTAGTCTCAGTAATTACTTCTTTGTTAAAATAATTCCTATTTTGAAAAATTAGACCTAATAATCACTTCTTGGTAAAAATAAATCTTGCCACTAAATGTGAATCACCCAAAGAGAAATGAATAAGGCTTCTTATGTGGTTTTTGCTGCTACTGTTAGCAGTATTAAAATTAAATTTGAGAAATAAAAATCACACTGAAAGTTAGGCTTTTAAAATAACTAGCAAAGAACAGTTTGACAATTTAAATGTAGCATGGATTGATTTTTTTGATAATCATTTTAATTTTTACATATACTGCTGGCTTTATTTTTCTTTCCAGTTATAATTCAGATCTAATTTATTACAGAAGAAAACTTTGTAGTAGCTCCAAATAAGTGACAGGAGCTTGAGAGTAAATTCACCTCTATGATGGAAAACCAAAATTTATAATTTTATTGTTCATAAAAATAAATTAATGTAAAATTTAGGTCAATGATCAGAAGAAATTATCAGATATTAGAACCATGATTAAAGCAAAAGCATGCCCATTACAGGACTATTTATCATAATGTATAACTGTAGACATAATTAAAAGTTCAATGTTAGTGAAACAGCTAACTAAATTATGATACATTCATGCTGTAAGATGATAGGCAATAATTAAAATCTTCTCTGAAGCAATTTTAATGGTAGGAATCTGATTAATATAACATTAAGTAAAACTTCTAAAAAGCAGCATATGAAATTATAGAGATACTATTATTCCAATTATATATCTATATTTACACAATAGCACATGAAAACACTCCATAAGACCATGCATGCATAGTAAATGGCTAGGACACAACATAATTAAAATAGGTTTTATTTTTTACTTATTTTTTTGTGGTACTCAAGATCTCGAGATTGAATCTAAGAACTACATTCTCAATACTCTTTAAAAAAAAACTATTTTTTTTGAGACAGAAACTTGCTTAGCCACTAAACTGTTCAGGTTGAGTTTGAACTTGGAAATTTCCTACCTCAGTTTTTCAGAGTGCTAGTGTTACAGGATCAGGCTTTGAAGCCCAGCTACAAACAGGTTAGTGGTTTTTTTTTTTTTAATATTTGAACTATAGAAGTAATATTTGACATTTTTCTTTATTTCCCAATTTTTACCTAGTAAGCTGAATTGTAAAGATGTACTTTATATTCATCATTAATTTCTAAATTTCCCGATTTAGCAAACACATAAACATATCTAAATACTTGTATGTCTATACACACACACACACACACACACACACACACACACACACACACACATATATGTACCTAATCACACACATGCATTTAATGGGTAAATCAATCAAATGATAAGTGAATTTCTAAATTTCACTTATCATTGAAAAAGTGCCAAAGGTTATGTAAGTAAATTAATACGAAGAAATGCACCTGCCATAATTTTCAAACTCTTACACATGTGTATCATTTCAAAGGCAAGTCACCCCAAAGCAAAACTATCACACTTCAATAATAAAACATTAATGTATTTAGGATTCAAAAATCCCTTTCAAAGGCTAAAGAAAACCTCCCTCATGAAGAAATTTAGGGAGCAAGCACTCATAACTAATAATTAAGATTAGTCATAACACACGAACAGGGAAAAGAGCCCAGGGCAAAGTCGAAGTGCATGGGATTCCATTACTTCTTCCTTATTTAGATCATCGTAAGACCTAGGACTTCCATGTTACTTCCTATGTGTACACTTCCAAAACCATCCACAATAATGGCTTCGTTTCCTTCTCAGGACGGTTCTGGCCCACAGCCGTTACTGTCACTACTTTTTGATAGTGATGAAACTGAAGCACAGAAAGGTAACTAGAGTGCGGGCAGTGATCAGTTAGCTGAGTGTGGGGGTTAGGATCACAGAGTAGGCAACTGGATTCACAGTCTGTGGCCGTCACCCTGGAGCTCACTGAATCGGCAGAACAGTCTCAGAATAAAACACACATACATATCTGCTGCAAGATACATAGGGCAGGAGGAGAGTTGATTTTTCTGCTAAATTTTCATTATGGAGATATTTGCATCCATTACGATCCCTACCTTTTGATTTATATCAATGCACTGTTTTGGAACAAAGAACTCATTTCAGATATTTTCTCATTTAGCAATGATATCAATGATAATAGTAAGGACACCTAATTTTTACTTTGTCTAATCCCTGTTAGGATCTTATGCACTGATCTCACTATTACCCCGAAACAGGGCTTGGAGGTGACTCAAACCATCTCCCTGCAAGACACTCTCCAGTGTAGTATGTATGCTACTTACAAACCCCAGAGAACTCTTCAATGGACTGTGTGGTTATGTTTTTCCCATCACAGTTTCACTGACTGCAATTCTAGCCTCTACTGTGCTAGTGTCAGGAGGTCCTGGCCTTTTGGACATGAGGAAGTCACAGGGCAGAACCCTCATGAATGCAACTGGTGCTCTTATCAAAGCAGCCACAAAGATTTCTGTACTACATGAGATGGGAAGACAACTGTCCAGAGAAGGTGGCCATACCCAGACAGGGAAGCTGCCAGAGTCTTTGCGTTGTGTAAAGCCACTCCGTGGAGGGCTATTCTGACTGAGCATCTTGGATGGCTAGGACAAAGTCACTCCACATACCTCCTAGACTTCTTCCAGTTAATGGACAATGACAGCAAGGTCCCAGAACTTCCTGCCAAATTTAGGATGCCTCTAAAGGACAGGTTTTGTTTGGGCACTTCCCATTGACCTGGTCAGAAACGTGGGCATATTGATTGAATGTACCCAGTGAGTCTTTTCCTAATTTTTTCCCCTGGACTGAGACCTGCCTGGTAGCAGGAAGCTCCTGGGGTGCTACACTGTCTCCCCCAGCATCCACAGATGTCTTCCCCAAATCTCTTGGCATTGGCTTGTTGGAGGATATAAGCAAAGCAAACACTTTACTGAATTAGAAGATTCAAGAAGTTAGAGGAAGCATCAAAAACTTCCCATCTAGCAAGTGATGAAGCTGGAGCTGCACCTGGAGAGGACATTATCAGAACTGTGTTGCTTTTAAGGTACAATAATGTACCAAGAAATAAAATTGTAATTTTCTTTACCCTTCTTTCCTTTTCATTTTGCTCTGCTCTTCTAATACTAACCCTGAACTCTCCACAGCCCTCCAGGCTGAATCCAGGGTGGTAAATCTGATCTCTAAATTTCCAGCATAGCTAGGAGAAGTGTCTCATTCTCCTTTTTCTTCTATCTCTGCATTGTTTGGTTTGCTTAATGAGGTTCTAAATTTTCATAATTGAAATCAAGTTTATTTTGCACATGTTGTGTGGTTACAGAGTGTGAAACTGGGTTTGTTGTGCTGGATGTGTACATAAGCAAAATCACGATGTGGAAACGAAACCCTTAATTACAGTGCGATGCTGGACAAAGCTGTGTCCATGGTGCGAGCATTCTCGGAGCTGTCACTGTCCCTATTACACTTCTTTTTATTTGTTCACACATAACCTGAGTTTTTTTTCCAGTGATCCTTGATGTGCTCTCAAATAAATGTGTGTTTGATTTCTACATAGCCATGGTTAGTGGAAACCATGAATTTAAACACGCTTTTAAAGGCACGAGGAGAGTTAGTTTTGAAAAGGCAAGGAAGGCTTCAATCAGGAGCTGCTTAACGTTTGCGTCTGTGCTTTGCAAACTTAGCAGCTGTTATTCGGTAACATGCCACCAGGGAACTTCAACTGCTGCAGGCGGAACACAGCATGCCAGAGCTCCAGCCATACAACACCTCTGGGATTACCAGAGCTGGGGCCCGGTAGGCTCCCCGAGGGCACCCACTGGAGCTGCTGGAACCCCATCTCAGGGGAGATCCCAACACCCGCTGTGCTCTCCGCGGCTGCTCCTCCTGTCGGTGCACCTGTCTGGTGAGGTGGCATCGCTTCCCTACGAAGCCTTGTGCACAGAGGCACCTTCCTGTCCTGTCACATTGCT
Source organism: Cavia porcellus (assembly GCF_034190915.1). Lineage (NCBI taxonomy): Eukaryota > Metazoa > Chordata > Mammalia > Rodentia > Caviidae > Cavia > Cavia porcellus. Next base: position 18,090,113 of record NW_026947505.1, read on the forward strand.
GTGACACAGAGCCCAGGGGGCTGCAGTCACACGGCACACAGAGCCGCTTCGCCGGGTCCCACCACATGTTGGGCTTTAAACCCACGAGAAGAACAGAATGGAAAGAAAAGCACACAGTGTTATTCAAGAGACACAAGCAGGTGATGTTTTCAAGTTTACTGCAGAAAGGTCAGTTTGACATCTGAGAATTGCTCATTCCTGCTTACTTGTCTTTATCACTAATAAAATGCATGTACATGAAAGGTCTCCCCAAATCCACTCATTCTCAGGAGGGGATCCCCAGATGCTGGTCTTCCTAAAGGTAGGGCAGTCAGTACATCCAGGGATTGATAATAGCACAGTTTAACTGAATATTTCATTTTAGCAAATGCTATCCCTAAAAATATATTGATGACTTTCTCTGTGGTAAACTTTTGCTAATAGAGTTCTCACTGGAAGGAAGTTTTAATGGAGGAAATAAAAAATGGTGTTTGCCAAAGAGCAAAGGGACTAATAATTTTATTCTGCCCAAAATGTAAAATTAAAAAATATTGGATTAAATTTGTAAGGTATTTTTCTCAGACACATCTAAATTATAGGAACTATTATATAAATTCTCTGCCAAAGAAAGAAATGTAGGTTTCAGGTCAACTGCAATGGAATAGAAAATTGAGAACATACCACACTCATTACAGCCTCTGTAGAATTAGATAACTCCAAAACCCCTTCCCAGCAGGCTCAGGTGTGACACTCACGCCGTCAAAGCCAGGGATGCAGGATGAAGCTAACCACCTTACCTTGCACTGATCGCACTGCCGGCCCTGCACGTTGGGTCTGCATTCACACTGTCCCGTCTGACTGTGGCAAATCTCAGAGGAGGAGCCATTGGCATTACAGCGACAAGCTGTGGAGAGGGCAAAGACAGTTCTACTGCAGGTTTAGTATTCCTCATCTGAAACGTGGATTTGGGACTATTTCATGGACTCGACCGGTTGAGCATTTTTAATTTAAAAATCCAAAATCAGAAATGCTCCTAGTGTTCATGGGTTTGTTAAATAAAAATATTGCCCTGATGGTCACACTGACAGCTGAATTTGGCAATGGAATGCTTTCCTCCTTGTCTGGCTCTCTTTGAGGCACTCTATCACTGGCCTTACAATTGTTCTACAAGTCTTGAAGATACTGCACTGGGCACATGCCTTGGCACATAAGCTGCTAATAAAACATTGATGCCATCAGTATTACCCTAATCTCAAAAATGAAGATGCTGAAATTCAAAGAAGCCATGACATGCACAAGGCCATGTGCTTCCTAATAGGTGATAGATCTGGGGTGCAGGAACCAGACTGTTACCCCATGTGTCAGGTACCTGCAGACTCCAGGTACCTGATGCCTGGGGTAAAATATTGTAATCCCACTGCACCTAATACATCCATAGTCCAGGGGCAAAATTTATTTTGAGAAGTTATTAAAACTAATAGCACTCAGGTATGCTTAATACTATGGTATTAATATCATCAATCAAGCAACATTTTATTAGTTCTTTTTTCAATATAAGGATCACTTACTCTGCTTCTGTATTAAGTTTCACAAATAAGTTTGAGATGAAATAAATGTAAATCCCTTTAAGATTAGGAAAGTATGTATGCTAACAAGAACATTGCTTTAAGCCATTATAATTTTGAAAAATTGCTTTTATCTCACAATTTATATACCATCTTAAAGATAGAAAATATATTTGGTTGATGTACTCTTCTGTCATTTTTGCGTTTCAGAGTTGTCTGGTGTTATTGTCAAACACGTAACAAATCAGTCTAAAATCCAAGTGATCTTTTCATAAATAGAATGGTAATTAATGGCTTTCTCTCTGTTCTACAAGTGCAGTTTTAATGGTACATATAATTGCATTGATACCAGGATAAAATCATAAGGGTGTAGTTAGACTATTCATAGACAGATTTGGTAAATTTTGTACATTATCTCTGACTACTTTGAGCACAACCTAATAATACTTTATAAATAGCTACTCCATCAGAATGTGCCATTAGTTTGTTCACCTGGCTTCAAGTTCTCTTTCTCTTTAATGCTTATCTAAAAATTACTTGAGTTTCTGCTAGCAAAGTTTGGCTTCAGGAGCTGATAAGTTAATCTCATCTGGTGGGCACCAAAAAAGTGGCCAATCAGAAACCAGCTGCTTTCATCAGACAACAGCATGGGGACAGTTTATAGTGGAAATGGAATTGAAGCCTGGAAAACATTATTTTCTTTAAGTATCCATCTTCATTTGGACACTAGAATTGCTGTGCATACTACTAATTTCTTTATGCAAATTTCTTTTGTATATTACACAGACATTTTCAAAATCTCAAATTACTTAGAATCCAGACATTCTTTTCGTTAGCTTTAAGTTCCATAAATGTAGTGGTGATTAATTAATGTTATAAGTAACAAAAGCAATATAGAACTTTATGAAAGTGGCATTTTACTAGCTAAGTATGATATGGCACTACATATAAATTTAAAAATGTATTTCTATGTAAGGATGAACGTTTCATGAACAAATCTGCACTTTTTTTCACAAAACTTTCTTGAGGTTTACCACTGTGTAAGAGAGCTACTATATATGTGAAAATTATAAAAATAGATTATAGATTATATTTGAGTTATAATCACACATCATGGAACATTAAAATTATAACCAAGTCTACACCACATGGCAAGTGGCATGGAATTTGATAATGGGTCATCTTTTTTTCTTTTCTGTGTTCTAAGGCTTTGAGCCACAGACCACTAGTTCACAATACAGTGAATGGAACAATGTGTTCAATTTTACAAAAAGAATTTTTAGAAGACAGAAAAACACATCATTCAATGGTCAGTGTTGACCTGGAGTCTGTGAACCGCTGATCCAAGCACCACACTGATGTACAACTGCCACAAGCATAGCTTTTTTTTTTTTTTTTTTTACCAAACCTGTGAATTTGCTGCGCCCAGCCAACCCCACAAACTCACTGACACCTTGTGTGTGCTGCATCCTTTAATCTCCCACAGCAAGTTTATGGCCCATCTTATAGATGGGGAAACTGAGTCTCATCGGGGTTGAATTCTTCTCTTGGGTGACTCAGTGACAGAGTACAGATTCTAGATGATAGACTCGAACACAGTTTCCTAAGCTCCCTACCCTATTATATGAATGCCAAAATTCTAGGATGGCTACAGTCACTTGGAAACTGAGGGAAATTGTGCTTTTAAAAAAAATGGGTTCACAGATGATACCAACACCTGTCAGTTGTTTCTGAGAGTGAATGGCTTCTGATTTAACACATTATCAATCCAGGGGGGAAGGAGCATATGCCCTGCTGAAATGGGGCACCTAGTAGGTCTTTGGTGTTTAAAGCAGAGATACCAGACATTTGCCCCCATGGTATTATAGATCTGCAGGTCTGCGGGATGACCTGAGTGACTGAAGTTTCTTCTCACATCATAAATTTAGCAGAAATGAACTGTCAGGCTGGTCACACATCCTGCACCTCCTAGAGGTTATGATAGCAGCTGAGGTCAACAATGGTCACATACAAATCTCAGTTACTAATCCAGATTCATATTCTGTTTGACTTTCCAAACCAGGTCTCCTTTGCATATTATACTATTACTGTTTTAAAGCATTTATTAATTCTGCACATCTCAGCTAAGGAGGCAAAGATGAATGGAGGAACACACTATCTTGAAGTGGGTGAACATTTAGAGAAACTAATTTCATGGAAAGAAGACTGAGAAATAGCATTAGATGCATACTACCAAACTGAAAATTAATCAATCGCTCAACAATAACTACGCCAGCATGGGATAATATTGGTGGAGTGGGACCTCTATTGGGATATATAAAACTAAAGTTCACATGTAAAATCATAAGCTATTAGCACCTACTGAAATGTACTAATGAAATAATATGGGTGGCTACATTTATTTCAAACAAATGATTTGAATCGAAATAAAAGGGATCAAAAGCCTACCTAATTTATGAATTCTTTTTTATTGCTATGGATATAAACCTATCGTAAATTTTTTTCTTCACATGAATGGGAATATGTACATCCTTGAAAAATACTACTTTGGCAAGGCAGTAACTTGCGGCGGCTGCGCCCTATAGGAGAGGACAGAGACACATTTTGGAATGTGCACTTCGTGCCTGTGCTGTGCACAAATCTCCCTCAGAAGCAACCGACATTGTGTTACAAACAATCTTCTCGTCTCCGAGCCCCACTCACGAGCTTATCAGCTTCTCTGAAGTATAATATATCAATTCTGTCAGGGGCACCCTGAGCTCAGGACTTACGCTGACAGTTCTTCGCATCCACAGCGTCTCCGAAATAGCCATCCGCACAGAGCTCGCAGTGCCGGCCTGTTGTTCCTGGCTTACATATCAGACAGGAGCCAGACAAGCTGTTACAGCTGCCAGGGACGGAGAAGTCAAGGTTGTCATTGCATTGACAGGGCTGACATGATCCTCCAGGCACAGAAGGGTGTCCAAAATAGCCTTCTTCACACCTAGGGTGAGAAATTCCATCAGTGAGCATTTGGTGGTGGGGGAAGGCGGATTCATGAAATCCGTGCTAGGCAATGTTTACAAATTTTTCATACTACTTCACTCCTAGGATGATGGCTTTTTCTTTAAAGTGTTTCTTGTCTCAAGTGTGAGGTGATTAAAACTGTTTTTCTATACTGCAGCATAGATACAAGATGAAATCCTGCCAGCCCCACTAGTAATTACATGGCAGCCAGACCAAAAGAGAAAATAAAAATCTTGTCACTGGCATTGAAGATGAACCAAAGCATAATAAGAAAGCTGCTGCTGACTCTCTGAAGAATCCAAGTCCACACTGCAAAGCCTTTGTAGTAAAACACATCGTATGTCTCTATTTCAATTGGTTATTTTCTGTAGAGATACACAAGGTTCACATTTTTTGTTGTTTTTGCAGCAAGAGATTGTTATGAAGAAACAAGATGACAAGGAAATTCATTAGTAAGAGTTCAGAATGTTTGAAATGGAAATTGTGACTCAGAAGATTGTTATTTGTGTAGGGGCTGGGGGCATCTGTGCATTACTGATAGGTCTGCATCTATTACATGTGGATCCAGTGGCGGAGATTCAATGCAAAGTCTTTATTAACAGGAAGTCTATATAGGTGCGGCTGCTTACTATGATATCATACCATAAGGTGATGCTGAACTGGGCTCCCTATTTAAGTTGGCAAAAACCAGATCTCTTCTTTAACAAAAAAAAAACACAAAACAAAAACAAAAAACACTATTTTATATGCTGCATTATTTATAAGGCATGACACCAATTTTGAAAAGTTACAGTACCAAATTTGCTTTGATCTACATGTTTTAAGATGTTACTTGATGTTACAGATGCACAGATACAGTCTGACAGGTAGCACTTGGTTACATTCTGCTCTGTGGTCTCTCTCAGCTCCATTTCCATGAGCTTCCTATTAAGTTTCACATGCAAAAGGAGAAAGAAAACAGGGCTCCAGAGTCCAGGGTCATCCTGGCTGTGTTACCTATGCCATCTTATCAAAACAAACTTGCAGCAAAGTTCACGATTGAAAGAAAACAAAAATAGTGCACAAAAAGATAATTTCCTCTACAGTTCTCTGCATTTAGAATAATCCACTCCCAGACAGGGAAGACATATTTTAGAAAAAGGCCCTCTACGACTTGAAATAGAAGTGGTTTAAATTCAATATGTCATATTGAGGATACATTAATGATATTGTAATTATGGTACAAAGTCACTGATTGATCAGACACATGTTTTAGTATAGGTTTTCTAGAAAATTTATAGGTCCTAATAATCTGAAAGAGTCAATGTTTTATCTTAATTCTAAAAAGTGAGATTAATAGTTTTAATTATATTCACAAAATGGCTTATAAAATTATGAACATTGTATAAACATAGTTTAACAGCATATTGCTTCCCAAAAATATAATTATGGGTTGGTTCTCTTATGAAATACAGAATAACATTTTAGAGCATATAATTTCCCACAACCCCTTCAGGAGTATAAAGTAATAAAATAATAAGTTCCTTCTGAGTCTTCACCTGATCCTTCCTGCCTCATTTGATATTCAGAGCTTACAATTACACCCTCAGATATTCATGTCTCATTTTGTTTATCTCTAAAACAGTGACTTCACTTCTTGTAGAACAAGGATGTACAGGGATCATTATCACAGTCAATGAAAACCTATTATTTTCAGTTCCTTTTTTAAAAAATGACTTAGTGCCCTCAGGGGAGATGGCATTATATAACAAGATCTGGGAATTTTTCCTAACACAGATACCAATTAATAAGCCCAAATTCTCCTGTAATAATAAAAAAAATACTCAGTCCATGGAGAAAATGTTAAATTTAAATACTGTTAAGTAAAATAACGAAGAAGCATCTTGTATTTGTATTACAGGACACATAAGGAAAATGTCGCTCTATGTGACAAAAGAGTCACGTGGCCCTTAAGGTACACCGGCTGCTTTCTGCAGGTCACTGTGTCCCTCTGATGATGCATGTGTGAGTGATGATGGATGGATGGTTTTATATATAGACTAGCACTTTCAGAAACTTATAAAATGTCTCATTGGGAATTAAAAGTAATTTCAGGGTCAGGAAATGTAATGCAGCTAATCAGATAATTTTATTAATAATAAAGCATTACATAGCCTGTCAAATTTAGATTCCTCTAATTAAAATTAGTTAAAATAGTCTCCTTTGGACCTTTCCAGATTCTTAGATTTTTCTCTCCATCAAAACTAATTGCAATATGAAATCTCAAGCCCTCTCACTGATGGGCAATTTTAAAACATACTTCATTGAATTTATATAAAAATCGTTTATTGAATTCCTGGTTAAAAAAAGATGAAGATCTTAATGTAAAAAGCCACTGTCCCCTTTTCACAATTATTAACATTTTTGAATCAATTTGCAATGATTTAAAGAGACCCTTTAAAATGTAAGCAATTCTACATGACATGTTAGCTATGTAATACAGCTTTTGCTCTTGGTAATTTAGGAATAATATGAGAGAAAGACAGAGAGAGGGAGGGAGGAGGAGAGAGAGAAAAAGAAGGGAGAGAAAAGAGGAAGAGAGAATGAAGGCTGACATGGATCGAAACAACGAGAAAAACAAAGCAATAAGACTAATGGAGATTTTTATCTCCTTCTGTTCAAATAATGTTTTCAGCAGCTTTTAGTAAAATCTGTGGCCTACCTCCCCATTTTCTTTTTTTTTCACCTTTCTTTCCCCCTTTCAAAACAGAAAATCCAGTGAGTATTTCTATATAACACTCAGAAATAAGACACAGTCTGTAGCCCATTGTCTGCGGACAAGAAACCCACGTTAAAATGTGACAGCTATTCCTTAGAGGGTGAATATCCAAAATGTACACACAACTCAGAAAAATGAGGCCCCTTCAAAATAAAAGGCCCGGTCAAAAAGAGTGAAAGGAATAGATGCTTCACAGAAGAAGTACGAGTAGCCAATAAATACATGAAGAAATGTTCAACGTCACCGGCCATTAAAGAAGTGCAAATTGAAACAAACCTGAAATTTCACTTTACTCCGGGAAGATTGGCCATCAAGAAATCAGATAATAGCAAGTGACGGTGAGATTACGGTGAAAAGGAAGCTCTGTACATTGTTGGTGGCAATGTAAACCAGTACACCCAGGCTGAAAATCAGTATGAAGATTCCTCAAAAAGCTAAAATTAAAAATTCCATTGATGCAGGAATTTCCATTTTAGGGATCTTCCTAAGAAAGCCAGACGCCGTAGTAAAGTGATGTACGCATACCCATGCTTGTAGCAGCATGATTCGCATCAGCTAAACCTTGGAAGCCTATCTGCCTATTAAGAGATAAGTGGATAAAGAAAGGGTGGCACTTCCACAGAATGGAGTACTACCCTGGCATAAAAAATGATAAACTCGAGTTATTTGTAGGGAAATGGGTGCATCTAGATACCATAATGTTAAGTGACACAAACTTAAACACTGCATGGTTTTCTCTAATTGAGAAAACTGAAGTATAAATAAAGAGCAGGGCAGAAGCCAAGCAATAGATATTAGGGCAATAACTGTGCAATGAGAAGGCTATCGAGAGACGGTAGGATAGGGAAGAGGAAGAGGGCAGGGGAGGAAGAAAGGAATTAAGACTCATTATGTGCAATACCAACTCCACAGGAGGCAAGTAAAGCCTATGCACTGCAATCACGGACCAAAAATGGAACCACAGAACAGCTGGAGATACTCAAACAAAATCATGGGCACAGGAGAGGCAACCTGGGCATGTTAGGCTGAGCCACAGAGGCCTTCTTAGGGTGCAGCTGAGAATGAAGAGCTGGCAGGGGGAGCTTAAGTCAGGGGCGGAAGGACTGTGGGCTTCCAGGCAGAGGGAACCGCAGCGGCACAGACGGCAGAGATTGTGGCTGGAACCTAAGGTCGTGCCGCTGTGCTGTCGCCTGCTGGCATTGCTGCCCCCTGGCCTCCTTTGCCATTATCAGTAAGGACCGAGAGTGTCTGCTTCTGTCTATGGTGTCTAAAAGCAGACCAGAGACAGCCAGAGACTGTGCACCCACACACAGCATGATGATGTGATGTGGGCACAAAGCCCTTCTGGGATTGGAGCCCCCAATTGCTGCCTCCCCCAGGAACCTTGCATAGCACACAGATCTGCCATCCACACCAGCAGCCTCCTAGGACCAGAGATGGAGCCACAACTTTGCTGGTGGTGCAGCCAGGGCAGAAGCAGTGATTTCTGCCACCCTCTGCTCTGCTGCCAGGGCCCTAGAGATGAGCAGCCACCAGCATGAGTAGCACCTGTCACCCACTTCATCCTCCGAGGGTCACCAGATCTGACCCACACTCAGATGCTGCTGATGCAGAAATGGCTAAACAGAATTTTTCAGTTGAAATGAAAAAGCCAAAGGAACTTCCTCAAGGTCAAACAGGCATCATGTGAATAAAGTCACGTGCACATTTTCAAAACTTTAGGTGACTAAAGTCAAATTCCAAGCCTGTGCTCAGTGGAAACTGTGAGCCTGGTCATGATGGGTGGCCTCTGTCTCCTCACTTAGGGAGGAGTTAGAAATTTACCAGCTGGTGCTGGGTGTGCCTGTGCACACCTGCAATTCCTCCACTCTGAGAGGTGGAGGCAGGAGATTACAAATTCAAGCCCAGTCTGGTCAACATATACCAAGTGAGACGCTGGCTGGAAAGAAAATAGAAAATGGGATATGGTATAGCTCAGTGCAAAGGTCCTGGGGTCAATACCCAGTAACAAACAAACACACACACACACACACACACACACACACACACACACACAAGAAGAGAGGAGAGAGGAGCAGAGGAGGGGAGGGCAGTGGAGAGAGGAGTGAAATCTGCTAACTGGGGAGGAGACAGGGTAAGGAATTCACCTATCTCCTTCAATATCAGGTTGTCCTGTGGAATTCACCAAGCAAACTTATCAGTCTCGGGAAATGTCTTTCTATGTGGCATGTGACAGGTTGCTAAGGGTGCTTATGCTAGAAACAACTTAACTACTTTCCTTAAATCTCCAGTGCTAACTTTTTTGACCTTCAGGATGCCGTCTCTCTGTTTTTTCCATTTTGTTCTCTGGTTGTCCATGTAACAAAAGTCAACAGTCTTAGGGATGTGGCATGAAAAATACCTGCTGCCTTCACTCTGACTCTCTTTCTTTTGCTAAAATATTCCCCAGAGAAGCAGTGCTACCTCCAAGGTGAAGATGCTTTGACCTCTGATTAGTATTTCCAAGCTGTAACTAGCATTCTGTGCTGGAGCGAGGATCAGTCATTGTTGTGTTGACTTTTGCCATCCTCCCATAAATCATTTTTCTTTAGTCCCTGTGACAGTTCACCTTAATTGTGTCAATTGAATTGGTTAAAAAAAATGCCCAAGGGATGAGTGAAGCACATTACTAGGTGTCCTGGGTGTGTCACGGAGGTGTGACTTTGAGTAATATATGGTCCCCTGCCTCTTCTCTGTCACTGTGCCCCTGCTCTGTTCCTGGCCACCATGAACTAAGCCACTTTGCCCCCTTAGAACCTTCCTGCCTTGTTATTTATGCTCTGAAGGGAGCTGACCATTGACTGAATCCCTTAACATGTGAGCCATATTAAAGCCCTCCTGGTTTAAATTGTGGGTGTTAGGTTCTGTGTCTGGCATTTGGAAGGCTCATCAGCTCATGAAGTGAAACCATCATGTGACACATTCCCGAGTGAAGGGGTTCACAGAGAAAGTGTTCCTATGGAATACCTAGATTTGGGGCTCTAGAGGTTGTCATCCAAGAATGTGGATGCTACTCCGCAGCCTTCCCCTGAACAGAAAGTGGGACAGCTGTGGAAATAGGCACAGAAAAGTGCTTACGGTCGAGGTGGTGGTGGGTGGGAGGGAAGCAGTGGAAACAGTTGATAGATGAAGAGAAAGACAATATGGACAAGGAATAGGTCAGCAGAAAGACTCACTCTGCTGTGTTTCCTTCGCCTCACACTCCCCTGCACACCCGTCCGCTACGCACACAGCCATGCACATCGGTGTCCTTGTATAAGGTAAGCTTCTTAGAACCTTGACCCAACCTCAGAAGTGGAGAAAGGAGAGAAGCAAGTGGGCTGTGGCCATGTTTCCAAGCTCACCCATTTTCTACAGATAGAGAATGAGGCTCACAATAGAAACTAATTTGAGGTAAACTCTACAAAACCGTAATTATTGTGCACCTGAAGCATGGTCCGAGCCACATTCAAGCTAGAAAATAAAGGGAGATTTAAGACCATGTTGTAGAGGAAATCTTATGTTAGGCAAATTCATCAGATTTTTTCACTGAACAGGACAAGCTAAAACTTTAACATGCCAGTAAATACTTCTCCAACTTATGCAATTGCAGAAATCTAGGTTTAAACTGCTGATTTTATGGAGATGATTTGCGTACAGGGATCAGCAAATCACAGGGGTTTGACTGCAAAATTTTCAATGCAACCAGCAGACCTTGCTCACCTTTCCATTTCAACGTGTATGACTCAAAAATATTTTGCCAATATTTTTGATCTATCTAATGGACTACGTAGCTCATAGTAAAATCCTAAATATTCCTAGGAAACCCTAATTTCAGCTAGAAAAGGATAATATTCATCATGTATATAATAATTGCTGATCTTTTTCCTTTGGGTGAAAAACTTGAGTTGGAAATAAGATATGCCATTTGGTACCCTGCATATCCATCTTTCCATCTTCTTTTGGATTGCATTAATACAGATTTTAGACAGGAAATCATGCTTTCTGTCAGCTATTTCACTCCCTGGTGATATTTTTACTGCTCAATTAGAATTCTCTCCAGAACATGTGACCAGTCTCACCCATCATAAGGAAAGATGTGAGCTGCTGAGTCAAGGATTGTAGAGCGCATCTGTCTATCTCCTGTGTCTAACTCTGCACATGGTGATTGCTAAGGAGGTGTTTATGAAATAAAGTGTAGTCATTTGAATCGTAGATGGTCCACAAACTATTACATAATATGTGTGGAAAGAACAGTACATGAAGGGAAGCAATGGGAACACATCAGAGCTTACACTCTGCTGGATAAGTGGATTTAATGGTCTTGTATGAGAGAAGAGCTGTCAGTTTTGAGCTGCTAAGAAAATGTTGCCTGTGGTAAGCTGGAGGAGGAGTGGGTTAGACACTTGATGTAAACCTGTCTTGAAAAAGATCTGCTCTGCTATGATAATAAGCAATATACACAGGCTTCTGCTTACAAAAACAGAAGGTAAAGGTCTCCAGTTTCTCAGTTACAAATAAATCCTTCTAATTTTCACTTCTTTCTCTCCGTGGCTAATTTATGGACACTACCATATTGACAAATATTACTCAGGCTGCTAGAAACTGCCACAGGCATTTTGTCCACGCGGAGGGTAGCAGCCAGCTAAAGCCTCTCTGAGAGATTGACGTCTGCTTCATTAACTTCACGCATCCTGGTTGAAACAGGCACAATGGCTGCCAAGAAGGCAGGAATGACAGGCTGAAGTCGCCCTGTTTGTGGTGGCCCTGGTAACAAGGAATGAAAGCAGGTCACTTCCACTGCCTCTCCCATTGTTCCCTTTTATTCCCAGTGGTGGTACCAAAGGGGACTGTCCTCAGAGTTGAAACTAGAGGAAGGTAGCACTCTTCAACTATAATATGGTATCAAAGGGGAAGTTGGTACCATTTTTATATGGAGATGGAATATACTGTGCAATGGTTGATACACTGTGTCAACTTAAGAAGTTCAGAAGTTTAGCTGAGACACTCAGCAGAGAGCCAGGATCCTTACTTTGTAAATATCCTCATCCTGTGCAAGAGGAGGGCACAGAGATTTTGTGAGTGCTACATCTGCCCTGGGGAGTGCAGGGTGGCCTGCATACAATATAAGGGAGGAAAAGAGGCTTGTTCTTCCCCCATTTTGCCCTGGCTGCTTTTGCTGACTGCTGCCTTGTGTTGGCAGTGTTGCCCCAGTGCCATGCCACCTTGCCTTGGAGCCAGCTAATTATGGACTGAAACCTCCGCAAACTGTAAGCTAAACAAACCTTTCTTTCCTTCATTTTGAGTGTTGAGTATTTTGTCCCAGCAACAAGAAAAAAGTAACCAAGACATACAGTAAGGCCATTCCTTCAAGACATATTCAAAAGGAAATAAAAATACACAAATTCTGTTCCATTTCAAAGCAAACAAACAAACAAAAGAACAAATGGAATTTAAACACTGGTGCAAGAACTACTACAAGAGAGTATAAATCATAATAATACATTATATTTTGTTTGTATTTTAAATATATTTAAAGCAAGCAATGGGACCACTTTCTGAACTGTGAATTAAGAACATAAGTCACATTCTAAGGACAAAAAGCTAATTATGAAAAATAAATGACGCCAATGGTAGACAGTAAGATAAATCTTAAAGTGTATGACTTCGCACTTGTGCAATACTTTTTAGAAAGATGTAGGCTAATGTTTAACCTTTATGATTAAAACATTAATCAGGTATTCTCTGAGTGAATGAAGATTTATGGAGCCATTGCTAGAGAATAAATAAACTATAAAAATATAATGGATTGGTTTGACTAGTGTGATAAAATTCTTTATTTCATTTCATTGAGCTTGGCTGTTTCTGGGGTAGAGCAGCGGATGATAATGCCTGTGGTTTTATAACTCCAAGGAGGAAGTGATTTTGCAAGACAGGGTAGTATACACTTACCTCTCACAGCGTGGTCCTGTGTACCCGACAGAGCATTCATCACAGATCAGTCCGAGGCTCGGGTCTAAATGACAGGTGGGGCTAAAGCTGTCGATGTCGGAAACACAGGAACAAGGAGGAAGCACATACACAAGTCATTAGCAGTGTGTGTTCATTTCTCTTTCTTCCCTACTGCTGTGACAAAGGGTACAGAGGGGCCATTCTCATCTCACACAATGAGATGAGGGGCTGGCCACTTGAGGATGAAATGACACTGATATTTCCGCAGACATGAGCACAGCCCAGCAGAGAGCAGGATGCCTGTGGCTGTTCTGGGTTTGGGATCATCAGTGACAAGAGGGAAGATACTGCCACCTAATAGGGGATTCCCTAGGCTTCACCCAGCACACCTCAGAAACCTGCTCTCTGGCTAAGTCCTGCAGAATCAGAAGCAGCCTGGAAAAAAATGTAGGGATTTTGAGAGACTCAGGATATAGTAGGGGGGCAGGGGTGCCAGTATCCAATCCCCTGTCGTGGAGTGTGCGTGTGTGGTCACAGTCACCCTGCGACACTGATAGGGACATATTCGGAAAAGATCAGGGTGCATGTTCCACAGAAGCGTACAATATGACTAAACAACCTTGGAATTTCAGAAATTTACCACTTTCCTGGAATGCATTTCTGATCCGGATCTGAGGTCCCAGAGTCAGAGTCCTGCACTAGGTTCACTTCCCAGCCTGGTGAAAAGCCCCTCCAGCACTGAGCTCACCCCAGATGGCCCGTGGCACCGGGCTGTTGGCTGGCTCTCATGGGAGCCCTCAATCATTTTGAATTCTGCCAGTGCTGCTGATTTCCAAATTTTAAAAATATCTTTTCTGACCTATGTAAAAATTGTACACAGGCATGAATTAAGAGATAATCTCTTATACTATACACTGTATGACATTTAAATCATGTTAAGCATATCCATTTCCTAAAATATTCATGATTTCCTCATGGGGAAAAGTTTTCTTCTAGATTTTTGAATGTACAGCATGGTGCTGTTATTAACAGCAACCCACCATAGCACACCAGAGATCCTTACTGTATGTGACTTGGTACAGATGGACCACTCCCCACCCCCACCCACCAGGACTGTCTCCAGGCTGTGGTAACCAACTCCTTATCAGCTTTCTTTACACTCCACATTGCTCCGCCATTTAAAAAGCAAATGCCCTCTATTAATCTTTTTCTTATTATGTTTTCCCAAATAGATTTATTTTCTACTACATATGACAGCACAATTCAGTAGGGGCTTGTTTAATGGCTAAACGAATTAAAGACAGAACAACAAATTAAACACTACAAGTCTCCATCTTGTTCTGCTCTTGACACTGATATGACTTATGTGACTTGGAATGCTTTTTTTTTTTTTTTTTTTTTTTTTTTAACTTCGGTGCAGGTCAGATCACTAGCCTAACTTATAGCAGTAAAGATTTGCTAATTTATATTTTCTTCATAATACAAAACTACAAGAATCAAGTAGAGTATTATTTTAAGCATTTGGTTCAGTGGAAATATAAAGGAATCTATTGGGTCAAGGGGAAAAAAAGCCCATCCGGGTTAACTTGAATTTACAACTATGACCCAGATAAAAGATTCCACATTACAGTGTGCGGGGGGTGGGGGGCTTCCCTGGGCTCCCAGGTTGGATCTGTGAAAACAGACACAGCTCTGTCCCTGGCTGCACCTGACTGCAGAAGGCTCCGCCATGGTGATTCTCACAGTAGAAGGATGGTGCTGTGAAACAGGAGTGCATCAGAGAGAAAGAAACAGGGTTTACCCCACCTGAAAAGTACTTTGCTGTTGTTTGTGAACACAAAGGGAGGTCTCTGGCTTTTGACAGATCTCTACAGTCCGTGTGAATGTTCTTCGGAGGTCGGCATTCTCTAACTACCTCAGCACCTAAGGAGAAAGGTCTGCCACCTGGAGCTTGCCGCTCTGGGGGACTCCCAGTTTGAAAGGACACCCACCAACTATTCTTTAGACTTCTAAATCAGTCTACCACCAGATGTGTCAAAGGTGGCTGACAAGGCTTCCAGTACTTTTAGACTATTTATAAAATAGATTTCAAATTTTTATAAAATACCTGTCATTTACAACCAACAGAAGTAAAATAAAATGTGCTCCCTGACAAAAATCAATACTCTCTCTTTTTTTTTTCAGGAAAAAATTAAGCACTAACAATATATTAGATTTGACTAACTCCACAGTACACACAGTTCTCTAGTCAGTGGCAGAGGCACACTGATTCCCAGGAGCACTTAGCATGGGATCCAGGACTTAAAAGTTTCAGATTGATACTGTCTGCACCCTGTAACCAGTATCCCTCAAACCCACCGGTGAGAACCATGGAAGTTTAAGCTCCTCGTCATACAAATGCATGATACCATGCATCCAAATTAAACCACCTCTTGAAATATATCTGAATTCATGCTTTGATAGTCTTTTAAACAATGTAAACAGAGGATTCCCTCCCTTACCACTGTTATGGCTAAGGCAGAAGACAACATTCAACAACAAAGATAAAATCACGGTGTGAAATGAACACTCACTACAAAATATCCTTGCAGGATTTGTATTGGCAAATGTAGCAATTTAACATTGCTTTTGGTTGAAACAAGAAGCTAATTGTTCTGTGACCCAAAGAGGGAAATTCAAGGTCATTGCCAACTTCACCCAATTCCAAGGTTGTCTCACTGAACTCTATCTAGTTGACTAGCACCCCACCAGCCAAGAGAAAGTTTTATTTGCTGGATGATTCTGCTCATGGTGCTGAAGGCCCAGGGGAGCCAAGAATAACAGGCACTTACCATTAATAAGGGAAGGAAGGAAGCTGCTATGGCAATAAATGGAAAGGATCTGTATATGGATATAGTTCCTCCTCACGTCCAAAGGTACATGTTTACATAACACAGATTTTTATATTTCTTGCTCTCTCTCCCTCTCTCTGTCTCTCTTTCTCTGTCTTTATATATATAGTCATTTATATACAAATATATGTGATTATGTTTAAATATGACTATGTAAATTAACTCACCTATATCTGCTCATATAAGTGATACACAGAAAACATAGCTTTGTTTCAAACAACTTTAAGTTAACCTTTTTATTTTTGTCATTTTGAGACAGGGTCTTGCTGTGCAGAACAGGCTGGCCTTGGGCTGACTTTGTAGCCCAGGCTGGTCTCAAACTTGCAGTGATCTGCCTGCCTCAGCCTCCCAAGTGCTAGGATTACAGCCACCACACCTGGCTTTACCTCTTCTCTTGGTCCCAACTATAAATATGGATTTTAACGGCGATAATTAAATATAATCTTTTGAGTGAGTTCAAATCAGGCCTAGAAGGCTTATTTCTTTGTGATGCATGTAAAGCCATGGTATTGGAAATGCTAGCATTAGACAGAATTTACTGAGGGCACTCTGTTCGTCCAGGCTTGTTTCAAGAATCTCTCTAGCTTTAATGCATCACTGATAAAAAGCTATAATCTATCAGTTCAAATACAGCCTAGATATTTGAGAGCGCACACTCATGTATCTCTTTCAGATGTTATTTAAACAGTAATCTGTGTGATACTGAAAATTAATGATTATAAAGCATTTGTAATGTTTACAAATTTTTTTGCTACTGTAGAGGTAAATTTTACTATATTAAAATCTATAGCTCAAATATATACATCACTAAGATGAAAGGCCAAGCAAACAGTGGACACTGTAAGTAGTTGATGAAGTTGATATATATGCATAATTTAAATATTATATGCCTGTCTGTATTCATACATCATAATAATTATAACAATCTATCTCTATCTCCCAACACACTTGATTTATTTAGTAATATTATCTAAGAAATTTGGAGCCAAAATGCTTGTGAGCTGTAAGATTTATGACGAGGGATTAAATAGATAAATCACCAAGGTAAAACTATCACTAAGCCTCAGACTTCAGATGAAGGTTGCAGCAACCTTTAGTTCTTGTTATTTCTTTTCTTCCTTGAATAGGCCATGGAAATTCAAATTCTTCCTTCCAGATTACATGTGAATACTCAGTTTATGCCTCAGCATTCCTAACTCAGATTACAATAGTAAGTACAAACACTGTAAAAGGTAGTTTTCCTATATTGTTGTTTAGTGGTTTTTTTCTCCATGAAAACACTTAGGTGTCTACGTTAAAATGAATTTTTCCCATCATGATTATGTACATAAACTGTGATAATTTTCCAGATTATTTTCACCGTGAAAGACTGTATAAATCTAATCACAATACTTAAAGGATTTATAAACCAACTGGATTGTCATTTATTCTTTTACTGCTTATAAAACATCATAATTAAATCTGGAATCTAAAAAGTTCACTATTCATGCCCAGTTGTACTACTAATAGTAAAGTTATTATTTAGTTATTTAATAATTACTGTAATTTGGGAGCCTCTCATAATTGAATAATCTCTAAGTAGTTGATGTTACTGATACTATTATTGTGTGTTTTATTTTTTAAAAGTCAACGTTAATGTAATACATAAAAATTGCAATACACATAATTTAGAAAATATCACTTGTTGATAATGAGACCTGAATCCATTTGGCAAAGATCAATGATGTTTTAATGCTTGCTGAATTTACTTTTTGTTCAGAAACAACACAATTAGAACCCATTATAAAAGTAGAAATACAGCAAACATAGAGAAAGGAGTGGTTCAGACATACCTATAATTACTGAAGCAACATTCTTTCCCTAATGGCTTCCTGTCAATTACGGTAATGTTGATCAAGCTTCATGGGAAATCTATAAGGTCTATATATTCAGTCGACTCTATGTTTTTCAAATGTATTAGGTTAAGATTCACACAACTCAGTGAATGGCCAGCTCCGCTGGACTGATGGCTATGCTAATCCTGTTGACATTTTGGTGGAGAAGGAATCCTCAGATATAGCCCCTTTGCGGTGGAGGGTGGTACTGAACAGTGGATTTTTTTGTATACATGGATGGTTGGAGAATGCCGTTTATCCATGGTGGATGAGGAGGTCCTGCATGTGTGACCTAATCCTGCATGTGTACAACACGTGGGGAGTTATGTTGTCTTATTAAACCAACAGAGTAACCTTTAATTTTGAAGGCATTGATTACATTTGTTCTTATATATTCATTGTTTTCTAGTAGCTTTCCCTCTTCCCTCCTTCTTGTCCTTCTCCTCCTTCTCCTCCTCATCCTCTTCCATCTCCTCTTCCTCCTTCTCCTTCTCTGACATCATTGGTGATCAAAAGATACTTTGTTTAGTGTCTGTCTGAGTTGGTGCTGCAAGCTCTGGAACTGTTCTGATGACTGATGCACATTAAGCCAATTTCTCACTCTCTCAGGGTCTTGCTAAACAATGTCACTTATCTGGTAGACATGCTAATCACTTTTAGGGTTATCTCTTGAAGTTGAGGTTGTAGATTTTTAAAGCCCTTGGTGTATACTATAGAGGACTGGGAAGCACATGAGCAATAAAGTTAAAATTCCAACTTGGTATGAATGCTCTATGAATCCTGAGCAAGTTACTGAACAGTCAGCCCACAGTCCACCATACTCCATCACTGGTTTAGGTGCTTCACATATTTTAATTTTGAGATTTTCACAGGAGCTTCATGAGAAGTCCAAATATCATGACTGATGGTAAGTGACTAACTTACCAACAGACAGGCAGCTAAGAAGTATAACTCTACAGTTGAACGAGAATTGGGACCATCATTCCACTCAATTTCACTCAAAGGATTCATCTCACAATTTATACAATGGGAACAACAATATCTACCTAACTAAATTATTTTTAAGATGCATTAACAAAATATATTGTGCTCAGCCCAATGCCTAGAACATTCTAGGTTGATTTCATTAAATATTAGTTCTTTGTCTTCCTTTCCAAACTATGCGTAAGGAGAATAATTCTGAAGAGTTGGGTAGCTGAAGAGGACCACAAGGGTTCTGTGTAATAGGAAGCACCATTCCAAGAAGGGTTTTTAAACTTAATGATATAATTATTTGTAAAGTTGTTAGCTGTAGTGCTCATTGAATCTACCAACAAAAGACCATTTTAATTAGAGAATCTTGCATAGGGTGCAGCATACGACCTATGTAGTCGAGTTTTCCCATGAGAAGACCATAGCAGAGATTATAATTTAAAAACTATTTAAAAGTTCTGCTCTGTGACCATAATTATTCATTTAGAAAAATAGCCATAAAATACATAGCATAAATATTTTACTAAGCACAGATATGTACTTTAAGAGGGCTTTCCCCAAAACAAATTTGTTTCATTTAAAATTGTAGTTAGGGCTGAATAGTAGGGCATGTGCTTAGCATGTCAGAGGTTACAATTTTCAGCACCAAGAATTATAATTAAATAAATAATAGATGTATAGAATTATTCACTAGTAAAATAGTTGTTTTGTTAAGTAGAGCTTCATTTAAAACAATTTGGCTTCAGTCTATTTGCAATAGATGTCTACCCTTTTGTAAATTTCACTTTAAAAAATACAAGACTCCTGAAAATATAAGAGAAAGAGAGTAAAAGGAAAGAGAAGAGGCAGTTGAAGTGTGTTTTATCTTTATTTTTTAAAGTCTATTCCAAAGATTAGATCTCTAGGACTACATAAACAAGTATAAAAAAACTAAAAAGAAACTATGTAAAATTTGCATTAAAAATTTTCAAAACCTATAAGGCTAATAAAAGTTGCAAGAAAATATCATTGATAGATCAATACTTTTAAATCAATGCTAAAATGTCTCATTAAATAATTTAAAAAGATGCATATATAATGTAAACATATATGCATATATGAGATAAATTATCTCAGAATCCAAGGAGAGAAAGGGTGCTTGAAGGTAAGTTGGATGAAGTTTTCATCTTGCCTTTTCAGAGGTTTAAGACTTTCCCATGATTTACAAATATATAGCATGAAGTAAAACCCAAATGATCGGGCTATCAGTGATCATGTGTCTGTGTGTGTATCCACACATACCACACATATATGTGTGATATTTGGAAATGGTAAAGAAATTAAAATTGATTTCCATCTTTTTGTTAGTAAGTCATCAAATCTAGAGCCCAAATATTAAAAATCCTTAAAAATAAAGTCATAGGGGCTGGGGATTTAGCTTAGCGGCATAAGCGCCTGCCTTACAAGCAGGCAGTTGTGAGTTCGATCCCTGGTACCAATAAAAAGGAAAAAGACAATAAATAAATTTTAAATAAATATTAAGTCATAACATTAAACATTTTATGCTCAAAAACCCTCTTCCTATTGTCTTTATGAAAATTTCATGTATCTATTTACTGCCTACTTATGTTGGACAAGCAAAAGGGTGCACTGATATCAAAAGCACACTTGTAGAACTGGCTGCCAAACCCCATTGTATGGCCAGCTTGTTACTTACTTATTGGACAGGACACTGAGTGGACAGGCACAGGGCTGGCAATCTTCAGCGGTCCCTTGCATAGGATCACCATAGAAACCAGGAAGACACGTGTTGCAGTAGGGGCCACCTGTGTGATCCTTACAGTGCTGAGGAAGAAATGCACACCAGTGTTCATTATTTCAGGCTCAAGCAGCAACATGAGGCCAAAAATAGGTCTACAAACTCATTACTCTGTTCCCTGCCAGGAAGAGCAATTTCTCCACATTAAATGGTCAATTTTACAACAGGGAAAGAGCACTGAAAGTTAATTTAATATCTAGCTTATAAACTATATGCTAGTTTCTTGCATATGCATACCTACTGAAGGATGACTGAAATTCATTGTAATTTTTTTCGTTATGCAAATTTTTCCCTTTATTTTCTCACGGGAATACCCATTAGCGTGTATATGGGGGGTCACAGATCTCAACTGACATATGTTTAATGGAAAGTGGAGCCAAGTCTAAAAATCAACTATTCAATTTAAAAATGCTGCTTTAATGAGAGCTGCAACTAATCACACAAATCTCCCAAGACCACGCCCCCTAGGTTCAGACATTAATTCTGTATTTAGTGGATGCTGATGGCTCAGAACGTGCTTCCCTATATTACATCTGTGAAGACTTTGCTTGATTCTAATTAAAGGTGGAGAAGTTTGAAACAATTTAAACATGTATCATGGATAATAAAAGCACAAGGCCCCTAACAGTTTCCCTTAGACATTTTCAAAAGAAGAATGAAATGATATTATTAGACTCATGTCTTCCAAAAATCAAAATAAAATAATTTTTTACTTGATTCCTTCATACTGAGTACAGACAATTCCTAAGGATAAACAGCTTCCGTAAAACTGAAGACTGGTATATAGGTGAATGATTCAGTCAGCAAAATAATAGAATTATCTATAAACTTCCAGTAACACAATGTGATAAAATTGTATTTTGTTTTGTTATGTATCAGGTATACATAATTTCAGTCTCCAAATGATCCAAGAAAGAATACATAAAATTTCTATCAAAAACCATACACTAGAGATCATTATTATCAAATTATACTTCAAAATGAATGAGGATAAGGAGTGATAACTTTTCCTCACATTAAAAAGAATTTGTCAGAAATCAAGAGTATATAGTTTTTATTTATGACCAGTGACAAAATTTTCAATGTAAATAGCTAAAATATAAATTAATGTTAAATGCAGGTTAAAAGTTTATACAACTGGATGGCCATTGAAACCTTTAGACTAAAATAATGAAAATCCTCATCTATTTATTTTAATATACTTTTAAAATCATCATTTTAAATTACAAGTAATAAATAGAAAAAAAGACACTTTTTAACACATAATTTTAATTGTCTTTAGAGAAGTCAGATTTATTTACAGAGTGAAAGAAATCTAAATTGTAATCCAGTCCTTAATGCTGAACCTACCATTTATGTTCTAATTTTGAATACAGAAGCTAACGTTGATAATTTAGGATGTTTTCAAGCTCTGATATCCCATGCCAGCTTTACCAGTGACAAGTTGAAAGATGTTTTTATTGGTAATTGGTAATATCTGATGTTTTTCAAACATTTTATATTATTTTAAAATACATTTAGCAAAATATGAAGCCAATTTCATTATTAGCAGTTGTTTACATAACAGAGAATACTAGGAACTAACGTATAAAACATGGATCTATTAGGAAAAATTTTCACCCTTTGGATCTTTTTGTCACCTCCTTTCACTTTCCAAGTTTGGCTAAATTCATGCTTTACCCTAAAACTGTTTGTTTTTTGAAAAATTCTTTGCATTTTATCATGTTGACATAAATGAACTTATATTGTCAAAATTTAGGGGATTTAAAAATTAAGATCAGAAAATGGATTATGCCTGACCAAGTCAAAAATAAGCTTTTTAACTCATCTGAAAAAAGTCATTGAGCTCAGAGAGAGTTTTCTTTAACTGTTCTTTTACTCCTGATTTAAAAGTGAAGTAGGTATGGGAAGTTTTCACAATACCTCATTTCATCCTCATTCAATGGAAACAAAAACACAATTTTAAAGCCCAAGCATTTTTTTGCAAGCAGAACTACAAAACAATATTACACAATCGACATAATTGAAATCAAAACCAAAAAAGCTGAAAGTTTGAGGCTGACAAGGTGGGGAAGACACAGGTGTCCAGGAGGCACGGGGCCTCCCAAAGGGTTGCTCCTGTCATTATCACAACAACGTGCATCATGCAACTTTCTGTTGTGGATTTAAATCTTTGCTGGCTCAGTTCAAATTTATTTTTAGTAGAAATGACTTTTAAAACATGTCCCCATTTCAGCAGGTGTACAAATTTTGTTCTGAATACAAAAAATATATTTTGGTAAATTTTAAATGGAATATTTTAAAACCCAAGCTAGAACAAAAACCAACTTGTCTCTCAATTCCATAAATTGTCTACTTAAGAGTAAAAAAATATTTTCCTGAATAATAAAAAAGAAGCAACTCAGGTACAGGATTAATAAAACAATAAGACATTACAGATGCCTTTATATGCAATATTAAAAGATGTTCTCCTCATGAATCATACCAGAATTGATATGGTCAAAAGAGGGTATAAAAATAATTATGAATATTATAGGAGATAAAGGCATTAATAAATCCCCAGGAAATATCGTACATGATCACCTATTTATCAACGAGCTAGGAAAACTCAGGTCATTCCATCGACATCATGAAAATGTCCAAGATCCTTTCATAATTTGAAGATGGATCCTCATCCGACTTTACTAAACAGTCCATACACTAGGTGTCATTCGGAGAAAGGGCAGCACTGTTCCCTCCCTACTTTCTCTCAAAATTATGCCAAAATAAACTATCTTATTTGAAAACAAATTGCTTCTATTTTTTGAAATATCACAAAATGGTCCTCAGGCTGATTTGCTTTCACCCTAATGAATTCTACTTGAGATATGACCATAGGGAACATTATAAATACTATGAAGATGGAATTGTGGAATAAATATTTTTGTATTTTTAGAGTTAAGTAAAGAAAACCCACATTAGTATTGAGCTGAAAAGTTCCTATTGCACATTAATAAAGTGTTTGAAGGTAATTCAATATTTTCCCAAGGTACACTTGAAAAGAGTACGCTATAATTAAAATGAAAATTGTTTAGTTTTTCTGTTTATAAAAACACCATTTGAAAAACTACTGGTCCAAAATTAAGGCTATCATGCTTTAAACTGCAATGCAATTAAGCAAAATCTTATACAGAGAAAACTGAAAGTGTATCAATAAACCTAAATGCCAAATTCCACTAAAACAAAGGCTCTGATTTTTTTTTTTCATTTTGGATTTTTCCCAGAAGCTTTTAAGCAGAAAAGAAAGAGGAGGGGGTGATGGGGAAGAGAAACAGAGCATTAAAAATCACACACAGCAGAGTCTGCCTTAGATTCTGCAGGGAAATCAGAGGACCACATCTTCCTGAACTGCCACCATGGCAGATTGTATGTCCACAAGACTAATGAGCTGAGGAGTGCTGTTTGCAGACTCCTGCCAGGGCAGAGCACCCCACAACTACATGCCTGGAGTTAGTCACAGGTGTCTGTTCAGAGTCATTCTCAGTCCAAAGTCTGAGCTTTATGCAAAGGGTTTTGCAGTTTGTAGGCATTATTTTCCAGTGAAAAAGATAGCCTTCATTGCAGAAGGAAAAACAACTCTTGCGATTACACATTATATAATTTTATTATTTTAATCTATTCATGACACTTCACGTATAGTTAAATGTTAAAAGTCTTTAAACAAAAATAGGTACTATGTCCTCACTTTAAAAAAAGTGAATTGCTAAAGAAGTAAATTATGTTTGTTACAAAGGTTATATTTTGCACTTCTCCTATCATGGGGATATGAATCATTTCCTAGGTTAGAAGAAGGTACTTTGGTAGGTTTATGGAGGAGATTTGACCACATGTATGTATGAAGATACGTAGTCCAGCATTAGCCATGCTTTATAATGATGCAACTGATTTTAATTCAATTTTTAGACTACTATCACAGACACTTTTCCCAGGAAAGAGCCCTATAAGCTTCAAACTTCTTTCAATACAGTGACACTTGTCAAATAACTTCTTGACTCAAATCACTTCTTGAAAGTCGCAACCAGATTGCAGGGTTTGTTGAGCGACTTCAGCCCTGCCCATGGGATCAGCACCCCAAGGAGAAAGTGCTCACCAGACATTCTCCAGTGATGTCATCACAGGATTCCGCGTGGCCAAAGCATTGACACGGTTCACAGATGCCGCCAAAAATCGTGCCGTTAACCCTCCTGTGTCTAGGCCAACAGGACTGAAAGAAAGTTGAGGCTGCAGTCAGGCTTCGATGTTAGAACAGAGGTTCCATTTTCCCCCCAATAATACAAAATAACAGTTAGCACACCCAGTAAATGTTCTTTGCCAAAGCTTGGCCATTATTGAAACATTGCTAGCACAATCTTACTCCTGACATAAGCTTTGTACTGACCTGGGTATTATGGGCAGGTGCGAGATTAGAGGAAGCATTAGCAGGGAGATGCTTCTGAAACGGTAAGATAAAGCACAGATATAAAGGCCTGAAATGTGACAGTCTCAAAGTAAAAAGCAGACAGGAGAATAGAAAAAAGAGTTCTGAGAAAAGCAGTAGACATAAAAGGGTTCTCGAGTCAGAGAGCAGCTAACGTCGTCCCAGGCAATTGGGAGTCTCAGGAACCTGCGCATCGCACATGCTGAAAGCTCTTAGCTCTCTGACGTTCAGAAAACCTTTGCAATCATTTATGGGACACAGAGCAGCCCCGCCTTACTTCTGATATCATATACAGCTCGTTTCTAAATCTGTAAGTCATGTATTTTACTCTAAAGTATTCTTCCTACTATGCTTTTAAAAACATAAACAGAATACTTTGAGAATTACTTGCCCTATATTCTCGTTCCCTTGAGAGTGTATTTTATGGTGCTGTTCTAGGATAACTTTGCCTATAGTCATCACTGCTCGCTAAAATGGGAAACACTTTATTATATAAAACAAGAATTCTGATTACAGCAGGATATATGGATGTTAGGTTACCTGTTTTTTGGTGCCTGTCCTGGGTCCAGGAATACCCCTAATTAATTTTCCCTTCCAGGGGATTTCCCATCCAGTATAAACTGGATGAGATGTAAAGTCAGCAAGGTGAATATGAACTGCCCTCTAGGAGTATATGATTCTCGCAAGTTGTAATTTTATGGATTATTTACTATTTCTGGGTGGTGAAATACAACACCATATATCATAAAAAGGCCTTTTCTAGTTGAAAATGGAAATAAGATAGAACTACTAAGGTAATAAAGTATATAGAAATGTGCTGTGTGTTGTTGGAAATGTGCCTTCTGCTCCAGGATATGTGGACTCTTCCATTCCAATGTCAGTAACAAACACATGAGGAAAAAGACATGCAGATCCTTCATATCTGAAAATGAGATCAACTTTTCTCTTAACATGAGCAAAAGTATCCCTTTTCTACACATTTTTGATAATTCCTCCTTATTAAATTTTTTGCCTCTATTGATTCTGTCTAGAAGTGATTTCCTTTTGCAATATATATTTTAACAACTGGTAAAGCTATATATGCAGAAAGGAGAAAGATCTTAAAGATACTCAGAAGGGAAAGAGAACTGCTTCTTTGTTTTTGAGGCAGACATTCATGGAGTTTTCCTTAATATATACTTCCAATATTTTGAATCATTCCATTCATATCATATCTCCTTTCTTAAAGTTTCACAACTCCTCACATTGCTCTCATGATTTTGCCTCAATTGTTACAAAAAAATTAAAGCCATCAGAAGCATCATCCTGCTACTAAGCCACCAAATAAGCAACGCTCTCCACACATTTTTGCAAATTTCCCCCTAAGAACAAGAGGAGGGGGAATGCAGTATCATTTCTGTTTGAAAAGGAAATCACTCCACTTGTATTTGGGATCCGTCACCATTCCGTCTCACTGCTGCATCATAAAAGCTTTCTTTTCTGTCAAATAATGATCATCATCTCAAAAAATAATCTATTGTCTCCAACAGAAACTAACAGGAATAACAAAAATGACAAAATTATTTCCTGAGCATTGATTGCACTGTGCTTCTTGTCAGCTTCCTTTCTTTTCAGCAAAGCTATGCTAAAACATCTTTTCTTCCCCAATTTCCTTCCACATCTAATTTGATTGTAATCTGTCTGTTGTCCACTTTCGTAAAGACTTTTCTCACCTTTGTCATCAAATTACAGGGGCCAAATCCAATGGGCAATCCTTTAACTCATCTCTATTTTATCTGGCCTCTAACCATCCTCAGAGATGGTTGACTTTTTCTCAAAGAACTTCATTGTTTCAACATCTATGACAATCACACTCTCTGAGCTTTTACATTTCCTCCGGTGTCTTCTCTGACACTATTCACAGTCGGGAGCCACTCAGGGCTTGAGTGGCTCTCTCTTCTTCTCACACTTTCTCCTGGGTACTTAGTTCGGCCATTTGATGTCTTCCAAATTCTTAGCAGAGCAGGTACACAGGCTGAGCTCAAACCTTGTGTATTTAATCTCTGTTCTATCTGGAATTTGTACATCACAGTCTTTCTGAGTTTAATATTTCTGCAATGGACTGTTGATTCTCTCTTTTAATAGCCAGTATTCCCCGGTTCAATAGGTGGCACCACGTCCAGAGAACTGCTCTTTTCTGGCATATAGGCTATCAATAAGTCCGATCGGTTCTACTACCAACATAAATGATACGCCCATGAATATCTACATGCACTCCCATTAACCCAACACAGTCTATTGCTTTGCTGTGCTCTGCTGAGATAGCACATTACTTTCTTTCTTTATTACCATTTATGTCTTTTTGCCACAATGTTTTTCATACTATAGACATAATGACATTTTTCCCCAAAATATAAGTCAAATCATGGCACTATCCTCCCTAGATACCTAGGATGAACGTCTAGAGTACTTAGAACAAAATTTCGAATCTGTACAACATCAGAGTGGGCTGCTTTCTGTAATGCACTCTCCCTGCTGCTTACTAAGTTTTGGCCACCTGTGTCTTTTTTCAGTTCTTGCGGATCTAGGCACCGTGCTTTTGGCTTTTTACACAGCTCTTGAAATTCAGCACTCAGATTTAACAGCTCCACCTCAGAAAGTCTTTTCTGACAAAATTTTGCAAAGCAGGCCTTCCACATTTGTGCATCCTCTCTTCTCATCCAATTTTTGCATATTCACCCCTGGTGCTTCTGCATGATACTATTTCTTTTAGCTGGTATTTTAAGGACTATATGCCAATTGCTCATCACATTATCCTCTATATCTAGGGTCCTATTGTCTCAAAATTGACATTCATTGAATGTTAGCTAAGTGAATGTACAAATACTTCTAACAAGGTAGTTAACATTAACTCCACCATATAGAAGAGGAAACAGATTTGGCCTAGAACTTTAATACTTCATTTCATTTTTACTTCCTCACAATGAATTATGACAGCACTGGGAAGATAAGAATATATTTAAAAGATTAATGGTACAGGAATTTGCAAGAGATTGTGATGGTTGAGCACAATTTTAATTTGATTGGCTGGGGAGCTTCCCAGGGCACTAGTAAAGAACACTTCAGCGTGTGTCTAGGAGGCTCACGGAAGTGAGACTTTGGGTGCTACATCTGATCTTTGTCCTCTTCCACCCTGTGTTCCTTTATTTGGCTTTCCAAGTACCATGAAGCAAGTACCGTGTTTCACTACATTCCGCTACCATGATGTTTCTGCCTTGCAGCTGAGGCCATGGACTGAACCCTCTGAAACTGTGAGTCTAATAAATGCTTCCTTCTGTAAGTGTATGTTGAGTATTTGGTCCAGAGAGAAAAAGTTGGTTATTGCAAATATCAAATAAAAATGAGACAAAAAAGAAAGATTATGAATCAATATTGTGACAGTAAATGAAGTAAAAGGGAATGGTTAAAATTTTAATGGAATAATTTAATTGTTTTTGGCTAGAGGAAGATAGTAAAAAGAAAGTTGTCTTTGTAGTTTACTAGCATTGATGGGATCACAGGATTTTAGTGATGTAAATACTGGAATGACTAACCTTATGAACTATACTTAATTTAAAAAATTAGTACATGAATGGACTGGGTAATACTGAGTATACACAAGGATTTTTTATTTCTTTGTGACAGAGTCTCATTATGCAGTTCAAGCTGGCTTTGAACCCACGTATGTATCCCCAGTACCCCTGGAACTCACAGTGATCCTCCTGCCTCAGCCTCCTGAGTGCTGAGATTACAGGTGTGTACCACCATGCCCAGCAAGACAGGGAGTTTTGATAAAAAAAAATCAAAGGAATTATTAGAGAATAACAGGAATAAAGTAGTCAGTATCCCCACATTCCAGAGTTCATTGTCCCCTGATTTAACTAAACTTTTTATATACTTTAAAGTAACTTTTCTCAGACAATTCTTTTGTGAGGGTTATAAGAAGCTTGTAATCCCCTCCTCTGCTTCTTTGTTTTTCCATACTTGCCTCTCTGTCTCTGTTATCACTAGCTGGCATCTTTAGGACACTTGATCAGACGTCTCCCTTTTACCAGAATAGCACAATACTTGGAATGATAATTGCTTTTATGACATGTGCCATTTTTTGGTCCTTTAATTTTAAAGTGCTGTGACCCAAATTTTCATAGGTATTTATTTTTGTCCCTGAATAGATCACTAGTTCTTTGAGATTATCTCATGAATTTAAAATTATATAAATTTATATGATTTATGAAATATATATAGAATTTTTCAAAAATATTTTTAAGAAGGAAAAGAGGGATGAAAAACATAGCCAAATAAACAATTTTAATATTCAGATAATCTTTCACCCAATGAGCACGTGGTTGTCAAATGAAAGATAATGAAGAAGACAGGATGTTATGGAATATATTTAAGCAAGAATAGTATCAAAGTATTTATTATTCCAGTTGAAATGGGAATTTAAAGCTTCAAAGGGATCTGTCTCTTTGGAAATCAAAACTGGAAGACTGTAACAATAGAATACTTCCTTAAATAAAATATGTATTTCATATATAAAATCAAATTCAGGTTGACACAGGTAATGCATATTCTTGACTACTTTTCTCTCCTAAAAATTTTTGAAAAGTGAATACTTCAAAGAATTACATTTCATATTACTTCTAGATAGGCAAATCTTAGCCCAGTTAAAGAAAACACATTTGTCAAGAATATGAACTCTAAGGTCTGCATACTCCACGGAAGCATGCAGTATTTTAAAATGTAAAAGACATACCCAGAGTATGTCTGTAAATGTCATAATTGGGTGCAATTCTGAAGTAAAACATCTCTGTTCACTCAAATCACTCCTTAAAGGCACTATTTTAACTAAGGTAAGCTTTTATTTATTTGTAAGCTTTTCTCCCAAGAGGGAAATGGCATTTACATTTTTTGACCAGGCTTCAAATAAAATCAATTTTTAAACTACCTAAAAGAAAATATATTTATATATTTAAGTCAGTAAAAATTATCACCTGAAAATGACAGACTGTGCTATTGAGAAATAGATACTACACAGACAACAATAAATATGTTGAATTTTGGTTGCCACAAATCTGTGAACCAGAAAGGAATGTACTTAGAACAGGGCATTTCTTACATGTCCTATATTCTTGATATTTTAAACACTGTATGTTTCACATGATGAGAGTTGGTTATATTCTTAGGAACTAGGCAAAGGAAAATTGTTATACACAGAATTAAAAATGACAGAGAAGGAAAAAGAAATGTAAGTTCTGCATACCCACTGAAATGGAAATAAAGTGATATTTTGGAAATGTATTCTGCTATCATCCAGCACGCAACTGATTAAATCGAAAGGCAACAAGTATGGAACATCAAATTTTCAGTTACAATAATGCAAAGTACCTCAAAAGGAAACATAATTTCAGAATGATATTTGAAAGACATGCGTTTTTGATAGACTTTCACCAGTACCATCTGTTAACACAGTTCCTGATGGGAAAACACCCACCTTTTTTGGAACATTTTCTGGACAGCACTGTTGGGAGAAACTTAGAACGACCCAGGCAAGGCTGCACCCAGGCAAACTTACTTCGCAGGAGGAGCCACTGTACCCTGGCGGACACTGGCAGACTTCCACAGCGGTAGCCAAGCTTCCATCCGTCGGAGAGGGGACAGCAGACTCCAGGCTGACATCACTCAACCTGGGGAAGGAGGAACAGGAATGATCAGCAAGTGATCCAGGTACTACAGAGCTGCAGGAAGGCACAGCCGCCCGTGTTCCTCTGAGGCAATTGTCCACGCCGAGAAGTAAGTCTCTCGGACACCCACGACTTCACTGGCACTCGGTATCCAGCCAGCGCTTGCTACTTGTGGGTTCCACATCTTTGGATTCAATGAACTGTAGATCAAAACTATTTGGGGAAAATTCGTATCTGTACCGAACACATATAGACCTGAATAACATCAATATAGAGTGGCATCAATTTCCAAAGCATTTGCATTGTACTGAATGTCACAAGCAATCAAGAGAGGTTTGAAAGTCTATGAAACAGTTGTAGAGTTCACAGGCAAACACTACACCATTTCAGGATTGAGCATTTGAGGCTTGGGTTCCACAAGGGTCCTGCACTCATTCCCTGAGGGTGCTGAGTTAGACTGTGTTACGGTAATTCAGCTCATTTAGAAGCACTGATTTCACCACCACACAAATCCTGGAAAGATAGAAGAACGCTCCTCCTCATTTCCTGGTGCCTGGCAATGTGCTTTAATTTTTAGTTGGGAAGGACAGAGGTAGAGTTCGAAACCATAGAGCTGAAAGAATTTTTAAAAAGCATATTCTTCTGACTTCTTACTTTACAATATAAACTCAAAAAAGCAAAAGGTAACAATATACGGTGTGATCAAACAATGTAATGAATATTTAAATGTTTTAAAAATAAATTATTACAGTAAAAGACACATCAGTCCCCCTGAAAGTACTCCCCCTCTTTTCAGTTGTGCTTATCCCAGCATTGCTGTTGTTTTCTGAAACAGCTCTGGAAATACTCTTTTGCGCGTGTCTATAGTTGTGCTATTATGGCTGCCTTGAGGACCCGAGTCAATTAAAAAATTTGCCTGTCATGATGATTTTGGCTTTGGGGAATAGTGCATGGTTTCACAGGGGCAGAGGCAGTGAATAAGGTTGGTGGGGGCACCCTGGAATGCTCTCAGGAACGCCCCTTTCTTTTGGAGGACACCTGGCAGCAACAGTTGCAGTATTTTTCATCACACTTCCTAAAAGCACTCATGAAAGGGGAACTTCTAGATCTGCTTCCAAAAGTGACAAAAATGCTGGGATAAGTATGTTCAAAGTGAGGGGCAGTATGCGGAGAGACATTAAGAGCAATGTGTCTTTCAATGCAATATTTTTATTTAAATGCACACCATGAGTTTTGAACAGTCCTTATAACAATGTTAAATCGCAGGTTTTAAACTGAAGTAAAACATGGAAGTAATTTTGGCTTCTATCCCCAGAGATAAGCCTACATGTTTGAAGGAAGTACAAATAAAACTTTCTCAAGTGCTCATTTGAATTAGAACTATTTCCTCAAATTGTTTTTAGCCTAAATTGAATGATTATTTCCTATATGTATGGGCTACATTTATTGGTACTTCTGTACCATCTGGTGATTTTAGCAGAGTGATTTATTATTACTTATTATTTTTGAGAAAAGTTGGTTTGACCAAATTGCAAATTTAAAAAAAAATTCTGTCTACATAATAGATGCATACAAATGCATATTTCCTGCATTAATATACTTTCAAAAATTTAAAAACCATTATTAGTTTCTTACTGACTTTTGCTATTTTTATAACACAGTATGTAAAAAAAAACTTTATTGTTAAGAACACAGTCTAAACACTGGGTACCCCTGGAATATGTATGAGTTAATACATTAAGATACAGAAAGGAATCTAAACTGAAACCTTAGAGTCAATCAGAACATGATTCACATCCTGGCTGTGAAATTTACTACTTTTGTGACCTAGGAAAAAAATGTTTCTGTCGAGGGCTCAATGTACACATCCCCACAATAGGGATGACAAACCAGGCCATACACCAGGAGCTCGGTTAAATAACATAAATATGGATTGTAGTACAATAGATAACACACATAGGCGATAACCAAATATTAGATATTTTACTAATATATTTTCATTGATTGTTGAAACAATAAAAATGACTAGTACAGGAAAAATTAATTGAATTTTTGTAAAACCAGAATTTTGTGCTTTAAATTCTTAAAGCACAAAATTAAGTGAATACTTAAAGCAATTAGGCAAAAGAAACAAAATGTATCAACTTATTCATGTCTGGATATTATACAATTCTAGATACAGAAAAGCCTGAGGAGTCTACCAAAGACTGATGAGATAAGATAAATGAATCAAGTATAGTTGTAGAACACAAAATTAGCATATGAAAATAAATAATATTTTTATGAACCAGATTACAGAGATTAAGATTACAGAGAAATAAATAATGAAAACAATCCCAGATATTGGACTTCCAGCCTCCAGAATAGTGAGAAATAAATTTTTATTGTTAATTGGCAAAAAAAGATAAAATAGACCAAACAGAACACGATTGCTTCGACAATACTAATCATAGGCTTTAAAAATGATTGCTAAAACTTCACAACACATAATAGGGCATTGCTTCACCTGAGAAAGTTATCAACCCACTCTTCGCCAGGGTATTCATCTTGAGTTTCTTTCTAATGATTTATAGTGGATATTTACTGATGAGAGAACTCCCACTTACAAAAGAATTTGGCAGATTTGGAGCTCTGTGCTGTAATCAAGCCGAAGCAAAGCTAAAGGGCTTACTACAAGGTTAAAATTTGCTTTCAGAAGTGTCAACATTGTGTACACTTCAGCCAGAACATTCTACAATCTTTATTGCCTTCTCTTCCACTTTACTGATCCCAGGCTTTAGAAACTCCTGTGGAACACCTGTGAATTCACATAGTAAAAAGCAGAAAAAGGATCTAAATAGAAATCTTAAAAGACAGTGCTGAGGTATAAATAGAACATTCAAAAGATCAGGACTTTTGAAATTTTAAAAATTTTTAATTTTTAAAAAGTGTTTTTAATTTTTATTTTTAAGAGAATAAAATAAACAAAATAAAATAGAATAAGGTCAATTAAAACAAAACAGTGAGAGTGATACAGGACAGCAAAACAAGGTAATAAAGAATCAACAATGGCTACATAATGCTTTTTGTTATCTTCAAAATAGCTGCTCACACCTTTAGACATAATAAAATCAAACAGAACAGAATAGAATAAAACCAATAAAAAACAATGAAAACAATACAGGACTTCAGAACAAGATAATAGAAAATCACCAGTGGTGTATGGATGCAACTTGTGATCATGCTCGTGGGTAAAATGGTTTGGACTCATGTAGGTGAACATAGTGTTGACTCCCAAAAAATTGAAGGAGCTAGTGGGATCCAAGACGCACAGTAGATGTTGTGAAAGTGAATGGGGAGGAGGCATCTAAAAATGGAAGGTGGTAGCCATTGTTAATTCCACATTATCTTGTTTTAAAGTCCTGCATTGTTTTCATTTTTTTGTTTTGATTGATTTTATTCTGTTTGGTTGGTTCAATTTTATTATATTTGATGGCATGGATGGTTAGTTTGAAGATAACAGGGCATAATTTTTAAGGGCAGATGAATTTTCCCAACCCTATTTCTTGAATGCTGTCTGTTCTAGGGGCATGGCATGTACATCCTAGGAGGTGATACACTAGAAACATTAAAAATCATTGTTTTACAGTGCTTATGTTATATGGGTAACTTGAAAATCTGGAATGGTCCCCTTTCCCAGCCAGCCAACCTTGTTCATGATAAGATGTAGTGCCCCAAGCACTGCTTTTTCTTTTTACTGCTGTACATGAAACCTACTGACAAAAGCACCCATTTAAAGCGTTCATTCTGTGTCTTCTGCTATATTCACAAAGGTGTACAGCCATTGCCTCTACCTAGATGCAAGACATCTGCATCAGCATGAATGAAAATCTCATACCAACAAAGCAGTAAAAATTTAATCTCTTTTTCCTTCTGTCACATCAACTACTAGTCTGTAGCAGTCACCACAGATTTACCTATTTTGGATATTTCATATTTAATGGATTATCCAATATATGGCTTTTGTATCTTGTTTCTTTTATGTCACTCAATGCTTTTGAGATTCATCCTTATTGTATCACATATCAGTACTTCATTTTCTACATGACCTAGAGTTACCATATATATATATATGCACATGGCATTTTTCATCAGTTATCTGTGGATGAGTATTTGGATTATTTCTTTGTTTCCACTTTTTGGCTGCTGTAAATATACTATATATGTGTGTGTGTATATATATATGGAGACAAAGAGAGAGAGAGAGAGAGAGAGAGAGAGAGAGAGAGAGAAAGTGAGAGACAGAACTATCTTTGGATCATATACCTGGAAGTAGAATTTCTAGGCCTGGAAAGTCTTCTGAGTTCAATAGAGGTTAGAAGAGACACTAAACTAAATACAGGGTTCACTCCTTTTGACACACATTATGAGCTATTCCTGAGAACAGAAACCTTGCTGTGACATCTATATATGAGCATAACTGTCATGATTCATGCTCAGTACATTTTTGTTGGTTGAACAAATGGATGGATGGATAGAGAGATGGAAGGACTGATGGATGGATACACATATAAATGAGTAACTGACATTAAATAATTACATAAATGAATGGGTGAATGGAATATGATATTAAATAACTATGGTAAATGATAAAATGAAAGCTATAATCCATTTGTTGGATAAATAAAATCTGACAAGAGCTAAATTACTTGTTTGAGTTGACACAGAAAGCAAATGGGGAAAAAAAAGGTCATCATTAGAACTGAAACCCAGAGGCTCGGATTCACCTACATTTATCATGACATCTAAATGACTGGAATTACTGGACTGTCAAATGCATACTATCTTACTCTGATCATTAATTGTATAAATGGATTATTTAACTCTTGATATATTAGTTGATTATCACACAAGAGATTTTCACAGTTTACTAAATAACAAGTTGGTAAATGCAAATATAGTTCCAGGATTTCCAATATAAAATTGATACACAAAACTTAAAGGAAATATGCTGAAAGTTTCAAGATAGACAATAAGTAAGTGACTAATTTCAGGAACAATTTTAAAAATAAAGACACAAAGCAAAAATATTTTCAGTTAACTGTCAGATTTCATTTGTCTTGTGAACAGACAGTCACCTTCTTAATCTGTGTAACCATTCTGAGTTGTGAGAAATTTCACCACTCAAACATTCCTCCCAGTGATATTCCATTTAGTATTCACTGAACAAACTGAATGTTCATTAGGTTCTGCTATTTGTTAAATGGGATTTTAATGTGTCTAACAGTTTTAAGTGTTAGTCATGAAGAAGGCTGTGGTTTATTTTTTTTTTTTCTTTAATATGGTCATTTTCTTTCCTCAATACGAGGCTGCATTCATTTAAATACAAATGTTGATGGTAACATAGTACTAAATTTTGGAGAAGCATGAACTTTCGAAGACTTTTCAACTAAGTCAAATTCTTTAGCTGAATTTCTTGCATTATTGTCTTGAAACTACAGATAAGATGATGGAAAAGATGTAATTACATAAGCTTCTATGGAAAACTCTGAATTCATATTGGAAACATTGTCTGGGTGCGGTATTAATATATTTTTGTTTTACTGTATTTCCCACCAGAGTTAGACATGCTATATTCCACTAAAACAACATCACATCCCGCCATAGAACTCTTCTTTGAAACTAAAAAAGAACGTTGGTTCTCTGTTTTAAATAATTGTGTTTTAAAATTTATTTGAGCCATCTTCTTTTTTAGTTTGAAGACTTCCATTGTGTTCCACTTAAAAGACTGTTTCTTTAGGTAAACCACTATAAAGATTTTATTGTTGTTAAAGTGCTTTGTTTTTGTCAAAACTCAAGAAGGTGATTCAGAACTTCTTACAGCATCTTTATTTTAAAAATTCTGCAAAATATCACTCAATTAAAGGAGCCTGATGATTTTCCTCCATTCTAAAGAGGCAACAGGATTGTTCCGGGGGCAGCCAGTGTCTGAGGGGCCCTCTAGGGAAGCACATGCGATCCCTTCACACATGTCGAGTCCCACTTCAAGGAGGGAAGTTAGTGTAAAACCTCATCCTATTGTAGTCACTTCTCAAAAATAATTTAGACGCTAACATAAGAGCCCATCTCTTTCTCCTTTCCCTACTAGCAAGTACTAAATACAGTTCTGTTGCACAAGTTATTTGATGTACACACCTGCCTCCTTTTCTGGACTGTACTCTCTTTGAATTCAATGATAATTTTAACTCTCTTTGAATCCTCACTACTTAGCCCATAAGCACCACGTATTAATATTTTCTACTCCTGTCTTTTGTGCAATGTATGGGTGCTTGAAAGATCATCCCTTTCAGTGTCTACAAACTCTACATAAAAAACAAATTTTTACCAATACTTACAAATGAAGAACCTTAAACCCAGTGCAGTACAGTGTCTTGTACAAGAAAGTTTAGTCAGTAATGGTGCAGCCCACATTCACACCAAACTGTGACTCTGAAACCAGCGATCATCTTGTTACCCTGCATTGCCTCTCAGTACACAGTAGACAGGGTATCAGGTGTAGACATTATTTGTAGACATTATTTTCTCACTTCATGTTCAATCTTGAAAGTTAGATGTCATTTTTCTGTCATTTTACAGGAGAGAGAGAACTGAGATTTACACAGACATATGTGGGAGATGCTCAGTAAATATTTGTAGACTGAATGAATCCAATATTTACTGGAAAGTTTTGGGAAGTAGTCAGAGATAATGGGGAGAAAACACTTGAGATTGACTGTTTCTTTCACCAGCACCTCAGTGCTAAGCGAATTGTGTAGATCTTTTTAAATCCTTGGGTCCTTATCAGCAGAAAGTCTTTAAAATGTGAATGCTTGGATCATTAATGTTAAAGGTAGAAACACCCTATGCACCCACAAAGATTTCGATCGTCCAAGTTGCTTTTGTTCACAAGAATTTTCCTAGATTATTTTTGACATGAATTTTCTCTCTCAGTTTCAATATAAAACCCTGAAGTTATTGTAAAAGTTATGTGGAAAGATTTTTTGTCTTTAAAAGATTCTGCATTTTCAAGCAATAAAGACATGAAGAGTGTCATGATAAAGTCATGATGGGTTCAGCGATCCTGTGATAACAACTCCAGATTCCCAGAGGTAATTCAGGCCTGCAGAGGACTTTACAAAATAAACATTTGTTCAGCAACCAGAAGATCAAAACAACCGGGGCAGCTGACCTCCAGGAGCTGTCAGTATTTCAGGTCGTTTGATCTTCTAGTTGGCGAATAAGCTCCAGAGTGTCTCACCCTGGCAGATTTTAATGTTCCTCCCAAGGAAAAGCAAAATAGACATCACATTTGTACACATTTCATTGGGCAACCAAGAGGCAGGGTCACATTTATCCTTGAGAGTCGAGAGACGCAATAATCTCCAAGACGGAGACTGGAAATTTGTGACCCGTAAAAGGATCTTCTGTAGAATGGAAAAATGTTTGCAGAGTTAGGGGTAGGTCGATTTCTTTTATATTCTTTAAAAAAAAAGAATAAAAAAATTTTTCCTTCCTCTTTTTACTAGAGAAGATATGAAAAAGGAAATCAACTAATTTTATTCCATGGTCTTCAGCACCCTGGAAAGAGTGACAGGACTGTCAGAACTGTCAAATAGCAATGGCTGCTTTTTTCTAGACCTCTGCAAGTCTATGGTACTTGGAAGAAACATTAACCCCTGGTGGGAGATAGGGCAGCCAGAAATACTTCAGACTTCCTTGCTAATTTTCCATTTGAAAAGTGCTTTAACAGCTAATTGAGATCTCACCATGACCAGTCCAAACTGGCAGTGCAAATGTCATCTTTATTTTAGAGGAGAAATACTGAACTACAAAGAGGTCGAGGTCATACTTATATTTACAACCACTAAACTGCTGAGTTGGAAAAAAAATCAAAAGCCTTGACCTACAGCCCAGTTTTCCCTCCCTGTCACAGTTCCACCTAAGCACAGAACTGGGCAAGCTCCTTGCTCTGTTCGCTGAGAGAAATACCATGGAAGTAAATCGCCCCTAAATAAAGATAAACATGAGTTTTGTTGTGATAGCTTCAATTTACTAGTGTTTGCACACAAGCAATATACCAAGTCAAGAGCCTACTGTGCAAGACAAGCTGAAATCAATTGAAGTGATGTTTTACAAATGTGACTCTATCTACTAGCAGATGAGAGGTAAATAAAATATAACAAGCTCCAGGCTCAGGGTTCATGCTGACTTTCAGCTCACCTGAAAATGAGGCAGAGCTTCCAATCTGACACCAGCTTTTATTTCTTGAAATACAGGGCTGTAGTGATGTAGCTGGAGGAAACCAGCCACCTTCCTGAGCCAGCTCCACTCACAGAGCTATGATCCATGCACGCATCCCTCATGTATGGGAAGATTTCAGAGGGCTTCCAGTAAAGCTGATGATTTTAAGAGGAGCAGACACTGAAACTGTTTGACATAAATCAAGGGGAAGTGTCTTCTGGATTAACCAGCCCAAGAGGAGATGCTGACAAAAGTAAATAAGCCCCCTGGCCACGTTTTGTCAATCTGCTTGTCATTCATTTTGAAAGCTAGAGGACTCACCTCTCTGCACGGTAGCAACATCATGACAATCTCTATTCACAAAATGGAAAAGGCATAATTAGTTCCTAAGTGCTGCTCCGCATCTTTACAGCACTTTACTACCCCAGCTTCCAGCAGAAGTGCCTACGCAAAAGAGGGGCATCATTTGCAGCGATTTTGTTTATGCACCTGCAGTCCCTTCCTTTGGGAAATGGCAATAATGATTGTAATTTGTTGACATATTGCAAGTGAAAGACAGACTCGCCAGAGCAAGCAAATAACGGGTAAAAGAGAAGGAAGATAATTCACTTAGATGTACAAATAGTATTTTGTCAGACAAAATGCCATTGATTTAAAACTGGAAAATTTAATGGCCTACAGTCAGATATGGGCAAGTTTGGTTTAAATCAGAGAATTCTCTTTTTCAAGGGAACATGATATAGAAGAAACTAATTTCTTAAAGTATTGTAGGTAATGAACACATTGCATACTTATCACATGTAATTCTCACAGCCATCCTGAAAAGTAGGCATAATTGTACATTATACTTAAAATTGAAGTTCCACACCCACCAATCACCTGCCAAAGGTCATGCAAAAAGTAAGCAATACAGCTTCGTATTCATTTTGACTCCAAAGCCCTCAGTCTTTCTTTCCATCGTGCAGCCTTTGTAATCTCACAGCATTTTGTAAAGTGATGTGTGGTTGTTTAAAGGATGAGGCTTAAAATTCTTATCACAATCCAAGTATGATACTTTAAGCCAGGAACTAATTAATGAGAGAAAATATTTTACCTACCACTTTCTGAATACAACTACCCTGAAATTATACCTCTTTAATCTTCCACCATCTGAGTCATTGTAAAAAAGAATTTATTTTCCAGGATAGCATTTGACAATGTGTGAATCCCTTGCTTTCATAGAACTGCAAAGGAATTATTAAGAATAATAAGACCCGAGGCATATTTACTTTGAGTATTTAACATTTTGAAAGGCTTAATTGAAACAACTTTCAGAAAACCACTGCCATGTAATCTTCCTTTTGAAACAATACACCTCTAAATAAAACTTCCTCTTCAGCACGCTCATTTGCCCCAAGATAACTGAACACACTGGCAGATGCAGTTCCCGACGTTACCTGAAGATGGCATCCATCCCAAAGCTGTAAGTGATTTGTATGAGTACTCGCTTCAGATCCGTGAGCAGGGTCATGAAATCTTTTCTACTGACTGGGAAATTTGTGCCATGTACAGTAAATGAGTCTTCTCTAAGCGACAAGATATTGATATATTCTTCAGATGGTTGCAGATACACCTCTTCCTGGGCTGTGTTGATTCTCAAACCATTTCCCTAAAGAGAAGAAAATGTGTAAGGGTGAAATGGCAGAGTCTCGAAAGGTTGAAAATAAAATAATAACATAACGACATAACATAAATAATACAACATAACATAACATATCTGTGTTTGGATCTTCACCCTATGGATTGCCCTTGGGAGG
This sequence comes from Cavia porcellus, assembly GCF_034190915.1. Lineage (NCBI taxonomy): Eukaryota > Metazoa > Chordata > Mammalia > Rodentia > Caviidae > Cavia > Cavia porcellus. The sequence continues at coordinate 18,131,139 of NW_026947505.1, forward strand.
TTTTTCATTTTAGTTGACTTTCTTAGTCATTCAGCATATGGCTTGCACAAGTGAAGAGAAGGCCATGCAATCTATTTTTTAATTTTTTATTTTATGTTAAAGAGAAGAAAACAAAACAAAAAAGAACAAAGCAAATCGGAACAATGCAGGCAATACAGTACTTCACAAGAAGACATCAGGAAATCAACAATGGCTATTGTAGTGTCTCTTGTTTTCTTCCAAACAGCTGTCCATACCTTCACCCTCAATACAATCAAACAAAACAACATAGTATAAAACCAATCAAAACAAAAGAATGAAAGTGTTATGGGACTTCACAACAAGACTGTAGGAGATCAACAGTGGCTAGAGGGCATGAACAGCTATTTTGAAGAGAACAAGAGACAATGTAATCTAAATATTAGCCTTTGTTTTTCTTCCCCCCCCACCCCCCCCCTACCAGGGATTGAACTCACAACTTTGTGTTTGCCAAGCAGGCACTTATGCCTCTGAGCTAAACCCCCAGCCCCATATTAGCCTCTCTAGATGTCCTACAAAGTATAAGCTTCTTGGTTTTGAATGATCTTATTTCTCCCATTAATTTACTTGGCAATGCATATATAATATGTGATTATTTCTGCATATATATGCAAAGTTATAGATTTCAAACATTTTATGAAGAGTATGGGTTTTAAAAGATTAAGGAAGGAAATTTTAGCTAAGCTATGATTTTAAAAGACTATACATGGAGAAAAAACCACAACAGGTCTGACATCTAACGCTTACAATGGGATAGTGGTATCATGAGGGATACAGAGACTGAACTACGACGCTTGACATTCTTAGCCAATTCATATTAATGATTTATAATTTCTCCAGACGTAAATGTAGACATACAGGTCTATATATTAGTTGTATGTGTATATGTGTGTGAATATGTACACACATCTATAACTATATTGGTATCTATATTGTCTATTCCATACCACTTCATCCAATCCTGGAAAATATTCATTATGAGAAAAGGATTTTGTGATTGATTCACGTGCATGAAATGTCCCAGAGGAAGGACAACAGAAAACTGGGTGCCAAATCCACATTTCCACATTTAGAACCGTGAATATGCATGTGTGCACGACTGGGGGGGGGTGGACATAGTCACTGGAAAGAAAAGGCGTGAGAAGAGATGGGAGAGAGCCTCTCAGACAGCTTTGGGCTTCCAGGATTTGGGAAATTCAGGATGTCGTTTCTCCTGAATATCTTCCTTACCTAACTAAAAACTAGAATTTTGAAGTCAGGATTTAACTAAATGAATTTCTCGTCTACTTCAAAGAAGTAGAAAATATAAAAGCTATGTGAAAACAAAAGGAGACAGGAAAAAGTACAATTCTACAAACCACATCCACTGACCCATTCTCATCATACTTACTGGAGATCTGATCATCATGCACTAACTTTAAATTTCAGGCCTGCTTTAAGGATCTCCTTTATTATTAGAAGCTAATTAATATACACCATTTCCTAAATATAACTAAGAATGAAACGCAGCAGTGGCTTAAAAGATTATGAGGAATATTTTTCTTTTTTTAGTACGTAGTCAGACCACTCACTTAACATATGCCAAGCGTAACCTCAAATAATATAAAGCTCTCAAAGTTGCAAGTGATGTGCTCAGTACTCTACCTCTAAGATGATCATCAGCTGGAGAACATTTTCTGTATCTCCCTCTTCCTCTTCGAGGTCGTAAGAGATGGTGAAGGTCAATTGTCCTCCTACTGAGGGGAGCTACGAGAGAAGAGATGCATAATCATTATGCTACAGGGGATGGGCTATTAAATCATATTTTACTCATTATTTTAGAATCGTGTTATTGTTCTAGAGGGCAGTATTTGGAAGAAGCAGAAATCACTGGAGTACGGAGTGAAGCTGATTGACATTTCTTCAGGAGTAACCTTTGTACGAACCTTATGCATCAGCTACAAGCCTGACATAAATATAAATTCATGGATTATCTCCCCCAGTTTGGCAGGCTGACTGCAGTCAGTTGCATTCCACATAACCTAACAAAGCCCCTCGTGTTGGAGCTGAAGCTGGAGCTTTACGGTTCCCAGAGAAGGATCACTGTCAAAATCGGGAGATTTCTGTCCATCTGGGGGAGGGGGTTCACTTACTCTCAGGGGTTCTGAAAGGAACCAACAAAGATGTATGTCCTTCTCGCAAAGGTCTACATGCACTGTAAACTGAGCTGGGGATGTTGTTGGTTAAAGAAAAATACCAGGTCAGAAGCAAATTTTATGTTTAATTCATTTGAAATTGCCTAGGAAAGTCTAGCCTCCTCTGAGCAATCAGATAGGCTTAGTTTGGATGAAGGCTGTCACCCTTTTTCTTTAAGAGACGTTCTTTCCTCCCACCAAGCCTGCCAAGCCTCGTAGGATGCTTCCTTGAAGTTAACGTTTTGCTGACATTGATGGTAACCTTGTAGAAATAGAAAAAAAAAAAAAATCGAGAATGCAAGATCATTTACAGGGCAGGAATCAAAACTGGAGCCGTGAGTGACAGATACAATGCAAATGCTGCAGTCCTTTTTTTCGCTTTAATCCTCCCCAGCATCGTAAATAAAGACATTCACGAAGCAAAGCTGATGATTTGTATTCTGTCGTTTGCTCTGCGCTGACATGCAGAGACCCAGCTTTGCAGCTATGCGTGCTCTGTGGCCTCTCCTGGAGGATCCTAACCAGAAAGCCGCTCCTGGTGATGCACTGGGTGGAGGAGGAGGAGCCCTGATTCTGCTTGCAGTTTCCCTGGGGACTGTGCATGGATGATTAAACAGGATTTGGAATTGCAGCTCTGAGATGTCTTCTAAGAGCTCATTACATGGTGCTCTAGAAGGTACTACAATTCAGGAAACTTTTATTCCCCTGCTCCATTGAGAAATGGCCCTACTGTAATGCCTTCTCATATAAAAAATAATAAACATCTGCCTGGACTATAGCATTTGGCATTATTGGGAGCAATGAGGGGTGAATCTATAGGAAAGGTTTTGAGTTCTATTAAGATAAGCATCCAAAATTTCACATGGCATGCTTGTTCAAAGCAGCCAGACATTTTCTCAATAATGAGAGTCTGAAGAGCAGCAGGGAAAAAGGCTTTATACATTTCCTAGAGCACTGAGCTATTCAGAATTTTCCAGACTCACAAGAATATTCATTGGGAGGTAGATAGTTTGGGAAGAACTTTTGAACATAGGTCTGTAACATTCCAAAGCTTTTTTTTTTTTTTTTAGTTTTCAAATTCATTTTTATTATTTAACATTTGAATTATGTTATTATTTCTTCAATAGCCTCATCTAAAAAAGAGAAAAATTAACTGTTTTAAAAAATGACCATATGTGGCAAATATAAGAATTTTGAATTAAAGATAGTGTTCCATTTTGCCAATAAAGTACCAATTCTCTGTATAAGTTGAGCATTCAAGGATTTACTACCATAAATGACATAGAGTAGTGGTCACATATGCTATTTCACTGATGAATAAAATTTCTATATCTATTTATAATAAATAATACAAAATCATATAATAAATAATATGGGAGAAGATTGAGGTAGGAGTGGAGAAAAAATCAAGTATATATAAATGAGAGGGACTACATTCAGGTCAGTCATAATGTAAAACATGAATTAAGGAATAGAACTAATTTATTTTTGTTTGTGGGGAGCTAATAATGCTAGTAATAATAACGCAAAATTATGTTTTCATTCAGAATTTATTGACTCATTCTAAAGTAATTAACCTCTGGTAACTATACTTAGACATTACTAGGAATTGTTGAATCATCTAAATTTTTCATTAGTAAATCCATTTTCTTCTTTCTAAGTTGTGTGAAAAACAGAACACTTTAAACATGTCTGGTACAGTGGTCAGGTGTTTCTCCTGAGTCACCAGTACTCATTTACACAATATTAGAATCACTGTTTTCATCATTTATACTAATGGTGTATATTTATGATCACATCTCTATGACTACTAAGCCAAATGTTTATTTCAGTAATTTTTCAAAAAGATTGCATAAGAGGTCTTCCTACAATTTAGAGGTGGCTCTCACACGAGTAATGACTTCTTCTCTGCTGAATTCCTTTGCTTCTGTTTTTCTTTTACCTCTATAAAGGAATCTATTCCTAATCCACGATGTCAATCATTTCCTATTGTTGTTTCCGGAAAATGTGTCCTCCTCAAAAGTCCATGCCACCGTACGGGGACACTGTAGTGAGTCACTGTAGGATGACAGCCTCTTTTCTGAGAGACAGTGCTGGGAGAAAAGCTCTGAGAATAGTCAGCGTATAAGTCATCCTTCCCTGACTGCAAATGAGGAATTCTCTACCATTTTCTATCACCTCATCTCCTTGTATTCCAGATGTCACCCTGGCTGGGCTCGTCCCCGTGCCTGCTTCTGCAGTGTCTTACACACAGGCCCTGATGTTGGAACACTGATGTTCCAATCCTGCCTCACTCTGTCCAATCAAATGTGCACACGGTATATAAAATCAGTCATCAATGGACTTCACTGCCTCCCCTAGTGATTATCGATGATTATGGAAGTCAGACTTTGAAATATAAGGTAATGCATTCATTTTCTATCTATCTATCTATCTGTCTGTCTGTCTGTCTGTCTGTCTGTCTATCTATCTATCTATCTATCTATGCTAACATCTGTTTATCATTTCCTGTTCTGTCTCCTGCATTGAGTTGTCTATCTTAAATATTCAAATAAAAGTGTGTCTTGAAGTGACATTTTCAAGCTCTATATAGCAACCACTAATGATCCTTTTTATTTTTAAATAATAATTTGTATGTATATATGGAGTACAATATCACATTTAGGTACACGTATGTGTTGTATTATCACATGCTGTGTAGCATATCCATTACCTCATACGGCTGACATTACTTCATGGTGCGACTATGCAAATTCTCTCTCCTAATTTTGAAATATTCACAGTATCCACCATAATCAGTCTACTGTGCAACAGAAGACAGAGTTTATTGTGTCTCTCTAGCTCTGACTTTGTCCCCATTGATTCATCGGTCTGTATACCTCCCTCAAGCTCTGCACCCTCTGGTAGCCACTGGTACCTTTTCTTCTATGAGATCAGTTTATTTTGGTTCCACAAAGATGAGAGGATATGGTACTTGTCTCTCTGTGCCTGGATTGCTTTGCTTAACATAAATATCCTCCAGTTTCATCCACGGTGGAACAGATGGTGGGATTTAATTCTCCTGTGACTGACTCCATTGTGTTTAGGCACCACATTTTCCCTGTTCATCTTTTATGGACATGTCCATTGATCCCATAGCTTGGCTACTGTGAGTAGTATTGTAATAAACACGAGAATGTAGACAGCTCTTCAACACCTTGGCTTCACTCCTTAGAGATATATACCCAACTCTATGATTGCTGGATCATGATGTGGCTCTCTTTTAAATTTTAAAGAAAACTCCTTGCTGCTTTTCCAAACAATTGTTCTAATTTGCATTCTAAACGGCCGTGTATGACAGTTTCCTTTATTTCATCTCCATGTCAACATCTGTTGTCTTTTTGATAGTAGCTATTCTAATTGGGGTGAGTGATATAGTTCAATGTTAATTTTCGTTTATGTTTCCTTAATGATTAGTCATGTTGGCCTTATTTTGGGTACTTACTGGCTCTTCACATGTCCTCTTTTAGGAGCTTTGATTGAGCTTTCTCATTTTAACTGGATTATTTGTTGTTGCTGGCTTTTCATTGATTTGAGTTCTTTATACATTTTGGATATTAACTCCATGTCATATGCATAGCTTCCAACTTTTTCTCAATAGACTGTGTATTGATTAGTTTTTTCTGCTGCACAGAAGCTTCTTAGTTCCATCCATTTTTGCCTTTGTTGCTTGTGCTTTTTAGATGTTATTAAAATGAAACAACAAAACAAAACATTGTCCTGATTACCATCATTATGTTCCTAATTTTTCTTTTAGTAGCATTATCATCTTCAATACTTTTCGATATATACCTATGATATCTTTCAAGTTTCACTTAAATCTTTATTTTGTGTCAATTTTTCCACAATGTGAGTGACACAGCTTCATTCTTTTGCATGCAGATATCTAGATTTCCTATCAACAGCTGCTACACAGAGACTGTTCCTGAAAATTCTCTTCTTCAGAAGTGAGACTTTGGAAGATAACTGGATCATGAGAGTCCATTACTATCATAGGATTAGTCCATTGATGAATTCATAACAGACAGTGCTGTACGGAAGTGGGCCTGGTTGGAAAGGTTAGTTCACTTAGGGGTGACCTGGGATGATACATTCTTGTCGATGGCGTCTCCTTTCCCTCCCTACTGCCTGGTTATCATGAGGCCAGCGGCTTCCCTCTGTCATGTTTTTCCATTTTGGCATTTCTACCTTGGGTCCAGCCAACTTTGGAGTGAATTCACTTAAATTATTTGCTCTGCCACACACATAGGCTTTCTGCCACACACATCAGCTATGAGGTTTCTTCTTGGAGCCAGCTGACCGCAGATTGAACCTCTGAAACCAGGAACCAAAGTAAACTGCTCTTTCTTTAAGCTGGAAGTGTCAATACTTTTTAAAGCGTTCCATTTAAATTAGTTACTTCTTTAAAAATCTGATTTCTAAATAGTTATATTCTAAGGTAGTAGAGTTTAGGACTTCAGCACATGAATTTTGGGAGGACACAATGGAATCTTCAAGAGTTGTATAATAAAATGAGTGTCCACTAACATCTCAAATAGTCAGCCTACCCGAAGTCCAATCACCTAAATCATTTCAAGAGCTGAACATAATGGTTTTCTCAACTATCATGATTGGTTCAAGCCAAATGTTTTTATTTCTTTATTTTATTGGAACCCTTATGAGAATCACAATAATGTTTTCACTTCATTATTTGTATCAGGTAGTCCCCGAGCCTGTTCCCTTGAAATGCTTCTAGTCTCGTTTGCCATTCCCACTGTCATATCACAGAATCTGTCCATCTGGCATCTGAATTCATTTTTATGACTCCAGTCCTCTTGTTAAGAGAAGCTCCACCAATTCTTGCTTCCCTGGTTGTATTTCTCTAAGGAATCTCTGCTGTCTGAGATCTACAATATCTCCCAAGTTTCTATGCAGTTTCTGACCCTCTGGGCTCTCTTTAGCACTGGTCAGAAATTGGGCACACAAGTGTCCTGTGGCACCACATGAACTCAAAAGGAGTCATCAGACACTGATCATCTGAGGAAAACACAATATTGAATTATTATTGGACAGTGCACAAGGTCAAAGTAATTCACAACTTGATGCTAGATAATCATATTCCTTTTGAAGAGATGTTCTTTAAATATTGAGTTATGCTTTTTTTAAAATTGTATTTTAAGCCACTGTCTTTGCTAAGCATAGGTTACAGTAGATGCTACAGCTAAAAGACAAGCACAGCACAAAGCCAATGTGGAACAGGAAGTATGGGGAGTAGTAGATGATCTGATATTCACATTTGAAACATAGTCCACTGTTGGTCTCCTGCATTTGTGGGGCCCACTTCAGCAGATTCAACCAATCTCCTATTAAAAATATTTTCTTAAATGTTACATCTATACTGAGCATGCCCAGACTTTGTTCTTGTCATTATTCCCTAAACAATACAGTATAGTAACTATCTGCATAATATTTACATTGCATTAAGCAATATACACATCTAGATATTATTCAAAGTAGGTGATATGCAAATATGCTGCCAAGTTATTTAAGAGACTTGGGTATCTATGGATTTTGATGTTCTCGGGGGTTCTGCAATCAATTTCCCATTGAACCCAGAAGGATGGCTGTGCTATCCACACTCACTATCATCTATCAGTAAATTAACTCTGCTTATTTGCCAAGGAAATAAATTATAATATTGTCTTTGAATTTATGTGAGTGGTATTTTTTAATGATTTCTAAATCACTAAAACTTTTCTTTTCTACTGAGGACTAAACCTAAGGGTCCTTAACTACTGAGCTATGTCCCAGTCATGTTTATTCTTTTAATTTTAAAACAAGATCTTGCCGAATTTCTCCAGTTGGCTTTGAACTTAGGATTCTTCATCTCAGTCACCCAAGTTGCTTGGATTGCAAGCCAGTGCCACCACAAGTAGAAAAATACTACATTAAGTAAGATGTATGCACCCAGATACTTAAATAAAAAAGCATACAGACACAAATAATACAGCAAACTCAGAAATCTTTTGGAAATTCTTACTAAATTTTTTCATATTTACTGTTCTGGTATTTAGATTTTCTTCAATTATTTTCTTATTGGAATTTTCTCCCTGTTAGTCTCTGACCATGACTGCTGTTTGTCTAGCTGGTTCCTTACCAGTTAGAAGCATAAGAAAAAAAAAAACTTGTTAGGTGATGTTTCCAAAGCCTCATAAGAAACCAAAATCTCATAAGAAAATGAATAAACTTGTCAAACTAGCATACACTGAAAATTCTAGTAAAGCATAATATGATAGTTTAAATTATTTAGATTTATAACTTTAATTTTCTACAATTTCCATCTCTGAAGACTCAGTTTATGTTTTACCTCTGAGACTTTAAAATTAGTCCATTTTTAGAACAATATCAATTCCCATAATTTTATAGAGATTGTATATGCACCCAATAACACAGTTCATTTTCTCCCCATATTTAGGAACTACCATGTTATCATGCTGTTTGCTAGAAAATATAGATTTCCACGGGTAGAAGTGAAATTTCAGTTTACTCCAGCACAATTATTATGTTGACTGAATGGATTAGAGTAAATTCATCAGAGAAAATTGTTTCCCTTTTCAATATGAAGAGATAGTGAATTTAGTTCACCCCATTCAGGTTCTCAAAGACTTAGCCTTTCATCTCTTTCTCCATGTTATTAAGCAAAATTCTCTTCAGGGAAAATCTGACATCTAATTGAGAAGGACTTTTTCTCTTTAAGGAGAGAAGCAGTACCCATCCCTTCCTGGAGACGTTTTACGTCTAAGCCCTTCATTCTCCTGATCTTCATGTTCAACTCATTAAGAACAAACAGTACAACAGCGGCTTCCCATGAGTACCTGTTTTAATTCTATCTTCATGGGAAAGAAACAGCTTGTTTGCAAGTAACAGTATAGTTACTATGCAACATACCACCTAATGTCACACATAATGATACAGTGGGCATGGTACATATTGCATAAAAGGATTAATGAGGCTGGAAAGTTTTCCTCTGTGAGAGGAGAAGGTTAAGGTAAATCACAAAACTATGCTGTCCTAAAATATTCAACACTAAGCTACTCATATTCTATCCTCTTTTCTTCCAATCTCAAAAAAAATATTGAAGAATGAAGAGAGGGTGACCTAGTGAGGGCAATAGATCAAGAGAGGAAATCCTTTCCAAAAAATAAGCCTGCAACATTTGGTTCTCTGATGTCAGATGATAATCACTGTTATCCCACTAAATGGAGTGTAAAACCTAATATTCGCTTTTGCTTACTAGACCAAATATTCCAGGAGAGCTATTATAAAATTAAGTGAGGAAAAGTCTTTGTACTGTTGAGCAAGATAAACTTAACACATCTGTCAATATCCATGTAGTACCACAAACAGGCAAGCGATTCATCTTTCTAAAGTGAGAAGCCTCAGAAATTTAAACTCTGAAAAGGTATCCCTCCCACACAAGGGTTTATTCATGTATCTCTTCATGGAACTCTGCACTCGGAAACAGCATTTCACTGCAAGATTTTGCTGTGCTCTTCTGTACATACATAACATTCAAATTATAGTCTTTGTTTCTCTCAAAGCTTGATGGAAATTAGAGTAGCACAGAGGTAAGAGGAGGGAGGATTATACAAGAACTAGAAGTTACATAAGAATTTTTGGAACATATGTTATCTGTTCATTCAGAAGGCCAAAAACCAGATTATGAACTTCAGGGAATTAGAAACAATAAAAACAGAAAACCTTGAGGAAATGTCATTTCTGCCTCCATTACTCCCCGTTTTGTCCCTTTTTTCATTCTTCCCTTTTTTCCTTCCTCTTATCTATCTCCTTTGCCTAAACCCACTGCAACCATCCCCAGTGTTTCTTGTTGATGACAACAAAACATATTTACTGTGATGTTTTGATTGGCAGAAAAAGGGAAGTAATTGTGAAAAACAGAGAGAGGCACAGAAAGGCCAGTTTGAGTTTGTCATGTGAATATCTGTTGAATTTTCAATTCACTTGAATAAATCATATCTTCAGCATAAGTCCTTTGACCTCAGTGTAACAAGGTAAGGCCTAATTTCATTGCTATATAGTCAATGATTCCAAACATATAGAATTTTCAGGGTTCAACCACGTCAGTAAAACTTTGTTTGCTATTGAAAACCAGAGACATAAGAGATTGAACAAAATTTGTTAGGCAGACCAAATTTGAAGTACAGAAAATGGACCTTTCCCCACCTACCTTTTATGACCATTTAGATCCATCAGTGGATTCCTAAGACTATAAACACCCCGTGAACACTCTTGTCAAACATTCATTACCCGGGCGACCATATAGTATGCACATTAAAAAGTTAACATCCCCTACACTAAATTAATCCTTCATGGTTCTTTTAAGTTTTCTGACTTGAAAACCAACTTGCTGCCTTGTGATATGCAGCAATAAAACCCTGAGTTTAAACCAGGAGATCTCAGCAGATGCTAGTGAAAAGAGCAGCCAAGTTCTTCAAAGTACTTTGTGTTCAGGCTCAATCACCAGGTCTTTGCAGCAGCTGCTAGTTTTCTGTTTTTCTGTGTTTGTATGGAACATTCCACAGGCATTCTTGCTATAGGCTACATTAATTATTGCATAATTATGCCATATTCATAAAATACATAGGACACATAATTAAACATGGATTTAAGCTAATAAACCATAAATTATGGTTTTGCACACACATAGGTTTCATGTTGTCTAGAACTTAAAAAGTGATTTCAAGGTCTTTGCCAAGAAAATGAAAAACTGTATACTCATGTTATGTAATACTGATGCTGATGAAAATATATTTTAATCCATGTTTAGTTAAGGGAAACTGGACTGATTATTAGTTATTTGTTTATAAATAACATATGATTTAAAAAAGCAAAATGTATGTTCTGTGGAAAAAAATGTGGAGACACTGTAAATTAAGACTTTCACTGCTTAAGATTTGTCTTTTAGGGATATTGATTTACATAGGTTGTATATCATCATTGTATAGGTTTTCCTTTTTTTCTTGCAAAGTGAGGAATAAGAGTACAGAAAACAGAGTTCTTGTCTTTCCTGTAGGCAGTTTTGATGTCTATGCATTAAGACACTGAGCGTGGCCTGGACTGTGATATCCTCACATGAGTTCAATTAATTTCTGTGTGAATTATTCAGACAGAAGATATTTAGAAATAGCAGTTAATTTATTTCCCATAAAAGTAGAAGCCAGGATACTCGTGTTGGCATACTATTTGTTTTGGTGCTTGATATTATTCCAGTATGTGCTTTTCCATTCCCTCTTATTTGTAAACTCTGTAGATGATTCTTTATTATAGAAGTAGAAACTGGCTCTGAATTTTATAGGACAAGAATCCCAAAGGCCCACTGGATAGTAAGTTATGCTCCAGAGATGAATCAGCGGGCTAATAAAATACATGCAAGTGTCTTTTCCCACAATAACAAGTGGAGCTGTGTTAGTTTCCAAAACATATATATCAATATAGAAGTGACATATAGGTACAGCTATAGATATAGATATAGATATAGATATAGATATGGATATGGATATGGATATAGGTATAGGTATAGGTATAGGTATAGGTATAGGTATAGGTATAGATAGAGGTATCCAAGATGAAGTCATTCATTCCTGGAACTTCTAAAACCCTATTTTTGGATCTTTTTGTTTGTTTGTTTGTTTGTTTGTTTTGGGTACTAGGGATCAAACTCATGACCTCATGCTCACCAAGCAAGCGCTTGAGCCACTGAGATAAATCCCCGGGCTACTTTTGGATCTTGATTCTGTCTTTAAGCATTCTGTGACTTTTGGAAGAGTGATTTGTGCTTTCAGAGCCTCAGTTGATTTTCACTGAAATGAGCTGAATTACACTGCTTAGACATTTGCTTTGAGGATAAAATGAAGAAATTACACAAAAACTCTTTACCGACCACCTTCTGAACACTAAGTATTTGATAAATGTTGTTGGTCATACTGTCTCTTTTTTTTATTTAAAGGAAAAAAAAAACAGTATAATGGTACAAGTAATACAGAATTACAAAAAAAAAAACCGGTAAGAAATCACTAGTTAATAGATTACATATTGTCATCTTAGAAATAGTTGTTCAAGTTACAGGATTAAAGCATACAAAGTGGACATTCAAACAGTGAGACTGCAAACAGTTGTGTTCAGTGATCCAACAAAAACTTAGTAATATGGTCATTTATCTTAACACACCTAAACACACTTGCAGTTGTATCCTTTAGAGTACTTTTTTTCCTTTTGTAAAACAACATTTACACACTTTTAGTTTTTTACTCCCATAGTTTTTATTACTTTTTTTGGAAGAGAATAAAACCAAATATGACAAAACAAAGCTGTCAGTCAAAACCAAGGATAGACATAGCACATGATGTAAAAACAGAATACAAGGTAATCAACAGTGGTTACCACAAGGCCTCTTGCTACCTTAAAAAGAATTGCCTATATCATTAGGTATAATAAAATTGAACAAAACAGTACAGAACAAGACCAATAAAATCTAAACACTGGAAACATTACAGGACTTCAAAAGAAGATAACAGTCAAACCAATGGGTATCATAGTGAATCTTACTGCCTTCAAAGTGGTTGCCTATCTTCTCAAACTTGATACTATCAAACAGAACATAACAGAGTATAATCAGTCAAAACAAGACAGTGGGAGTAATACAGGGCTTCAAATCAAGTTAACAGGAAATCAAAAAAGTTACTATAATATATCTTGCTAATTTTTTGATTTTTTCCCTTAATTAAAAAATAATAATAAATAAATTTTTATGAAAAAGGGGGAGATTGAGATAAAAGAGGACATAACAACATAATAATACAGGTCAAAGCATGACAATTTCAGCAACCTAGTGCTTCACCACAAGATAAAACGACTTAGTAGTTACCATAGTGTCTCGTTCCTTGAAATATTTGAATATAAGTTCATATACTATAGCATAAAATGTATCAAGACAGTGTGAAACCATTCAAGAGGATCAAAGTATTACAGGGTATTTAGAACCAGCTAACGGAAAACGAACAATGGTTTCTATATTATCATTTGCCTATAAAAATTTTTGTTTATACTATCACATATAATAAAATCCACTAAGATACCACATGATAAAACCAATGGAGACAGGAGAGCAACAGTTTGGTAAGACTTCAATACAAGATGATATTAAATCAGCACTAGCTATTATGATGTCTTGTTTTCTTCAAAATAGCTGTTCATATCATCACAGGCAATAATATCAAACAGCCCAGAATAAGCCACTCCAATTAATGAGTGAAATTTTTATAAGGCTTAAAAGCCACATAATGGGGAATCATGATTATCACATACTTTTATATATTTGAATCATTTCTTACAATAGGGAAACTATTCGGTGTTCATACATGTGAGTCTGATTTATTTCACTTATGAGTATAGTCTCAAGCTGCCCCCTTTATTTATAAATATCTCAATGTGATCTTTTTATAGCTGAGTAGTACTCCATTCTATAAAAATACTACAACTTTTTTATCCATTCCTCAGTTGATGGACATTTAGGTTGTTTCCAAGATATGGCGATTACAAATTGTGCTGCTATAAACATGCGTGCACATATATCACTGTGGTATGATGCTTTCAGTTCTTCTGGGAATATGCCTAGAAGTGGAATAACTGGAACAAATGGGACTTCCAATCCCAGTTTTTTGAGAAATCTCCAGACTGACCTCCATAATGGTTGCACCAGTCTACACTCCCACCAACAGTGCAGGAGAGTTCCTTTTTCCCCACAGCCTCTCCAGCATCTGTTGTTGATGGTTTTCTTGATCCTGGCCATTCTTTTAGGAGTGAGATGGAATCTCAGTATGGTTTTAATTTGCATTTCTCTAATGACTAATGATGATGAACATATTTTCATGTATTTATTTGTCATTTGTATTTCATCTGAGAGGTGTGTATTCATTTCAGATGCCCATTTTTGGATTGGATCTTTGAATTTTGGGGGTCTGATTTTTTTTAATTCTTTATATGTTTTAGACAGAAGTCCTTTGTCTGAGGGGGAGTTCATTAAGATTTTTTCCCAGTTTGTGGGTTTTCTTTTCACTATGCTGGAGATTTCTTTTGACATGCAGAAACTTTTTAATAAGAGGTGGTCCCAGTTATTGATTCTGGGAAGTATTTCCCGTGTGGTTTGAGTCCTGTTCATGAATTTTCTACCTATCCCTATGTCTTCAAGGTTTCTACCCAATTTGTCTTCCAACAGATTCAGTGTTTCTGTTTTAGTATTAAGATCTTTGATCCATTTAGATTTTATTTATTTATTTATCCAAAACCATTTATTAAAGAGACTGTCGTTCTTCCAGTGAACCTGTTTGGCTCCTTTAACAAAGATAAGGTGGTTGAGTTTGTTTGTAGTTGTGGTTGTATCTTCTAATCTATTCCATTGATCTTCAGCTCTGTTTTGATTCCAGTACCATGTTGATTTTACTATGGTTGCTTTGTAGTATAACTTCGAGTCAAGGATTGTGATGCCTCCTACCTTGCCTTTGTTGCTTAGAACTGTCTTTGCTATTCTAGGCCTCTTCTTGCTCCAGATGAATTTTAGGAGTGATTTCTCTAGATCTATGAGGTATGTTGATGGTATTTTTATTGGGATTGCTTTGAATCTATATAAGAGTTTTGGGAGAATGGCCATTTTCACAATATTTATTCTTCCTATCCACGAGCAAAGGATGTCTTTCCATTTTCTGAGATCATCTCCAATTTATTGTTTCAGTGTATTATAATTTTCCCTGTATAGGTCTTTCACTTCTTTTGTAAGTGTAATTCCTAAATATTTCATTTTTTTGGTTGCTAGTGTGAAGGGTGTGGCTTCTCTTATTTCTCTCTCTGTGATTTTGTTGTTAGTGTATAGGAATGCTATTGATTTTTGAATATTGATTTTATATCCAGCTACATTACTGAATTTATTTATTATATCTAAGTCTTTCATGGAGTTTAGGGGGTCTTCTATGTAGAGTATCCTGTCATCTGCAAACAGTGATAATTTAACTTCGTCTTTTTCTATCTTTACCCCTTTTATTTTTCTCTCTTGTCTAATTGCTCTGACTAGTATTTCCAGTACTATATTAAATAGGAGTGGTGATAAAGGACATCCTTGCCTTGTGTCTGATTTTAAAGTAAAGACCTTCAATTTTTGGCCACTTAGTATGATACTGGCTGTTGGTTTGCTGTAGATGGCCTTTATTATATTGAGGTAAAGACCATCTATTCCAATTTTATGTAAAGTTCTTATCATGAATGAATGTTGGATCTTATCAAAAGATTTTCTGCATCTATAGAAATGATCATGTGATTCTTAGTTTTGGCTTTATTGATATGGTGGATTACATTTATTGATTTACGTATGTTGAACCATCCCTGCATGCTTGGGATGAATCCCACTTGGTCATGGTGTATAATCTTCTTGATGATTTGCTGCATACTATTTGCCAATATTTTTTGAGGATTTTTGCATCTGTGTTCATTAGGGAGATTGGTCTGTAGTTCTTTGTTTTAGTTGGGTCTTTTTCAGGTTTTGGTACTAGAGTAATATTTGCTTCCAGGAATGACTTAGGAAGGATTGCTTTTCTTTCAATTTCATTGCAGAGTTTGAGGAGTGTCAGCATTACGTGTTCTTTGTATTTTTTTGTAGAATTCTGCAGTGAATCTATCTGGGCCTGGGCTCTTCTTTGTAGGTAAGGACTTAATTACATTTTCAATTTCATTAATAGAAATTGGGTTATTCAGCAGTTTTACATCCTCTTGACCTAGCTTTTGTACTTTGTGGGAAGCCGCCTATGATGGCACCCATTTCCTGCTTCCGGGTTCTTCCCGGCCTGAACAAGCCCGCCAAATTGTCATGTCTGCCCAGTTACCCGTGACGCTAGCCTATCAGCTTGTTAGACGCACTTCTCTGTGATTGGATACTGCTTCCCCTTATAAGAGGTTGTTCCTGCCCCTAACGGGCAGAAGAGGAACCAACGTTGAGGGTGGCGGACCTTGTTAGGTCCGGTTCGCTGTACGCAATAAACTTTGAGAGCTGATCCTGCTCGAGTTTGGTCTCCTGTCTCCCGCGGCTCCGGTCAGTACTTCATATGTTTCTAGGAATCTGTCTGTTTCTTCTGTGTTATCAAACCTTTGAGAGTAGAGGTTTTCGAAACAGGTGTTGATGATCTTCTGTATTTCTATAGAGTCTGTAGTGATTTCACCTTTTTCATTTCTTATTGCATGAATTTGAGCTATTTACTCCCTTTTTAAAATAAGGTTTAAGGTTGGTTAGGGGCTTATCAATTTTATTTATTCTTTCAAAGAACCAACTCTTTGATTCATTGATTCTTTGGATTGTTTTCTTAGTCTGTATTGCATTGATTTCTGCTCTGATTTTTATAATTTCCTCTCTTCTTTTGGCTTTGGGCTTGACCTGCTCTTCTTTTTCTAGCTGTTTGAGGTGTAGCATCAGGTTATTTATTTGTATTCCTTCTGTTTTCCTGATGTGGGAATTCAGTGCAATGAATTTTCCTCTGAGGATAGCTTTCATTGCATCCCACAGATTTCCGTAAGTTGTATTTGTATTTTCATTTTCTTGTAGGTATTGTTTAATTTCTTCTTTAATTTCCCCTGTGACCCACTGATTACTCAAGAGTGTGTTACTCAGTTTCTGTGTGTTTGTGGGATTTTTGCAGTTATCTTATCATTATTTTTCTAATTTCAAAGCGCTATGATCTGATAACATGCAAGGGATAATTTCAACTCTTTTGCATTTGTTTAAATATGTTCTGTGAGCTAATATATGGTCTATTTTAGGGAATGACCCATGTACTGCTGAGAAGAATGTGTATTCTGATGTTGAATGGAACACTCTGTATATATCTATCAAGCCCATTTGTTCACATGTGTGATTCAGTTCTGTTATGCTGATTTTCTGTTTGTTTGATCTGTCCCTTGGTGTCAATGGTGTGTTAAGGTCTCCTGTTACAATTGTGTTACTGATAATTTGATTTTTCACTTCTGTTAATACTTGTTTTATATAACTGTGTGCTCTGCAATTTGCTGCATATATATTTAAGCTAGTTATCTCTTCCTCTTGAAGTTTTCCCCTAACGAGTATGTAGTGACCTTCTTTGTCTCTTCTGATCATTATTGGCTTAAAGTTCACATTGTCTGCAAACAGAATGACTATTTCTGCTTTTTTTTAAGGTTCCTGTTGCATGAAGTATTGTTTTCCATCCTTTGACTTTCAGTCTGTGAGTATCCTTCTGGGTTAGATGGGTTTCTTGTAGATAGCATATGGTTGGATTTTGTTTCTTGATCCATTCTGCCAGTCTGTTTCTTTTAATTGATGCATTGAGACCATTTACAGTAGTGGTTACAACTGTTATATGTTGGTTTATTGTTGACATGTTCTCTTTCTGCTGTTGCATCTTTTTCCTTTGATTCTGTTTAATTGTCCGCTTTGTTTAGTGGTTTTTTCCTAGATGCATCTAGGCTGTCTTTCAGTATTCTTTGCAGGGTTGGCTTGGTGATCATGTAGTTTTTCAGCTGTTCTTTGTCATGGAAGTAACTCATTTCACCATCAATTTTGAAGGATAGTTTTTCAGGGTACACCAGTCTAGATGGGAAATCATTTTCCTTTAGGATCTGGAATACTTCACTCCATGCTCTTCTTGACTTTATTGTTTGTGCTGAGAAGTCTGCTGTGATTCTGATAGGTTTTCCTTTATAAGTGATCTGTCTTTTCTCTCTGACAACTTTTAATAATCTATTCTTGTGTTGGATTTCTGGGACGGTGATTATTATATGTCTGGGTGTAGTTTTATTTTGGTTACGGCTATTTGGAGTTCTATAGGCTTCACTGAACCTGATGTTGGTTTCCCATCTCATGCTTGGGAAATTTTCAGCTATTACTTCTCTAAATATCCTCTTGATGTCCTATATGTCATCCCCTTCTTTTTCATTACTCCCTATCAACCTTATGTTGTTTTCCTTTGTGTTATCTTGCAGTTGTTGAATTCTTATTTCCTGATTCTTTGCTATTTTTAAAAGATCTTTCCTTTCCTGTTCACTAGTTGCACTCTTGTCTTCAAGGTCTGAAATTCTATCTTCACTTTCGTTGAGGCGGTTTTTACAGCTTTCAGTGGAATTTTTGATTTCCTGTGTATCTCTGTGCATCTGCTTTATGTATTCTGTTTGTTTCTTACATTGCTCATCTAGGGATTCTATCTTTTTGTTTAGTTCCTCCAATTTTTTAACTGTGTTTTCTTTAGATATATTCAGCCTCTCTTTCATTTCTTTTATCATTTCTTCTTTTATCTGGGAGATTATTTCTAGCTTGAACTCCTTTAAAGCTTCCCAGAGTTGCTTGATTATTTCAGTTTGTATTATGTCTGATATTTGAGATATATGGCATATATTTTCTTCTATATGCCTCACTCCTAAGGTTTCTTGGGATGGGCTGGAGGTTTGAGATTGTAATTTGGTCTTTCATTTTGTCATTTTCCTATATTTCTGTGTTTCAAGTGTTATTCAAAAGCTTCTTCAGGGTCTGTTGGAAATCTACTTCTATGCCCTCAGCTCCTGGGACTCTGGCACACAGTTCCCCCAGGCCCCTGACCCCTGGAACTGGTGGTACTCGCTCGCTTGCTTAGAACTCCACATCCCTCCAAGCCCGTGGGGTGGCAGATGCAGGTGCCCCAGACCCACATAGCTGCTCCAGTGCACCCAGAAGATGCGAGGGTCCCAAACAAGCTGGGCTCTGGGGAAAGTGGGCACCCGCCTGCTTGCTTAGAATTCCATGGTTTTCCAAGCACAGCCAGAATGGGGAGCCTGATGCAAGCGCCCCAGACCCACCTTGGTCATATTGTCTTAGTAAGTATAGTTTTCCAAATTAAAATATCACAAACACTTCCCACTAAAATCCCAAAAGTACCACATTTATGTTATGATTCTAAATGATTTTTAAGAATCTTAGCATTTCTGGGAGGAAAGACAGTGATGGTAGCATTCAGATCTTTTTCATTTCTTTATGTTTTCCCTTGGTACTTTGCATAAGCATTTCAGGGAGAGCAGTCTACATAAACACCCGCAGAATTTAATCAAATTCATCACCATATATCATTCCTATGTAGTATAGATGGGAAGAGCAGGAGGAGCCAGGATGAATTTGTATTTTTCGTGAGATACCTTCAGTTGTCATTAAAACATGTCTTTATTGCTTTCACTGTTCTTATCTTTATCTGTCCTAAAAACAGACCTAGGCAAATACATCTACTCAAACCTTTTGGTGATTTGAGTTTCCTTACAGGAGTTTGCTGTACCACTGGCTGGCACACTATGAATGCACCTGTTTTAAAACAAGGAACCTTTCACATTTGGAAAGTTTGATCTGCAGCTGAAGAAGAAAAATCAATACTTAAGTCACTTAGACATTTGTGCACATAAATCAGGTACATGGCACCACTTTCTACCAGCTTTTTATGCTAGGCTAATGATGTAAATTCCAGCACCCAATACATGTTTTATGTCATAAATACATTTTCAATTTGTTGTGATAAGGGGAAAACAACACTCTCTGTCTGAAGACACCCAATGCACAGCTTTAAGGAAGCCAGTGATCCCACCCCGGTTATTGGCAGTCAGAGCACAACCAGAGGGCTGTAACCAGCTCAGGGCATCACCGTTTAAGAGAGTGGCTGATGATTAGAATCCACTGGAGAGATGTGATCAGGATGTGGATGGCCTCCATAGCTAGAGAGGTTTTGAAAGATAATGTGAGTGTTTAACCTCAAAGCTAGAAAGCCTAAAGAAAACACAACTGTTTCCTTGGGATGTTTGAAGGTCTACCATGCAGAATAGCTAGGAAATTAGCCACTGACACTGTAAAAATACAAGAGAATCAGGGGAGATCTTTTTTAACCCTGTATAATAATTTCCTTCTCTTCCTTTGAACTGTTGAAATTTGAAATAGTTTTTTTGCAAGGCACCTAGATCTGAAGAGATATGACAGGCAGTCCATGAGTCTAGGATAAGGCAAAAGGAATTTCTGCATTAGCTAAGAGACTGGACTCTATCTGGTCTCACTAAAAACCTGCAATTCCACCCCGTGAAACTTTTACAATTCATTGATTAACAGTGTGGTTAGAGTTAATCCTTTGTGATTTCTATTGTAGAGAACCAGAATGGTCATTAGTTTTGACTGCAGCTGCTCCCTGCCCTGTGATTTTGGAGCCACACTGTACAGAGGCCAGAGTGACATATTTCATTAAGGAAAAGAGATTTGCAGAGACAGTTGCAGAGACACGGAGCACAGTAGAAGGGGCACAGTGCTGGGCAGGAGAGCCAGCTCTGCCATGGCTCAGCTGTGTGTGATCCCATCACTTAGCTGGTCTGTTCCCTTCTCATACCCACTGTCCTTGTCATTGTTGGCACTGGGGACACAGTCTCCAGAATTTCATCTGTTATTCAAAGCAAGATTCATTTCAACAAATCATTATGAACTGGATTTTTTAATTTGAAAGAAATTTTGGGAAAAAAGTTACTATTTTATTTTAGTTGGAAACAAATAAAGGAAAATACAGATAGGTCTCCAAACATAAAGAAATCCAGTTACTGAGCCATATATAATCAAAGATAACATTTTCAGGGAATCCTAGAATTTCAAAAGCATGCTTTCCAGTCATTTTATATTTCTAGTGTCCCATAGTGTATATTTTTATATACTACGATATAGTGTATAGATTTGGGAACTGCAGCTGTAAGAGTTTAAACTGTTTAGGATAACAGAACTAGTTTAGCGATAGACATGTCTGTGATCTAGACATCCACTTATTTACTTATTTATTTAGTTTGTATTTTTGAGTCAGGGTCTCGTTATGTGGTTCAGGCTGGCTTTCGGCTCCCTTTGTAGCTCAGGCTGGTCTTGAACTTGCAATGATTCTCCTGCCTCAACTTCTTCAGTGCTGAGATCACAAAGTGTGCCACCATACCACACCTGGCTTACACACACCTTTTAGATACTTCCTGCAAGTGAGTCAGCCTGTATCCCTTCTCTCAATGCATCTGATGTGCCAATAATGCCAGGATAAGTACTTACGAGCCACTCTCTCTAATCTTACCATATATTTACAGTGTGACTTTGGCAAATTCATTCTTAAGCACAAGTTATTTTATGTCTCAAGGGAATGAAAATACCTTTCCTATAGGGTTTTTAAAAATAAGGAATCCATGAAAAGAACGTATGTGAAAGGTATTTCTCATGTTCTATAGCAGGCACATAGAATTTATTTAACTGCTACCTCTTTTCTTCTAAATATTCTGGGAAATCAGTAAGTTGAAAGCATGTTTGGGGAACCTCATTTTAAGTGCTTCGTAGAAAGCAAAACACTGCTTTTGACATTAAAAGGTACCTTTTTTTATTAATAACAAGAGAGAAAGTAAAATGTTACTAAAATGCCATTTTGACACATTGGATTGATAAAGTCCCAAAAGTTTGATAACATACTGCATTAGTGAGGGGTTTGAGAAAACAAGTATTTTCATGCATTGGTGCAGCAAGTATAAAATATCTGGGGTCAATTTGGCAATATCTGTTAAAATTATAAACCAATCTGAACTTTGATACACGAATTTTACTTCTACAAATTCACTTACAGATACACTGGCACATACAGGCTATAGCTGGGCTCACGCTTATTCACTAAAACAGTGTGCACTACAAAACACTGACCACACCCTTAGGTGCATCAGTAGGGATTGTGAATAAACTTGCTAACAGTCATGCTGATGGGTCTGAATGCTAATTCTTATTGTTCCTACTAAGTATTACTCTCTCTCAGATATGGCTTTTCATATATTGACTCATTTATTTTTTTTATTTTAAAGAGATTAAGACAAAAGAGGACATTTAGTTCTCTAAACAATACACACAGCCCTGTGAGATAGGAATATTATTACAGTTACATTGATTTTAAAGATTGGAAGCTGAAATGTTGCTTATGCACCTTGTTCAAGGTTATAAAAATAGTAGGTTGTGAAATTAGGATTGGATCCCCCATAGTCTAGCACCAGAGTCCGTGTTTAACCTTTACAGAGAGAGTGAACAAATTTTGATACATGCATTCAATGAATAAAACTTACTCTTCACAAATTACACATACGATGTGAAGTAAAATATCTGTTAACATAGAATTAGCTTCAGATTATGTTAAATGACAGCTAAGTCAAATGTAAGGCAGACTATCACTTGTGTAAGTGAAGGAAAATGTGTACATGCTTAGCTATATACTTTGCGTGCATACTACATGGCTATACCATGAGAACATGCTGCCACTAAAGCATGGAAGTGTATAAATAAAGAAAACAAATTAGCATTAAAATGCACAGCAGTTACTACTTCAGTACCATCTATTCTTCCATTAACTTTATTTCTTTTTAAGGAAAAGAAATCAACACTGCTACCTAGGATAGCTGAATTCAGAGGAATATTAGGATTTCCAGCCCCTGAAAAGCATCCCCGGTGTTCAGTTAGCAGTTGTATTTTAGGAAGAGTGGTTGTAACATATAGTTAGATATACAGAGGAATTTCTGGAGGATTAGAATCGAGAAAACACAATGAAAGAAACGGTTGTCGTGCTGCTTAATTGGATGCGTCAGTCAAACATGACTTATATCTTATGGACAAAGATCAAAACCACAGTATAGGAAAGTGAAATGAGCTGAAATTCTGCCTCTGTTTGAGTATTTCACAGATTCATGGATTCGAACAAATTATTTACCTCAGTGGACTTTAAAATCATCACTCCCGTGCCAGTTTCAACAGTGTCCTTGCTTATTTTATTGTCTTATTTTGAGATTTGTATAAAATAGTTTCTGGAGACTACCCATATGTACATTTTTATTGTCTGACACCTTTAGGTCTAAGTTACCTCATCTAAGTGACAAAGAATTTTTAAAAATTTGAACAAAAATCTAGTGCTTCTGAGATCGTACAACTTGAATGAAGTCTTCAAGATGTCTTGTTTAATAGGGCAATTTTCCAATGTGCAGAACTTTCTACTTTCAATGCATACATTACACAGGCTTTTAGCCTGTTTTTGCTGCATATTTTTTTTAGTTTTCAATAAAAATATCATTAAAATAAAGTAGCCTTGCCAGGACTTGTACATTTCATCACAAATACTTTAAAAATAAATCAGGATACAGCTTCCCTTTCTTGTGGAAGAAGACAGAGAAGAGAAGATGAGAAAGAGAAAAAGAAGAGGAAGAGGAGGAGGAGGGAAGGAGGAGAGGAGGTTCAAGTGGGGGAGGAGACACAGAAGGAGGCAAATGAAGAGCAAGGACACAAAGGCAGGAGAAATGATATTCAAAGCTTCAAAACAAAGCTGAGCATTTTCTATAAGATGCATAAGCAAGTTTGTGGGTTTTCTACTGAGTCCCTCAATTCTCCAAAACCACAGGTAACCTTTTAGAACAAAAGGACTACAAACAGTGTTCTTCCCTGTTGTGTAAGAAAACAGAGTTCCTGGGTACACAAAGGCAGGCGGACCCTCAGGACACCCCAAAGTTCCTGCCAAGAGTTCAAAGTGGTCCATGAAAGGCATCCTATCAATCACACATGAAACACACTTTCTCATACTCTGGAGGGCGGGGAAGCCGTGCAAATATTTATGCAGCTTGGTTCACTTATTCTCTTCATTCGCTCTCAGTGAGGTGCAGCAGTGGTGCGCTTTTTGGTGGGGGGCACCCTGCAGGAATTCTGTGAACTTTAATATACTACATTCGATTTTGTAACATGGGCTTGACTTAATACACTGTTTCAGATGATTTTTTAAAAGAATTTCCCTCGTTTCTCACTCCTCTCAATCATTACTGAACTTTCCTCCCACACAGACCAGATGTGCCTCCATCTAAAACAAGACAAGTAATCTACCAGGATAAATACCAAATCACATCTCAAGGTCATAGTCAAGAGCGTCTGTGTCTTATTTATTTTCAGGCCCCTCCTCGTCAACCCATAAATGCAAATGCATTGGACTTGTGCTATCAGTTAACACAGGAGGTTATCTTGGGCCCCTAATGACTGCTCTAAAACACTTCTAATTAAGCAGGCTGCACCTCCCATACTTGGCAACAGCAAAGATTTTCCTAGTTCAAAACTCCATATGTTTTCTGTTCTATTAAATGGCTAAGGTATAAAAACATAGACCTGAATCTTTTTTCCTAAATCAAACCAATTTAGTCCACAAGGAATTTTTTGGAGTGTAGCTTCAACTTGGGAACATCAGGAATTTATCGGAAGCTCACTGAAAGTGAAGTGAATAAAATGAACCTACACACACCAACAGGTGATCTTGGGGGCCAGGTATTCAAGAAGTGGGCGGCATCTTGAAAACATGAAGCATCTTTCATGCCTTCAGAATTTAGGGCTGTATTTCTGAAAGTAGTCATATATCAAGACACGTACTTCAAATTTTATTGAATACATATATTTCCTCAGCTAAAGCATTTCAGAGATTTTTAAATCCCAAATAATTTATTTTACCACTAAGAAAAAATGGTCCCAGGGAAATCACAAGATTTCCCAAAGCCACCTTGCAAATAGTGATAGAGAATGTGGATTTTGGGTTTTAGTCATGTGTCTCAATATGTGTTCATGAATAATATTTGCTTAGGACAACATTCTTCTATTTTACCTTGCTATAATTGTTTTAAAGTGTGGTCGAAATTTCTTTGATGCTCACAACAGTGAATCTCATTGAGGGTTTTGCCCTCTGTTTTGAGTTTAGCTGATTTTCTGACCATATTGGCCAGTGAAATATTGTGAGCATGATATTCTTCAGTTTCTGAAATCAGTGCACACATTGGTCAATTCATTAGCATGAGTTCAAAAATAAGAGAAAAGAACATCCTCATGCAGAGTACTCTTTATGCAAGGTAAGTTGCATAATAAATTTTCAGCAAGTTAATGCGATAATAGACATTTGAAGTGTTTCATTATATTTAGCTAATGAGAGCTGAAGAAATGTTAATGAGCATCATGATCATTAGGCAGGAACATACGTCACAGCAGTAACTTTTCTAAGACTTTATTTGATATAGCTGACATTCAAAGAAACTCATTTTTTCTAGACCAAATAAAATGTGGTTATAATTTTAGTTATCAATAGGTAATTCCACAAGCATATTTGTTATATGGCTTTGGTGTTAACCCTGGCCCTATGCAAAGTAAGTAAAAAATGTAGGGAGAATAAAAGAGGATTGATGGGTTTCTCTTGTGGTATAATTCATAAAAATACAAATATCTCTTATATCACAGTGGAAAGACAGAAAAGCTGGATGGCTCCAGCAATGAGTGAAAAAGAGCAGTGAAGCAAATCTTCTCTTTTGGATGGAGCTGCCCATGTGTAACCAACAAGAAGAAGGGACGTGGTCATTGAGAGACTTTGGATCGTCTTGGTAGGAAGGACTTGCTTTTCACTAAGGTTTGGTAAAGCTAAAGAAGGCTGAGGATGCCCTGCTAGCATCATAATGGGGAAGGACCTATTCTCAGGCTCCCAAACCCTATTTTCTGAAGCACCCAAGTGTTGATTTTGTTGTGCTTGGTCTCTGGAAGTTTCTAGGTTAGTATTCACATGAACACAGGTAACCTGATGCTGTTAACCTTTGGAAATAAGAAATTATCTTTTTAACACTTCTGATATTCATTTGAGATTTTACATCCAACTCCTTTAAATGACACATCTATTTCTAAAATAAAGTAGAATCAAAACAAATTAACCTAAGCAACTGTGTTTTATTCACCCAGATTCAACATCTGCAACTTACAATTGGCTGCTGAGATGGTACAGCGGAGTAACTGACAGATTTTCTTTATTTCTTTTCAAAAATGACATGGAATCAATGATCAGTTTTATGCCTCTTAGTGTATTACCTAGGTTGCTAACCTATTGATTATTTAAATCACTTTCCATGTATTCAATTTTATAAATAGCTCAAAAGTACATCATACTCAACAATGAACACACTAATTTTGACACATTCATGTCAATAGGACTTAAGAGTTCAACTTGGATTTTGTAATTTCTCATAAAATGTATGTCTCTAAATAAACTTTCTTGCTTTTATAAAATATACTTAATGTAAACTAATCCATAGATAGCCCTGATATAATATTTGTACATATAGGAGAAGGAATACCATTATTACCTTCTTTTTTCAACTTTTTGTTATAGTTTGACCATCTAGGTTCTGTAATACAACTGGGAAACTCACAAAAGTCAGGAAAACAAGAAACCCACTGAGAAAATTTCTACAAAACTATGCACACCTACATTCAAAAATTCATAGAATGCGTTTTCATCTGTATGTGCAAGACAACATTTGTACTTGTTGAATATTTGGACGTTAATTACCTGTGGCTTTTCTAATAAAAAAGCAGTCATTTAGCACAATGTAAATATACATCCTGGCCTCAAAATCTTGATGATAGTAATGAATGCTCAGTAACATTGGTGTCCTGTAAAGATAGGTCTAAGGCCCTTTTACATTTCCAAATGATCTGTTCTGGGCACCCATTGAGAAGTCTGTGCTACTCAGCTGCCATGTCCACAAGAGAATCCAGTTTTATGCAAATCTGCAAAATCTTCAGGGTATCAAATTTCCTCTCCCTCAGATGTAGTGGGAAAT
Source organism: Cavia porcellus (assembly GCF_034190915.1). Taxonomy (NCBI): domain Eukaryota; kingdom Metazoa; phylum Chordata; class Mammalia; order Rodentia; family Caviidae; genus Cavia; species Cavia porcellus. Next base: position 18,158,102 of record NW_026947505.1, read on the forward strand.
GGGCTTCTTCCTCCCTGTATTACAGTATCTTTCCCATTATTTTTCAGAAGAATATCTCTTTCACTCCTGGGGTGTCACATACCTTTTTAAAGATCCCCAGCAAAAGGGAAAGGGGACAAACACCATGCTATCTTAGTCATGACATTTTCCATCTTGATTTCCTCACAATCTTGAGCACAAAATGCTACCTTTCTCCTGTCCACTATCTATGCAAGTAAAGATTCAGATAGTATTGGTTTCCTGTTGCTATCTAGCCATCTTGGCAGCTACAAACATGCACAAATAATAAAGTTACTTCATAGTTCCATATGAAATGACTAAAATCCTGACATCAGAAAGAATACATTCCTTTCTGGATCATGTGACTTTATTTCTTTGCTCATTTGGGCAAGAATTCTCTATTTAGTTCCAACAAGAATTAAATTTTTGTTGTAGAACTGAGGTCTCAGCCCACCTCAGCAGCCAGACAAGGTCATGGCCAGCTTCTAAGGCAGACACATTTCATAGCACATGGGCTCCCCACTTCCAAGTCAGGAAAGACAGACCAGGTCTCCTGAATGTTTTAATTTTCATTCTTTCTCTATTGTCATATCTCTCTGACCCTCCTTGTTGTTTTCAATTTCCACATTAATGTTAGATTGTGCCCAACTGGATAATCTGGGACACTTCCCAACTCAAAGTCCTTAAATTTAATCACGGTCTTTTTGTCATGCAAGGAAATATATTTACAGGTTTTGCCGATTAGGACATGGATGTGTTCTTTTCAGGAGGCAGCATTTACACTGCTACATATATCCATATAAGTATAATCATTAATCAGTCAGATGAAAGTCACATAAGGGATTTATTAGTTTTCAGTTTTCAAATAGACTCAGTATTCCAATTTGGAATAAGTTACTGTGATTAGATTTAACATAATGAAATTATAATCTTGAGGGAAGGTAGGGTGGTGAAGAAAAATGGGACTGTGCAGACGTAGATTCTGTACCAAGCCATGGGATGGCTGGTCTCAGAGAGGAACAGGAGTCAGCAGATTAAATCATAACACGGAGAAGAAAAAGGCTCACACTGAGTATTCTGACAGCTTCTAGCAACAAGACAGCAGCCCTTGTAGATGCTGCTATAATAAGAGCATATACCTTTCTCTACCTAATGTCATTCTGCTGAGTTTCGAGCAGGGAGACACCGAGATCTCCGTGGAATATAAATCATGTCAAAAGTAAGAGTTAAACTCCAAAATAAATTCAGTAAAATTTAAAGTGACATTTCTAAGCCTAGCACATATAGGCACAAATTAGGACCATATTGTTCCCATGCTGTATGATGATAATATTCTGCCAAACAAGAAAATGTCTTCTTTAAATAGACAGCTATGTGTTTTAGGTTACTGAACTAAAAGAGAAGAACTCTGCATACCAGTTTCAATCAAGAGGACTTAAGTGACCACTGTTATATTCATGCCATTTTTTTGCAATGTGTAAAATTCCATATATATTCTGTGGATATATTGATGCTAATGCATAGAGGAAGAAGACACCTCTTTATTTATAAATAAATGTCACTAATATCTAATGACACGCAATCTCAGAAGCTGAAAATGTTTTTCAAGCTGTTAAATCAAATGATGCTTAACATGCATGAACAATATTTTGGAGGACATATATTCCATTGGCATGTTTTCACTGAAAAAGAAAACCTAAGCTCTGAATGTTAGTCATCAATGTAAAAATAAAAATAAAGAATAAAATGTATGATCAGTTTAAGGGAATAAAGGAAAAAATAATAAAGTGTTTTTATATCTAAGAAAAAGGTAGTTCTGATAAAATTGTCGTAGTACACTGAAACTGTTCAATGTCAACACATATAGATGAAAAGCGCGTAAAGACACTGACATATTCCAAATGTCTCATAATCCTCCAAGTAATAAGCACATTTTTGTATTGTTTGCTGTACAATGCAGATGGTAACTCATACTTCAGAGCATGGTGTGAATATCTAATCAGATAACACAGTAAGACAATTAGCTGTTGTACACAGGAACACTCAACACATTCCAGATTCTCAAATAAACAATGTATTTAAGTTATTCCTATTAGCATATCAAAGAAATAACAATTATTTAAATGATTCATATTCTTGCTTGCCCAGTGAAGTTTGATTTCCAAATTTTCATTTCACCATTCCTTGTTGGCATGATTTGTACTGGATTGGCTAAGTAGATGACTAAATTGATTTTTGTGTTTGCAAAGCATTTCAGTGTCATACTAACTAGTCTTGCTTTAGGTGTCATGTAGAGAACATTCATTTCAATGAAGGAGAAAGTGCAGTGGGCTTGAAACACTGAGATTATGTTCTGTTCCTTAATTCTGAGAGAACTGTCACCAGTTTGTAGTTGAGTGATCCAAGATAGCCAATACCTTATAACGCCTTGCATAATAACATAAGATGAAATTTATCTTACCTAAAAAGTCATCAGGGTTTTGGAAGAAGAGGTAAGTGGGAACTTCTTATGTCCTGTGGCTTTTCCACTAGTATCTTACCCTCCATGGTCAGTCACTTTAATCTCTCCACAGTGCACCATCTCAACTCCCTCCACCTTGGCCAGCTCGCAGCCCTGCTTAAACATAACAGACCGCTTTCTCCGTGCTCCCACCACTGGGCTGTCCGTACTGGATCTGAAGAAACTCTTATTACCTTGTTGATTACTATTGATTAACTCCATTGATCTTGATGCACCCCTTCTGTGTTTCTGCCTCTGCTCCATCTCCTGTCTGACTTCTCCCCACCTCCTCAATGCCTCCCCGCTGTGCATCTGGCTCAGTCCTCAGTTTCTGTTCTTCATTTTCTTGACTCATTGTTGTGGTTGTCTTAGTTACTCTCTTGACTTAAGTGACACCTCTGTGACACCCTCAACATTTTTCTTATCCTCACTTCAGATCTCCCCATTACTGAAATTCAGGCTCATACACTACTATTATTTCAGTATCTCCACTTAGATAACTAAGCAGGATCTCTACTTCCTCATCTGCTCTCCAAAACATGCTCTTCCCGTGGTTTACCCCGAGTCCATCACTACTGTCTTCTTTCAGTTTTTCAGACACACGAACCTGAAGCCATCTTTGACTCTGACCTCTTTTTTCCATCGTCTATGGGCTGAGTGTCTACAAATTCTTTTTACTTTTCTTCTGAAGTACATCCAGGATCAAACCATGCTTCACCAATTCTACTGCCCTATCCTCACCCAAGGCCTGATTCCCAATGACTGGATGACTGCAAGGTCTTTTAACTTCTTGTCTTATCTGCCTTCTTCCCTATCAGCCTATTTTTAACCATCGTTATTTGAATGTCAAATCATAAGTCAAATCATGATACTTTTGCTCAAAGCATTCTAGTGACTCTGTAACACTGCAAACACTGCATTAATTACACTCATCTGAAGCCTTACAAATTTTGAGCCTTCCTCCTCTGCTTCTCTTCTCTCTTGCACCCTCTCTTGATGCTCCTCAAACACACGAGCTATGGCTTGGCCACTTGCTTTCCTGTTGTCTCATGTGTACACACAGCTTGCTCCTATGTCACCTTCAGTTCTTTGATCAAATATTCTATCTAAAAATGATAGTACCACTATCATTCTTCCCGGCTTCTCCATGTTCTGGTTTTCCTCAGCATTTATGACACCTAAAACTATGTATTTCATGTAGTTTTTTAATTAATTTTATCTGTTCTAATAAGAATATAAGGTCCACGAAGTTGGATTTTTGGTCTATCATTTGTAGCTCCAAAACAAGAAAGTTTCTGATGAAATAACACATCCACAATCAGAAAAGACAGGGCGGATCTTTCTCATCACAACCTGACTGTCTGTGGGATGAATGAGTTTCTAAATCAGTCAACCAAATGTTCCTCTTTTGTTTACTTTGGCTGTGGTCACTCCCTTCAGTGTCTGCGCTGAGCGCTCACAATTGTATACTGAACTGAGAGCAGCAGTGGACCCTAGGTAATTACTCTGAGAGTGAGACCACAGCTGAAGAAAGATGCCCCCGTGCCCGGCAGTTAGAGGACACCCACGCACAGATCCTCCTCATGGCTGGAGCTATTGCATCACTTGATTTCCCACAAAAGTGGTCTTATAGTTTGGTTTCACAATGACATCAGTACAAATTCTTCAAAGTTTATCTATAAATACATGTACACTTATTTGCTCTCTCTGTCTACATGTATAATTTATATTACATGTAAGTTCATTATATTATCTGTCCTCAGATATTAAAATATATTTATTAAACAGAAATAAAATATTTTAAAATTCAGGAAACAACAAACATCATTTTAAATTACTAATTATAGATATAAAATTTCATTTACTCTCAACAATATATTACTGCATTTTTAGACTTTAACATTTTTATGACAAGCAATGTAACCAAACAAGCTTTTCTGCTTTTTTAAATCTTAGCTTAATATTTAGAGATGTTATTAACCATTGACATTTGAGGGTCTATTTCTAGGTTCAGTTTGCTTTGTAGTCAGAATTAATGATTTTCACAGATGAAAAAGGATACTGCACAGACAACAAAGAAACCCATAGATCCTATTTCAAGAATTACACAAGATAGCTAAGATAATTGTACTACTAATTCTAATAGTTCAAGGAAAGGAACAGTTAGTGCTTATATTGTTTGAGAAGTTTTATATATTATCTGGTAATCTCAGCAAGTATTTTGAAAATAACAATAATCAATAGAATGACCATTGTTAATTTCCTATCATCTTATTTTGAAGTCCTGTCTTTTTTAATATTCTTTTTTATATCTCATGGCTGAGATACTAAATTATGACACTTATTTTTCAATTCTTTTCATTATCTAAGGCTCTGGTTGAAATTTGGCTAATAAATCTTTTAGTAGTATTCAAAATTTATTTTCAAAGTGTGACATTTTAACAAATTTTTAAAAATGATCAATGTTCACTGAGATTTTATGTTTAGAAGTCCTCAAAAATAAGTGATATAATGTTATCTTCTAGGTCTAATGTGTAGAAAGGGAATCTGTGATTGATAAATCTGCATTAATTTGAGCCACAATATTATATAATAATAGAAATTCTTAGAATAATCATTTCAAATGGTTCCTGTACAGTAAAAACTGCTTTTGCAAGAAGTTCAGGTCTCAGTCATTGTCCAACTTTCTATCAGCTTGCATTTTCCTTATTTTTACATCATTTTGTGATGAAAAAAGCTCTAAGTGTGCTGGTAGTCACGGGTATTTTTGTGATCTTTACTTGGACTTGAATCATGAATATAATCTTTAGCATAATTTTTGAAAGGATATTTTCAGTGATGTTTTGAGTGAGAACTCCCTTTTTTAAAAAGTGTGATGATGTAACCCATAAGCCAATCTAGTTAAAAGGTACCATATTTCATACGTCAAAATTAATTAATAAGTGAGATCTCCACTCTCAATGCTCCTTAATTTACCAATGCTATTTTTTCCATCAGACCATCTTGAGCACTATGTAAACCCGGGGAGTGAGTAGGTGAGTTTCAACCCATACATTTGACATTAAAAAGCCTTTATTCTCATTTTTAAAGTAAGTATATGGATGTCTCAACATTCCTTTACATGCACTCTTTCTTCTTTGCTATCATTAGTGCATGTTTTCAGTACGTAATGAATACATCCAGTATGGGGATTTGATATACGTGCATAACACTCAAATTCTTTTTCTGTCTCCTTCCCTTCCACCCCCTGCCCCTTCTCTTCATCTCTTGGTCTCCTCCTACATCCTAGGTTTTTAGAGATTGTGTCCTTAATTAAAGTGTTTTTTCACTCATATATTTTGACATATATGCTATGGCATTCTTATTACATCTTAATCAAAATTCATGAAAACAAGGAAATTATTATAAAATTCTTAAAGTAGTAAAAATTTGGGAAACCATGAGTAACTTCAGGTACTGTTAACACTATACTACCCTTAGGTAAGTTTGATGTTTTATGTATAAATATTTAACAGTATTAGTCATTTAATAGCATAATAAAGTGATATCTGCCTTTCATAAAGTTATTAAACATATAGCTATACAAGCATCTGCAGAATCTTTCCTTATTATTTTATTCAATAAGAAAATGTGGGAAATGAACAATACTGACATGTTTTAAAAGCACAATTTCATTTTTTCTTCAATGCAAATGTTTTCTGTATATGGCTCACCATAATTCTCTCATTTATTTTATCTAGGACCAGATGACAATTTTATAATAGCCAAGATTTCTTCATTATAATCAATTTTCAGAAAGCAAAGAATTATATTAGGCATTTAATGAATGTTATTGAAGAATGAGAAAAGTCATTATTTTAACTTAGATCTTATTGCTATTTTATATTGCAGGGGAGCTCCACAGCTAATTTATAAATTTCCTCCAGGATTGTAACAACTAAATATACTTAGGCAGTTTTCAGTGAAGGCTTTATAATTTGCATGACTATCTTGAATAATATCAAACATTTTAAGCCAAGATTTATAAATGTTATTGAATAAACATTCATGAATAGCTATTAGGTTGGAAGCAACGTGTAGGGAAAAGTCATTATAAGGTGCCCAGAGCTGCTGGCTTTGGGGTGGTGCAGGTGGGAAGCAAGTGGCCCTTATCCTCTCCTTTGTACACCTCTAGGAGCAGAGCCTGGAAGATGCTCCCCAGTCTACGAGGCTCACAGGTGTGTGCTGCTGTATGGAAGACTAGCCATGGACGCAAGCTAACGGGTTTCCAAGGAATTCTGAAAGAGGCATTGTGAAACTTCAACAGATCCATCTGTGTGCGAGCTTCAACGTTATCTTGCCAGGTCGCAGGGGCCGAACTATCTCAGGTCTATAAATACCAAGCCATTAGTGTCCATGAGCTATAACGGAGAACAGATTACCTGTTAGGACTTCCTAGGAAATCTAATTGTGATTAACTTCATCCTCCTCTTTGTTCTCCCTTTCCCTCCTCCTCCTCCTTCTTCTTGCAGGATCTTCTTCTTCTCTCCTCCTCCTCCTCTTCTTCTTCCTCTTCCTCCTCCTCTTCCTCTTTTTTTTCTTCTCCTCCTCCTTGTCTTCCTCCTTCCTCCTCCTCTTCTTCTTCATATGAAAAACATTCAAACATGTCTCAGCTAGATCTTCTCATGATCTCCTCCCAGAGGAAGCATTTCTGCATTTCTTGCTTTACAATGAACAAAATGTTTCAAAGGAGAGAAAGCTAAATATGCTCTCTGCATGGGAGGGACGATGGCAATGCTTGCAGGACAAAAGTGCTTTGGGTAGAGCCCTGTGGAGCACTTCCGCAGCCCTTCCAGTGGGTCCTGCTGACATTCATTTCTCTATCTAAAGAGAAGGTGAGTTGAACGCAGATAATCGCTAAAAGGAATTGGAAAACTAACCAAAGCATCTGCATGTATGTTCATTTACAAAATTCACACTTTACAGACTGTATAGACATGGACTGATTATAGAAACCAGATACTGGAACTTGTACAGGTAAAAAAGTAACACGGAAAATTGAGATTTTAAAATTATATACTTTATATTCAAAACATTCTCCTTGTATTTACCTGTATTTTTAAAAACGTAATTACGCAGTTTATTTCCTTTCTAAAATCTAATTTTCAGAACAAAGAAAATAATCCATATTTAGGTATCATACATATTTTTGACAATTATAACTCCTTTCAAGTAGTTTTAATTTTAAAATATTTTTAATGGTACAATGAAATAATTTATGATAAATAGGACAGTTCACTTTATACTGTTCTTTTATTTTTTAATATTCACCATATTAATAAAAGTAAAACATTTTCTGTAAGAAAGAAAATAAATCTCTTACAGTCCTTCATGATTTAACATTGACTAGCATTATCATGATACTTTTTATTGTAAAGTAGATTACTACATATCCCCCAAGAAAATGTCCTGTGTATTTTAACCATTAATTAATTCTTACTTGTAACATAGCATGATTCATTACATATTCTAGAAATGTAAAAATCAACTTATTGTAAAACTAGCTCAAGGCTATTCAGATAACCATGTGTCTCCATTTTCATTCTAAAGAACCTCATTTTAATTATAGAGATTACTTAATATTTATGTAATGTGCCTGGATATGCTCTACGCAGCCCTAATGTATGAAAGGCACGTTTTGCCCTTAAGGATGTTCTTTTATCCTCAAACTGGCAAGAAAACAAAGGAGAAAAGTTTCCATAAAATATAAATGATGAAACTTCTACCTCTACAATGGTGTTTGTTCTATAGAACAAAGCAGCAGAATAACACTGGACTCATATCACCCCAGTTTGTGTTTCCTAGTTGTCTTGTGGTTATCACTTGTAACACAAAAATATTTCCCTCTGGCTCATGATTTTTATCACATAGGGAGTTCATTTTGCCTTGAATAGTAAGGCGCAGTAAATCATTATTGCTCCTGTTAGTACTGAACAAGGAGTCAGCATCATATTTATAGTCACTAATTTTATATCTGCACATAGTTTTTAGAAACAAAAGACATAGAAGACAGATTAAGGTGGCAGATAACTAATATCCTCTAGCAACGATCTTCTATACAAGTTGGGTACAGTTCACACATCCTTCATACACTACCTTCGCAAAACCCAGAGTGAAATTAATGGTAAATATCTCTTTCCCTAGATTTAGGGAGTTCACTCAAATCTATCATACAATTTTGACACTGAATCATTGCATTATTTTCTGCAAATATCAAAAAAGAGCAAAATGGTTAATAATAATTATTCAGTTCCGGCTATATACTGAATGTTTTATGTGTTACTATATTAACCCATCACGATAACTGTATGAAGTAGTAACCACAATCTCCAATTTATAGATAAAATGACAAAGGTCATAAGTTGAAGACATTTCTTTAAGAGCTTATAGCTCTTAAATATCAATGTTAAATTATAAAATATAAATGAGGTTTGACTCTGTCATTATTACAAGAGAAACTGTATCATGGATATAAAGAAATGGGGTAAGTCAGAAACTCTGAAGTTGGGTTCAAGTTATAGTTAATTTACTTCACGTATTCATTGACAATTTAAAAATTTCTGATTTTGAATAATCTCTTAAGGCCTTATTCATTTTTTTAAAACAATGAGCCCTCTATAGCTTTTGTAGGTAGCATTTTATCCATAATTTTGAAATTTATAGGTTATAGTTCTCAGCAAGAACCTAAAATTTTCAAGATATTCATATTAGCTAGCATGAAGAAGTTTCTATCGGTTTTATGTTTCTAAAGAAACAAATGATACAAAATCAAGTGCTTTCTTTTATATTGGCAATAAAATCTAACATGAAATAAGTAGCATTATATCAAAACCCTTCATGCAAAGTGTTCACATGCATATAACTAAATAATACTACACTTATGAAGACAACTACTAAACTCTGATGAAACCAACCCAAGAAAAACCAAGTTAATAGAGAGATGTTCCATGTTCATTGATAGAAACTTCGATATTATTGTCAATCCTTCTCAAGTTGAAGAATAGATTCAATGTAGTCCCAGTCAAAATTCAAGCAAGTTATTCTGTGCATATTATATCTGAATTCTAAGTTTATATGGGGAGGCATAAAACAAGAACAGCCAACACATCATTAAAGAAATTTGAACAAAGTTCAGTGGCTGACACTACTCAATGTTAAGTCTTGCTACAAGGCTGTGGGAATCAAGACAGTGTAGAAGTGATGAGAGAAAAAAAGAAAAGACAAATCCATCAGTGGAGCAGAATAGACAAGCAGAAATAAACCAACACGATCAATCACCTTATTTGATCTTAGACAAAGGAATAAAGACAACACAATGGAGAAAAGAAAGTATTTTCAACAAATGGTACTAGAACAACTGGACAACTACAGGCAAAAGTAAACACAGATCCAAACACAGACATTGAACTCTTCATAAAGTTAAAAGAATGCATCATATACCTGACAATGATTCATGGAAAATTCAAATCTACAAACTTCTTGAACAAAGCATAGGATAACATCTAAGTGAACATAAGTTTCAGGTGACTTTTTCTACACAACACCAAATACAAGACAGTCAAAAGAAAACTTGATAGGTTGGATTTTATCAATAATAGCCATCATATTGTCAGACAGAAAAAAAATATGTTAAGACTGAGAAACCAAGCCACAAGTTGGGAGAAAATATTTGTGAAACACATATCTGATGACTTGTTTCAAATATGCAACAAATTCTTAAATCTAAATAACAATGAAGTGACCAGCATAATTTAAATGAGTACACATATTATGAAGACAATTCAAAAAAAACGACAAACAAATACTAAGCATATGAAGAAGTACACAACACTGTCAATCACTGGAGAATCGCAAAACAGGAAGAAGATACTACGGATGCCTGTAGAAGGATGGCTGAAGTTTAAATTACTGCCAATGCCTAATGTTGGTGATAGCATGCAGCCACAGCTCTCTCTGATGGTGAGAACGGAAAATGGTACAGCAAAATGCAAGACAATTTGGCAACTTCTTGCAAAACTAAGCACATTCTTACAAAAGAATCCAGCTCAGTTTTTACTCAACTAAATTGAAAAATTACATGTACACAAAAACCAGCACACCAATATTTATAGCAGCTTTATTAATATTGCCAAAATTTGGAATCAAGGGAGAGGTCCTTCTGCAGATGACTGGATACTTAAACTGTCACATCTAGACAGTGGAGTGTTGCTCAAATAATTAAAAAAAGAGAGAGGACTATCAGATCATAAAAAAGACATGGAAGGAAATTAAATACATGCCACTAAGTGAAAGAAGTCAGGTTAGAAAGATTACATCTTAATAATTCCAGTGACATGGCATCCTAGGATAGATAAAACTTTCCTAGGTAAAAGTATCCAATTTTGTCATTTCTTCTAAAAAGTTTAAATCATTAAAATCATGTAGGTGCTAGAAAACAGGTGCTGAAGCATCTTCAGTCTGCTCAAGAAAGGCAGAGCAATAGGAAGACGACCAGATCAAGGACATCATAGTAACACCAGAAATGCCCCAAAACGTGTGTGCTTCTCTTGCAGAGAGTATTTTGGAATCCAGCAGACTAAACAGTACTAAATGAAACATTTAAATTAAAAGCCACAGCTGACCAAATATTATGGCATCTGTTTATTTTATCATCTTAAAAGGCAGCTGGTTTCATTTAGTGCCTTAATTTTAACCTACCTTGGCCATAAAGCAAAAATAGCTTATCCTTTTTATGCTTTGCATAGAAAAATGGAAAGAGACATGAAGTGAAAGTCAGGAAATCATAAATCTGACGTCTGCCTGATCCCTGGAGAGGCTGCATATCTTTGTCCGAGTGACTTAATCTCCCAAGGTTTCAGTTTCCACATTCCATTCCATGTATTGTCAACATGCAAAACATATCTAAAACACCCAGACTTAACACTGAAGAGGAATCCACTCCATCCTACTTCCTGCCCTAGAATGGGAGGACCACACAGAACACACTGTGAAAACCACTCCTCATAAAACACCGTACTAAAACCACTTACAGGAGTACTTCAGATTCTTTTCAGGCTTGAAATTCTTTGTTCCTATCTCAGTATGTAAACCAACTAAACCTTCTCCTGTTCCACAAAGAACATGACTTTCACACAAATAATGCTGCACAGGCTCATAAAATTTGAGGGCTGGAAAAGAATTTGGTGGGCCTCTCCCCTGTTTCTGTAATGTCATGGCCTTAAAAGATCCCAGAAATTTTTCTGTAAACATTTTGAAAATCTAGACAGACACTTAGGAAGAAATTCCAACTAAGTGATTTTTGTAGGGTTTTGATTCTTTGTTTTCTTTAAAATAATTCTACTTATATTTTCCTTTGTTGAGCTAGGAAAATAGAAATAACAACTGCTCAATTGACATTAATTCATTTACCCAATGAAGAATTATAGTACTCTGAAGCTGCCAAAATCATTGTTTTGGATTTTAGAAGTACAGAGGTAAAGAGAATCCAGTTGTTACTCTCCAGAAACTAACAGCACACTGAGATAGTAAAAACCAGAAGACCTAACTCAAGCAAAGCTCAGAGATAGGGTCAAAGATATTCCCGTGGAAGGCAAAACTTGAACAGCATTTTGCAGCCTGAAGAGAAGTTAACCAGGAAAATGTAGATAGGAATCCTAGACAGAAATCCTGGGAGAGCTTGAAATATTTATGGACATTTTAATAACTGGACCAGCTTTCTTCCTGAACTTGAAGAACCTCCAGGTCTGCTATGGCTCTGAGCTTTCACTGTCTCCTCCTGAGAGTGAGAGTCTGAGAAGGAACAAAGGCAACACAGCTCAGGTGCTGAAAGATCCTCTCTATCAGGTATGTGACTAATCCTTCGAGCTGGGAGACTGGAGTAGGAACACAAGTTCGATGACTTTTTCTGTAAGCTAAGTAAGACATGATGCAGCCTGATTACCGACTGTTCAGGCCTTGAATCATTTTAATGGCTTGCTCTGACATTTCCCATATTTTTTATGGCTGGGATTATGTTTCATCAGTGCATCTGGATATGGACAATAGCTCAGCCAGGAAGCACTTTTTTTTCTTGTCAATTATCACTGTACGCATTTCCCCACACTTTGAAGAGTATTATTTTCTTGTTAATAGTCAACTGAGTGTATGTTTTTATTTGGTGTTACAGTCACCACATTTTCATTCTGCAGAGGATCCTCCAGTTCACCTCATCTGATTGCTTTTATACTATATTTTACAAAAAAATTGAGGTTTCTTATGGGGAGAACAGATGGGCCATGGGGTTATCATGCAGGTTGTGTTCCTGAGTCTGTAAACCTCCTGAACAGAAATAGCCTCTCTGGCCAGCGTAAGAGCCACCAACACTACTTCCACTTAAACCAAGGCCAACTCCTCCAGCACTGTAACTGGCAGGCACCTGTCCTGCATCTCCTGTAACCAGCTCCATCCCCATGATCCTTTGTGCCAGCCCTATGCCTACCTACTTCCCTTTATAACCAGGACAGGCCCTGCTGCCTACTTGAATCATTCTTATTTAGGATGTTCTTATTATGATTTTGTTTAAAAGCATGATCTCCCAGTTGATGAGGAATTGACGCCCTTTGAGTTAAGGGTCTTGTCTGTGTTAGGAGGAGACCTCTGACAGACAACTATTACCACTTTAAGGACAGTCAGAAACTCCACCAGGATCTGAACCTCTTCCCAAACTGCACATCATATTATGGTCCTGCCAATTTTCTGTCTTCATCAGTCCAGATATTTAAACAACGCCTTTCAGATGAACTCGTAAGATGAACTTCCTACCTCCGCGAATGTGTACGTATGCACACACACTTGTGTTTGCAATGAGACTGATAAGAGACTCGGATTTACACAGCCTTTAGTAGCAAGAAGAGTTCACTTCAGAGCTCCTTTGTTTCAGGTAAACTGCTGGATATGAAAGTCAGCCTCTGAATTCAGCCTGGAGCAGATGGTATTTTTTTTAAAGCTTTGAATATTCTAAACCTCTCCAACCATTTACAGATTTCAATCACCAGTGATTTTTAAAAGCAATCATATGCCTATAAAAAAAGCAATCATAAAAGGAGAGCTTTCGGTGTTATATGGGTAAAGAATCAGTTGGACAGGTCTTAGAAATGTAGGTTTCCACGTATTTGCCCTTGTCTAGAAGGGTAAACAGATTTTATGTTTGACAAAGACTCCAGATGACTGGGGGAAGGTAAACTAGATGTCAGCCTCAAAAGGTTACTGAGGCTGCAGTTAGATTTCAAAAGCCAGCATTAATGCAAGGTTTTGCTGTATCACTTAACCTGGCTCATCTTTAAGTAAAAATCTCTTACAGCAGGAGTCCGGGACCTGGAGTCAAACCTCATTTTGGCGGAGCCTCGGGAGTCAAGCTGTTGCGGGTTTTATTCTTGGCATAGTTAACATTTCCCTTAGCCTAAATATCTTCACTAACTATAAAGTTCAAGGACTTCGCACACAGGGGTGATTTTCTGTTTAAAGCACTCATTCTACTTACTGATCATCCTCCAAATATCTCCAAATATCTGCTAAATTCATGCTGTATACATTTTCTGCTCCTGTGATAGAAGTCAAAATAAGCTTATGGCAGTGAGTGGCCAGGGGACCTTCAGTGGCCTGTAAAGTTTTTGCTTGTGGTTATTTCCAGTCCTATTTCTTTCTAGAGGACTTCTCTCCAGAACACTGACACTGGTCATCACTTCCAATGCATCCCCTAAAGAAACCTGCAGAGAGAAATCATTGATCCTCAGACCGTGCTGTTAACGGATTTGGACTGAGAGGTCCTGATGGTTTCTTTGTAAATACAAAGTCCTAGAATATGATATCCATCATCAGATTCTTCCTTTCCTAGTCCCTTTTCTGCTCTATTTCTTTATTTGGGGTCCCCCCTCTGTGCTTTCCTTCTTCCTTTCCTTTTTTATTCCTGCTTTCTTTTCCTCTCTCTCTTCATCTCTCCCTCCCTCTTTCCTTTTCTTTCTCCTCCTCTTCCTTTCTTTCTGTATTGGTCTGTCTGTCGTTTGTCTATCTCTCTGCCTGTCTCTTTCCATCCCTTTCTTCCCATTTCTTTTGTTCTATATGTACATGGGGTGGGGTGAGCTTTTGTAAAGTCTCATTGGAGTAATCTAACTCCACAGTTGGTGTTAACAATAATCGCTAACACACCAAAGCTTATTGTTTTTCAGGTACCATAAGGAGTGCTGACAATTTGTTAATTCACTTAATCCTCACAATAACTATGAAGTAGGCATTAATATGATTTCTATTTTACCCATGAGGAAGCAACGGTACAGAGAAACTAAGTAACTGTCCTGTACTCTCACAGTTGTTGTCTACAGTAACTTGCAGGAAGGTGAAGCCTGGTAATTGAGTTAACAATGCTGTGTTTACAGCTTGGTTCCTAGATGAAGGTCCTCTCAAACTAGCTTATTTACAGCCTAAGAGCAGGCTCCTCAGTACTTCACTGGAGATCCTGGCTTCATTTTGGTGACAAATGCAAAATTACTGTACTCCAAATTGTGTCTAACCCCGAACTCTACTTGTCAAGCAAGAACTCCTTGAAACTACCAACATTTCCCCTAAAATCCATAAATATTACCCTTCGCCTTCACCATCTGAGCTGATTCTACAACTGCCATGGTACTGTGCTCCATCACTGTAGTAATTTCATAGATTTAATTTTGTTTGACCAACAGAGTTTTCAAGGATTTGTTTAGGAAATCCAGATATCTGTCCAGTATTTATTTATAATCAAAGACTATATTTTGTTACTAAAATAGCCAGTCCTCCCCCTAAAATGGAAGCTATCACTGTAGTAGTCCATGGAAATTATCAAGTTTCAGTAATTACTTCAAAAATGTTCACATGTCCATAAAAATAAAAACAAATAAATATACTTCTCTGATTTTTAAACTGCTGGTCTTCATAAGTTTTTCTATAAAGAGTCTCTGAGTGGTTCTCCCAATATTAGTGAAAAATAGACTGAAATTTAATGAGTGAAATGAATCTTTTTGGAAAGAACGTTGATTTATATGAACATGAATCACTGGTGCATGGAAGATCTTTTCTTCTATAATTTTGTGGAATGAGGAGACCAACAAGAATGTGATATTTGTACATTATAAACAACAAACACAAAAGGAAAACTTGTGAAAACTCCTCAAACGCAGTTATCTAGGAGGCTGCAGCTGGGAGACAAGCGCTTCCTAAGGAACGAAGCGTTGCATGGTAAATATTGCGGGGATCAACACAGGCACGCAAGGAGGGCTATTTCTTGGGAAATGACTGTAAATATATTCATCTGGGGAAAACAATCATCTGTGTCCAGTCATGCGTGTTCTCTGCCCTGTGCTGTCAGTGCTGTCCATCTTGAGCTCAGAGGTAAATGGCCTGATGATTCATGGAAACTGCTGAAGTGTGGATTCAGGCTTCAGCTTGAGAGATAGGTTCATTTATCATCATAATAAGCTATTACAATTGATAGGTCACAACTCATTGAAGAGACAGTCAGTCTAATTGGCTCAATTCTGCTAGCTTTCGATGTGCCTCCAGGAGATAAGCACTCTTTTTGCAGGTAATTTTCAATCACCCAAAAAACTACCTGTTTAATAATTCATTGCATCTCAGATCAGGGACCCTATCGCATAGCTCCTTTTTCAGTGTGGCAAATGTGGGATTGTAACCGCTTGGAATCTCAGACCCAGTTAATGGAAGGAGAGCTTCAGAGAAAATATGGTGAAAGACTCAGCTACTACTGTAGGAAATGACAAGAAGATGACAGGAAAACAAATGTCAGCTTCAGCTTCCCCTAAAAGGTCCTGCTGATGATAACAGAATTTTTTGAAGAAGTTCGGAAAGATAAGAGTGCTTTTCCAATTGTTCTGATTCATTAAGCATGACAACTATGTTCTACCCTCCAGGAGCAGGTAGTTAACACTTATTAAGAGAGCACATGAAAGCATCAATTTTTACAATAAAATATAAGTTTAAAATGTAATCATTTGTAACAGATAAAATTAGAAATTAAAATTAAGCTGTTTTAGTTAAAATAGTCTTATTTTATAAATTTGGCAGTATTCTGATATGGGTGGGGCTGAACAGAGTCTGGGAAAAACTCACCTTAATTCCACTGATGGATGTTACTGTAAATAGCTAAGCTACTTTGTAATCACAAATGTATATTCTTTTTTTCCACTTTAAAAGATAAATGGAAGGATGTAAAATCAATATTTAAAAATTAATAGCTTTTCTATGCACCAATAATGAACTTGCTGAGAAAGAAAAGAGAAAAATAATCCATTTGCAATAGTGATCAAGCAACAAGCATAGCTATCAAACAACAAGGAAGTGCAACCCTCCGAATGAAAATTTCGGAACACTGAAGAAATAAATTAAAGACACTAGAAGACAGAAAGACCTCTTATGTACATGGATTGCTATAATTTGTTTGCTTGAAAAATGCCAGTTTCCCAAAAGTAATCTACAGATTCAATGCAATCTCCATCAGAATTTCAATGATAGCCTACGTATAACTAAAAATAATCTTATAATTTACATGGAAACTCAAAGATCCAGAATAGCTAAAGCAATCTCAAACAAGAGCAAGACTGGAGGGAGCACAATATGCAGTTTCAAATTATACTACAAAACCATAGTAACAAAAACAGCATGGCATTGTCACCAAAATAGACACACAGGGTCAATGGAAAAGAACAGAGAATACAGAAACAAATACAGGTGAGTGTAGATATCTGGTGTTTGATCAAGGAGTCAAGAACATATGTTGGAGGAAACACAACCTCTTTAATAAATGGTATTAGAAAAAAATGGATGTCCATATATAGAAGTGTGAAACTAAAAATATGTGTTAATTGTGATTCCCAGTCATACTGGTTTGAAGCCATATAATGTTTTCACTCATTAATTGCAATGGTTTTATCCTGGGTTGTTGGATTTTAGTATCTGTGATAGTACGAATAGCTATTTTGAAGAAAACAGCACAACATAAAAGCTAGTGCTGATTTAATATCATCTTGTTTTGAAGTCCCATCAAGCTGTTGTACATTTGTTTCCACTAGTTTTAACATGTGGTATCTTACTATATTTTACTATATGCGACAGTATAAACAAAATTTTTTATAGGCAAAGAGATAATATAGAAACCGTTGTTCATTTTCTATTAGCTGGTTCTAAATACCCTGTAATTCTTTCATTCTCTTGAATGGCTTCACACTGTCTTGATATGCTTGATGCTGTAGCGTAAAAAGTTATACTCAAATAGTTCAAGGAAAGAGGCACTATGGTGACTACTATTATGTTAGATTAACTGGTAGTGAAACACAAAGATGCTTAAATTGTTCGGGTCTGACCTGCGTTGTTCTGTTACAATGTCCTCTTTTATCTCAATCTTCCCCCCTTTTTTAATTAATCTAATTTTTCTCATTTTTTTAATTAAGGGAAGACTAAATTTAAAAATTATGGGATATATTATAGTAACTTTTTTGTTTTCCTATTAACCTGACTTGAACCCCAGTGTTGCTCTCCCCATCTTGTTCTGTCTGACTTTACTATATTCTGTTTTGTTTGATAGTATCAAGCTTGAGGGTATAGGCAACCACTTTGAAGGTAATAAGGTATAATATGATGCCCATTATGGTTTGACTATTATCTTTTTTTGAAGTTCTGAAAGGTCTCCAGTGTAGGTTTTATTGGTCTTGTTCTGTACTGTTTTGATCAATTCTATTATACCTGATATTATAGGCAACTCAATTTAAAAATAGCAAGAGGCACAATGGTAACTACTTTTGATCACCTGGTATTCTATTTTTGCATCAAGTAGTATGCCCATCCTTCTGTTCTAACTGACTCTGTTTTGCTTAGTCACATTTGGTTTTATTCTCTTCAAAAAAAAGTAATAAGAACTGTGGGAGTAATAAAACCCAAAAAGTGTAATTATTATTGTAAAAAAGAGAAGAAAGAAAGGTGAACTAAGGGATATAACTGCAGGTATGTTTGAGTGTGTAGGATGGAAAACCATATTACTGAGCTTTTGTTGGATCATTGAATGGAAACTGTCTCCAACATCACTGTATAAATGTCCACTTCATATGCTTTAATTTTATAATTTGGACAACTGTTTCTAAGAAGACAATATGTAACCTATTAACTAGTGATTTCTTATTGTATATATTTTTTCTTGATATTTGGTATTACCTGTACCATTTTACTGCTTGCTTTTTTATGTCCTTTCTTTTTTCTCTTTAAATAAAAAAAAATAAATTTCCACTTTAAACTTTCCACAATAAAAAAAAAAAACTCAAAATGACTGAAAGTCTTAAGTGTAAGATCTGAATTGTGGATCTACTAGAAGTAAATATAGGAGAAAAACTTGAAGCCGTAGGTATAGGCAAAGACTTTCTGAATAGCACTCCAATAGCACTGCAAACACTAATAGCAAGAAGCAACAAATGGGACTACATCAAATTATATATTCCTTTCTAGAAAGGGAAACAAATAACAGGGTAGAGAGACGCCTTACAGAATGAGAAGTCTTTTCCAGCTACTATCCTGACAGAGGATTAATATCTAGAGTATATAAGGAACTAAAACATTTTATATTGTCACAATTAGCTCAATCAATAAATGGCAAATGAATTGAACAGACACTTCTCAAAAGAAGTGTAAATAGCCAACAAGTATGTGCAAAAAATGTTCAACACCTTTATCCAATAGGGAACTGCAAAACAAAAATACTCTGAGATTCCATTTCACTCCAAACAGAATGGCTATCATCAAGAAGACAGAAAACAATAAATTCAGGCAAGAGAGAAAGAAAGCTTTCTACTCTGCTGGGAGGAACGATACAAATTAGCACATCCACTATGGAAATCAGTGTGGAGGTCCCCTAAAAAACTAAAAATAGAGCCACCATATGACTCTGATGTACCATACCTTGCTATATACCCAAAGGAATTAAAGTCAGCATACTACAGTGATAACTACATAGGCATGTTTACTGTGAAGCAATTTGCAATAGCTAAGACATAAAGCATGCCTACATACTCTTCAGTGAATGGAGAAAGAATATATATATATATATATATATATATATATATATATATATCACAGTTTTGCTCTTTGCAGGAAAATGAACGGATCTGGAGATTACCATGCTGAGCAAAATAAGTCAGACTCACAAAGATAAATATCATGTATTCTCTTTAATATGTGAAATCTAGAGAATGAACACAGAAGAGAGATTATTAGATAAGAAAAAAAGGAGAAACTCTAAGATGGCAGAGCAGTGAGTCCTGCAGCTCAGCTCCTCTTCCACAAGGTGTCAGAAGTCTGGCGGACAATAGCTTGGGGGGTGGGGCATGCATACACAGGAACCAGAGAACTGACAGAAGGGAAAACAGGACACAGAAGTGATTCAGAAGACATGTCCCATGCAACACGGGAAAAATCCACCGTGCCCTGGACAGGAAGGCACCGAAACTTGTAGCTTTCGCACTCAAGGAGACCTGCATGGGACCAGGAGCCTTGTATGCAGTCAGAGACAGCAGGAAGAGTGCTAGTCTCGGGTTCCAGAGTGATCTTTCAGGGGTAACGGGTGAGTGTCTACTGCATGACTGTGTTTTAACCACCCCAGGCATACTCTGCATTCTGAGGATCAGTTGAATATTTATGCCTCAACCTCAGGGCAGCCCCCTGGCAGCTTCAAAGTGCCAAGGCTCCAGAGTTGATGAGGGAAAGTCACGGAGAATGCCAGCACTTACAGGGCAGATGGGGAGGCTCACTGAGAGGCAGGGCCTGGTGAATGCAGACTTAGGTCCTGAGTTACCACAGGACTGGAGACCCACATTGTCATTGTGTCACCCCACTGCTAAAGAGAGACCCATGACAGGGGCTGACGATGTGTTATCTCTCAACCAGCCCTGAGAGATACCACTGGAACTGATTAGCCTGTTACTGCTGTACCTGAATTCATTGCATGGGAATAATTCTGACTCCGTGGATAATTTAATGCCACAATACTTGTCTGCCAGATCCACCATTAAACATGGGGTGAGGGTACCTAACCCAATCTGCAGTATTCTCCTAAAAATAAAACAGAGGAAAGAAAGAAGGGACGTATATAGGTATAGAGATAGATATAAACATAGATATAATCAAATACATGCAGGTGTAAGAAGGAAATAGAAGCTATTCACCTCCTAATTCTCCTGAGGCAGAGCAAGGAATCACAAAGAGAGAAGACAAATATCAGATAGCAAAAATTTATGAAAAATTTTTATAAGGGATGACAAAAGCAGATGAATTCAAAGAACAAATGAACCCAGAATTTATAGTAATGACATACAATAGGGCCAACACAAACCATAAAGATCAAAAGATCTTGGCGCAACGTATTTCAAACACTAACAACAAGTAACTTGCAACTCAGTTTATCTTACCTATCAAAGCTAGGCTTCAAAACTGATGGAGCAATAAGGCATTTCCATGAAAAAGACCAGCTCAGAATGTACTCAAGTGTTAAAGGAGCTCTTCAAAAAATACCCAAGAATATTCTCAATAGAAACAATGAAGTAGACATGCCTAAAACACAATGGATAAATAGCAACAAAAAACATCAGGGAAAGAAAAACAAGTGATGCACCAGATAAAGAAGGCAGTGAGAGTAAATAACGAATACATTCCAGGAATCTGTCAACAGAAGCAGACTCAACTCTTCCATCCAAAGACACAGACTACCAGTCTGGATCAAAAACAGAACCCAACAATCTGTTGCATTCAAGAAACTCCACTAATCCAAAAATGCATTCATAGGCTAAAAAAAGATGGAAAACAACATTTCATGCACCAGGACCCCGAAAACAAGCAGGAGGAGAAACTCTCATATTAGACATGGTAAACTTCAAGTTAAAACTGATGAGAAGCAACAAAGAAGGCCACTATTTACTAGTTAAGGGAACAATCCAACAAGAAAAGAGAATATTGATAAATACAAAAACACCAAATATTGGAGCACCTATCTTCATAAAATAAATACTGTGGAAATTAAAAAATCAACTAAACATTAACACAATTATAAAACAGAATTTTAACACCCTACTGTCACAAAGAGACAGGTCAACTCAATAAAAACCAATAATGAAATTTTAGAGCTGAACCACACTCTCAAACACATGGACATAATAGATAGATACAGACTATACCATCCCTCTTCATCAGAATATACTTTCTTTCGGTAGCATGTGGTATTTTTTCCAAAACAGATCACACACTGGACCACAGAGCCTGTGTAAGTAAATGTAAAAGAATAGAAATCACCCTATGCATACTATCTGACCACTGTGTAATGAAAATAGACATCAATGACAGAAAAAAGTTTTGAAAAAGATAAAAGTTCCTGGAAAATTACCAACATACTCCTAAATAACTAGTCACTATGTAATATATATAAATCATAGAAGAATTAAAAATTTCTGAAAGTTGGTGACAATGATGTACACCTCAACAAAACTTTGGAAACACTTTGAAAGCAGTTCTAACAGGAAAACTCTTTGCAATTAATTCTCACATTAGGAAAACAGAACAAGCCTAAATAAATAACCTTATGAAAGATCTTAAGATACTTAAGGAACAATAAACCCAACCCAAACTGAAATTGAGGAAAATTATGAAGGTGAAAGGGAAATTAATGAAATTAAGGCTAAAATAACTGTAAAAAATAAACCAGTGACTTGAAAAGCTCATTCTTTGAAAGAAACAGACAAGCCCTTCCCAAGACTCACCAAGAAAAAGAAAAGATTCACATCAATGCAGTTGAAAGTGATAAAGGTAAAATCACAGCAGATGCTGTTGAAATCCAGAAGACAATAACTATACTGCAAAATCATATTCCAACAAATTAGCAAATTTTGAAAAACTGAATGGATTTATAGATACCTCAAAACCAACAAAACCAACTCTACAAGACATAAATCACAAATACTGCCATAAGAAATGAAATTCACTCAGTAATAAATAATTTACAGTTTACAAAGAACCCAGAACCTGATGGATCCATGGATGAATTCTAGAAAACCTTTAAGGGAGTTATATCACCAATATTTCTCAATCTCTTCAAAGAAATTTATAGAAACCAATATCACACTGATCCCAAAACCAGAAAAACATCCAAAAAAGAGAACTATGTCAATCTCTTTAATGCAATGCATGAAAAATCCTCAAAAATGTATTAGCAAATAGAATGCAACACATTTTCAAAAAGATGATATACATCATGAGCAAGTAAGGATGATTTACATACATAAGTCAATAAGTCTAATATAACATAAACAGGAGCAAGGTAAAAATATACATGGTCATATCAATAGAGGCAGAAAAGGCTTTCAACAAAATCCAACATCCCTCATGATGAAAACTCTGAGGAACCAGGTACAGAAAAACTATCTGCGTATAACAAAGGCTATTTATGACAAATCAATAATCAACATATTAAATGGTTAAAAACTAAAAATTCAGGAAAAAGACAAGAGTGTCCTCTATCCTCTCTGCTATTTGACATAGGACTTGAATTATTATCCAGAAAAATTAAGCAAGAGAAAGAAATAAAAGTGATATAGATAGGAAAGGAAGAACATGAATCATCATTATTTGTAGATGCCATGTTACTCTACATAAAAGACCAAAGAACTCCACCCCAAAACTCTTAGAATGAAAAGCCAACTTCATCAAAAGAGTAGGGTACTAGATCAGTACACAAAAATCATTAGCACTTGTGTTTACCAACAACGAATGGAATATGAAAAAACTGGGAACCACAATGCACAATGTATGTACCATTGTTGCCCCTGATTAATGTATTTTGAAATTTTGTAGTTTTTCTTTTCTTCTTCCTTTTTTTCTTTTTATATTTGAATAAAATGTATTTGAAAAATTAAAAAAAATTAAAAAAGAAACTATGAAAACAATACCATTCACAGGTGCTTCAAACAAAACCAAACAAACTAAGAACATCTATGAGCTAACCTAACCAAGAAAGTAAGAGACCTCTATAAAGAAAACTACAGAAATCTAAAGAAGGAGATTGAAGAGGACATCTGAAATGAAGTGTCCCTTGCTCCTGAGAAGGCAGAATCTATCTTGTCAAAATACTTCCAAAACTGTTATACAGATTCAATGCAGTTGCATTCTTTACAGATCTAGCAGGAAGGAAAAAAAATCCTTAAACTCATATGGAACCAGAGGAGAACTTGAATAGCAAAAGAAATTTTGAGCAGTAAGATCAAAGCAGGTAGCATAGCAATACCAGACTTCAAACTATGCTCCATAGCAACAGTGATAGAAATGGCATTGTACTAGGACAAAAACAGACACGTGGATTAATGGAATAAACTACAGAATCCTTGCCCAGACATTTTCAGCTATTTGATCTTTGACAAAGGATCCAAAACCAAATGTTGGAGAACAGATAGTCTATTCATCAAGTGATGTTGGGAAAACTGATTTTTTGTAGAAAAATGAAACTGGACCCTTCTCTTTCACCATATACTAAATTAAAATCAAAATGTGTTAAAGATCTAAACATTAAAACTGGAACCTAAAATCTTCTGGAAGTTAAGTAGGTAAAATACCCGAAGACATGGGAGTCAGAGAGGATTTTCTAAACAGGACCTAAATCACACAAGAAATAGCAAAAATCAACAAGTGGAATTACATTAGATAAAAAGCTTTCTCACAGCTAGAGAATGATCAGCATAGTGAAGAAACAACCTACAGACTGAGAAAAATATTTGCCAGCGACTCCACAGAGAAAGGAACAACATCTGGAACTAATAAAGAACTCAAAACATTAAACCATTCAAAATTAAAGACCCAGACAAAACATAAGCTGAGGAAATAAACAACACTTCATGTAGGAAGAAACACAAATTACCACCAAACAGGTGAAAAAATGTTCAACATCTCTGGCCATTCGAGAAGTGCAAATTAGAACATTAAGATTCCACCTGACTCCAGAGAGAATGGTAATCATTCGGAAATCAATCAATAACAAGTGCTGGCATGGCTGTGGAGAGAAAAGAACCCTCCTGCAATGTTGGTGGGGATGCAAACTAGTACAATTATTATGGAAATCAGTATGACAGTTTCTCAGATAGTTGAAATTAGAAGTTCCAGCTGTCCTCCTACTGGACATCTTCCCCGGAGAGTTTAAGGCATCATACTACAGTGATACTTGCATATCAATATTTATAGCAGCACAATTCATAATAACTAATGCTGGAACAGCCTGTCCATCCAACAACAGACAACTGGATAAACTAAACAAAAAGTGTCACCCATGTATAACGGGATACCATTCAGTTATAAAGAATGATAAACTCCAGGTATCTGGAGGAAAATCAATGCACCTGGAAAGTACAACGTCGAATGAAATAAATCAGACACACAAGCATAAATACAGTTTGGTTTCTCTCATTTGAGTGAGGCAAAGTACAAACAAAGAAAATGACACAGGATGGGCCAGGAGGACAGATCTCACTCAGTAGGGGTCCAAGTGGGAAAGGGGGAAGGTGACGAAGAGGGGAAGGGGAACGAGAAGGATAAAGATACGCGATGTTCAGGATCCTAGTAACTCCAGTCAATGCAAGCACGACATGCTATAACAAGATCTAAGACTAACAGTATCAGCAAGTATGAAAATGGTGATGGGGAACTGGGAAGGGGACAGGGAGGGCAAACAAAGGGGGTAGGGAAATAAAAGGTGTAATATATCCACGTAACCACTCCCCCAGAGGATTGTAAACCGCCTGAAATACAAACATGTACTAATTAAATTAAATTAAATTAAAAATAGAAGAAAGGAATTGAGGAAAGAAGAGGTATAGGGAAGGAAAGGAGGCAGATGGATGTGATCAAAACATATCATACACAACTAAGAAAATATCATAATGAAACCCATATTTTGTAAGTAGCTATTCATAAAGTCAAAGGTAAGTGATAATCTTTGTCCACCATATACTCTTCTTTTTCAAGTTTCTGTCATTTAAAAATCTACCATGAATCTTTGCATATTATTATACCAAGAAATTCTTTTCTAATTTATTTATAGTTTTAGGAGTTTGCATGGATATACCAAGATTCATTTAGTATGCTTCTCACTGATGGCGATTTCCACAGCCGACGCTTACGTTTCTGGAATGAATAATTTTGCGTATGTGCCATTTCACACATTTATATAGACTTGGAGGCTAAGTTCCCAGAAGGGAAGTCCACGGGAACACGTGCAGTTGTAACTTTGGTGATAATTTCTAAATTGTTTTCCTTGGATTATATCGGTGTATACCCCAACTATCAATATGTGGGATTCTTTGTCTCTTTAATGCTTCAGTAATAGAGCACGCTGCCCATTTTGTTGTCCTCCTGTATGAAATACGCTGGGCAACTTCTCAGTGCAGCTTTCATGTCATTCAAAGAGGGTGAATGTCTTTCATATATAAGAGCCTTTTAATTCCCTTTTCTATAAACTGTTCATTCATATCATTTGACCATTTTTCTGTTGACATACTAGACTTGTGCTTATCAATTTCTCTGACTTCTTTAGGAAAGAGAAAGATTTGTAATATAAAACACACTCTATTATAAATAAATAGTAACGAAAATCATGAGACTTTAAATGGATTAAACATTTTGGTATAGGCTGCCATAACAAATTACTGTAGGCTGAACACTTTTTAAGTGGAAGTTTTTTGCAGCAACAGTTCTGGAAGTTTTAGGGCAAAGTTGAGGTGTAGAAAAAAATCAAGGGTTACTTTCAGCTGAGGAGTGTGTGTGTATGTGTGTGTGTGTGTGTCTCCAAATTTCCTCTTTCTGTAAGAACATAGTCATACTGATGTTCCTAACTGCTCCTAACATTAGGAGCTCATTTTCTCTTACCAAATTGTTGTCATAGAACTTTGATAACAGGACAGAATTCCTCTAATCAGTTGCTGGTGGGCAGCAAACTCCAATCCCATTTGCTGCATGTCTTTGTGAATTAGGGGTGGGGGATATGGGGTAGTTATGTCATTTGCTTAGAAAGACACAAAGCAAAACATGTTAGCTCTTTTGTTTTATATATGTTTGATGCCATCAAAATCAAAGTGGGAAATGCTCTGAGAATACTTTCAAATGCTGGCTAACTTATGTATTATGTATATATTTCACTTTGCCATAAAGTTGCCCTTTAAGTGATATAATCTTCTGAATTGCTAAAATTAACTGTTCATTTTACTTGTAACTATCTTATTCTTATAAGATCATCAAATGCTATGTCAGATGGCAATAAATAGGGGACAAAGCACTCTTTGATAAAATTCTTTTATGATATGGAGATTATTTCCAATATAAATTACATCCCATTGCATACAACTACAGAAATTTCAAAGCAGTTCACATTTCTGGAAAAGCCTCTGTGTGCTAAGGACATTTGTGAGGGCTTTATCTGACCCTAGCGGGGTTCTACACCTCTTGTTTTGCAGATAATGAAAGTCTAGCTCCACTGAATTAACAGCTGTGTGTGCGATCCCAAAGCTAATGACGTAGAGATCCAGCATTTGAATCAAGCCTATGAAAGGCATAAAGAACGAAACACTGATGAAATTCAACCCTAAATGTAGCAGAACTGGGTCATCCTACATGAATAAGAACTCTCAGTGACTTCTTATACCGATGATGAAAAAGAATTGCTAGTCTGATACAAGCTCTCAGCAGGGTTGGTGCCATAAAGGGCTGTGTGCAACAAATCTTGTCCCATACTGTATTGGTTAAGTGTGTCATTGACTCACTGTAGTTCTCCATTGAGCTGCAGAGATGTGTAAAATGTATTAAAAATGAAGCTCAAAATACATGAGTTTGCATTAAGAGTTTGCTGAAACCCTTCCATATGGATGTTGGTTTTGCTGTCTATTAATTTTGAAATAAGCAGTGGTAGAGGTAATGGAATTCTTTTTTCTAATGTTCATGTTATGGTGCAGTCTTTGTTTCTGACTCTAGAGAGAAAATTTTATCCAAGGAACACCTGAAGTTCTGGTTTAAATTTGTGTTTACTTATTTACTCTATAATCACTATGTTTGACCCCATGACTACAGGGACTACTGGCCAGGGGTCTCACACCAGCTCCTAATAGTGAAAAACATTTAGCATTACTCTTTTTGACATTCTCAACTGTTTGTATAGGGACAAATTTCCAACTGATTTGATTTTCTTTTTTGCCTGAAGAACTATCTTCATTTCTTCTAATATAGATCTAGCTGTGAGTAATTTTCCTTGCTTATATTTCTCTGAAAATACATCGGTTTCATCTTCATTTTTCATAGATACTTTGGCCTGGTTAAAAAAATTCTAGACTGTTGGTATTTGTTTATTTTTATTGTTGTTTCTTTTTCTTCTCAAAACTCTAAGATAGCTGGGTACTGTGCAGAGATTTAGTGCATTCAGGCTGCTAAAATAAAATGCCACAAACTGGGTAACTTATGAAGTACAGAAAGTCATTGCTCAGAATCCTGCAACCTAGTAGATCTGAAGCCAAGCTGATTTGCCAACCAATTCAATGCCTGAGTAATTTCTGTCTGCTTCTAAAATGGTGCCATTTTGCCAGGTCCTTTCCGGGCTGAAAGGATAAAGCAGGTCCTTTCAACTTTTTGTGTAAGGACATCAATCCCGTTCAGGAGAAGATGACTTGAATCCCTTCCAAGAAGCCTCCCAACCCCACCCCTGATTTACTCTAGCTTTAGGTATTAGGTTCTAATGTACGAATTTGGAGGAAGGGACATCAATATTCAGATTTGGCACACAGTATCTGACAAGAAGCTTCTGATTTTCTTATCTTTGTCCCCTTGTTTGTGTTGTGTCATTTTTCCCACTCTGGTTCCTTTCATACTTTTTTCCTATCGATAATTTGATTCTGACATATTCCAGAATGATGTTTCTTTTTTTATCACTTTGGGGTCTCTTCCTATTGATTGATTTTCCTCCTAGTTATGGTCCCTACGTTGTACAACACGTGGTGAATTTTACCTTCTTGGTTCCTGAATTTTATTGTACTTAACTGGTATTGGACTTCACCCCAGCATGCGGCTAATTTACCTGGGAAGAATCAGATTCTTTTCAGGCTTATACATAAGATTCCCTAGAATGAATCAGAAGTAGCCTGTGGTTCTCAGCTAAGACAATGCCCTCCGAATGCATTACCTGATGCCCTCCCTGTGGTGAATGCCTTCCATCTGGGTCAGGGAAAATGAACTACTACCAGCTCCAGGTATTGTTTCAATAGCTGCTCTTCGGTGGTTCTTCTGCCTGCCTGAGGTCGCTTTCTCTCAGGCACTCTCAGTATTCTGATTTATCTTTCAGAGGAGTGCAGCTGCCACCTCCCCACCCCCAATTTATGCAGCTCCTTTTTCTCTGATATTCTGCCTCACAAATTCTAGTTGCCTTGGGCTCCATGAACACTAACGTCTGTCTTTCAATTTGGGAAGAGCATACTCTGTTTAGGTTTCTTCCTGAAGCATGTCACCCTGGACACCACCGCTAGCGAATAATCTGGGTCAGTTCACTTCACCCCACTTGTTCCTCTTTTCTCTGGGATGACAGTCTTGAGTAAAACGGTAGTTTCTCATATTTTCCTTCATTTCTTTTCTTGTTTTTTCTTTTACCTTTTAGGAAAAAATTGTAAATCTCAATCCTGTCAATCACAATCAGAGGCAGAAATCCTAATGTATTGTCTGTAGAAAGTTTTTCTGGATAATTTTTAAAATTTTAGGTTTTGTTTCAACTGAAGTTTATTTTTATTAAGTTTTATTATAGAAATCTATTTTCTATATTTTCAAATTGTATTTATTTATTGTGTAAATTTTCATGATACTCCTTTACTTGTTCATATTTTTTGATATTTCCTTACCTGATTGCTTTGGAATTCATTGTACTTATAGCTGTCCCTACATTTCTAGAATTGTTTATGTGAGTGTTTACATTTTTCTCCTTGATAAATTTTGTCAGTGTCTTGTAATCCTTTCAAAACTAGGCTTCAGGCTTGTGTCTTTCTTCATTTATAGTTAAATAAATTCACATATTTATTACTCATTTTCTTGTACTTTCTTTTGCACAATTGCATCATATATTTATTCCAGAGTTAAAACACAACAGCTAATAAAATGTAATAGTTTGAAAAAATGCTTCATTTGATGAACATCTGAATTTCAATCATAGCTCTATTTTTCCCTAGTTAGAATAGCTTGGTTTACTAGTTGATGAGTTTTGCTAATGGATTAGTCACCTTTTTGCCACTGGGATGAAATGCGTGATATTCACAATTTAAAAGAGAATGTTATTTTGGTTCACAGTATCAGAGGTTCCAGTCCCTGAGTGGCTGGTTCCAGGACAGAAATCTCATGATGGAAGGATATGTGGAAGAGAGCTACTCAACCATGGCAGCTGGGAAGCAATGAGACACATGCTAAGAAGAGCCAGAGACACACACTCCAAAGCCATGCCCTCGGAACCCGTCTCCATCCAACTGGTCCACCTCCTACTAAGACATGAAATAGTCTGAAGTCTTACCAGTGGAATAATCCAGTAATAAGTATGGCACCTTCATGATCCAGCCATCTTCAGAAAGGCCCCATCTGAATAGGTGAGACCTTTGGGGGATGTGTTACATCTAAACTAGTCACGTACTTTATCATACAGCAGGAATTCATAAGTCAGCTGAGTATCTTAGATGACACATGTTTTGTGCAGAATCTCTCTACCCCTTGTCTGCTTTGCCTTAACCAGGAAATTCCTATCAGTGTACCCATAGATTGTGTTAAAGTTTTATCAATACTATCGCCAACTGTTCATACTAAGTTTACTCCTGAGTAAAACTCTTTCTTTTTCCCTCTAAATTGTTACTGAACTGAATGTTCCCCTACCTAGTAACCGTTCAGTTGGTCAGTTGTAAAAACTGTCTCCATGTGTTGTGTTTCACTGCAAACCAATTCATTTACTTTATTATAAGAGAATCCTTGATCCTACTCCATCACCAAATTATTCTTTATGGTTTTATGTAAGGATAGAAAAATCAGTTTATTTATCATGTCTACTTTTATGGCCATTCTTTTCTCTATTTGCATAATGATCTTTCTGATTAATCTATTTAATGCAATATTTAAATTACAGGAAGTTATGGCTTCTTAATATGAATTTTACTTCTACACAGTTTTGAGAAAGTTGGAGAAATGAAGTCACAAATACAATTTTGTGCCTCTAAAAAAGTAAGTCATACTTACATTTAAAAAAAAAGATTAAAATTGCCTTCCAACTTACACATAAACCATAATAAGCTGAAGATTATTTCTGAGCAACCTATTCAAACCACTGTTAAATTTTGGGTGTCTGTGTTAAGAGGTTGAATCAATCACAAAGTATTTCTTGAGCTCCTTTTATGTGTTAAGAGTTACCCTGTCCTATAGATCTCAAATCCCAATGTCCTCCTTCAAATCCACAGCCACAGTGTGAGCTCTGTGAAGCAGAACTGAAAGTCAAACAAGAACAACAACAGAGTTTTCCAGGATTCCATCTAGAAGCCAGATGCTATCATGTCAGCCGGGTCTCAGGGGCACATTTTAAGCTAGATTCTCAGTACTGCTGGCAGATACATGCAACAATTTAAAAGTTTTACTCAACTAGCAAGTTTTAATAAACTAGAAAGTCAGCATAATGTTGTAGGAAATTAGAATTATTTTGTAAAGAACAAATCACAGAAGATTAATTCAATAATGTACAGAGAGAGGATTTTAAATCTTAATGGTAATGTGGAGATGGAAGCAGACAGGCCAAAGCAGATTTTCTGAGAAATTTACAGATGTGTAGAATCGCGTTTGGAAACTGCAAGGACTATTCTAGGCCACTGGGGTAACCTTAAGTACATGACTACTTCAGTGTTCCAAGAGCCTTTTGTTCACTAACGCAGTAAATTACCCCAAGTCTGAAGTCCCTAAACGGTTTCAGGCTAACTGCAGCTTGTAGCAAGCCAGCACGAGTCTATCCTCTACATTTGTCCTTTTCTGCCTGGCTTCTTGCCCACCCAAATACGCTAAAAACAAGGATTCATACTCATGAGGCATATGACCAGGAAATGCTGCTTACTTTAGCCCAGTGAATACCTGACCCAAATTCTTAGGCGCTCTAAAATAAGTTGGGAAAATTTTATAAAGATAAACTGCCAATTGTGCCAAAATTCATATATATATATATATATAATTTTTTTTTCCTGCTATGCTATGTTGTCTGGGCATCATCCACTGTTCACATACATTCTTAATATCATGTACTTCCACCTCATTGTCCCACAGGGCAAAAACATTAAATTATGTTTCACAGGATGCCAGGTACTGTATACTGAACTGCCTTGCATTTTTGAGATGGATTACAGTCAGGCAGGCTCCGAGTTAGCATTTGCATTAAGCAGGGCAGGTAGCTTCTCCACGGTGCAGCATTTCCCCTCTCTGCTGCAAGCAGACTTCTAACCAAGTGATTGGGAAAACATTTGCAAATTACTATGTAAACATTTTGGGAAAGCTAATAGCATCTCATAAATATTTTTAACTTAGGAATTAGCACCAAAAAAAGCAGTGGATGGCTTATGTACCCACAACCTGCTGTTCGTTGGTGTCAATGAAATTCAGTACTTAAGCAGATGCACTAGTATCCTGATATAATATTTCTGTCAGATTCTGGCAGTGGCTCTGACTTGAATGAAATTACTTGTAAAGAATTTAACCTCAACTATTTAGAAAAGTGGCTTTATTGAATTTACAAACAAGGCCCTGCAATTTTCCATTTCCTTAGCAAGACATTCAATCGACCAAGCTAAGCATGTCATCATGACTATAATTTACATGATGTGACATGACAGTTAAGATGTACTGTAGTAATTTCTGAGAGGTTGCAGTATGACTGTAGTATCAAAAATGTATGTGGTTCAGTTATTAAGGGAAATTGTTTCTTTCATACTGAGGCATCTGACAGTAAAACACCAAGGGTTTCCACATTGCATTAAAAAAAGTCTTCTATATTGCAACAATTTGCACACCCTGTTATGATTATTTTGTTCACTAAATGGAAAATGGAGCACAGAAAAGCACAGGTTTTTGATGTGAAAATGCTCTGAAGTAGAATATGAAGTGCTTCCTGGTGGCTGGTTATAGGACACAGTTCAGCCACGACAAGGGAAGTTATCTTTGGGAACCCACAACGACAAACAGTACGTCCCCATCCTCAGCTCTGATGTCATTTAATATCCTGTCTGCTTACCTTCCTTCTGTCAGCTTGATTTTAAGCCAACAGAAGGAGAAAACATATGACCAAGGAAGAAATGATGGAAAATGTGAGAAGTTTTATTATCATCTATCCCCAAATACATTTTACTATTATATAAAATAAAATTTCTGAAATTCATCTAATTTCTGACCCAAATCTCTTCTTGGAACTTCTCTGAACAGCAAAAGAAAAAAAAATTGACTTATTTTTAGGATTTTTTGAGGGGCAATTTTAAGCAGTAGAAATTCAAGCCATATGTGCTATTTTATTCTTGTTGGGACTATAGGAGGCTCCTAAATAGAATAGGATAAAATGACTTCTTGTTGTAAAAGGCCTTGCAAATAAAAGTTTAATTAGGTTTTTATTGCAGCTATTGAATTTTATGCAACATATGCTGTCTCTTTTAAAATAAATGTTTATTGAAAACCTGTTTTGTTCATTTACACGTTTTTGTACTAGCATTTAGAAGGCTATTAAAAATAAGAACCTCCCCTGAGTTAAAATTTTTCAACCAATTAAAGCTACTAGCTCCTATTTACTGAGAAGCATAAGAGATACAAACTAATTTTTTTTCTCTCAATACTTACACACAAGATCCAATAACGTTGAGTATATTATATTTGTTTAATCAATGAGGATTTCTCCAAAAATAACATAGCATTCTAAATTTAAATAGCATCAACTCACTAAGAGATGTTTTTCCATGGAAAATATCTAGTATAATACAGTATTTTAACTATAAACTGACATGGTACTAATTTTCACCCACTAACCAATACTTACAGAATTAAGATACTGAATATACTTTCCAACAAGTTATCAGGGAAAATAAAATTCTGAACTCCAAGCACCTATCTAGAGAGAGATAATCCCCACCAGGAAAAAACAAAAATAGCCTGCATTTCTGAAGGTAATGCATCTGTTTATCTGTGTATGTTTGTGTACACATGTGAGTAGGCTTTAAAACAAACCTGGGCTTGCAATCTGACACATCCGGAAGAGGTGTCTGTCTAAACTCTAGGAAGTATGTTGTTTACAGAAGCCTCAAAGCCAGCCTTAAACTAGTCATGATATATGTTTCTTTTTCTAATTAACATTCATACCAGGTAGAAGAGTAGCTCTCTCTCATATCACTCTCAAAATGAAATGGAAACAGATGAGAAAGATGTCAGTATTTCATTATGGTCTGCTCCATGAAATAGCTATTTTCCAACAAATACCCCTTTTACCGGTATCTATAATGTATTCACAAAATACCTTAAAGGTTTCATTCACCCATGTATCCATTCATCATTCCACCATCCTCCCACCCAGGCATCCTTCCATCCCTTCACAAAGCTAACTACAATTACATTAAACACTAGGGAGGGTGTGGCACTGTGGTGTCTGCTGTACACAATTCACTCATGTGCCATGGGAGAAATCTCCAGCTTGAAGTGATTTAGCTGGTGCTCACAATCCAATACTGTATGGCTTAATGGTCGTTTTCCTTACAGAAACGCTGAGTGAAATGCACTCTCGTATCAACCAATAACACATGGACTTACTTTGTTTCCCAGATACGCGGCCGGCGCGCTCCAGTAGTAGTTGTCAGGCAGAGCTTGCCGGGCCTCCGCGTTACTGATGCTGATCTGCTCAGGTGACCCAGAGTTGTCCAGGTGGGGTGCCAGTCGGATTCGGCCGGAGATGTCAGTCAGGTACCAGCCATTCATGTCTTGTGTCTTACAGAAAACACACAACAATCAATAAAATCCACCCACTGTTTTACCTTTTGGGGCACTTGTCTTTTATAGACAACACTATGAACACTGTAATAGGAATCTCATTAAACTTATTTTATGTACTAAGAGAGGCTCCTACTCTTCCCTTCATCCTTTCTGACCTCTTCACTTATTCAGATGATATTTTGTGAACCTGCACTTTTCAAAAGCTGTGATTTCTGACACTTTTTTTAAAACTAGAAATTCACTTAGAGTTCACAATAGTTATAACATCACCCAGTGTACCAAATAATTGGACCTCAGTCTTGCAGTTTATAAGCCAGCTGAAATTTCTTGTGGCTTAAGAAAATAAAATATTTCAAAATGGTAACATAGGTATTTTTAAAACATAAAAAAAGAAAAAATATACAAGTATTTGAAAGTTGGCTTTTTATTTAGCATATCTTCCCACCATACTTCTAAAGTTTGTACTTTGAGGGTTAGGGACACTTGATTCCATCAATCTGTTCCTATGACAACACCTTAAAATACTGCATGCATCTTTCCTTAGGCTCTGAAGTACTCTGGGAACTCATAGCCTAGGTTTCTGGCCCAGAGCAGCAAGAAGCCTCAGAGGAGGGAGCTGGGGATTTAGCTCAGCGGCATAAGCGCCTGCCTTGCAAGCAGGCAGTCATGAGTTCAATCCCTGGTACCGATAAAAATGAAAAAGACAAAAAAAAAAAAAAAAAAAAAAAAAAGAAGCCTCAGAGGAAAAATGAAGGCATGTGTGACGATTGCTTTTCCATCCAGCCAGGGACAGGAAGAAACTACACTTTGAGTTGAAACACTGCTTACTGAGGATTCAGGCTGTTGGCTACCATGGTCTTGTTAGACACACGTCAACTGCCTGGCACTGGGAGAGGAGGGGAGACTGGCTACAATGTGAGGATGAAATACTTTTTGAAAATCTCTTCATGCAGGGATCATTTGATTTTGCTTGTTCCAAAGCTGTAGAATCCCTAGAACTGCTTTGGTCAAAAAGAAAAAAAAGAGAGACCAGTTATAAGCTCAACAATTTGGGAGACAACAAGCAACAAATTCCTTCCTCTTCTCCATTTCCATTTCAGCTGTTCTAAGACCACGGAGAGCAGCAGACACCATGCTGGAGGGTCACCAGCTCTGCCCCTAGGCTGGGTGGGTTTCTATGTACAAAATGAAGGAGTTTGGAACTCAATGATCATTTCCTGTTGATTCTTTGAAGTCTGCTTTGACCACAATACACTTGATAATGTGCATGTAGACTCACATTTAGACGTGAGAGTATATCAGAAACTGTTCATAATATTCCAGATGACTGAATACAGTATAAGTGGAAAAATATTTAACATCTGCATTTTAATTAATCGGTTAGCTAATGAATGATGAAGGAGGTGGCAGGAACACAGTCTGATAAAACAACACAACGCAAGTCTGACCATCTCACTCTACAGCTTAAAAAGCCACTTGTGCAGGTCTTGTTTTCCTCTAAATTCTCTTTTGGAGAAAGACAAACTGCTGTCTGCAGGGAGAGGCCATGGAGTGCATGACAGGAAATGCAGGCACAAAGGCAAGCATATTTATGTTAGAAGAAGATGAGCACAGCTACCGCTAAGTAGTTTCGGCCTCTTCCGACCTGTGCACTGCCTTTCCGTCCTGGTTTTATACTCTTTGAGTAAAGGGGAATCATCTTGGGCTGCATATAAAATACATATTGTAGTTAACACACACACAAGTGTAACAAAGCTACCTCCATATTTGTGTTTTTATTATAATGTTTAATAAGATGAGAAAGAAGGACAGGAAGAAAAAAAGAGAAATTAAGACAGACAGACAGACAGACAGAAAGAAAGAGCAAGTTGGACAACACTGGTTTAGTAACAATTTTTAAAATGGTAAATCAGCTAAAAGTGAAGGTATTACCAAACTTATTATCCTTTTTTAATGGTGGAAGAGCCCAGAAAGCATTAAATAAAAAAGCTGATGTATAAGATGTATTAAATATAGCTATGACAAAGAAATTTTTCCAAATTATATACAAGACATATAAATGAATAGAATACATAATTTCTATATTATCATAGCATGTTTTCTCTATTATGGTGTCTTCTAGGGATTAAAATAAATGCCACTATTATTTCATGCACTAATTATGGGGATTGAAACCCATTATGGCTTGGAGGGAAGATGCAATAAGATCTGCAGACAAATCTATCACTTTTTCTCTAGAAATGCAAGCAGAAGCTCACTGTAACATACTTGCGAAAGTCAAAGAACAAAAGCCACAAGGAAGACCAACAGCACAGAGGATTAAAGGACCGTTCTTACCTTGCCGTATGTCCAGTAGGCACTCTGACATCTGTTGGAAACCCCTGAACAGAAACACTCATCACAGCCTTTTGGATTATCCTCTTGCAAATTGAAGAATCCAGATTTGCATCGACTGCAGTCTCCTCCTTCAACATTCTCCTGTAAAGAGAGAAGGGCCTTGTAGAGAGGGCTACGAGCAAGGAGAAAAGAGCAACCCTCAGTTATGGTTTAGATCGAAAGTGCCCTCCAAGCCCTCACTGGTTTGGAAGGTGATTGATTGCGGGGCTCCTAGCTAGCGTGCTGTGAAAAGATTAGATCCAGCCTGCAGTAGGGGACCCATGGGGAAGTGGCCTGGCAGGGGCCCTCCCCTTCGGGGCTCCCCCTCCTCCATGAGGTGAGCAGCTTTCTCTCCGTAGAGCTCCTCTGTCATGCCTTCCTACCTTGCAACCAGCAGAGTATGAAACTAAACTGTGAGCCCAAACTAAACTGTGAAACTAAACTGTGAGCCTGAACCTGAAGTGTGAGCCCAAGCAAAGCTTTCCTCCTTTCAACAGGAAGTGTCAGGTGTTAAGTCTCAGCAATGAGGAAGTGGCTAAAATCCTTCACAATTAAGAGCTTTTGTATGTCTGTGTAAAGAAAATGTTAACTGCATGTTCTTTTCTGTTCTCAGGTTAAAGCTTGGTACTACCTTTGAACATTTGCTCATAGCTACTTCTATAGCTGGATTCTAATCTACCATACCGAAGGTTATGATCTAGAGCTTCATGTATGTTAAGCATGTAGAGTAACTGTCATGATAAAGTAAAGTAAGAGACTATTGCAGTCTGACTATCACGGGGCCAGTTATGTTCACTGTTCTGTATTACTGAGCAACTTCATCTTGAAACACATGACATGTGGTAAAACTTCCTGGGAATTATACCCCTGCCAGGTATAATTTTCATAATACAGATTAAAAATACACACACTTGAGGTAAACATTCTAATTTGACTTGCAGAGAAACAACAAATACAGTATTTCTCCGATCAGACTATGTAGAAGAGGACAGTTGTCCCTGATTAACTGCTCACAGGACTTCCTTTAGCACGCTGGGCTAGCCATTCAGATGCTGATATTCTGAGAAATGTTCTTCCCTGTTCACTGACCGCTTCCCTGCTGACTCCATAACCCCAGGCTCAGTACACTGAGTGCTGTCTACAGGAGAGTCTGCGATGTGGCCTCGGTCCATTAAGAACCCAGGACAGAATGCAGAACGAGGAAGGATGTGGCCTCACAATTTAAGGAGAGGGTAATCTGCACTGATACTCTAAATGGAGGCTTCCTGCTTCTCAGAAAACAGATTTTCAATGTCATCTAAATACGCATTTATTCCACACTTCCTGTGTGGCTTGAATTCCCTTTCCTACCTCAAGTTTAAAGTTTCGCTTTCCTTGGAGAACTAATTTTCGTCTCACCCATGTCCCTTCAGCAATGCTGGAGAGTGAATGCAGGGACATCTCACTGAGCTACATCCTGGCACTTTGTAATTTTTATTTTGAGACTACAATTCACAGAGTTGCTCAGGTGAGACTCCAGCTTGCGATCTTCCTGCCTCAGCCACCCAAGTAGTGGGCTTAGTATGTACTGCTTGATTATCACCACTAAAAACATATCATTAGGTTTTAATGATTATTCTCTTCAGTTTTATGGCATACTCTAACCAGAGCTAGAAACCCTACTTACTTATCTTACTTATTGTAGTTACAGAAAATACCAAGGTTCCTTTTACAACATTGAGCATTACCTTCATAAAAGTTTATTATTTTAAATGAGTCTCTTGGCAGTAGTGATTTTTATCAAATCACCAAAGGGCATTGCACACAGTAGATGCTTAGCAAAAATGGTTTTATTAAGCAAGGGTTGGGAAGAACACAGGTTTGATAAAAGCTGAGAACTTTTAAACCAATGTAGAAAAGGGAAAAGTGGCAGAAAATAAGAAAAAAAGGATAATAAATAAAGAGGTTCTTAGATGCAAGGGAACTTGTTTATAATTAACTTTTTTGCTCTTAATTTTTGTGACCCATTTTCACAGCTGAGGGACATGACAAGAGGTTCTCTTGCCCCACTTTATGTGTTAAACATTAGAATCCTGATGTGTACACAAATTAAAAGTCTGCCACTAACATTCCTGCCAGTTTTAATTTTTAAGGCTAATTTCAGGTATTTTGAAATGATAAATGTCAGCAAAACTAAGCAAACAAATTTTAAACTGATACAGAGACAGATCTCCCTAAAGCAATGAAAATGAGAAAATTTTCAAAAGGATCCACAGGCAGGGAAGATGAAAGATGCTTGTTTATTATGATTAGGCTTATCCCACGGAGAACACTGAACCACCATTCTGGACGGTATGCCCTGTGCTTGGTCTTCTATATTTCATTTACTCTAATTTGAAAGAAAATAGTACCACTTTTCTGAGATTCAGACTGAATTCAACAATTAGAAAACTTTAGACATTAGTTGCCTTTTTATTTAGCATTATTTTAACCTAGTAATATGTACCTGAAAATTGTGATTAAATAATTGCATATTCAATTTAACTTAATGACCTGAAGAACACATTAGGATGGGAATTCTAGATACTCCAACGATGAGCGGGTCGAGGTCTCTGTCTTTAAAAGCCAACAGCTACTTGGATTAAAAGAGAAATGCACTCACAACCAACTAGAATTTAAGGTGCAACAGCGTAAGTGCATCCCAGAAGAAAATTGACGCTGTATACCAAGAGTAAAATTTCACCTACACCTTGAAGCATGGTTTAAAAATTTAATTTGTTGGCACAGATGGAAGGAGAGACCAAGCTACCAAACATATTTGGGACGAGAATCAATAGGAAAAAAGAGGAAGATTCATGAATTATTTATTCTTTCAAATAAGTACACTGGCTACTTCTTACTTGCTAGGAAGATTACTTGATACTAGCAACCTAGAATTCCTACCCTGTTATAGTAGATATTCAAGGCTGTTCTGAGACAGGAATCTTAGGAAATGGTAAGGTGTTAGTACATATTCAGCAGGAAACAAGTCCACAAGACCTATCTTTGAGGCTTAAATTGACTGGAATAGGTATGAATGTGAAACGTAAGACAGTGTAGCTAAACACTCAGTTCTACATGACACAGTATTGGGTTCACTCAACAGATTTGGGGGGCTTAAATCCTAAATAGTACTATCAATATGTTATAGAGAGATGACAAGTCAACCCTGGAATATCTTGCCCAGTAAGACTGTCTGTATACCAGGAACAGTGGGTCACATCTGGTATTTTATGCTAACACTGTAGGAAGTGTCTGCTAATTGAAGGTGTGTGGCCACATTATAGCCATCTGAAATCTAGGAGGCCCAGAGAAGGAGAAGCTGAGGTTTGTCCCATGGCTTTAAATATCTACATAACAGCCTCCACCAACTAACCATGCTGGATGCCACAACTAGAGTGAGCCTCCCAGGTTAGCAATACTTCATCTATGGGGTCACACGCTGTGGGAAGGGTTACAGGTTCTGGGGAGTTTGTGCTTGGCTTTCCCTGCAGTAGCTCCTGCCTTTGATGGTATTTATTCGTAACCTTTCATGCAATAAACTGTAATATAAATGAAACAGCTTTTGTGAGCTCTGTGCATCCTTACAGCAAAGCACTTAAACTGAAGGTGGCGTGTGGAAGTCCGACTCACGTGGTGTGATGACATGTCCATACCTGGAGCTCAGTGTTGTTCATTGCGATAAATCTTTGAACTACTATACTTTAGACCCCACTACAAGGCTTCAGGCTATGCTGTTTCGTCTTCCCATTCCCATTTCACTTCAACTCTTGTCTTAAACTACTATGGATCCCTTAGAACATTTGCACGGACCTTACATCCAGTCACACTGGTGCCGCAACTTTAAGTGTAGGAATTTCCACTTTTTTATTCTTCAGTCTACACTGAAGTAGCTCCTGATGAACTACCTCTGGCTTCAAGTTGTTTCCATACCTAGAGTTCCCACGTAGTAAACTGCGACTTAACAGTGTGTCGACTGGCTAAAAACTCAAGCGTCTGCTTGTGTTAACAGAAAGTCAGGTCCCAGCCATCCGCCAGCAGCTGCACCTTAGGCAGTGCCAGGCTGCCAGCCCATCAGGTCACCCCTAAATAAGGCAAATGTCTAGAATTAACTAATCAAGCCAATTTTATTTTACTTTTGTTTTTGACTCTTCATACTGACTACGTGAGAGCAGAGATCTCTCAATTTAATCTAGTTTTGAGTGCTGTCTGAGGCAACAGATTTTCTTCATTCAAAGAAACCAAGTTAAATTGAACTCATCAAGAGTTTTTCTTTTAATGTTCATTATCAGAGTGAGATCCATTCATTCCTCTCCAAATGGTGAGGCTATGATTTTCCTGCGGCTTTACTGAAAACAAAGTTAAGACACAACTAATGAAGAAGGTGGATATCAGGTACACTCATGAATCATTTATTTTACACTTGAAGAGCCTTTTGTGGTTGGTTAGAAGAGGACAAATGGAGAAGAGCTTTCTAGCTGAGCAGAACTCTTTGCAGACACATCGCAACACACCGACAGCTAACAACTCATACCAGATTCTATGGTATTTTTCCTTTATTCAACTTTCTCATGAGAGTGTATATGTAGAAATGCAAGTTATTTCTTATTTGTAAGAAATACAAATTTTAAAGTTTTTCATTCTTAAAAATAATAGTTTTAAGGTGGTAATTAACAGAGAACATCACATTTTGATATTTGCTGTTTTAGACAATAAAGTGCAATTCAAATCCAAAAGTGAACTGTTCCAGGGCTTTTCTCAGTGCAAAGATTTCCCATTTTTTACATACTATGCTAAATGAATCTTATTTTAATTAACTCTTACTTGCTGATGTATTGATCTTGGTGGTTTGGGTTGCAATTCTTTTTAAAAGTTTCCAAGGGCCTTTTGAGCCTTGGATTGCTATTTTAACCTCTATGACTCTTACACTGATCCATGATTTAGCCCCTGACAGCATACCTGATTGATTCTTGGAAGATACTCTTGATATTAATCGTCCAAGACTTAAATGTTTTCATTCTCAGTCTACATATGAACCATCTGCTCTGTGTTGAGCTCTTCGAGCAATTTAACTTCCTTTCATTTCAATATCAAATTATTAATAAAAACCATGCATATTTTTTCACATTTTTGCTATTCTTTAAAGGATTTGTTCACGTATCAAATCATAGTTGGGGTCCTTTGTACAAGTTATGTTAGGGGATACGAAAGGGAATGTAAAATGCCCTAAGAGGATTATACCACATGAAGTCAGAGAAGCATAAAGACCACATGGTAGAAGGAAATCAGGGTTCTAATGAGGGTACAGAGATACCCGTCATTGCAGTCTGACACTCATGACAATCAAGTCAGCAAAGTCAGAGGGGTGAGTGATGTGCGGCATGTCCTGAAGTTTTCATGATAAAATCAAAATGGGCTCTGGTGGCACTGCCCTGTCAATTGTAAGGTTACTAGGCTGAGCATCTACTGAAGGTAAGTACAAACAGTAAACCATAGCTACTATTCTTCTCTTAGTCTTCGTATTAGAAGGATGGCAGGGCCTACATCCTACTCCTTGTTACCTCGTAGTTCATTCAATAGCCCGCGCAGAATAATCAATTCCAAATGTCCAAACAAGGACAGGAAGTGTTTACAACTTTCAGTCTGAAAGCCATTTTAATCATTATGAGATCTGTCTTTCTTTAACCACTATTCCATCCCTGCTTTGTATGGAATAACTTTAAAAAGAATTCTAAACTTAATATATTTTAAAAGGCATTTTAAATATTTACCTAAGAGGCCTACTCTATTAAAACACCTGTCGATTTTTAAAAATATTTCATTTACTTAGAGTTCATTTGTTATTCTTTCAGATTTGCATTTTTAATGATTTTCACACTGACACCTATCAATGAAGTAGGATAATTTCTGGAACATCCCAGACTTCCTTTCAAGAGATTGAGATTGATTGTATTAAATATAAATCATAGTCAATTCTTTTCTATTTTAAATGTATATAGTAAATATTCATATTTACAACATATTGTGATATTAAAAAATGTCACTTCAGATAACATTCTCAGCCTATTCAATGTATTTTTCATCATCATGACCCACGAGTAACTGTTTTCATAATAATCCCCAGTGTAGTATTTTAATCTTATACATATACTCTGTACAAATGTATTGTGTATGTTTCCCTTCTTATAAAAGGAATCCTTTTGTTCTTCAAGAACCAATTTTTATTCCCTTAGGGAAAACTGTGTCTTTGAAACACATATTTCCATTGATCATATTTATTAGAATGTCTAATTAAGTATGTTGTGGCCAATCCTACAACAAATGACAGAAGTTGCCGATTTTCCCCTGTGTTATAATTTTTCTCTGAAAGCAAAGTTGAATTGCAAGAACCTTACTGGTTTCTCTTATTTTTTATTTCTTGAAGTCAGATCCTGTAGGGCTGCTATCAATCTTCCTCTTGCTATAGTTTCCTCGGTACAGTTTCTCTCTGGAGAAATAGAGTCACAATAGTTTTTCTGCCTTCTTTCTCATGAAGCTGCCTCCTGATAAATTAGGTACAACCTCAGCAGAACATGTTTAAACTGCGATTGTAACTCAACTGGGAATTCTACTGACAGTGTT
Source organism: Cavia porcellus (assembly GCF_034190915.1). Classification (NCBI taxonomy): domain Eukaryota; kingdom Metazoa; phylum Chordata; class Mammalia; order Rodentia; family Caviidae; genus Cavia; species Cavia porcellus. The sequence continues at coordinate 18,201,747 of NW_026947505.1, forward strand.
ACCAAGAATATTTACAGTGACATTTAAGTTAGATTTTGTGATAATTGCTTCAGAAATTTTGTAGTCATGCTGGGCTTTTTGGCTGTGTGTAGTCAATTACAGCTTTCACTCTAGTGCATCCTAGTATTAAAAAAAACCTAACAAATGGAAGGATAATTAGTAAATTAGCAGTATTTGTTGAGTACTTACTCTAAACATCCTGTTCTAAGGGTGGATAATAAATAGTTGTGAGTTAGGGAGAAAAAAGTAAATGAAAATAGCATTTACTTTTGTAAGCTGAGCTTTTAATATTGTCAAAAACCCATAAGCAGATAGTGGCTAAAGTGTTTTTAAAAAAAGAGAGAGATATCTTACTCAGAAACTATGATAATAAGGGAAAAGAGAGCTCAGTATAAAATTGGGTTTCACACTAAATTCAGCAAAGGTAACTGCAGATCTACAGCTAAGGACTACCTGGACATTGCTAAAAGGAAATATCAAGGGTAGGAGTGGTTCTTGTTAAAGCAACCTAAGTGGATTCCTGTTGAAAGCAGAGTTGTACACGACATCCTAAGAATGCAGGGCCCCAGCTAACCGGATGTGGCAGGATTCTCGCCCCAGCCGAGGTACCTTTGAGGACAAGGCCCAAAGTGAGATGAAATCGGAGAGGACTCAGAGGAACCCTCTGATGTTCAAGGAGAAAATCTTTATTGAGCAATTAAGGCCTGGCGGACTGAGGTTGCCACTGTTTTCACCCACAAAGGTTTTAAGATACACTAACTTTTTATTGGCTCTGCATTACCACCTTTCTCATTTTTATACCCGGATGACCACCTCATTGACTTGTCACATTTAAACCTGAAGTGTTTTTAAAAGGAGCTTTCCATGGAGCACACATTTGGTCCTGAATTTAAATTATAGGTGAAAAGTTTTTACCATAAAAAGTGCATGCAGGAATTTGTCTCTCATAACAGCTACAGTTCAGATAATATTTTTAATCAGTTAAAATATTTTTGATACAATGAAATATTTTCATTACAGAAAGTGACTCAGGTTGGGCATCTTTTTCTGTATTTCCTTCATCATGGCTATTTAGACATTAAATTAATGGGTGACAGGGCTGTGTCATTTCAGAGGAATAATGACAAATGGCTCCATAGTAGTGACACTGATTCATCTAGATTGTAAACATGTCCATTTCCCTAGGTTTTCACTGGGTTTTGGTATCATCAGTTATCTCTGCATTTAATATTTACTTTACATTTTTCAATCATTTTAAAAGAAATTATCTATTTATAAAACCTTTATTTCTAGATTTCATAAAACATATGCTGTCATTCTAAATGTTTTTGTTACATTTTGTATTTGGTTGTCACTGATGTATAGAAATGCTAGTGCTTTTTATATACTCATGTTTGGATCCTGCAGTCTAGTGAAACTTCTTTCTGGGTACAATATTCTTACTAAAGTAAATTTGGTAAACTCTGCCAAACATAGGTTAAATTTTTTATATGTCAGGCACTTAAGTATCTGATTTTTACATTTTTACCTTCACATGCTATATGATAGGCAATTTCCTTAAGACCATATTTCTGATTCTCTATATAGTTGTATCTAATTGATTAGTTTATATTACATATATACTATACTTGTTTCTTTGCTAAATTAGTTTCTTCTTTTATTGTAATGTATCATTCTATTTTGTAGTATTTTTATTTCTCATATATTATATTTGCTTTTCTTTGTATGTTTTTATGATGATACATTTTAATGTATTTCTATTTTTTATAATTTATATTGTAAAATAGAATGATATAGTTCTAGGTTATATTATTTGCAGACTATTATTTAGCTCTTAGTGTACGGATATTCTGATATCTGTGCCATTGGTTTTCTGTTGCAGTTATTTTCCTCTTGTACATTGTGCTGCTTTATGATGAGCTCGTTTTTAGTGGGAGCCAGGATCCCTCCATCCCCCCTGGGAAATCCATTTGCTTGATTTATGGCAGAATTCTAGCAAATAAAGAGAGGAAGAGTGTCCCCGTTCCCATGGGGCACAGCCTTTTGGGGTCTGAATCTCTTACAAGGCACTAAATTTTCGTGACCTTGATCCCTAAAGAAAAGAATTTCCTAGCTGCCTCTGTGGATCTGTAGGAAAAATTTTCTAGTTCCCTTTTCACGATTAGAAAGAATTTCCAGAGTCCCTGCTTAAGTAAGTCAGTTATAATTTCTCTCCACCAAGTCCAAGGGAAAGCTTTAAACACCCCAATTTTAGTCTCATTCTTAAAACTAAGCCCAGCCTTGTACCCACTTCTCCATAGCACTGATTCCTCGGTTTGCCTGGAGCTTATGTTTTACTTCATTTTCCTTCTCGGGTTGGATGCCTTGAAATGGTCCTTTCTTTCTTGAATCTAAATATGTTTAAATTTATCTGCTTGCTTATCCAGCATAGCTGTGGGTCTGACATAGCGAACACAAGAAATGTGTGTTGTCTTCATCCATTCACTATAACATTTAGAATGTCAGTCATTTAATGCTTGCAAGAGAAAAATTTAATAACAAAGCCTTTAATAAGTGAGACATTTCTTTCTACGAACACTGAAAACTGATTACTGCACTGGCTTAATGGAATAAATGTTCAAATGTGCCTTGGTTAATATATTCATTGGAAATGAATATTTTCACAGATATATTATTTTACATATAACTCCTATTTATTGTTATTCAACATTACCAATTTTGATATCAGTACTATATATACATGAAGACATATTTCTATTCAACTAAATTACTATAATTTCTCTGAGTTTCAGTCACCATTAAAAATTTTGCTTAAGTAGCATTTTAACTTACATTGTTTTTAATGATTTATGTCAAATCATGCTTTCAAGAACAGAAATACTGCTTTCTTCCTTACACTGATAAATGTTGTTTTACTATTTAGATCATATACATACTATGTTGACATACTCATACTTATTTTTCTTGTAAGCAAGAAGTAATAGACTCTTGACTGTAGATTGCATGGACATTGTCATAGAACTCATTATAATATGTTGTTGTACAATCGTGTTAACTCATCTGCTACGTGCAATGTAATTGGTTATTTCTACAATTATATAGATCTTTTAAACATTTGCTTTCCACAAGTTTTTATCCTAGAACAAATTTAAAATGTCACAGTTTTGAGAGATCCTCTTAATGATGGCATTCACTTAATTTTTCAATCTGTTTTATGATTTCTTATTTGCTGTTTATTGTGGCATTTTAATTGTCTGTGTAGAGCTTTAAGTGTCTTTGTGGGATGCCTTTTTCTTACTAGGATCATAATTACTCTCTGTGTAATACTGAGTCAGACAGAGAGCTGGCATTGGCAGCTCAAAGAGCTTCCCCTCCAAATTCTGCTAGAGATAGCTCTCTTGCTCTGTATATAGCTTTCTGGCTGTATTTCCCAAGACAATGAGCAAGATGGGGCTTACCTCCTCCGTGTTGTTACTTTCAACATACTATACATCACTTTTCTCTGCATGGTAGAAATATATAAATGCTTCATTTTTTAATATAATTTCCTATATTCCATAGAATTAGGTAATTTCTTTTCTGTCATGAGCAAAGCTAGCTACTCCTTTATTTGAGCAAATGAAGATTAAAAACACCTGTGGAATTTGGGGGGAAGAATAACACATGCACTGTTTTGGTCCATCTTAGAGATGTGAAGGCCTGCAGGAGTGCCTAAAGACATGTAGGGTAGACGGGGCAAGTGTCCTCAAGGAAACAATCACTCAAACTGCGGTCCAGCCTGGTTCTGTGAGAGCAATTTTTCATTTCGGATAATATTGGAATGAAAAGTACCAAATCTAGAAACTTTACTATATTCCAGTACCTGACAAATCTTCACTATGAGCTCCTGGAATTTCTGCTTACTTGGGTGAACAGTAAGGAGTCCAATATTCAGTCACAGTATATCAACATAGGTACATAAATTGGCACTGTACCATAAATTGGTACAAAATACATGTCTACTTTCTAACTATTACAATATTTAGCTTGATATTTCAGACATCTTTCCCCAATACATATGATACACGTCATTTACACTGAAATGACATATGACAATGTTTAAATTCATATACATATGCATATACAAGTATTAACTATGACCATACAATATTGCAGCTGCCTACATAAGCCTGATGGACTAATAAAAGTAAGATTTCTTTTAGTAAGACCCGTCTATGATTGTAAGCAAAGACCTCAACTATTCTTGTCATTGATATTTCCGTAGAAATACCACATGCTCACTTTTTCAAAGAACTGTTCACTCTCTTGGGTAATGTAGTTATGTGCTAAGCAGAACATTTTCAAACTGATTACCATAAACTTAGGGTGATCATTGTACACTTGTTCATGCCTCTCTGTCTCCTGGATGTGCCTAAGCTGCAGGTGTAATGCATCCCTTGCTGTTAACATGATGAGCTATTAGCCAAGCATGTGCAACAAATGAAATTGCAATTCAAAAATTACTCTGGGGAGGAAATGTAGTCTTTAATCAATTCCGCTAGGCCTTCTTAGCCTTTGGTGATTAAGCAGAAGAGTTGAAAATTGTGAAAATTGTGAGACCTATCTGAATTCTAACTTTAGAGGATTATTTAAAAGTTGAGATGAACATCCTTGAAAAAATTCTTTTAAGAATTAGATGCAAAGAGGTTGTAGATCTGAGTGTTATGCTAAAGAGTTGCCATTTCTTTGGAGATATATATATTATATGATAATATACAATATGTTATACACATAATTAGAATACTATAATAATTATAGTGACAGGTATATCATATATTAGTATATATTATATAATATGTTTAATATATTTTATATCATTTTAACATAATAGACTAGATGGGCAATGGGGAGAAATGTTTTTTGTTATAAAATGATATAGTCTCTCGAGGTGATTTATCTTCTAGATATCTATTGCTTTCAGATAAATGGTAGGTTATTTATAAGTGACTTGATAAAGTGATCCTGATAAATGCTTAAGGACACTTACAGGACAATTCCAGCCAGCACCACAGAGAAGCCTAGGGAAATGACGCACTGTCTTGACACTGAATACTACTGAAATAAATAATGTACCTTGCAGGTACACGGCCCAAAACAAGGGTCCACATTTGTGCTCCCTGAGCCACTGCAGTTGCAGGGTTGGCAGTCTGGATAGCCGGTGTAACCCCTAGCACAGCGGTCACAGCTCACCCCTCCAAAGCCAGCTTTGCAATGACAGGATCCAGGTGCCAAACCTACGGGAAGAGACATCAGGCATCAACAGTCTGAAAATAAAGTTTTACTTCCTAAGGTTTCAACCTCTAATATCTTTTAAAAACATACTTTGACCCAAAAATCTTGATATACATCAAAAAAGTTAAAATTAAAGTGCAAGGAATTTAAATAGACGTTTACCATGTTTACTGACATAGAATATTGTAAGTCACCCGAAGAATATTAAGAACGAAAAGGAAGATGCAATCTTAAATCATCTACAACACTACAGCTACTGTATGGCAAGGCTTTGGAAGAGCAGGACAATACTGAGAGAGTAACTGCCTTAAAACCTACACAGAGAAGAATAAACAGGAACTTGGGCACACCTGCCGGCTCATCAAATGAGTCTCCTCTAACATAATATCTCGAGGCGGGAAAGACCCTTGGAGACACAGGTGTAGTTGTTACCTGGCAATTTAACCATCATAAGCTCAGGGAAATTCCTCTTTAGTATTAACTAGAGGAAAAAGCAAATGCGTTCGTGGGGATGGATATGATAGGTATTAGAAATAGAAGAGGAATATAAATGCAGTTTTAATTTCCTTTGTTAAACAATTATACAAAGAGAAATGTAAAAGAGAATCATTATCCCCATGAACACATTTAGTCTCTTCATCGACAGTACTGTGAAAGATGCTGCCTGCTGGTACTGCTTCTTAAAGATTTTAAAAATTCGAGAAAGAGTAAGACAAATCCATAAAATATAGTCCAGCAGACAAAAAGGAAGGGAGGACAAAAGGAAGGATGCCAACGTGTGGAAGGCATTACACTGAACAGTAAGTCACGGCTGCTTTCTGCAGTAAGCAGTATTTCCATTCCTCGCATAAGCAGGTACTGTAATGTGTAACAGAGATGTGTTAAATGACTGGGAATATTAAAACAAAAGGACATAATTGTGTGCGAAGAAAGTATTATGACAGAATGAAACAGTTATGGTAACCTCAATCAGGGCCATGTATAGATTATATATCAAATGTTTACATTTCCATTAGTAAAGATGAAATCAATGATTTATATTATTATTTTTATGGTTCAGATAAGCAGTAATTATGAACTCAAAATATACAAAAGATACTGAAAATCTGAATACTTGTTCAAAATTAATGACTAAAAATTATTTAAATATCTGCACAAAATTGGGGAAACAGAAAATTTGAATGTCTAATAATGTTGAATTATATATTAAATAGTGTATAAATATGTAAGATAGCTTATTATTTACTAATCTACAAAGCATAATATATATATATATAACATTTATTTTCTTAAATTACTACTGTATTTTTAGATTTATATCAAATCCTACAATGAATTAAAATCAATTAAGATTTTCAAATATGATTAAATGTTACAAAAGTGTCAACCATTAAAATTTTAATATCTCTAAAGCATTTGGGTTAAAGAGAAAAAACAAATCTTCAGTTGCAAATTTAATGAACAGGAAAAGAGTCTTCTGTGTAGGATATGTTAATGAGGAAGACATTCAGCAGAGTTTATTGGATATGAAAAAATAGTAATCAGAAGTTAACTTACAGACGACTGAGGTCATTCCAGCATTCTAAAAAGTACAATTTGAATCATGTAATTATAAAATGAGGGAAAACACACAATGAACACAAGACAAAAGGGACATTTCAAAAGTAATAAAAGTGAGATAAAAGGAAATCTTCAAGCTGATCAGGATGTGAAAACGGGGGGACATTATTAAAGCACTGCCTCAAAAATGTTAATATCAGGTGATATTTACAAATTGCTTTCAACATTTCAAACTCTCACTGGCACATAAAATAGGTAACAGAATTCATGCAGCTAATAGTATATTATATCCAAATACAGAAAAGATAGATAAGCAGTAATACATCCAAGTGAGGTAAACACCATTAGTGTTTTCTGTTTTTATGCAGACTAAAACACAAAGAAACTGATGTTCCCAGATAGTATGACTGGCAGCCGTTAGGCCCATACATAGCTGAACTTATAAATGTAAATGGCAAAATCATAAGCAGGATAGCCACCAAACTGAATGTTAAAGTGCATTCCAATGTCTTTTCAAGATGGGCAAGCAAGGTTTCTCCTGCAAATATAAATACGGTTTAATAGTAACAAGCTTTTTTTTCCTTCATTACTGGAAATTGAATCCAAGATACTCATATTGAGCTACAGCCCCAACTGTTTTTTTTTTAATTTTTATTTTGAGACAGGGTTTTATAAACTTGTTAAACTGCCCAGGCTGGCCATGAACTTGCAAGTTTCCTGCCTCGGCTTCCCAGAATGCTGGGATTACACATAGGATCTACTGTGGTGGACAATAAAATTAAATTTTATTTATCACTTTCACAGATCAAATTGAAAAGAAATCTGCTACTGTAATGTATTGCAAAAAAGACTCTCAAATCATTAAAAATCAACACATCCAATGTTATCATTTTTAAGTTATAGTAAGCAGTTCTGAGATTCTGAGAGTAAAAGGACTACAGATAACCATAATGTGTTATATATCCAAAAAAGCCTGAAGAGCATCAGTGTTTTTAGCATGAAGTATGTTTGAGGAGACAAATATGTGAGACCTTGAACATTAAATAAAATATACATATATTGAATTACTCCATAATACCCAACAATTATGCACAAATTTTAACTTTTTAAATATTTTAAGATTTTACATTTTTAATTTAAAATTTTAAGACTTTTCATAAATGAAGTCAGCATGAAATGCTAAATGCCTATCCAACTTGTATCTGGAAATTTTATGAACTAAAGGCCCACTCCTGTTCATAATGAAATAAAAATATATAGGTATATTGATGGATGATTGAATGATTGTGTTGTAGTAAAATACAGAAAAATAACTTTGAAGGTGAGAAACCACAAAACTGACTTCTAGATGGTCACTCAGCTTACAAGCCAGTGTCTTTCGTGGAGTGGACAATCAAATTCTGGGAAATTATGGTTTGTGGCGCATGGTTTATGAAACATTAATAATTAAAAAGTCCTAGGTTCTATCAAAATTAATTAAGTCAGAAGAGAGAATCTCATGTAAATTCACAGCCGCTGTATAACTAAACTAGGAGATGCACATACACATGTGCACAAAACACCCACATAATAACGAAACACAAAAGAAAACAGGACTGCAGCAACAAGTAGGAAAATCAAGCCACAGAGTAAGACTCAGACAGAGAACAGTGTGCTACTAACAGATGCAGAGCATAAAGAAAATACAGATTATAGGAAACATGGAGATAGGTCTTTTGCAAATGGAAAGGGGACCAGGAAATGCAAAGAAACAGGAAGCAGGAGATGGGAAGTGGGCATGAAAAGAATTAAGCTTTGAAAAGAGTATGTGCCAGTTCCCCGCAGTGAATGTACAGTTACCATTATGCACTGCAGGCATTTACTAACCAATATAAACACTAAAAAATATTTCTTGGTTCAGGAATACCTGTACAACAGACTTATATGTAGTGTAGAACTATGTTTACAGACATCGTATCTCTGTAAAGCTATGATTTGAAAACAAAATATAAGTAGAAATTTTCCTTATAAATATGTCAAAATAAATGACAGATTGAATTGTTTTTAAGTGAAATCCTGCAAGTGAAGCAAAAAAAAAAGTCTAATCTCAGGATAGATAAGTGTTTTGGGATTTTAAGAGGATGTAAGAAATCCAATAGAGAAATGTTAAAGTACATAATGATCGTATTTAGTGTCATCATAGTAACTGAAGATTATCTGAATTTTAAGGCTAATTTTATGAAAATATTTCAATTCTATATGTTAGAAATTCTTATCCACAATAATGAGACACAAATGAGATCTAGAAATTGTTTATAACGAGTGAGTGTGTTGGGTGTTTGTTTCGTGTTGTTGTATATTCTCTACTTCTGGGGGCAGAACCTAGGGCTTTGCAATACTAGGTAAGCACTCTACCACTGAGCCCTGGCCCCAGGCCCTGTTACTATTTTCAATCTTTAGAGCACTCATACAGATAAAGAGGAAAAAAGTCTACCTATCTCATACTGAAAGAAAATATAGGAAACAAAATTCACAAAACAAATGTCTTTATATTACTTCAAATCAATGCCAATGAGCTAGTAGGATGTATGTAATTTCTGCTGCTGATACAATTTGGTTACGTAGTTCAGACCATTAAACCACGCATTAGATGGTTTTTCTAAAGAGATCAACAGCTTAGATTAAGCATACAGGAGAAATGCATTGCAAGTATGTATCCAAGTTTGCAACTCAGATTTCTATTGTATAATATGAATCTAATTATAAATGCTGATTAGGTTTCAATTGTAAAATAGTAAGAATTTATCTTTGGTCTAAATGTGATTATTTATTTGCCTGAAAAGATAAATATTGTGAGATAAACAAGTGTAAAAGGCTAGGAAGAGTAAAGGCAGTATTCTGGTCATCATACGTATTAGACCTCAAGAGACAAGGCCTAACCTTACTAATTTACAAGACAGGAATGTAAGCTTTCTATTTAACATGCTGAAGATACCACAGAGGAGATACATATTAGAAATGTAGGCATGGTAGGGAGGACAGATGCAATTTGAAAGAAATATTTTTCTTTCTCTCAAAGTGGAATTAATATGAAAACATTTGTTTTGTTTTCCAAATTTATTCATTTAATTAATTAATTGATTGATTGATTTTGGTACTGGGAATCGAACTCATGCTTGCCAGGCAGGCGCTGTGCTGCTGAACTATATCCCTGGCCCCTCCAGTTTATCTAATTTGAATTTAATTAAGATCCTTGGTACAAGGTAGGTATATAAAATGATCACAGTCATCATAGGACATTTATACCTACCTGTACATGATATATCTTGATTTGTTTGTGTTTTTTCCTTCCCATTTTCTTCCTTTCTCAAACACCACTTAAACTTTGTAGATGATTTTCAGAAAATAAATAGAAAAAGTGGCTCACTACACTTCAATTGCAAAAGAGATGGGGGGAAAGAAATTGAAGAGAACACCACTGCTGAACATTGTAGTCTTTTCCTCATGAAAAATCTTATTGTAAACTATATTATTTTATGGCCATAAAATACTTATATACAAATTATCTTCATTAAAGCACTGGTTAAAACAAACAAAAGTTGGGAAAAAATGTTTAACAATATTAAGTTGAACTGGTAGATAGGTACAAACATTTTCTAATGTATTTTTTTAGGTGTTTGAACTAGATTTCAGGGAAGATTTTTAAGAGACTGGAAGAAAACATAGCATGCAAAGTAAAAGGAACAATATCAAAACTTCTCTACGCCTTGCGACAAATATGTATAAAAATGTGAACACTAGCATCTGACAAACTGCCACTGAATTACATAGATTTATTTTTTACATTTCTACTTTTATAACTTTGCAATGATAATGTACTTATTTTAAAAGAGGAAGTCAAAATGACATTACTGACAACACTGTGATTTACTGTGATTTAGTGTTACCACTAAAGAGAGGACTTAAAATGAAGAAACCACCTAGTAATAGTTACGGTTTAGGTCGAGGCCCTCCTCCCAAGGCCTGACATACTTAGGGGTATGGGTTGGCGGAAGGCGACCTGATTAGAGGGGGCTGGAGCTGATCTGGTGTTAAGAGGTGGGATCTGGTGAAGAAGCAGCACCGCTGCTCTGGGATGCTCCCAGAGGGGTACATCTCCCTTCTCCACCCACTTCCCAGGTGACTTGATAGGCACAGATTTTCTTCTCCTAGACCTCTCTGCCACACTGTCCTGCCTGGGAGCCAGCAGAGTATGGGTCAAAAATGCCAAGAACAAACCATTCCTCCTTCAGTTGGTCAGTGTCAGATATTGTGTCCCTGTGACAAAGCGACAAAGACAGCAATTCATCATTTATGTATTAAAACATGCCAGAGCATAAATTAATAATCCTATAGTCTTATAAAGAAAGCAGGCAGGCTAAACTATGCCAAAGGAGCACTGTAGTCATGATTTACTTGTCTTTTCAAAGAAGACAAGAATTCACTCTTTGAGACATAAAGAAACCATTCTACATACACTTTATGAATTTCCTACTGGAATTTGGCACCTAACTGTCTTGGAAGTGGCTCTCAAACATTTTATAGCAGGGAGTGATGTTAGTACTGGATTCCTTAATGTTTAGAGTTCATTGTGAATTCCATTACACAAAGTATTTGCTTAAATCAGTGTCAGCCTCCTTCCCCTCTGTAGCTCATGACTGTTGCTTTTTTTTAATCCCTGGGGCAACACTTTTTACTCTCTAACTTAATGCTTACATCTCAAATCGGGTCTCTATTTGCTTCCCAATGAAACACAGGTCCTTCAGTGAATATAACCATTGTACATGAGAACTCACAGAAGCTATAAAACTATTGAATAAATAAATAAGATATAAAAAATTTGTAGACCCACAGACTTGTTACTGTCCACACCCTCCATATGACTTCAGGATGGCTTGGTCAATGACTGACATGGTGTACCATAATGGTCGTGTAAGATTGTGTCACCCAGTGAAGTTTTACTTTGTGCATTCACATTGTGGCACTGGACAACAACAAATTCACCTAATGACACATTTTCCAGAACTTATCCTTATCATAAAGTGACCCGACTGTTTACACACACACACACACACACACACACACACACACATATACACAAAGACACACCCAGGCATACACAAATGATTACTGTTTGCTTTATAAACTTATAATTAAATGTAAACTTAATTACTAAGCAAGTAAAACACTGGCTCCCCGGGTGAAGGCTGCTGTAAGACAGACTAATGAGAGCTCGTCTCGGGCACAGGCCACACTGGCTTCCACAGGTCCTCACCTCGGCGGGCGTGTTTCTCGTCCTTGACGCAGACTTTACTTAAGGAGCCCACTGGATCGCAGTAACAAGGCTGGCACGGGCTCGGATAATTTGGTGACACCTAACAGAAATATTAAAATGCTTTCAGTCAAATGTAATAAAAACAACACTATTTTTCAATTGAGCAAACTTTTAAGGATGCGTTAGTTTTATAATACACAAATTATTTTGAGAAAATTATGAAACTTCCTTTAATAGATGTTTGTAATTTCTAAAATCTAATACTCTAAATATACACACAGAGTAAAGAAGATGGGACAGTAAACTCTTCATATTTGCTACCTAAATCCCACAGCTATCAAGATTTTGTCATACACATTTCATGTCTTTCTATCCTTTACTGTATTTTTAGAAGAAATTGACGATAAAAAGCTTTGAATCCCTACGCATTTAAAGAAGCATCTATTTTTTGTCACCAGATAATTATCATAATACAAAAAAATGGTAATATCTGTTTTATTGTCTAATCACATCCACGAAAAGGCTTCCTGGATATTTTGCATTTTATTTCAACATTGCTTGAAATTAGCAATGTGAAGTTTCTGCCCAATTTATTTTTAAGAACCTCTTTCACGTTGATCATGATAGGATTGTTCAAATACAAATTTATGTTTGGTGCACTAAAATATTATTGAATCTTTGAATTAAAAACTTGGTTTTGTAAGAGGTTGCATAACTGGAAAGAAAAAAAATAGAAACTAATTTAGAAAAGGAGCTCATGTCCCAGTATGGCCACGCACAGGCTGGGGGCGCTGTGCAACTTATTCACTTCCCTGTAATATGACGATGATGATGAAAGCACCTACAAAATTACTCTGTAAATCAAAATTAAAATAAATAACATATAAAGCATCTCATAAGGCTTCTAGACTATATTAAATACATAACTAGTAGATTTTACTGCTTTATTTTAATTAAATGAAGTTAAACTATGCTAACATAATGTACGTATATGTTTTCTAGACAAAACAGGAAAAGAACCAAAACTAAATTAGATGTTCAGAAACCCCTGAAATGGTGCTGAGTACAATTTATGTATATACTTGTGTTTTTCATTCATAAGCAGAAACTTGTTAGCTGATACACTTAAAGGCATTAAAACTAGAGCTGTTTACATGTGAGTGCTTACAGTTGATCAAATGTGGATTAAATAAGTTAATGGAGAAGTTTCAAAATCATCACTTGTTCAAGCTCATTCATTTCTCTGATTATGCAATAAGAATTATGCATCGCACAGACTGCAGTCTTGGTTCCTGTCCTAATTTTACAGGATTATATTTTGAAAGGCAATAACTAAAAAACATATGCTACGTAGTAAAAGAGAAACACAAACAAAGCCCATGAGGCAAAAAAAAAAAAGGAAGAATATTAAAATGCAAGGAAGTCAAGTGGTGTTTTGGAGAAAAACTAACATTTTTACAAGAGCTTCAAACATGAATAGCAATTTAAAAGTGGAACTGGAAGAAGAAAGGCTTCTACCCAGAGAAAACACCAGGCCATTAAAAAAAAAAAAACTGTGGCATAGTACAATATGTTGTTGTGCATTAAAAAATTGACTCAGGAACATGATTTATGATCTCAGTGATGAATGTCAGTGGTTGAAGGCCTTCTGCCCACTATAATGTCTGCAGTAGTTGAAAAAACTTGCTTGAATTAGACTGCTCACCAAAAGGTAATCAACAAGGTTATGTAGATATGCCTATTCTGATTTTTAATTTTATTAAAATAATTAAGATTATAAGACAGTCTTCTAAATACTGTTACATATATTTCATACCTAAAATATATACACATATCAATCAAATTTACACAAATGTAAAATCAAATTTTGAGAAAAGAATTTAAAGAACATCACAGAAATAAATTATGTTCTAGGGTACAAAAGTTTATTTTCATAACTTTGTAGAACTTTTCCCAACTATTAAGTGCTTGCAACACTTGCATATAAAAAATTCCATTTAGCAAAAGGATTTTTATAAGTACCTAAACATCAAAATCTAATACAGATTCACTTAATTACTTGACTTGTAATAAAAATTTGATCAAGCTTCCAGGCCTGATTTAATAGTGTGTCTTGTAGAATAATATATCATCAGATGACAATGATGAATTACAAATCTTGGCCAAAACAAAAAAAAATTAAATTATTTGAAGAAACCAGAAGAATGTGATGTTTGAAAGAAAAAAATACACACAGAAGAATATCCATCCTCAGAGAAGGCCAAATCCAAATTCTTCCTATCTTCACATTTCAAATGCTTAACAAACCATTATTGGTTAGATACACACTAGAGAGGCCAAAGAATGAAGGAGACAGCAATGCTGGAAAGCTGAAAGCAAAGCTTTCAGGTGCTCCACCATAAAATGAACAGAAAACAGAGTTTAAATCAACTAAGCTAGAAATGTCAAATAAATATTCCAAGTCTTCTCTGTGTTCTAACAAATAAAACCTCCTCAAGTTTCCAATGTCAATCAGTCAGCTTACTATTAATCAGAGAATGACTCAAAACCTCCTCAGGAAGATACAGAATGTCAGGTCTCTATGTTGTATTATCCAGAATGTCACTTAGAAGCAATCATTGCATCAGAGGCAGTGGACACACCTTGAACCCAGCCCCCAGGGCAGGCTAAACAGGAAGATTCTGAATTCAAGTGCTGAGGTGGGGACTTAGTTAGGACCTGTCTTAAAATTAAAAAAAAAAAAAAGAAACAAAAGGGCTGGGAATCTAGCTCAGTGGTGGAGTACCTTCAAATGTAATCCTCACTGTAAGATAAATAAAATAAATAATTAATAAATACAAATGTGATACTTATTTAATACAGACAAGCTAATAAAAGTAGACCATGGGATGAACCGAGTACTGAAACACCACATTTCGAAGTGTCATTGCAGATACTGTGAATATACCCAAAACATAAAGGAAACAAATACTTTTACTCAGTGAACAAATGAGATATTTCAGCAGAGAAACAGAAACTATAAGAAACAATTCCTGAGAGTCAAAAGTACATATGATGTGTGATGGAAAAACAGTGAGTGTTTAAAACTTAAAAACTTAAAAGACACATTGCTATCAATCCTCCCTCACTTCAAACACATTTATCCCCACATTTTTGCCACTTTCTGGAGTGGTTCTGGAAGCCCTCTTTCATGAGAACACAGCACAGTTTCTGAAGCCTGCCTTTTCATTGGCTGGCACAGGAGACCTAATTCACCCTTTTTTCTCACACACTACAAAGACACTAAGGGAAGAAAATGTCCAAACTTCCTCATAAGTGATGGGAACAATGGGATAATCGTGCTTGAAATGTGAGGTGGTTTGAGGGGCCACGGGTGATTAATAGCCATGGAGCTTTTACTATAAGAATATTTTTGATACCTAAGCATGCATTATATTTTTGATCAAGCCTTGTATCTCAATTTTAAAATTCTCTGGCTGTGCTTAATGTCAGATTACAAATGACAAGAAGAAAACACTTCAAAGTAATGACACATGGCAGATGAATAATCAAATATAAAGAACAGAGAAAGAGAAAGCTTTTAAAAATAACAGCACTGCCTCATTAACCTATCAGGAACAACCCAGAAGCACGACATGTATGTAGTTGGACTGTCAGGAGGAAAAGAGAAAACACGGGTCACAAAATACTTTTCAGGAATTAGGACCTAAAATTACCTAAGTGTAGAATTAACTCTCTGTTTATTGTTTCACAAAGCTCAGTGAATTGAACAAGATAATCACAAAGAGATCAAACATAAACCCATCGGAGTCTAACAGATTAGAATATATTTTGCAGAGATAAAGACCAAAACATGGTTTTGTAAGTCATATAGAGTCTCTCTTTCTCTTCCTCCCTTCTTTATCCCTCATTTATTTTTCTCTCTTCCTATTTCTCTTCTAACAAATCTTTACCAAAAAAAAAAAGTTTAGCTTACAGATCACATATAAATAGACCATAGACAAGAATGGTTGAATTGTCAATTTTCTGTTAATTGTACAATTCCCAAAAGTACATACAAAGAGAGTATGCTGAAATTAGCTAGTAAATTAAAGATTGTTATGATTTGTATCTAGATGCTCCCATAAAGCTTTTTTAGCTCATAAAGGAGACTTTAGGGAAGCCACTGGAACATGGAGCTTTAACACTTATGAGTGAATTTGTTCACTGATAAGCTGATAGCTAAATGTAGTGTTGGGACAGAAAGCCTGGTGGAAGGAAGTGGTCACTGGGGCAGTGGCCTGGAGGAGTCTTTCTCCCTCCTCCTGCCTTGATCTCTCCCTCTCTGTTTCACCCTCTCTTGTCCTTTGTCATGGTTTATGTCTGTGGCCCCCAGGCCTCATGCATTTGCATTGTGCATTTGTGATTGGTTCGTTGTCTAGTGCTTGGATTGATGGTGTCAGTGCTCCACCCACAAAGGGGTGGAGCCAGGATGTGATATAATGGCAGGAAGAAAGTGTGTTTCTCTCTCCTCTGCTGGTTTCTGCCTTGCCATTTGCAGCCACCATAAACTGTGGCCCAGCCATGCCACCCTGTCTTTGAGCCAACTAAGTATGGACTGAAACCTCCAAAAACTGTAAGAAATAAACCTTTCCTTTCCCAACTTTGGGCTTCAGGTATTTTGTCTCAGCAACAAGTAAAAAGTAACTAAGACATCCTTCTACCACCCCCTCTGCCATGCCTTCCTGCCTTGGAGCCAGCTCACCATGGACTGGAGCCTCTACAAATGTGAGCTGAAGCAAAGCTTATCTCCTAAGAGTTGTGGAGGCTGGGTATTCTCAGCTAGGAGAAGGTAACTAAAACAAAAATACATTATGTATTATGTTCTACACATAAAAGAACAAAGATGCAAATGATGGCTGTGTTTTCTGAAGAATCAAGGAAATAGTAGTGGCACACTTTTCAGTGCTAAAAATACCTAAATGTACATACAATGAAAATAACCTTCAACAATGAGAGGAAAACCATTTTCAGATTTGAAAAATCTGAGAGAACTTGTCACCAATATCCTGTGCTATAAAAAATGCTAAAAGGAAGTCTTCAAGCAAAATTAAATAGATATAAACTAAATGTTACTATAAATGGTTGTGGAATATATATATATATATATATATATATATATATAGTGCAAAGCTATCATTTTTCTCTGTATTTTTTAGGTCAGTTGTACTGGGAGCTTAGATGCAATGTATGAAAACAGATCCCAAAAGGTAGGTATAGATGAAACTACACTATTGCAGAATTTTAGGGACCCTGAACAAGAAATGGTTATTAAGAATGCATATCATATTTACCAGTCTTTTCCCATGAGTTGGTGCCAGCTGTGGACTTCAAGGGAGCAGAACAAGACACCAACAAGGAGCCAAGCCCTTTATGTGAGTTGGCACCATGCATGGGCTGCTGGGAGGGAGAACAAGATGCCAGCCTTTCCCCATTAGTCCGTGTCATTCATGGACTGTGAGGGAGAACAAGTAGCCAAAAAGAAACCAAGGGCTGCATGCAAATTGGTGCCAGTCATGCGCCACTAGGAGGACAAGATGCCAGTCCCTTCTGGCATATGGGCTGGGAGACAAGAGGCCCCCTCCCCGACCAGAAGCAATCAGCTGATCCAGAGAAACACAGGCTGAGGTAATAGCTACTGCATTAAAATACAAATAATGCTTATAGCCTTTAGCGTTTCATTGACTTTGCAGGCCTAAAGCCAATAGTCTGATCATCTATTCAGAGGATAGCAACATGCAGTATAGCATCTGTGAGAAATCTCCTTCTATAAGTGGTAGCCATTATTAATTCCCTAACGTCTTGTTTTGAATTCTTGTGTCATTTTCTTTTCTTTTTTTTTTTTTTTTTTTTGGTTTGGTTTTATTCTGTTTTGTCTTGTTTCATTTTATTATATCCAATAGCATTGGCAAAGATAAGATATGTTATTGGTAGCCATTTTGGATTTACTATTATATTGTTTTGAAGTACTTTATTGCATACATTGTTTTTTATTGGTTATATTCTGTTCCATTTTGTTTGATTTTTACTATGTCTGAAGGTATGGGCAGCTATTCCAAAGACAACAAGAGGCTTTATGGTAACTATTGATGACTTCCTTTTATCTTGTTTTGAAGAGATATCTTGTATCTCTTACACTGTTTTATTTTGATTTGCTTTATCCAGTTTTATCTTGCTTGGTTTTATTCTCTTTAAAATAAAAATTGTAAAAAATGCACACTGTAATCACTGATTCATAAATTAAAGACATAAATCAAGGGGTATGGCTGACAATATGGCAGCAGAAATAAAGTACTGAAAAATATTTTTTACAAAGAATACAATAAAACATCAAGAATTTTATGGAGAAAAACATAGCAAAACCCAAACATAACAATAATTACATTATATAGATATAGACCAGTGGTAAAGAACCTAGGCACCTATGTTGCAGTGAGCTGTTTGTATCACTTAAAGCTCTAAAAGCTTTTCACCACTGGTAAAAAATAAACATACAATTTAAAAAGACAGATAGGATAAAAAGCCCTGCATTTATTTTATATTTATAAGACATCTGCTTTTCAATAAAACTAATGGTAGGTTCAAAGTAAGAAATTGAGAAAGGTACACAGAGTTAGCATAGGAAAGCAGTTATCGCTCTATTACTAAGAAAGGAAGCAGATTTTAGGAGCAAACATTCATCCAAGATTAAGTAGAGATCTTTATAACTATTAAAATGTCTAGTTATGTGGAGAATCACCACATCTATTTCCCTGAAAACTAGCAGTGATTTTGTTTAGCTGTGAGCAGTGCAAGCCGGTATAGAGATGATTTTCCTAAACTGACTTTCAGTTTTAGTCAAAGAAGCAAGCAGACAGTGCATGGGCTACCATTGCCCCACCCCACCAAAGGCCACAGGTGAGCCCAGAGAGGTGGGCTGTGAGATAAGGTCTCCGTTGAGGCCTATGTGACTCCAGTGAAAATTCCTTCCTTGAACTGACTATAAAATAGGTTACTCTTCAATCACAACCAGATTCTGGCTGTTTTGTTCCCTTGGCAAGAATGCTTTGCTCTCTCTTTTACAAGCCTTGCCTGCCAAATCACCTGTTTAGCACATCCGCTGCAACACCCTCACCATTTTCCCCAATGTGAATGTGATCAATAAATATTGAGGCTCTGGCTGTTTTATGGTCTTTTGTCTCCCATAAACACTGGCCATCCCTGATCCCTGTTGCATTGCTTTTTGTCTGTTGTGCTTTCTTTTTGCTGTGTGTCATAATACCCCACAGGAAACTGGGGATTCACTGCAGGGGTACCCCATAATGTTATATGATATAAAAATACATAGATAAGATTCTAAATGTGTGTGCTATGGGAAAAAGGATCCTTCTTTGCTGTGGTGGAAATTCAGACTGGTGCAACCACTGTGGAAATCAGTGTGGAGAGTCTTCAAAAAACTGAAACTAGAGTTTCCACTTGATCTAGCTACTTCTCTTGTTGGTATCTTCCCAGGGAATTAAAAGCATCACAGCACAGTGATATATGCACACTCATGTTTATAGTAGCACAGTTTGTGATAGCCAGATCTTGGAAACAGCCCAAATGCCCATCAACCGATGAATGGATAAAGATGTGATTGTTTAGCACTCAAAATAGTAGAGTATTACTCAATCATAAAGAAATATAACAAAATGAAAGGGAGGAATCCACAATTGTAAACTGAAAAAAAATCTATATTTATGGCCATTATCTAGTTCAGGCCCAACTTCAAATGCATGTGTCTGCTCACCAAGACACCATGACTGAATGTTAAACTACATCCCAATTAACTTGAAAAGTTTGCTAATTTACACAATATGTTATCAGAACATTAATTA
The DNA here is from genome assembly GCF_034190915.1 of Cavia porcellus. Lineage (NCBI taxonomy): Eukaryota > Metazoa > Chordata > Mammalia > Rodentia > Caviidae > Cavia > Cavia porcellus. The sequence continues at coordinate 18,221,766 of NW_026947505.1, forward strand.
ATCATACAGAGTTCAATAGAAATATGACACTTAAGACTAACTATTTGGGGCCAGGGATTCAGCTCTGCAGCATAAGTGCCTGCCTGGCAAGATCATGAGTTCAATCCTCGGCACCCCCAAAAAAGGGACTAAATATTTGAAATTTAACAAAGAAAAATTGACAAAAGGAATTCAAAATTATTTTTAAATAAGTGGTACTGAACATAAAGCATTTCTGAATTTGTGGGAAGTGACTAAAAAATAGGAAGGGGATTTATATTTAAATCCTTATATTATATAAGAGATTTAAGGCAATAAGTTTCCAAGTTGCTACATAGTAAAATAACATGAAATTTAAACATCAAATGACTGTAGATATAAGTTTAAGAGCAGAAATCAATAAATAAAGAAAAAGACAAAATGTTTTTTAAAAGATTAAAAAGATTGATAGACCATAAATGTAAATCCTCAGGAAAAAAAAAAAAAAGAGAAAAAACAATGTAAAAATTTTAGGAATTCAGGAGATGTTATCAGTATAGATTCTTTACACTTTCTGAAAGATGAATAAATTTTTAAAAAATTATAGCAAAATTTTGACTACTTGGATGAAATAAGTGCTTTTAAAAATGCACCATATCAAACCTGACTCATGTAAAACCTGCCTAGCCTTATAATATATAATAATAACTTAATGCATGTAAAATTTATTTATGTAAAGAAAGAAAGCGGCTCGGATAATTTCACTAGAGAATTTTATCTTAAAATAGTATGAAAGATTTTAAAAATAATTTCAATTTTACACAATAATTTTATATATCAGAGGAAGAGAATGCATTTCCCAGACTTAGTTTTTGAGATTCATGTCCTACACAGAAATGAAGACATTATAAGAAAACAAGATTATAGACCAATATCCCTGTGTGAAGACACAGCAATGCTTCCCTAAATAAAACCACCAACACAAAAAAATTTATAATATCCATAATTATTTGGAGTTGAAGCCACAAATGGAAAGCTAATTTAATATTTTATAAATGAATAAATGTAATTGATTTCACTGAGATGAGAAGATACTTATATATATTTTAGCAAAGCAGAAATACTTTTGTCAAAATGTAAAAACTCTTTAAAATAAAAACTCCTCAGTAACCTAGGAATAGTGGGGAACCTACACAATGATTTAATTTCTTTCTAAAAGTTAAAAAATTCCTAAAATAAATACTAATATCTTGACTTTAATAGATACTTCATGAGCAAGGATAACAGCAATGGCCAACAAACACTTAAGATGAGAATTCATGTCATAATGTGAAGCCATTACCATTAGAATGTGTAAGTGGAAAAGGTCATCAACCTCGTATATTAGTGATGATAGAAAGAACTAGAACACATCTAAAAACCTGGTATTTTTGGTGACCATGTAAAATATTCTTACTCACTTTCAAAATTTCAGTTGTATATTGCAAAGTTAAATGCATACGTATCATTTGAGAAAATCACTTTATTCCTAGTCATTCGTATAAGATAACTTTAGAAATAATTATATAAAGACTTATATAAGGCTATTTGCAGCAGCAAATAACTGAAACCAACAGGAGAAAGGAGTGAACTTTATGTAGTCGTGCAGAATTTTACTCAGAATTTTTATATAAATTACCGATTGATGTGACATCATGAGTAAATCTTAAAACATTGTAAACAAAAGAGTGAAGACACAAAATACTATGAACCACATAAATTAACTTCTATGAAGTTAATTAAAGCACTAATTCATGTTCTAAATATCAGAGCAGACCGGAAGGACTCACAATGGCATTTTCTGGAGTACTGGAAATGTTTCCTATCACATTCTTAAACATTTGTAACATTTTAGTTATGAAGAGTTCCGAGTCTCCCATTAGATTTTGAAATGCGACATTTTAGAGAAGCTATGCAAATTATTTTTATGCACATCTTTTGCATATGAGAAAGCAAAAATAACACTTTACTGCAGAAAAGCACACTTTACCCCTTTGGGCCGGAAGTAGCCATCAGTACACGTCTCGCAGTTGATACCGGCCGTGTTCTGCGAGCAGTTAATGCACACGCCCCCTCCGATGTACTTCCCGTGGATATTCAAACTCAGATTCCTTCTGGCTACGTTTTCATCGTAATAGCATCCTTCAGCTTTTCCATGGCAATTGCATGCTGGAATATTGGGAAAAGCATAAATAGGTAAACATTAATTTGAGATTTCAGGTATGTCCAAAAATTATCTTGTTACACATTTAGCATCCATATAAACAGATATATTTAGAAAGTATTTGGGTTCATGGGACATGTTAATTAATTCACAGTTTCAACAAAATTGGAGATAATTAAACATAATTTAAAATTGAAATTGTCAATGTTTTACTGATTTCTTACTGATTTCTTATAAAAGTGCAACTTCATATGGCTCAGCACATGATGCTCTATTATGGCACGTGATAAATTATTGAACAATAGCACTGAAAGATTGACAGCCAGGTAGTGTATAATGAATAATTACCATGGTGAATCTCTGCGCTGGATTCATGGGTAAAAACGGACAGGTGGAATATCATTCTTCTCACTGAACAACTAAACTAGAACAACCAAAATTTACTTGTTTAATATGCCAGGCTCTGTTTGACTTGTTTTGTATTGCTTATGATGGACTATAATTAAAATAGATCACTTTCTTATTTTAGGAATCTGAGCCAAAGAGAAGCGTTGTAACACATCAAAGATAAGCTCCTTCAATGCTGGAAGTTAAAATGGTGAAGTTAGTTCCAGAATCTGCATCCCTGACCGGCACGTTCCACCTGTGAGTGAGATGCAGGGTAGCTGTCCAGCATAAAGGACAGCATGAGGGCATCTGTACTGCATGTTTCTGACCTCTCCTCTAATTAGCAATCTGTGATATTAAACTGCTTCCTGAGTGTCAGATGTGTGACACTGAAAATTCAAGTATAAAAAAGATATTTTATTAATCACCCTTATAATTGTCTCACAAAGGCAAAATACTTAAAATAATGTTGGAAACAAAGAAAATATCTCAATAAATATCAGTAGTAGTATCGACTGAACAACGATGATAAAGATGGTAATTATGGCTTGTATAGCTACGTGAGCACAGGGAGAGGTGAAGCTTATGGAAGTAGAACTTCTAGCAAACTGGCATGTAAAATTAAATTTTAATAGCTTGAAACTTTTCCATCTAGAAATGCTGTATAAGATAACTCCACAGGCGATGTGACCACATTTCCTTCTAGCTTCACCAACGTTGTGTTTCATCAATATCTCGCATACCATTAATAAACATTCAAGTACTTGTTTGGTGGGTAAACACATACTTTCATAAATTTTAATTAATACTTTTTCAATTATGAATGTGATCACATCTTTGTTAGGTTGTAAAAGTCACATTTTTCTGAGAAAAATATATTTGACCTTTGCTCATTTTAACAAGTTTATAGGATTTCTCTTATTGATATGTGGGATCTTTTAATACAGCAACTATATTATCTCCTTGGCGTATTTGTTGCAAATATTTTCCCCATTTTGTTGACTTTATTTAGAATGTGTTATTTTTGCTACTTTAATGGAGCTTCAAACTTTATTCTAGGAAACACATAGTAAGATGTACAAATCTGTAGGCATTATAAATAGCTTCATAGCTGTAGAATTATACCCAAGAATACTTTAAGCATCTTGTTTTAGAAATGTATTGCAAAAAAAATAAATAAAGATCTTTGCTCGCAGTATAGAGGAAAATAAAGTGTGATACAAACTTATTCTCACACTATGTAGAATTGGTGTTGCCTTGTGTTACACAGACAAAACATCGATGTCTGCAGAACAGGCTTTTGTCTATTCCTCACCAGGTCCTTTCTATTCCTGTACATTGCATCCCCGGTTGCTGTCATTCAACTCCCCTGCCCAGCTCGGAATCTACAGCAGCAGAGGATAAGGACAACCCTTCCTGACACAGAGCTATTTTCTGTGCTGGCATCTGCAGCCTGCTATTTCACAGACCGTCTGAGACGTGCTATGAAACCATTCTCTAAGTAAAGGCTTAGCGGTGGAAGGAATACTCAATCTTTAGAGACACACTTGTCTCTTGGCTTAAATAAGCTAGTTAGGTGAAAATCCACATTAAACTCAAATGAATTAGAAGGTGATCATCCATTTTATAGAGGGATTTGTCATGTCACAGCAGAATTTGCCTAGGTATAAGATGAGTGAATGCAATTCAAGCTTGAACAGAAAACTTTTTACTTTCAGGAATACATGGATTGCCAAAGCTCAGTGTAGGGCTGGGGTGTAGCTCAGGGGCACAGCACCTGCCTGGCAAGCACAGGTCCTGGGTTCAATTCTTGGTACAAACAAAACAAAACAATAAAACCTCAATGTTGGTGTAAGAGTTTATGGCTCAGATGTCCACCTTAAATTTGTGGGTTTTGAAAATATTTCTTCTACTCTAGAAAAAATTGAAAAAATTATTCTGTCACTCCAATATTCAAAAGATGCATACAACAGCAAATGGAAATCTTTTGTCTTGTTTTTCTCTTCCCCTGTTGCTAACACATTCAGTCCTTCTTTTGGGTGTTTGTTTAGGCCCCCTAGATATATGAGGGCTGAGTGGTAAAGGATTTTGCAAATGCATTTAACATGTAACTCTGTGACCTGGTGGCAGAGACAAAAAGAATCTCCATCCCCTAAAACTGCTCTCACTCGGGATGTTGATATTTTACACATACAAAAAAGATAATTCAGCCAATATTTAAAGGCATTTGGAGGAAATGTTCTTGTGTGGATTTGCACACGAAGTTATCCTGAGGAATGGGTGGAAGAAGCTTTGGGAAACCTGTATTTGCTGGTTTGAGGTGGGAGCAGTTGAAGAAAATCTGTGATGGTGGTGACCACAGCAGCCCGTGTCTCTAAGCATGACCCACTGATCATGAAGGTAGCTTTACAAAAAAAATCCAAAAATATCTTTAGAAAAAAGGAGACACAAATTAAAAAGCAAATGAATGTAACTGCAGAAGACGACAGCTCATGCAGCATCTTAAACTGAGAACAAAACATTCTTCATGGCTGGAGAAAATTTTACAGTTCAGATGTGCTAAGATGCAACAGTATTGAAAACCTATGAGGTCCAACAAGTGATGGTTGGTAATTATGATCTGGATTAATGTTTATTGGATGAATATGTAGTGTTGAAATTAGGGTAAGACTTCTACAATTTGTTTTGAAATCTAATAGTCCTATTAAACTGAAACTGTATGGTTAGGGTTGATTTTTCAAAATAATCATTATTAAAATGTAGTTGAATTGGGCCTCATGACAGTTTAGGGTTATAGTCCTGTCAAAGACTGTTTTAAGGTTTTGTAGCTTGGGAAAATCTCTAGAAGCACAAGTTTCTCAAGCATCCTTGTCACCATGTGGGTCCCGCTGGCAGTATTAGGCTACTGTTTTAGCTACAGCACTTTGTAGGTATTTTTCTTTAGGAAAAACTATAGTCACTTAAGTACAAAGTGATAATTTAATTTATAAGTAAATACTTAATGACATCTTTGCATAGTCAGTCATTTTATTCCTTTTTAATTAGTGGTGTATTTCTTGGGGGTCACTGCCCAATAACTGTATAGCATAAAGTTATATATAACAATAATTATTATTACTGATAAGTTATTGGTAATATTCTTTAATAAGAGTAGCTCTAAATGCCTGCTACTCACGCTCTGTATTTTAAAGATATGTCCACCTGTCATTGCCCAGCAATTGTCCACGTGTCTGCCCAGCAGACACGGGCCCCTGCAAGATTATTTCAGCACTGTTCACAACAGCCAATATATGGAACCAAGTGATGAACACATAAAAAAAGTAGACTGTATCCATGCTGGCATATTATTAAATCATTAAAATGGTGAAATGTTCTGTGATAAGTTGGGTAGAAGTGGATAGCACTACATTAAGCCAAATAATCCAGGCCCAGAAAGACAAATAGCACACGACTCCACTATATGTAAAATCCACAAATGCTGGCCTGGTAGGAGATGAGTGTGGAGCAGAGGCACTAGCAGCAGGGAGAGAACCCCGGAAGTGGAGATGAAGGGCTGACCAGAGCGCTGAGTCAGAGTTAGACAGAGGAAGTAAGCTCTGGCTCTTTGAGAAGAAAATGCAGAAAATAATATTTTGAAGAAGCTACGCGAACAGATTTTGGGTATTTTCACCACAAAGAAAAAATAAATGAGAAGATAGATTGCTTACCCTAATCAAAACATTTCAAATTATGTACATGTATCAAAATATCATATGGCACCCATAAATGTTTATGTCAGATCTATACAGGTAAGTATGCATATTTCCAGGAATTTTATCTCTTGTCCTTGTCACCTTTTCCTCTTGTACCATTCGCAAACACTGTCCCCAAACACCACCTCTAGGCAAGAGAACTACTGAATCCTGCAGAACGAATTTCACTTTGATTTTTTCTTCCCTTTTAGGCGATGAACATTCAGGATAGAAAGTTAGAGAACAGAGCAGAAAAGGAAGGGTCTACAACAAGCCAGAGCATGATTTGGAACCATTTCCCAAGTATGTGCATTTAGAAAGCTGGTTTGGACAGTCGAGGTTTTATTTAATGTTTATTTACAACTCCATAAGCAGAGGGTTCACCTACCAACAATGTATGTGCAGCACGTTTTTAACTGTTTTCCCCCAATCCTCACACAATGGAAGAATCATAGGTGTGACAAATATCCCCAAATATGAAAACAAAACCCCGGAAAATTAAATGGCTAAGGTAACAGGGTAAAGAATCAGCCAGCTCTTGCACTGGATGAGACAGACAAGCTGGAAACAGGCTTTCTTCCTGGCACTCAGCACACGTGTCCCAGCATGAGAACAACACCCACTCGGTTGCTTCTCAAGAACTCACGTTCACATTCCGTCTTCGTCAGGAAGGTGCCGGCTCGCCACGGCTTCTGGTGGAACCCTGGGCAGCACTGGTCACAGCTGTCACCGCAGGTGTTGTGCTCGCACTCACAGCGTGATTTCTAGCCACAGAGCGGGGAGCACACCGTGAGCATGCATGAGGGTTGCAGAGGAAGCAAGTGTCGTTTTGCAAGGGGAAAACTTCTACAAAGTGCACCAAAATGTACAACTGCGCTCAGGCCAGGCAGCCTCGCTGCCTGCCTTGGAGTGGGTCCCTTGGACCAACACCAGCTTCGGATGGTCCAGGCTTGTCCTGGAATCCCTGGGTTTATGTTTGGAAGAGAAGAGAAGAGAAGGCCTAATAGGATGTGGTCTTGAACACTAAATTCTCCTGCTTTGATGCCTGAGGCCTGCAGATTTTCTGGGACAGATGTGTCTATTCCAAGGCATCTTTCAAGCACTGTTAACACTTTTGGATGTGGCAAAAGAGGAGAAAGTTCATTCACCCAACTGTGCAGCCCGAGCGCATAGGAAGAACCGAAATCTAGTGACTCTCATAGCTCGGGAAGCACTGGGCATTAGCACCACCATGGTGAACACCCGCCTTGCAGCAAGCAGCCTTACAACCTCACCAGAATAACACACCAGGGTTTTGATCATCCTAGGAGATAGTTTCCTATAATCCGCTAACTAGAAGGCCGCTTTTGGGGTAACACTATTGATGGTAGAGTTGTAACTGAGGCAAAACAAAAGCAGAAACACTAACCACGGTCTTGCCAGCATTCACTATTCTTCCTACTTAATATATTTCTCCCTTACACTGCGTGGCAGATAGTTTTGAATTTCATCAGTTTATTTGTGACAAGCAAAACAGCAGCTCATTCATCTTGTTCTTTAGAATTTTGCTCACCTAATGCATTGCTATGAATGCAAAACCCTCTCAAAAGCATTCCAGTGTTTTCTGCCCTGGCAGGCCACTCTCTGGAACTCTCTCTTCTCCTCTCTTATTTTGCTTCTGCCCGACCTCAGCCTCCTGTTCCATGGTCATTTATAGATTTGCCCTTCTACCCATTTTTCATTTGTTTGCATTAATTTTTTGATTAAAGTGTTTTTAAAAGAAATGGACAGTTTGATGGATGGTAGGTATTCTCTAAAGCTAAAGCATGTGGCAGGCTGTCAGAGCAAGAGAGGCTTCAAAATAGATACCAGTTTGGAACCTTTTAGGAGGGGGAAAAAAACCTAATCTGTTTTCTGATATCGTGATGGTTGACTTCAAAGTCTATCATCTTAACTGCCAGCTCCATTTCACCCTGGCACGGCTTTGTGTTACACCGTCTAAGTGGGGACCCAACACCCGTTCAAGGGTTCCCTGTCAGCAAAGCTTTCCTGTGAAACATTTTACAGTTCAGCACTTCATTTTCCCAAAGCGTACTATAAATATACATACATTTGTGGCTGGATCAAGCGGACAAGCCCTGGCATGACCATAGCAGATGCACATCCCTCCAACCGAAATATCCTTGACAGAGTAGTAATACTGCAAAAAGCAATCCAGAGAGAAATCCTGTTAGGGCGGCTGCGGGGTGAAAGCAACAAAAGCGATATTCAGTTACTATTTTAATTTTTGCTTTTATGCTTCATGGGAAGCATGTTTGTGGCTCTTCAGGACAGCGAGGACTCAAAAAATAGATGAAGTAACCCCTAGCTTTCCAGCCCTGGTCTAGGAGAAGATTGATTCTAATTTATATCAGGTTGGCACAGAAGACATTTCTTCCTGACGGGCAATATAAAGGCCATGCTTGCGCACCCATTGCCAGGAGTGGTTTTTTGTTTTTTAAATCTGAGGGTAAGGATGATAAATCTTCCTAAAAGTCATTAGACATGATTTCTTGAAAGAAAATCTCTGTCATCAGGTGACCTCAATACTCACCTATCTCATGCAGGCTTTTTTACAGGATAGATTGGATTTAAAAAGCCAATAAACTTACAGGAAATTGTGCTGTTAACAAGTTTTTAATCCAAGCTTTGAAAGTTTGGATAAAAACACTAAGTTTGAAGTGCAGAACACCTGTTTTATTATTATTATATTGAAATGCTCCATTACTTTCCTATCTGAAGCTAACACAGGGATATGCCTCTAATATTTTAATCTACCAGCTATTTTTAAAGATTATTGTTATTAGAGAGCTGGACTAATATTAAAATTTTAACTAATATGTGTGTAAAATTTAATCATCCTCAGAGCCCTTTGCATTATCATGTGATATCTAAAGAAACTCTTAATAGAGTATGTTTCTATTTTCCTAATTACACATGTGAAAAAATACGTGATTTAGCAACAATATGTATGCTGAAAACTATCTCAGTTCCCTGATTCTCCCCTTTCTCCTACTTCTTTCTTTCTCTCCTCCCTCTTCTTCTACTTCTCTCCCTCCTTTTGTAATTTATACATACTATCTTTACAAATATTTTTCTTACATTATCTTGACATTCCTCGACTTTGAACTAATGATACCTGCTATGTGGATAATATAAAAATCTCCTTTTCACTTAACTTCATCATTTAATAACATAAATATAAATGGATCTATGTGCTGAAAATGCTGGCATAGAGTCTAGGATGCCTTTAAAATTGGGAAATTGATTTTACATATAAATGTAAAATGCTTTGCTTTCAAATCATGAAGAAAACTGGAAATTCAGTACCCTATTTTTATATATTTAAATTTGTATGTAGTGTTTATTGAACTTGAGTACTTTCAAAAGTCATATTTATATGTTAACTTGTACTGTACTATTTTAAAGGCTAATGCACAATGCAGTTATAAATAATAGATGTGCACCCTAACCCTCACTCTGCCTTCTGGAAAAAATGATAAAAGGAATACTAATTTATTTTCATTGATTTTTGTTACCCTGATAGATATACTGCCACGAATGACTAAATTTCACTTCAAAATTACTCGGTCTCCTTTACTGTATATTTTAAATCATTCACAATTATAATTAAAGGTCATTTTAAAAACATGAAGAATCTAAATATTGCTAAAAAATAATGATTACCTCTGCAAAAGGCAATTGACAATATGCTGAAATATAAAAAAAAGTAAAGTGTTTCAGGTTTGGAAAAACAGGGTAGCAAAACATCTGACATGTTGTATGTGGATCATTAAAATGTTTAGTGTTTCCAATGTGATTACGGAGAGGTGAGCTGTGGGTGAGTTATGTACAGAGAGAAAAAGCACGGGAGGAATGTTCACTGTTCAGGATCTGTGATCCTCAGAGATTTAGCAGCTAGTGGCAGAGATTCTATGTGCTTTATTCAGGGGTTCTCTCCCTATCATCCTCTTCCATATCTTGTGCTTCCAGTAATACAGCAGATACTTTGTTGCGTGGACTTGTCTTATGGACTTATGGTTGAATTGACTCCCTTAGTAACACATAATATCTTATTCATGTAGCTAACCCTAGTGGCATATTAGAGACTGTCACATTAATTAATGCAGTGCACCATAGATGGAAAGGTGCACAATTATCATTCAGGGAAATTGTTATGGTTTATGGTCAGATGTGCACCTTACCCCCAGCCTCATGGAATCATGGATGCAGCCAAATTTGGTATTTGTGATTGGTTTGCTGTCTAGCTCTTGGATTGTGGTGTGAGTGCTGCACCCACCCAAAGGATGGGGTCAGCATACAGTGTAATGGCAGGTAATAAGGTATGACTTCTCTCTTTTTTATGTCTTGTTCCCATTTTGCTACAGGAGCAGCCATGAACCACTGCCCCTCAGTTATGTCATTTTGCCTTGGAGCAAAATGAATATTGATTGAAACCTCTAATTTGTAAGAAACAAACCTTCCCTTCCTTAATTTTGGGCATCAGGTATTTTTGCTTTAACGAGAGAAAAATAATTAAGACAGAAATCTAGGCTGTTTATCAATACCATGATTCTATAAATTTTAGTTTAAACCAGGCATGGTGGGTGCACATTTGTAATCCCAGCATGTGGGAGGCAGAGGCAAGAGGATCGTTGGGGGTTCGAGACCAGCCTGGACTACAAAGTGAGCTCAGCCTGAACTACATAGTGAGTCCCTGTCTCAAGACAACAATAAATAAAATAAAGCAAAATAAAATAAATTCTAGTTTAACATTGGAAGACAGCATTTCTGTTAGCTTCATTGATCAAAGATTAGTAGGAAAGATGGTTTAACCTTTTGTGGTTTTATTATGTTTTTTTTTTTCAATCTAAGGGTTGAACAGAAGGTCTTTTCACTGAATTATACACCTTCCCCTAACCCTTTTTAAAATTTTTCAAAATGAGACACTGTCTTGCTAAGTTGCTTAGGCTGGGCTCAAGAGTATAATCTTTTTCCTTAGCCTTACAAATAAAAAAATATTTTTAAGTTTTATTCTATCACTCTTACTAAACACATATTGAAAAGCACATCAACAGTACCTTGTATGATAAATCAGTTTACAACAAAACCGAATAAGGATATTGTGCATATAGAAGAGGTTTTCACCGAAAAGTCCATAATATAGCCGAATGAAATACAGTTTTCGTACTTTTTAAGTATAGGAAGGTGGAAAATAAGAGTCCTTTGCTACTCAGCAAAGAAAAACAAGTCTGAAATGGAAATTTAGGAATCAGAAAAAAGAATCTCTTGGTTCAGATACATATCTATGTTTACGGGCCTATTTAGTTGTTTTTTTAAAAACCCAAAAACAAGTATCAGAAGAAATATCAAACTCTTGCTAAGAAACACCAAGATCAATATGCTATTGAAACATCTGGTAGAAATGTTATAGACAATGATTTACTAAGTATCGTGATATTCATATAGTGCTGGAGTGAAGGTAAACCCACTGGGGAGAACACTCTTTATCACGGGCTGTGGTTTAAGCTGTCTTTCCCATTTTTTTGACCAAATCTTCATATCAAAGGCACAGCAATTACAGGTTACCAAGGGAACAGAGTAGTAGATTTTACTATTTGCAATCAACTATTCCAGCGCTGACACATGAGCCAATAAACTGTTAGAATTTATAACTGGATTTGTAAGAGTGATTAAAAGAGAGCAAAAATAGTACCCTTTGGGGGAGAAAATTTCTTCTACCCCAGATTTAATAGGTCAAAAGGATATTAAAGAATGTTAAATTATTTAAGATTTTTCAAAAAACATAAAAGAACTGTGAATAAAAAAAAGAGTAAATCTTTCTGGAAAAATATGTGGCTTTGCAGTCTGTAAAGTAAGTAACAGAAGTGCAGCTTAAACATTTACCATAATAAGTAACAGTCCTTAATTCCATAAATTGTGGTAGCTTTGTAGATTGTATATATTGTCTTATTTTTAAAGAAAAAACAAACAGTATGTTGATACGTTTTTTTCTCTATAGCAGTACTTTTATAAACTATGACTTATGGTTCTTTAATGAAACATAGAATGAAACTATTTGATGACACCAAATGGCCAATAAGTCAATAACAGTGATATCTGAATACTTTCTAGAACTTTCTAGAATTGTACATTCTCAGCCCTTTCTTAGATCTACTAAATTAAAATCTGTATTTTTCCAAGAATATCAGCTGATTCCATGCACAGTCTACTTTAAAATTCATCATTCTGTGGTGTGTGTGTGTGTATGTGTGTGTGTGCGTATTGGGTCATGATATAAAATGAATTCTTTAATGTAGACTGTGACCCAAAATGTTTAAAGACTTGACTTTCAATAATGGCTCCTTATAACCAATTATAATAATAGTACAGATCACCTAACATGACAAAAAGTAATTTAGTCCTAAAAAAATTATGGGCTAGATATGATTTTTGTTTTACAAGAGAGGAAACTAAAATAAAAAGAATAATAAAAATTTTCATAAAGAGTACACACTCACTAAGCGGCAGAGCTCAGGTTGGAACAAAGGAAGGCCTACTGAATTTTAAAATCTTCCACAATCACCATCCCCACAAATCACTGAGAGATTTCTTTGTAAGTTCCCTAAAGGATAATTGAAAACATGGGTGTCATATAATCCATAAAATCATAACTCACTCTCCTGGTGACAATGGGGTCAATTTCTCTTGGATCTTTGTGAGCAAACATCATCAAGTCGGCATTCAAGGTGCGGATCCTCTGAAATCGCAGCCGAATGTAGCGGGCAGAGGTGAATTCCAGCAGTTCAGGAGAAGGATCGTCAGCACTTGGTCTCCCGTTGATCAAAGAAATGTGAATCTACACAGCACAGAAAATGGTTCTGACAGTTAAGTTTACCAAAATTAAACACCTGCTTTTGTTTGCTCTTTCTTAGAAAACTAATGGTAAGTTCCTGTTCTCACAACTATGACACTTACCCATGTTTATTCCCCAGAAAACAGTGGAGCGATTGAGGGATTTCATGATCTATTTAGCAAGTAGCTATGCAATTCACTTGCATGTGTCTTAGATGTTCTATAAGCTCTATTCTTTAAAAATAAAACTAAGAAAGCAAAGAGCTTTTTATTTTAATTAATGAACCAATGCCATGCTGGAGCTCTAAGCAAGAATTCTACTTCTGAACTATATCCTCAGTCCGCTGGGTCCTACAACTGCCTACATTCCTCTTTGCAAAGTACTGTGTCATCTTGCCCTTTCCAGGGCTCCCATAAATTCTTTTTTTGGGAGGGGAGTGCCAGGGATTGAACTCACAACCTTGTGCTTGCAAGGCAGGCACTTACGCCGCTAAGCTAAACCCTTGGCCCTCCCATAAATTCTTAAGTCCATTATCTAATAATCTGATGTGTAGTGAGAAATAAGCTACAAAATTTTGATAGAAACTTAGTTATTCTGATTGAAATCATCTCATTATATCTACCTACTTATTTCAACTTTTATACTATATCTACATCTAAATGCATTTCTATTAAAATATAAGGAGCAAAATGGATAAATACAAGTGACTATTAGACAAATATATGCTTACAGTAGGCAACTTCAATATAGTTTTTTTCTTTTCGTGATTCATTTATTTTTTAGTAATTGATAGATCAAGAAGACAAAAATTTACTGAGGCCATGACAGGCTCTATGAAAAAATATTTTCTAAGGAAATAGATTAAGCCTGGATGAAACAGTGAATTGTTTATGAAAGTAATTTAGCTCCAGGAAAATACTCAATCTAATCAGACCTCTTTTCATGTAAAAATGGAGACAGTTCCATGGAACTTCCCTCCAAAGTACAGGAAGGTAATGTAGTCACAGGGATATCTGAAGAATAGAGAACTCTAATAAAGGACTAACTGCTGGATAAAATCAAAATAAACATAATAAATAAAGGAAGCATATTTTTATACATAAAAAATTATCATAAATCAACAAAGAAAAAGACCCACAACATAACACAAAAATTGGCAAAACAATACAGGGTCTCTACTGAAAGAAACAGAAATGCATTTTAAACAATTGACAAAATACTGAAACTCACCCATAAATATAGATTAAAAGCATGCTGATAGGCTTATTCCCTTTTTTTAATTTGGAAATACTCATGAACTTTGATAACCTTCTCTGATGGCAACAATTAATGTGTTACAGAGTAACTCTTACACATATTGGTAGCAATAAAAAAGCACAGAACACCAACAGAAATTAATTTGGCAGCAAGTAGGTTAATTAGAAAACCACAAAATTTTTCACTAAGTAATTCTATTTCTGGAAATTATCCTATAGATATAAAATAATACTGCACGGTATTACATATGGACTAGATGTATGTAAGGCATTGAATATTTCCTTTCTCCCACCCCAAATTCACGTATCAAACCCTTAATCCCCATGTGATAGAGTTCAGAAGTGGGTGTCTGGGAGGTATTAAGTTATGGGGGTAGAACTCTCATAAGAAGTCAGCAGTCTACAGTCAAGGAAAACAGTCCCCACAGTAACACGACCGTGCTGTCCTGGCTCCCTGACCCCAGATGAAATAAATTTGTATTGTTCACAAGCCATGCAGCCCATGGAGCTGAAAATAGCAGGTGGAATGGACACAGGCACTGTATTCTTGCAGCATTTGTAGTTCACTGCCAAAGATTAGAAGTAACCTAATATTCATCAATGGGTGGTCAATTAAATAAATTATGCATCTATGTACTGAATTTTGTGCAACCATCAAACAGATTATTAACTATGGAATGTTTAACCAAATCAAAACTGTTAAGTAAATGGAAATTCAGTGGTAGGTTGTGAGCTGAAAGTGCACAGAGAAACCCGGCTATGCACATGTGTGCAGAGGGCTGAAATGACGGGGGTATTTATGAGGAGTTGAGTGACAGAGCAGATGTCAGGATGCAGGATAGATTGTACTTGCACTGGGCTGCTATGACTTGAGGTCATCTTTTGGAATTTTCACCTACTCCTAACACACAAGATGATATATCAGGTGTGTTTACTACATTGTTCTGATGAAAGATGATGCTGTGTACTTCCATTCCCAACATCTTGCCTTTAGATGATCCTAGTGAGCCTTTTACAAACTGACTGCCAATAAGTTATGTGTGTCACTCGAGGAACACAGCGAACTCTACAATGAGACACTAATTCTGTCACCAAGGATAGACTCAGAATGCCTCGTAATTAAACTATGAAATTTTCCAATGCATGGAATGTAAGTTGGATACTGAGTAAGAATAAATTCACCTACCACTTTGGAAGGTGGCAGAACGCAAGTTTTCCTAAAATACTGATTTTGAAATACGAAACACCCTCTACTGTAGTAAATGCTGAGACTAAGGTAGATATTGCATACTCTGCAATTCTGGCATTTAGCGGGTGAGCCAAAAATATGTTCAAAATTAAGCTCTCTACTGCTTAAAGAGGAATCAATTAAATGTTAAAATAACAAATAAATAGATGCATGGAGCTATTAAGCTATAAGAACTAGTTTCTCTTAGAAACTCATTTTGACACCAAAAAAAAGCCACCAGTGACCTTGAATTCATGATCAGTTACTGTGAAATTTGTCCTTGACTAATCCCAAAATACTATTTAAAAGAAAAGGAAAATTTGCACTTATAGGATTAATTGCTGAGCATGACTATCATTTCCTTGGTGTTTAACACAGTGGTGAACTTCATTTGTGCTCCTTAAGTAATCTGTGAATTCTTCACTTAAACACACAAATTTTTAAAGAAGGGATGTACACGTCTCTCATTTAGATTAATCAGCCATCTGATAGTACCCTAAAATATTCAGCAAAAAACACTTCCTTTCACAGCGTTGGTATTTTCATCAAGTTCTTCTGCCAACTAGGGTGAGCAGTGTCAGTCCCAAGCTGCGGCTTGGATAGAAAGCCAGCCAGCTGTTTGGCCCTGTTGTATACAGCTTAGCTTCCTAACATTATTTTTCCTCTTTCTTCCTTTAATCCACTGTCCTTAAAAACAAGTCATAATGATATTTTCACTAGCATGTTGCTATATAATTTTAAGTTTACTGGGTAACTTAACATACATCCTGATTCCTATGGGGTGACAACTGGGGGTAGTGTCTGTCTTCAAGGAAGATGACAAGCACCATCCCCGAGACCACCATGGCCTTGTTGAATGGCCCTGGGAACTCTAGGGCAGCCCAGTGCTTCTGAAATAGTTTCTATTACAGACGTGTTGGCAGGTGTCTGTTCACGCTGTCACGGGAATTCGCTCCAACAGAAAATGTCTGAATACAATTATCAACTGGCTTCTGAGCTTTTAAAATTTTCTCTAAAAAAGAGTTTTTACTGATAAATAAAAGGAAAAACTCAGTAGAATGCCATTTCTTTCTTTTGGTTACCAAATGTCTACACCAATATTATACTCAAGTTACCTAAATTATATTGTTACTAGTTCATACTATTCTTACTAGCACAGTATGTATCATATTTTCCTTGCAGAAGGATATCACTTGTATTTCTCTGTTGCATTTTCACTTTAAAATAAATGTAAATATATTTTATTGAACAAATAATCTGATTTGTTTAATAAACAAATATTATTTTAAATATTAATATTATATGGTTATATAATATGATTATAAATCCTTATTATATGATTATATCTATTATCAGTGACTGGAAGTGACAAAGTCCCAACTCCTTCCTGACAATACAAGTTTATTGCAGGAATGCGTGGAAGGTGATCGAAGACTGTTGAAAGATCATTAAGTGCTAGAAACTTTGAAAAGAGAGCTTGAAAAGACAAAATTAAAATGTAGCGTGCTCTCTTAACACATTTTCAAAATCCCATTTGTATGATTAATTTCTAAGAGGTGCTAATTAAATTAGTACAAGCATTTGAAAGTGAAACTGACCAGAGGATTTACAACAACAAATCCATATTTGCAGGGGAAGATTAGCTGTCTATTCGTGTGGTCAAATAATGCATATATAAATGAGTGGATAAGATATCCACAAACCTCCTAAATATAACCACACTCCCGTGGTCTTACTTCAGAGAGGGGAAAGAAGCTGAAGAAGGTAACTTTGGAAACAGGCCTACATAGTTTTATTTTCGACTATGTAAGAAACGAAGTACGGTGTATCGGGAGAACAGAATTAAGCTGGAGGAAGCCTAGGTCAGTGCAGTAACTCGCCCTACTGTGTCTAGCCTGGGGAAAAAACTTGGCATTTAACTGTGAGTGTGAATGGTAAACAGGTACCTCTGGGGTACTGTTTGGTACTTCTCTGCTGTCCTGCTATTCAGAGCTTCTTCTACTCTCCTTTACCAGTATCCTTCACGCTGTTACCTAAAATGAATCATTTTCACTCCTTGCCATAATTGATCTAGCAGCAGCAAACAAAACTGCTGATTATTCCTCTGACTTCCAAAACACAGTGTCCTGGCTTCACTTTTGCTTCTCTGGTTTTCCTTCATCTTTCAATACTACAATTAAGTGTCCCTTATCTAAAGTGCATTGGGTCAGAAGTATCTTAGAACTGAAATTGCCATGTTTTAGAATATTTAAATGTGTATGAAGAGTTATCTTCAGGACAAGACCCAAACTCCATGTGATACCTCATAGCACATGATACATATAAAAAGCTATCTTTTTATAATTGGAATATTTGTGTTTAGACAGAAATCCCTCACATGAGGTCAGTGGTGGGAAGATTTCCACATGGTATATCATATGGGTTAGCTGTATTGACTTCCATTTTGGAGCCTTTCAGGCTTTGGATTTGTGGCTTGGAGATGCTCAACCAGCACATTAGTTTTTCCCTAGTTTTTTAACTTTAGAGTACCACAATACTTAGTCCCTGGCCTTACCTTTTGCTTCGGTCACACTTAATCAACTTAATTATCCCAACAAAGCCCTTGGCTTTCAATACCATCTATGGTGATATCTCCCACATTTGAATCTCATGGCTGATCTCTAGGGCACAATGCAAAACGAACTGCCAATGCTGAGTTCACTTGGGTATCTAATAGGCGTTTTCTTAGTCACTTTACTCTCATTCAATGCAATGCCCTACACTCACAATTTAATGGAGGAGAGGTCTGCTTTGGTGCACAGTTTCAGCCCATGGTTGGCTGGTTCCAAGGTAAAAGCAAAATGGCAACGAGAGGGGTATATTGCAGGAAAGGTGGCTCATGTCATAGTGGCCAGGAAGCAGAGAGAAAAGGGGGAAGCCAGGGCGAGAGAAATCCACTTCCGGCTCATGCCTCCAGTCATCAGCTTCTTTCTCCCAGGCCCTACCAGCTAATATCCCACTCAGCTATGATGAACGCACTGATGAGTGGGGCACCTGTGTGATCCAGTCACCTGCCATATGAGCCTTTGGGGAACATTCCAGGTCTAAACACAACAGGCATCTCAGACTCAGTTCTTGCTTTTCATCCTGTCTTCCTAATCTTACTAAATCCATTCTTTTGGCTACTTTGCACTAACAATTTAGAATCTTGCTTCCTTTGTTTTCTTCTCTCCTGTCTCAAATGATTTACAAATTTAGTTACCTTTATTTGCTAAATATATCCAGCATCCAATCACTTCTCTCTACCACCACTAAAATTGTCTTGGTTTAAGCTTTTATCATGTTTCACCTGGGGACCACTGTTAATGGTTTCTATTCACTGGAACACGAGCCTAAGAGCTTAGAAAATTCCATTTTGTTAACTGATATATTCCCTAGCACATAGAAGATTATCTGATAAAAAATGAGTCAAATAAAAAACTTTTAAATAAGTATAAATTACTATTTAATAATTTCTAAAGATTTGTAAAATTCAACCATCCATCTAATAAGAAGTAAGGTTGTTGAGTATTTAATCAGCTTTTTTTCTGTCTTTAATATAAGTAAACCTTTGAAAGTGCTATTTTCATAAAATTAAGGCCAGTAATCCTTGTAGTTTTTTTACTTAAGTATTTGAAGTTCATCTAAAGAGAATTAGGAAATTAAAACATTTTATTCACAATGTCCTTACTTCATAATATAGTGTTTGCTATTAGGAGTTAAATATTGGTTAACTTTATTGTCCACTACAACAAAGCACCACTTTGACAGCCTATTTTTTGAGATGAGAATAACATGTATGCCAAAGCCTTGGCTCGTGACTGCTTCTGTTTATGAACAAAGGCGTTCAGCAAAATTCTGCTTCTGTGTGCAACTCCAAATTGGGTGACAAACAAGGGCACATACATCTTTCCCAATAATGTACAATTAAATTTTAATCTGAGGTAACTCTGTAAATGAGTGGTTTTGAAAAGTAAGACATATTAGAATTTAAGCATTATTCAGCCTAATTTGATTAATGAGAATAGGGGGAACTTAGGACATTGGGTAGCTCCAACATTTTGATAAACAATAAGAAATTATTAAAGACACAGTATACTATTTCTGAAGACAAAAACAATGGGATATATGGGAGTAAATGGATAAATCCCTTCAGATGTCTCAAAAATTTCACTAAATCAAAATGGATAGTTTCTTTTCATGCAGACTACAGTAAACTGAATTAGATCAGAATGTCTTTAATTGTGAGTCTATTATCATTAGAAGCTCACAAATCCAACCAAATAAAGTACTTGCACATGGTCAGTGACTATGCAACTATTTGAAAGTAATGCTTTAATAATATAATGTCAGTGGTTATGCATGACCTTAACATCTTAACTAACCTGTTCCAAGAACAGAGAAATGTCAGCTGAGTAAGAAATTTAACAAATATGACTGCATCACTGAAGATTCTACCCTTGAGTTTAACCTTAACAGGTCCTTCAATCTCCCATAAAAGGTATTCTGCTTTAGACGCCTACTTGGTTCCAGCTTCCCTGGAACATAAATTGCTTTGCTGCTCTTCTTCAAGATTATAGTTCTTGCATTTGTCATTCCTGGATGAAAGCTTTGCCTTCCATGCAATATTTAAACAGATTCTTCACTGTCAGAGCACTAGTCATTAATAAATTGCAACATAATAAGAAAATCAGTTCTCTTTGAAGAATATTTGGCATCTTATGTGTTTATTTTTCTTCTCTCTTAGTGAAACCATTTAAAATATTATGCTCCAAAGGTTCGTGTGACTTCTCTGCTGGTCGAAAAATAAAGTAACTCTACCACTTTGTATGAGAATTAGTTGAAACCCTTTTATCTTCTTTTTCCCCTTTACCATAAGCAGATTTCATGTGAAAGTGATTTATAACCCTATGAGACTGCTGAACCCACAAAAGGTCTAAATTTCTAGGAGAGATCAAAATAGAAATAAAGTCTCAGCTGCCTAAGAGTTCCAACTTTCTCAAAGTCTCAAAATTAGTATGATCCTTTACACAAACCTGGAGGATTCACTTCCTGTAACTCAATGGAATCCAGCAAAGCTTTTACTTCAAGGTGTGTGAAGATTTGGTTCATCTAAAACATTCTCCAATGAACGATCTACAACCTATCATAATTAATTTTAAGATCTTCATATCATATCTTCTGCTAATGACGCATAAAAAGAACCCAGACCCACAAATACCTGAAATTTTCAAAAATAGGAAATAATCAATAAATGAAAATTTAACCCCCTTTAGTTTTTCCCTTGCTCTGACAGAACCCTGACATATCATAGTTCACCTAGCACATCTTTTTAAGTGTTTTTCAAAAGTAATATAAAGTACTTCATGTTAAAATATTTTATTTACAATTTTGTTTCTCCTCCTCAGTGATATAATATTTACTTGATAAAATAAGAGTTGTCAAAGTAAGTTTTCCCAGTCTCTTCTGGGAGCTTCTTACTTGCATTTTTTCAAATGCAAAAGTCATTGCTAAATCACTGTGCTGTCAAGCTGGCAATACTCAGTACCGAAATAGTAATAATCTAAAATCCACAGCCAGGAGTAGTTTAGGAGTAACTCGTGAAGGAAGGTACAAAAAGGAAGTTATCTTACTCTCTGAAAAACATTTAATTGCTCCCAACTTTGTTTTGGATGTGCCCCGACCAGACATAGCTCAAGAAAATGGAATAATTACTCATCTATTTCAATGTCACTGGTATTTCAAAAATTCCTTTACAATATATAAAAAAAAACCTTGCTTAGAGAACAACTTCCTGCCTAGACTAATAATTATAGAAAGTATTGTTTACTTAGGTGATACCAGAAATTCTTACATGTGATCTATATGTACTAGTACACACAATATTAACTCACAGAATGCTTCCAGAAACTTCATGCTAGATGAGAGATGTTATCATTTGTATTTTTTTAAAAAAGAGAAGTCTTTGAAATTTTAGCAAATATGATCAAGTCAATGTAAGGATATGCAATAAAACTAGTTTGACCTCAGTGCATTAGTAACAACCTTGCAGACCAGGGCTTCACTAAGTATGTGTCAGTGAGTAACTGTGGGTCCATAAACACTGTTTGAAGACTCAGAAGTTTACCACTGTTGAGAAAATTTATTCCACGCACTCTCTCCTCCCTCTGTCATCTGAGTTGCTTCCATTCCAATTGTGTCTGTGAGAGACTTGGTGTTTTAATTGATTTTCTCCTTATTATCCTACTCTTGCTCCTCCAAATTATCTTTAACGGTTTGACTGTGGTAGCTGTTGGCTTTTCTTCATGGGTTTCTGTAGGATTTGTCTTCGTGGTCCTATCCATTTTAGACCTTCTGATAAAGATTGCTTACCATACCTAAGGCCACCACTCAAGATCCCCACCATCGAATTAAAAAGTGCCCAGAGTTCCTGAAGAGATACACAGGAAGAGCAGATCAGGGCACAAAAGATCATTATACTGCCAACACCATGATGCATCCCAGCGTTGATCTTTGCCTGTAGCGACACTCCTGTACACAGAAACAAGGTTCTCCACTGGCCATGACTGGAAAGAATATGTCTCAGAGTCGAAGGCTGAAGAACTGTTATCCAGAAAACAACTAAAAGCTTTCAAAATGCTGTTATTGTCATAATAACTAAAATTTGTACTAATACACTAAGTTCTTAAGTAGCTTATTAAGTGAAAACCATCACTGGCCTTTAAAGAATATTTGGCCTTATGTATGATAAATTCTACAAAGTCAGAAATCAAAAGATAGGGTAAAGAAAAGAATAATTTAACACCAAATACAAATGTGTGTGAAAAACATGACTTTCCTTAAGGTGGAGTCCCTAAATTGGTAGAACAGGACGATCAGTACACTGGAAAGACAAATAATCACAGTGCAAAGGAAAACTTAAGCAACATTTTCCTATTTGGTTTTGGTCCCCGTGTGGGAACACTTGTTTAAAACTAAAATTCTGGAGCAGGAGGTCTAAAGACAGTGCCAGATCTTGTGTCATTCAATTGGAACGAAACCTAGATGCGCATGCTCTTTCGAGAAATGCAGCCTCTTTTCTTCTTCTGACTCTAAAGCTCCTTGGAGAGAAGCATGTGTTTTATAAATATGTAGGTGAACAGCTATAGAAATACATTAATTTGAGGTTTTGGTCATTTAGATAGAGGCAGGATGCTGAGACAGCCATTGATAAGATCAACAGGTTCAATGTGTCAACATTTTCAGTGTCAACAAGACATAAGAGGATTCAACACTAACACTTTGAGAGCTGTCTGAACATAGACCAAAGGCCCGAGAACTGCACAGTCAGAAGCTGTCTCCTGCATGTTCCCCACATCCTGTGCCTGCAAACTCCAGTCCCCAGGACTGCACACACCTGCCCACCCTCTGACACTGACCGCCAGTTCCCTGGGTCACCAATATAGGGACAGAGTGTTCTCTAAAGGATACTTTCTTTTGCCACCTTTTCTTCATCTCTTATTTTTATTTTCACATTAATTTTTTGATAGTTTTCACATCTTTTTTCTTCATTCATCTCTTATTTTTTCATTCTTTCTTTGCTTAATTTTACAATTTTTCATGAGAACTTTTTTAGTAATTCTTCTTTTACAAAACAAAATTCTGTGTTTCCATAGCTGAAGATCCTTTCATTTAAGTAGATTTACACATCTATGCATAAGATTGTAGAGGTGTTTCTATGCTTTGGGAACATTGTCTATCCCAGTATGTACCATACTTTGTATAATTGTGTCTCGGTATAATTGTGTCTCGGTATAATTGTGTCTCGGTCCAGAGTTACAGCGTCAAATTATGTCCTCAAAGGTTGACCTACATATCAAGCAATTTACTTAATCTTTCTGTGCCTTGCTTTCCTCTGTAAAAGGCAGATGATAATTAATCCACTTTATACTACTGTTTGACAGATTAAAAGAAATAATTCATGTGACATTCTTAGAATGATGACTAGCACTCAGGAAAAACTATTGCAGTAGCTGCTGCTGAGACAGTAGAGAAGTCGCACTGCCGTCCACAGCTTCACTGACCGGAACAGCTGTATGGTAGTTATCTATGACCTCCTGGACACTGCAGGTGACATGAGGAGAGGAGCAAAGCCCCCACCCCCACGGGAAGTGATACAGAAATGCTATGGTGGCTGCCTGAACATCAACAGGACGCAGGCATCAAGGAAGCAGGACGGACCCTTCCGTCCTATTTTCTTTTCCATGTCTGTTTTTCACACAAGCAGTCAGGAGAAAGAGAGATCAGAGGAGTTTTCAGCTCGAACCTCCTCCAGGTCTGCGCTGAGCCTGTGACCCTGGGGAACGGTTACATCCGTGCCCCCTGATGTGATGGCTTTGGGACTGAAATGAGAAGAGATTGAGCCAGCACCAACATGAGGTTGCAGGAAGAAGAAGCCGCAGGATTACTAACATCTGGGCAGCAGAACATGAGAAGAGAGATGAAAAGGAAAAGAGGCAGAAGGAAAGGGGGACCCTGCACACATCTGACTTCACAGCCAGAACTGATGGGGAGGCATCAGATTTACATCCACTTGCTGCAAATTGCCTACGCAGTCGGACATCCTTAAAAAGCAAAGATTTTAAGAAAGCATTTTGCTGAATGGTTGTGTCTCCTTTTGACATGCGTTATAGAATAACAACAATTAGGATTCATGTCAACGCTACCGTGCGTTTGGGTCTTTCCTATTATTCTGCCCAGATCTGGAGCGTAATCATTTATTTACTAGGCTTGGGGAATGTTGGCTTTGTGCACCTCGACATCTGTGTGGCTGCAGCACATCCCTTCAAAGAAACAGAGCTCACAAAGGGACCTGTCCTCCCACACACCCAGAAGATGAAATTTTCAGCAGATTTACCAAGTACACAGTGTTCTTGTTCTTTTGCTGGACTCCAACTAACAACTGACCACAGGAAGCTGTGGGGCCAGGCCCACACGAAGCCCAGAATCAGCTCATGTTGCTGGTGAGGCACAGGGGTGCGGCCGGGCTGCAGCCAGGGCTTCATTTTGCACAGGAGCCCATGCGGAATAACTGATATTTACAAATGTTCCAACTTGGGAAGAAAATGAATAAATATCTGATTAGAAGCCATTGATCATTATTGTATGTTATTTGTCGAATGTGGGCTCTTTTTTGAACACTTCTTTTCTCTTTGCTCTTGACAAACACAGCATGAACGAAAGGTAAAAGGAATCAAACAGTTAATCAATCATCCCGTGGCCAGGGCTAAATTGCTTTCTGTTATACATTTGCTGCCAGCTTCTCAGAATAAGGTTTGTTTTCAATTATTTCTAATATGCTTTCCCAGAAGAATTTATAATAGGTTGTTTAAGCACTGTTCGCTTTTCTATTAATGACAACAATACCACTGTTCCTCCTTAGCAAAAAGAAAAGGAGTTAAATTAGGAAAATTGTTATGAATGTTGCTGTTGGGCTTGAGAGTTTTTCTGTTTTCAATCTAAACTGGATCCAGTGAGAAATGGCAAACAGGACTCTTTCATTCCTTTTCACTCTCACGATCTTATTTCCAAGAAAGGACCAAAGATTAGTCTTTTTCTTGAGATCATTTGAAACAATGATGCTTACAAAAATCAATAACAAGTATGTGTCATAATTATTTTATGTGGTTCTTGTAGAACCAGCAACTGTCAGTATGGTTCCTTACAAAGAAAACGACCCACTGTGGACAAGCTGAATGTCGACTGCCCTAAATGCAATGCTTCTAACCTCTCGATTTGTAAAAATGACCTTTCCTCTACTATTTCAGGAGCTTCTGAGGTTTTCTCTGGAGTCCACGTGTCCTGCCACTGTCCTCATCACTGGTTTCTGCCTGATCTCTCAGTGTGACAAGGACACAGACTCATTACTGGGAGGAGCTGCTCCGTGTTGCATAGCCATGCACGCGATGCTTGAAGACACAGAGGAAAGAGTTTGCAGTCGGGACACCAGGAGCCCAGTGGGCTCTGTTACTTCTGCAGATTGATGATGTCTGGACTGGTCGTACTGCAGTCATCTCACTGTGTAGCACAGGGCCGGGGGTCACAATGGTCATGCTCTGCAGCCACCTTTCATTCGTAGTGAACCTAAGTGCACCAGCAAGCAGGGAGCTGGTTTTGAAACACTGCAGACCTGTGACTGGTGGTGGAATTGCCTGGGGATTATATGGAGGTTTTTCTCAAAATGTGATCAATATTCAGTCCCTTGTTTGAGTTCATTCCTGATAACTCACCTTCCTTTCTGTTCCTAATCCTCTCTTCTCTATCATAACTAAGATCTTTCGCTTAATTCACTCCACATATCTCATGATCTTCCTGCCCACTTTAGCTAAAAAGAATCTTCATCCTGCCTGCTGATGTGTATGCCTACCTCTTTAAACTGCCTTTGCCGAATCAATGAAGCATTCACTTCAGAAATGAAAAGATACTTTCCTCCCAGTTCTAAGGGCATGCACTATTCTGTTTTCACTTCATGTCTTCCATCATACTTACGTACCCCTATCTCCTTGCAGGGGTTTATTTGGAAAATCATATGATGGCCCTGAAAATAAAGCATTCTCTTCCTGCACAAATGTCAACATACTTTGAAAATAAATGCACCTGCACACCAACAGTTTCCTCCTGAGGTAAGAGCATGAATACATTTACAGGCCAACAAATTCATAAACAACTTTGGAACCTCCAATCCAAACTTAGACACCCACATGAGTATTGTCTTTCATGGTAATTATTTCAGAGTGTTCTGTTCATAAAAATACTGCCTTATTTTGGTACTATTGTGTTTTTCTTGAGGCGATAGAAGAAAGATGATTTCAGGAACAAAGGTTCTTGAGCAAAAAGAAAATAGATCACAAAATACTGACTTCAGAATGGAAGAAATAGATTCCAGATGAAAATGGAGCAGTCACGCAGTTCAACAATACCAATATTTGACTTGCTCTTCTGAGAGAGACCACACTCACATAGTCTGATTGTATTTTTATTCATTTTCGGTACTAATCCTTTACTTAACTTATTAAACTTTGTCTTAAGTATGTATGTAAAGAAAAAAGTACAACATATGTATAGACCTTGATACTCTCCTTGGTTTCCAGACACACTGGGAGTCTTAGCATGTATTTCTGGAGGATAAGGGGGATCATACTATTGTAAAAATCAAATCTCTGTAGTCTACTTAAGATGAATAACCATTCATGATTGGAAGATTACTATCCAGTGTCACTTGTTTAAAAAAATCAAGACTAACAAAACAGCTAAGTATATAATAGACTTAATCCTGCATATCAACTGACATTAAAGTTATATTTCAATCAGGCATTGTCATGAGTTATGCTTATAATGCTATAAGCATTATGTTATGCTACAAGCATAATGTTATAACATATAATTCTACCTGCATTTTTAGTCATTAGTATTGTCAAAACACAAGAGGTCAAGTAAAATTTTAACACATTATCATCTTAGTGTAAGCTTTCATATTTATAAAATAAAAACCCATCTTCATGCATTATGGAAGGGAGTACATTCACCAATTTTGTTTCTTTTTAACTTTGAGAACAGAAGAACGATTATGCTTAGGTGGGTCATCTGAACATGTCCTTCCAGCTTGCAGAATAGGTCGTGTTTGTTTTCCAGTGAACATCTGTTTGACAAATTGAAATGCTAATTATGATTTATCATTTCTATGACGCCAAGTATCAAGCTAGTAATAAACATTGATGAGTAACTGTTGTACAGTTTCACCAGATGTTTAGCATCACACAAGACACCACCTTAGCTTTACATTTAAAACTTCCAGGGCATTGTATTAAATGTGAAATTAATATGAGCAAAATGATCATGGCCTAATTTTTGTCAATACGTGTAACTCTATTGGTAAGGTTTTTTAAATATTACACATAAAACTGTACATAAAAGTAAATCTATTTCACTGTATAATCAGAAGCCAAAATCATAATGTAATTTTTAATATCCAGAGTAAAGTATAAATATCAGAGGCTGAATATATTACATATCTATTATAGGATTGTTTTAAGAGAAAGTGTCGGGATTCTGAGCTTACCCTTCTGATATCACTTCAAGGATGGATCACTGTAATGTGCTCTTGAATACACAAGAAGATTAGCTGGAATGATTTAGAAACTGAATCCCAAGGGCACCAAACAGCTCATGCTCATTTGCTTGCTTTTATTTAATGTGTACCAAATATAAAAATTCTGGCCAAGTTTTTCTTTAGAGATCTGGAACCCCGGTCCTTTGAAACTCTTTATTTAATATTTTCATTTCCTTGAAAAGCAAATAAAATTAGCGAAGAGTCCATTGTTTATTGTATTGATCACAATGAAATTCAAGCACATTTTCCAGAAGGTTATTTTCACGTCATGCAAGTATAAGGCTACATAACATGGCAATATTCTTGTGAGAAAGTTCTCTTTTCCAAATCGTGTTGTCTGCTCCTTGATTTTAATCTGTCTCCTTCATCTTTGTGTCTTCTAAAGGTTGGTGTCCATCAAGGGTCAGTGGTGGGGTACAGCCTATATCAGCTGCCTTAGGGAACTCATATGATCTCATTGCTGTAAGTTCTCAAATTCTTACCTTTAAGCAGTATTTTTCATCTGAACTCCACACTACTCTGTATTGTCTATTCAGACTTACCTCATTGCCTAGCAGATCAGTGGTTTCAAAATAGCCAAACTCCAATTCCTGTGCTTCCCTGTTCAAAACCTGCTCTGTCCAGTCTTTCCCAATTCAATGACAACTGAGTCCTTCCAGTTGTTCAGTCCAAAACCATGGACTCACCCTTCAATCATCTTGTTTTCTCACACCTCATGGAAAACCCATCAGCCCTTCCCCTTAGTGAATCCACTTGGGTAGGAAATCCAAGTGGCCCTACTTTATGACACATCTTTTACCGGATTACTTCTCACATCTCTACTGCTGCTACCAAGCTCTAAGCAGTCTTGTCCCTCCCTGGAATTGCTGCAGAAGTTGATAACTACTCTCCTATTCCTGCCTTTCCTCTTGGGCTCAAATGTCAACCCAGAGCAGTTTAGGAGAGGCAGTCAGGGAGCTGAGGCAGGGAATGACTTTATGTGATGGAAGTTTCTTTGTGGAGTTTCTAAAGTGATCCAAGATTGGATTGTAAATCTAGTTTCACAACTCTGACTGTATTACATACTATCGGACTATGCATTTTCAATGGGTAGATTATGTGATTTGTAAAATCTATCTTTACAAAGATTTTTAACAAATACTTTGAATGCTCTGAGATATGATTCTATTTGCAAGATAATAAGTCAGCCTGAGAGTTTCATGGATCCTAGCAGAAAATACCTGATTCTTAAATCAGGGAAAGAGGGCTTTACTACTGAAGTAGCCCAGCTGATGCAGACCCTGGCAGTGAATGTGTTATAGCACAGGAGCCATGATTCAAGGAGCACAGACCTTTCCTTCCGGCCCACGAGCACAGAGACACTTGATATGTCTTCCTCTGCCATAAGCAAGCCTGCCCTTCACCCCATCCCATTTTCGGACTCTAGCGATCCTTAAAACCAGCCTGGCAAAAAGAGTCAGGAGTAAAGATGATCTCTCATGATTTCAAAATTTATCCCCACTGGCTAAGTTTTCCACGTGAGTTAAGGCCTAAGCTTTCCAATTGCAACTGTTAGTGAAGATTAAGTCAAGGAAACACAACACCAATTAGACAGTAGTAATGTAATGGTAGTAATTCTAAAAACAGACATCGATATGTTACTTTTAAACAGGACTATGGGGGGAGAATTAACATACAAAGAACCATAGTATATAGAATATGTACAACCCGATGGATCTGGATTTGAGTACTTAACAAGGAAAGGAACAAACAAGCAGTGGCATAATAAATACATCCATAACCATCAAATGTTTTTCATCTCGCCTTCATTACATTATGGTGACTATTACTTTGTGGGAAAGGGTTAAGACCTACTGTGATAGCAAACTTTTAAGCACTGGTTACACAAGAATGCAGTCAAGTCTCCACACTGTGCGGAACCCAGGAGTCCGGGTTTACTCATCGTCAATAACTGAAACTGTACGCTGACCACTCCCTTGCAGCTTGCACTTTTCCCAGCCCCGTAACCATCATTCTTTTCTCTGTACAAATTGAGCCCATTTTAGGTTCCTCAGACACATAGGATCAGGAAATATGTCCTTCTGCATGTGACGTCTCATTTCACTGACAGACTGTCCTCCACGCTGCCCCCAGCAGTGGGATGTCCTTCTTTTCGAAGAGTAAATAATATTTCCTTGTGGGGAGATACCAGATTTTCTCTCTGCATCTGCAGATGGACAATTTAAGCTGCTTTTACGCTGTGTTTATGATGAATAATACCCCAAAGAGCGTGAACACAGATCCCTCTATGGGATCCTGGCTTCAATTTCTCTACCCAGAGAGACAAAATGCAGTGACTGAAGACAGGCTTGTTCTATGCTTCATTTCTTTATAGAACCTCTATCCTCTTTTCATTAGGAGCTGCACCAATTTCTACTTCCTCTACCATGGTTATATAGTTCGTCTTATGCAATTCTCAGTGTCAGGAAAGTGTTGTTATGTTTCTTATTTTTGTGAAACAGCAAACAAGCTCAGAGAGTCAAAGAACTTGCACAAGAACAGAAGAAGGAAGGCTGATATCTGGACTCAAATCCAGCAGTGACTGTGTGTGGCAGAGCCACATGGGTGAGCAGGTGTGGGCCAGCGCAGCAAGGATGCGGTCAGTCACGGCCAACTGCTCTCCTTCTCCTTTCCAGTGAATCTGGGGATTGCTCAATCCCCACAAAAGCTTACAAATCACTAACATTTGCATAAACATCATTTGGGACAAATTGCACGATAAGCAGCTGCTTATGTAATCTTGCTTCCTGGTGGTCTGTCTAATGATACAGGGTCTCCCACAGATTTCCAAAGTTCTGAGGCATGGATTTTGGGCCATATTTCTGAATTTTACTTTGGGGCACAAATACTAGTAAAGCTGTGTTTGATAGGGAGCACATTGATACCTGCAAGTGCCCTGAATGACATCTGGTGCACAGCGGAAACATAAAACATGGGTGCCATCCAGTGAAGGAGCATTTGGTACCCAGAGAATAAATTCTAATTGAAGACATTCTTAAAAATGCATAATAAATGTAAATTATATAAATTCGCTTAGGAAAAATAATTTCGTTCTCTATTCTATTGATAGGTTGTAAATCAACAGTTCGTATAACAGAAGATTTATACAGAATTAAGCCTAAACTTTTCCTAGGACATTTAGGTACATATGTAAGTAGAAATTAATCAATTTAAAGACATTCAAATTTAGCTTATAAAATTTAAAGCAATAAAACAACATTTAATGACCTTTTTTCACTTAAATTTAAAGGTTTTCTATAATTTTGCAACAGACATCATAATAAAATGTCATAATCAAATTTTATTTTTCATTCTAGTTCAGATGAGTAAAGCTGAAAATAATATACTTTTCTTTTATTTCAACTGAAGCAATTACTTTAGGAGAGATTTGGGATTTTAGGCAATTTCTAAAACTTCAATTGATCAGTGACTAAAAAAAATGACCCCAATTAATTTTAATTGTACTTTAATTTCAATATGTATCATTTATAATTTGCTACTGTCTTATAATTTCATTGAATTTGTAGTGCTCATCAATATCATCAATTTCATAAAATTCACTTGTTAAGATATTAGAAGGTTTCATCTAGAACTTTACTAACTAGATAATTCCATTTTTCTAAAACATACAATTTTAAGATTTTGGTAACACCTCCTTTCAGTGATTCTAGCTTTATCCCTGGTGGTACAATGCTCTGCCTATGGTGAAATCTATGCAGATTTTAGACTTAGCAAACACAGATTTTAGACTTAGCAAACACAGACTTTGAAAACACAGATAATATGGTTACATATGCTAGAATAGGAAGCTGTTAGTACATAGAAAAGACTGATGCTAAATTAAAATATACAAATTAAATAAAAATGGAGTGAACAATGGCATCAAAAGAGTTTGTAATAAAAACCAAAAAAGTATTGCCAGGAAACTGAAGTTCTCAAAGCCAAAATCAATACAATAAATAAAATACTGTAATTTTCCTATTTAGAAAGTATAATAGAAAAAAACTCAAAATGGAAAAGCACCAAGATGAGGGTGATTCATTTGTTTTTATAAATCCTCTGTAAATTTTTCTGACAACACATCCAAAGGCCACCACCAAGGAGGAACAAAGGAAGGGTGGCCTTTGTCTTGCACTCAGACCACAGTGTCTTCCAGCCCACTACTGCCACAGCAGTGTGTCCTGTGCAACCGAGCTTTTGATATCCGTGGTTCATTTCACCCTTCAGAGTGTCTTCTGGAAAAGTCTAGCTGCAGGGCCCTCCTGACTCCTGTGGGTGGAAGGCATCCTTGCAAAGTACTGCAGAGACCACCTGGATGATGCTCTTTGGAAGCAGAGCAATTATCTCCATCTTGAGTTAAACCTGTTCCATGTATGGATATGTGCAGGGCTGGCTAGGGCTTTGCCTGATCCCCTCACTTGGCTTAACACATCGCATATTGGTCTATCTGGGGCACTAAGATGAGAATGTGTAGTCTTTGAAGCAAGGCAGGAGGTCAGGGTTACCCCACACTGTGGCTCCCAAAAAGCATGTGTGAGCTGGGTGGAGGCAGAGCCAGGCTCCATGCTGTTGGCTGGGATGGCGCCTCGAGATAAGAGGCCATGATTCCCCAGGGCATAGTAAATTACACATCAGAGCTGAAGCACACAATAGTAGATACTGCCTCCAGTCCTGTGCAGAGTAATCTTTCTGCATATCCTTCTCTTTGCATATTTGAGAGGTGATTTTAGGCCTCGAACCTAGTCCACTTCCCGCCCCAGCTACAGTCATGGATCCCCAAGCCACTCCCCTCCTCACAAATTAATAAAACCTGCCTTTGACGCTGGGTCAAGGTCTTTGTTCTGGTACCCATCATGCTAGGTAGCCTTAGGACCACCATGGCTCCCATAACCGTCTTTATTCTTGCCTTAGGTTGCACTGGAAGTGTTTGATTGGAATTAACCACTAGAATTCCAATAACTCTTCCATGGGATTACAAATATAAACTTCCCAGATCATAATGAGGACCAGGAAGAGCTCTTTATAATGTACAAGCTATTTTTTAATAAAAGGCAATAAGGAAATACCAAGAGAAGAAATAAGATATTTTTGTCTATATCTTTGGTGCTCCCTTCAACATTTTTATCTATATATACATTTGAGTTTAAATGCACTTTATTTTTAGACAACTTACATGACATGTGTTTTCTCCCTAAAAAGTAATGCCTCCACTCCAAATAAATCATGTTCAAAATAAACGAAGTGCTCAAGATGACATCAGTACTATTTGTTTAAAAACCTGGCATTGTGTGGATGACAAGCAGCAGCCAGTATGACAAATGATAGAGCCAAGGTTACCACTGAATCAATGAATGCTTCTCCATTTCTAAACCATCCTTAAAGGAAACCATAAATGGGGTCACAGTAGTCCAGGAGAGCAGCCAAGCCATTCGGATTCATGTTTGCACCAAGAAAGATCCAATAGCTTTGGAAATTAGCAAGCATATGCTGGATTTGTTCTGCAGCCCCTGTCATGTCTTACTCTTTTGGGTCTTTGTTCTTCAAGTTTGCCTTTGATTGGTTTCATATCATCTGTCATGTACTTCCAGGTCTCTTTGGTGAAGCTGGTTTCCTGCAAGCAATGGTGCATGACAATTTCAGCACCAGTGACTGCTGTCCTCTTGGTGCCTTCGCCCTGTGGGCCTTTAGCAGGGACATTTCCACCAATGAGCCAGTTATCAGTGTCACACTGTGTTCTACTGACCATCTTGCCCTACACCTTCAGACACAGCCTGTCTGCGATCTTCCAGAACTTGTAACTGTTGGAGACCGTCTTATTTTGCCTGATAAGGTTCAGATCCATAATTAGGGTGGTGGCCGAAGGGAGAGGGTGGCCGAGCTAGCTTAGCAAGATCCAGAAGCTTAGGGCTACAGCTGGAGCAATGCTGCAGGAGGGGAGAGCGTGCGGAAGACGTGTGTGTATTTTTCCTTTGTTTCAAGTCATAGTAACTGCAGCAGTGAAAGACTGCGGAGACCTGAGGTTACTAATTTGCTTGATTTCTCAACTCAGTGTGAAGAAATATGTTGAAAAGTCATAGAAAGATGACTTGGCTAAGGATAAATAACCTTTAAACCAAATAACCCTGGGGATAAAAGTGAAGTCATCAGAAGGAAAAGGCCAGGGTTTAAGGTCAAATAAATCACACCTAAAAATCCAGATGTTTTACGGTATCCTAGGTATTATTGCTTATGAAATCAAGAATATTTCTTGATTCTTAAATCTAAAAATCCCCATACACTTTTATTCACAAAATAATCATATATTTTTGCTCGGTGTGATTCTCTAGAAGTCCACAGTTTTGTATTAGAGTTCAACTGTTAATTTTTAAGAATAATGAGGTTGTCAAGAACACAACTTATCTCATTTCAACTTTTTAAAAGAACTAAAAATGCTTGCATGGTGAATTTTTAGCATTTCCAGAAATCCAAAAATTTTAAGACTCAATTTACAACCTAATCTTACACTATTGATGATTTCCATATACAATAAATGGGATTTGGTATAGCTAAATAATTTTTTTGGCTGCACAAAAGTATATTTATAAAGATCTTAGTCAAGAATATCTTGAATTTTACTTTGGTAACTTCAAACATGTTCCTGATACATCCGTCTCATAAACTTGGTAAGATCTGCTCATAAATAAAACTTTTGCTTCTCATACTGGTATAGAGATATTACGAGTTAGATTTTAAAATTTCTTACATTGGTACTATCCCCAATAGAACTACAACCTGTATAAATGATCATTTCTACTAATTAAGATAATGAAAGCTTCTATATTTCCCAGATATATGTATTTATCATTCGTTACTCAACTCTGTAACAGTGTGTACCAGAAATAATGAATGTATACGCATCCTCTGACCTAAAAATTTCTCTTGCCAGAATTATTTACAGAAATATTCATAAAAGTACATAGATTTACATGTGAAAGATGCCCGTTGCAGCATTGCTTATAATCACAAAAAGTGAAAAACTTAGAGAAACATCTGAAAGGATCTGACTGAATTAGTTCTGGAATATCCACATTTCGGTGGAATTACAATGAAACAAAAACAAGGCAAATCAGCCAAAAATGAAATGGGAGCAACACATGGGAAACTTCACAACTGCAAAAGCAATTCATGATACCCGGTAGAAGAGAATTGCATTTGTGGATAAAAGGAACAGAAAATATGCTTTTACAGGTACCTGTTTTCTATACATGGAAAGTAAAATCTAAATTGCAAAATGCAGTGCTGTTTAAATTTTTTAAAATCAAATACAAAAGATACATTGTCACGAATCTTCCTCAAAATATTTCCACCAGCTTTGAATGCATTTATTTCATCACGCTTGCCATTCCCTAAAGCAGTCTGGAAGTCCCCTTTTGTCCCTTTAGTTACACTGTAACAGGCTGCCTCCACTTCCTGAATTGACTCAAAAGATTTACCTTTTATGGTCATTTTAACTTTGTAAAAGTGCTAGAAGTCACCAGTGCCAGATCTGGGGAATGAGGTGGGTAAGGACTCACTGGAGCGTCTCTAGGAGCCTGCCTTTCTGTGAGATAGTACTTAACAGTGACATTCACAGTGGCTTTGATTACAAGTCCTGATGACACTCAGGAAAGAGGACTTCCAGGACCCTGTCTGGCAGTGGAAAGAGGGATGGAGTCAGTGTGCTCCAAATAAGGTGGGGTGGGAAGCGGTTAGAGGGGATTCATGGAAATATGCTTTTTACTCTAATAGTTTTTTAAATTTCAGCCTTCGCTGTGCATTCTGGTCACTCCTTCTATATGCCAAACTGCAAAGTGCTGTTTGTAAGGAAAACAACAGAGACCAGAAGAATCTCATCTCTCCATGTTTATCTGCTGATTGCAGCAGCGATCCCTACATAGAATTGCTTTCTATAACACTCTATTGTTTTTAGCTCAGAGTTTAAAATATTAAAATAAAACTAGAGGTATGCAATCTCACGCGATGTCCCCATATGGAATTTTCAGATGGGATCACGGATGAGCAACAGCTCATCAGATCCAGCTTCACTTCTTCCCTTCTTTTGAGAAGCAGTGAAACAAAAGAATGGGCTCTCTCAGCTCTGAGATGTCTCTCATCCACTTTTGATCCTTAGAGAGATGATGACCTTTGACCTATGTTTCATTCTAGTAGAATTTCCTAAATAAGTCCCAGAGTAATTAGGAACAGATTTGTAACAAATGAAGATCCAACTTCCGATGACATGAACTGGGTTTGGAGGCTGCTGGTCTTTCAGCTGCACTGGAATAACCTGGGAGTGTGGGGCATGGCAGAACTGGGCATCGTCACACATGTGGGACTAACGCAATGCCAGTCCCAGAACACGGGGGCTTGAGGCAAGCCAGACAAACAACTTGTGAGGCAGGACCCTTCTCCCATTAGGAGAGGTGTTTCACCTGTTATCAGCCTCTGGCTGAGTGTATAAATAAACACATCGCTGTCCTTGGGCAGTGCCTTTCTCCTTTGGGAGACAGGGGCCACCCCTGACCTCAGCTTTCTGCATTTCTGAGTCTTGTCTTCTTTTCTTCATCCTCCACTGTCCTCTCCTGGAAGTTTTAAGAGTTGTTCAGGATGCAGCATAAGAGTGCTTTGGTATTAACTGAATGGCCATCTTTCACTTGCACCAAGGATGTCTGAATCCTGTGCATTTCCAGATTGCTTTTGAATCTACAAGAGTATTCACAGTTGGTGTCTTATTTGATACTACAGCAAAGTTAGAAGAAGGTAGAGGGGAAAGGAGGCTTATACCAACTTGCAGATCAAACAAAATAAGCCACACCTTTAAGTTTCCAGAGACTCTAAAGAAACGGAGATGCCAGAGACTGAGTGGCAGGACTAGAAATTAAATTCATTTTTTAAAATAACTAATCCAAGTCACTTTCTATTAGTCCACAACAACCACTTTCTTAAGGTGAGCATTCTTTCCCAACTCGATGTTAAAGTTGATTAATTTATTCAGTTACTTTACTTTTTACTTTCTTCACTTTAGCTCGCTGGTCATGACGCAGTTCTTTGTATTGTGAAATATGTAAGAGTCACACTGACATTCTCTCACATTTGAGGACACTTCTGTTACTACTCCCTTCATTATTCCTCATTCTAGATCATACGAACAGTCCTCAAGGGTCTGTCCTGGCAGATCTGTGTGCTTATGCAAATCTGTAGGCACCTGAGAGTGTATTCATGACTGCGAGGAAGCACACAAGCTTTAGCACCAGCCGGAGATCAGGTCCTGGCTCTGCTCCTTCCTCATTTTTGACCTCAGGCAGAGCGACACTGTCTGTTTCCTCACAGATGGGAATGCTAAGTGTCCATGGTATTAGGAAAGTGTGAAGCATTAAAAATTGAAAGCCTTAGGATGACTAGACATTACTGCTCAAAGTGTGAATGGGAAAATCAGTGGTTCCCAACCAAAAGCACTTCTGTGTGACAGTGAGCAGTTTTCCACTGAAGCACAAGGCAGTGCCATTAGTCACAAAGAAATCCACACAGCAAGGAAGAATATTGATGCTCAAGTCCCTCTCTAGTCATACAACCCTGCAAATCTGCTCGCACACCTGACATTTGACAGTGTCAACAAAATGGATTCACAAACCACTCATCCCCAGGGTACATTTGTTGGTTAATTAGACTGACAGAAGATAATGCAATTGAACCTGTCTTCAAGTTCCACATCATTACTAAATGGAAATTTTAAGTCAATACCCTTACCTGTCTTACGTTGTGGACATAAAAACATAATTCTTTTTAGTAGACGTACTTCCAAATCTTGTATCTTTGTTATCTGAAGTCTTTACAAAAGGTCTGAATTAACATTTGCTCTGAGAATTCATTGCCAGGAAAATGTTTGTCTTGAAATTTTAGAACATTTCTTCTTTGCCAGACAAGGAAACTATAAACGTTAATTTTTTTCTGCATTGTCTAAAAATTCTGAACTAAATTAAGAAATAGACTACAATAACTAATACATTCCAGATGACAGGCAATGTGGCTTTTTCTTTGATTTGTTTAATAAAATTTTTGGATGTCTTTATGTTCTTTTGTTTTATTATGTATGCCACCTTGACACTTCTCTTGGGAATCAGTAGAATCACAACAAGCCATGCCTGTTTTACATATAATGATCTTTTCATTCACTGGCTTATATAGGATTATGGCACTTCAGCTTTGCTAAGTATCAGGAAAGGACTAAATAGCTATGCAGTCTCCAAAACCTCCCTTTCTATGAGTGGTAAAGAGCCCTTAGAAGAAAGTCACTGAATTTTCTGAATAAATATATGAAAGCCATGATACTAAAATAATTACTCTGAAACTGTGTTAACTCAAGATCCTCTGAAAACTGTCTTTGAATGTAAAATGAAGATACTAATTTTTTAAATAGTCAAAAATCATATAATTAAATAGGTGAAAATCCTTTTACAGTTATTATCTTGGTTATATATGTATTCAACAACTCGGAAATTTTGGAGCTATTCAGAGCTATGCTCAGAACCTACAGGGCATTACCTTGACTATTTCTATGTTGCAGAAAAAGATTCAAGGCAAATAACATGGGGAAGAAAATCAGCAATACATGCCATTCATTTAGGTGCAATACAGTAAATAGGGTCAATACAGTAAAACAAAACATCAAGATAAAAATAAGCAATTCTAAGGAACATTCTCCAAATATGGTTAAAAACAGTGCACTCATTACTGAGTATAGGGTCCTTTTATCCTTACTACCCAGATAACTTCAATTTAGACACATTACGTTATTATAAATTCTAAAGCTTTGCCTAATAGTTGAAGTCACTTTGCTAGCACACTTCACAGCTGCAGAAGCTTGAAGAAGAAGCACTCACTGAGCTTCCCCTACAAGGTTTTAGCCAGTATAATTCCTTCCTTCTCTTTCAATCAAAGAGCAAATTTTAGAAGACAAGATTCAGTTGCAACGCCCTAAAATTTTGTATTTTGGAAAAACCTTGTGTAAACCTGAGACTGCTAACTATATGCATAAAATCCCTCAGACTGTCATCAAAAGAAATTTTAGAGTAGCATTCTGTAACCTACTGCAGTAAATGACAATCACAGATGCCATTTGAATTTTCACCTTGAGACAGGTATTTGTATAAATCATCTCATTTACTGTAATCGATGTTGGAAGATATGTCTTTGTGTTTTCCCATCTTGAGAAAAGGGAACCACACTTCAAAGAGCTACCTAACGTTATGGACTAGCAAACCAAGATTGCAAACCAGGCCTTCTTTCACAGAGCTCGACACTCAGCAATACCACCTGTTAGCATTCTAAACTCTTCCTGCTGTACACAGCTCAACAGCCTCTTTCCTGTGAAAAGATGATAGAGGCGAAAACAGACCGGCAGGACCTCAGACTGAACGTGGTTGGTGTTTGCTGAGGAATGTGAGAGGCTGTTACACTCATTTAGCTTTGTCTTTCTGAAATGAATCAACAGCAGCTGGGAAAATAAATTTCTTAAAGAAGTAGTCTATACGCGCCAGGCCAAAAAAAAAAAAAAAATACCCAACAACATAAAACAACTTCCAGATGTTAATGTAAAATTATCCAGATGCTATGAAATAATCATCCAGAATACCAGAGGCAAAGAAAATCAAACTGAAAAATGATTTCAAAAAAGTAATCAAAGTGGAGATACCAATTCGATATGTTTACTAAGTTACAGCAGATGATTTCTCTGCTTTTTTTAAAGTAAATACATGTTGAAAATTCTCTCTTAAGTGATGTAATAAGGTTGTAACATTTCTTCCTGGCTGGAGTAATTTTTGGCAGCTTTTAGGACAACACTCTGGGGACCCTGTGACATTTTATGTACTTGCTGTATGATATTAGGTAGATATCTCTTAGGTTCTCAAAGATGAAATGCACAAAATAAAAATTATTGTCATATAAATAATTTGTGTCTTCCATATTCTTATGTGCATGGCTAAATCCGAACACACAATAACAGTCTATCATTTTCAGTCATCATTTTATCAGTTTAACATTTCAGTCATTGACTCCCGGGATTTTGCTATAGTTTTTGCACCTAAATGAATGGCATGAACAAAGACTACAGATTTCTAAGGGGTTACAGTCCCATCAAGACTTTATTAGATATTCAAAGGCTCTCTGGGTCATTGATCATGATAGTCAAACTTGATAAGACAGATTTCACTTCTGCCTACAGGCATGTTTCATCTTGTCTGCTGCTTGTCTGCACAGAAGATCTTACACATGAGTTTATGTGATGTAAACTGAGGAGCTAAGAAATGCCAAAAGAAATCTGGTCCCCTCCTTTATGGAATTCAATAGTCCTCAGCAATGTCTAGTAAACACTAGCAACTTTCCACACCTCACTGTCTACAAAAGGACATCAGGGAAGGTTTATGTGCAGTGATTAAATATGAAATATTAGAGATCCTCTTTTGAAGCAAATAAAGAAAGCATTCATTCATGTCATCTGATTTAAAACCAAACAAACAGGCAAAAAAGAATTTGTATTCCTATCTCTACAAACACTGGATTGTAGTTTTCCCTTAGGGGAATTGCATGAGTTAATCATTGTTATCAGTGGGAACTCACAAGAAAGCCATTGAGTTTTGAATCCTTAGCTGTCCCTTAATCTTGCAGTCTTATAACAGGATGACTTGTTTACTTCTCCTTCTGCAGCTGTGAGTTCTGGACAGAGTTGTTGAGATGTTATTTTTCAAAATAACTTCGAATATTCTTTCCAGATCTGAATGGTTTGGCATATATTTAGTGGTTTGTCTTGACCTAATTATTTTATATGTTTTCAACTGTGATTTGCATTTACCTTATTTTTACACAAGTTCTCTTAAATTTTTTTTAAAAAGTTGCATATCCTACTTGTCCCTATCCGATGTGCTTCCAGTTTTGGAGCCTTACACACACAGGCTGGAGATGCTGCTTCCTCTTATATTAAAATAAAGTTTAGTATTATTGGAAACAGGGATATCCATTCCTCTTCATGCTCTTTGTTTCTTTTACGATAAAATTTTCAGTTGGCTGAAAAATTACTTGTATTATTTTCAGAAAAGAAAGTTAGCAACAAACTGTGCTATTTTTCCAGAGACAGGCATAAAATGTCTCTAACGAAGTGTCCTCTCAGTCCTAATGCAAAGTCTTACCCGGGGCAGGGGCTGAGTTATATTTCTGGGCTCCGCTCCACAGAAGGCCTCAAAGACCCTAGGGGTCCTGGCTAATTTCAGCACAGTGCTCTGTGGAGAAGAACAGCAGAAGCTCTTCCTGTGGCCCTGAACAACATTTCCCCTCATTTTGGTATTGTTCTAATGGTTTATCTTCCCGAAGACCCATTTGCAGGTCACTGCTTACATGCAATTTCTCTAGTCACAAAGAAGGAAGGATTTTTGTTGGTGGGACTGGTGGTGTCATTTTGCTTTTGTGTCTTCGTAAATTATGATAAAAAATACAGTGAATTCTGTGGCCCAGTGCCAGCTGACAGAAAGGCAGGTTTATAAAATCTTACAGTGTGTCCCCATCCGCCTTGGTCACTAGATCTGCCACTATGCGACTTCTGGCTCTTTCCCAAAGACAAAATGACCCTGAAAGGTAAATATTTGGAATTGATTGAGGACATCAGGACAGCTTCTGACATAGCTGAAATACCGTTTTGCGGTGCAGGGATGTGTGTAAATGGCTCAGGGAGTACAGTGGCCTTATTAGGAACATATGCTTAATGGAATTAACAAGTAGAGACGCTGGCATAGCACCAGGAAGCACAATGCAAGCGTTGTAGACAAAGTCACTTGCTTTGTTTATTTGGCTTTTCTCTCTACAATTGGAGTCTATGAATTTCATCATCTCAAGACAAATGCTAATCCTTTTTTAACTTTATAAAATACAGTCCATGTTTGGAATATGTAATGTTTACATACACCATGGGGGTTAGTACATGCATGTAACATATCTTAATTCTTTCTACTTCCCCTTCCCCCCTTTTCTTTCTGTACTCCATATATATCTTGGTTTCTTTCCTGTTTGTTAAAGATCTAATCATCTCCCTGTGTCCTGTTATCAATATTCTCTTAGTATAGAACACTGCCAAAGAGTACACTCATCCTTTAGCTTGTGGTGACATTACTCCAGGCTTGATTAAGATGTTATCTCTCAATGCACAAGCTTATCAAAACACCGTGGACAAATGGGCACCCCAAACACAGCCCCTGTGCAGACAGAGCCCCTCATGCTCAAGAGCAAACCCCACATTCTCTGAGCACTGTGGTGAAAGAATGGCAAAGCTAGACACATTGTATAAAATAAACCAAAACCCCAAACATTCTCTTACTTTATGCTGGAAAATATCCTTCTTATTTTAACATAATTAATGCACAGGACAAGAATTCCACTCCCATGAAATCTATGTCTGTGACATGTTTCTGTAAGGAGCTTCCTTTTCTCTCTCTAAGTGTAGATTTAAAACAGAATTTTCACATTCCAAAACTGTTTCAGCTCAATACAGGCAGCCTCCATGCTCAGTTCAGTGAGTTATTCAGTAGCTGAAATAATCAGGGTGAGTCAGTGCTGTGGCTATGAACCCAGCCCTCACACCCACCCACTTTTTCTGTATGGCCACCTTGAAGCTCCGGAGCCCAGTCCCTGCCCTTTTTCTCATTGTCTTTCTCTGTTACCTGCAAAACCAAACCTTTTCTGCACCAGAAATGTCTCCCATACTCTTGGATGTCCTATTGATTTATTTTATGTCTTGTCCAATGCATCCCAAAATATAATAGCCTTTATTGCAGGCACTTAAGGTAGCCTTTACCACACAGATGTCTCTGAGTAGCTGCTAATGGAAACAAAATAGCTAGATGTTGAGGTGTGCTCCTTGGCTATAGAAACCGGTGATGTTTACTCAATGATGCCAAGTCACTTGTGGATTGATGTGAAACTATTGCAGCCATATGTTTGGTGCCCTATCTTTTTGAGCAAGGCATTTGCTTAATAGTGATAAAAGTGTGAGAGGTTCTTTTGCAACTAATTCAACACAAAAAGTGTATCTTGTTAGAAGACAAATGGATGCAATGTAACAAATTATAAGGAGGAGGAACAAGATGTTTTTCACCCACTGAAACAATGTGGAGACAAGGAGGAAGGCAAAAGGAAATGATCTCTAGAATTCTTTTCTTTAAAAAAGCAATGGAGGGTCCTTTTATTTCCTTGACATATTCTGTGATGGTTTGCACCAGTAATCTTGCTAAAAGGTAATTCGTCTTGAGGAGAATAATGGGTAACTATTATAAGTGGATCTCAGAGTTTAAATGTGTGAAATGGCTTCCAAATGGTGACAGCTGTCACTCCCAACAAAA
Source organism: Cavia porcellus (assembly GCF_034190915.1). NCBI lineage: Eukaryota > Metazoa > Chordata > Mammalia > Rodentia > Caviidae > Cavia > Cavia porcellus. The sequence continues at coordinate 18,265,009 of NW_026947505.1, forward strand.
CCAACATCTCTACATGTGACCATGTTGCACGTGCACGGGAAATGGAACGCATCTGTGGAGACACAGGTCTACACAGATATGCTGTATTTTCTATGAGCTCAAACCACACTGATTTAAAACTAGCAATCAGACATACTCTGGTAACCAATATATCTTACAATGCCACATAGTTCCCCAGGGTACCGCTAAAACATCTGATTATTCAGTCCTAAAAAGAGCTTCATAAAATAAGTACTATAAATTGTTATATTTATACATCATTATTTTAGTGAAAGCATGTGATTTCTCTTTGATCTTTTTGCAAGATTATATACAGTTAAGGTCCATTTGCAAGCCTTTAAATGTCAATAAGTGTTCCTATTCATGTTGCAGTACATATTCGTTTAAACCATACAGAATTGTATTTTTATTGACAAAAAGTAGTTAAATACCGGCCATTTACAATGGCTCACCCTAACAGGACGTTGTATTATAGAGGCACTTATCAATTGAATAGGCAAACAAATAATTCTTATTACTGAATGAAGCTGAAGAACAAATTTACACAAGGAAAATATGATTTCATACCTTGTAATCTTGCTCAGGTTGCCATTCTTCTCTACAAAATAAGTATCATAAGATTTTTGTTACCTATGATTAGAATTTAAATTGTATAAGTCTTATGCACTTCCCAGGTAGCACAGTTCAGCCAACTTATTCATTTATGTATTTCCAAGGAAAATATTTGGTTGTGGTCAGCCTGCTACGGTGCAAAATAGTACACATCCTCAGGCTAGAATACATTAGAGTAGATATTTTCCCCATTTTCATTTTTAGCAGGGGACCTGGTTGAGTAGCTCCTGATAGGATTTTAAATTTGTTTCTAAGTGTAATCTTAACTATTCCATTCCTGGTTACCCTTCTCAAGGACTTTTGATGATAGCTTAAGTGTTGATATAGGTTCTCTAGGGATCAGAAGCTTATTTTAATAGCTGTAAGATCCTTTGTTGTATTTTCAAGTATATACTTCTGCAATAAAGATAATAGTATCTTATCTTTCCTGAGAGAGAGTGATTAATGGACACTGACATACCCTCAGGTTTTTCCTAGTAGAAAAAGAGGACAACACTTAATTATCAACAGTATCATAAGAGCCTCTGTGGCCAATGGAAAATGCAAATATAGAAGGGGCTGATTGGACCTAAGGGCTCAGTTTAGGAAGTGGACTGATTATGAGATATCACAAGATCTGGACCGGATATTAATGCTGAATATTGTTTACCACACTATGACCTCCAGCAAGTTACTTACTCTCTAGCTGTAAAGTAAGAATAATGAAAAGTCTGTCTTCTAGTGTCGGTTAGCTTTGGTGAGGTTCAAGGGCTACCATGTAAGGCCAAGTTCTGAGCAACTGCCAAATCGCCATAGATGAAATGGTCACCATCTATATTAACTGATAACAAAAACTATGGTTAAACTCCTCTATTTTTCTTCCTTGTTTCGGATTTGCAAGTCAATTGACAGCCTTCTACTTTCCTTTGGAAATGTGACATAAAACTAATAAGACTCATTAACTGTTGCATGGCATGGTTGGCCTGGAATTTAAACTTGATTTTAACTGCTACAGGATTAGTAAAATCTCTGAAGGCAAAGCAGGCAGCAGTTCAAACCCAGGCATCTGCCACCTGCACATGGAGAACATAAGAACTGCCAGGAGATAGCGATTGAGGCTTACAGACCAGCAGACTTTCAGAAATGTCTTAGGACACAGGAAATCTTTCATAGGCGCTGTGGTTTTGAGAAAGACTCAGCAATCCCACAGTGCCAGGTCCCATGAGAAAGGTGGGTGGATGAGACACAGCATAATGACTTTTTTCTGACAGAGCCCAAAATGTTTTGAATCTGTTTAGGACATTGAGGCAGCCACTCAAAGATAGGAAAGAGGACTTCTAAAACGACTTCTGCAAGTAGTACAAAGGGGATGAAACATTTCCAGGAAGATTAGTGGTGACATATGTTTCAGACATTGACTATAATTAGATCTCTTAGATATTGGTATTATTTCCTCCAGATCCAATTCTCATTCAGGTTTTCAAAGTACTTTTGCTTTTTTCTGATATCGGGGATCGAACTTACGACCGCCTGCTTGCAAGACAGGTACTTATGCCGCTGAGCTAAATCCCCAGCCCCTTATTTTTGCTTTTTAATAGTAGTATATTAATTTTAAAAGGATTTTCTGGTAGATTTCAGGCACAATATTTTTAACATGGAGAAAGGGTTATGCAAATCATTCAACAAAGAAAGAAGGAATGTGCTATTCATAATTGGCCTTTACCTGATTGTAAAGATGCATTTTAAATGTAATAATGAAATCCCTTAAGAGATGTGTGCATTTCATGTGTACATCACACTTGCAAACCCAGAATGTCAAGGCTGTTGTGTATTCTAGCTGGAGTTGCAATGCTAACTGCTCAGAGGCCCACACCATGGACCCCCACTGAGAGGAGACACTTCCTTGCTCTTGGGTTCTGGGGCCCAGTGTTTTTTAAGGCAATGAGTGATTTTAGAGAAAAGAAGTCTGAGACCCCAAATAATTACTTACCTAACTCTTTATGCAGAACAGACACAAATTAATAATGCTCTGCCACTTCTCCCTAGAGGAGTGGTTCCAGGAAGACCTGAGGAAAGCTAGTTGGCTCCTCCTTTCTATCCCTTATCCACACAAGCTCCCTGTGAAATCACACTGTAACTTTCACAATATTATGTCAAAAGAGAGTTTCTAAATTCCTAAAAATACATTATTGGGTTTTTTCTCCTTTTTCCATTATTTGCATGCTATTACCAAAATGTCAAGGTATACAAAAATAATTCTGTATCTCCATATAAAATTCCTTCATACAGGAAATCAAAATAATAGCAAAGTTCTACATATGGTTTACTCAAAAGAAAGAAAGTGCCTTCAAGAATTAATGGTGGCTTCTCCAGGGATTTTTAGACAAGGCTTGCATTTTCAAAGGAAAAGTCAAAGCCAGTATGAGTTCCACTGAGTCACACTGCAGGAGATTCGCAAGAGTTGCATCAAGAAGGAAAAGAAATCACATGCAAATTCCTTCAAGTTCTCTCCACAAGCAAATTGAAGCAAAATCACCATAGCAACCAAACACATTTATATTGGTCTAAGGACATCTAAATAAATTATAAATAATAATCTTAGGCACAGGACAGGGAAAGCCTTACACAGGGTAAACATGGGTTACAATTTGAATTCTGTGATTCATAAGCCATGCCAAATATGCATCCTGCTAATGTTACTAATGAGTTTCCTCTCTGTTACCTCTCCAGCCACCAACAGTCTGCATCAGAGCTGAAAGTTCAGGTATTCAACTCAAGACCACTCAGAGATTCAGTCTACAAAAGCCAAGCATACTTCCTGAGGTATAAATGATTGTCTCTTTCTTCAAGTAATCAGAATGACCAGTACTCATCCCTAACTAACTGGTAACCTGCTCTTCTACCCCTGACTCTAAGAAAACTGCAGACGTCTGAAGAGTTGGCCAGAAATGGAGCAGTCAGACTCATCGTGGGTTCTGTTTCCAATATCTCGTGATTCCTGGACCTCTCCTGAATCCAAAATGCCAGCTTCTCAAGGGTGCCTGTAAATGGCAGCCTTTGACAAGTTTCCAGGAGTGTTCAGGCCCATGCTTGGGGCTCAGGCAACTCTTGGGTTGTGACAGTGGCTGTAGCTGGTGTGGACTCCCCGTGAGGCTACTGCAGAGCTACATCTGTGTGGTAGAGCCCCAGAGTTTCCCCGTGGCTGGCCTCGGAATAAGGGGAGCCCCTGCGGTCTATTCCTGCACACCCTGCAGCTCTAGCAGGGAGCTCAATGTCCCTCAAAGCAAGGGAAAGCAGGTCCCTGCTGAGCCCTTCTTGGCCATGATGAGATAAAATTGCTCTTCTAAAAGGAAACTTTTTAAAGGCTTTTGCTCAAAGCCTCCTACCGTTACCAGCCTGGATGACAGACAACATGCAGGGTTGACCTTTCACTATGCTCCAGTGTTCCTCTCTGCCAGGCCCTGAGACGGATGCTCTGTGATTATATCATATTCTGGAGAGCTGCTCTTCTCCTTTTGGGTGCACGTCTAGAATAGAAGATTGCAGGGTTAAATCCTGTCTTGGTCAGAGCTGAACTTCTGTTTGTTTGTTTGTTTAATCTTGGAGGTGGGTATATGCCTAAGGCCACCTTCTGTAATCCACAGGATTAACATTTGCTGATCTCTTGAACATCACGTGTGAGAATTAGGAAGGAGTGAGCCAAACCTAGAAGGGTGTTGAGTCAGGGAGGCTGGAGCAGCAGAGAATAAGGAAATAAATAAGGTGGTGCAGGGAAAATGAAAAGGGCCAGAAGGAAAGGCAAGGACTTGGGAGATAGGTCGCCCCCAACCCTGGAGGGGAAGGAAGCCAATGCAGAGGCCGGAGGTCACTGATTTTCAGCCCCTGTCAAGCCAAAGAGTCTTTTGGGTCTAAAACGGTGCATTTTTTAAAAACCTAAAATACAATACTTTAGAATCATCTAGACATGTTGGTATATAACTCCAAAATTCTCCAGGAAAGTGACAAAGTACTAAAACTGACAAAGTGGATTTGGTGTTAGTCGCAAGAAGACTACTTTCTATTCCAGTTCTTTGCTTAAAACAAGACAAAAATAGAAATGTAGTTTAATTTTAGTGCTTCATAATTAAGACGTGTTTATATATATATATATATATATATATATATATATTTTTTTTTTTTTTTTTGTCTTTTTCGGTACCAGGGATCGAACTCACGACTGCCTGCTTGCAAGGCAGGCGCTTATGCCGCTGAGCTAAATCCCCAGCCCCCAAGATGTGTTTATCTTATGATGTCTTGTTTTATGAGTAGGCCATAAAATACCCTTATTTATGGCTTAAATTTATTTTTGAAAGATATTGTAAAGGCCCAGAAGAAAATAATTATTCCATGCTTAGCGAAAAGTGTACACTAAAAGTTATGGTGAACATGTAAGTACTTTCATCAAAACTAAAAACTTATCTGGAAGTGTAATAAAACTTTTCAACCAATAAAAGGAAATCCAGCTTATGAAAGAAATGTAAAATATACATACAAAAATAAGGAGGTGATATCGCGGAAAAACTGTGAGCTCAACGGGATTCTGCTCTCAAACACAGAAGCTCAATCTAATTATAAGCAAACACAAGGCAAGTCCAAACTGAGTAATAGTCCACAAAATATTTTTGAAATAGCTCTTAAAATAGCTTTTAAAATTGTCACAGATCAGAGCCATCGGTGAATAAGGACTAGATACAATGTAGAACTCTGTATTGGTTCTCGGAAAAGAAAAAAGACATTAATGGTGAAACTAATGGAATGTGAGTAAAATCTGTAGCTCAGTTAATGGGAATGTACCAACATTAACTTCTTAGTTTTGACAGATGCACTTTTTAAAGTGTTTTCCTTAGGGATAGCTGGGTGAAGAGACACAAAGCTGCTTTATTCATGTTTATGTTACTTTAATTGATTCCAAATTTAATCTTTTTTAAATGCACACATGACTCTGCTTCTCATTATGGAGATGATATGATTAGGGTCAATACTCTCAATGACAGAATAAATTCAACACACAAAAGTATCTGTTTAAAACCATCTGAGAGCTATGAGGAGGTTGAGAATACCTTTCTCAAGAAATGGAGATGTCTAGAGAGGTGACTGGTACATCGTGACAATTTTTTGATCCCACAAGCTTTTTCCTATAGAAATTACTATGGGTATGAGCCTGGGCCATGTGTCTGACAGCTTTGCTGAGTTTAGAGGATGGAAGTTGGGTTCTGGGACTTGCGACATTACTTTGGTAAATCCCACACATGTTGGCTTGGATTCCAGAGACACGCAGTCTGGGAATGAGAGAAGCAGCATTAAAGAAGCTGCCACTAGAATACTTGGAATCGCTTGACTGTCCAGAGATTTAAATCTCTAAGTTGTTTTAAGAAGATGCATATGGCTGGGGGGTAGAAGAAGCATCAGAAAATCTTCACAGGATAAAGATAATATCCTTGCCTTTCGATTATTTCCACATGCACTTTTGAAATATTGTACTATACAAAGTAATCAGGACTATGAAGATATAAGCCAGCATAAGAAGGGATCAGCAAGTGAAACAGGCAATAAAAGTATATCTATAAAGACCATGTAGTAGAAATATGAAATATGAAACAAAAACTCTTAAATAATCATTATATTATGCCCAAGAAGATAAAAATAAAATTTTGAACCTTTTAATATAAATTATGTTAAATTAAAATTTAATTGCACATAGTTTAAATATAATAAACTAAATATCTGTATGAAAATAAACAATATTAGAAACTGAATCATATAATACATAAAATCAGAATATTTTGAAGTGTTTGAATAGATTTTTATATACTAGATGAGAGAATCAATGCACTAGAAGTACACCAGAAAAGAAAATCTAGAATTAATACAGAGAATGACAAAAAGATGAAATCAACAGAAAAGGTATAAGACACCTGGGGTTTACAGAAAGAAGCTCCAAGTTACGTTTAAGTATTCATGGAGGGGAACAGAGAACAGAGAACAGAGAGGAAGCAGTGTTTGAGGAGCTGCTGGTTGAGTTATTTCATGAACTGACAATCAAACCACTCAAAACCCAAGCCAGAAAAATAAATGGTGTGATTTAAAGCATAATTCCATGACAGAACCATGTCCTGATGAACTAATTCTGTTTTGCATAATACAACTTGGTAGTCCTGATCACAGGGGGTCAACAAGCATTGTCCACTGCAACTACGGAACTGAATCTTAATATAATTTCAATTAACTAAAACGTAAATAGAAAACATATCTGGCCAGTGGCTATCATACTGTGCAATGTGTATTTGGAATTTCATAGTAACACCATGAAAACTCAAAGATAAAAATCTTTAAGAAAATTAGAGAAAAACACACTCCAAAGACAATAAATTGAAACCTACATTCTCTACACAAAGGAAATCAGAAGACAATAAAATATGCCAAAACAAAATAACTGTAAACTTAAAATTCATTGCTAATATATACTTTAAGATGGAGGCAGATTCTGTTTTGTATCTTGCTTTAACCTGCAAACATTATGGGAGATGAATGAATAGTGATTATCGGACATGGCTGGCCTTCAGTCTTTTGAGATACTGAGTTGTTGATTTCCACATATGAGAAGTCATCTTCTCTCTAGGTCCCTTCCATTCATTTTGGGGAGAGGATGATTTCCTGTTCCTGGTACTTACTTCTTCCATCATGTTTTATTTACTGTATTATATATCTCTTTGTTTTATTTTATTGTCACTCTCCTTGAAAGTTTTGAATATTAACATATAGTAATTGTACTTCAGGGTTCACCCAGGAGCAAATCATTTTGGAGGTAAACACTAGTGACATCCGCTCTGGTGACACACACCCGTAATCCCAGCACCCTGTGAGGCTGAGGTAGCAAGATTTTAAGTCAAGCCCAGCTTGGGAAACTTAGCAACTTCTCAAGACCTTGTCTCAAAACTAAAACTACAACTACATCTACAACTACAACTAAAACTAAAACTAAAATAAAAGATCTGGGTTCAATCTCTAGTACTGAAAACCCACCACCCAACAAACAAACAAACGAAAATCCCAAAAACTAATGAATGAAACAAACATTTATAGGGGACAAGCATCCAAAACTTTCAGAATATCCCCAAGGTTATATCTAAAACTGTATCACATCAGAACACAAAGACGCCTTATAATAATTTACACACTAAACAAATCTATTAAAGATATTCAACCTCTGGGTGATTAATTGGCCCATTTGAAGTCCCATAGAGGATAGGAACTAGGATAAGAACCCAGGTCTTCCCTCACTCATGTTTTTCTATAGGATGATGTCTCAGAAAAGGTCTCTGTATATACCAGATCCAGCAACAGTATACCCTTTTCCTTTGATTATCAGTTTTTATGGTCTTTAAAGTCTATTTCTAGTCTTTACTCGAGTATGAAATAAAAATTTTACAGCCAATGAGGAAGCCTGGATTCTGATTCCAGCTGCTTCCAGGTGAACTGAAAGATTTGGATAATATCTCCTGCCCTCGCTGAGCCTGTTTATTCTAAAAAGTAAATGACATAAAATGAGCAGATAGTTAAGGAAGAGCTTTTCAATTTGATTATTATTTTTAACTTCCGTCATTCCATTTAAAATATTTTGAATTACTCTCGGTTCCTTACTTCAGCCTATTCACTATAAAAAGGAGAATTAGGGCGTCCATCAGGTAAAAACTGAGTTTTCTTTACTCGCTGTCGCTGAGTAGTTCATGGTGAGTGTTGTGTAGGAATGGAAGGAATACAGTCAGTTAAATAAACAACAACTGAGAATGTGCCGTGCTGGCAGCTGGATGTGGCCTAACATGGGGAGACCCGCTGGTAACACAGGGAACATCATGCACAGCTAGAGATTTGCCATCACCTGAACATCATGTCTCTACCTCAGAATGTCTTACATAGCTCAACCACTTTCTGAATTGAGGCATTTTTTTAAATGGTCATCAGTAGCTTTAAGATACAATTGTTAGTTCTGGGTAAACACAGGACCCAGGAGAAAAATAAATAAAATTATTCATACACATGTATTCTCTGTGCTCCCTACTTCTTCATCCTCCAGCCAAACCACCAGGCACAGGCTGCCTCTGGTCACAGAGCAGGATGAACAGCTGCTGGATGTCTGCATTTGACTCCTTATCATTTGACAGATTGAGACCTCTCGCTGAGAGCGCCATTTGGAATGTTTCTCTCCATGTTCCACTTGGAACATGGAATTTAGAAATAAAAGGAGGCACTGCTAAACATTCACACACAAATACTGCCAAAAGGAAACTTGATAGGCTTATGGCAAAAACCGAATTTTCTGCTAGAAATGTTTAGGGCGTCTCTCCACACTGACGAGGGTGAAGAGGGCATGACAGACTGTGAATGTGAGGTCTCTGAAAATGTGCACAAGAAAGATGGTCCTAAGACAGTCCTGTGGGCGCCCACTGTGATCTCAGCACTCTGGGAGGCTGAGGCAGGAGAATGGCAAGCTCAAGCCCACGATGGACAACTTGGCAACTTGGTGATCCCTTGTCTCAAAAATCAAAGAAGTGGGGCCAAGGACGAGGCTCGGTGGTGCAAAAGCCTTAGGTTCAGGGTAAAGTACCTCAAAAAGAAAGGGATAGTACTCACTTCAGATGCTGGGTCAATGAACACAGACAGCCCCAATTTAAGAGGGTTCAACTTTTCTTTTCTTTTTTTTTTTTTTTCTTTTTTTTAACTTTAAAATGGTGAGAAAGCAAAACAAATTCAGTAAAAAGCATACTTTAAATTATGAATGTGGACCTCTGTCTGGGCCACTCCATGTGGTGTGACCCTCGGGTCTGGTACTGCACAGAGCAGTGAGCAGCAGTTGGCTACAAGGTCACTACGAGAGAGTGGACCACCCACAGTGCGCGGAACTGCCAGCGTGCATGTCTGAGTCCTGCGCTCTGTGTGGCCTCCTCTCATTAGGTCCACAGCGGTTATCTGTGGCTCTCGTCCTCGTTGCAATTCTGTTTTCCACTTTCATTACACCACTGAATCTCGATAAACTCTCTGAGTTAGACACCACTTCATTCCACACGTGCTCTACATTAACTGTGGGCCAATGTGTGATGAGCCTGTCTGCGGTAGGCGGAGCTAAGCCGGATGTGCAGAAGCCTCGGTCTGTTAAATACTCTTCCCACTACGACAGGTTGGTTAGGATGTAGCCCCATGGTCAGCTGAGGAGTTTGTGTTTAAGTAGAGAGGATGAAGGAAGGTGAGGCAAAGTAGGAAGACATAATAAAGGGGTATTAGAGAACTTAAGAGACGCTAACACAAGGATTTGGATATTTGAGCAGAGACAAATAAATACAGTAGTTATTGTTATTATAGAGATATAATAATGAAAATAGTTAATGGTTAGAATGTTTGGCTTAGATATTAGCATTGTTTAAAGCTATTTTCTTTTCTTTTTTTCTTTTTTTGGTACTGGGGATCCAACTCATGACCTTGTGCTGTTTAATCCTTTAAATGTAATTTATGTATTCATCTTGACACTCACACAAGATAGTAAGCAGTTTTAACTCAGTTTTGGAGGATGAAGCCAAGCCATAGAGAATTTAAGTAATTTGATCAAGAACATATAGATAAGAACAAGGAAGCCATGGTTTGAATCTGTGGTTTAAAACTAACAAATATGCCTAAAATTGTAACTACAGGATAAAAAACACAACAGGGTAATAGAACACTTTGGGTTACACCTATGCCTCAGCTTCTACATAATTGAGAAGCCAAGAAGCCCAGGCATACTATTCTGGAAGGTCCTAACAGAGACACAAAATCCTACACTGTCCTCCCCAGTGACACAGAAACACACTCATTCCTGACAAAGCTGCTTTTATTTGGTCTCTTCATGTAGCGTCTATGTCTTTACAAATCCCTCCTTCGTCTCCATCTTGAGAGCAAAGTAGACACCAATGTACAGGTTTCTTTAAGGTCTCCCGCCCTCTTTAATCCTCATTGTCAGGGAAAATATCTTTCTATGTAAAATTAATCCAACGTTCCAATTTAAACCCATTTCCCCTTCTCTGATCTTTCTTGTTGATAGGAGACATATGAAGGTAGTTAACATTCTACTCATACGGGGTTTTCTTTCCATTTAATAACTCATTTAAATGTACTTCTGCTTAATCCCATTTTTAAATCTCTCTGACATTAATTACTGATATATTCAATCTTTCTGGCAGGCCTATTTGGCCGTGTTAAATGCACCTCAGGGATGAGGTTTCTCATCTTACCTCTCCGTTTTCTAACGGGTGGATCTTGGAATAGAAGGAAGTACAGATGACCTCATCATCTTTGGCATAGAACGGGGGACCGGTGCGGGGATAAATGCCGTAGCGGTTCAGGCACTCGGTGTCAGTCACGGCATGGTACTGCCAGGGTTTGTACTCCACATTGTCCAGCGAGCGCTCCAAAATCCAGTTTCCGGGCCGAGGGGAGTTGGCTGCTTTCACGATAACATAGGCGATCTGGAACACCTGGGGAGAAGCAGCCACAGCACTGTTTGAGTTCCAGAGTCTTCAAGATTTCGTGTCAGATACTGACACGAAGACTAGATACTGCTGAAGACTAAATACTGCAGGAGATTTCATTTCTGATTTTGTACGATAACCTTATTAGGTTCTGTGAAATGATTTCACTATTGCATGTTCATATTTCATAGCTTTTTGCCAGGAAAATGTTTCATTTAGATACCAGTGACTTTAAAAGTGAAGGGTTAAGGATAGATTTGAATTCCCCAGCAAAGTATTGGCATCATTTCACCTAATCTTTAAAGGTCCCCTGTAATCACTGCCAGTGAAAGCCTTCACTGCATACCAATTTATTCATCTTAGACATCAGGGCCAATGAAAATATGCAATAGAAATTACATGTGTGGACAGCGCTGCATAATTTTGAAAACATTATTTATATTACTTGAGCCTTTAAAAGTACAGATTTGATGACTTCATTTACTACAACAAAAACAACCAAGGCCTGTGGAGGCACAATCTGTCCTGAAATTGTGAGGCCACCGCTCATGGGAACCTGGGAAGATGACTTCTTTGACTTCTTCAATTTCTTTCCTGTAAATTAAGGTCGGAAATGAGCACACCACTTAGAGGCAGTTGGGATTCAATGAGGTAACATGTAAAGTACCCGGCAAAGAGCTCAGCAGTAAATAATAAGTGTTAATTTGTTTACATCCTCAACTAGAAATAATGGAGAAGAAATTCCAGTGAAACGTAGAGAATTGATTGCACCTCGAACATACTAAGTAAAAGGCTTTTGCATTTTTTCTTTACAAGAGCTGAGTATGTAAAAAAAAAAGAAGTATCATTACTGTAAATCTATAGTGACAACTGGAGAGAATATAGCAATCTTCTACTTTCAAAACTTCACAGAAATGGAGGAAAACAGAGATATTCTTGGATGTTTTATGACAGTGCCCATGCTGTTGAAAGGTCCAAGAGAATAATGAACCAACATTCTGAATGGCATTTATGTGCCATGTCCCGTGGAGAAAGGTACACAAACTACTTTCAATTACCTTCCCACCAAAAATGCATTGATAATATATGGTAACAGTGGAGCGTGGAAAGTCCAATAGGAGTGAAGCAATGGGATTTGTTCTCCATTGGCAGATGCTGTAAGACTTAGGGAATCTGACAGCTCTAAACTCTGGGGTTGAGGTCACTGAGAGCATAACCAGAAGGACAACAGGGGGATAGGACCCTCCACTACTGAGAGATTAAAAGGGTATTGGGACACAAAGGGAGTTCTCAGAGGAAAGTTCCCGAAGTCAGCTCTGGCTGCCTCCTCGTTCCAAAAATGAGATCTTCATGGACAGTACCCATGGTATTCTCTACAGGGCTGGATCTAAAACTACGTAAGGGATGCCCACCTGGAAGGGATGACACAAGTGGCTGTGATCTTAATCATCAGACAAGTTGATGAGAACGAGGGCACGGCATGTGCGCACTTTTGAATGACTGAAATTAGGGTCAATGTTTATCTTTCAGGAACAGACTCCAAAAAGTTGGTGGTTAAAACAGTGAAATAGCTTGTGGGATTGTTAATAAATCACTGTTGACTAATATTCCAAAAGCTTCTTTCTCCTTGAGAACATATGATTAATCCTAGCAGAGAGGAAGCGCAAAGGTACCTGCTTTGATTTGTGTAGGGTAGGGTTAGGGTTGATGCATTAAGTCAACTTGAGAAATTGAGAGGTTCAACTAAAAGACACAGCAGGGAGCCAGGGTTCTTCATAAACATCCTCATCCAGTGCGAGAGGGGAGCAAGAGAATTTTGTGAGTGCTACATCTGCTGAGGAGTTAACCTGCTTACAATGTAGGAGAGGAGAAGAGGCTTGTTGTTCCCCACTGTTTGCTCTGGCTGCTTTTGCTGGCTGCTGCCTTCGAGTGTTGTCTCTGAGCCAAGCCAGTCTGCCTTGGAGCCAGCCGATTATGGACTGAAACCTTCACAAAGAGTCAGCTAAACGAACTTTACCTTCCTTCATTTTTGGTGTTGGGTATTTTGTCTTAGCAAGGAGAAAAAAGAAACCAACACAAGAAGGGATAGCGAACCTTGTAGAGTTTTCAGTGATAACAAACAGCCAGCTGAAGGACGAGTACCGTAAGTTCAACTCATATAGGCTTTCGTCAGTCTGTTTTAATGACCACCATTGTGAATGGGGAATATGGATAAGTTCATACTTATAAAGCATACAGATTGATCACACACAGACATGCTTGTTAATGTGCGATGCAAATAGTTGAAAGACTATTTGGGACTTTAGACTTTGGGAGCAGATATATATGGACATAGTAAATCTGTCAACTCAGGTGTTTTAAAATGAGGCATCAGAGAACAAAGAGAGTTTTTCCTTCATTCTAATATTCTGCTATATTACTTGCATTAATTTGGAGGTCTTGCTCTATAAATAAAATCATTTTCAAATAAAAATAATATGAGACAATAAAAGTTGGAGTAACACAAAACATTCTCCATCAACTACAATGTTTTAAGTATCATTCATATGAATTATTTCTTTTTCATAGCTTGTATTCTACAACTCAGCATATGAAATTTTCTTACGGGGAGATTGAATAACACCAAATGGATAATGAATGCACAGAGAGAATAGTCTGTACTATAAAATATGAAACTACCAGGTCCCAATTGTGGATAATCCCACTGTATTCCTGGAGAAATCCTAAAACAACAAAGCAGATGAATTTCTGAGCACCTGCATGGCATGGACTCCAATTTTTATATCATTAAATGTATTACAGTCCTTCTTATAATTTTTGAAATGATGGGTAACTGATGTCCATTAAACTTAGGTGAATAATCAAAGCCACTGTAACATACCTTCATGTTACTGCTATTTTTTAAACACTGACCACTTCTCTTTTTATTAGAACTCAGATCCCTGTCGATACCAGCATATTTTGTGATTTGCAGGAACTAAGCCATATTTTTCCTCAGTGTTCATTTTACTATGTGCACATGAGCTGAGAAAATTACTTAAACTCTTGCATTCAGTACTTCCTAATGTTTCTTTTCCAAACACCAAACTATGGAAGAGATAATGAATTAAAATACTGTGTGTTGCTTGGAAGAGAGGATCTGTATCTGTATTGTGTTAGCTTTCCTTCCAGAGAAAGAAATACACAGAGATAGTTTTTAAAAGATAAAAAAAAAAATAAGAAGGACAGTAAAGCCTATTGGAGATCACAGGCACTAAGAAAGAAAAATAAAGATACTCAAAGGTTGTGGGTAATGAACTTTGTGTAGAAAGCAACTCAGCAAGCAAATATACAAAGAGACCAAATTCGCTTAGAGCTACAATTTGGATTTATGATTTAGGAGCTTCTGGGTTGGCTCTAGAATAATAGATGAAAAATAATGCACAAAAAAATTCTGCAAGAAACCCACAGACTTCTTCCATAATTTAATATAACAGCCTGCATTAAGGGACATGGAAATCCAGGCACTGCCATAGAAAACATTAAAGGAGTTCCATTTTGAGACAATATCTCACTGTCATTTATTTTCTATGGATTCTTTCACATCTCAGGCAAAATTAATTACATTTGTTGGCATGTAGTAGTATGAATAAACTTTTTAGTGTTGTAAATAGCATTATTGAAAAAACACAATGAACAAACGTTTTCTTTGAAGGCTTCCGAGAATGACATTTTAACAGTGATTTTCTAAGTACTACAAATTTTCAATGGCCCTAATAAAATAGCTCTTTAATGCTATCTCTGCCACTTTTATTAACTGTCTCTTATGTTTTCAGTATAAAGGCTCTTCAAAATCAGGAGTTTTAATACCTTATTTCCAGATGACTAAAGCTTTGTTTTTTTATGGCATACAACAAGGAAAGCAACCACATCATTATAAGAAGCACTAAGATTGCTAGGGTTTAATGAACCTAATATGTCAAATGTTTTGTGATGTGCAAATGTTTTCCTGTGGGAGGGCACTTTTCATAGTTTGTCCCTGAAAAACATCCAAAATCACTCTTCAAATAACACCAAATACCTGAAATTTCTCAGCAACAAAGGTGGACTTCTTATTTCTGCTTCCATTTGTTATCCGTCTGTGTGCCATCTGAAAAGCTGTCATTAAGTATTTTGTCTCTGCAGCACTGAATTACAAGTCTTAACACCCTGATCTCCTCTATTGTCTAGTTAGAGAATAGTGTTTCAGAAGAATCTTTGAGACCTAGAGTAACATACAATGGTCTTTGGCACATAGAACAAGGGTCTGCCATCTTTTTTCACATCATGTCTAAGGTAAAATGATGTTACTACAACACTGAGAACAAGAAATCTTTTCTGCTCAAATTAATCAAGGCGCCTTGAGCATTCTGGATGCTGCCCAGGGGCAGCCACAAGTAGCCCATGTGGATAAGTCTTATCAGAAGCACCAATTTCTCACACATGCATTGCTGAAAGTGGATTTTTAAAATCCCCTGCTACGAGACTCAGATATCCCCTTCACACTCGTGCCTTCATCTTCAAAAGAAGCATAGACATGGAAAGATGCTATGGAAGATTATTACGCTTCCCATATCTCATTGAGAACTTCAAGTGTCACTGATGGATAACTAAAAGAGCCAGTACAGAGCACAACTCCCTTGTGATGTCACAAGGTCATAGGACCTCTATTTCCTGTGTGCTTATCTCCATAAAAGTCATAAAAACATTAATGAAGAGCCTGCATATGGGAGACAGCAACTCTTCCTCCTCCTCACAGCACTAGGCCTGATTCATAATCTCCTTTTATTCCTGCCTCATCTACTGAGAGAACAGCCTGCGGTTGTCTAATGTCTGCTCCATGTTCAGCTCTGCCTGCTGACTTGTACTAATATTTGTGAACTTGTCATAGCAAATGGTTGCCCCTAGACCAAAGCTACTTTTTTGAAGCGAGTTCTGCCGTGTTATACATTTTGCCCCTGCCCATGCTATAGATGTTAACATTTTCATACATGGTGATGCCATCTCCAGTATATTTTGGGACACATCTGTATTTTTGCCTTTAATAGTATATCAAATATTCTGATTTTTCTATACCGACACAAATTCATAAGGGCTACCCAATATCAAGATCAGAGCAGACCATGGAAAGCAAGAGTTTTCAAGCTGGAGTCATCTGGGAAGCTTTATAGATGCACTTGATGTCTGCTAACTGAACTGGTTTATGTGGTTGTCAGCTGTTCCACTGGTGACCTTTCGAGAGAAAAGAGACACAGAGGAAAAACCAAGAACAATGAGGAGAAAAGCACGAGGGAAGGTCAGCATTGTCGGGAAGGTCTGTGAGAGTTACTGACGAAGGGGAGCAGGGGTCGAGACTCCAAGAACTCAGGGAGGCTGCAGCCTGGGTGAAGTCCAGAACGGCACAGAGGCAGGCATGACAGAGGCAGGGCTGAGAAATGCACAGGAAGCATCAGAAGTCTGTGTGCAGCAGAGAACTCACACAAAGCCTGACTGCCGCTACGCTGCATGTAACCGAAGCCTGAGTCTCAGCAAAGATTCCTCCCAAAACTCAATATTTAGTTACTAGTACCTTACAAATTGTCTGCTAAGAAAATTACCTAAATTGTGATAACACTATCACTGGACCTGAGGTAGACATAACCTCCAATAACAAAAGTTTTAAAATAATGCTTTAACCTTTAAGAAACCACTTGAAAAAAAGATGTCTAATTATTATTTTCTATTGAAAGTTTCTTACTTACATTAATAAAACTAAAGTGACATGGTGGGGAGCTCTGGAGGAATTTACATGCCCATACTTCTGATCTGCAGGAAAATTCATTTAAACACATTTTGCAAAAGGGCCAGAGATTTAGCTCAGCGGCCGAAGTGCCTGCCTGGCAAGTACAAGGTCATGAGTTTGATCCCCAGTACCAAAAAAAAGAAAAAAGAAAAACCAGTTTGCATACTAAAATGATTTGTAATTGTCAGTCAATTAGAATGCGCAGTCCACTTATCTAACTCTACTCCACCAAATGTGCATTTTACTCGCTGTGCATGAGCTTACTGAGGTGTAGGTAAGTGAATGTACTGCTTCACCTCAGGGGAAGTGGCTCCTGGGTCGCTAGAGAGACAGAAACACTCTGCTCCCAATTAAAACAGCTCTAATACTCAGAATAACTCATGTGAACTTAATAGATTGGAAAATGAATTACACTACCCCCTCAGAATTCTTAAGAAATAATAACCTAACCAGATAATGATAATTCTTTGAAGAGAAAAACTTGCAATTATTTGTTGAAATGGTTTCTTGAAGTGTTTCGATGAATGCCTGACTCTTCAAGAGACAGTATTTGAAGGTTTTTCTACCTCACTCTACCAGAAAGCAAAGCTCAACTTCCAGCTCACAAAAAGTAAGAGCTCTTCTACGGCTCTCCCTAAGTTAATAGACAAAGATAATGAAATGCCATTTCTCAAAAACTGTTAGGTTTTATTCCCACAGAGCTAGACAAATTGGTTCTAAAGGATTTGGAAAAAAACTTTAGCAAGGAAAAACAACCAAGGAAACCTTGAGATGGAAGGAGGGTAGAGTCACACACTGGTACACAAGCTGTGAGTGGTACCTTGCCAGGGCACACAGCACGGTTCTGCTTGTAGGGCGGGATCTCACTGGATCTACCGTCTCTAAAACCCAGCAACGACCAGTAACATACATGAAGGAGGACCATTCAGATAAGTTCTGCAGTGTACAGGAAAACACTTGACATCATCTATAAAGTGATCAGGCCACTAAAAGGAAGCTAAATAAAAATAAAAAAATCTAAAGTGAACTAAGAGTTTGCATAAAATACAGTGGCAGAAGAGCGTGTAAGTAGCACTACCAGGGAACAATAAGCAAAACAAGAATGTGAAAACTTCTATTGAACAAGCAACACACTTTCTTCCAAAAATAAATTGGAAAAAGGTTAAAAAAATAATGAAGTCATGGATTACAATTTAAATGATATTAAAAAATTGTAGTATGTGTCTTCATTAAGTATCCTGATTCAGTCAAACAATTATACAGAAAGACATTGGAAGATAGTGTGATGATCTGAATGCTGACTGAATATGTGTTAATATTAAAGAAGTAGTCATAGTTGTAATGTTATGAAAATCACTGTTTACCAAGAAGTTATGGCCTTCGCAGATACATAAGGAAATATTCATAGAGAAAGTGGTATGTATCAAGTTTGCTTCCAAATAATCTAAAGGCAAAACAGTATGTGGATATCCTTAGATCTGATATAGAGGGAGCTGAATATTAATTCTTGGAGGAGGACAGGTACAGGGTGAATCTGGGCCTATGGTGTTTCTCTTAGTTTCTGTGTACGTGTTTGGCAAAATTCAGTGAGGATAAGAAAAGTTTACTAACATACCACATTTTAATAAGCAAATAATTTCCTTCCACATAACAGTATAACCTCTAGCAGTAAGTTAGTGCTTACTCTTAAAGTGGAAATATGTATTTCCCTAATTGTCTTAATAAATACTTAACTCTGCTTCTTGCTGTGACTCCACTGTGTGCTGAGATCAAGAAGCACATATTAATAATTTATTATCAACTCTAAAGGACATCATTGGTTCCTTTTTTTTTTTTTTTTGTCTTTTTCTTTTTTTAATCGGTACCAGGGATCGAACTCACGACCACACACTTGTAAGGCAGGCACTATGCCACTGAGCTTCTAAAGCTTCTAGTCCAGTCATAAGAAAAGTAGGAGTCCACACACAGAATCCAAACCAGAGTGAACACGGTCCTCCCTCCTCTTATTAATGGGTTTCGTGGGTCAGGTTTCATTATGTTGCTCTCAGTTTTTACCACGTGAGGGTGAGGTGCAGCAAAACCCAAGCCAGCATTTTCCTTGTCGTTAGCACTGCCCTTGACATCTGTTCTCTCCTCAAACACTTCTGTCTCATTTGCAGCGATCTGCAGTCTCGGAAGATTGACCTGCCTCCTGTGAGCGAGCCATTGACTCAGCATGCGTTTCACACCAGCTACTGGAAAAAGAGCAGGTAGTCTGGCCTCCGCGGAACACCACAGCCCTGTCAATGAGACCATCACAGTGCTCCACATTGGTGTGAATCACAGAAAATAAAAAACGTGACAGTTTAGAGCCTGCCTTCTAAAAATTATTCACCCTGGAGAAATACCTGCGTCCGCCTTTGTTTTGCGCCACTGTAGTTACCCTGGTAAGAAGAACCTTCACATTCTTCAATTTGTGACACTACAGATGTGGATAAATCACGAGTTCAAAGCATTTGGGGAATAATAGCAAAGATTTGTAGTGATGAGAAGAGTTAGAAATATAATATTAACAGTGTAGAACAGCAAATCAAAGGCAGAGTGGAACTTTCTGATCTTGGTTCCTGAATGCTTTTAGCAGATCAGAGCCATTTAACATGCACCAGATTTTAGCTGTTACAAACGAAATGGCACCAGGTTTTTCCATGCCTGTACACTGCCTCACAGTCTTTTGCTTCTCTAGGGATTTTCTTAAGAATAATTGGTACTTCCTGTTGTTTATTATTTAGCCACCCTTTCTCTATTTAATTTCCTGCCGCCTATGTATCACCCTACCACCTTAAAATATTCACCTCAGAAAGTTACTAGTAATCCATTTGGAAAACTCTTTTTTTTCCCCCCACCATCTGCACCTTCTTTGAAGTATCCATAGCTTTTGATTATCCTGCTCTGCCCCTGTCTGAAACCCCAGTTTTCTTTGGAAAAGTAATATATACTGTAAATTTAGGTATTCTCAAATGAAAAAAAAATCTAATATAGCCCTTTGTTTCAAATAAAAAATAAACAACAGAAGTGGGAGGAATCAGAAGGGGTGTTCAGCAACAGAACTCACCTGAGGTTTTCCCCAAGCCCTCTATAAGTACCTCTGTTCTAATACACTTTGAGTTTCGTAAACAAAACACCATCCAGTGTTCTATTTGTAAATAACATTTTCTTTAAGAAAATACTAGTTAGTTTCTCCTTTTTGCCAGATAGCTTGGCATACAGCCTATGTTTTCAGTGAACAAGAACTTTATGATATGGGTGGTAGATGGCAAATGAGAGAGGTGGGCTGTGGCAGAAAGATTCACACCCTCTCCAAGTCCCAGGATGTTCATTTTTGGGGCTTATGACTGTGTCTCTCTAAAGGGCAAACAGATTTTGGAAATATAACTTAGCTACAAATCCCGTAATGTGAACATGATCCTGGGTTATCTGGGTGAGCCCAGTGGTCACAAGATCCTTAAAAGAAAAAGGCAAAAGCAAGAGATGGTAGAACGGGGGAGGACCTCACGTGTTGCTGACTTTAAGGACAGAGATGAAATAGATCACAAGCCAAGGAATTCAAGGTGCACAGAGAAGCCCAGTCAAGAATGTGGCCTGGAGTTTAGCTCAGTGAAACTCATTTCAGACTTCTGACCTATAAGACAACAAATTTTTATTCTTTTAAGCTACCAAGTTTGCATATTCTGTGATACCAGGGATCACACACCAATGTAGTAACCAGCTTGTTGTATTTCACATGACTAGCAAGTCATGAAGCAAAGTTTTATAGTTTTATCTATTTTGCCTCAAAGATACAAATATGTACCTTTCATTTCTATGAATATTTTAACTAATTCCAGTACATAAATATTTTCCACATTGTAATTTACAACCTAACCATATTTTCATGTCTCATTTTATATTTAGAACCACCAAAGGAACATCCCTAATGACATTTAATTTTGCTTTGTAGTAGAACAGTTTTGCCTTTAGCATCAAAAACAAATCACGCTTCTAGCAGCAACAACTTCAATAATCTATCAATGTCAAGTAATTGCTTATCCATAACAAATGCTCACTTGCTTTTTAAATTTAATGCGTAGGTGAAATAAAACAGAATGCACCTCTAAGATGATATAAGGGACCTCTGGTGACTGCTGTAAGTACCAAAACATCACACAATATTAAGAAGTACAGTTAATAGGCCCTCAAAATTCATTTAGGAAAATTCTACTGAGATAACAAGCTTAGATATTTCCAAATTATACATCCTCCCTTTAAAATAAAAACTTGCAAAAGAGAGCACTCAGCTAGATATGGTAGCATTTTTACAGTAATCCCAGCTACTAGAGAAGGTAAGGCAGGAAGTCCCCATGTTTAAGCTCAGCCAACAAAACAGGGGTTAGTGAGTGGGTACACAGCTTTGTACTCCCTGGATTCCATCCCAGTATTGGAAAAACAATATACTTTTCTAATGAAAAGTAACTCTCAGAGTGATTTCTACCCCAAATTTTAAAGAGATGCCTTCACTTCCCACTGAAGTGTGAAGATTATAAATGAACAGAAAAATTAGAAAGCTGCAATCAGATGCTGTTCTACAACTTTAAAAACAAAGATAAGAAATGACACATAATAATAGACATTTTCTCAAGACCAAGTGACAAAATACCAAATGTTTTTTTAAAGACCACCATTTTAAGAGAGCATGTTAAAAAAAAGTTCTATAAAAATTATCCTGCAAACATGAAGTCTATATTCTGCCTAGATTTCTCACAGTTCTGAGTCAAAAAAACTCTTCAAATCATAATATAACTGGGATGTGACGTCAAAGATGATTTATGAAGTGCTCAGGGCTGGATTTTAGAAGCTCCAAAGAAACCACACAACACTTAGAGTGCTTCTCCACGCTCTCGGAACTGGATTTATAAACAAGCATCTTGCTGTGGGCAAAGTGGCCTATTCCTGGTTTTTCAAAGTGCTTCGTGGAGGTCTAACTGGTTGCAAAAGAGGAAAGTTTATGTTCTTCTTTCTTTAAATGTCACAATAGAATGTGTCTCCTTTAATGTAACCAGACCTCCTACTGTAGGAAGGGGACAAATAAGCTTTAAAAGTGACTTAAGAACAATTTTTTGACATGGAAGTTGTTGTGGATTGGTAACTGGTGGTCACCTTGTAACACCAGCTGAATTGAATCAGTGTGGTGCGGAGCACAGATGGCCCACCTGAGGACTGCTGCCAGCATAAAAAGGAGACATGCAAGAAAGAGTATCGTTGTGGGTTCTCCTAAGTGTTGTCATTGTTTGGAGCATTGGTTCTCCTGGAGGGGCTTGTTACGCTGGCTGCCCTGATATGAAATCAGCTATTACCATGGAAGGAACTCAGAACCTTTATGCTAAAAGTGGCTGTGGTTCACTTTGGGGGAGCCCTGGTCCTTACTTTGAGCATCACTTCCTGGCTACAGAGGAGAAGATGTGTGCTGCTCAGTCTCCGGAGGAAGCCTGTCACACTGACTTCCTGATATGAACTTGGATGATCTCACTGCTGGAGGAGCTCAGGACCTTACTGTCCCTGAGGATGGCTGTGGTACTTTTCTGGGGAGGCTTTTTCCTTATTCTGAATGTTGCTTCTTGACTCCAGTGCAGAACCCTTAACCTAATGGCACAGATTCTTCAGCCTACTGGCATAGACTCTCTAGCTTCCACGGCTGAAAGCTTTCAGCACAGATTCATGAAACAGACTTACATGAGTCATTGTCGTGGGCGCTAGGCCTCCAGTTGGACTTTTGGGAGGCATTGTTATAAGCTCTAGGTTTTCAGCTGAACTCATGCAGCTTATTGCCATGGTATTCAGGGCCTCAGTTAGATTTTCTGCAGAAAACCTATAGTGTGTGGACATGTTTCCTGCACTTCTTGTATTTGACTCCTTGGGTGGGCATTATAAATGATACTATAAATTATGTGTCCTGTATTGTCTTGTTCTCTTTGCAAACCCCTGACTACAATAGAAGTCTTTCCAATTCAACTGATTATGAGTGTCACAAGACACAATTAGAGTTGTTCCCAAAATGGACAAATATTGTTTAGACTCTTTTGATTCCAAGTGTTCTGCTATGAGCATTCATTTATCTCTGAATATGATGAATTTATGGAAAAGCCATGCTTGGAAAAACCATAAACTAATTTTCATCTAAAGTAAGACAAAATGTTTTCATTGAATTCTGTTCCTAAAATCACTATTCAACAAAACATTTTGCTACAAAGCATAGGAGAAAATATCAAGAAATTATACAAGTATATATTTTGGAAAGAGGAATAGTATTTCCTCAATTTGGAACCAAACACATTCATGATGACTCATGCAAAAATATAATCCATGGTGCTTGCTTAGCAGTCTGACTATAGTTCCTTCACAACAAAGAACAAAGCCACAGGATCATCAGGAAAGAAACCTAACACCAAAAGCTGAATCCACCCATATAGCAGAGAAAAGATGATGGTAGATCACCCACACTGTGGTTCCATAAACATATGCAAATATATAGCTGTCCAGAGAGACACCCTGGGAAGTATAATGACATGTTTAAAACTATGAAGCCAAGACTCTCATAAACAAAAACGTACAGTGAGTAGTCGTGAAATAACTGCCTTAGAACACATAAGGTTGGATAATTAACTTTTCCTGAGCCCAGGCCTTGTGATTCAGAAAGTGACTGAATGGCATTGCAAATAGTGACCATAAACAAGAAGAAGTAAATACAGTCGTTTATTGAAAGCAGATCTGACATACATCTCGTGCAGAAGGAACTCCTCCTTTGTCTGTTCAGCATTTCATACCTTCAAATATCATCTCTGACAGAAGTGAAGATGAGCAACATGGCTATTAAAATTCTTGAGTTAATCTTTTTAGTGTCTGGGTCAGAAATATTTAAATTATAGAACAAATCAAAAGAAGGTCATGATTTGAATTGTAGATATTCTTGACATGAGCATACTTTTTAGAAATGAATGTAATGCTTAAAGTATACAAGCTATTGGACTAAATTCTGATCAAATTCTGCAGCCTAAACATAAATGAAATTATTTAAATATGAACAGAATATAATTGTCTACATGCACAGTAATCTTTTTAGGAAGGATTAAAGGAGAACATTCAAATAGGGATGAGGTGACATTCTCACCTTTCTCTATGATTCTTACTGCAGATTCTACTACTTTCTACTTCTGCATATACTTGAAAGATCACAGAGTATTAATTCCATCACCCATTTATTTTACAAATATTGAACAACACATTATTTACTGTGGCAGCCTTGGTCATGAAATATGATAGAGTTAAAACCATCCTTTTCTTCCTCACTTGTGAATTATCCTCTAGAATAATAAGTAATATTCCAGTGGTATATGAGGGTCAACATTGGCTTTCATAAGCCAGCTGTTTACATCTCTGCAATTCTTTGTCCAGTGATATCAGGTTGTTAACCTGAAATCAGTTGCCGGGGGTGTATTTACTTCATAGAATCTGGTTAACCCTGTGAATCAGGGCTTTTGGTTGTTACTAGAGATTCAGTGCCTACACACTTCCCAGGACACCACTGCAATGACAAAATAAACTGTTAAGACGTGCAAATTTAGATGCTGAGCAGAGAAGGCTCTTCTGAGAAGGTGATATTTTAGCAGAGACACTGGTGATTTGAGGGATAACGTCATGTCAAGGTCCTAAGAAATGGCAAATGTGAAGAAATAACACTGGTTCCTCCCAAGAAAGCCATTGTGGCCAGAATGACAAGAATGAGCGTGGTCAGCAGTGATGCTGAAGAAACATACCCACCCCAAGGCTATCAGGCTATGCGTTTTGGGTAGAACAGATCAGCCTGCCACTGGGGAGTTTTGAGCAGCCTGCTGGTGAGATCTACTCTGGAATTTTAAATCTTTACCTTGATTGCTCTTTGGTAAGGGGATTGGGGAGATAGAATGTGGAAACAGAGACCAGATATGAGATGCTTCCTATTGTTGTGGAGAGAGAAATGAAGGTGACTTCAATTAAGGTGCTTAATATGGGGAAGTTACTGTGGAGGAGAAATATCTGTGCGGTAGGTAGAGTTTTCCGGGCTTGACTAAGAGGCACGGGGCAGGGGATAATAACAGTCAAGGATTTTATTTACGTGCCTGAACAACTGGAGTAAGAGTGGTGACCTTTACTGAAAGATTGCATACTTTGAGGAAGGAAATCAACACTTCTGTTTTAAATTATAAAATCTGTGTCTTCCATTAGACATTCTAGCATAACTGCTGGCTGAAAGACAGAAGCACTGTGGCAGTGAGTGGCCTTGGGCACTTGGACAAGTTTCTTAACCTTTCTTACCTCTTTCTTCCCCCCCCCCCCATCTGGACAGAAGCAATAGCAATATACTTCCTTTATGGGTTGAAGTTCACTAAACATTACCTGTGTGGGGGCCCACTACAGTACCTGGCTTTCTGTAAGCCTCATTAAATAATGATTCTTAAATCACTATTGATAGTTTCACCTACTTCCTACCTGATACATAGCATC
This sequence comes from Cavia porcellus, assembly GCF_034190915.1. Classification (NCBI taxonomy): domain Eukaryota; kingdom Metazoa; phylum Chordata; class Mammalia; order Rodentia; family Caviidae; genus Cavia; species Cavia porcellus. Next base: position 18,290,491 of record NW_026947505.1, read on the forward strand.
TCAGCTATATTTTTATATAATTCTGCAGGGATAGGTCATTAACTGTTAAGTTGGAAAAGGAATCTATTGTAATGAACAGAAAATGAAGAAAGAAGACTTTAAATGAAATGGTAGAATATATTTAAATTTTATGTTATTCATTGGAATGGACCACTTAGTAACAGAGCTCATATTGCTGGCTTTTAAGCTCATACTGTTGGCACTGAACATCACTGAAGTTGGTGGGTTTGGCTCAGTTTTGAATGCTGTTCAAGGCATTTTATCATGCATTTCAGGGAGCCTATACCCTTGGAGGCCTGGAAAAATAACTATGGCCTTTGAGATTATGTTTGCAATTCAGTCTTCAAATGGCTAAATTTACAAGACTGAATGGATACACCACGGAAGGTAGTCATGAAATAGAGAGTTAGCAAAACAGGATACAAACTACCTACATTCTGATATCAACATACAAAGCGTGTGCGTGTGTGTGTCTATGTGTGTGCACGTGTGCATCTGTAATGTGTGAGAACAGGAGGAAATATTCAGAAATATTAATACTGTTAATTATATTTTGTAATACAGAAAAACAATTTATATTCAAAAATTCGTGAGAAAAATAATCTACAATACACCTGATTGTTTCAAAGCAGAAAGCTGAAGATACATATGATACAAATAATCAAAAATAAAATACCAAAGAATAACCAAAAGTTTCAGGTATAAAATTGAAAAATATTCACTTAACCTATTCTGAAAATAGTAAAATGTAATTGGATATAAAAAAGGAGATATTAGACAAAAAGTACATTTATGTAGTCGTATAGCTCACTAATAAGTTGGAAATTAAAAGTTTTAATGGGAAACAAGGCAATTAAGACAGGATTTTTTTTCTCAGAAAATGGACAATACTGTCCAATTTTGAAAAGGCTGTAAATAGAGTCTTATTGCTCTGCTGCTTAGATACCATTAGAATATTATTCACTTAAGTGCATGCCCCAAACAGAATTTCCATCTTATAGAACCAACAGCAAAACACATGTGTATTTATTTTGTTGTTGTTGTTATTGCTGAAATTGGATTCTTTTGGAAATTTGAAAGTAAGCTTCTACTAGAAGAATATTACACTGTGCCCTTTTTTTACTGGAGGTTTAAAATATTTGGGTGAGGCTGAGAGTATAGGTTAATGTTAGAGTACTTGCCTAGCAACCATAAAGTCCTGGATTCAATCCCAGCACTATAAAACAAACAAGCAAAAATACATGAGAAAATAAAATATTGAGATCATTAAGTGGACACATATGATGGACTCGATTAGCAGGGTATGCTATTTTGGGGGTATAAAACAATTTATACACCTTTAAAGGAGACAATATAATTGAGACAATTACATCAGCAACACAGAGAAAAGCTAAAAGGTAGAAACATTTAGCAAAGCAGTCTGTCATTGTTTATGTCTGTGGCCCCAGGCCTCATGAGTTTGCATTGTGCATTTGTGATTGTTCATTGTCTAATGCTTGGATGGATGGTGTCAGTGCTCCACCCACATAGGAGTGGAGCCAGGATGTGATGTAATGGCAGGAAGAAGGTGTGTCTTGCTCTTTGCTGGTTCCTGTTTGTTGTTTGCTGCTGCAGTGAACTGCTGTCCAGCGATGCCTGCCTGCCTTGGAGCCAACTGAGTGTGGACTGAAACCTCCAAAATCTGTAAGAAATAAACCTTTCCTTTCCCAACTTTGGGCTTCAGGTATCTTGTCTCAGCGATCAGTAAAAAGTGACTAAGACACAGTCTATTTTTCAAATTATTTTTTACCCACTATATGCCAGCTATCAATATCCATGTAAAAGGTAGAAAAATGTAAAACAGGATTGTCAAGAACTCTTACATTTTTTACCTTTAAGGAGCATACTACATGGGGCTGGGGATTTAGCTCAGCAGCATAAGCCTCTGCCTTGCAAGCGCACGGCCATGAGTCTCATCCCCGGTACCAAAAGAAGCATACTATATAATGTATATTATTGTTTAAGCCAGTCACTCAGGACTAATTTCTTTAAAGTAAAAAGTATTCTTTTGGTAAAGTTTTCCACACATGTTAGAAATATTCTGAATTTGATGTATGACTTAAAGTTCCATATAGATTAAATGAATTTATGATAAGCCAGGGATTTTTGAGGAAGCAGTTTTAGCAACCATAGTTTTATTCCCACACTAATTATGATATAAAAGTCATGTTATTTACTGTGTCTAAAATTATATTATTTCCTATATCTTTACAAGTTCTATTTTTTAAAAGAAATTTGGAGGCTAAAATTGTATGTAATATCTCTAAATAAGAAAGACTTTTAAATGATTTGCTGAAAAGTAATAATTCAGGTCAATTTTCCTTGTGATTACTGAAGAGAAATTAAATGTTCTTCTCTAGGAAAAAATCAATCAATCCCACTAAGTATCAAACAACAAGGACTTAAACTTCTGTGAATTATTTTGATCAAATTGGATCAATGACATTCTCAATTCTTTTTGCAGTGTCTAATCTATTGTAATTAAAGTTGCCTTAAGCTTTCTTATTAAAGACCCACATAGTCTTAAAAATTTCTTAAAAATACTTAAGATGACCCATAAATAGTACTTAATAAAACAATATCTCCAAAACATTTTGAGGGAATCAGGAATCCACACAAACATTTGAAGTTTCTACATATGATGCCAGGTTGTACCTATGAATATTTAAGTTAGAGGTTAGTATCATTTTTGATAAATCCCATTTCACCTAAGAGGAGAATTTTACATTTTAATATACTTTGTATTAACTTAGTGTTACCTTTGGTAAGACTATCCCAATGAATGCTAACTACGGATTTCTTTTTAATACAGGATAAAACCTTGATGCTCTTTTCCCCAAAGACTTTCACTGGAAACTAAAGTCCATAAATGTCTATTTGCAATGTGGAGGTCAAGCTCTGAATGAGAAATCTACGCTGAACGCTGTCTCTGTTGCAATCCCACTGTGAAATAAGCAAGATGCTTAATCTCTGGTGCAAAAATGTTCCCATTTGCAATAACAAGTTTTTTACATTTTGTCCAGTGTCTAGGATAAGACAGGTTTTCAAAAAAGTACATTCAATAACTCCCTAGTGACAAAAAACTCCTCTATTTTAAGTCCAGATATGATTTAAGTCCAGATTATAGATTTAGTCTATGTATATAAAAACCATGATTTATGCAGATAATAAAATAACTCATTCACTACCTGATTATTGTTAATGTTCCATGCAATTTTCACTGATCATATATTTCAGCAACCTGGATAAAACTACACAGGGTTTAATTTCCTTTAGCACAATGTTGTGTCTGTCATGTCTCAAGATTTTGCAATTTCACATGGTTACTCATCACTCCTGTTCTTTCCAACAGTATGTGGTTCAAAAATCATTATGTATGTCTCAGAATGCACCAAATTGAGCTCAAAAAATATTAGGGAGCTCTGACTAAAAACATAAGCCTTTACCAACTCACACCCATTGGGACGATAACTTCACAAAGACAAAACAAATACTCAAAATTGGAAATTAACGAGTGTGGATGAGAGAGTGGAGAAACTAGAACTCTAGCATCCCGGTGGTGGTCATGTGCAACAGTCCAACCATTACAGAAAACAATACAGACACTTAAGCAATTAAAAATGAAGCTGTCGTGCCTCCAGCAATTCCATTCCTAGGTATATAACAGAAAATAAAAGGCTTCAGATATTCACATGCACATTTTCATAGCAGCATGAGGACAACAGCCTCAAAGTGGAAAATAATCCAAGTATCCATCCAAGAATGAATGGGAATGCAAAATGTGTCATACATGGAAAATGGGCATTATTCATCATTTCAAAAAAGAAAATTCAGACACTTCTTGTGACATGGGAGAACAGTGAAAACAGCATGATTCCATGTGTGGGTAATCAAAGTGGTCAGCTTCCTGGAGATGGAAGGTAGAGCAGTGGCTGCCAGCCACTGCCAGGAGGGTGACATGGAGCCATTATTCAGAGGGCATCAGGGCTCAGGTCAGGCTCCAGATCTGGACATTAATAATGGTTGCACTATGAAGCAGATGTACCTGTAGCCAAGTGTGTGCTTCCAGTAACATGAGGCGTTTTATGTTATGTGTATTTTATCAACCAGTTTCTAAAAGAACTGCAGCATATGCTGAGAGGCTGATCATGAGAGAAAATAGAGTCCAAATGTTAAACATTTCATGATTCAAAAAGATAATCCTTAACCGTAAGGGAATAAGAAGTTTATTTAGGATTTTTCATTTATTTTGTGTGGGATGATGATGAGTTCACCACAAGAACAGGCAGATAAGGGTTTTCATAAACCCACAGCTAAAATAATACACAGCCTTTCCTACCAACATTTCCCCCCAGAGCGGTACATTTGCCACAATTGCAGCTACAGTGACACATCACCATCACTCAAAATCCACAGACTATTTTAGGGCTCACTCTTGATGTAAGTTGCATAAGTTGGGGTAAATACACAGTGGTTTATCTCCTTCAGTATAAGATCTCCCAGACCATCTTCATGCTCTCTAAATCCATGTACATGCCCCGTCATCAGTCAACCCCTAACTCATGACTTCTCTTGAGGCAAAGTGAAAACATCTCTTACTGATGATATGATTGTGGAATGACATTGATGGAAATAACAGCTTTCAGGCAAGTGCAGTGTTATATGCCTGGGATCCCAGGACTCTGGGAGGCTGAAGCAGGCTGAACACAGTTCAAGTAGAGTCTGAGCAACTTAATGTCTTAACAAGACCTGATTCACAAAGGGGCAGACATGGATGCGTGGCTCAGTGCGAAGGCCCTGAGTTCCATCCTTAGCACTAAAAATAATACCAATAACCATAACTTTTAGGAAAATTCTGAGCTATCAAGAGGCCACGTAAATAGTAGGACTTGTTTTAACGATGACTTTGGGAGCTTTGTGAGGTTCTTATATACGATATTCTATACCACAGATCCAAATGGAGCCTCCGTGATCCACTCCATCCCTCTCTGTCACTACACATTCAGATTTACTCAGACACACGTGTAAAGCAGTAATAGAGCCACTTGGAGTCTAGTACGATTGGTGGAGGCAAATACTAATATGAGGATATGAACTATTTATAAAAGCTTCTGTAAAATCTGTTACATGAACTATAGAAGTAGATAATTAACTTCTAAGTTATTCTATACAGTAAATAAATATTGTGTCACTTGTTTAATCTTCTTGGTATATTCTAAACTCAGTGGAGAAGCAGCTTTTCGCTTCCTAACTTTATTTTTAATTTCTATATTAATCTTTCCTAAACTTTCCCATGTTTCCAATAAGATCATTAAGTGAATTGTTTTTATGTGAATGGATCTAATTGTTTATCATTTGAAATGGATCGAATTATGAACAGTGATGATGAGCATGACGATAGGACACAGTTTGAAATTCTATTTTAAATATTTTAGATAAAATTATGTTTTCCAAATCATTACTGCACAACTTTTATATGGAAATAGTAAATACTATGGAAGTAGACAGCTTAATTCACCACGTGCATTGCATTTTGACGGCTGTTCATTTTTTGCCTCCCACCCTGAAGCTGACCCATTGCATGAGTGTGACTGTAATATTCAATACTGAAAGGCAAGGGTTCATTAGTGTTTTGGACTGATTTCTTTGGTTGTGTTATATTTCTGCAGTGTTCACTGTTTTGACTGATTTGAGGTTAATGTAAAATGAGACTCCGACAGCCAGCTTGGTATAAGGTCTGCACTAAAATATTTGTATAGGCAAAAGTGATATTTTAAACAAAGGAATACGGCATATTTCTTTTACTATTTAGACACAACCCAGTGGATAAGCAAATCACCTACTTTTATTTTTTTGCACAGTTCTATTTTTTAATACCTTAATTGAAAAATTACAGACCAAACATTTCTTTAAGTAAATAAACTGAACACTAGCAGATATTGCTATGATAAAAGCTTCCAAATTAACTCTCATTGTTTGAATCCATTCTACTTTAATAAGGATTCTTAATTTTACAAAAGTGATGATATTTATTGGAATTTAGCTTTTGAGGCTTTAAAAATATGTTGGTGTGCTTGTGCCTGAGTGGTTTGAGTTCTGTCTTTCTGTGGTTTCATGCTGTGACGCCAACTCCCTGTTTGTTGGTATCATTCAGCTATCACTTCTAAATCTGAACTGACTGGCGTTTAATTCTTGATCCTCCTTCTAAGTCTGTACACTCTTTCCAGGTTCCCTTATGCAAAGCATAATTCCTTTGCCAGTGATAGTTAAGACATATCATTATTTCTAATCTTTCCCTGAAACCTTAGATTCATGGATCTGGTTGGTTCTTTAACATTTCCACACGAAGCTGAGGGTGCATCTCAAGCATAACAAGTTTAAACAGGGCCCTTAATTACCACCCGCCATCTATTGCCATCTCTGTCAGTCTGCACTGTAACAGTACAATACATTTCTTCTGGCCAGCATCTTAGGAGTCAGCCTTTGTGCCTCGCTCTCCATATTTGTTCCACATTCATCAAATCTGATCATATGCACCCCACTGGAAATCCCAGCTTCCCACTCTGTCTCTGTACCTCCCACCATTCTGCAAGGCACCACTTTATCTTTGTCAGGAAAATGCAGTGGTTTCCTAACTGACACCTACTCTTGTCTCACCTCTAGTAATCAGAGTAATATTTCCAGCAAAATACAGGAAGCCATACTACTTCTTGCTTAAACTCCAGTCTGTGTCTCATTATATTTCCAATGAACTCTAAATGCCTGATCATGACTGCAGGCTCTCTACAAAAGCTAAACAAGTTCTCTTGTCTCCTGGCATTGTCTTGGATCACCTGGGCCCTTGGTCACTGTGTCCAGCCAAGCTGGCCTTTGTTCCAGTCTTCCACAGACCTGTTTGTTCCTGCTGGTGATGAATCTATATGGCTTTTTCTCTGATTAACCCTTTCTGATACTAAGCTACCAGTTCAAGGAGCACTTCAAAAACACACAGAGAGAATACACAGATATAGCAATTTTTTTTTTTCGAAAGCTACAGTATTGCCCTATTTTATCATGACACTTTCATGGTTCTAAACATTTACTCAATTTTCTGTGTCCTTTTTCTCCCCCCAGGTTTTGTTTCTGTTAGTGTGTGAAATCCCAGAAAGGTGGATTTTTTTGATTCCTTCTATCTACAGGCAGTTTCAAGCAACCCAGATTTTCTGAGATAGTTCTAATTTTAAATATTATTTCTTCCCTTTTAAATAATCTACCAAAATATGATTTAATATTAAGGTAATAATTCAGGATACCCTTAAATTCAGAATAAAACCTATCAGATAGGATCTAGTTTCTTTAAACTATAGATAAAATAAAATTGAATTTGTGTTTCCCAGATACAGCAAATATAAAAACTGAAAAAAGGATATTGAAAACTATCTGAGCTGCTATTAGAGAGCAATCAAGGCTGTATGACTTGTGTAAAGGAAAACAGAGAAAGAGAATTGGCTGTTTTTGTCTCAAGGTATTTACTGACTTGTCTAGAGGTGAGCAGAAGTCTGAGACAGCTATATCCTAGCACTGATGAGAACATAAATGTTGAAATCATGGAGGCCAAATCAGCTAGGTCTTGTAGGATCATGGTCCACAGGGAAATGGGATAAACGCTTTTCAGATCTTACCTTTAAGAGATCTGCCATATTCTCTGTGTTGAAAATAAACACTGCAAAAATTAACTCATAAGAAATGAAAAGTTAGCAAGTATTATCTAGAGGACCAAATGGTGAAGTTATCTGGAAAATGTTTTATAAACAATCAAAGAGAAATTCTAAAACTAACAAATGGAACCACTGAAATTAAGCATTTGGTAAATGTGTTGAATAGAAGTTTGAATTCAATAGAAAAAAATCTTTTAAAGGTGCAGCAATGAGACTTTCTTGTGACATCACAACAGAATTGGTGAGAAGCAGGTGATAATCACATGACATTTTGAATGTGGCAAATAGCTTCCAACCAAGAGTTCTATCATCAACATAAAATATTAAAAAAAGAAATTTCAGAAAAAGTTCAGAGAATTTCTCACCAATAAGTCTTCATATGAAACAAAAGGAAGAGGAAAATGACCTCAGGTGAAATTATGCTAACAAAAGAATGAGTGAAGAGAATCAGAAAAAGTTAGATGGGTGTATAAATAATTCCTATTTATGGTAGTAACAATCACTTTCTTTAAAAGTTAATACAAACATGGAACTAAACACAAGTGTTATAGGACAAAAGTGATAAGAGAATGGGTTGAGTTGAAATTCTTTAAGGTTCTAACAAATGAAAGATGTATGATATAATATTTATAGTAATTGGTAACAAACTTTCTAGAATAGTATATAATGAGAGAATATATGAATATTAAATAGGGTTTTTTAATTTGTATAGAGAAAGTCATGAGAAAAAAGTTAGTAAAAGATAAGAGAGAAAGCAGATAAGAATACAGTCATTTGAACTCAAATTTCAGTGTAAATTTTAGTGTAGATTCATTAAATATCCAATCCTAAGACTAAACAACTAAAAAATTCATTAAATATCCAATCCTAAGACTAAACAACTAAAAAATATGTTTTTCAGAAAATGTGCTTCAAATTTAAGGAAACTAAACAAAATGTGGAATGCTACACCATGAAAATAGTAATGAAACTAAAGACAGCGATAGTACCAAAATAAGCTTCAAGGGGAGAAACACTTATAACAGTAAAGTACATTCTACAGCTCCAAGACTATGTGTTAGTGCCATGAATAGCATAGCCTTGACACAGATAGGAAAAAGTGCAAGATTCACTGCGATATGTGCAACATTAACGCCAAGAACTACAGAATCTGCATTTTTCCCAAGTACACAAATGTTACAGCAAGTCTCAAAAATTGAGATTTTAAAGGATTAAAAAAATATATAATGACCACAGTGGAAGTAACAAATAAAATTAAAAAGTGAGAAAAAAATCCATACTCAACAGTTTAGAAATTAAGCATATCACTGCTCTCCAACCTGTAGGTCACAGAAAAAAAATTACAATGGACGTTGAAAAATAATTTTCAATAAAAAACAATAAAAATAAAATAATGAAAACATCTAAGATGCACCTAAATCCACGTATAAAGGTAGATATGCAAATAAATATAGCAACAAATAAAAAAGACTAAAATAATAATGTGGGCATCCATTTCAAGAAATTAGGAAAAAATTAAAAATAAAATAATTAAAAGAAAATTAAAACATGACACATAAGAGCAAAATTCCATGCAATATAACAATCTCCCACTAGAGAAAATCTACCAAATTAAACATTACTCATTTGAAAAAGAAAACTAATGCAATTGTAAAAAGTCATCAAAGCTGTATAGACAAAAAAATAGAATTGTACAAAATTTGCAATGAAAAGGGGACATGACCATAGTTATAACTGAAAAAGATAATAATAGTGTGTCATTAAAAATTCATGCCCATATAATCGAAAGTGCAAAAGTCTACCTCAACAATACAGACAAGATAAGAAATGAAAACTCAGAAGTCTCATATTTATTGTAGATACTGAATCCATAAAAATTTTAAAAAAAAATCTCTCCAGAGAAAAATGTCTAGGATCAAATGGCCTCACTGGTGAACAGAAGTGAGAACCTCGTTATAAACTGTAGTACAGAAGATTACAAGTTACAGAGGCCCTGAAGTACCTAGGCAACCAGTGATCTTGATCTTGTCTTTGATTATTTCCCTGGGTACACTAAACATTCATCACTTTTTCAATGATTTTTCAACATCTCTCTGAAGGGGTTTTATTGTAATAAAAACGTTAGGTACGTGGTTACAGAAAAAACTCATGACATAAAAAGGCAAGCATCAGATTATATAAAACATCAAAACATAACTATGTATTATTAATGACACATAGCTACAGTGGAAAATGGCGGAAAGGTTCTAAATCAAAAGAGTAGAAAATGACTGAGATTTCTTTCTATTATTTCAGAAAATTAAGTTAATTAAATAATTAAATTAAATTAAATAATTGTTATTAAGGAAATAACAATAAAATTGCCAAAGGTGTAATAAAAGAGTTTAAATGCTCAATTGATACTCTTTAGGATTTATCTATCTGCATACTAATTTTCATTAAAAACTGAAAATATATTGAGGTAAATAATTTTCATAAGTTCTGTATACTGTGAACTGAGACTACAGTGGACCCCTGAGTTACGTCCAGCCTCACATATTAACAACCTGAGTTAGGACTGGAATTTGAGGTTTAACTTACGATTAAAGCCTTGAGTTAGGAGCCAAATGCCAGTAGCTTGTGCGGTTTTAAACAAAGACTTGCAATGTCAGAAAACCATATGTAAGCATCCATAAGCATCCATCTGAGCCCAGAAGCTCATGTTTGTGGATATGACTTACTTTAGTGCTTTCTATAATCACTATGACTACTGCTATCAAAATGGTCCCAAAAAGTTGTAAAGAAGTGAAGGAAGGAAGGGAAGTTAAAGAAAGTAACTACAATTGAAAAGAAGAAATTGAGAACTATGAGGGTCACATTTGTGTGACCTATCTTGCTAATGTACAGGAATCCACCAAATAAGCAATCTATGAAGAAAAGACTTGAATAAGGAAGCTAGTGTTGCTAAAGGTGTTATTCAAGTTAGTAAGTCATGATTAACAGTGTTAAGCAACGTAGAAAGGTTATTATTGGTGTGAATAAATGAAAGAAGAAAGCAGTTTAGAGCCTGAGTTTACAATTTATGAAAAACCTAGGGCTATAAATGCAGATCTCATAAAGGATAATCTATCAGCCAGTGATAATGGTGAAAGATTTTATGGCAGTAAGGGGTGGCTTCACAATTGTAAATCAAGAACTGGGGTTCAGAGCATAACCAAGCACGGTAAAGCATCCAGTGCTGAAAAACAAGCTGCTGAAAGTTAAATAAGCCACTTTGAAACAATGACACAGAGAAGCACTTTTGTTATCATCAAGTCTCACCTGTGATGAAACTGGTGGAAAATGTACCGGAGAATACACATTACTCAGGAACAGAAGAAAATGCCAGGCTACAAGCCTATGAAGAACAGGCTAACCTTACTGCTATGAGCCAATGTGAGTGGTAACTTCAAAGCCTTTCTTGGTTTATCAGGCTGAGATTTTTGGTTTATCAGGCTGAGTGTGCAGAAAACATAAAGTCATGAAGGACAGGATAGGGGTTATGTGGAGATCCAACAAAAACTGGGTAACAAGAGCACTTTTTCTTGAGTGTATCAAGGAGGCTTTGTAAGCTACTGTTAATAAATACTGTACCTAGAGGACAAAGGTTTACCACTTAAGGATCTCTCATCACGGACAATGCTCCTGCTCACCCACAAGGTTTATAAGAGGAAATGCTGACAAATTCCCATGGATCTCAGTCAAGTTACTCTCACTTAACACAACTCCTCTACTGCCTTTTATAGATGAGCAAGTTATAGCTAAACATTAAGAAGCTATACACCAAGGAGCTGTGCCTGAAATGCTTCCAAATTTAACCCTTAAAGAATTCTAAAAGAACCATTGCACCATCCTTTTCTGTGTGGGGTTAATTGAGAAATCCTGGGCTAGTGTCTTTCTAAAGACACTGAGATCTGCCTAGAAGAAAGAGTGGCTTGATTTTTCCTACAGCAGAGAGATTTTGAAGGCTGTGTAGAGGAACTGGAGCCTTCAGTGCACCCTGTGGTTGATGACACTGTCACTACAGTAAGTCCTTAGGCTTTCAGGTGGACAGTGAATTGGTGGAGGAACACTCAGAGGAATCGTCTACAGAGGAGCTTCAGCAATTTCTGATGGAACAATAGACAATGGCAGCTGAGGAGCTTTGTGAAGGGGAGGGGGACATCAACGATCAGTGTAGCAGTTTTTCTTCTGAAATAAAGGAAATTCTGAAAAAAAATGGACAGAACTATAAACATTTGTACAGAAGACTCTCCACCCAGAGAGAAAAAGCCAGTCATTGCGATTACTTGCTTAGTGACAAAGCGTCTCATAATACAGAATGGTGTTAAAGAAAAGAAACAGACAACGTTAGACCAGCTATTAGTTCTGAAAAAGTGGATACCTAGTGGGCCATAAGCAGGTCCTGGTGGGCTATACACTCTCCCAGACAGAAAGGACACCAGAAAGTTAGATTCCTGATGTCCTCATGGAAAGGGACTCTCCCTCCAAACAGTAACCACCTTCCATGTCATCCTCCCTTCCTGTAAGCCAAAGATGGCCACTTGAATGGTGAGTACAGGATGAAATTGTTGTTTCTGGCAAACCAGGCACATTCTATAACTTTGTGGTGAATACACTAGGAAGATTATTTGTGTTTCTGGTAAATTACACACAGTATACAACCACCTTTTATTATGAAAAGGTAAATTAAGGGTCACTTTGAGATGTTGGAAATGCATCATGGATAGTTTCATCATTTCTTATGGGAAAGACAGTCTTGACTCACTGCCAACTTGAGTTACAACCAGCCCTCACAAACAAATTTAATTCATAAGTCAAGGGTCCACTGTATCATCTAATTATCTGACCAATTAAACTATTTTTGAGTTTATACTAACATTTGTTTGATGTTTTACTTTATTTTCATCACAATTGGCCTCTATGTTCCCTACTTAACATGATATTAAGTATAGAAGGCCAATAAATATTATTTATTGAGCATCAACTAAATGTACAGCAATGTGTTAGGCTTTTTGCTTGCATGACTTTATCCTTAACTTCACAGTGGTACTATTAGCTTCGTTTTGTGGATGATCAAATTGACTAAGGTAAATTTATTGATCCATGGTCCAGCGGGTCAGAAGATGGAACTTGGGATATGATCATACCTCCTCCTTTCCCTTCAGCCTCATTCTGGACCTTCTTGCCTTTTAGTATTTTAGAAACTCAGGATAATGTTTAAAATAGATTTTATTTAAGAATCAAAACACATGTACTACATCTATAATATGTAGACAAATTTCCAGAAAATAACCACATGTAAATATATACATACATATTACAATTAGAGGAAATATCGGTATATTCATATGTATGTTTCAAGATGTAGATGCATATACAAGCACACTAACATATAGTAAGTATGAACTAAAAGTCTAAAAATAAAATGATAAAATACACAAAAGCCCACCCCAGTGATGAAAAGCTGTTGTTTTGTGTGTGGAAGCCATCAGACAGCTGTGAAAATTGCCCACATTCAGTCTATTTTGAGAATTCCTACCCAGGCTTTCCACAGCAGAATTAGTATGATTTAAAATGTTAACGGATATTTTCCACAGTCTTCTTTCCACAGTCTTCTAGCAGATCTCTTCCTTATGTACTGTTGTCCTGCTTTTAAAGTAACACTCCTCTAAGTTATTGTGTAGCTTCAAGGACAATTTTTCAGGGTGGTCATCTTGACTTTACAAGTGCATCTTTTAATATTTAAATTTTTGTGATGTTGCTGTATTTTAATGTATCAGCATTTAAATCAAAATATATATCCAAGTCTCACTGAAACTGTAGCATGGCTGTGACATGCTTTCTTTACTATTTACACCTACTTTTTCTCCCCCCTTGGAAACAATAAATTGGAAGAAAAGATGGTCATACGTTTTTCTGTGACAAAAGAAGAGTTAGAATAATTAAAACATCTTGTCTTCATTACTTTCTTCTCATTGCTGGGACAAAATATCCGACACCAAATTGAGGGAAGGAAAGGTTTGTTTAGATCACTGTTTGTGGAGGTTTCAATCCATAATCAGCTGGCTCCAAGGCATGATGGCATGGCGCTGGAGTTACACTTCAAGGCAACAGAAGACAGCAAAAGCAACCAGAGTAAAAGAGGGGAAAGAGTAAGCCTCTTTTCCTCCCTTGTACTGTACACAGGCCACATCTCCTTCGAGGGCAGGTGTCACACTCAGAAAATCTTTGCCCTCCTTTGAGTAGGATGAGGATATTTACAAAGAATCCTGGCTCCCTGCTGAATCTCCTAGTTAAACTTCAAAACTTCTCAAGTTGACACAATGTATCAACCATAACACCTCCTTTACCAGAAAAGTAAAAACAGGTGCCAAAGTCGCAGGGAGGGTGACAAGGGAGACTAAAGCTCATTCCAAGCTGAGAAAGAGAGTATGCAGGAAGATTCACTTCATGCTTTTTATACAGTGGACATTGGTCTGAAAATTCATGACTTGATGGCATTAGGGTGGGAGGCGTTGAAAGGTGATTAGCCCCAGAGGCAGGAAGCCTCTGGCTGGAATGAACACCCTATGAAAGAGGCCCCAGACAGCTCACTCGTTCCATCTGTCATGTGATGTTACAGCAAGATTGCCATCTACGCACCAGCAAGCAGGGTCTCATCAGATACCCAGCCCAGCAGTGTTTTGCTCAGGAGTTTGTCAGCCTTCAGAAGCATAAGAAGTAAAGGCCCGCTGTTGATGGCCACTTCATCTATGGGACTGTTCTACAGCAGCTCAGATGGGCTATGCCAGCATCACTTAACCAGAGGCTTGAAGAGTGTTTCCTCAATTAAAAGCAAGTAAATCCAAACAGTGTATTTATCATAAGAAATACAATGAGATTATTTGTACTTGTCTTTAATTCTCAGATCGAATAAGATAACATTACACATTGATGATTCACCTTGTTCACTCATTCGTTTATCGACTGTCTTGAGACTACTGCTCTGTATTCCAAGCCATATTCTAAATGCTTAGAATTTGGCTATTAAAAAATAAAACAACAGAAAGTGAAAAATGGTGCCTCATTAATATGCACAACTTATGCACAACATGTACTTAATGTATCAGTTAAAAATACATTGAATTAAATTTTAAAAATTGAAATAGCAAATACTTTTAACCTCATGAAATGTCCTTCAGAAAGCAAAGATAAAGACTCTGAATAATAAAATACCTGCAGCAAGTGAGATGGTGGTATATGTTGTGGAGAAAATCTAAGCAGGGAAGCAGGCCAGTAAGTGACCCTCACTGGAACACAATACTTCGATAAGAACCCCAAGCAGATGAGGGGAAAAGCCAGGTAGGAGGAAAAAGGATAGCCACAGCCCTCAGAAAGAGTAAGTACGAGGCTCTGAGGCAAGGGGGTGCTGCAGGTCAGTGGTCAAGGTACAGGAAGCCAAGCAGTCAGTTAAGTGAGGAGTGCAGGTCAGTGCATGTGGCTAGAAATAAAAGGAGCTGAGCACAGGGTCCCTCAAGGCCTCGTTCATGGCCTTCAATGAAATGAATGTGAGGGAAAGTCACTAGATGGTGTCAGTGAACCTGCTTTTTGAGTCAGACGGTTGCTGCAATGGCTGTGTTGAGAGTCGAGCGGGAGCCATTCGGGACAGACATTCCGCACACCGTAGAAGTTGACAGTGGTCATTGTCCTTAGGATTAGAGTCAGGACCCATTCACTGAGAGGGCTGACAGATTTTCTGTTAATGGAAGATCCCTCTGGGACACTGAACAAGGTGCACCTCTGCAGAGCATTTGAACAAGCAGATTATTACTGCCTCTGTAGTTAGGATTTTGGTCACCATTTCAGCAGTGTTTTAAGTACCAGGAAGCAATCCAGTGATTTGAAGAACAGCCATGTTAATTGCTTCTTTGGCAGTATAGAAGCTTTTTAATTTGATGTCATTTCATTTGTGTATTTTCCATTTTGTTGCCTGTGTTTGGGGACTTATTTCCAAAAATATCATTATTGCCAAGATGAATGTCACAGAAATTTGCCCCCTATGACTTTTTCTTATAAAGTTCCAGAATTTAGCTCACTTTGAGTGAATTTTGTATATATTGTGAGGTAAGTGTCTCTATTCATTACTCTGCACATGAATAACCAGTCTTCCAACACCTTTTATTGAAGAAATTGCTCTATCCTAGTATGTTTTCCTGGCACCTTTAGCAGAAATCAGTTGATTGTTAATATGTGGATTTATTTCTAGGCTCTCTATCTTCTCTTCTATTATTCTATGCATCTTTTATGCCAGTATTACACTATTTTATGCTATACGTTCATAGTATATATTGACATCAAATTAAATAATGGTTAGTTCTCTGTTCTCTGTGTGTAACGTTGCTTCAACTGTTCAGTGTCTTTTGTAGTCTCATACAAGACTCAGAATTTTTTCCTATAAAACTATCACTGGAATTTTAACAGAGATCTTGGGCTAAAGCATGGGAACTTCCACAATATAATTTTCCAACCTGTGAATACAGGATATTTTTCCACTTATTTACATGTTTTTTACTTTTTTATTTATCTTTTATATACCTAGTATGTAGGTGTGGTTAACTTATTATAAGATATAAGATTTTGTTTTATTTTATTGTAAATGATTTTCTCCATATCATTTTTAGATTCATTGATAATACATAGAAATACTACTGATATTTTGTGACATTTTGTAACTTGCATCTTTGCTGAATTTATTAGTTCTCACATATTTTTCCTAGGGTTTTCTGTACATAAAATATCACATCATGTAATAGTTGGTGGTTTATTTAACATTTTTATTTGTTTTGATGTAGATGCTTATTGCTACTAAACTTTCTTCTTAAAATTGTTTTTGCTGTACTTCCTAAACTCTGTAACTGTTGTTCATTTTTGTTTATTTCAAGATATAGTTTTAAAAATTCTTCTTAATTTGTTTTCTTGACTATTAATTCAGTCTATTGTTTCTTGACTATTTTCAGTTCTTGACTATTAATTCAGTCTATTGTTTTCTTGACTATTAATTCAGTTATTTGTTCAATTACATGTATTTGAAAATAGTCTGCAATTTGAACTTAAACAACAAAACACATAAGAAGAGTGTGGAAAAACTAAAAATTTCATATGAGATGAAAATGATCTTTCAGCATAAAAACTAATCAATCTTAGTATATTAAAATGACTCAATGAAGTGCTTCAATGTATTTCACGCTGTTTTAATAGGTATAGATTCAACCACTACATTAATGAGTCAGGCCTTAAGAAAAATATTGTCTTTGATAACCACCTAGATTATGAAAGCATAATATATGTATATAGAAATACTAATTCATCATCCTTCTTAGTATAATTATTTTAAAATTGTTAACACATTGCCCTAAATATGTGTCTTCCAATGGATGAAACAATTAGGTCAAGCACATGGTATATACAACCTCTGACTCTGTAAGAAAATCTTATTTGATAAAAGTGTGTTCAGGAATCAGGAATAGAAGTAGACTGCTTAAAACTGGAAAAGACTCCTGCACCCAAGTGTAACTAATTCCACAGCATTCCAGGGCTACCGAGGAATCACCATTGTATCAACAGATATTTACAAAGTCTACTAGAAAACTGCTCCTCTGTGCATTCTATTTTAAACCAATCAGCTTTTCTCTTAAACAAATCAAAGGACAGGATTGAGAAAATGTCCATATTAAAAATTTCATAGAATAAGATAAAACATCATATTATTCTCATGATATCTTGTTGGAAAAAAGACTAAATTAGGACGTTTTGGGCATTTTACTATTCTTGAATCTTGGTTATTATCCTTTAAACTGCTTATTTTTATGTGCCATTTTCATTGGTTTTTGTGTGTATATCACTGGAACATTTAGGCTTCTGTTTAAGTTTATGTTAATTTTAGATCCTAATAATGGCTATAATTGCCAGATGGAATTTAGTTATTATACTGCTATTATCATTATTTCAAATTTCTTGCCATGATACTGTGATATTTATTCTGCTAATTTATATATTGAGGCACAGCATGATTAAATCATCTTTTCAAGATATGTTTGAGTAAATAGACTTTGGAAAAGTTAATAATCTCTTAGCAGAAAATGTCTAAGAACAATCTGCTTATAAAACAAGGAAATACTTTCGTCTGAAAAAGAGACTTATTTTCCTAGTGCTTATTTTGAATGTTAAAATGGGAAAGAAATTTCCCAGTATAATCTTTTTAATGATTTAATCAAGACAATCTAATGATTGTTGTTTATAGTTCAAGTAGTAATTAAAGGAGATGAATCACGTACACATCAACAAAACACTTGCATAAGTCAAGTATCATACATCTCAAAATTAAAAAAACTAATAAATGGTCAAACCTCTTGCTGAATCAATGACAAATAAACATTTGGAGATATTTGCCTTTTCCTTACAACAATATTTCCCTTGACTCCCAGCTGGATAATACCTAATAATACTGAATAAGTTTTCAATTTTTCATGCTGTAAGGAGAAAGAAGTTACACCATTTCAGAGGCATAAAACTGTGTACTAGAAAAATGAGAGACCTAACTGCATTTTGTGCCAAAGTATATGTTGGCTACCTTCTCCCACAGAAAGAAAGAGAATACAGTGGGGTATTTCTTTAACTCAAACTATGTATGGATCCTTCAAAAATATAGTGAAAAAAAGTTTTAATAAACTCTCTAGGATTCCCATTAAAAATATTGGCATAGTTTGCATTTGAAGATGATATTGAGGATGACATCTATCCCCAGGTCACTTAAATTAGACTCAGTGTTCATCAGCTGTTAAATAACAATTACAATACCAGCTGCCTTAAAGGATTATTGTGTGATATAAGGAACATCACAAAGGATATCCACATTTTCTGTTGCTAAAGTATTAGAATATTCCCCCTTTTAGATTTGTTCCATGGCTGAATTAGTGTGTCCACAGTTTATTATTCAAATATCTAAGGCCAAATCAGAAGTGTGAAACCTCTTTTGGTCCAAAAAATTCCATAAAAAAGTCTTTTCTTATAAAACCCGCTTGAATTCATGCATCATTAAATAACTCACTGAATTATAACCCTGAGACAAGTAGAAGTAAGCATTTATTCATTGTGTAATGTGTTTCCCTTATTATAAACACACAGGATGATTTGTAAAAAAGATGTGAAGTCTAAATTAAATAAGGATAAGGCTGGGCACCAATTTAGAATATGAGAGCTTAGAGCATTTACATTATGTAGAATTCCCTTTGGCAAATTCCAGCCAAGGTAGTCTTGTAGACTTTGATTCTGAACAGAACTCTATGACATACCATGATTACTAAACTCTAAAAGATGCCCTGGAATATCCATTTTAAGGCTGTTGTGCTGTGTGGGAGGAAGATTTAACAGAGAAACAAATCCACATCATAAGTGTTAGAATACTAGGCAGGAATGGATGAGCAGGGATGCAAAGCAAATTTAGGAAATTAAAACAGCCTTTCCTGCAAATAAAAAAAAAAACAAACAAACAAAAAAAAAACACCTCTTCAGGAGAGCCCTTTGACTTACTAAATTAATGACAGGCAAGTCAGAAAAAAATGATTTATCAAAGACTTGTGATTGCATGGTCCAGCTGTAAATTAGAAAGAAAATATCCCGCTATGTTTGATAGCAAATAAATAATATTGTGGTCAAGCTCAAACGGTAGCTTAAGTGATTTGTGCAAATTATATTAATAATTGACTTTCTGGCTCCATGTGTAATCTAAAAGAATAAATAGAGAGTAACCCAGAGCAATAAACCATCACTATTTATTGATTCCCTATCCTGGGAGATGATCTGGGTCAATGGGCAGCAGACTCACGCTTGATTGGCAAGGCAGACTAGCAATGATCACCAGAAGGGAGAGAATGTTGCAGTCGATAAGGGACCAAACTGTCTCTATCTGGGAGGGATAAGGTCCAATTTGAGGCTGGGATCTCCTGGGAATCCGAGCACAGGATTAATTGGCTTAAAGCATGATTGATCAGTGCGGTAGTTTGCCTTGCCACTCCTCAACAATATGCTGAGACTTCTTGGGGAATATCATTAACTCTGGGTTGACATTCAGCTGCCGTATATTGGTATAGGTGGAAATAAATCCATGCAACTGGGTATTAACTGCAGTCATGCCACCCAGTTTCTCAGGTCCTGAGGAGCCCCAGCTTGCTCATTCTCCAACCGTCTGTGGTTCTCAACAAAATAGTCCGAGACCTGGAGGAGCAAGGTTGTGTCCCTTGCCTGGTGTCACTGGCTGGTGCTTTTCCCTACCATGGCAACCTTTAAAAACCATGAGTTCGGCAGTATGAGGTATGTCATTATTTTGACCATTCCCCTAGGCCCATCTCTAAACACTTTTGCTGCTCTCTCTCCACAGTGGTCCAGGAAAGAATGGCTGAGTTTCTTTCCTTCACAGATAGCAAAGCACGAAGGAGAAACAGGCTGAATCAAAGAGATCATCTAAGTTCAAAACATCTAGTCTCAGCCTTTGGTCAGTTAAACTTCATATTCCTAGTAACTATAAAATATGGGAGCGTTTTTTTCAGTCCTATCCTAACTCTACTTGTAGGTGATTTAGGGTGATTAATAACTTCAGCCTGGTCTGACCACCATTCGGAATAGAGAGAAGGAAATTAGGCATACAAGACATCCAGGGCTGTGCAACACAAACTCTGACTTCCAACATCAATTTTATGTAACTACGAGGCTTGTTACCTTGTTTAGTGGCCCAAGTTTAATTCAAGACTCAACTGTCACAGCTTGCTCAACTCAGTAATGAGAGGCAATTTACTCAAGAGCCTTGTTATCCAAGAACCTTTAAGTGCACACCATCAGCAGAGTGGAACACTGCAAGGTTTTAAAAGTTAAAAATGGAACTCTTTCCTCCCTATGAAATTTTGTTGATCCATATTTTCATCATTAATTCCAAATACTTCATGTCGATTAAGCTCCAAGCTAATTTCTAAACCAGTCACACAGATGCACTTTACTTGTATTTTGGAAATAAGTGCAAAATACTTCTCAGTGATTATACACCCAACAAAAGACCCTTTGTTTACGTGGTCAAGAAAAATAAAGGAGGGCGATAAGCAGGTATATCTTTTCAACAAGAAGATACCAGATAAGCAAATGACAAATGCAAGATGCAGTTTCAAAAGTGGAAAATGAGAAGAGGCACTCTACCTGCTGTAAGTCCAGGGTTATTGTCACATAATGGTATTCGATCCCGTTCTTTATACTGGGGCTCTGCCACCAAGTGTTCTTGCCATCAATGGCATTTGTAATAGGGTGTCTCTCTATGGAGGCAGCAGCGGAGTGAAAAAGGAGGAGAAAAAAGATCATATGATTAGTTTATAGTTGTTTCTGTACAGAAGAAAAAGCAAAATTGAGTTAAAACAATCCTCCGTGGCTATGAAACTTTAATAAGAGCAATTCATACATTCAATTGAATTTCTTTTAATAATGAATTTTTCATAGCATTGTACATTGTAGTAGGCAACATCAACTAAACTGGGCAACTTCAAATATAAATACAGAAATTAAGTGTGAAGAAATCATTGAAATCCAATTGATGTGTCAATCATTCCTAAATGCAAAAACTCTTCTGAGACAGCTCTAGTATGTCATCAACTTTGTTAACAGAAATGTAGCATCCTGAATTGCAGGTGAAATGCATGTGAAGTTTCGTTCTTGTGACACATTCTTTATTGCCACGACTTAAGCAATCCAATAGGCATCCGGTTTTAATATAAAATGCTGTCACATGCCTCCTATGGGACTCCCCACATGTCTTTAACTTGCTATTTTCTACCATTTTAAAATACAGTGAAAGATACCCTGTGAATCCCATCCACAATTTGCCTGGCCCCATCATCAGTAACTCTATAATATGAAGGTATTTAGAATAATGACAAGCAAGCAAGGAAAAACAACAACAAAAAAAATTCCATCCTACCAACACAAACAGGGGTCCTCTCTCACTCATCTTCCAGAGAGTTGAGAGGAGAACTTGTGAGAATCAAAGGGAGGACTGGAGAAAGAAAAGCAGGAAAGGACAGATGCTGAGAACCCCGGAGTTCTTTCCTTTCCACAAGCCTCAGAAGGTAGGGGTCCCCTCTCCTCCAAATAATAGTGCCGTTACTTTTGATTGCTTTCTGAGATTTATGCCTCCAGTCTTTATCTCTCATTTTTAAGCAGCATAAGTTCTGTTTCTTTTCTCCTTCTCTTGGTCTCAGCAGGCCCAGCCTTCAGGTGGGTGAGGATGGCTGTGGTAAAGATTGCTGTTGATGGCACTGCTTCTGTTCCCTGGGCTGTCATGAACTTGTATCTGAATTTTGTACAGCTCATTTGAAAGTTAGCACATTTGCTCTTAGACAGGCAAACCATGAAGAACTGAGCTTCCCTGGTGTCGTCTGTTCATTATGGTTTAAGTATGCTTTACAGTATCAGTCAGGAGAACTTGCACAGGGAAATTTATTCCCTGGAAAAAAATGTTTTCAAAGGAATGGTTTATGAATAACCTTTTGGATTAGGACACAATGCTACTTTATAATTGAAAAAAATGTCTCAAATAATGATCAAATCACATCACTGAGAGAAGCCATCATGGCCTCTCAATTTGCTACATAATTCAATAACCCATATATCTGAATGACAATGATATATTCTAATAAATAAGGGCATAAAACTTGTTTACTAAGACATGTTTATAGTACACAATTATTATATTCATGGTAAAAGGTACATAGGACATATTAATTCCTTTTTGTTCTCTTCCACAAAAGTTGAAATACGAGGATTGGCATATGAAAACAGACCAACTTCTGCTTCTGCCATTTAGTACTTAATTGACCATGGATCAATCATTTAAACTCTGTGACATCCTAGAAACAGGAAAAGTACACTCCACTCAGATCAGTGGTGTCTAGATGTCTAACTTTAAGAAATGTAAGATTTCAATAAAATTCATGTGAGAGATTTGTGAAATTATTTTTCCTAGTAAGAGTAACCACAGATCTATTTTTACTACAATTTGATATAGCATAAGTTGTATCTCAAAAATTAACACACATTTAGAACCCAAGTGTTTTCATTATAATATTGAAATAAAGGACAATTATTTTTAGTTACATTTAAAATGTGGCATGCTATTCTTACTTATTTATTTTGCCACTGACCAGCTAAAGTATTTTTGAATGAGAACCTTTTACTCATAGGGTTACCAAAGAATACTGCAGCTGTTAATAATCAAAATATTATTGTGCATATACATAAAATAAATTATACATCTGTTCAAGATATATATCAATATGAATTTTAACTAGAGAAACTTTACACTGAACAAAAATTCTGAAAATAATAAAAATCAAGGGAAGCTAAATTCCTCACGTAGTGAATCTAATTGTAAAACAAAATCATCTTTAATTGAAAATGTTTTATTACAAATTGAATATTCCTAAGGTTTGCCTTTTTAGATATGTGAGAATTTTATTATATATTAACTTTATTTAAATAATCTTTTATAGCCTAAAACTAACTTTTTGACTTATCTATGGTATGATATTTAAAATCTAAATCTCAAAATGAGTGCATAAGACAAGATAACATTTCATTTTTATTGGTAAAATTTTAATTTAGCAAAACAGCTGGATAGACCTTATTTTACATCAAGTCTTATGTCACTAACAGTTCACTGAGATGAGGCAGCCTGTCTCATTTTAAAAAGTGAAATTGCTGAGTATATTTAATAATTAGTGCTAGATGAATTCTGTGGAAGTCAGAAAAGGTGTTGTCTTTATAAGGACAGCAGACACCAGAAGCATAACTAAATATTTTTAAAAGTCCCTAGTGGTGTGAGGGGCACTGAAATTGGCATGTTAGGGGTTAGAATAAGTGAAATATTGCTGGCATCACTTACCAAAAAAAGTAAATGTCACAGCAAACACTCCCCAAGCAGTTTCTTAAGTGTTCTACATAGTTTTTAGGTTTAACATATAATATTAAACACACACACACACACACACACACACACACACACACACACACAATCACATTACCAAATGGAATTCACAGCTTTTAGGAAATTGTGAGAAAAGCTAATTGGAAATTTTGATACCTGCCACCTCAGGTCAAATTGATGTGAGAATTAATCATAAAAAGGAGAACAGGGAGATGAATCAACAATTAACCATAATCCCCATTCTAAAAACTGAATCATAATTAATTTGCAAATACTAATTGTTGGCAGAGTTCCCATATTTAAAAAAGGATAGAAATGTATAATAGCCTCAACAGGGCTGAGCTACAAGTCAATCCGAGGGCTAACGACAATTGAAAACTGGTTAGGGAATCACTGAGGTAAAACTTTTACACTGCTGTTATTTTATTGGGAAGTACAATCTATTAACAGTCAGAAGTTCAAGTTTTATTGTTTTCTATAGTAATTAAGTGTAGTCCATCCAGATTTATTTTAGAAGTTCATTAAATTTGTGGAATCTTTATTCTCTATTGTTTCAGCTTTTAAGAATATACATTCATATGGTTTACTGCTCAAATTTAATTATTGTAGGTTCTATTCTTTCTAGGTTTTCAGTGACAAAACATAATTTTGAAATTTAAAGAACCAGATCATTTAAAAATAAAGCAAATTGGGGCTTGAGAAGCTTAAAAACACTATAAGTAAGCAAAAAAGGAGAGACACACATCAATCTTTATATGTGTCATGTTTTAGTAAAACAATCGATGAATTCTGTGCCTATATCTGTCAGCTTTCCTGTTGCTGGGACAGAAGAGTTGGTGCTTAGAACGTAAAGGAGGAGGGATTATTGTGGCTTGTGGTTTCAGAGGTTTCAGTTCATGGTGGGCTGAGTGTAAGGCAGAGACACCACTACAGAAGGGTGTGAGGGAGGGATGCTGCTCAGCTTACCAGTGGCTGAGAAGCGAAGCATGCTGGACATAACCAGAAGGTGATGGGCCAAGAACAAACTATAATCCCTGAGGTCATGCCCCTATGACCGACTTCCCCCAACTAGATCCATCTCTGAATAGCCCATTGAGTGATTAACTTATTAATGGGTTACCCTATGAGCGAGTTGAGTGCCCTCAACTCACCCAGTCAATCACTAGGAATCTCTAAATACATCAAATTAGCAAACAAAGTTAACGTTAAGGGGCACAGTGCCTCAGTATAACATAGGGTGGGATTGTGTATCTACATCTCCTCCACTGAGCCACAAAGGATATTAAACAAAGAACTTTGAAGGGAATAACAGAACAGGACTTTGACTCAGTGTGGCAACCGCATCTTACCTGTTTTTCCAATTAAAAGTCTCCACTCTATTATTTCCATTATGACCTTGCATTATTTTGCCTGACTCTGTGATAGTACACACTGCCTTCCTTTTCTCCCTCTTTGTACAAATATAAATCTATTTATTTACATGTGTATATTTCTATAAACATACACTCATAACATTCTATAATATACATGATCATATTTAACAGCTATTTATTACATTATAAATGATATGTACATACAGTATGTGCATGCACACATATTAATTTAATATGCTTTATTGATTCCATTCTCCTTCTCCTCCTATCCATCCATAGCTACACATCCACACCATCTCCCCGCCCACCATTCCCCTATTACTATGTCCATGCTGGAAATCATTAATTCTGCCAGTCCCTGAATTCATGGTAGTTTCTCTCCATCAGATTACAGCTTCTTCTCTAATGAAGCTAAAATTCAAGTCTATCAATTCACTTCTTTCCTGGTCATGCTTTGGTTTTTCTTGTCACCTTATTCCACATTGCCTGAAATACTCCATGAAGATCTGTCCAGATATTTTCTTCTTGCACTTTATTCCACAATGGGACCCTCACCCGGCCCTCACACAGCCTAGACATCTCTTCCCATTCCTCTAAAAAGCAAATCTAGATTTAGCTGCGTCTTTCCCTGAGCAAATAACCCAGCCACGCAGCTTAATAAGGAAGTCTAGATCATTTCTTACTAACCACTCCCTTCTGCTGGCTACTACTTACGCTTCCTTATTTCCAATCTTTTCAGTTAAATGTTATTAATCTCATAATTTAAGCTTTTTTAAAAACCTATGTTTAATGGTCTACCCGTTTTTACCTCAAAACAAACATCGCCTCTGTGAGCACTTGGTCTTCCACTGTGTTGGGCTTTTCCCCTTGTCATCCAAACCTGTTCAAGTCTCCTGTCCTTGGAAACCCCCCCCCCATTCTCCTTTGCCAATGTCCTCTATTCTGTTTGTACCCAGACAGTTCAGTAAACATTTCTACATCTCTTCCTTCTTCTGCTTCAATATTAGTCAACTCTTTAACAAGGGGACCCATGACCCACAATTTCTCATGCTGTCCAATTCAAGGGGAATCTATGGCATTGGTGTCTTGCTCCATAACTTAAAAGAAGTTAATGGTGTGCATTACTTTCTTCCTGAGAATTCTTCCTTTCCTCACCATAACCATGCCTGGCTCTGATATCTTGCCTTGAATGCCGTTTTTCTTCATCCTCTCCCTGGGTTCCACTTGTCAATTTTCCTTAGTTTGTAATATTTTCCCAGGGCTCTGACACAGGCCCTTTGAACTTATGATTACATACAAGAAACAATAAACCATGGAGTTTGTACACCAAGCCTGGCTCCTCTACGCTTAGCACAGCAATGAGCATACTTGACATTAATTGGTGATTAAAACTGATTCATTCCAGTGGCCTCCTTAGATTTCTTAGCTTTTTGCTAACATTCCATGATAATCAAGTTAATCATGAAGGTACCAACCTATTAATATTATTATAGAGTGTCTCCAAATATTTTAATTTCTGTGTCCCTACATTAACCACAATAGAGATATGTATTGCTCTCCTTATCTGGATCTAAGAAAAATCCACAATGCTTCCAATTTTCCTTAGGTAACTAAAACATGCAAATTTTGAGAGAAACTTTTCTTCATATGTTTTAAATAAAAAAAGAGTTAAGAAACTATGCTATACAATACTAGAATGATGGATATATTTTGTTATAACTCTGTCCAAATTCACAGAATGCATACAACCAAGTATGAGCCCTAATGCAAACTGAAGGTGATAAGAATATGTTAGCAAAAGTTTATCAATCATTAAAAAGATATCACTCTCAAGGTGGGTATTGGTGATGGAAGAGATCATGTATCTGTTGGCACAGGGGACATTGGGAGATCTCTGTATCTTCTTAATTTTGTTGCTCTAAAAATTATTCTCTTACGGAGAGACAAGAAAGGTCTAACTAAGTAAATTTTAAAACAATATAAATGATGAGTCTTTATTTCCCATGACCTACCGTAATTGTTATTATATATTCACTTTATTAGCTTTTTTCTGTGTGTGTGTGTGTATATATATATATATATATATATATATATATACGTATATATATATATACATACATACACAGATAGGTAAAGATAGATGATACACACAATAATTGTCTACTGCACATCCCTAAATCAATATCTTCCTCTAAAAATTATCTAGTACCATTCTTCCTGTTGCCATTCAAATTCATTACACATTATAATAAATTACTTAGGATTCGTGGAGTAAACCTCGCCTTTTCATACTTTAAAGATTTATGAATGCCATTCCCTCTACAATGGCCTTCCCTCATTTAGTCCAACTAGCTGGTGCTTTTTGAGCATATGGCCCACCTTTTCCCAGGAATCCTTGGAGGACCTTGCCATTTATATAGAATTTGCATGCTCCCTATCACTCCACTTAAATGCTGAATAAATTCACGAATGAGTCTAAATTTCTACGTGCTTCACAGAGGCAGTCAAAGGTCCCTGCATGGCATTTCTCTTTAAAGCACTCCTAGGACTGGGAAGACTGTGACCAATCTTCGCTCGGCTCTCCCTCTGACAATTTTAGTCGAGCTCCCTGAGAAAGGGTTCTGTTTATTCTGATCACTCCTCCTGACACTGCTTCTTCTCCCCCTGCCTCGCCCCTTTCCTTGCTCTACTGCTCCCCCTGCATGTTCACCAGCTTGGTTCTAACTTCCTGTGAGCCTTCGCATCCACTAAGACTGAATCTGTTCCGCCCACCTCTTCTGCAGGTCCTGTGCTCATTCTTTCCTGTTAACCTGTCACACCAGAGAGCAACAGGCAGCTTCTCGCTCCTTGGTCCTCTCACGGATGCCAAGAATCAAGGCTATGCCTCTTGAATCTCAAGCACAGGACCTGGCACATAAGCAACCAAGGAACAACTGAAGCCCGAGCGAATAACCACATCTTTAAATCTCACCCTGGGAGACAGAAATCCAGTGATTGCCATGGATGTTCAGCTAAGCAGTCTTCACCAACCACAGGGCCTGGTACAGATAAGGAACCTCGAAGTGATGTTGGGATCACGAAGACACTCAGTGAAAGAAAAGGTCTAGAAATTCTTAGCAATGCATGCTCTCTGAAGCTAATGCACCTTGTGCTAAAATCTCTCTGTTGTATCATGGTGACATAGAAATTCATATAAAATACGTACGGTACGGATTGCTGCTGTTTTGATTGCAGATCCGACACTGGGGGTTCCTCACAGGCTGCCCAGGGACGTGCTCCACCAGCTTGCAGTACATTTCAGGTCCTCTTTCTCCACATGTTGCGTTGGTTGTGATGAGTGCATTGGAAGCAAGATTCAGGACAGCGGGGAATAAACCTGTAAAACATAGACCAAAGAAGGGTGTGAGCCAGAAACAAAATTATGATTTTGCTCCGTGTTATTTAATTGATTTGTTAATGCTTTATTACTACTATTTTTCTTTGTTTGCTTTTGGGGTTCAAGACTGGGCCTTGCAATATAGTCCAGGCTGGCCTTCTACTCACCATGCCCTCAGATTTCCAGCAGTCCTCCTGCTTCAGCCTCTCAATTGCTAGGATCACCCATGTCTGCCTTTTTGATTCTGCTGTATTTTAAAATGTAATTAAGGTAGGCTATTTTTCAGAGCATTAAATTAATCCAAAACGAAGCAATAAGTGGTAATTAAATATCTGACTTGATTCAGTACACCACATAAATACCACACATAGCCAGAGAAACAATTGTTTTTTGCTCTCCAAGTCTTAAAAAATGGAATTGAAGGCTTTATCTTAATTTTCAAAGTCTGATATTAAATTAGAAAAAAGGTTTTTCTCCTCAGACACTTTAAAACATTTTTCATGTTATTGATAAAAGACCTTAGTTTGAGTTGTTGATCTCTATTGATAAAAGGTAAATCTCAGTTTTAGCAATTTTATATTCAGTGTTAAACTCAACTAACGTGCAAAATTTTTGAACAACTGTGCACCTGTGTTCTTCATTGTCAGTCTGTGCTCTGATTGTCATTTACACAGACAGTTGTCACAATTCCTTCCTATTCCAAATTAAGAAAATAGAGAACGATACAAGATTTTGGAAAATCCTTCTCTATTGCCTTTTACACCACAAAACCACAATACACAGCCCTGTCTTGCCAGAAACAAATCACCATACAGTCACGGTCCTGTGTCGCACCTTCTTTCTTGGATACAATAACAGTGTTTGGGCTCCATAGATAGTCTCAGATGTCCTTCTCTTCTGGGTGAGGGGAATGGGGAGGCCTTGTATACCCCCTGGGAATTCAGTTGCAGGTGTTGCACTTCCTGTTAAGGGAAATCTTTATTCCAAGTCTGGTCCGCTGCATGTGTGTTTAGTATTTGCACTTTGCAGACCTCTGTTTAATGACATCACAATTGATCTTCCACCCAATATATTTTGAGCACATACTATGTCAAATAGTAAAAGATTTGGGATTATTTACAAGAAGTTCTCTTGAGCTAAATTTTGGAGATAAAATAAAAGCTTATCTGATAGAAAATGAGGAGCACACACCCACCCACACCCCCCCCCCACACCCCACTATATATCAGGCAGAAGGAGTGGAAAGAGGCAGGAGTGTGGACCTGACATGGAAGGCTTAGAACAATGTCAAAGCTGTGAGCACTGGCATCTAATTGCTGTATCGTATAAGATCATAAAATTGTCCAGAAGCAAACTCAATTGCAGCAGCATCCAGAGTAGAGAAAGAACACCCACAGTGGCACAGTGTATGAATGTACACTACACCGAGGTATGCATGCATATACAAACCACTGCTTAGTTTTCATTGCTAGGACTTTTTTTTGCTTAGCTTTATTTTCAGCTCCTTAAAAGTTTAATCTGTAGTTAGAACAGTAGGGAGTAAACAGGAGGATTTATGCTGGGCATTCTGTTTTTAGAAAGGCAAAACTCAGTCTATCTCGCAGCTCCCAGTAGAATGCAGTTAGGTAGCCAAGCCCCATCCAGCCCGTGAAGCAAGCATGCTCTTCACGTGGCCCAACCTTCGGAGGCCAACATGCAGGATATTTCCTGGGGTGGGGCACTGTCAGCCCTTCCCTGTGGTCTTTACTGACTTGCCCTGACCTTTGCCATGACCTTGAGTTCCATTTACAGGTATGGAGAAGACTCCACGTATCCTGCTTCCCATGCCCCACAGGAGCAGAGGTGAGATGGCCAGACTATATGGTCTCAGGCCTAAGTAATTATGAGAGTGAGCCCAAAGGAAAAATAGTAAACCGCTTTATCCTACTTTATATGCTTAGAAAATACAGACTAGGATTATATCAAGTCTCATCACAGGAGTAAATGAATGAGGGCAAAATGGGATAAAGGATTACAGATACAGGGTAATGTTGATTCAGAAGCTTTCATTTTTCTACATGTAATTCAACACCCCAACAATCAAACTATGTAAATTATAATTTACAGATGAAGAAAGTACAAGAAGATGTACTTTTTACATTTACAAAGTTAAAATTGATAATGTGATTGGAATTCAGCTCTAAAGCTTAGACTTTTATTAAATCATAATGAAAAATCAAAACCCGGTCCTCTATAATCCTTCATTAATTTACATATTTAGGAAAACAAATAACTCCTCTTGTCATCACTCAGTTGTTGCTTTATAGAGCTTTCTACACATAAAACTTGATTTATTAATTAATAAAATTTACATTTAGTGGCTTTCACTTCTCTCTATTGATTTTTTTTCTATTACAAGTATTGATCATTTATTCAAAATTAACATTTTTCACACTGTGATTGCCTTGCTCTGTGGTTAGGGAACAAATACTTTATGAAATTCTCATTATTTTGTTATTTTTAAAAATCAGTAAAGTATACTGGTCAGAGAAGGTCCCCAATTAGTGACAAATGACAAATTGGAAAAGTCAGTCAATATCTGAGCTTTTATTGAAGTCAGCATGCTGTATTATAGATTGCAATCCATTTACATTATTTGCTAAATCTATCAGGCTCTGTATACTTGTTCTCATTCAAAAGCATCATAGCAACTATTATTTCTACTTTCAGTATGGGTTACTTGTGAAGATTATGTAAACATTAGCAGAATAAATGAGCTACAAGTAGCTGAGGAACCTCCATAGAGTACTAACTGAGAGCCTCTCCATTCAATTGGAAGTCCTCTAACGTCAGTGACATAAAAGCCAGTGGATCATTATCCATAAAACTGTGACTGACAGTAGTTCTGAATAGACTCTACACTAAGTAAGTGTACTTAAAGTTGTTGTTATGAAGAACAAAATCAAATAATCTTTATTCTTTCTATGTGTATACGAGGTGGGGTCACAAAATACAGCGAATGTAAAATCAATGAGAATTAGAGACCCTCCTCCCTCCTTTCCTACCCTAAATGAAAATCTTTACTGCCTCATACATCTTTTCTGAGCTGTATGCCATCGAGTTCTCCTTCTATGTGGACACTCACAGACCCACTTTTACATGTCCTGTTATTCATTTCTAAAAATCTCCATTTGAAGAAAGCGCTCCTCATGGGAGCTGAAGCTGCAACATACTGTGACAATACACCACTTCTGCAGATGTCTCCAAAGAATCATAAGGCCACCAGGAGATGGAGAGGCAGAAGCTTCCCTCTGCTTTCTGAATGCTACTCATACATCCATCCTTCTCATTTCGCTCAGTGACTTCCTTTCATGCTGTCCAAATAATCAGCCCTTCCCACAAACTCCCCTCTCCATTATGGACTGAAAATATTGGTATCTAATTCACTGTCCTCCACAATCATCAGATTTCTGGAATTCTTCCTAAACACCAGCGAGCACCAGTAAAAGGTTTTCCACAGAAACCAGAAAATGTTTGAAAGGAGTTTGTAAGCAAATATGTTGAACTTCTCATTTTAAGATTCTGTATTCAGGGGCTGGGGATTTAGCTCAGCGGCATAAGCGCCTGCCTTGCAAGCAGGCAGTCGTGAGTTCAATCCCTGGCACCGATAAAAACGAAAAAGACAAAAAAAAATAGTTTCTGTATTCAATCAATTAAATATTTGTCCCTAGATTAAGTTTAACCTCATGTGACACTGACTCTAAATGCAGATGTTGTATGCTGACCCTGCAATGATAGAGAGCAACTAACCAGTCTTTCTGCAGGACTCTTCTGCCATTTCTGTCCTCACTGAACTGAAATGATCTTTCTAAAGACCAGCAATGTTTTCTTAGGTGAAGACTTGTGTGAGTTGCCTTTTGCCTACAGTTTAGTAGCCAAATTCTTTGTAATCTGAACATTTATAAAGACCCCTGTTACCTCTCCAAAGTCATCTGCAGCAATTCTCCATAAAGCTTTTGGTAAATCCAGTGTACTGCCATCCTATTCTGCTCACAAATGGAGCAGCTGCTTTGATAATTATTTCTAATATCAGCTGACCCTTGCTATATATTGTTCTTCTTTTATTACATGTTTATCTCATCTCCTCATGACCCAAGTCGAATGTCTCCTACTCTATAAACATGTGTCCTGATTTTTCTGTGGAAATCTTGTTTCCTTCTTTGTACATTCTTGGCACTTATTTGATGTTTCATTGTAAACCTCATCATACTATAATTTCAGTCCTTTACAGTGGATCTCTAGTACACATTCAGTGCATGGGCAGTTCTGCTCCAATTGAAATTTATTGGTTGAAAATAAATACATGAACTACATAATCTTTCGGTAGAGAAAACTTGTAAAAAAGCTATTGAACAAATCAGACCCTTGATGTGTTAGAAATATATAATTGTTTTGGTGCTATAGCTTAATGAAGTAATTCAAAGAAAAAATAAAGTGAATTGAAAAACATAGTAGACACTTTTGATGGTCTAGCATCTACCTCCCACAGTGCTTATCCCATAATTGGCACTGTTCCATATGGAAGGTAGGCAGTGCTACGCCTCCAGCCAAAAAAAGGAAGTAGGGGTGGTGTTTACTCTGCCTGCTGTTTAGCACTTGGGGCTTGTGCATGTGTCTTTGGCTAGCTTCTTGAGTATATAAGGCACAAAAGAAGAGAGCTAAAGGACACCCAATCTGGACAATGGCAGAGACAGTGATTCCTGCAGGAGATGGGACAACAGTGGCTGCAAAACAATGAATAAACTATTCATGCAGCTTTGAGCCCTGTCATCTCCTGAGCATGGTTTTCACATCTTTCACTGAAGGAAACTTCAGTGCTGGAAGTTATGTGATGTATTTCAAATACACTTCTGCTTAATAGTATCGGTAGCTTCTGATCTTGCAATCAAGAAGCCAAATGGATATAAGGATCAGGTGTGATGTGTGCAGATAATCACACACGTATACACATGACAGCAGGAAGATCAGGAGAGAACAGCTTTAACAAAACGCACATGCAATATATGTATGTACATATTGCTTCCTTTCAATTTCTATAGAATAAGATGCGGAAGGATGATAGCAATGAATCTAATCACAAGTGTGTACAGAAAGCCGACAAGGATATAACAACCAGGATCACCCGCAGTTACAATGTCACCTTAGTAAGTCAGATTCACAGTCAAAATTTCCCTCTAATTTCTTTCTCTTGTTTTTAAATCATGCACTTTATGTTCATTATCTATGTATAATATTTGAAAAGGCATCATCTTTAAATGACTACTAGCTAGTACATATCTTTAAAGAAAATCTTTCTAATGGAACCTAGCATAAATATTTCCAAACATGTTTTTCCTGTCACATCAGCTGAAACATTAAGCTAATTAAATATTGTAGAATAGCTCTCTTCATTGCCTGTGTCTAGAATATTAATTATATTTTAAAGTAGCACACAGAGATACTGAGCTATACTTATATATTTATATAAATGCATATATATAAATTATATGTATATATTTAATTTCTGAAATAATGCATGTTAACATTTTCAGTCCAGTTTGTAATGACCAGCATTAATAAACTGATAACCAGTGGTAGTTGGAAACTTGCTATAGAAAACTCAGTCAATGAAACAATTGTTTTCATTGTACTCATCTTTTAAAAACTGTGTAAGTCAATCATATATTATTTACAGTAATGCATGACAAATTCTGTGTCTGTCTCTCACTCTTTTCCTGTCATCTCTATCCTGGAATACAGTATTTCTCCCACTTGTTCATGCCAAGCAGATATTACTTCTCAAAAGAATAAAGGGAAATGTTTGCAGGTTTCTAACTTTCCATTTTAATTCCTAAGTCTGTGGAACATTCTAGAAAATATCCATGCACATAAACAGAGCCATTTGCAAGCAATGTGCTATTTAAAAGGCAAAAAAGAACATGCCAATTTAAAATGTTCTAAAAGGTGTCAAGGAAGTGAGAGAGATACTTGTCTGTCGAAATCCTGAGCTATGTGGGTGTGTAGGAACACTCTGCTATAAAACAAAAATGAGACAAAACAAAATGCTGGAGAGAATGATTTCCAGCTGTGCACCACAGGAAGTAACTTACTGCACTTGATCCACAATGCCAATGCTGATGGAGAGTTTTATAGTACTGGAAATTCAGCCCAATTTGAACTAATAGCTGTCCAGACACAACAATGCTTGAAAGCTAGAAAAAGATCAGGCTGAATCCAGTTGGCCAGAAGCAAACAAAACCAAGAGGAGCACATGTCCTACCCTGTTCCCAGGACTTTCAAATTTATCTTATACTAAGACAAAATTTGACCCATTTCAGTTTGCAAATGAAGTAATATTCTTAAAGCCTTCTGAGCTGCTTTGTTTCCCTTTTTTCACTTCAAATCAGAGAAAGTAGTTCATGTTTCTCCCTGTAATTGATTTTTAAATTACTGTTTTATAAAGTTAAAAAATTAATTTTTATTTATTTTTTGTATTTTTCTTTTTTATCGGTACCGGGGATCGAACTCACGACTGTCTGCTTGCAAGGCAGGCCCTTATGCTGCTGAGCTAAATCCCCAGCCCCATAAAAAAAATAAAATAAGCCAGAGACAACTGTATGTATTCCGGTAGATGTAAAGTTAAGTATATCTTATAGAATTCCAGTGCTTACTTTGTGTAATAGATCTCTGAATTGAAATAGGGGCTACTATGAATTCAAATGCTATTTCACCCACTTGGCCAAGAAATATAGGATTTTATTAAACTGCTGAAATTCTTGTATCATACATCTAACCAAGATTACTTCATAAATTTTCCATGACCTAAAATTTATACATATTTAAGAAAATAATGGCCATTATAATCCAAATTTCTGGTAGGAACACTAACAGATATGCCAGAAAGGTCACAATAATATAGCTCTAAGGCGGTGACTTCAGATAGGCATTTATACTTCAAACTTCTCCATCATCCTATAAGTGAAGCCAACTCTAACCACTCTACCATCCACAAATTGCTACTGAGCATACTACTGGTGATCAATATACCTCTTGAAATAAAAACATCAAAGTTAGCCAAGTATCATCTCCGGAACAAGAAAGAACAGAGGCTAACTTTAAACCTAACTCGGTAAGAAACAAGTCCCCACCTACTTTCTGGCAAACACATTTTTCACATTTCCAGTCCTTGGTGTTTGCATGGAAATCATACCTAAAACACATTTACATTAGTATCCACGAATTCTTGTGCTTTGATTTTAGGATGTGTTTTTTGGAGGGCAATCCTGAATCATTCCACTGGTTTTCAAAATTAGGATGATAAAAAGAGAGTTGTGATAGCTGGAACACCCTTCAGAGTGTTCTGACATGAGGGTGCCTAAAATACACATTGAAGGAGAAGCAGCTGGGGAGAAGAGACGACACCCAAGCTTCTTCCCACTTCACTTCATCGATATCAGCAGAACATATGCTCAGCATCCACTGTCTTCTCCCTGCCTTCCATAACCACGCTGACTCACTAGATGCCTCTTTGGCAGGTCTGTGTGCAGTTCTAAAATAAGATGGAAAGGAAAAGAAACACAAAACACTTTGAAGTCACTAACAATGAAATTTAGAGCTTTATGTTGGCAGTTACTCCACAAGAAAGGTGATTGTAATAAAGAAAACGAATACAAAATATGAGGGTATGTCTGCTGTTGAAAATCCTACAGACTTTGAAATTTGGTCTGTCTCTAGAGTACTTTCTATGCTCAGAACCGGAGCGTACAGTTATGTCCTTGGAACACACTGTCAGAAGGGGCTCGTGTGAGCTTTGATGAAGGGAACGGCCTTGGGAAAGATCCTGCTATGTGAGCTCGGTCATGACTGCTCACAATTTCTTATCTCTAGAGAGGAAACACACATAAAAACACTGTTTTACATTCTGTTTACCCTATCTTACAAGACCCAGATGAATGGAGGAATCACATTCATTTACTTCACTCATTTTCCTTTGCTTTTCTCAGTGAGTGTTAAAAGTTCCTCAGGGCCCAATCCTGGATTCTTCGTTTTATTCTTCTACACTGATAATTTCATTGACTTCTAAGCCACTGCACGCCATCTGTAGTCAGCACCTCCCCACTTTTCTC
The DNA here is from genome assembly GCF_034190915.1 of Cavia porcellus. Classification (NCBI taxonomy): domain Eukaryota; kingdom Metazoa; phylum Chordata; class Mammalia; order Rodentia; family Caviidae; genus Cavia; species Cavia porcellus. Next base: position 18,327,138 of record NW_026947505.1, read on the forward strand.
CAGGCAGTTCTATTTCTAAAACATGAGACCTGTTACTGGTTGGCTCGTTGAAACCTCTACTTAGATGTCTCCCAAGCACCCCAAACTTACTTTAAGCAAAGCAGAAATTATAGTTTCCAGGGCTCTAACCCTCACCCAAACTCCCCGCCCACCCCACCCACACTTAGCTACTCTAGTTTTTATTAGTTCAGATACTTTATGTTACATACTCATTATCTCAGAAAAAACTGGGTGTCACCGCTAATGCCACTGCGCCACTACAGAAAAGTGTAATTTCAAAACAAATGTCAGATCCGTGTGCTTCTCTCCAGTGCCACCGCCAACCTGCAGAGTGCTATCCTGAGCACCTGTGCCATGCAGACTTCCATGGCAGCCCCTGGAATGGACTCCTGATTAGCTTTCACCTTCCTTCTCCCCTTTCTTCATAAAAATGAAGCTTCCTAAAATACAAGTTTAACCAGGTCACTCTTCTTAAAACCTGCCAGTAAATTCTAATTGCCCTTAGTTTAGAATCTATAACTAGTTTTCTGGTGTAGGATACAATCTCATCACATTCCAAGAACATAGATTCTGTTCAGTTTCTGGAACAAAGCACTGCCTTTCTGCTCTACCTGCTACCTAGAAACCCACGCTCCTAGCTTTCCTCCACTCTTCCTATCTTCCTGTGGGACACAAGTGTCCCTTCGCTCTTAGGTCATCTCTGTGGTCTCTTCTAAGAGACCCTCCAGTGTAAAGCCCAGGGGGTCCTCATTTTCACTATGCAGCATCTAGTGTGCACCTGTTCAAGGTCCCCCTCTCCTTGGAATTTAAGTTTCACAGTGGAGGAAATCAGGCATCTTGGTCACTTTGCTTTCGGCTCCATCCTCAAAATCTAGCGTAGCTCTAGACAAGTAAAGGTGCACAAAAATATTTCCCATTGTTAATTTATATCAGAAGTCAGTGGATAAACTGTGTTCGTGATCTGAGAATATTGAAAAATTCCCTTTATCAAAAAATAAAAATAAAAATCAAGAAACAAAAAGGCAACAAAAACACAAAAAGACACCTCTTTTCCTGTTGTAGTGCCTTAACAGTAATAATAATAATAATGTTAGTTTTGAAGGGTAAAATTGGTCTTTACAAATTACTGTGTTGTCTTCCTAAACCCCCACTTGTAGCCTCTACGTAGATTTCCATTTTCTGTCTTGGAAAATAAAACCTTTCTTATTTTGTGGGGCATTTCTGTGAGCTATTTTGACATCTCTCTGGGATTAGGTTGGTTTAATTGATAATTGAAGAGTCTGACTGATTTACCGAACATCTCCCAGTGTCTCACTCTGCCTCCCCCAGGAACTTCCCACTGGAAGACATAAATGTACTAAATGTACTAATAAATGCAATGTTAAGTTACACTAACCGCAGCTTGCTCCTGGAGTTTTTGAACTGTTATCACTTTCAAATTGTACCAGGCCTGCCTAATGCACAGGGTGGAGAATTAGAGTGAAGCTGCATGAAAAGCTGACTCAAGCATCTAATTTTGTTTTATGCTATGAAAGCAAATTCTATACAGCTCCACTATATCTACGGAAATACTTGTCTTATAGACAAAAATTTTTTCAAAGTGAGATTTGACAGTGTTTATAGCAAACAACTGTGTCCTCCAGCACCTGTTTGAACACACACATAAATGTGCAAGAAAACTCACAAATATTCTGTTTCCTTTTATAAATACTTGAAATAAAAGAATCAGCATTTTATAGTCATTTAGTATTGTCGCTAATAATGACTTTCATTTACCTAAGCACACAAAAACCCACAAATGTAATAATGTTTTGACTAGTGTTTTATTTTTACCTTTTAATCAACATTCCCTGACCATTAAACTCTGTTCCTTTAGTGCAGAGAGCAAGATTTATTGATCTTTTTTCTTTTCAGAGATAACTGTAGTCACTGAACCAAAGAGGTACTCAGTAAAAAGTCATAAAATTAATGAATAATCTCAAAATCTGTGAACTGATTTCATCTTGTCAGTCCTAACCTTTAAAGAAATTCTGCATGGACTCAATCATCTAAAACATCTGATCATCTAAAACAATAAACAAAACCCCCAAATCACAAATCTTTCTTTGTCATATAATATGACACACGGTTAACGCCTGCTTGTGTCATGTAGTTCATTGATGTTAATAGGTGTGTAGAATCAGGGTTAACCAAGAAATTTCACTTATCTTTTCATTCTCATTAAAAAAAAACCCTCTAATGTAGATGAAGTAGACATTTATAGGTAAAATAATGGATGATCAATAAAGGCAAGTGGTTTAGCAGACATAAAACCTATGTTCTTATTTCCAAACCCGAGTCTTCTAAAATTATATGCAACACATGTTCACTGAATTTCTCCCACCATGCACACACTCAGTTAGGTTGTCACAACACAAGCATGAACAAGACAGGAAAGGCCCTGGTCTTCACAAAGCCTCACATCAGGGCCAGAGAATAATATGATAGAACTCCGGGGTAAACTTTTTTGGGCTGATTTCCATATTAGACCAGTAGTAGGTGACATGAAGGCAGAAAGGTTACAATCTCAAACATATTTAAAAAGTGAGTTTGACCAGAAGCCAAGCCCAAGAAGATGAGCTAAGTTAAGGGCAGACATGAGTCCAGAGAAAGAAGTTTCTGCTAAGATTTATGGAAAATTTGTGGGCAAGCTTAGAGATGAGAAAATTAAAGATAAGGATTTTAAATGGAAGATCCAATTCTGACTCTACCACTTCAGAAAGGAGAAATCTTTCACTGCAGCTAGACCTTAAGGAGGCCCTTAGTATGTGAGGCACAGAAGTCCATGAGCGTGGGGACTGGAAGACACCTCTACAGCCAGAGGAGAGGCCTCACCATTCCTAAAAATCAACATAACGTTTTCAAAAATTTTGTGAAAATTGCTTTCAAAAATGCAATACAAATTAGTTCACTAGAGTATTTTCCCTCAGTTTTGGAGGGTTTTTCCCTCCAGTTTTCTCCTAATTCATATATTTGACAACACACCTCTTTTATTTTCAATGGTTAGTGGCACTAAGAAAATAAATTGTTGTCAGCATCTTGGTGTTGCTTCCAAACTGAAGTCACTTTTAAATTTCCTATTTTTCTTTAGAGTTCCAAGAATAAAAAAAAAAAAAAAAAAAAAAACTGCAAGTATCTCCGAATGTGCTTTATTTTCACTGGATTAATGAGCCTGGATATAATAGACAGGACCAGGAAATTATTCTTTCAGACATGAAGAAAATTATATTTTATGATTACCAACTGACACACTGAAACATGTTTGCTTTCCTGTCCTGTTTGACATTCCAGTTGACAGAGGGAAATCAACTTGGTTCCCTCTCTCAGACATTCTATTGGGAGTAAAGAAAAACATTCATGGACGTGTCCAGAAATGATGACTCTCTGGAGTAGCAAACTTACTGTAAGATAACAAAAAATGAGACATTCCCTCTTAAAATATACTACAGAAGGTGTCCTGCAATGGTGGAGTATTCCTAACCAATTTTTCCTCTTTCATTTGCTTTCTCAAGAGTATTGTGCTACTCAGTTCCAACGCCTTCTGAGGTTTCTACGCATCCACACATGACACATTCTTATTTATACTGCCTAGCATTTTAATTACGTGATCGTTAGAGCTCTTCGTTACTAACATATAATGAGTTCTCAGATCACTGTGGTTTCATAAGCTATTTTTTCTCCACATTTGCACCTGGTAATTTCTTCATCAGTTTTCTTTTAGGCTCATGTGATTTCCAAAGTATGTTGTGTTTCAGTTTTCTATATGAAATTTCTGACTTATATCTGCCCATTGCTCTGGCTTAAGGGTCTCTCCTTGTATCTTTAAATAACATTTTACCTATCTTTGTACTGGTGGCTAATTTGATGACACACCTTATCATCTCATATCATATCCTGAGATTATTCTGGAATTCATATATATATATATATATATATATATATTTAGTGGATTTGGTCATTTCGAAACAAGCAGAGTTTGGACACCTTGTCCTTGTGAGTATGGAAATCTCATGGCTAACATCAGAATGGATTGAGGCAAGGAGGTTACTTATCAGAGTAAAATATTCCAAAAGATAATTAATATGATAGATATTTTAAAATGATAAAGAGTTAATTATTCTAAAAGCTTAAATTTAGATACTTTCACAAGATTAAATTTAAGTACCATTTTCTCTCAGGCTCTGACATTTATTTGAAACTCAAGAAGAGCAATTTATTGAGTAACATGCTCTTCATATATATAGAATTATTCACTCACAAAACTGTGAACACCAACTTGTCCCAAGCATGTTGAAACAAGAGATTTAAGGAATAATTTTAAAATATTTGTTCAGTAACAGAAACATGTTCAGTAAAGTGTTATTCTTTAGAGATATGAATTCTACCTATCCTGTCAGACTGAAAAACTTATATTTGTCAAATTGATGAAAGGATTTTGAGCCTTAAAATTTTTAGATTCTCATAGTATTTACTTTCTCTCTGTCTGAATCAAATTTTAAGTGTATTTAAAAACATACCTGATTAGTGCAATATCTCAAGTCCTCAAAAATATTTGATACATAAATTAATTCATGTATCAATAAAACATGTAAAAATGGCTTCCAACTTCATCAGGAAAATTACACTTCAGCAAACAACAAAAGTAGCTTATAATTTACTATATGACTGTGTGACTGTGTTGACTTTGTGCTTGTGTATCATATCCTGAGATGATCCTGGAATGCATGTGTGTGTGTGTGTACTTGTGTATTCACATTGTTTTGGAGTTCTCTAATTTTTTAGTCATCAGGTCTTACCCTTTTTTTTCAAATATATCTTAAATTTACATTATTCTCCTCCATTATTGGTATATCTTAAATACTTATTTTTATTAAAAGCAGAGATTACCATAACCTATTAGATTCCTGTGTATTATTGCCAATAAAGGCCAACAAAAATCCACTTACTCTAGGTTTTTGCTTCCCTCTGTTCAGGACCTTGAATAATTCTCATAGGATTCTTAGATTAAATAGTAAAGATTCATCTGGGTAGTTCAATTGTCCTACAATCTCACTGTGAATCATTTTCCTTCCCTAATTTTATTTCCTTACATGCTTAATTAGAATCTCTCTCTCTGGTCATATTTCCCTCTCCTACTTCTAAGGCACCAGGACATTCTCCGTCTTCTCTGGGCTGTGTTCCTTCCCTTATTGAATTAATTCTTCTTAAGTCGACATTTAGTATTTCCTTCAAAATCAGCTCAAAATCATCCTCGATTAAAAGAACTGCCATTCTTTCTTGCTCTTCATCAATTAATTTCTATCATATAATTTATTGTTTTAAAAATCTATTTGGTTCTCTTTGTGTTGATGTACTCATAACATCACAACCAATGTGATACTGTTTGAATTTCCAACTTATCTAGTGCATCAGTAGGTATACAAGACAGTGCTCAAAATTTCTTATCAGACACAGATTCCTTCACTTATAATACACAAATCTCTTTTTACTCTCTTACATATAAACTCTCTCCTCTCTCTCTCTCTCTCTCTCTCTCTCTCTTTCTCACACACACACACACACACACACACACACACACACACACACGTTTGGTGGGGAACATAGTTCCAAATATTAAAACCTATCAGTTGGGTAAAAATACATACACAACTATTATGTGTGGCGGTGGGTTCTAATAGTCACTCACTCTTTCTTTTATTTATTCAACAAATATTTTTAGACTGCTTGCTATGTACAAGAAAAGATCATCACTGGCCCAGCCCATGTGAAGTTACCCATTGCCATGACTTCCCTGGTATCTAGCTGACAATCTGGCACAAGATTAAAACAAAGTTGTTCAGTAATTAGGTGTTATCTCTACTCTCAAAAACTTTACTTATTTTTCACAGCCATTTAGAATACATCCCCTTCAATTTAGAGGCCACTGCTAAACAAATATTAGGGACATGCTGCCTTTCAGTTTTAAAACTGATGGGTATTTTTCTGTTATCTTAAAATAAAAGCCACCTGAAATTTTCCATTCTGAAAAATGTTTAATTTTAGTCATGGCTGAATAGAGAAAGTAAGGTCTGAGCAGATGGCTGTCAAAACACCCATGACTACATACCATGGCTGAGAACTTGCACACGAAAATATGCAACTTGGTACACAGTAGACTTTTTCCATGGAAATGCCAAGGGACATCTGGCTTGCAAACTCTGCAAAAGCAATTTGATGCTAGTCTATATTTTCCCTGTCTCCCTTGGATGTGAAATTATATCAGCATCTGCTAGAATCTCTGACAGGAGAGACTGTGTCACCAGCATCATTTCAAAGCCCACATTCCACTCTCCAATATTAGAAAAGAGCTGGACCCTAAAACCTGACTCAGGTGAGTAAGTGAATAGCTTCATCAATGTAGTTATTGGAGAATTAAAATTCCTACGTTTAAAAGAGTTAATACATCCCATTTAAAGTAAATTCTCTTTATTCTAACAAAACACACACATACACACATGCACACACATATAAATTGCTTGTGAATAGCTTTATTCCTAGAGCTGTTCTCTAAATGTGTAACTGTTGCAGTTGTCTTTACTTTAGATTCAATTTTAGTACACATTTCTGCAACTTTTTGCCTGCCAAATGTTTTTAAAGTGGTTTGCTAGCAATACATTACAATATATTTGGTCAAATAAAATGTTACAGAATTTAATAGAGAAATTAACATTCTGAAAATTTAGTTTAGAAAGAATAAATTTAATTTTCACAGATACTGTCCTATCTGATCAAAGTATCTATTTATTTTACAAGACAGAGGTATTGGGATCACCGCTTTAATATCACACTATTTTTCACTTTATGTCATATCGTAGTAAACATGAAATAAGTAACAGGTCTTACAAGAAACTTCTCTTTGAAAAGAGAATGAAAGGCATTTTATTGATGTGGTAAATTAGTATCCAAAGCAAAGCACAAATTTTAATCGATGGCTGAGTTTGACAGGAAGAAATACACAAACAGCTAGGTAAACTCTGTGTGTGTGCGTGTGTGCAGGTATTCGCTGCCTGTTCATTTCAAGGTTTGGAAATGATTCTGAGCTGAAGAAAAGCAACTACTCTGTTCCTCTAGAAGAGAAACCACTGCCTTTTCTTGTGGCACTGCAATATTTTAGGAATGTCTCACATGTAATTCTGTAAGTGAGCGAAGCGCCCACAGGTAGTGTGGACCACATGGCGCATGTCCTGCTGCTCAGTGGCTAGGAAATCTCCCACTTCCCATTTAAAATGCATGGATTTGCACATCGTGCTGAAAAGAACCAGAAATGGTTTCCTTGATTTAAATTTTTTCAATTTCATTTTAATTCTGACATGACTGGTTGCTTTTTCTCCGTGGACTCTTCTACGTAGGTACGGTTTCTCCTTGACCTTCTAATAAAGCTGTAGGTAAAAGGGTGCTTGCGGCTGCACTAAACCAAAACGTGGTATCTGCACTCTTATGAAAGAACAATAACCAATTTTAGATCACTATCTTTTCACAAAACAAACAAAATTAATGCCTTGAGCTTTTGATTTTTAAAAGTAGTTGCATGTCTCCAAACACTTATTCTTCCCTTTTTAAATGTAAAATCAATGTATATGAATAGTTACCCCTTTTAAGCAAATTACTCATTACAGATAAGAAGTCACCCCAAAGTGAAGCAGAAAATACAATTTTTTAAAAATTAGACATAAAGATCTACTTTGTATAAGAATTTCTGAGGCACACAGGCACGTAACTTTTCTCTGGGTTGATGACTCTTTCCACAGCAATTCAAACCAAATTAGACTCAACAAATTCATTCCGAGGTAGACACGTGTTATGTGTAATCAGGAATTTTCGCTGTTGGAAAATTCATTCCTCTACGTGATGACCTCTAAATTCATGAGGTTTAGATTGATTTTTAATCTTTCTGAGCAGAAAAAGAATAATTTTTTAAAACTTTAAATTTATCCTGCTTTTAATCACACTTCTACATATGACGTTGACCAAAAGGCTGAGAAGCAATTTAACCACACTTCTGTCTAATCAAAAGATGGGAAGATATCTGGCTACCCTATTACCATCACAACACCATATGGATCCATTTAGACACATCTACAGCCACATAGTTAATGAGCTGAATATTGGACCTGATTTCTTGATTCCTCTGCAATTTAAGAAACAATTTGATTGTGCTTTCTATATTTTTCTTTATCATTTTATTTCATGTGTCTATGAAACAGTATTTCAGTAGATCTGATACTGAAGTTATTGTTTTATGTAAAATTCTCGAATTATCCTGCTTTGTCATAAAGATCTCTTGGCAAAAATGTAAGGAGGAGACAGAACTTCCCTGAGTATTGCTAAGGTAACGATTAAAATACCCTTCATTTTCAATGACCTTCTTTCATCCTTGGCCAAGTCTTCATTTGATCATTAGTATCTAGTTAGGAATAGTCAACCTGTACTTTTCATCTACCTGTTCATATATTTTTTCATACACACATATACATATATATTCACAGGTTTATGTATATATACAAATACATATATATTTGTGTATATGTATTTTGTATATATAATTTAAAACTAGTACTATGGGGTCAATAACAAAATCAGGCAATATTGATACAGACTCAGTACCTAGTGAGCTATAAGAGCATAACGCTAGTGAATAAGTGACACTATGTGGTATATATTTAGAAGTGACACGGTGAATGTAAAATGGAGAAACATTAAGTGGGGGAAGGATGGTGGAAGGAAAGAGAAGACAGCGGATGTGTGCCCTGCTGCCAGCACAGGTGAGAGAGAGGCACAGCCAAGTGTGCTGACACTAGGATAAAGGGGGAATGGCCTAGGGTACAGCAAGAAGGTGAATCATACACTGGTAATTGACTAAATTTGAAGGTAAAGGAGGGAAAATGATTCCAGGAAGGCCCACCGTTCCTGTGCTGATTTTCAGATATAAGCAGCAGATCAATCGGGAATGTTCGGACCTAGAAGTTTCCAACACATATTTGAAATAGCACAATGGAAGTATTTGTAGATACACAGAGATTCTATAAAGTAAAGAAAGAAGAGCTGTGTGGAATTTGGAAGAACATTCATCTGTAAGAACCAGACAGAGAAATTTACTGGAAAGTTTTATAGAGACGAGAATTCAAATCGCACTCCCGCCTGCTGAGGGCTAAGAGGATGTGATCTAGCAGGTGTACAGATAAATTTTTGTTTGTCTTCCCTGTAAAAGGAAACAAATGAACTGGTACAGTGCCATGGACAAATATAATTGAGAAAAGGGCAACAGAGGAAGACTCCTAACGATGGAGTGGAGGCAAAGAAAGCTAATGAGCATTGTCATATGCTCAAATGTCTAACCTGGGCTCACAGTGACTTCAAAGTCCCCATGACTTTCATATACAATAATATGTTCATTAGCCATTCTGCATATTTTGTTGAATTAATATACCATCTTTTGAAGACAAGGACTTTTTGAATAGAATGTTGGGTAGACAGTTTCCAGTCACAGAAACTCTTTTATTACTGGTAGGAAAAATTTAGATCTGTGACTTATGTTAGAAAGCACTTTTGAAACATGATGATTTTATTTCATATATCTATTAATTTTGTTCAGACTTATGAAAATCTAGAGAAATGATGAGGTTGCATGTCACAGTACTAGTATTTCTAAACTTTTTGGCTAATTGTGATTTGAAATACTATTTCTTATGCACCAAAAAAATTTTGCAACTGAGGATGAATTTATGACATGTATATAACTCTTAATTTCTGAGTAAGCAAGAGTGTGTGTCATAATGAATGGACAATAAAAGCTAGATGATAGGATTCCTTCTGAGTTTCATGAATAAGCAAAATACAATAATAAAAAATTTGAAGCATTATAACAAATATTTTTTGTAAAACGAAATAGAATCTTAATCCTAAAAAATCCTCAAAATACATAACATTATCCTAAAGCCTCCTGAAAGATTACTGTCTTTTCTTATGACTTTTATTCATATTCCAAAATTCAACACACAAAGACGCAAGCAAATATCGAGAACAAAGCAATCCTCCAAGATAACAACATTTACTTGGGCTCTACCACTAAATTGTGTCTTACAGGAGCTTACTAGCATGGTGGATTTTTTTCAGCTATATCTTTTCTAATTTGGTTAAAGCACTGGGGACCCTCCAATGGGTAAAATTTTCTAGAACCCTGAAGTTCATAGAGTTTCCTTCTTGCCTTATGGCCTATTTTGGGGACATGGCCTACTTACAATCACCTTTTACAGAAGTCTTTCTTTTGGAAGCAGAGGTAACTAGCATTCCAAATTAGTCCTTGACTGTAAAACCTGCAGACCCCCAAGAAATGACATATATTTAAGTAGAAGAACACAACACGCTTTTCTGGCTTTTCTCTTGGGCTATTTACTGGTCTCTTGTTTCCTTACCCGCAAGTTCTTATCAGGGCAGGACATACTTCCAATTACACAAAAGTCACTTACAGTTTCCTCCTGGGATAATAACAGCTGCTCTTGCCCGAACCTTTCAAAGCGATGCTCAGGGCATTGCTTCTCCTCCCTTTTCTCTCCAATGCTGCTGTTAATTCTTACAGCTAGAGAAGTAACTACACTAGAAGCTGCTTACAGCAAATGGAGGACAAGTAACATCAGAGAGCTTTTTAGCTCTGGAACATTTTTATTTCCAGAATTATGTGTATTTTCTGTATAATTGCAATAAATAAGTTAAATTGCATGTAGCATGTATTTAATTTTCCTAACAATCTACTTGAAATCAATGAAAATCTAATATCAGCCTCAGCATGATTTACTTTTTCAAAATTATTTTACATAAAATGTCTATATGGAAAAATATTAGCTCACAGATGAAATATTTTGGAATAAAAGAGATATAATATGCTAAACAGGTCAAAGTTTTGCCCAGTGTATATACTGAACTTTATGTATCAGGGCTGAACTACAACAGAGAGGACCACGATTCCCAAACCGCGGTCTTGGTCCACGAGATTTAAACTTACTATATATTTAAAAGAAAATTCTCAAAGAAGAATTTTTAGAGTAACTCAAGAACCTAAATTTTAAAGTTTTTGTTTGTTTTTGTCTGATGAATAAGCTATGGAAAATAAAACTTATTTCTAAGATATGATTATACAAAGAGACACGGCTTGACAAAATTTAAGTCCTCACTGTAAACTAGAATACTTCTTCCTCTTATAGCTGAGAACAGGTGTGGGCTCCAAACACTTGCAGCTATCTGTCACTCTAACAGCAAAAATGGTGATAAGCTGCTGAGGAGAAATCACTACAGAGCAAACAGGAACCTGCACATCCTGCATTTGCTGGTGGCCCCAGTAAAGGGCTCACTGGTCACCTGTCACCTGCTGAGCTGTTCCTGTGCCCCAGGGCGCCAGGGTCTGAGTCAGGCAACAGTGCAATGGGCTGCTTTTGGGCCATACAGTTAGTTAAATTAAGGGAAGATCTGGCTTTAAATAAAAAGTATTAAATAAAAACAGGAACCGAGATTAAAGAAGAAAAAATATTGGAAAACAAGGTTTAAGACAGACTGATAAAAATACATTTTAAAACATAAAAAAAAAAATCCCTAATATCTTGTAGAGACTCAAAGGGAAAGAAATGAGAGGATACTTACAAAACAGAAATCACAATTTTTTCTAAAATAAAATTTTAATAAATCCTTTGGAAGAAAATCTTGAAGACTTTGCCTCTGAAAGAAAAACATTTAAAATATGAGGGGAAAAATGGCATTGCTCAGCATGTAAAGGTCAAACTGGACTCACAGGAGCTTCAAGATGATACACTGGATACATTAGGAAGAAGTAATTTATATTTAAATAACAATAATAATGGAAACATCACAACTGCAAAGAACAAGACCTACCATTTTGTACTACACAATTAAAGTAAATTCTGAAGAATTTACTATCTATAAACATTTTCAAAGATATTATTTGAGAATATGCCCCAGGAAATTGAGAAAATGAACAAAAAGAGGAAGGTATAGGTTCTAATCAAGATGTTTTCAATAGAGAAAATCAATATTCCAGGTCTAGAAAGCAAACGACCTAAGCTCAAGCATGAGACATTTAGAAACAAGTGGGAAATTTAAGAATAACAAATATATCAAAATATTTGTGAGGAACTGAGAAAAACTATAATGGCAAATAGTACAAAGGTTAAGAAGGAATAGAAACAGGGAAAAACAAAAGACCAAAGTCACTTAAAATAGGACCTGTAACTACAGTATGGTAGCTATTTTAAAACTGGGCTTTATTTATAACATAAAAGGTATATACTATTTAAGCAAAATTACAATATAATTACACTGGGAGAATCAGCATTGAATATGTGGTGTAAGAAAGCTGAATTGCGAATTATAAAAGAATGTGTCAACTGATAATATCTGGAATCAATACATTAAGAAATATGAATAACAGCCCATCAGTTAGAAATATCAGAACAAATGGTCAAGAAATATTAATATTAGACAACTAAAAGTAATATAGTGGTTGGGAGGGAGAGGGAGTATGAGTATGCTGGCTATTTTGTTTCATTTTTTAATTTTTTAAAATTTTATTTTAAAGAGGATAAAATAGATTAAAACCAATCAAAACACACCAGTGTAAAAGATATGGGACTTCAAAACATTATAAAATTGACAATAGTTACCATAATACCTCTTAATAGTCTTCAAAATAGCTGCAGATACCTTTGAACATAGTAAAAAATAGAAGAAAATAGAATGTAAACACTAAAAACAAAACAATGAATGCAATAAAGGACTTCAAAACAAGCCAATAGTATATTCAAAATGGCTACCATACTATGTGTTAGTTGCTCCTGCCATTGGAGTTGATATAAACAAACAAAACAAAAGAGAATAGACTCCAACCTCCAAAAATACAATGGGAATGATTTGGACTTCCAAAACAACACCAAAGGGAATCAACAATGGCTGCAGCCCTCAGAAGGAAATCCCCCCAGATGCCACACTGTGTACCGCTGTCCTCTGAACCTATGATCAGACCATTGGCCCTCGACCTGCAGAATTAGTGAGATACCAAAGCACCACAGGCCTCCAACTGCATTTCACCTCCATAGCTATCATCACAGCCTGTGTTTCTCCGGATAAGCCTGTCCTTACGAGGCCTAGGCGGGTTGTACTTCTTGTTTGCCAGTCCTCATGAGGAAAGGGCTGGGGTCTGGCTGTTTCAGCCCAGCAGTCGCCCATGCATGGCGCTGGTTCCTGACTGGGCTTGTTTCCTGGTGTGGCTATTTTGTTTTATATGCCAAGGTTTTTTAATACTACTAAATGTCCTTATGATTAAAATATACAAGTTTCATAATAAACTTCATGAATCTTTTACCTTAACTTTTATAAACTTTTTCCATTTCCTTCCTCTTTGGGCAGAAGTCTTTAGTCATCCTTTCTGATTGTTCTGATTAATGCAGGTTTGCCTCAGATTGATTTCTTGACATTTTCAACACCCTTACATTTGTTACATGTACTAACTAATGAGCCAAATGCAGCCATCGTGTCCTCCATTTTAATAGTTTTTTCTAAAATACTTCCCTTTTGTTCCTTAAGAATTGCTTATTAAATGTAAAACTATTATTTCATAATTAATTTTAATTTGAAAAAGCAAAAATATTTTACAAACCAAGGACATCTTTGCTCTTTCATTTTTATTTCAAGGTGATTAGATTTGACCAAGAAATATCCAATCTATTTTTTTCCATGCAAAGTACACAGAAATATACCCCCAAATGATCAAATCACATAATGGAAAGACATATCAGCAGAAACACAACTGCTGATTTCAAACATGCATGTATATCACATTAAGACCTAATGCAGAGTAACTGCATTTGCTAGGTAAGCGCCATTTTAACTTCTATAAGTACCACTTTAACATGAAAGTTGTATCATCTCTACATTTGAACAGTATATAAATGGAATCAGACAACACATATTTTTTAACACTCAATTTCCTAACACCTAAGTTAGGGGCTTACCTATGATTTTAGGTTTAATAACTGGAATACAATACTGACTATGTGAATATGCACTCATTTGTCCATGCTAATCCAAGGTGCAATGTCACCTGGCTGAGTCCAGCCTTGGGTATCACTGACAGCTCTGCAGTGAGCACACTCAACTACACGTTTTGGTGCACATGTGCGCACATTTCTCTGGGGTGTGTACACAGCAGTTGAATTTCAGTATCGTTGAGCAGGCAGAGATTAAATTTGGTGGAAAGTGCCAAACAGTTTTCCAAAGTGGCTTATTCCACCCACTTGCTTTTAAGATGTTTTTGTGTGTACTCGGAATCAGAATCATAAAGAATTATTTGATTCTTTTAAGCATTCAGATAATGGTCTCTTACATGTAATAATCTAAAATGTAAAGTGGGCTTATTTTTAACATTGTCATAGATGATACTTTAAATTGTTTTTCAGCTGCACAGAAATTTCTTTGTGGTTCAGTATTAAGACACAAAGGCAATAGAAAATTTCTCTGTCAACCATGGTATGTCTCTCGCAGATAACAGGCCTTAACTCTTCTAAACAAACTGAAAGAGAACCTCCTGCTGACTCGAGCTCAGACAAAAGTGGTTTTTCTCAGTTGGATGCAAGTCTGTGTATTGTAAATCATGGTTTCCATTGTCTGCAATCCAAATTTCCAGCACTGTCAAAAGCTAGAAGAACTCAAAAAGCAAATGGCGATTTTAAATGCACACAATTACAAACATAAGCAAACCCACAGCACATCAAACCTTTTGCAGGTTGAAGAGCTGTATTTCATATGCACATTACCAAATTCCAGTACAGGCTCCATAAAATGACATTCTTTAATTAGGCACAACGAGGAAAATTGTAATTCTTAAAAGCAACATCTTTTAACATTCTTACCCAGAACAGAAAATTGGGGCATGGTCTGAACTCTCAAATGTTAGGCTACAAATTTTCTGATAAATTGCAGCCTGTAATGCAGAGCACTGTAGGGAGAAGTGTGGATGGATGGAAAGGCTGGGTTTCAAAGTGGGGCTGCATTTCTGGCCCTGTTTATTCCCTGCACTCCTTAGATTGAACACGAGTTGATAATTGTCGGGGAAACCACTGCTCGCCCAGATCAGCCCAAAGTGCTTTGAGGAAAGTGGGTTTGGGAGGAATCCTGAAGAGTCAGTATGATTTATTGTGATTTCTTTGCATTGATTTCTTGTTTTTGTTTGTCTCTTGTTGTTGTCATATTGTTTTTGCTTTGCATTACTGAACCCAGGGCCTTCACATTGAGCTTTATCCAAAGCTCTTTGTAATTTCTTTTTAAAATAGGTTCTTGTTAAGTTATTAAATTGCCCAGAATGGCCAGGAACTTGCCAACTGTCTGCCTCAGCTTCCCAGATTGCTGAGATTACAAGGTGTGCCACCACTTTTGGCTGTATTCTTGGTTTATGCCTTCAAATAAGGCATACTTGATTTTTTAATCTCTAAATTTGTATTGCTTAGTTGATTTTTTTTGCCCTGTTATGTAATATACATTAGGCTCAACTTGAGACCCAGCATTCTCTATTAATCTGGAAAAGCATTAATCGGTTATTTTCCAATAAATTCTACTTAATGTCTTATTGGAATGCATTTCTGACTTATATTTTAAAATATAAAGCTAGATAATTCTCTCGGCTGGAATATAATACCAGATATATGCATACTTGATTAGATTCTTATGAAGGTGCTGAACTATTAATATTTCAAACCTGTATATCCTTATTTTGTCATGGTCTTGTTATTGGCAGCATTATAATTTAAATTCTTCATTTTAAAGATTGGAGGTTAAGCAATTGTACCATAGCTAAATGTCTAGCAGGTGAGAGAGCCGAGGTTTGAATAAAAATATAAGATAACTGGAAAAGATGGCTAAGTTCATGAGTCACACTTTCCTCTTGGTTTTCAAAGGTACCAGGTGCCCTTCTCTCCAGCTCTAAGCTAAGCTGCCCCCCGTGCCTTGTGACCCTTAAGGAGCTCAAGGTCTTGAATTAGAAATTGTCATATTGAGAGCCCCAGTGCCCTCACCTATTAGATTCTGCTCCATCCTCCCTGCCTTCCTCCTACCATCCTATCATTGCCTGGCCTGGTAAGTCTGTAACTAATATCTCTTCACCTCCTCAAGACTTTGCTCCTACAATTATCCTCTTTCTATCCCAGCTCATCCTTCTCTCTGTCCGATCATTCAGTTTGTAAGACAGAATCCTAGCTTCAAAACACACACACACACATACACATATTCCTTAGTTCCTCTTCTCCTTGGTCACCACCCTTGTTCTTGTACCCTGCAGAGATACTTTTACCGAAGAAGCCATCTACTCTGCACCTTGCTCATTCTATTTGCCCAAAATAAACTGTTCCTTCCACCATTAATGGTCTCTATTTTTCCAAGTGAATTGCATGTTTTAGTTCCTATTGTATTTGAATTCTCTACAACATTTGATAACACTGACCATGTCCTGATACATTTGCTTTTCTTGATTCAATGTAGTTTTCCTGGTTTTGGTCCACCTAAATAGCTATACCTTTGTATCCTCATTCACAATTTTCCGTTCCTTTGCTGACAACTAGATGTGGAAATGCCCTGCAGCTCAGTAAGGCCACCCTCCTTTCCCCTGTCTGCTCAGTCTTCCCTGGTAAAACCAACTCTTTGTCTCAGCCCTATGACTTTAGACACCAAAAAAAAATGGCAAAAAAAAAAAAATTCTCAAATTTGGATCTTCTGGATAATTCTCTCCCTGGAAAGCCAGACTTATCATAACCATATATTAAGTCAACAGCTCTGCCGAGATATCTACAAGGTGTCTCAAATTCAATATGGATGGAGAAGAACTCTTCCTGCCCTGCCCCTCCAAATCTTGCTTCAATTCCAAATTATTCCATCATAGTCAATGACATCATCATCAATGTAACTTTAAATTCAAATCCTAAAGTCTGTCCTGGTTTTCCTGTCCTAATTGCCTTAATTTAAGTATTTCCTCTTTCCATTATCAACTTCCAAACCATCAGTAAGTACCACTGATTCTATCTTCCAAAACTATTCTATATATAGCAGCTTTTCCTATTTTCTTCAAATCCTTCAGATCCATTGGTAATTAAGCTTGCATTCTTCTATGTTCCTAATTTATCTCCCCACCTCAGATTTACACCTCAAGAGTAAACTGTTTTTAGGGTAACACAAAAATTTTTCTGAAATGTAAGTCAGGTGCAAGCCACATCTCTATTTAAAATCTTCTTAGAATAAAACGCCTGTCTTAACTTTCACAGCCCTGCATGTTTTGGTCCCTGCCCACCTCTCTGATATTACAGTGTTGCCTCAGTTCACAAACACTCCTGTTCATGAACTGAATTGTTTGTGAACAGAAGTGTTCAGCAATATTCAGCTTCTATTGGCCACTTCTGCATCACGTGACCAACATGACAGCAGTCATCTTTCCCGCAGGAACACAAAAGCAGCCATCTTCCCCAGAATCCGGGAATGGACTGAGTTCATAAACCAAGGAATTGCTGTACTTTTTTGAATAGCGAGCTTCCATTGCTCTAACTCACACTTTCCAGCCCCACAGCATTCATTTGGTTCTCATAGCAAGCTGTGGTGGTTTTCACTTTGGGTTTTACCTGACTACCTTAATAGCTACTTGCTCATTGGCCATCACATTATTTACTCAAAAAAATTTTAATAAAAATGTCAATCATACTGAAAAGCTGAAAGACTGGTTCAAATAATACCTGTATTCAGTAATTGGTGATATTTGGTCATACTTGCTTTATCTTTAAAAGTGAGTTTCATTCCACATTGTGATGGCCATAGAGAACTAAGAAGAGGAGAGGAGAGGAGAGGAGAGGAGAGGAGAGGAGAGGAGAGGAGAGGGGAGGGGAGGGGAGGGGAGGGGAGGGGAGGGGAGGGGAGGGGAGGGGAGGAGAGGGGAGGAGAGGAGAGGAGAGGGGAGGGGAGGGGAGGGGAGGAGAGAACAGAAGAGACCTAGTCCTTAAAAGGTGCGTGTGACATGGGTAAGGAGCTGTTATACTATTTCCTGCTGAAGATAAACATTCCCTATATTATTACAAAAAGATAATTTTTTAAAAATACTGATTTTAAATACAGCCCCCCAGTAAATATAGCATCCATAACAAATAGCTACTGAGAGCTAAGCATAGCAGATTTGAAAATGATTTTCCTTTTGAATTTCATTTAATAAACCAAAATGCATAACTTTGTCAAGGGATAAAGTTTCCTCTCTGTAAACTATTACTAAGATGAACAACAGCAAAAACATTAAAGCATGTTCCTGCTCTTCAGTGAAGGACATTGTTGTTGCAGCATCTCTCCTTTAAGGAAAAAACACACACACACACACACACACACACACACACTCACCCCTTATTACTAAAGAGTTCGCAGCAACTCTGCAAGTCCTATGTAAAAACTGAAAGTGGTTATTTTCTATAAAAATTAAGGAAAAAGAAAGTATACTGAAAATCATCTTCTTAATATGAAAATACATGTATACTTTTTCAATAGGAGAATCCATATTTTGAAATACAGACATATTAACATTTTTATTATTTTGATTCCAAATCACACTAATTTTGTAGAACCATACTAAGGGCAGTAACAATATTGAGTTACAGGTTATTTTCAGAAGAAGCACATGGATCTAAAGAATTTAACAGGACATATTTTATGACTGTATTCAAATCAAAGCTTTTACAATGATGAGTATACAATAGGTAAATTTGTGATCTGCAACCTATTTGTGAGAATGCAGGTAAATCCAAAATACAGATAAAGAAATTTTAAATACTTCTGCTGTAAAATAATAACATATTTTCAAGGATTGTGGATGACCAAATTACGGACTACAGCATTATCTTTTCTTGACAGAAAGACAAAGTACGGCACAGAATTGCATGAAATGACAAAAATTAATCGTGAGTGTTTACTGTCGAGTCCTGAATAGGAGGGAAGAAAAGGATGCAAAATAGAAGAATAATAGGGCAGAAGGCCTCACTGGTCCCCTTTTAATGAATGTTCTCTATTCAACAACGTTAAACTTATTCTTGTTTTCTACAGTTTTTGTGATACTTGATAAAATTTCTGGAAATAAAACAGGATCAAAATGACTCATTGCATCTAGAATCTCATCTCCCTGTTATTTCCATGTCTTTACCACTTAAAATGAATTATCATCCACGTGTAACAAGACTCTTGAACACAATTTTAAAAAGAAGCCCATTGTGTGGGAAGCTTTGCTGCTGACTCTGAAAGAGCTGCGGTCAAGCACTGGGAAGCCCAGAGTCCTTGGAACGGAAGATTTTTTAACAAAGTTTTTCTTTGTCTTTTTCTTTTTCTTTATCGGTACCAGGGATCGAAATCACAACCACACACTTGCAAGGAAGGTGCTTAAGCCGCTGAGCTAAATCCCCAGCCCCAGAAAGGAAGATTTTCAGAGGGATTTCCGGAACGTCTTTGCTCAGCTTTGATGCTGAGCACACTAGAGCTGCCACTGAGGCTGAAAAGGCCTGGCAATGCATGAGCCACGTGTGCACAGAAGAAGAACAATTTTCTGCCATGAGGTAGAGCCCAGCCTGATTATGTCAATGCTAGAAAAGGTGCACAGGATAAACTGTGGTAATTTTATAAATGTACAAAAACTTGGGGATGGGCAAAAGCTTCCACAAAGGAGAAAAATAAGATCTTTTCCTGCAGTTTCTTACCCACTGTTAACCAAAGAGTTTGCATTTGGTACCCTAAATAATTGGTGGAAGTCTAGTTGGGCACCAAAATGATGTATGTGGTTAATTTCAGGTACTTTTCAGAAGGCAAAACAGTCCTTTGTAGCTGAGGGCCCCACTAGGGGAGACATGTTAGTGACAGGTAAAAAGAAGAGATGGAAAGAGGAGGAAAGCCAGGAGGTTTGCAAAGGAAAATTAGCAGGGTGAGCTGTTCTCCATGGAGCTAAATGGGATTAAGGAGACAGCTGTTTTCTTCAAGTCTAAGAACTGAGTATGAGAAAACAAATACTTGAATATAGATGGATATTGGTATATATTTATGCATAGGTGAATAGGAAAATATATGAATAACTATGTTAAGTAAAAAGTCATAGCATTCATTTTAACTATGGATCATCCAAAGTTTCCCACATAACCCCAAAAACATCTGAATTTTTGTAATTGTACGTCAGGGAAAACAAATGGACAACCAGAAGTGATGGTTCATACGAAGTATGCATTCTCATGACAAGTAATAAAGTAATAAACTACATTATCCTCTTTGCTATTCGCCCTGAATCTTTCTTTCTAATTTGACTCAGTGTGAAACATAATTATATTCTGAGAAAGGAAAAGTCAATTTCACATCACGACCTCAGACTTGCTTTTTTTCTTATTCAAAGTAAAAGAAAGATAGGGTGGATTTAAATGCATCATGAAAGTTTTAAAATCCCTTTTCTGTTGAGGAGAGAATTTTCTAGATTAGTGGAAATTGATTTCCTCAAATCCACTATGTGTGTGAGTTTCCCATATGAAATTGTGATTATCAAAGCTATAGCCTCTATTTCACGCAGACCAGAGAGAAGAGAGACAGAGACAGAGACAGAGACAGAGAGACACAGAGACAGAGACAGAGACAGAGAGAGAAATACATTAAAGAAATAGTGTCACTTGCTATCTTTTTATGCATGTTTGATATGGAATCTTTTGAAGCTGAGATTTTTTTTGGGTGAACACTGTCCTGGCTTCATTGTATGGCTTGAGCATGTTCCAGTTTAAGAAAATGTAAGTCTCAAGACACACGTGAGGTCATCCTGGTTTGCCACTTAGAATTACATCTTATTCTGGAAAGACACTTTTAAATCCTTTCAAGGAACCCCTTCGGTAGGCAGTTGAAGGCTGATTTATTATTGTTGCCACACTATTCTTGTGAAAGAAACTTGTAATAATCCTCAACAGCTGCCAGCCAACAGGTGCTGCCGAACAACATGGAAAGGTTCGGTCATAAGCTAGAATCAATTTTGTATCCTTCACTGTTAAAGTCAGGCGAGCAGAACAACTGCAGCATTTTTAATCTTACCTTTAATATCCCTCAAAAACAGGTGGGAAACAGTACCCCACCGTGTTGTCAAGGAACTACACTCCCCGCCATGATAATTGTTCTCCAGAGCCATGCATTTTATGAGTTAGATATAAAACTTATAGTGAAGGTCATCTTTTGAAATCAGCATACAGCTGGTAGGCAGTAACAAATATATATATTTTTTCACTCTGTGCCTCAGATATTGAAAGAGTTTAAATTTTATAAAGTGCTCATTTGCAATCTATGAATCTTTATGAAAGCAAATTCAATCATTTTTGTCTTTTGGCTATAAATTCACACTCATTATCTTTCTCTTCTGTTTCTCTCCTTTAGGAAATGGACATTTGAAAAGTCACAAAAGCTCAAATATTTAATTGATCTCACCAAATTTTCTTTAAAGAGGATTTATTCAGTTTTCTAAAGACCCATTATTTTTTCAGGCTAGAGTTTTGGATAAGTGTGTTGTTAGTTTTAAAAATAATTATCCAAATTAGAAGAAAATGGGGAATGTACAAATTTTTGAGATACAAAGTAATCATGACATTCAGTCTTTAAAGGATTTGTGCTATAATTCTAAAGTACTTAGAAAAAGAAACAGGAATCCATAATCCCTACACAGGAGATGGTGATCCAGCTGGAAAGGCAGTGAATTTATTTCTACTATTTCTTTTTATATTGTTAGCCTTAAGCTGGCTGAAAAGATAACATCAGTGATGTGCCCTTCAAAAACTTCTAAGGAAGAAGAACATTTTACCATGGCCCAGACCAGACCAAATAGCATGATGTCTTCCTCAATTCACTCCATGTAAAAGACATTTTGTATGTTTAATATAAATGAAGACATTCTTCCCTAAGGAACTAATTTTTATAGCTAGAAATGTAAAACTCAGCCACTTTGACGTAGGTCTTTGGATTGTGCACACTAAAATAAAAATCATAGAAAATACTACCCTAGCACCTTGCTTCCTGAATATGATATGTATCTGTGGTCCCTACAGTGTTTTCCAGATTAATTCCGTATGAATCATTTAGAAAAGCCCTGCAAATGATCTGTCTGCAAAGTAATCTCTCTTCTTGCCAAAGATTCTGGCAATACACAGATTCTAAATATATCAGCGTTTTACAAATACCATTTTAAATGGTAGGGGAAAAGAATTACATACTACTAGAAGTAAATTTTTGTCAACATTACAATATTAATATTATCATTATTAATATTGATATTAATTTACATTTAAGTATAATAAGTAACAAATAATTAGCAAAATAACTAACTTGAAGGAGAACCCTATAGAGTGCTAATTAAGGTCATGCCATATGATTCATGTAGTTCTAAAGCCAGGAAACCACTTTGTCTTTTATTGATAAAATACAGAAAATATTTCTACTCTCTCAGAATTATTAAATTAGATAATGCGTGACTACCTAGAACTGATAGGATTACTTTCCTTTGTGCAATAATACATGGTTTGGTACCCTTATTTTTCAATGCTGGAGAAAAATGAGCATCTCTTACCTTCACTAACAGATTTCTGATTTTTTTTTCATTTTTTAAGATTTAGCAGCCTTACATTACCTTCCACCTGAAAGTAGTAATCTTAGGATCAAAGAGACGGACAACAACAATTATGTCAGTGAATGCACTCAGGGTGTCTGTAAATCATGGCACAAAGATTAACACCAGCCTCTGAGGCAGCACTAGTACCCCAGAGTGCAGGTAAGAGCAAAGTAAGTGTGTTGTCACTGTCCCCCTCCACCAGATTTCAACCCTGAACTACCTGGTGTAATGTACACTGATTTCTGTTCTTGCAAATCATACAGCTGCTGAACCGCTGAAGGAATTTTCGCAAGGATGTACTTCATTGGCTTTAAAACTGCCCATAAAATCTGAGAATTTGTGTCGGTGTCACTGCCAAGGAGCCAGGAAAGCCCACATACCACAGCAGGATGCAGGAAACACCAGCAGGATCTCCCTCAGTTGATGAATCAATACACCCCAAAGACAAACTAATCAAGACAGACATTTTACTGATAATACACTGCATTCCTGTATTTCAGAAGGGCAACTTAGTATGCTTCAGGTGAAACAGCTCTCAGGAAAAAAAATGGCAACCTACAATCAAGCAAACAGGCTTTTGGTATTTCTGAATGGTTCCTCCGTCACAAATTTCTGGCCAAAGAGGTTTGATTAAGTCCCTGTTAGTGAAAAGCATATTTCACTAGCTATCGTACAATATTTGCAAAAGGTGGCAATGATTTGATTTAATTGCATTAAACTCACCCAGCTTAATCAAATCACACTGACCAGACATTTAATATGGGAAATATGAAAGATAAGCTTAATTGGTAAACTTGGTTGGATTCAGAAAGATAGGACAAGGGTACTGAAAGAATGGAGGCTCTATACTCATCAATAAATGAGTGGACTAACCCATTGAATTGTATGGCTCAATGTGTTTGTTAAGGTTTGGATCTAAAATTCCTCCCCCAAAATCTCATGTATTTGGAAGGTGATTAAATTATGGACCCCTAAACTCATTAATAAATCCAACTTTTGGTAAGTCAGTAGCCCAATGTGCTATTACAAGGTGGAACCTGCTTGGAGGTGGGTCACATGGGGTGTGAGCTACAATGGTATATTCTTGATTTCCGCCCATCTCTTTACTTTCTGCTTTCTGGGTGCCATTGGGAAAGCAGCTGTGCTATACCAGGCCCTTCTACTGTACTGTTTCTGCCTCACAGCCAGCCAGCATTTGGATTGAAAGTACAAGAAACTCTGAGCCAAACAAAATTCTTGTCTTTTAAGATGAGGGTGTTGCGTATTTTACTCCAGCAATGAGAAAATGGCTAATACAGCGCTGTTAGGAAGCAGGGCTCACAGCATGTGAGTCACCGAGGACTCACAAAGGTGTGCCTTTAGAGGATCTGTCCCTCACAGGTGCGCTTCCCTGTCTCTACTTCCCAGCCACCTGAACCGAGCAGTTCTGCTCCACCAGGACCTTTTGCCATGATGTCTGGACTGCAGTGTTGGTGTTGTTCACATGATACTGACTGGCCAGGAATGGAGAATGCAAGAGCTACGGGGTCACATAGGCTTCCACTTAGATTTCCAAAGAAGGCCAGGCAATGTGCCCTGAATAGGTGAGTCTATAAAGTGGTAGGAACTAATTCAGAGTGCAGCAGGGACCCAAGAAATCAAAGATGCTAAAAAAAACCAAAACAAAACAACAACAAAAAAACATAGGCAGCAAGTGGAGTAAGCTGAAGAAAGAGGCCATGTGGATTACATCGAGCAAGTCTGTAAATATGGGACTGCCGAATCCCTCTGTAACACACCTTACTACCCATGTCATGGATACCACACATGGAGTCTTAATGTTTACACTATTGGACTTTGGTCTTTCCTTAGTCCTATTATTTTCTCCCTATATTTGTTCCTTTGAAATGGAACTATTTAGCCTGAGACCTTATATCTTGAGAATATGTAACTTGTTATAAAACAATTTCAGAGATTCACAATTAGGAGTTTGTCTTGAGTCTCAGAGGAGACTTTCATTTTTACTATTGAGCAATGCTGGAACTATTGAGACTCTGGAGAGAGATTAGTACATTTTTGTTTGTACGCAAGACGGTTGCATACTTAGGACCTTGTTACAGTCTGTATTTGGAAATTAAGTATTGGTTTAAGTGGATGTCTTTGCATATCAAGTTGAGAAGAGGTGGAAGATGAGCACTAAATTTAACTGTCAGTCTGACTGGACTAAGAGATTCCTGTGATTCAAGCATGGTGATTTATAGTGACCAGTGCATTGGCCCACTGATTTACAGCTGGATGCGCTGTTGTTATGAGGTAAGGCCCAGTGGACAGTGGGTCCCGGAGGTCGTATTTTCACACAGCCTATTTCTCCATGTTGTTGCTGTTTCCCTATTCTTCTTCCCATCTGTAATGAAATTACCAGCTTTATTCCACCATGCCTTTCCGCCATGATGTTTCTGTCTTGGAGCCAGCCAAGCAAGGACTGATCCTGTGAAATGAAGACCATGAGCTAAAAGAAAGTTTTTATTCTTTAAACTGTAGGTATCAGGTATTTTGTCCCATCAATAGGAAACCTTATCAATACAGAAAAGAGTATAATTTAAATAGATTCAAATGTTACAGAGGATTTACTTTTTGAAAACCATTTAGTAGGAGTACTTGCATAGCAGCTAGCATGTTCAACTCACTTAATTTTTACTAAGGGCCTTCTAAGTGCCAGGCATAATTTGCCAAGCACTATGTCATGTTCACAGGTGAGAGACAGTCCCTGCTTTCTAGGAGTTCACTCCATAGTAGAGGAACCAGCTGCAGAGATGCCAAGAGATCCTTAGGGTCTTCCTATTTCCCCTTTCTCTAACATCTCCCTAAGCCTACCCAAATCCATTTCAATTAAAAGTAATCTAACTAAAGCTCTGTTCTGCCAGTGTAGCTGAAAGTTTCCTTGGCTTCTTTCCACCTGATTGCTTCTGCTATGCTCTCTGTGTAGCTACTCAGATCCTGACAGGAAATAGACATTTAAGCGTCAGAGGTATTACTGAGTGACAAGTGATATATGTATAGAGACCCATTGTGAAGGGGTGCTTGTGCTAGGATCAAGATGTCAGGAATTGTCTCAGAGCAATCTTAAAAGGTGAGCTGCTACCCACACAAAAAAAGAAGTAGGATAAGAGAGACAGAAGAGCTGGCTTGTCACTTCCTAGCAGACATCAAGCGTGCAGCCTGAGCAGAGTGTACAGTCTACTGGTGAAAGAAGTGTCAAAGGTTGGCTTGAAAGGATGAGCAATGACTGGCTTGTAAGGAAGATATATTCCTTATTACAAGTTTTAATGAAATTATATGTTGGAGATCCTGGGAAATCCCTAAGACAGCATTAAGCAGGGATTATATGAGAACAGGGAAATAGAAAGAGGGTCACTGATGACTGGACTTAAGAGGTGGGTTGGAAACCAAGGGAAGGAAGTTCTGAATGCAGGCACTCACTGTAGGGCCAGAATGAAGCTGGGAGAATTTAGAGAGATGTGCAAGCAACACCTACAGGATTTGGTGACTGAGCAGACAAGGACCACAAAGCAAGACCCCGAAGTCTACCTTGTCTTAAGTGTTGATCAATATGGTGTCATTCCCTGAAGTCAGCAAAATAAAGGAAAAGATGAGGAGTCACATTACCTAGTTCCCAACCTCTAAGATTAAGGCAAACATGCTTGAGTAAAATGAAGAATATTATCCAATTCTTAGAGATATTTGTTGGCACAAGTGAAGAGATATTAAACTTTTTCAGAAGCACTTAAATATTCCCACAAATAGGCTAACACAATTGCTGTGATAAGAACAATATCACTTCTTCTTTTTTTTTTTTTTTTTTGTACTGGGAATTGAGGACCTTGTGCCTGCCAGGCAGGCACTTGTGCTGCTGAGATATATCCCCGGCCCTAACCACTCCCTATAAATGCTAACAGACAACCAAATGAAATTTCACATGATCACTGTTGGGGCAGTTCATGTTTTAAAGATGGATCAAGTTGGTTCTGATGTAGCACATGAAATTCACTCTAACAATTTATTCAATTATAGATTTACTGAATAAACAGAATAAGTTAATAGTGACACTGATTGGGCCTTTTTCCTTTTGGGTATTTATTATCACATCTTCCATAAAAATAAGATAGTCTATAGCAAACTTTACACATCTTTTCCTCAATTATGTTGTAAGATAGCAGGACAGTGAGACCCTGCTGTGGTCCTCTTCCCATAGAAACATCAGTTTGAATAACTGCACATGAATGAAACTGCCTTCACACAAACTAAGGAAAGCGATCACAGTGCTTTGTTTTGGCATAACGATACGAAATACTTTGAGGAAGACAGGAAGGAAGGAATTGCCCTTGTTGGTCATCCTCCCAGTTCCAAGCAATGAAGCCTGGAGAGAAAGTCCTCATGCACTTGGGAAAAGCCTCAAAGCCCTGTGCTCACACTAGGGCCTATGGAAGAGCTTTTGGACCTGCATTTGTCTGGTGGCCAAGGACCTGCTCTCACTATCCCTCCCCAACCTCCCTATGCATTGCAGAGAAAGCTACTATCTGTCAGGGATCAGAGTAAGGAATATACACAAACATTTCCTCGAAAGCTCAGTGCCAGCCCAATACAGGGCAGATCTCCATAGTCATTCTTTCCAGGCCAGGACATATGCACCAAGCCTCTGGGCCTATCTCATTTCAGGTAGGAACCCACAACTCCAACGGGACAGACTTACATTCAGGCCAATTGCACCTGCAGCTGGCAGCAGTGGTATGGGCCGTGCATACACCATAGCAGCATCAGATCTACCATAACTCCATGACCTGTTTACTTTTCTCTCATTGCTGAGACAAAATACCTGAGGCCCAAAATTAGGGAAGGTTTATTTAGCTTACAGTTATTGGAGGTTTCAGTTCATAATCAGCTCCAAGGCAGGGTGGCATAGCACTGGGGCAAACTTCAAGGCAGCAGCCAGAGCAAAAAGAGAAAACAAGCCTCTTCTCCTCCTCCTGTGTTCATATACTGTACACAGGCTGCTCCCCTCCCCTCCCTCACTTCAGGGAGGGTGTAGCACTCACAAAATCTCTGTGCCCCCCTCTTGCACAGGATGAGGATGTTTACAAAGTAAGGATCCTAGCTCCCAGCTGAATCTCTCAGTTAAACTTTTAAACTGTTCAAGCTGACACAGTGTACCAACCGTAACACTCCATGACCTTGGCCTTACCCTTTACTGTGCTGGTTTCGGTCAGCTGTGGGCTATAGTTTCTACTCAGTATATGGCCTTGGTGACCACAGGATTGACCACCCCATCCTCCACCCAGCCCCAGTAGCATGACATAGAGAATCGTTGTCATCTTGGGATTAGAAGAAGGAAGAAGGTGCCAAATTATTGCTGGAGCCTAGGGCCAGACCTTCTTCCGATTCTGAGCAGAATACAACAGTGACATCCAGCATGATAGATAAGACCAATGGCCACCTTTGCTTCAGCCAGAGGCCTGCGTGGAAAGACTGCCCTGTGCAGACATCTCTTCAGTCCATGTTAATCAACATACCAGGTACAGATTGGTGGCAACCTTGGGCCTGGGGCACGCTTTCCTGCTGAAATAGGATGGGTGACATGCTGATGTCAGAGTCGCGCAAACCTGGACTGAGAGCCATCTAGTGCAGAAATAGCAGTCATTATCACGGGTTGGGAAGAAATAAGCAACCCACTTAGGATTTGCAGCAGAAAAGGCTAAATCCAAGCCAGAATAGAAGGACTGAAGTCAACAATTAATTTCTCAAGATACAAATACTAGCTACACCAACAAGCTTCAGGAACTCAGGGAATCATGACCTCAACTAATGAACAAAATACATCAGCCAAAATTGATCATAAAAGGGACAGCACATAAGAAACTCTTACAGATGCAAAATAAATATTTTAAGAACACTCAATGAATTAAAAGAAAACACAGCAAAACAACTTAGCACTATGTCACAAAATATAGCAAATTGATGAAAGAATCAGTAAGCTTAAAAGAAAGATGTTCGAAACTTCAGTAAAAAAGAGGAAAAAGACAATGAAGAAAGCTTATGAAACTTTTGAGGAGGCATTACAAAAACAAAAATATGGGTTATTGGTTGTTATAGATTAAAACTGGTGGTCAACTTAACTCCAGTGGAATTAAATCACCATGGTGCAGAGCATAGATGTTCCTCCTGAGGAAAGTTGCCAGCATAAAATAGAGATGTGGAGGAGAAGGGAGGCATTGAGGCATTGTGGGTTCTCCTATGTATTGCTGTTTGAGCCATTAGGTTCTCCTGGAGAAGCTCTGGTCCTCACATCGAGCATTGCTTCCTGGCTCCGGAGGGGAAGACGTGTGCTGCTTGGTCTCCAGAATGAACTTGTCATGCTAGCTTCCTGGCATGTATTCCACTATGCTTGTCAGAGGAGGAGCTCATGGCCTCTGTGTCACTAAGGATGGCTGTGATGCTTTTCAGGGCAGCCCTGGTCTTTGTTTTGAGTGTGACTTCTTGGCTCCAGAACCAAGCTCAGCACAGCTCCTTCACCCCTCTGGCATAGACTTTCTAGCTTACACTGCTGACCTTTGGGCCTTCCCAGAACCAATCCATAAAAGAGATGGTCATGAGTCCTTCTTGTGGGCTCTAAACTTCCAGTTGGACTCGTGGGAGGCATTGTAATGGGTTCTAGCTTTTCATCTGGACTCATGTAGGACATTGCTGTGGGATTCAGGCCCTTGGGTGACTATTGTGTGTCTTTGATGCTGTGGATAGATTTCCTGCACTTTCTTGTGTTAACTCTGGGTGACCATCATAAAATAATGTTATGAATTCCATGTCCTAATTCTAATTGTTCTTTGCATACAAAGAACATTGACTACAACATTGGTGTACAAGGGAAACTTGAGGATGTCAAAGGGTAAAAATCTTATTCAAAGAGATAAGAAATCTGCTAAATTTAAAGAAAGATCCAAGTACAGGAACATCAAAGGTTACCAGAAATAATTAACTCAACAATTTCTACCAGAGACATACTGTAACCAAGGTTTCAAAAACTGAAGACAAAGAGTCCTCAAAGCAGAAAAAACAAAAAGTATAAACCACCTTATTCTAATTTGTCTTACAGCAGACCACTAGCATAAACCTCGTAGGCCAAGAGGAAGCAGAATCATATATCACATTGCTGAAGAAAAAGAAAATAATTGCCAACCAGGAAAACTTTCCCCAATAAAACTATCTTTTAGAAATGAAAGTGAAAGAGAAGCAAAGACATTCCCAGAAAAACAAGAGTAGAGAATTCACCAATACCAGACTCTCATTACAAAAAATACTGTAAGACACTCATCCAACTGAAAGAGATACTAACAAGTAAGAAGAAACAAAGACAAAATGAAACTTGCAAATTCACACTGGCCTAATATGATAAACCTATTTTACAAACCAATTAAAATTTTAATTCAAAAACCAAAAGACAAAACATTAGAAATAATAATAACTATGTTAATATTGTAGGAGAAGGGCATTCTAAAAGGTTGTAAAATGGGACAACAAAATTCAAAATATAGGGAGAAATGCAGCACAAGGATAGCTTTGTGATTAGTTCTCTCTCTTTCTCTCTTTCACTCTGTCTCTCTCCTTTTCCTGTATTTCCAATCCATGTTTCTCTGTTAAATTATCATTTCAGAATAACTTGTTATAATCAAAAGATATTTTTTAAACCTCACAAACACATGTTTTTCAAAAAACATATTCTGGCAGTTCTAAATAAGAAAGATTAGAATATAGAAACTGTTCCAAGTGTTTTTGCAAATAAAATAATGAAATTCACACATAAGAAAATAAACATATAAGCATGCAGAAAGGCCAAAATTTTAGGTACATAAGATTAAGAAATTTTCCTCAAGTTGAGATAGTTTTGAGTTAATTTATAGAACTTTAGAATAATTAGAAAACTTCTGCAGAATAAATATATTCTGAAGTATTCCCTCAATACCAATTCATTAGTCTATGTATTTAGCATATGACCTGGAATTTGATTAAAACTGTAAAAGTATTATTAGTGAAGATATTTGAAGGTAATGAGAATTCAAAGAGTTAGTAACACTCATCAATTAGGTAAAATACTGTAGTAAAATGTTACAAATAATTAAGCTATTATGATTATTTTATAAATAGGCTTTTCTGATATGGCAATATGGTAATAACAGTATTTATAATACATAGTATATAAGAAAAACAGTTTGAAATAAGGTCACAAAACAAGTACATTGCCATGTCCTTAATTTGTGAATTAAAATCAAAATAAAGCACAAAACTGACTATGCAACCTATTCAACTGATTTAAACTAATATGCTTTTTACTGAGAAGGCAATGTGTTAGCCTTTGATGATTCTACATTGCGCAAAACAAAAGCTATCCCCATGTCTTTGTGGAAATGCATTCTTATTAAATTGTCTGGAAATACATATGGGTGCAAATCAGAGAGGACAGGGACATGATACATTTTAATACAATGACTGTGGTTGTCATAGCTTTGATTAGGAGACAATGTTCCAAAAGCCCTTTCAAGCCTAGAGGTAGGTTGCATGTTTTCCTCTTTGCTGCTATTTCCAAATCAATACACAAAATAAATTTATATATATATTATTAGAGTGAATAAAAGGAAACTAATAGGTGATTGTTTAACTACAAATTTGTTGAAAGTCTAAAAATGCTAGAGCTTAAATTTTATTTAGCAGTCTATCAAAACATATCAGTATATTTTTGGTGTACTAATTAGGTTATTGCTTTGTTTTTCTTAATAAACAGTTAAGGGCATGCAACTGCTCATATATGTAAAATCTGGTTTGATGACATAAAAATTTATGAAAAGAAGACAAGTTCATGATCAAAAGCGTTGCTTGATAGTACAAAATAAGTAACAAAGTATTTGGATTCAATTTCTAAAAAATGAATTCAAGATAGCTTGACAAATACAATCTCGTAACCCATCTATAGAGGAAGCATGATTAAATTAATATATAATTATTAAATAATAAAAAACATTATATTTAATGAATTCTGTGATTCACAGAGCATGAAGTGATTAAGTGTACAACTGCAATGACCTAAATCTAAAGGATAAATATCTGCTCCTTATCAACAATCCTCAGCCTCACCAATGGAAATCTTTAACCTCCCAAGCAAATCTAGTATCATGCCAAGTATTAAGAGATAATACCACATAGCTATGTCACTTGACATATAGAGGATATGAAAATCCTCATCCACAAATGATTTGTATCAACTGTAAACTTTTTGTGATACACATAACATTCTTTCCCCAGGAAGCCAAATCCATACATTTAATTTGTCATTGTCTCTCAGTTTTACTGGGCAAGGGATTCTATTAGCATTGTTCATTTAATAATTGGTATTTTAAAAATAATCTTAATTAAATATACCATAAGGTTTATTTTCAATTTACTCTTCAGTTTCAAATATGGAAATATAAACCAACCTAATAAGAATCATGAAAACACAAAGCATGTACCTCACTTGGGACCATAATGTTAAGTGAAATAAATCAGAAATACAAGTTTAAGTATTTCATGATTTCTCTTATATGAGAAATTTGAAGTGTAAATAAAGAGCAGAATAAAAAATAAAGAGTAAGAAGGTTTTTCAAATGAGGAAGAGAAAAAGAGATGGCGATGGGGAGGGCAGAAATGGAAAGGAGCTTTTTAAAAACGAAGAATTGAAATAGAGCTTTTGCAAATGGGAAGGGAATAAGAAGGGAGGGAACAAGGAGAGATTGGAAAGGAAGGAAATAAAAAAGAATTAAATATGTTATGTATATGTACCAACTCCCCATGATAAATGTAATTGTTATATACTACAAAATATAGTGATAAAATATTTTTTAAATAAATATAAGCACTCTCAAGAGAAAGGAAAAGCCCACTCGACTAAATATTAAATATTGACTCAAGCTACAATAAAAATTCAAAATTTATGCGAATCTAAATCGGTTAATTGATCAGTTTGACATTCGCACACCCAGAATTGTATACTCCAACACAGAGACTCACACTGCATCTCATTGTTCAGAAATAGCACCATGCTCTTAGCATGATACACTTAAAATAGGGTTACTCCAAAATTTGGACAACTCAATCAGTTGTAAATGTCTAAGGCAGGACACTGGATGTACTAAATCTTATTAAATTCTCAGAGTCGTTGATATACGTCTTGAACACTTTGCTCTTTGGTCTGTCACACAAAACTGCAGGAATATAATCAATATGCAAAGAATTTTGATTCATCCTTTTTGATTCAGACCATTAATTTGCAGAACTCTCAGCGTCCACAGTCTACTATGTCTTATTCCATAAGCCTCTTTTGTTATTCATATTCAATTCTCTGGTCTTTAGCATTGAAATAACATTTAACTCTTAAAAGTGAACTTGCAAAACTACCCGTCATCAACAGAAAACTTTCATTTGAAATTAATATGCTACCAGTATCTTCAAACTCATAGTATATTGTTCAAGTTGATTAGCCTTTAATTCAAATGTCCACATTTTTGACATTTAATATCTCCTTGGATTTAAGAATCTTATTAATTTTCTTCTGTGTCTACTAATTATAGTAATTAAATAAGAAGAAGCAGGTGGAACTAAAAGACTATTTTTTCTTTCACAAAGATCTTATCTCAGAAACACTGCCTCTCTCTGTCTTTCTGTCTCTCTCTGTCTCTCTCTCTCTCATACATACACACAGAGGAACATACTTTATATTTAAAATTTTTTTCTGAAGCAATAAAGGCTGCATATTTTTCCTCATGAAACCACAATAGCCAACCATAGGAATTATATTTGAAGACAATGCTAATTTTCAAACACACACAGGTAGAGTACCTTTCATGCCTGTTGTGAGTGACCACAGGGCACAGATCAGACAGGGTCAGCTGGTCTGTAGCGGCATGTGGAATGTGCTCTCGATATAACATGTATAAACCCTAATGCATGTAAGTGACTCTGAGTTTAAATTATCCTTCTCCTCTGGGGTTGCCTAGCAATGCAGAGGGACCAGGAACTACTGTCAAGACAACGTTCCTGAAATTTGTAAGAAGTAACTATGTGATCAGGCTCTGCTACCTTTCCCAGAAATTCTTCCTGGACAATTCCCCAGTTTCTGGTGCTTAGTAAGATCTTCTTCCGGAAGAGAATGTGCTTTATTGTTTTCATTTGAGTTTTTCAGGCAGAATTTTGTGGGCATGATTGATGTCTACCCACCGAAATGTGACTGTGGTAATTTAAATTAAATAATCGGAAACTTTGCTGGGGTTATGAGATTTCATCCGCAGAAGGATTTTGCAACATATCCCTGAGGTGGTTCTCAGTATTAGGGAGAGAGACATAAGTGCTCTAAAATAAATGATCCGAAATACATGTATTTTAAGTATTCAGCTATCTTAAATGAAATTTCTATTTTTCTTTTGAATAATCTGTACGAACAGACTTGGGCCATCCTCTAACATGTTTCCAAATTTAAATACAGCTTTGTTTTCACACCAACAGATACAATAAATGATGTATGTGAGTTACATGCAACAAAAATATCAATAAGAGGTTGATAAAAAAAGGACAAACAATATGGGAAAACAGAAGCATCACAACACAAAATAATAACACAGATGGTGTCTCCCTACCCTGACTCAGCTAACAAAAAACTCGACCCTGTTTTCTCCACTGCACAGAGGTCAGTGGATATGACAAATACCAATATTTTATTTAAATGTGACCACATAGCACACATGTGTATGAGTTCTCTTTAGCAACTAGTTCCTGTACTGCATCTCAGTTATCTTGAATTTTAAAAGAAAATTCCAGCATCACTGACAGTTCTTTGAAGGTTTTGACGTTGACACACCATTGATTTACAACCTTTCTCCATCCAAGTGAGACTGCATCTCCACTACAGAAATAATCTGGCCACAGAATGACAAATGTCTTTAACTTCTGCAAAGCCATGACATTGTTGAGGGACAGATCTTAAGATCCTAAGTCTCCAAATACATTAAAACCATAAAGGACTCATGATTGAACTGCTTGCAGTACCAGCTTCTGCTATGTAATAAGGTTGTTATAACTGCCTGGGAATAATATATGTCACCACCTGATAAGACAGAAGACAGTCCTGGGAATGGTAGTCAGCTGGATTGCGTGCTGGCTTCCAGCGATTGAAACTGGAGCATAAGTTCTAATCCTTACACATTTTAAATCATATTACACACTTCTGAGATGCCTCACAAATATCTGAGCTATTGTAACTGTGAATGGTAAATCTGCATCAAATATATCGCTGGATGAGGATTTTTAACCTCTGAATATATTAATCGCATTATACCACGTAATATAATATAAAAGGTTTAAATAAATCACAAACAAATATATGCTGGACCTAAATCTCAATAGCAAAAGTAAAGTGCTAGCTTAGACTGCAAACTTCTCGATTATGAACTGAAGTTAATATTCAACTGAATATTGGAAGGATTTTAAGTTGATTAAAAGTTAAGCACGTATCTAGATGTCAGGAATACATAGAACTTATTTATGGAAATTAAACCTCAAATGGTTAGTTTGCCTGAATATAACATGATTTAATTAGACAAATACTCCCTATCTTATTTTATCTTGTCCTGGATTAAATTTCATAGCCAACCATAAATTTCACCTAAAAAATTTTCTTTAAGAAGCTATCAACGATCTCAGACTTTTGTGCACTAACAAAAGAGACAGTTTTTAAAAATCATGCATTTTACTTCACAGTTTAATATAAGAAGCAGATTACTTTATCTTCGTCAATTCATTGTGAAGAATTCTAAATGAGTTTGTATGTAACGTTATAAGCTTGACTGCATTTGACTTGGAAAATTTGTAACGCAAACATGAAGATGTTTTTCTGCTTGTGTGACACACTGGAGCATTTCGGTCCATTTCCATATTGGAAAGCAGTGGCTGGAGAGAAGACAGCAAAAGTGTTTCGAATGTTAGGACTGCAGAATAGCCCTGAGGTCAAGAGCAGCAAGAAGAAGGGCTGTGTCAGGTGAGAGAAAGGTCTGCTTGTAAACCATCATCATGTTGGCGGGAAGGGCAAAACAAGGAGAATAAAGTAAGTGTCCTCAAAAGGTTACTGTTCTCAGGAGGAAAGGACCCAAAGAAGGGAATTTCTCCTCTGTGTGCAACAATCCCAAATCTCAAAAATTTCAATGATCCCATTTCTGTTTATAGTTGCTTAAACTGATTGGATAACAAACATTCACTTGGTAATGGAATTGTCCTCTTAGTATGACTTAACAAAACATTTGACAGATGATTTCTTAGCTCTGTGGAGGAATTCTTTTAACTTTTTTTTACAGGACTTATGGTGATTAAAAGATCTCTGTGCATATAAAAACATGTAATACACAATTAATGAGTGGGCAATGCACCATATGCAGCTCAGATGAAATCACTGTTATTTGTTTTGGATAGGACCCGGTGAAAGTATTTCAGATTAAAACTTTTCAATAAACAATGAACCCCCTCCCCCACCATTAAGGCAAGATAAATAGGAATTAAAGGAGCCTACTTGAAAACAAAACAAAAATACAAACTAGCCTTTTACAAGGCCCTGGGCTTAAGGCCAACTAATAAATATTTCATTGCCTAGGAGGTCACACTCCTTCTCAGAGGCAGACCTCTGCAGGGTGCCGCCCCCTCAGCTGTGGACCAGGAGCTTCCCTTTGCAGGCTGTGTTGTAACAGGAAGCGGAAGCGCAGAACAACTTGTGAGCAATTTCGCAGCAAGCCAGGCTCCGGCTACACCCTCTCCTCTGTAAGACGCGTGTCTCCTTTGCTAGGTACACAGCTGTGGGATATTGCACATGCATCCCATTTATTCTTATTTTATTCCTATGAGTCGGAATAAAGTGGTTCCCCGTGAAACCATAAATAACCGACAATTAAAATAATTGCTTCTTTCAGGGAACCAATAGAAAAAGAAAACAGAAGGGAATAATATTTTTTTTTTCTGAAATACCACAGGCTGAGGGCCTGAAAAGCAGAAAACGTGAACAGCATGTTGTACGTTACGAAAGGATAATGCCTGCGCCCCTGAAATAAAGCTGCGTGTGATATCCTGGCCGGTATATGGTTCTGTGCTTGGTTTTGTTTTAACAGTGCCATGATAAGGAATGGGAAAGCATTTTAAAATGACATATGTGTTTTCTGTGTTCTGAATGTGTGTGTGTTCCCCACAAAGATTTTTTAGATTGAAACCTAATCCCTATGGTAACAGTATTTGGAGGTGGGCCTCTGGAAGGTGATTAGGATTTTGATGGTGGAGACCTTGGGAAGGGTTTCAGGTCTTCATAAAAGCAGACTGAGAGGTTCCCTCTCCTACCACAGTGCAGGATGCTGCACTGCGCACCACTTATGAACAAGAAAGCACAGCTATGCACCCTGAGTAACGTAAAACACCCCAACCTGAGCCAAGACGAATAATATCAACACATATGAAAACGGAAGTGGGGTAGCGGCGGGGAGGAGGTAAAGGAGGGAAAGGGATGGTGATTAATAAAAAAAGGAGATGTAAATATGCACATGTACCACTCCCAAGAAGACTGTAAACTGCAAGGTTTGCAAAGGTGTACTAATGAAAGATAAGCAGATTTTAGAAGAAAGTAAGCAGACACTGAAGCTGCTGCTGCCTGGATCTTAGACATCACAGCCTTCCGAGCTGTGAGCAAACAAATGTCTGCTGTCTAAGAGCCCAGCAGGTAATGGGAGTCTCTGATCGTAACCTGGGTGGACTAAGACAGTATTCATAAGTCTCCCATTCGCCTAATTATCTACTAAAGTGGACTTTAAAGATAAATATCACAACAAGGCCTGCTATGAAGTAAGACATAATGGTACAATTTATGAGCACCTAAGACGTGCCAGACCCTTTGTGTGAGTGATCTCTAATCTTCAGGACCGCTGTACAGGCCGATGTCGTGTGGTCCACATGAAAGACAGAGACCCCGAGGCCCTGGGGCTGGGGTCCAGCCTTCTCTGGGCACAGCTGGAGAATGTACTCCCCGGACTTCGGTGCACAGTCACACTCTGTGCTTCCAGTCTCTCTGCCCATGATGCAAATGGTATCTTGCAATTTCCTGTTCTCTAAATTGAGCGCCTAGGAAGAGCACATGTGGCTTCACTTAAAAATAATTAACTCACCTGCTCCTTTCACTTCACTGCATCACTCTGCCTTTTATCGCATATACTGAACGCATGTTATGTTTTGCAGAAAGATACAGGCATATAAGTAAGCTTATAACGAAAATAAAATTTTATAAATTTTAAGGAAAAATGTTTACATGTGTATTTTTTAATTTGGTACTGAGGAACAAACCCAGAACTTTCTGAGTTACATCCTTAGCTTGTTTAAGTTTTTGCTTTTGTTTTTGTTATTTTGAGACAGAGCCTCTTATTGAAGCTAGGTTATTGCTAGGTTGCCCAGGGTGGGATTGAACTTGTGACCCTCCTGCGTCAATCTCCCAGAGCACCTGGAGGACGGGCGTGCAACACCACGTCTGACTGGATGTACCTCTTACTACCAATTCTACCCCTGGAAAGGTGAGTGAAGAAATCCCACTAGCAGTCACTTTTAAAATATCTGCTGCTGGGGATTTAGCTCAGCGGCCTAAGGGCCTGCCTTGCAATTGTGTGGTGGTGAGTTTGATCCCTGGTACCGATAAAAAAGAAAAAGACTAAATAAATAAATAAAATAAAATATCTTTAAAAATAAGTTAAATGTCTGCATTTAAATATTATATAGAGAAGCAAGCAGTAAACATAATTATAAAATCTATTATATTTCTTAATAAGCATATTTTAAGAACCCCATAGTTGCACATCATCACTTTTTTTATAAAGTGTTTCGTTAAGACAAATAATCTTTTGCTGTTGTAGAAATAATCGATTGCTTATCAAATAGTGACTTTGGTCTTATTTTTCACTAAATTTTCAAAAAAAATTCATTTCTATTCTATATACCATTCATTTGAATTGATTCTGATAAGACTTCTTTAAATGAACAATTTTAGCCTGAGGAAATTTCTGTGTTTTCCAAATTAAATGCTTCTGTTTTGACTTATTTGGCTCAAATCTGATGAAATTTAATCTCCATCAAGCATGGAAAATAATAAATTTCTCACAGTCATACAATTTAAGACTTAAAATTAAAAAGATCTCTAACAGTGTAAATTCTAACATCTTTGGAGAAGCCGAAGGTCTTTGTTGCTTCTGTCATCATTATGACAAAACACCTGACCCCTTTAACTTAAAGAGGCTGATTTGAGCCGAGGTTTCAGAAGTTTCCATCTTTGCACGCTGAGCAGCATGGCAGAAAGGTTGGGCGGAGGGAGTGACTCCCTTCATGGGGGACAGGAAGCAAGGAAGGGGGAGGAGCCAGGGAGGAGCCACACCCACCCATTTCACTCCTTTGTGGCCAGCTCTCCGCACCTCCTCACAGGGTGCTTAGCCCCTGAGTTCATGGTGGGTGGATGAATCTACCCATGACTCTAGCACCACTATGATCCAACCAGCTTCCAAAAGCGCCATCCCTAGAGCACAAGAATTTGGGGGACACTTTGCAGTTAAACCATAAACCCAATCACTGGGCTCCATTTCTCCAGGTCTTTCCTGACCCCATAATGTCTCTGCTATCACTGCACCAGTACCCGTCTTGTACTGGCCTAATGGGTTTTGTTCAGTACTTAACAACTAAAGCTCTCTTAGTAAAACATTTGCCTGTACAGATACTTTCTATCTTGTGGTTTTATATATGCTTAAGGGCATGTTAGATAAAATACTATTCATCCAGAATCTTACATTGTTTTCTAGAGTTGGTTTGGCATTGGCATGGCTACTCTGTTTAGTTTAAGTGGACATTTTTACTTATTTCCATCCAATTTGTAGTGGTCACTTCCACTTTTAAAATCCTTCACTTGGGCTTCTGTGTGGTACTCTCCAAATGGACTAAGACTTTAAGTGCTGATTATGATACTGGGAGCTCAGCACTACTCTCCCAAATCGAAAACAAGAAAGAAGACAAAGACATGCCGATATAATCTGAAAAAGTGAATCTTCAGTTCAATTTGAGAACATTTTTCTGTGATGCTGGAGGTGAAATAATGGGAGTGCAAACATTCAGTGAGCTCTCAACTTTGTGTCCTGAGTAAGTCAGCTCTCCTTGGTTCCATCCCAATGGCAACAGAGCAGTGAAGGTCATCTGCTTACTAAAACACTGCTAAATGCCCAGCTGTTTGAAGATCTAATGGGCTGCTGTAGCACAGGGGACAAAAGGCCAGCATGGAGGGCAGCACGCTTTCTGTCTCTCTATGACTCAGCCTGAGCCCCGCCAGGGGTGCAAGACCTGCTGGGATATTTAGCCACAGGTGTAAGGTGAACCAGTCCTCTCAGCTCCTGTAAAGAAGTTAGCAGATCACACACCAGGGAGGGCATTTTCCATTGTTTTTCTTCAATTCAGGAAAGAAGGCACTCTCCCAAAACATTTTGAGAAACTGCATCATTAAAACATTTCGTAAATTGCCTATAAGGTTATGGCCTCTTTTTACTCAGAAGCACAATGATTTCTGAGAGTGAGACCTGGTGGCAAGCCTAGGATCACTGCAAAATGTAAACTGGGGGCATAGTCACACTACCCAAAGGAAATCAAACTGGTCTTCAGAGGCTGACATACATTTGTCCTTCCAACACACACACACACACACACACACACACACACACACACACACATACTCATTGACCTAAGAACTATCTGTGGTTATACATGAGTGCTTTAATGTATTTCAGTATTGACATCACCATAGCTTTACAGTTATCTGCCTTAATCTTAAGCAATTGCAAAGCCTTTCTTGATCCAGCTAATTTGTCAAACAAGGTTAATGTCCTCAACATTTCATAGTCTTCCAATACATAATTTTATATATCTATGTATGTATATACATGCAGTTC
Source organism: Cavia porcellus (assembly GCF_034190915.1). Lineage (NCBI taxonomy): Eukaryota > Metazoa > Chordata > Mammalia > Rodentia > Caviidae > Cavia > Cavia porcellus. Next base: position 18,367,938 of record NW_026947505.1, read on the forward strand.
ATGTGCTTAGCAAAACATTTTGAAAGTTATAGATATTTACTCTTATTTTAATTCAAGTTTTAGGCTTTCCAGTTAGCACTGGAAGCCTTTATGGCACCTAAGTTGATTGCAAAATCCTTAAGTCAATGGACAGTAAGAAATATACCACCACAGAAGACTTGTGGAGAGGTTTCTTAATTTCTATAGGAATTTGTTTCCCAGGCTTTATTATTTTGCTTAGCAAAAGCAGTGTGTTTAGTAGCTACCCTAATAAGACATTGTGTCATCTATTTGACCTACACTACTGGAGCAGATTGAAATATTGACTTACTTTTCTAGGTCCAATAAGTAATTATTAATAGCTATAGAAGTGAGCCTGGGTTTTAATTTTAAGACCAACATTCTGTCATTAGATGAAATTGGTCCTTCTCTTCTACAGGCAACTACCACATGCCTCACCACCAGCAATATTTTAGAACATAAAGTTTAGCAACATGATTTTGCTGGAGAAGCTGTGGGGAAACATGCTGTCATATAGTGATTTTAAAACTGGAAGATGGTACTACACCCTCTAAAGATGAATTTCAAATTATCTAATAAATTTATATTAATTTTATTTTTCAACTGAGTAATCATATATTTTTCAATTTTTATTTTTATTAGTGCATGTTTGTAGTACATAATGATTACATTTATGTTGGGGAGTTGGTACAGGTACATAACACACTTTCATTCTTTTGTTATTCTTTACCCTTTCCCTCCCTCACCCTCCTTCAATCTCTTTTTCTCCGCTCCTTTTGCAAAAGATCTCTCTCCTTGTTTCCCACTATCTATTTTTCATTTTGGCCTTTATTTGTATTTTGGTTTTGTCATAGGAGAGAATATCATGTAAGAATTTGTTTTAAAACAGAAGAATATACAAAAAAAAAAAAAAAAGAGAGAAGGACACACGCACAGAATGAGTGATTATAAGGTGCCTTGTAGTGGAAAATTGCACTTAAAGCAAATCCCGAGTCAGTTATTTAAATAATCTATTTTCATGATTACTAAAAATGTAAGGCGACCTTAGTGTGGTAGAGAACTCCTGTAATCCAGTACCCTGGCGGCTGAGACAAGAGGATTGCAAGTACGGCCCCAGCCTGGGCAGCTTAAGCAACATGGCCAGACCCTGTCTCAAAAAACAAAACAAAGAATAAATAAATAAAAATAAAAGATTAAAAATGGACTTGGGGGTATAGCTCTGTGCAAAGGCCCCGGCTTCAATTCCCAGTACTCAAAGAGAAAGCAAAGGGCACCCTAAAACTAAAGAGCACCGAAACAGGGTAGAGAGATAGAGATGACATCTCTTCCATAAAACCTGACTTCATAGATTTGACTGTTGAACTATGTAAAGATTTTATATCAAAAAGGAAAAAAATCGCAAAACAAAAATTAACAAAACAAATGAAGCTATGATTAGAGTTGATGGCTTAACTACAAAAGAGTGTTTTTTTGTTTTGTTTTGTTTTGTTTTTTCCCAGAGAACGCATTTAAAAAGAGTAATTTGACAAGGCACACCTAGTAGGAAATTTTGGAAATATAAAACAATGGTTAAGAAAGTAATTCCAGTAACTGTACTATATAGAATAATATAATAAAATTAACCTGAAAATACAATTACATAGGGTGAGATAACATGATAGAGTGAATAAGTTGCCAAGAATCAAAATTTTCATTATGAATGAGAAAAGATACAAATATGAAAATAAAGAGGTAAAATATAAATTGGGCAACACTATACAGATACGTCAGAATGAACTCATGGTGTATTTTCACTATCAAAAATGCATATTTTCCACATGGTCTCCTGAGAAGACTCCGAACCCTGAGTTTGGTAATAGTGAAAAATTCCACAGTCCTGGAGCGTGGTCTCTAAGCGTCATCTCCTTCTGTTAGGAGCCGGTCTGTCTAGTGAACTGTGTGCTTACAAGCCAGACAAGGGAAGGCAATATAACAGAAGTCATGGAAACGAGCAAAGGAAAGAGGGAGAAAAGACAAAGAATCAAGTAGAAGAAAGTCCTCCCCAGCCAGAGGTGGCACAATTTCAGCATTAAAAAAAATGGTATAGTGATTTGAAAGACATCAAATATGCTTTAAAATCAATGAATTCACAAAGATACAAAAAGAAAATTGGTCAGCACTAAAGCCTACCAGTGAATGGAACCATATTTCCCCAAACTGGAAAATAAAGGAAAGGTATTGGGCATTCAGTCTGCTTTCCATTCTGGACATCCACTGAGAATAATGAATGAATCATATAAAGTTTTTATTTATGTAAATATTCCTGTGAATATATAAACAAGGAACAATAAATCATCAACTGATGGTGACTGATGATAATGAAACCATTATTTTTCATTGTTTAGTGTGAAATTCTATTGGGTTCATGTTTCTAAACAAAGGAATACTTATCTTTTAAAGATGCATGTCTAATATTTTCAGATTACAGATTATGTCATACGGTATCTTGGATATGTTTCAGAAGAATTTAGTGAGTAAAGAAGTAGTTTGGCAGAGTAATAGATAAAAATATTTGGTGAAAAGTAATAAGTATATTTCTAATGTATAGTTACTGAAAGTTGAAAGGTTTCTTATTCCATTGCCTGCATTTTTATTAATTTTTTTAATTAACATCAAATTTTTAACTGGCTCTAAATTGAATTATATTTTCTTTGTGTTTTTATTTTTCATTTTGTTAACACTTTTCTGTCTTAAAAGTGGAAAATGTACTTATTAAATTATCCTTTTCTAAACTTTTCTAGTGGTCTCACCTCTATTTTTACCTCTTTTTCCACTAGAATGTCTACTCCTGCCCCAACATCAAAAGACCAGAATTTTGCCATCAGCAACTGAACAGTTTAAAATTGAATGGTGGTTTGAAGTGTTAGGCTGGTAACGGCATTGTAAACCTTGACTGATCCATATTTTAAAAGCGTACCCTGCAAAAGAGCCCAAGAAACTCACTTTCTCTCCAATCTGCACAGGCAACCATCTGACCCACTTTTCTTCACAGAGACCCATTCTATATTCAGGACCACACACATCACGGACATAAATCTAAAAAGAATGGGGCAGCCCATGAAAGAACTTTTTAAAGAGCTAGGCTTACAAGACAGTACATTATGATTTATACGAAATGAATAAAAAGCAATACAGTCCGAGTGCATAACACAATCGTGTATCTCAGAACTACCAACTAATTAATTTACAAAAGATCTATTCAAAAGCGAAAGAAAAGCATGGTTTTTGGTAAACTGGATTATCCATGAATCTTTATTTTTGTATCCCAACTCAATAGAGTCCAGTGACTACCAAGGTGTACACATGTGATTTATATTGTTTGTAATACAAACACGGTAGCAAGTACTACCTCAGGAAAGCTAAGGAATGAGATAAAATATAACTAAACCATGATGTTTGCTATTCAAGGAATTATAAAGATTAAACTACCATGTTCGGTGGAAACCAATCAGAGTGGTAAGAAAGCTGTACCTGCAAAAAAAATAAATAAATATGACTTACATTCTCACTTTTACAAAGAAACTTTATTTCTTCCACAGAAAAATGTCTTTTTGTATGAGAAACTTGTTACTCAGTCCTGTGGAATTTCTAAGATACAGCTTTTTGCTTTAGCGCAAGTTGAGTGACGGGGAGACTTTAAAAAAGAAAAGAAGAGAACGGAAGCTTAGCCTAGGGAGCTCACACCTGGACATATACCTCTGAGGACTTTCCTGTTTGAGGGCATGTGAATGGATCCCTCAGGAGAAGTTTCCAAGCTTCTGCAATGAATGAGGACTTAGTCAAATAGTTACACACAGTGACTGCAGCACCCCTAAAACATGAGAGGCTCATTAGCAAGAAAAGACCACAGCGCATTAAAGAGAAGAATTTAGGTGCCTGTTTTATTTATTCATTGTACACTTTTAGTGCACTAGCCCTGTGGATAAAATAGCAAAAACAGGGATATTTTGCCCTAACTTTATGTTTAGTTAGGAAAATTCAGCTGATACTCATTAAATAACTATTGTTGTTAACCTTTAGATTATCTTCAGAATTTACCTTCTTCCAATCAAAATCCATGAAATTCAATTCTTCAACTAAACTGCAAAGGTCGCCATTTTTCTTCATCTCTATTCCTGCTTAACTCAGATCATTCCCATTGCTTGACTGGCCAACTGTAATTTCTCTACTTCAGTTTTGTTGATCTAAATCTTCTCCTCCCTCTTGTGTTTCCCCCTAAATCATCAATCACAATCCAATTCTTTCACACCAAGTTCCGATACAGTTGCTACCCTGGTTAGAGTGCATCTATAAATTTCTGCCACTCAATGTGAACTGCAGGACAATTAGCGTGTTTTTCTCAGCATCCTCTCCACCCTGCCCTGCCATTCCTCCTCTATAACTGGGTTACTCGCCACAAGGACTGTCCCCACACCTACAATGTCCCATTTCTTTACATCAATTCATTCTTTCACTCACCAGAAAACCATAGATTTCCTGGAAATTCGAAATCAGGAATATCTAAATGGCCCACAGGAAAAGTTCAGTCTCATCACTGACCAAAGATCATCATCTACCATTTTTATTCATAAAATTGACAAAATTTAAATTTTACATTAAATTCAATGCACATGGGTATAATTTTGAAATCAATTTTCCAAAGTAGTAGATTTAGGCAGGAATGAAACCATTTCTAAAACTGGAAAAAATACAAAAACCACATAAACATACAATGAATTGATTGCATAAGCACAGTATGTATACAAAAGATTTTTAACTGAAAGGAAATTAGTAGACCTATGATAGTATTTACTTCTAGAATAGGCAGAAGAGATGTTAGAGTAGATCTAAAAGCTGTATCTTATTTCCTTGATGAGATGAAGAGAATATGATAAAATGTTGAGTTATTCTAAGAAATAGGAATGTGAGAATATACTCTATCTTTTTTACTAGATCTTTCCCTATTCTTGATATAACAAAGGTAATACACAAAGAAGCAAGTCAGAGATGAGTAATGTTAATGAGGTAAAAGCTGGGCTTGAGCATCTATTTGGAAGGGAATAGAATTACAGTCATAAAGGAAAGCCAGCAAAAGAGAACATGGTGTTTGGAGGAAGTAGAAGCCATTTTTAAAGCCTTAAGTTCAAAAAGCATGTGGGGGAACTAGTGAGTGTCGAGGGGAAAAAAATCAAGCCTGAAAGGAATCATACCCAGCATTCAGGAGTTCAACCCTTATGGGATCCAAGCAAAGCCTTTTAATTAGGGCACCTTATAGGCTGCAAATACTTGATAGGTTGCAGCAGAGATTGCATAGCTAGTTTAGAAATAGTTGAAAAATTGGAGAAGCACTAGGGCAGAGGGAATCGGGAAGTATTCAACAACATCCATGTACAGGACTTCTCACCTGGGACTCCACAGGACAGGAAGTCTGAGAAGATGCTTCACGGTTTCTGACTAAGACATCTCAACAAAGAGGATACCCTTCAACAAGTTAGGAAATTCAGGGGACAGTCAGTTCACTTGGTTGGGCCCAAATTACAGTTGAAATTATAACTGGGGAGATGAATACTAAGCCTTCTGAAATATTATCTTTTATAGATTTAAAAATAAATTAAATAAAAAATGTTATATTTCTCCAATGATTAGTATTCTGGATTTATTTTCATTTTATTAGTATTGATCAAAGGACACCATGAAATATGCACATTAATATAAAAATCTATTTTTGTTGTAAGAGGTTCTTATGAAGCCACAAAAAAATCAAAATTTTCTTTGCAACTCTCTAAAACAGATACACAGTTGCCTAAGTAGAGGAAATATTAGAATAACAATCATGATTTTTTCAGCTGGAAGAAATACTTTTATATAAAAATCTTATTATCTGTCTGGTACCGTGGAAAAATAAGCTTATTTATTTATAGATGTGAAATTCCTTCAGCAGATATGTGGACAGTGTAATAAACATAAGTGTCCTTGACTTAACCTAATATGACCCATTATTCCATGAGAAATGTCCTTCAACAAAAGAGCAGTACTTTTTGCACAAAGAAAATCAAACCCAAAAGAAAGCTTCTTGTCTGCCCTCTTGCCTTGAGTGAATAGTACCATCTACACTGTACACAGACCTGACCGACTTATTTTATGAACAGCAATCAAGATGGGAGTCAAGAGGAGCAGTGAGGAGTCCTCAGTGCATATCATTGAAAGCTCCAAAAGGTTACAGTTACTGGGCTGGAACCTTCTAGAAGGAGACTGCATGATACTGAGATACAAAGGTAAAATAACCATTTGCAATTCTACTTTTCTAATATGTGGTATTAGAAGATACTATTAATGAAAATCATAAGGTATTCTCATCCTGTAGCAGTATTAACTAAACAATACACAGTGCTGCTTGCCTTATTCCCAGCTCTCGACTTCTTGGGTACATAGATGTTAAGGCTGAACATTTTGGTCCAACAGGGAGGGCTGAGTGGAGCATTTGAGTAATTCTGACACAGGTACTATAAGAAAATTACAATGTACACTTCTGCATCAAGCATTTAAACATGCTGAGTTCTCTCTTAAACTTCTGTCACTGACGCTATCAACACTGAAAAGGTGGCTGCTGCATTACTTTAGTTATATCTATAACTATGGTTAACAGAGTCTCCTGAAGACTGTGATGAATATTTATTGCAAGAGACAAGACAGTATTGTTCACAGCCACTAAGATTTTGCAGTTGTTCATTTTTCCAGCACAGCCGAGCCCACCCAGTGATAAATATATTCTTTCACTTGTATTCAGGTCTATGACTCCTCTAAAGATTTTAAACACGTTGTGATTTAGACAAGAATGTTGAAAATTGATTGTTTCAGCATAAAAATGTTGTATGAAATTACCCAAAGAAGGTAAAGTTTTGAAAAAACAAGGGGCAAAACCGTGTGAAAGGGATTATAGCTTTTCCAGATTTTGTTTGAACACTCTCTTGAGCTTGAGCGTTAAACCTGGTACTTTTCAACCTGGTACTGTTATCTATGGAGGCCATGGGTGCTGCATATCAGACAGGCTGCAAGTGTCTCCTAATGCATGCCTTCTTGCAACACCCAAGTGATCCTTGCTTTTCAAGAAACAATTTTAACATTTCTTTAGCAGTCATTGCCTCCAGCACTCAGTTTCTAGCATTTCATTGGGTCTTTTATGCACTTCCTCTTAACGAGCAACCAGGCTGCTGCTCCTCCTGTGACAATACTTAAAAGGAAAATTTTAAAACATCGAATTTTTTTCTATTTTCAGTGCAGGAAGTCTATTGATGCTTACTGATTATGTGCAGTTGTAAACACCTACGTATCCCTGAAGCATCTCTAGAAGAGGTGTTTGGAAAGGAAGCAACAACTTCAGGATTTCTTTAATGAGGGACAGGTGTTACTGCTGATGGCACGGTTTTTGTAAATAAAGTTTTATTGAAACTTTGCTACGTTCACTCCTGTGTGCAGGATACTGCTTCTTTGCAACAGCAGAACTCAGCAGTTACAAGAGACCATGAGACTTGCAATATTTAAAATACTTAGTATTTGGCCCTTTATGGAATAAGACTTCAGACCTTGCTATTCAGCATCATTTAATTAGTATAATTATTTATTCCTTAAATAACTTTTTATTGCATGGCCTGTTCTTTTCCTCACACCAAGCCATGCTCTTCACAGTGACACACAGAGAACTTTAAGAACCCTGGGCTGTCTCAAGGGTAACAGGGAGAGGGTCTCTGGTCTTACGAAGGTTTTTTTTTTTTCTTTCCTAAACATCCTCCTCAACCTTCTGCCCCATTCCAATTTGCCCGCCTACCTTCTACTAATTCTCTCAAGAGTTACTTCTGCAGAAAAATGTCTCCTGCCTATCATCCATCTCATAGACGATATTTTCAACAACACATGACCGAGAACTCCATCCTTACTGTCTCCATATCCAGCTGTACTTAGATAGCTTGAATATGTGACTGAAATCTGTCTCTCTGACAGACGGCAGGACATTTAGGAAGAAAGCTTTAGTTGAGTGTCTGTGCTTATGCACAGTATAGGGTGGCCAGAAAAAAACTTTATTTCAAGTGTAATTGGAATCTTGAGATACATTTGATGTACTAATGATTGATGACTTAATTGCTCACAAGCAGAGCTAATAATTCATTGCAAATACAGAGTCATAATTTTGCTTAGATCCCATTTTCACTGCGAAAAGTAGTCAAGTTATGGGAGAGAAACAGTGAAAATGGTCAGTGATGTGGATCCACACTACCTAGGTGCGTATTTTATTGTAGGTTTTCTATTCCATAACTCTTTTGTCTTAGAGGTTGTCATGAAATTACTGTTCTAATGGTCTCGGTCTCGTGTTCTGATTTTTCATTAATTATATTGATATACTTTTGATATGCATAATGGTCACATCCATCCTAGGTAATGTGTACCTGTACTTAATACATCTTAATTCATCTTTATCAGCATTCCCCTCTCCTCCCTCCACCATTCCTTCCCCCCTTATTTACAAAAGCTTTGTTTCCACTTCTTGCTTTCTATTTTGTTTGCCTTGCCTTTCTCTCCTCTCCCCTCTCCATTTTTCCCCTTTCCATTTCAACATTTTTCATGCCTCCCAAAAGCTACCATCCATTTTGTCCCTTATCTCAGTGTTGTATTAATTTGCATTTCTCAAATGAACAGTACTGTAGAATGTTTTGTCCTGTATTTATTTGCTTTTTGTATTTCTTGTCTGAGAAGTATCTATTCATTTCAGATTTTTGGACTGGGTTTTGGGGGGAATTTTTGTTTTTTAAGTTCTTTAAATATTCTAGATGTTAGTCTTTTTCATTTGGTTTTTTTTCTTTCCTTTCTTTCTTTCTTTTTTTTTTTTTTTTGTACCAAATATTGAGCTCATGACCTTTTGCTTGCTAGGCAGATGATAATGCCCCTGAGCTAAATCCCCGAGGTATATTAGTGTTTTGTCTAAGGAACAGGATGTTAAATTTTTTTTGCCATCTGATGGGTTCTTCATTCTCTTGGTGGTATCTTTTGCTGTGCAAAAGTTTTTAAGAAGGTGAGATTCCAGTTGTTGACTCTTTGTGATGTTCCCTGTATGATTGGGATTTTATTCATAAAGTCTTTGCAGACACCAAGGTCTTCAAGAGTTCTATTTATTCTATGCTCCTGAATATTTAGTGTTTCTATTTTAATATTCAGACCTTGGATCCATTTTGATTTTAGTTTAGTGCATGGTGAAAGATATGGATCTAGTTTTAACTCTTGGCATGTAGAAACCTAGTTATCACATTCATTAAGAGGTTACATTCCTTCAGGGAAGATGTCAAAGATAAGGTGGCTGAATGTGTTTGGAATCATTTCTGCATTTCTGTTCCACTGACCCTCCAGGCTAATTTTTTTGCTGGTAGTATAATTTGTAGATTTGTTGTATAATTTCAAGTCAGGGATTATGATGCCCACTACCTTGTCTTTGTTGTCCAGAATGCTATTCTATATCTCTTCAAGTTCCAAATTAATTTTAAGATTTTTTTCTAGTATTATAAGTACGCTATTTATATTTTGATACAGACTCCATTAAATCTGTATAACAGTTTCAAAAATATGAACATTTTCACTATATTTGTTTTCCCTGTCCAATAACAAGGAATATCTTTCCATTTTCTGATATCCTCTCCCATCTCCTTTTTCAGAGTACTGTAATTTTTAGTATAAAGGTCTTTCACTTCCTTCATTATATTGATTCTTAAGATAATCTTAACTTTCTAGAAGAATTTTCCTAAGGGGGGAAAAACAACAAATGATTGGACTGGAGGTACTTAGAATTTATACAATTTGGATTCATTTAAAAGTATATGTGTTTTTTGCAATTGGCTCCAATGTAAGGAAGAGATTAGTGAGCCATGTTTTCTGAGGCAAGCATGGAAAAATGTTACAAAACATTTTAATAAGTTTCTCTCCATTATAAAACTATTTATCAAGGGCTGAAGATTTAGCTCAGTGACTCAAGCACTTGTCTGGTAAACACAAGGTCATGAGTTTGATTCCTGGTACCAAAAACAAAAAAATCTATTTATCAAAACAGTGGTAAAACCAGAGAGAATTTCAAAACAAATTAATTTTGTGCAGTGAAAACACACTCAGAAAATATCTCAACAAAAACCCAATTCAGTTAAAATATAAACTATATAAAATAATTTCATAGAAGGAGAAGAGGCTGGGGCTGAGGATTTAGCTCAGTGGCATAAGCGCCTGCCTTGCAAGCAGACAGTCGTGAATTCGATTCCCAGTACCGATAAAAAGGAACAAGACAAAAAAAAAAAAAAAAAAAAAGGAAGTAAAAGAGGCTGAAAACTGTATTGAACCTCATGAATTAGAATTTATCATAGGTAAAATTTAGTTGTCATAGTTTGTCTCTCCTTTAAAGAGTGAAAAACATTAACAGTAACTAAAATTAGCCATGACAAAAAAGAAATCTATAGCCAGGCATATCATAGTTAAGATTCCAGAAATTTAACACAAGACTGGAATCTTAAAAGCTTCTAGAGAAAAAAATCATCTATAAAGGAAAGCCCATCAGAATCACAGCTCATGTCTCAGCACAAACTCTCAAAACAAGTAAAGCTTGGAGTGAAGTATTCCAGGTTCTAAAGGAAAATGACTTTCAACCCAGATTGAGGTACCCCACAAAACTATCTTTCAAAACTGATGAAGAAATAAGATGCTTTCATGACAAAGAACAGCTAAGGAAGCGTATAACCACCAAACGAGCACTCCAAAATGTTCTGAAGGACATTCTAGAAAGATATAACAAGGACTATAGCTCCATGAATCCAAACAGAATAAATCTACCAAGCAAGGAAAATGATTAGAGGGAATTAAAAAAAAAAAAAAGGCAGGAAGAGCCAACAACTGGAAAACAAATGATGCAGATAAGTCTATATTTATCAGTGTCTATAACCATCAATGTTAATGGTCTCAATTCACCAGTCAAAAGACACATACTGGCAGAATGTATCAAGAAGCAAGATCCAACAATATACTACATACAAGAAATATATTTTATTCAAAAAGAAATTCATAGACTGACACGGATGGAAAACAACACTCCTTGCAACAGGAATCCAGAAAAAAGAAGGGGTAGCTATTCTATTTTCAGACAAAGAGAATTTCAAGCCAAGACTGGTTAAGTCAGGTAAAGAAGGTCATTACATTCTTGTAAAGGGAACGATCCAAGAGGAAAGGATAACAATCATAAATATATCTGAAATATACCAGTTTAACCAAGTATATAAAACAAATACTAACAGACATGAAAAATCAAACAAGCCCTAATACAATTGTTTTGGGAGATCTCAATGTTCCATGGTCACAAAAAGATAGATTGTCTAGATAAAAAATAAATAATGAAATATTAGAACTAAATCAAACTTTTGAACAAATGCACTTAATAAATGACTACAGTGTTCCACCCCACGTTGGAATACACAGTTTTCGAATACACAGGGCATCCTCCAAAATAGACCACACACTGACTCTAGAACATGCTTAAGTAAATGAAAAGGAATTGAAATTGTCCCACGTGCATTGAAATTAAAACTTCCTGTCAAAAGAAACCACAAAAACTTCATAAACACATGGAAAGTATATAGCACCCTCTCAAATTACCAATGGGTCTTAGATTAAATTAAAGAAGAAATTAGACAGTTTTTACAGTTGAATGATTATACAACATACCATAACTTATGGGGCACAATGAAAGCTATCAGAAGAAGGAATTTTATAGCACTAAATTCACATATAAGGAAAACAAAGCAAGAACATATAAACAACTTAATGGTGAACCTCAAACTTCTAGACTGAGACAAGCAAGCTAAGCCAAAAGCTCATACAAGGGAGGAGATTATAAAAATCAAAGCAGAAATTAATGCATTGAAGACTAAAAAGGCAATACAAAATCAGCGAATCAAAGAGTTGGTTTTTTGGACGATTAAATAAAATTGAGAAACTCTTATCCAACCTTATCAAAAAAGGAAAGAAAGGACTCAAATCCAAGCAATTACAAATGAAAAACATGAAATCAAAACAGACCCAGCAGAAATCCAGAAGATCATCTATTCCTATTTTGAAAACTTGTATTCTAATAAGATAAAAAATATAAAAGAAATGATAGATTCTTAGATACATATGAGTTACCAAAACTGAATCAAGATGATATAAAAATCCTAAATAAATCAATATCAATTAATGCCATTGAAGATGGAATTAAAGACCTAGTAAAAAAGAAAAGCCCAGGCCCTGATGGATTTGCTGTTGAATTTCTCAAGAAATTTAAAGCAAACCTAACACACTACTTCTTGAACTCTTTAATGAAATTGAAAAGGAAGTAATACTCCCAAAATCACTCTTGGAAGCAAGCATTGTCTTATACTAAAACCAGAAATGGACCCAAGTAAGAAAGAGAATTACAGGCCAATTTTCCTAATAAACATAGAAGCAAAAATTCTCAAATAGAATACAACAAATCACCAAAAAGATTATAAAGAATAATCAAGTGTGATTCATCCCAAGGATGCAGTGATGGTTCAACATATGCAAATCAATAAATGTAATACACTATATGAACAGAGCCAAGGGCAAACATCATATAATCATCTCAATAGGTGCAGAAAAAGGTTTTGACAAAGTCCAGCATCCACACATGTTAAAGAGCCTACAGAAAATTGCAGTAGATGGTCTTTATCTCAATCTGATAAAAGCCATCTATGATGAAGCAATAGGCGACACCATACTAAATGGACAAAAACTGAAAGCTTTCACTCTAAAATCAAGAACAAGACAAGGACGTCCATCATTTCCACTCTTATTCAACATCATCTGGGAGTCTTTAGCCGGAGCAATTAGACAAGTGAATGAAATAAAAGAATAAAAATAAGAAAGGAAGAAGTTAAATTATCATTATTTGCAGACATGATACTCTACATAGTAGACCCCAAAAATTCCACTAAAAATAGATAGATGTAATTAAGCAAATTCAGTAGAATAACTGGATACAAAATCAATGCTCAAAAATCAATTGCTTTCCTGTACATAAATAACAAACTCTCTGAGGGGGAAATCAGGGAAAGGACACCTTTCACAATAGCCCCTCCCCCCAATTGAAATACATAGGAATCAATTTAACAAAGGATGTAAAAGACCTCTACATTGAAAACTAAAGTACTCTGAAAAAGGAGAATAAAGAAGATATTAGAAAATCAGCACAGGGATCCTGTGCTACTGAGTAGGAAGAATCAATATAGTGAAAATTGCCATATCTTCAAAATTGTTATACAGATTCAATGCAATCCCAATTAAAATTCCAATAACTTATCTCACAGGATTAAAGAAATGATCCTAAAACTCAGCTGCAACTGGAAGAGTTGGAAAGGATAACAAAGCAAATATTACAAAAATTACAAAAAATTTTACAAGGCTTGGGTTCACATTCTAGAAAAGCAAAGATAATCCTAAGCAACAAAGGTAAGACAGGGAGTATCACAATCCCTGACTTGTAATTATAATATAAAGCTACTGTGATTAAAGCAGCAAGGTAATGGCAAAAAAACAGACCCAAAGATCAATGGAACAGATTAGAAGATGCAGAAATAACTACAAACATACCAAGCCACCTTATCTTTGACAAAAGAGCTCAACACATTCACTGAAAGCAAAATAGCCTCTTTAATAAATGGTGGTAGAAAAACTGGATCTACACATGCTCAAGATTAAAATTAGACCTATATCTTTCACCATGTACTAAATTAAATTCAAAATGGATCAAAGATCTAAATATTAAAACAGAAAAAATAAATCTGCTGGGACACAGAGTAGGTAAAACTCTTGACCTTTGTTCAGGCAAATACTTTATGAATAAAATCTTGATTACACAGGAACTATCATAAAGAATCAACAAACTTGGATCTCCTCTTATTATAAATCTTTTTTGCACAGTGATAGAAAGCACCAACAGAGTGAAGAGACAACCCACAATGTGGAAGAAAATGTTTGCCAGCTGTTTCTCAGACAAAGGATTACTGTAGAGAACATATAAAGAACTCAGAAAAAAAATCAGTCCTCCCAGATTTAAAAACCCAATCCAAAAATGGGCACCTGAGGTGAATATACACTTCTCACATGAAGAAATACAAACAGCAAATAAGTACATGAAAAAATGTTCAACATCACTGGTCATTTGAGAGATGCAAATTAAAAAACACTGAGATTCCACCTCACCCCGGAAAGATTAGCTATTCTCAAGAAATAACTAATAGCAAATGCTAGAGGAACACTTCTACACTGCTGGTAGGAGTAAAGCGTGGGTCAGCCACTGTGTAAATAAATGTAGAGATTCCTCAGCAAACTAAGACTGGAGGTGCCATTTGACCCAGCTATTCCCTTCCGGTATGTTCTCAGAAGAATTAAAAACATCATATTCTCCTAGAGAAAAAAATGGACAAAGTTTCATCATAGACACCCACAGAATATAATGTGTCTATGAGCATTTCCAGGGTGCAGAATACTGTCAAGTATAGATTTGACCTTCTGCTTGGTAGTGCATGAAAGTCTTGCTCTATTATATAAGGAACCTCACTTTAGAGAGAGTAATCTTTACAGTATCTCAACATTGGGCCACAAAACTACCATGGATCAGTTCCTCCAGACCCTGATCCTGCTGTATCTGGAAAACCACTTTGTAACACTGAATGTGAACCTAAGCCTTGTAAAAATTTTTGTAATTCATTTGAACTGAAATGATAATTACAGATTTAAAGATGAATCTCAATAGAATACTATCATATAATCTTCCTTCACAAGATATTACTTTATAAACATTCTCAAAGATGAAAAACATCTAATTTCTTTAATTGTGTTATCACAGAAACAATTTGAATGCAGAATACATGGTAGATCAGAGCATCTCTTCTTTTCCTGGGCCGAGGTCTTTTCTGTGGTTCTTGCTACACTTTTTCTGCAGGGCATACGCCTGTCCTCAGCAGTCTGTCTGTGTTGGCTACTTTTCTCTCATTGCTGAGACAAAATATGTGATACTCAATGATGGAAAGGTTTATTTAGTTCACAGTTTGTGGAGGTTTTAGTTCATAAACAGCTGGCTCCAAGGCAGGTTGGCACAGCCCAAGAGCAAGAGTTCAAGGCAGCAGAAGACAGCAAAAGCAACAAGAGCAAGAGGAGAGGGGAGAACAAGCCTCTCCTCCTCCCTTATATTGTTAGCAGACTACCTTCTCCCCTACGGCAGGTGTAGCACTCATCCGTCTTGGTGCCCTCCTCTTGTATAAGATGAGGATGTTTACAAAGTGAAGACCCTGCCCTTGCTGAGTCACTTAGACTTCTAAACTTCTCAAGTTGACACAATTCATCAACAATTACAATCCCCCCTATCTCTAGTGCCAATCTACACGCTGAGTCAGGATCTCCAGTTAAGAGTTCATCCCTGAGCTGACCCTGGACTTTGGACTACCTCTCGGATACCGCCATGTGTATGACTATCAGGCACCAGAAACTAAAAAGTAATTCAAATGAAAATTCTTGTTCCCTTTCAAAATCTTCCTTGTTGTTTTTAAACAAAGTCAGAAATCTGAGTGCCATATCCTCCTCATCTACCTCGTATCTTACATTTCATCAATTACAAATTCTATTGAGTCAAAATCCTGAAAAGTCCCTTCAGTTCATTCATGCAGTCCCTCCCCACCTCCTACACCCCAATTCAGGCCTCAGAAATTTCTCCCATTACTTCCATAACCTCTTACTGAGCTTTTTTCCCCGACCCTATGATTGATTTCCTACGCTGCAGGTCAAAGGAGCTCCCGATACTCTAATATTAAAGTTTCACCAGTGGTTCACGACCTCATCTTGGCTGAGTAGTCAGCCTCACCTCTGCCTACTTTCCCTCTAATTTTACTTATTCTTGGTCCTCTGTTATGATCCTCAAACTTATATTCCATGCATTTCAAATTGCTATCAGTTCCCAGAGTAGATCATATAGTTTTTTACCTAGAATATTCCTCAGAGACTGAAGTGCTAAATTACTTGCCTGGAAATTTACATTCCATCCACTTATCCCTAAAACCACTCTACATTCTATGCACTTGAATTTCTCATGCTTATCCTGAAACTTCTCAGATTAGTTCTGTTCTCCCAAGGAGCCTTTCCTGAACATCCTAAGTTTTCTGCTACATGTATTTATACCATTTTTTTTAACTTACTCGTATGTTTAATCCACCATAAATTTTTTATTTTTATTTTTATTTTTAAAATTATTTCTCATTAGATTATGCTACCAAGTAGACACAATGCCCATTTGATTGATTTGTATCCTCAAAGTTAATTAAAAAGTTTATCATAAAAAAGGACTTATTAATTATTGATCACATGCATGAATTAATACAAACTCACTTATACTCGTTATATTAATTCATTTATTCTCTAAATACTTTCCTGAAAACCTGTGATAGTCTAAGACAGCACTTCTCAAACATTTCCAAAATTTCAAATACTAATAGCAAAAGCATACGAATTAGAATTCCACAGGAGACGTTAATTTTGAGGGTTGCATATAAATATTGCATATGAACTCTCTATTCCAGCTGAATATGACCCATTATATTTTAAAGCACAGTTGTTGTTATCTATATTCTATTAATAGCTTTAAGGTATGTTTTATGAGATTGTACTGTATTTATCCTATGGCTTTTAGCATCTCCTGGCTTGGTGCTAGACACTGTCACGGATGTGAATATTTGAGCTGGAGATCTTATCCACCTATAGGATTAACTTTTCTTAAGTCTTAGATGCATGACTTATGGTGAAAATTAAACTTCAACATGTAGCTATAAGTATTCTGTGAGTTCAAGCTGCTCTTTCTATCTAGGGTGAGAGAGTATCTTTTGTTCCCATTGTGGCCTCTTTAACAGTCAAGCCCGTATTTGATAGAGCAACTAGAAGGCCACCTGGTTAAGTGGGCATAAACGGAGCACCCGGGGTGGCACAGAAGGCCCACTGACATCTGTGCACAGCACGCTGGCATCTGACTGCTTACTGTGATTAGCTGGCCACTGTATGACATATGTGGGGGCAGCAGGTTGCTGCTGATGTGCACAGTTTAAAAAGCAATTGAGGAGAATGCATTTTTTCAAATGTAAGTTTGCATTTGAGCTAGAAGGGAATTCCATCAATCCCCAGTGGAAGGATCACCCAGATCCCACAGAATCATCACCATTCGATCCTTTGGTGGCCAGCTCTTTGTGGGAGTTAGCCTTAGCTATTGATTGGTGGAAATGGAAAAGCTATTTACTGATGGAGACAGCACTGTGTTTAAATGGTGCCTTGCTCCGTGGTGCTAGCTTCCAGCTCTTCTGGCAATTTGAAGCCCCCTTGGAAGATGGAAAACACAGTTTCTATCCTTCCACCATCCATCTCCTTTTTCGCTGCCATAAGGCCCCACTGAAAAACTAGCAAACTCACAAGTGGTATTGTCTAAAGACCACTGAGCCAAATCTTAAGTCATATGCATAGAAAGGTATTTAATGTAATTAGAAGTCACATTATATATATTATATAATTATACATTATATTTTAATTGCCACTGAAGTCTTGAAAAGTCTTGAAAAGTGAATAACAATGTCAAATCAGAAAAAATAATATATATTAAATCAAGTGTATTTTAAAGTAACTCTTTCCTTCCTTTTGATTCAAAGATTACAAAGCAATGCAGGCAGAAGAAAACTTATGAAGAATGTGAAGTTCTGTCATTATTATTGTTCTCTGCAGGCTGTCATATCTCTGAGGCAAAGGAGGATGTGAGGCTACCTAGTGAAGGAATCACCGGTCGCCTTTCCACATGAGCTGTACTAGTCTGAGATCATTAGATCAGGAGCCAAGTAATTAAGAGGTCTGTGGCACCTCAGGATGGCTTTGATTTAAGATTGCCCCGCACACACAAACAGAAATGACTGCAGTTACTAGAAAAAACTGTTGAATTACCAGCCTTTGGAAACTTTTTTCATTGCAATGTATAATAACTTGTTAGTAGTTGCTTTTAAACTGCTAATTTGATCATTTTATAATTGGTCTGTTTTTGTGCATGTTTAATTCAATTATATTAGCCATTTGGTTGAAATTATAAAGCTCAAAAATAAAAGGATATTTAAAGTAAAACAAAATGCTAGTATTATAACTGAAAAGTTGTATTTTTCAAAGAATATTGAAAAGCCAGTATCAAAGGTATAGAGAAGACTTAGAATTATTTGAATTAGAATTATTAGAGTTATTCTCCAGGTATTACTAAAAATCATTTTATGAATAACCTATTTCCTTTTGCAATGTACTTTATGGGAACTCCAATGTCTATAAATCTCTCTTTCTAATATAGTTTCATTTCTAACTCAGCAAAAAGGTGTTCTATTCAACAATAAGGTGATGGGATTCCAGTTACAAAATTTCAGGAGGTCCTCTGCTCATTCAAAGGCAGATATGCCTAAGTACCTCAGTCTCCTCATTTTCTCCATTTCTGCCTGTAATACCCAGAAAAGAATTAAAATGCCTCCAAATATCAACAGTAGTACAAGTTTTACTCATTGAAAGTAAGGTCTTACACACCTGATGAATGTACTGGAGGCACTGTGGTAAATGCTTCTTCACTCCATTTTGCACACTTAAAATCCACAAGCAGCATGAGACAAGGCTTATAATCCATGTGCTGCAGATGGAAATATGAGGCTTGGCGTGGTAAAGTAACTTACCTGAAACTAGGGCACAAGGCCAGTTCTGTCTGGCTTGTACCCAATGTGCCTAATTAATAAACTGTCCTATCTGTGAAGACAGGAATGGAATGGACTGCTGACATAGTATGATTTTAAAAACAGTATCATGACTGCAAATACATTCAAGGGGGGGGGAGCTAATTTTTAATGAAATTACCAGCCTCAGTAAATCTGAATCAATGAATATTTTGTATCAGGCTGGCCTACTTCTCACTTCTTGCATTCAGCATAAGAGGCATGCATTTCCCCGGGTGGGAAATTCTGCTGGGGCCTCACCTGGAGCCCCTGACCAGACTGAGCATACAGCCTTCAGCTGCGGCAGGGCCTAGCTGGTAACAATGCATCTCTGCATTATTCCAGACGCATCTCTGTGAGTAAGTGCCACCTCACACGGGACACTTGGAATTTACAGCTCACACCAGCCTCGTGTTCCCCCAGCCTGGAGCCCATGACTGACTGACATGTGGCGTGAATCCCTCCTTAGGAGGAAGCCGCTCTGCCGTGCAGTGTTCTCTCAGACCACACTATATGGGCGTGCAGCACGCTCAGCTTTTCCTGAAACTGCAATCTGTGCGGTTCTTCCCCCTAGCTCTACTGTTCTCTTATAAATTACACAGGCTAACATCCCTACCAAGGGCTCTGAATCTGGACGCTGGACAAGAAAGACCTCTGCTCTATAATCTCTCTTAATCCCAACACAAACCCAGCAAACCCATCACCTTCCTGAAATGTTTTCCTTCCATTACTCAGCTGGCAAGAAGTCTCATTCTGCTCGCATGCCTCTCCCCTGTGTGTCATTGTTTCCTCTTAGTGAAAATGCTCACCTTTTGTCTCTATCCTTTAGTGCTATATGCTTTCTCGAAAGCAGTTACGCTGCGTGATTCCTACCCAGGACAGCACTAAGCACATAAACACTGTTGACAACCACCTGCTAAAATATTCTGTTGGATTTTAAATGATCAGTGGAGGTGCTGTGTAAGATTATAAAAATGCTAAATATTTTCCATCCAGTGATCTCTGTGCCTTGTTAGGGTCAGGCCCAAGACAGGAAGGAAACGATCTCCTGATTGTCACAGCTATGGGCACGTGAACCTGAGTCAAATGAGGAGGGCACAGAGCAGGACAAAAGGACTTCACCTGCCAGTTGCAAAAACCAATAGCTTGGGCTCCATTTCCTACATTCTCGCATGGCCGTCATGAAGACTGTATAGGCCCAGTCTCAAGAACCATGCAAAAGAAGGCTGCCACCTCTCACTATGATGCATGTCATAGTCGTCATTCGCAGTGGAAGGTTATTCCCGTTTTCACTTATAACTTAACTCACTTCCTTAGAGACGGCTAACATAGGCAAACAAATACCCAGTCGTCAACTTAGAGATGGTTGCGCTATCCAAAATCATACACAACACTTTCAGACAGGAGGTATCAGAACAGGCGAGAATTTAATTCTCACTAATTGAATCTTCACCTTTGGAATGCGAAGTAACTTATTCTGGTTCAGAAATAAATTCTAAAGAAGAGTATTTGACAGTGTTTTAAAAATATATACTATTTGTTTTAATTAAAGTATGTTTATAGCTACTGAACCTTTGAGCTGATCTAACTCTACTTCTAAAGCCTCAAATAAATCGTTTAGACATTACCAAAAGGATGTGGGTAAAAATAAAAAACAGGTAAAAAACTTACATTCTCTTAACATTGGTAAGTAATGTAATATAGGGAAAAATTATTAGCACTGATAGAACATAAGAAGAATACTTGCTCTTTAATTTTTGACTTCGTGTTTTTAATTTTGACTGAAATTTCTTTTTGCAAGCAAAACTTTTAAAATAGTGCTCAGCATAAAACAGTTTAATAATTAGAGAGCTGTGGCAAAATGTGACTTCAGAGTTACATTATTTCTAATTTTTGTAAAAATGAAACTGACTTGTAAATACAGTAAGTGCGAGTGATTTATGGTTTATAACTACTAAAGTTTAAGAAAATTTTTAAAAGATGCTCTCCCTAACAGCCAGATTCTCATTTCATTTAATTTGTTATTTTCTACCCAGATCTTGTGTAATGGTACAACTGTATATACATTTTTCCATTTTAGACCTCAAATAATCGTCACACCACTTATAGTTGACTTCTTATCTGACATTAGATCCATGCCTCCCTTCTCTGGTACTTCCATGTATGGAGTAGTTTTAACTTTGCTTGCTTTATGCAAATAGCAATGATGTTGTTATGACTCCTGTATGTAGAATATTAATTTGCTTTGAAGTCGAAGGAAATACTAGCCCAAGTACTTAAGACTTCTCAGGAAGTTCAAATATAATAATCAAAATCTATTCTCGGAGGGCTGTGGGAAATCCATGAGTCCTGCCTTTAGAAACTGCAGTGGTAATGATAATCTAACTTTTGGCACATTGACATAAATGTAATTATGATAAAGTAATATTGTCAACTTTTGGTGACCAAGAAAGAAGTGAAGAACTGGTTTTCCCTCTGGTTATTTAACTCTTTCTCCCTGCCTCAGGATTTAGCCAGCATTGACAGTGTTATCAGTGTCAAATTTTATCTGTCCAAGGCTGGGGTCCAACACAAATAAGAACTGAGAAAGATGGCCTAGAGGTCTCCTTAGAGACTGGACACCACAGAAAGTGTCCTGCAGAGTTTTTGACTAGAAGAATAGACTGTTTCCAACCCCTGCCCACTTGTGATCTGCTTTCTAAGTCTTTGGCACAGTGACACTGTATAAAGTACTATTTCCGAAATTATCTAATGACATTTAAATAAACTAGCACGGATTTCAAAGTCCTCCATAATCTGCTTCTTGTATGTTTATTGATTTTACCTCATACTTCTCTTTTGCTGCCTCACAATATCATATCCTAATCACTTTGTGATGATCCCTCTGACTTGAGTTGATTCCCCGATGTACTTGCACGCCTGTATAGGACCTCCTTTTTCTGTCCATGTGAAGCTGCTGTCTGAGCTGTAAAGTCCTTCAACAGCCCTTCGTGCAATGCATCACTTCCTGATCACCAATCAAAAGAATCCTCATGTCTTGATCAATCACAATGCCCATTTCATTTTCTTCCCATCTTTACTTATGATTATGTAACATCATAGACTTCTTTTCTCCTTGTTTATTTGTTGAGCACTAGAACCTCAAAAATAGAATGAAGTATCGTGAGAACGGAGGGTTGTTCTCTTTGGTTTTCCCATCATTCAGAACATTCCCTGCCACATCATGGGAGCTCAGAAACCTTGCTAAGTAAATAAATGAATAAATGAATGAATGAGTACACTTTACACTCAACCATGCTTACTAAGCAGTATTCCCCAGAATAGAAATTTATGTGCAGGGTGTCAACATTGCTATAGCTTCAATGTTGTCATTGTAAAGACCTTCCAGAGCACAGCTAATGTAGCTCAGCTCAACAGACAGGAGGGAAAGCCTTTCCTTACCCGTTGCCCCATGCAGATTTCCTTTGGGTTGATTAAACAAATTCCTTTCATCTATGGTGAGAAGCTAGTGTGACTGATCTGCTTCCTGCAAACCTTTATGGAGCAAAATTTGCCTCTGGTTTGGGCTGGAGGGAACTAATACAGGTCTGGGATCTTAATGGTGAGTAGTAACGAAACTTGGACTGGGAATCTCATCCTGTTTTGTGCCTGAGTTAGAAGCAACTCAAGATATAAAACTGAGACTCAGGTTTTCACTATCCGCTGAACAGGGACATTTTCAAGTCCCTGGGGAGCAAGGGAATTGCTGGGTGCTGGAGACAGGACTGCTCCCTCAGTCCTTTCCTCTCGGACCCCATGCAAGCCTTACACTCTGGATCAGTGGGGATTCCTTCACCTTTGTAAGCAGGGAGTGTTTCCCAATGTCACCAGATTTTGGTAACTATACATACCTCCTAGGAGCAATGTCAGGTACACACCTAGCTTGAAGAGAGGCCAGAGTGAGGAGAGCAGAGCTTGCTGTTGGGTAACTGGATGCTGAGGCAAGGCCCAAGAGGCCAGCCTAACCTCATGTATGTGCCTGGCACAAGCGTACTTCACGCCACAAGTATTTTTTAAAAATTACTGAGAGTGATTGTTCTTTGTGTTTTTCTTTGTTGACTTATAAAACATGTTTTCCCTTAAAATTCACTTTACTCATGCCTCTTTTTAAAATTATTTGATTTTGTGTATCTCTGGAAAGGTAGCTTGAATTTGCCTGTTCTTCCTCAGCAACTGGACCGTCCTGTTGGGAAGACTCTGTGACCTACTGCCCAGGCCAACCTCAGTGTAGGAGCCAGGCCAACAGCCACACAGCAGCAGCAGGGACAAGTCATACCTATTCTATTTGTTCCTGGGCATGCTCTTGATTGGGGCTCCAAAGGCCTTCCACAAAGTTTCCAAGCAGTCTGTGTTAAATTTTCCCTCCTGCCATGGAGTTATTCACTGAAGTTTGGACCTTCACGAGGTATATAATGAGAAAGAATTATGCCCTTGAAATGTGTTTTATGCGATATGTGTACAATGAAATTTAATTAATCAATTCGAGATTAAAAACAAAAGGACAGTTTTGCTGTGTGCAGGACTTTCATTATTACAAGTACCTTATTTGCTGAGCTGATCTTTGCTCTTTTAAAGAATACAAAATTAACCATTTGATAAAGAAAAAGCTCATTTCTCAGCACGGTGACCTACTTTTTCTTTAATGTTGCTCGTTTTAAAAGGATTATGTGAATGAATAGATACTTTTATGAATATTTAGCACTGAGAAAACAATGGAATCATTTATCAAAATAATAAGGATTTTTGAATCTATTTGGCTGAATCTACAATGCCTTTCTTAAGAAGAGCTGGCACTGTTGGAGGCTTTGCCCAGTGACATCTCGGGAGTTCACATTATTGTTCTTTTGTTTCCTCATCCAGTATTCTTTGCCCAGATGTATTGTCCTATTTTATTTTACTTTGAGTTAAAGGGCCTGCATATTAACCAAGAGCAACAGAAGAGACCTAAGAAGTTCTTTGTAGATCGAAGCATCTATTGCAGGCCAAGCCTGTGTTTCCTAAAACTTATTTACCTGCAACAGTCCAAGCTATAGTACCAAAGTCCAGTCTAAATTTACATGAATACAGAACATACATTTTTAAATATGTAGCAAATTCATTAGGCCTTTGCATAATAAATAAGTTAATCAGACCACTGGCATGTCAGATACCAGGAGGAACTCATAGTTAAGTCTTACAGATTGAAAATGTCTATTTGTCTTTAAATCTAGTGCTGATCTAGGACTATCTAAATATTAAATATTTTATTTAAACAGGTTCCACACCCCTCATAAGTTTATCTTTGGATCTCAATATTCATACTGACAACAAGTAATATCTTGAAAAGTGTTTTTGATAAGCAGGTTGTTACCAACATTTATTTATTGCTGTGGTTTTCACGCTCATCTTCCAAAAAGTAAATTGTAATTCAACAGAAAAGAGCATCTATAGAACTAGGAGTACCAGCTGTTGTCTGTATATTAATTCATTTCCTCTAAGTCTAAGAAAGGAAACACTACAATAAAAGATAAGAAAAACTAAAATATTGTTATTATGATTCCTTTATGAAAATAAAAAGTGGACATAATTCTCCAGGAAATATTTTAAACTGCTTAAATGTAGTTTTATAGAAGTATTAATTTTAATGAATGTTTGTTTACAACTACCCACACTCGGAAAATTAAACACTTCAAATTATTTCTTGTTTTCTCTTGAAATATTAGTTCCTCTGAGCAGAAAGAAGAATTAAGTGAATGATTCAAAGAAACAAGAAACAGGATGGGAGTAAAATAAAAATTTAAAAACTTCAACTATCTTTCACTGTGGTACCTCATTAGAATAATTAAATAAATAGAAATAGCTGCGTTGATGAGTGTTAACAAAACCGATTTGTATCATCCTCAGGTTGATTTTCTTCCTCCTATATTGTAACAATTTGTGTGTTCTAAAACAGGTATTAATATTAAGAGCTTTGTCAAACTTGTGCATTTAAAAATCAAAATGACGCTCACAGCTACCTTTTAACCATAAGTCAGACACAGCAAAGTAGTCTGCACAGAACAGAGATCATTGAACTGCTTTATTTAACTTCCTAATACTGGTCAGCTCAGTCCTTCGCACGAATATAAATTCTTCCTGATTTACCAAAAAACATACATTTGGAGGGAGATTGAGTTTTGAAAATTATTTCTTTTGTGATTTAAAGTATTTTCATAGCACACACTTCACCGTGGTTGCTTGTGGTATCACTGAATTTTATTTTATGATTCTTTTGTATAAATTGTTCATGAGGGGACCCCTCTTACAGACTCTTGAAACAAGAGCGCATCTTGTACATTTATGACATAGCTTTATGATGATTGATTGCACTTGCCACAGAACTGGAAGCTACCACCAAGCCAGCTTATGAAATCTGCTAATAAAAACGGTCCTCACATGGAAGCAGCCTCACTTACTGAGCAACCTGACCCTACCAGATGCATATTCAATTCGTCAAATAAAACCAGAAATGTCCCATTACATGAAAGTGTGCATGTCATAAGAGAAAACATTTGAAATTTTCATCCTCCTCATTAAATTTCAATGAAGATGACCTTAATGAAGTAGTATATTATTTTTGGATTTTAGGTGCTGCATCTGTGAAACATAAAAGTTGTAATATTTCAGTATCAGATGATTTAGTCTATAACATGTTGTTCAAGTACCAAAGTTCACCTACTTACATTCAAATGCTTTATCACTTGCTTCGGTGTACTGACATTTGAAAATAGAAATTCAAAACCTTGTAGATTATTCTGTCCATGATAAATGAAATGGAAGCCAGATATTATGACAGCTGAGTATTCTGGAATCCCCTATCCTATAAAATTATGCCAATGTTCATGACGGGAAAGGTGAATTGTGTTTGACAACATATTCCCTGGCCCTGTGTAATGAACCTTCAGACTTCAATTAGAACCTATCAGTAAGAAAAACAAACACAATTTCCCTAAAATGCTGCCTTCCTGAGAGAAGCAAGTCAGTTGGAAAATAACAGCAAGCCCAGCATCATTGGCTACTCAAAAAGCATTCCTTTCTCAAGTCAGGTACCAGATAAAAAGTAGATTTTGAAAAATAATAAAAGAATCATTCCTATTTTTAAAATATAGGGCAGTCAACTCATTGGATACTCTTTCAGTAAACAGCAATTCTACACTCCAGTCTTTAATGATTTTTCCTTTCCTTCCACTTACTTCTGTAGAAAAAGATTACTTTTTTCCCAAGTGTGTTGAATGCCACTGTTTATGAAAGGTGATCACATATTCAGAGCTCAAAAGCAAAACCACATAAAACATCTGCACATTGGTTTAAATTAACCTAGAAGACTGTTGAAGGTATATTCCCCAAGAGGGGGGCATTCTTTAAGCACTGTAATTTAGATTCTTCAGATGATGAATCTATGACTGCCTCACACAGATAGCATTTCAATGAATGCTCTGATAGCTGAAATGCAATGGCTTGTGTGTCTCAGCTCACTTCCTGCCTGTTAATTATTGGTAATTTGCAGACACTTCAGCCATGGAAAAAGCATACATGAAAGGGTTAAAGTGGTGAGCCTCCTGGCTCAGAAGCAGGGATAGCAGAGCTGCCTTTGCTAATGACTGAAATAGCTGAGTAGATTTGGTTGTTTTGAGCTTTTGCAGAGGCTCTTTTGATGAAACTTCTTTGGATGTACAATTTGATTTCAGATTTTATAACAGTAAACAAAGCAAACAGTGGAAAATACCCAGTGAATTTTTCATAACACATATCCTAATGATAACCACATGGAAAGGATTTCAGTCCAGTGAGACCCCACTGCATACATTTCCATGACTGGAAGTATTAACTGTCTACGAAGTAAGAAATAATATTATTTTAAAAATGGCCCATATTTCCCCAACATTTTCTACATACATTTTCATTGTAATAAAAAGCCCATATGGTCTTTATCTGTGTGTTTATGATTTGTGTCCAATTTGCATCTTCATTTTCAATGTACTAAGTGAACCAGCTGAAAACAAGAATCGTGTATTAATATCAAGAAAGAAAGAATGGCAAATCATGGAAAAGAAGAGAGATCGTAAGGAAGGGAGCTTCAGAGATTTTCTTGTCCTGTGATCATTTGCCTGTCACCACACTTCAAAGGTTAAAACCTCCAGTCAGTAAAAGAATGTACTAGAGTGTGGCCAGCTAGTTCTCAGATCAATGTTATTCTCTCAACCCCAACTTGGTTTATTGCCATTCTTCAGAAAGGAAGATCTTACAGACGAAAGAGACACTAACGTAACCAGCTTAACCTAGCCGCAGTACTTTGCTTTTGTTTCCTGTTTTGGTTCCTTAAGCACCATTTACTTGGAAACTGCTTCTGTCTCAAGCCAGAGGAACAAAGGGACAAGGTATGCTTTGCAAACAAGCTGGTGACCAGCTTGTTTGCCCAGTGGTTATGACAACAGCTGAAAACACAATGCTTTGTTTCACTGAAGAAAAGATGGGGCTGGGGATTTAGTTCAGTCGTGAGTTCAATCCCCGGTACCGATAAAAAAAAAGAAAAATACAAAAAAAAAAAAAAAAAAAAAGAGTAACGTTGTGTTTAGAGCCCTCTCATTGGGTAGATGAATTTTTTCCTGCCTTTCCATAAGATTTTCTTTTCAAATAAAAGGAAATGAAGTCATCAAGCTCAAAGTTACTTTTGATTGATTTTTTTAAAAGATTGACATTGGCTAAATACATAAATAGAAACTTTTTCAAAAAGTAATTCTATCTGCGCTTCGGATTTATGGATCTCCTCTGCACACAGGGTGCTTCATTACATGACGACAAAAGGCTTGAACTAAATTGCTTAGGATTTTTGTCTTTGTAAATATTTGCCTGAAAAGAAATACTACAACTGCAGAATATTGGGGCTGAAGGTCCTCAAAGTTTACTAAGGCAAAAAATCTGATCAAACCCAGCTTAGGGAAAAATGGCAAAATTCTTCAATGTCAACATGAGAAATCAGAAAAGTATTTGTTAACAGATATTTTAAATTCCTAACATGCTTGAAGAAAGTTTTTAAAAGCTGGGGGATAGATCTACTTTCTTTGCATATATCACTTATTTTTTCAAAAAGGCAAAACAAAACCCTCAGAGAGTTTCCATTCTGGGGCAATAAGGAGCAATGTGGGTGGTACAAAGAAGCAACAAAAATTTACCCAATCCATGATGAGTAAGTTATGTCAAGTATTTAAAGACGATTAGGGAAAGGCACGAAATACTAGGAATTGTTTAGGAAGGCAGTAGAATGGGTGGACAGTCCAGCTTGCAAAACTAAATAAAAAGGTGGGTCACTGAAATGGCCTATTTGTATGAGTAGGAAGTGAGCAGTGAAGATGTCATGTGGAGAAGAATTCCACGCAAAGCACCCCTCAGCACGAAGCACCTGAACCCACCGTGCGTTCCATGTGCTCCAGCAAAGACGCTAGGTGACCAAGAGGTGCTGTGAACCAAGAGGAAGCCACAGAGCAAGACCTTCATCATTACTACAAAAACTGCTTTCACAGCCTAAGATTCCCTAGCCAGCTGGTATTTGGGGGAGAACGAAGGTATTTTTAGATATGTCATATATAAAATCATTCACTTCTAATTCACTCATTGTAGGGAAGCTACAACCATGTGATGGTTAAGTGGTCTGGGATGGTTTTCTTTGAAACATACATAGAACTGGAAACTCCAACTAATACATTTTCAAATGTGATGGAACCTATGAGGGAATTTAACAATTCTCTCAAAAATTGTGGTTTAGAATTCTAATATGTGTTTGGCAAACTAAGAACTTGTTTTTAAACAAGGCAATTTTTAATCCTAGACAAAAATCTAGAGAAAAGAAAAGGCACACACAGTGTACCACAGAGCCAAACTGTAATATTTATGTAGTTTGGATGTTAAAATTAAATGTTTATTTTAAATATTTTGTTGGAGGATATAGGACAAAAGTATCTGAAGCCTGGAAGAAAGCACTCAATCTTGGTTTTACCTGACAGGAAAGGACTAGGTAATGTCTACAATTTAAAATTCAACATGTAGCCATTTAAATGTATGATTTAGAAATCTGGTGGTAATTGCTGGAAGATACAGCTAAGGTAGATTGATCACATCTCTTGGAGAGGACAGAATTATTGCAGTTTTTTCAGATGTGCTTTACGGTACTACTTGAGTCTGTTACTGATTCCATGTAGACAATTAAGCTAAACACAGTATCTGTATAGTGAAAATGTGTATGCTCTTTACATCATAGAATTTACAGGAGAAAGAAGTACGTGATCATTAAATCTAGAAAATCTAGAATGCTTTGTCATTGCAAATTTATAAAGCTTTTGTAAGGAAGAGGATAAGAGTAAAGGAGAGGGATAAATACATCTGAGTAGAATAATAAGTAGTTAAATTCTGATCACCAATTATAAATCATAAACGGTTTCCTCTGAAGGCAAGATTCAATTGTATGTGCACTATTTTATTTATAAGTAATATAATAAACACTATAGGCACTCAGTGTCAGCTATACTTTATGCCTTTAAAATAATGTGAAAAATATATTGAAGTTATAAATTATGATTTTTTAAAAATTTCTAAATTACTAAGTAATTTTTAAAGTTTGCCATGAAACATACTGAATTCCTTATTTGAAATATAAAAAAGTTAACCAAGATGAAAACCCCAAAACAGTATATTTCTGAATTCTGAATCTTACTAATAATTATTTAATAACGAGGGAGGAAAAAAAGCAGTAAATTTTGAAAGAAGAAGCATTGATGAATTAATTAAGTATTGCAAAGACTTAATTCATCTGGTAATTATGTAAGATCACGTGATATCTTGGAATTCAGATTCAGATAAAATGACGTAGGAAGAGAAATGAAAGAAATGCATGGTAGAAATGATAAAAAATTTATAATTTTGTTAACAAAAATTTTATAATATACATTAAATGTTAGCAGCTTCAAATTTTAAACAGTGAGATTACTTATCTCTGGCTATATGAATTTTTGTGAATATTACAGTATTTAGCAAGCACGAAAAACATGTAAGCTAATTTTTAAAAAGTTAATAAGTAGGTTAGAAACAGAAAAGAGAAGTAGAATATAAAGACCTCACTGAAACACCTTAGCCCCTATATGGCCACGGGAGTTTTCAAGCAAAACCCCAAAGTGATAAATACCAGAACTTCCTTGATTGTGATCCACACAGAGAAATATTCCAAGACCTGCTCTCAACGAAGAGACCGAAAATGAGCATTAAGTATGTATTATGCCTGGGAGAGCTCAGCGTGGTGCTTCCCGGTGATAGACACTGAGATACCAAGGAGTTCTCTTTCTGTGCATTAATTGCTCTTAAATACAGCAGATCTCAGCCACTGGCAGCCAGCAAGAACATAGGGGTGTGGGGCATCCATAAAGACTTTTATAAAAAAGGGAACCATTATCCCGTACTTGTTGCCAAAAAAGGAAAAAAAAAAAGTGCCCCTCACCGCTCTGTAGTCCGCACACCTTTGAGAAGTTAGGATGGAGGTCCAGAAAGAGTGCAAATGAATGCCAACACCAGCTGCTGTGTGCAGCTGTAAAAGGTGAGTACAGCGGCACCTCAGCACCCCAGCAGGCTCAGGTCCAGGACCCCATGTTTCCCCCAAGCCATCGCAAATCAAAGTCTGCAAAAACTCCAGTCCCTTATGTAAAGTGGTGTGGCACCTGTGTACAGTCTCCGTGGACACTAGCCTGCACACTTTATAGCATCTCTAGGTTACTTATAATGCCTGATCGATGTAAATGCTATGTAAATAGTTGCTATACTGTGTTGTTCAGCATGTGTGTAATTTCTTTCCAATCTTGTTGATCTGTGGTTGGTGGACTACATGGACGATAAATCCATGCAGAGCAGCTAAATTTCAGCCTGGAAAAAAATTAAAGGAAAACATAGGCTACTATACCTTTGAATTTTAGACTGGCATTCATATTCCAAGCCTCCATTTATGCCTTTAAATAAGTCCTTAAATTCGTAAATTATGTGAAGTCATGACAAAACAGAAATTTTGAGTATTAAACCTCTGAGGTTTAATGGTTTACAAATTGACATAGACTGGAAATAAAAATAACTTAAAGAACAGTACTGGAGTCCAAATAGCTTTATATCTATCCAGAAATTAGCATGATGCCCTACACATCAAAAACATTCAAAATAAACACAATAATTTGGAATAAATCAAAAAACATTCTCAATCTTATAATAGAGACCCCTAAAGGCAAATCATTTGCCTGGTACGTTTTTTGGAACCATCATAAAAGATAGAATTGCCGGAGGAATTGTGATTCCCCAAATGCTATCATTTTAAATAGATTGTGAGGATGAGATTTAATTTATGAAAAAAATAATGTATTGCTTTAAGATTTCTATGCAGTGCATTTCAAAAACATTCTATTTTGCTTTTCTCCTCACATGAGCTCACCACACTTAAAATCCAGCCATGCTATCATTCAATTTCAGAATTCTTTATAAAATTTTTTGCCTTCTCTTTGACCTCTTACAATAGCGCTACTTGAGAACTGAACATGCATTTGTGTGACATAACAAATAAAATGACAGCAGTAGATGGTGACGATTAGCTCAGGCTGCCGTGTGAAATTACAGACAGAGAGCAACAATAAAAGCCTATAAAGAAAGTAATAATTGCCAAGGTGAAAAAATTACTAGAAACATATTTTTTCAACCACATGCTGCACAAGGTATCATTAACTTTAGTTTATGTTTATTGCACATTAATGCCCTTTATTTTCTTTCACTAACAAGACTATTATTGATCTAGCTATTCTGTTTGATTAGCATAGACCAATATATTGCAAGCCTTATAAAAATATTCACTTGTGATTTAGCTTTACTCTTGGGATCATGTGTCAAAAACTTACACCTAGCCTACAAATAAAAAAACTGTGCAAAGCTGCATTATTTCAGCAAGTCTCAAACTTTTTTTTGCTTTAATTTCCCTCAAGGCAGAGAAGAATAAATAGATATACCCTGGGGTCGGATGGCAGAGTTCCAACTTAACAGCCATAGCTCTGAAATTTCTTTGAAGACTCAGGCTAGATATTCTAAAAAATTCAAGTGTGTTTTATTCTACTGTATAACGTGTTTTATTTTGAATATTAAAATTGTGTTTAAAATTGCTCTTCAGTACAATTGATGCTCTGAGAAAATCTGTTTGTTCATGCCGTGGCTTTTTCTCCTTCCTCGTGTTGATAAGTGTTGGTGATGGTAATCATTCCCCACCCTGAGAATTCTGAGAAGTTGGCCAGTAAGAATGCAGAATTATGGAGTCAGATTGGTTCCTGTGTTTTCATAGCCTGAGTCCAGTTATTCTGCTTTGCTTTACTGAATTTCCTACATTCTGTGGTCCACTAAAACCCACCAGTAAAAACCCTTCCTACCCTCTTCCTTCATGTTCAGTCTCATCCAAGAAAGCAGGGCTTTTATAATCTTTTCTCATTGTTAATTACAGGGCCAATTTAATGCTAAACTTTTAAATATTTTATCTTTTGTATAAGCGGCTCTGTTTTTGCCCTTCAAATTCAACAAAACTGGCAAAAGGAAATAAATCAGTGCTATGGGTTACATGAGTCCCCAAGTCTCAGGTGCTTAGAGGTTAGGTCTTTGGAATGTGGGGTGCTACAGCTGACTGTGCTGTGAGGATGGGGCCTGGTACCCTGGTGCCTGAGCAGAAGAGTGCACCAGCCTCTGGGGCTCCTTTGTCCCTCTCTGCTCCCCAGTACCAGGAGGGAACTGCTCCCTTCCCACAGGCCATTCTGCCTGGAGGACTGAAAGCTTGAGCCAAAATCAACCTCTTCCCCTTTAAGCTGACAGGGTGGGTGCTGAGTCATGCGTGATGAGGAGCTCACTAAGACAGCAGGATACATACAAAGCAGACCGACTTAACCAAGATCTGCTTCAGAAACCCAAACTGTATCAAGTGTCTCTGACACAAGTAGTAAGTGGGACTCTTATTGTGGTTTTTCCATCCATTCTTATTTGTTTAAATAGTCACAATTATGGATATGCCTGCATAGTTTGACCTTTTGTTCTTAAACTTTGATGAAGAATTCTATAGCTCAGAAGTGGCTTATAGACAGGGATTTAAGACACAGATTTGAGGGTGTTTCCATATTTGCCCCAAATATGGCTCTGCCATTTCATAGCTAAGTGGTCCAGAAAGGTTACATATCTACTGTCTTTGTACCATTTTCTATAACATGAGGATAAGAGCAGTTCTTTTTTCATAGCATTTTTGAGAGATTAATGAATTACATATAAAGATCTTGATTATTTGCTGTTACATAACCAACTATTGATGCCTTTTGGTTGATTATCTCATAGCTCTGACATAATACAAAGCGAGGTGATAACTACATTCAATTGAAAAATTACAATGCCTTTCACATTAAACTTGATC
Organism: Cavia porcellus; assembly: GCF_034190915.1. NCBI lineage: Eukaryota > Metazoa > Chordata > Mammalia > Rodentia > Caviidae > Cavia > Cavia porcellus. The sequence continues at coordinate 18,401,304 of NW_026947505.1, forward strand.
TAAATATCAGTTACTATTACTATGGAAAAAAATACTTGCATGAAGTTTTGAAATAAAAGTTTCATTATTTAAGTTACTTATAAAAATGATTCTGCTTCTCAGCACTTTCCTTGTGCATACCTGTGTCCTAGAGTTTTACATACCTCATAAATCAGAGTACTTTCCTCATAAACTAAAACAGATTGCTTAATACTGCTCAAATTTAAATTTGGGCTGAGATTCACAGAAAGATAAACTCATATTCAGGCTTGAGTTTATATCTCAGTGGTATAACATTGGCCTGGAAGCCCTTGGTTCAATCCCTAGCATTGTCAAAAGTATTTTGAAAAATACTTAACGATAAAATTAATTAAATTAAATCAGCACAGGGCTCATCTCACACAATCTACAGTTCAATTGAGCACTTCTCTGCCTCAAGCCAGAGGACTGTTTTAAATGTTTTCAAAAAGGTCTCCTTCTTTGATTTTGCAATATTTTCCTAACTGACTTTGTACTTAAGCACAACACAGCTTTCCTGTAGTGAAGATTTATCCTTTATGACAGATCAGCACCAAGAATAAAAGTTGAAATCTGGGAGACAGTAATGTAAAAATACCAAGATACCATCCCTGCATGAAGACAAGTGTATGTTTTAAGAAATGTTAAATAAAATCAAATATGATGATGGTTAGCCATCTTCTGCTGATGCAGATATTTCTCTAAAACAGCCATAAAAAATCTTCTTTCAGTGAGGTGCAAAGGATTTCCAGAGCTTGCAGTTTCCTCCTGACATAATGGAGTATGAAAAACAAATTCTAATTTAAATATTCATACCTTCACTCTATTTAATGGTATGCTACTGTGAGTATGGATATTATATTTTAAGGCCCTGTGGAGTTTCTTCTAGTTTTATAACAGCCAAAATGATAGCCTTCTCAAGAGTAATATAAAGCATGATTATGAGGATCATATTTCCATTCTTTGAAAGATGTGCTCTGCTACTGCTAATGACAACCCGCAGACACTCAGAGTAAACACTTTCTACAAAACGCATGCTACAATTTTTAAAATTAGTAAGTACTCCACTGGTCAAAGAGACAAACTATGGGACTGAAGTTTACCCTCAAACAACCTCAACCCAGCAGCCCCGTACAACTGATGCAAAAGAGATGAAATGAAATTTAACCCAAAGACAACAAAAATTTGAGTATAATTGAGTATACAAAAAGATATAATTGAGTATACAAAAAGAGTATAATTTGTTCTCTGAATATTTTGAAGATTAAGAAAAATTAGTTGGAATTCACCATCTAAAGAACGCTGCCAATAAAATAAATATACCAGGAATAATTCAGTGCACTTTGTAGGTTTGTCAATTTGACTGAGAAGATCTGAGAAGTGAGCTTTTAATATTCTCTGTGTAAAGACAAACATTCACCTCCTCTATGTAGCACATGCAAAACTGTCCTTTTATTGATTTAGAAAAGAAACTATTCAACAAGATCACCAAAACCTATCAACAAACTAGAATTAGACTTTTTCTCCCTTCTCCTTGACTCCCATACAAACACGACACATGCACAGACACGCAGAGCACACATCCATATGCACAAAAGTTCAAATGCACCAACACACAAACTCAGACATGAGTCTGAGTCTGAGTCTGAGGCATTTTTTTTGCTTTGTTTTAGCAAGGAGCACATCTGGAAGATTGCAGATGGATCCCAGAGGCTAGAGATTATGATAGAATCCATGAGGCATTAATGAACTAAAGGTATCTTAGTATTTTAGGAAAAAGATGCTTTTCTTCCTGAAAGATTAAATCTGCTAAACAAAATCTCCTATAATGAAAAGCTTGTTTCTTTGAAAAAAAAATTAGCCTTTCTCACTGCATTTACTTCAAATTGAGGATGACAGTTTTTTCACACAAAATTAAAATAATGAGCCAGGAAACAGTTCCACCGAGAAGGAGCACATCCGGCCCAGGCAGGGAGATTCTTTAGAAGAGGCTCGGATGCCATTCCAGCTGCCATTTCCTAGATGCGGCACATGTCAAGCAGCTTCAGCTTTCACAGCTCCTGGCAACATGATCTAAGGTGGCCATGGCAGCGGCCCTTTTGTGAACACAGGGTGTGCATGACTCATTCAAGGCCCTCCCGGGTAAATGAGGAGTCCTGGACTGTAAGATCTGTTTCCTCTTGAGATGTAAGGTGTTCGGGACCCACTCATCTTGTTAGCAACAATGGCTCTTTGCTGACGGCACCGCATGGAGAAAGTCAGAATCACAATGAAGACACAAAAGAGAGCCAGGAGAGTGTGCCCGAGATGTGCCCAATGCCTGGTCACTGGATGGTTGTGTCAGGCTCCTTTGCTCTGCCCTTGGCACATTAGTGAAAGAGGTTACACTTGCACGTCTGTCACCCACAACTGAAGAATAGTATAAGAAAAACTATCTTGCGTCATTCAAGGAATAAATAAAGTCTCTAGGACAATGCTCAGAAGCTGTCCAAGAATGTTAGGAAGTGTAATGATATCACTAAGGAGCCAGACTGGTTTTTTTTTCCCCCTTGTGCAAAAGGTAGGTCCATATTTTGCATTCCTAAGTGAAAATGCCTTCTGAAGAGTCAAGTTTTAATTTTTCTCAGTTCAACACTATTTCTTATTGTGGTTTCTGTTTTTCTCAAAAAGCTGAACTCTTCAAAGGGCTGAAGCTACATCTTACCATATTTAGATTTCTAATATCTAAGGCAGTGCCTTATTTGTAATAATTGCTCAAAAATTGCTTGACGTTGGTAATGTACAGAAGTAATTTTTATTCCTGATAGCTAACATCCATACTACTGTACTAGACCATTTACCTAAATTTTCAAGATCTTTTAAAATACAGTTCACAACAAGAAAGACAAATGCTTTTCTATGTATTTAAAGAAAGTCCTTTTTCAATTCAGAAAATGAAATGGTTAGGATTTGGAGTGCTTTTTGGCTTTTGAGCATTGGTACTGTTTATATTGTACAGAAAAATATAAATAAAACATATAAAGCATTTTTAAACTGCCAAAGACAAATGGACAAACAGCTTTAGTGCAGTGTGCTGAGTTAAATTCTGTATCCGCAGCTTTGGGAACAATAGGAAACTTTCCCTTGGGAAGGGGAAGCTAACTTGGGTGATCCCAGATTGAAAACACAATTGAGATTACAACCATTGTCTTAGAGATTTCATCAGTCTCTGTGTGTCCTTCATTCTGTCTAAATAATAATGATATTTAAGCATCTTTCTCCATAATACTATAATTTTCCTCAGACTTACTTCCTCCCTTTGTGACCAACTTATACAAGAAAAAATTAATTTTGACAATCACTGTCTTACTAGATACTTTAATTAATTCTACTTAAATGTCTGATTATAAAGGTAACATATACTTATTAGATAGAATAAATATAATTTCAAAAATCACATTACACTAGGATAAAATGTGGAAAATTTTTGATCATCTACTTCCTACTGCTTTTTTACATACTATATTCAGATACATGTGGTGAGAGTAGAATTATAAAGTTAGGAATACATCAAATTATATATATATATATATTTGGAACTGGAAATTGAACTCATGACCTCACATTGGCTAGGAAAGTATCTTGCTGCTGAGTTATAGCCCCGACCCTAAGAATGAAACAAGTATAAAAGTTTAAAATGTGATTTTTCCCACTCAACATTGTATGGAAAGCACATTTCATTGTCATTAGATTCCACTGTTTATTTAAATTCTTCTTTATATGGAGAGACATAAAATTCAGCAATTAATATGAAAATGTTGACCCTATACATTGGTCTTTAAAGGGGAAACATTTCTGGAGCTCAGAAAATTCTAATTAAGCAAAAAAATAAATGCTAACCAAGTAGTTAAAATGCTGTACTGTGTTGTATTCATCTATTTTTGTTTCTCTCCTTCCGTACTAAACTGAAAGGCTCTATAGGTCAAAAAATTTGATTGACCTTTGTATCTTTACATTCAAAATACTGTTAGGCACAGAGCACATACCTAAACAGACTAGTGAGCAAGTTAATAAGCAAAGATGATGACCTAGCTCCTGGAACAGTTATCTGTGAAACCACATTTTATTTTCCAGCTACCTGCCAAACAATGTTAACCAGCCGCGGATATAAGCTATTAACTATTATTTAATATTAAGTTAAAAAACATAAAAATCATTTCTTTCTTCCCCTTGGTTAGTGTGTCTTGCAAACTTTTTAAACAGTTTGTTTGTAGTATCCAATGAGGCATACTTAACAAATGCAAAGAGAAATTATCAATAAGAAAACCTCAACATTCAGCATTTTACAACCTGAGCACTAAAATTAGGCAAAAATAAAACAGTACATTGACTCACTGGTCAAGTAAAAAATAAAAATAGGAGAAATCGGAGTTATGTGTAAATATTTCAATTCTATTATCCAACCCTCTATCCATATCAGTAAGCACAAACTACATAAATAGAAATTACCTACATTAGAGACAAAAAGTTCAGAGTTTGAACGATGGTGCTATTATGTGGTGTTATTTTTATTCCAATCCTTTCTATGGCTATGTAACACATTGCTGTCAACATTATGACTTAAAATATAGCATGCATTTATGATCAGGTACTTTCCATGTAACAGGAGGTGGACACGACTGAGAAGGCTCCTCTACTCGCCATCCACAAGGCTGCAGCTGGCTTCACTGTCCACTCTTGCTGGTCATTTCCGGAGCACTTCACAGCTCCTATGGCCACTACAGCTGTTTGTCCCTGGCCTCTCACAATTATTGTGACGGGCTTCTTCCAGGCCAATAGGAGGCGCTCTCTGAGCTCCAGATGCTGCTAAGAGCTCACCTCACGGGGCCAGGCCTGCTCAGGATTATCTCCCACTGAATCAACTCAGAGGAAGCCAAGCAGGGACCTTAGTTCACCTGCATTAAATTCTCTACCTTGTCATCCAGAAGTGATTACACAGGCCCAGTGACACAGAGGAGGAGGCTCTTGTGGCACCTGGGTGCCGTGTCAGACTCTTTCTGCCTCAGTAAATAGTCTACAAACATGACTGTATGCACACAATGTCTTCCACCATCCAGATCCATCATCTATAAAAACAAAAACATTTAAAAGTCATCAAGCCAAATATATGATAGATGCTCCTCTGTTGAAGTTTATGGACACATTTCTTATTTTGTGGGAAATGAACTGGGAGTTAAATTCACGCTATGGTAGCAATTACTCTTGGTAAAATGCCTGTCCTCGGACACTGTCACCTGGGTGTCACAGGCAGGAGGAGAATGAGGCCACAGCAGCACAGTTTCTCTGCTCCCCCTGGCGTTAGTGTGACATGGATCCAATGACCAGTAGGCAAGCTGGTTGGAAGGTCTGACAGCAACTAGTGCACTGATGGCAAAGTCCTGAACTGAGAAGCCTGGTGCAAAAATCCATCTTACTGGCAAAAATGTTTTCACAGGTCTAGGCTTTCAAAATTCTAACAAATGATCACCAGAAGAAAAAAGCATAATTAAACCTATGAAAAATGCATTTTTAATCAAAGCTTCTAAACAAACATAAAGCACAATGAATATACTTTTTACTGATTGTCTCTCAGGTATGACAGGAGAACTGGTAGACTTTTTTTGAGCCTTCTCTTACATAAAGTGAACATTTGCCCTAACAAATGACAAGATGCTATAACCTTCACATCAACTATTTGCTCCCAAAGGAATGTGCTTTACTTTTTTCTTCTAGAAAACAACACACGAGTTGAACCAAGGTGAACAAGGACTTTCACCTTTTATACTTTAGATGGATGTTTTGCAAACTCTGGCATACATGTAAGAAGTTTAGCAAAACTGTAAATGACTAGATCCAAATACAAAATTGTGATTGATTCACCTACGTACAGTCCCTCCTCTTTGGGTGTTCAGTATCCGTGGTATTTCTGCTCAAGCAGGTTCATGTCCAAGAGAACTATAAGCCATTTTGTAAAAAGCAGGATTTATTAAAATTGTTTAAGATGATACACGAAACTATATCCTCAGCTCTTTTGTTATTTTTTGTTTTGAGACTCGGTCTTACTAAGATGTTAAATTCATCAGGTAGGGTACGAATTTTGTAATCCTTCCACATTGGCCTCCAGAACACTGGGGTTATAGGTACACACCATAAAATGTGGCTCCAGTACATAGCTTGTACTATCAATTAAAAAATGATGGAAGAGTATGCTAAATTGAATGACAATAAATACCTTATAGAGAAGGTCAAAAGATTTCTGATTGTGTTTCTTCTCATGAACAGCACAATTTAAGAACACACACTGTGTGTAGATCCTTCCAAAAATCTAGCTTCTACATTGTGAGGCTAACTCTGCCATCTCAAATACATTCTTTTTGGAAAGGTCTTGGGCGTAACTCTAAACTAACAGTTACCAAAAGAACCAGTAATTGTCTAAGGTGCTCTGCAATACACAGGCTAAAAACATAGAAGTAATTTTTAAAAATCATTGAAATAAGACCACATATTAACAATTCCCTTTAGTCCTATGTTCTCTAGCTAAACATCTCCTTTTCTTTCACAGAAACATCAATAGAAACTGCCATCCTCAGTATGAACAACCAAAAGAGAAATGTTTTAGTATCCATGACAACAGTTTTCATACAAGAAAAATGTAAAACTCATTTAAATGAGCCAAATCATATTTTAAATATTAAATAAGGAACATTAATTTATGCATCATTCTGGCTACTGCCCATCTTTTTTCTTTTCCTTTTAATCAGAACTGAAAGAGAAAACTTCTCTCGTTCTCAGTGAGACGTCACTAAACAGTATATTAAGTGAAAGTAGAATAGATAATTTTAACAGCTCTGTAGATACAATATCATCTTAAAAGCACTTGCGTGAAAAGCTTCATTTATAAATTTCTTCACTCAAGCTTCTTGAAAGAGAACTCAAAAAAGAGAAGGGTTAGAAGATAGATGGGATGGGTGCATAACTATGAAAGCCATGGCCCTGAGCAAGCTTAATGTCCAAAACCGAACCTGCAGAAGTAGATCAATGAAAGTGAAAGTCCAGAGAAGGCCATGGTCTTCGTGCCTTGCTTGTTTGGTTTGCTTTTAATCACAAGTCTTGGAATTGTTTTTGCACTTGCTTTAATGAGACTGTTTTCTGCTATTCTTCTATGATGGAGCATTTGGAACAGGGCTTAATCTAGACACTGCCCCTTAAAGATGCCTTTTTCAAGCAAAACCGAGAGAAGCCAACACCATTCCCCTCATCTTCTAGCTCCCAAAGAGGAATGCAGGCGCCTGTGAGTTGGGGGGTGACCCCAGTTATATGGAGCGTTTGGAGATCGCTGTCAGGAGGCACAGACATGAACGAACGAGGCATACACCCACCCCGAATGGTGCATGCCGTTAATGAAGCTCATTACCAGGTTCTCACTTACACGCTTCCGTCTCTGTCATTACTTCAGGTCTGAACTCATCTTTCTTTTTGCCAACGTGTCACTTATTTTTTGTTTCTGAAACTTGAAAATTACATTTTAAAAATACAACTGAAACTAAAGGAAGCGGAGGATTAGTGAAATATTAAGTCAACTTTCTCAGTCAAGGGAGCTAAATAGGTGACAATGTGGAGAACTGTGGCTAAAAGTATGGTTCATTTAAATGATTAACTTATTCAGCCAACTTGCTGCCTGTCTCACATCATCATTCAAATTTTCTGATTCATCTTCCAGGCACAAACTTGAATAGGTATTTTTCTTTTCCAAAGGCCACAAAGACTAACACCTTCCCTCATTCTAATCACCTCTAGTACCTAAAACTATGTAGCTGTAACTTTTGATCAATATTTTTGAAAGTTTGAAATACATTCATTTAATCTAAATCATTTGTTTTGATTCTGAAGATTTTCCATTCACTTGCTTCCTCGTAGCAAGATATATTTTTCACGATCGCCCAAGAAAATCCTCTACTCATGCAGGTAATCCTAAAAGCCCCATTCATACTCCTTGTCTTTACATTCAGTTTCTTCCTTTAAGAAATACATGGCTACATACCTCTGGAAATGCTGCATATATGAGAGTCATATTTAAAATAATATTCTGAAGAATAAAATAAAATACTATTCTGCACCGTGAAACTTTCAGCTCTGGTTTTCAGGTTACATATCAGGTTATGGCTTTTATTTAAACATTAGTCATGGAGATAACAAAAATATTTATCATAAAAATATGATATGTCCATATAAATATAATATGTCCTTTATTTTCCTATTGAGTATTCATTTCCTCCCACAAACGTTTCCAAGGTTTCTACCATGTGCCAGATGCTGCATAAGCACTAAAAAGAGAAAGATGATTAGGGAAAAAGAAATAATTCTTGTCCTCTTAAAGTGGATAGTGGAGAAGGGACTTTAATCCATACATTTCTTAGATCAACAACTACAACAATAAATGTTAAAAGAAAAAAAAACAAGGAAATAATGCTATCCTTTATAAGGAAACATAATCAATTTGGTTTCAGGAGCAAACTGAGGAGCACTCCCTAAGGAAGTGGCATTGGAATTTAATTTTGCTTAGAGGTGATCTTGGAAAGCAACAGGGATGCTCAGAGGTAAGGATTTTAAATTTAAGATAGAGATTGACAAACATCTCTGATGCAGTGAAGACAGTAGTTTGGAGTGGGATGAATTTAGAAGGGAAATTTTCCTGAAGGGCGGTGCTGGGGTTGCTCAGAGCACATATGGAGATGCCAGGACAGTAACACAACCTGCTCAGGACAGACACTTTCTTCTCAGAGAAGGTGATGATGCTCCAGTTAATTATCTTAATGGACATAGGGGTTGGGTGATGCCATCCTGAAGGGCACTCCAGTCCTTACTCAGTCTCTTTGATAATTTTTTTCATAATCTTTCTGTTTGTTTGTTTGATAATGACATATTTTAGACTCTACTTTTAACCACTCATACATCTCTCACCTTTGCAAGGATCTTCCCGGACCCTGAAATCTTCTGTTTTACTTCCCTCTAGAATAGCTATGTGTTTTATTTTTTATCTTATTACTGTTTGTATCAAGGACCTGGTGAAAAACCCAGTTCCCTTTGTGAGTGCTATGGGCTGCTGAGTTAGTTAGAAACATTATAGGCTGTCAGTCAGGTCTGGGCTCTCAAAGGAGCCACAGCAGAAGTTCAGATACCTTGTGGCCTTGGAAGAGACAAACACCTCCTGCTGTGGGCCAGATCTCAAGACAAAAGGCAAAGCAAATGCAATCACATCCAAATAGCTCTCTGTCACCCTGAGGAAGTCAAGAGTCACCATTCAACCCACTACAAGAGTCACTGCTGTTAAGCATATCCACTTCCCCACTTGTTCCTGATTTAATCAATTTTATGTTAGCAAATAATCTTATTGGTTGACCACAGTTCTGTTCCACCACATGTCCACCTTGCAAGTTTCCATTTTTTCCAACCTTGGACAAGGCTCGCCTCATGGTTTTATTCTACAAAAGCCTCTAGAAAAGACAGAATCCCTGGCAACCCACTGAGGACACTTTCTGTTTCTCTCACACAGAAGATTTCTTTCTCTCAATAAATACATTCTGCTCTTAACCTCCATTGTTCCTAAAATTCATTCTTGAATTTTAGAGATCATGAACTTGTACAGGATATCTAGTAGGCTGGGAGTTTCATTCCTCTATATCACAAGGGGTACAGTGAAAGAATGAGATAAGAAACAGACACATGTAGTAATGCATGATGTGGGGCTGGGAGGTCAACACCTCAGGATGGGCGGAAACCAAGATACTCCAAACCAGCCACTATTTATTGCATGTATACAGTGTAAGAAGGTTAATGAAAGATGCAAGATCAGATTCAGAGGTCAATAATTTAGGGGGCAACGGATAATTCTGGGATGATTCAAGCCGGAGGAGATGATTCTATGCTACGAAAGATCTTGCCTTGTAGCGTTTTTTAATCTTAGTAGTTTTAATTTAATTTTAGTGGGTGGAAAGAGAGTGGCTCAACCCAAAAGACTTAACGGGAAGTGTCAAAAGGGTGATACCATAATCCCAAGCCTCCATTTATCCCTTAGGGAAGTATGCAAAATTAGCCATTGTGAATTTGTGGTCCCTAACATATTTGTACTAAATTGCAGAGACTCTACTATTGTAATCCCAAATATTGAGTTCAGACATCCAAGTACTATAACCCTCTTTCTAGTTTTCCTCACAATACAAAAAGTTATACTTGTAATCCCATCAAGACATCATTGGAAGCTCAGCAAGTTAATTCCAATCTACCACCACCAATGCAAGCCACGGCAAGAGTGAAAACACCAAGTTAAGGGCAGCCAAGGGGTCCTAAGTCCAATCCCCTTGAGGATACGTGGAGGATCCTAGGCCTCTCTCAGAATTTACTGTCTTGTGAAGAAAGTGGGGGTGGCTCAGGAATGAGTGGCAGTGAGGATGTCAGGAACTACATGAGTAACTTGAGCAGGCTGGCCAGGTGAGAAAAAGAGACATGCAGAAGGATCAATTCACATAATCTAATTAAGGTAGCAACTGAATCGTTTTGGGAGGCTGTACCTTCAGTTTCTGATATGCAAACTCTGTGTCCTGGGGAGTCATAGCCTCTTTGAGACTCTTACCCAGGTGACATTCCTAGAGCTATTGGCTCTAACATCTGGCTGTGCTCATACCCAGTATAGAGAATACTATGTTAGGAAACAGGACTGTCTATTGGCTTTAGAGTTTACATTCCAGCATCTCGGGTAGCCTTATTTGCAATGCTTAGGGCCAATTGAAAAGAGAAGGAAATACCATAGCCAGCTCTCTATATATCACTATAAGCAAATAAGTTTCCAAATAATCAAAGTCACAGTAATTATTTTGCATTCAAGGGGAGTTACTGGAGTTGTCTCCCATATCTACTAAATCCAAAGGAAGTAGATGAGTGAGAAAGATTTGTAATCTTTATAAGGCTCAAAGTCAAATGAAGGTGAAGATCTTAGAGATTCAGTATTTCATTCTGTGTACACTCATTTAATAATCACCATGTAGGAAACAGAGATATAGGGATTTCTTTCTAAAGGAAATTTGGGGGCTGGTGGTGTTCAAATGGGAGAAAGAAAATGGAAATGCAGTATGATGAGGTCCACTCTATAGACAGAAACAAACAAAAAACTGTTCATATTAAGAGGTTGAAAGTCTCTATTTTCATGAAAGAAAGCAACATGTTTTTTGTTGAGCCTTAAAGGAGGAGAGAGAATTTGCCAAGCAAAGTTGTATAGGAAAGCTTTTCTAGGTTAGGTTAAAGAGCACTTGAAATATTTGCGTGGGGACACAGGAAAAACAAAAAGTTGCAGAACTTATGATTTGTGGGGAAAACGATACGAAGCATAAGGTGGAAGATTATTCCAAATACGTAGATTACATGAAGACAAATTAAAACAAGGTAGTAAAGATACAAGTAGGAAATAGTGGGATGTAGACTTTGAAAAAGTATTAAGCAGTGCTGATGGAGAAAAATGAATGATGTCATTGTAAAACTTTGAGTCAAACAGCAGCGAACGTTAACTGAGATCACTAGCCTGATGTGGAGGAAGTTGGCACTCAGAATGATGGAAATCTTTCCTTTTGGTTGGTTCCTGTCCCTTCACTTACCCTTCATTGTTGGAATTCTTGTCTTTCCTTTTTTTCCTTGTGGTACACAGGAAATCACAAATCAATGTCTACAAGTGGAGGAAACCAAACCAAAAAGAACAAAGCCCAAGGAAAAGGAAAAGTATTCCCAAGAAGATTATTTTCTGATGAGTTGGGTTGTAAAGCTTAATGTCTGAACCTTGATGCTTCCGTATTTCCATGGAATCCAGGCACAGATGCTGCAGGGAGCAGACCTGGTAAGTCATGCAAGTTCTTCAGCTAAACGAGAAAAACTTACGTTTGCAAACCACACCTTCTAACTGGTAACTGATGGCTGAAATCAATTTCAGTTGCTTCAAAAGTTGCTTCATTTAAACCATGGGTGAGAAAAACTTTCATTATGAGACTGTAGTGAAGGTCAAATGAAACAATCCATGCAAACAGTGTCTCACTCTGTATGGACTGATTCAGTAATAATGTCAAATATGAATTATAGATTATGAATCATTCTAAGCAATTCCTACCACTATTTCATTTGGCCCTCATAGCCAGTTAGTGAGACAGAAGACAAATGAGTAATCAAAAATTTTTCGACAAGGATAAGCCCATGACTAGATGCTTGGGTAAATTCTAACAAGCATTCAAAAAAATGTAATGCAAATCCTTCTCAAGTTCTTTTTGAAAATTAAAGGAAAATATGTCCTAACTCATTTTATAGGGTCATGGTCACCCTAATACCAAAACCAGATTTTTAAAAAAATTGCAAGAAAGAAAATTGTAAATCAATGTCCTTAATGAGCATAGATGTAAAATTTCTCAAAAAAATCAAATTCAACAGCACATTTAAAGGATAATTCACCATGACCAAGTGGGAGTCCTCCCTTTCTTGTGGTAATTATTCAACATACAAAAATCAATAAATCTAGTACAGTACATTAACAGAATGAAAGATTTAAAAATCACATCATTACCCCAATAGATACACAGAGCATTTTACAAAATTTAACGTCCTTTCTTTCATGAAAAGGAGCAAATGCTCTTAATAAATTAGATATGAAAAGAGTATGCCCTAACACAGTAAAGGCCATACGAGACAGCTCCATCATAAGCTATCGTGAAAATTTGAAAGCTTTCAAAGATTAGGATAATAAACAAAACATCCATTTGAAAAAGGAGTGTAAATTATTTGTTTGCAGATGACTTGATTGTGTATGTAGAAGACTATAAAACCATAAACACAGAGTAGAAGCTGTATCTATACAAACACAGAGCTAACAAGTGATTTTAGTAATACTGCAGGATAAAAAAACAGCATATGAAAATCAGTTACACTCTCATACACTGGCGGTAGATTATTTAAAAAAGAATTAAGAGAGTAGTTTCAGGGCTGGGGATATAGCTCACTGGCACAGTGCCTGCCTAGCAAGAGCAAGGTCCTGAGTTTGATCCTCAGTACCCTCAATAAATAAATAAATAAATGTAGTTTCAGCAACAGTAGCATCAAAAAGAATGGAATAGTGAGTAAGAATATTTCATCATGACAATGAAAGATCTATACACTGAAAACTGTAAGAGGTAGATGGAAAAAATAAATACCTATAAATTTAAAAATTATGTGTTCTTATAGAAATATGTGTGCACAAGTGCCTGCCTGGCAAGGGCAAGGTCTTGAGTTCAATTTCTGGTACGAATAAATAAATAAATTTTTAAAAATATATCTGCATTACCATATTTATTGCAACATTATTTGCCACGTTTAAAATACAGAAACAATCTTGGTATCCATCAGTGAACAGATAAAAGAAAAAATACATGGATTCATGTACAGATTCATGGTCGCATTATAGATGTGTATATATATATATATATATATATATATATATATACATATATATATAATTAATTTGACCATAAATAAGGAAACTTTGCCATTTAAAACAACACAAATGAATCTGAAGAACACTATGCTAAGTGAAATAAATCAAGCACAGAAAAAGTAATGAGACAAATTCTATATGATCTCACTTATGAAGGGAATTTAAGCTAGTTAAACTTGTCAGAGAATGGAGTGGTAGCTGCCCAAGCCTTGGAGTACAAGAGAAAGAGGATTTTGAACAAATGCTACAAACTTGTAGTGATAAGGTAGTTTCTAGATATTTAATGTACAGCATGTGAGTATAGTTAATCTTACTTGACATCTGCTGATACAGTACACCTTATATGTCCTCTCTCACAACCATATAAGTGTAACTGTGAAATGAGAAACATTAATTGGGTTGCAGTAATAATTTTACAATGTGCATACATCTGTGTATAAAAATCTTCACATTTTATGTACTGAGTTAAAAAATTTATCAATATTTGAATAAATTTGGGTAATTAACAAATCTTAACTCTAGGACTCCATCTGCTCCTGCCTAATCTCACAAACTTTCATGCAGAGGTCACTCTTCAATGTCTGGCCTTGCATATGGTTGTTCCTGTGCTATGTCCCACATTGATTTCTGCTTTTTTTCTCTATTCTGTCCACTCCTAGTGCATACAGTGGTATTTAGCATGGAAACACTGTTCTCTTCCATTCTTTGGTTATATATATAAGTTTTGCCCTCAGCATGAGCTCTTGGGTCTGAGATTAAATCCAGATATGCTTCACTCTCTGGTAGCAGCCATCGCCTGACTACCCAGAAGCTCTCAGACAAGCTTTGTGCAGAGGTGGATTCTATGCTTTTTGGACATCACTATTGGAAAACATAACAGCTGCAGAGATTTGCACCTGGCCCATTTACTTCCGCTGAAGATTTCTCATTAGCAAAAGTGCTGCTCATGACACTGTATTTCACTCATGAGAACATTGCTACAGGGACCACGAAGAGATGAGGCCCTTGTGCTGTGTGAAAAAGTCTTGCTTTCGGCTACTGCTATGAAAAGTATGTTTACAGTAAAACACACACACACACACACACACACACACACATAGATCATAGGACACTCTATGCATAGCCACAGTTTTTATGGTTTTATATCTGTTTAAAAATAAATTTTATAAAATAGAGACACCTTTGACTGAAAACTATATTTTTTTTTCTTTTAGTAACCATGATTAGACAATATAGAATAATATTTATTGACTTAGACCTTTATTTTTTTCAGAAAAAAATATAATTGGTACAATTAAAAGAATCACAGAAAAATATAATGATTTTTTCTTTTCCCTTCTTTCCAAGTAATAGCTCTAAAATGAAATGAATAATGCTTACTATAATAGTCTAAGTGAAAAGTTGAAGTTTGAAACTAATAGTTTTCTAACATAGATTTCATTTAAGTTATTTAAAAACCAAAGTCTCAAAGGAACATTTGAAAGTTAAATAAAGATAGAAACCAAAGTAAAAGTCAAAGTGGACCTTAGATAAAATCAATTTCAGGAAGACTATTTTATAGAAAATGACTATCATGACATTTACATTTTTAACTTAAATATTTCATTGCCAGCACCTGCCTCATTATTTTTGCCAATAATCTAACAGAAAAGGCAGCTTTAAAATCACTTGTAACCTTTATTTCATTCATTTATTAATTCATTAAGCTTTAAGATATTTACTCTTCATTGTACAAGAGAATTTGGAATACTCAGAAAGTGAAGAAAACCATTTCCGGCTTGAAAAACTCTTAAAAATCTGTTCAGAATGGTCACTGCAAACTAAGAAGAGAACTAAAATAGATGTTCAAAGTCCTTTGGGAGTTTAGATGTGAAAGATATTTCTCATCCCTCTTAAGCAAGAGTTCTTAAAAATCCTTAGAGATTGGCATTCGAATGGTCCGTTAAGAATAGCAATACCAGGACAATAAGGCATCCAGAATCATGCGGCCAAAAAAACAAAAATAAATGCTCACCACATATACATGTGGAGAGACAAGATGGAGCATTAGACAAGGGAGTGGACATGAACATTGTGATTAGCTTGGAAGATGTGAATAAAAGGAAGATATTTTTTAAAATCTTAGAAAACAATCTATAACATTTGATATATACTTTAGGAAGATTACTATGGTAGTGATACAGAATAATTGGACGGGGAGCAGACTGAATGCAAAAATTAGTTAATAACACTTAACAAATATTAGTTAGGACAGGCTAGGATTCTCTGTAACTACAAATTCCAAAGACTTGGTAGATTACAGTAATACAGGTGATGAAGATTCATTCTATGCTCCTGTTTCATGCACATTGGAGCCCATGGGATAGTAGGAGGCTGAAACTATCTTCCATCCTTAAGCATCTATCTGGAAGATCATTTGCTGGCTTGTTAAAGGCTCAGTCATAGACTAACATGTCTCTTGTGCACCTGCACCATGGGCTATGGACAGCTGTGTTTAATTTAAAGGGTAGGAAAATGCAATCTTCCTGTGCACCCAGGAGAACTTGAACTATGCATAAATAACACCAGTGATTACATCAAAGGAGACTGCAAGAGTTTAGACTAAAGATAATGAGGAGATGAGCAGTAAGGATGGAAAGAAATAGAAAAGTATAGGAAATGGACTGGAAACAGAATGGAAGCCTTGTGAGTGGATGTAATGTGGCAGGAAAGAAAACACTCTAGCATAGGTCCCAGGTCTGGAAAACTGGTGGTGCCCTTTAGCAGAACTTTGGAAGGAAGAGGATAAAGAGTTGAAAAAGGGAGCAGGGGTCATCAAATACTTAAAGGAAATAATGTTTAGTTTTCATTTTTAGATTATGGTATATTAGGGCAGGGATATATGAACAAGACTACACATAAGATAGCTGAGTGTTAAGAGATGGAAAGACGTTAGTGTTAAAAGAGATCAAATTAGGGAATGAGAGTTCTGACATCATTGACAACAAAGCACTCTTGCAAACTATGCAAACCCAATGTCATCAGATGGAGCTTACCACATTCCTGAGCCAACACAAAATTCATCTTACTTTCCAGTTTCATATTTCTACAAATCAAACACTTATTGATAGAAAACAACAAAACCTTCAAAAATTTTCAGGAAGAAGAGACCATACTATTTGAAGGATTGCCATTCCTGTTGGATAATTTTTTTTAATCCTTCAGAAGTCCTTTGCTAAAAAAAACAAGTACTTTGTTGCTATAGTATGACAGGGAAGACTTCTAAATGTCCACCCTATAAATTCAGGAGAAGACTTTTGGAATCTGATAGGAAAATTAAAAATTACATATTTAATGATAATTCTCTGACAAATATAATAATTTTGTATTCTTAAAAGAGCATTGTTACCCTTTTGCTTTAATATACAAAGACATGGATGTTTAATAAAGAACTGATGTAGGAAATCCTTCATGAAAACTTTCGGTCAGATATCCTGAGCACATACTTCAGGTGACAGACACATTTTTTTAAATCTGTGCAGGTAAATTTGAAGTGATTCATTACTTAATCTACATATATTTAACTATTGTCATAACAAAGTCAAATATATAAAATATAATCTGGGCAATATATTTTCAATTCATTATTACCATCTGTTCATGGATCTCTCTCAAAAGCAATGTAATAGGTCAAAATTATCATTAAACAAAATAATATAGAAAAGAAATATTAGAATACATTTTGAATGCCCTAAATGCCAGTCTTTCTTGATGTTAAGCCATGACATTTTATTATGTTTGTGTGTATATTTGGAAAAGAGAAATACCCAAGATTTAAATGTATACTTGGCCAAGAAGAGAGTTTGAATATCATTGTTCGAGAAAAACTGAGAGAGAGGAGAGAGACTGATATTTGGCTGGTGATGTCTTAGGTATTCCATTAAAGACAAATACCCAACAGTGGGTCCCAATTCACACTGTGCTTCAGCACCACATGCCCCTCTCAGCTCCAGAAATATTCTCCAGATCTTCACTACTGCCATGACTTGAATATCACTTGCATATCCTCCAACTCAGATGATAATTTAAGTCCCCAAATTTTGAATTAATGATACTCAGGTTGTAGAAATTGAATGCAGTTATACTGTTTTGAACTAGGGCTACTGGAAAATGAATAAATCAGATTATTAGGATGCAGCTATATGATTGAATCTTATGGATTAACAAGGAAACAGAAAGACACTACACTGACAGAAATACACATCTATTCCCACCATGATGATACACTTGACAGGATCTTACCCAAGCTTGCATCACACTGTTTGGACTTCCAAACCCAGGATCATGAGTCACAGTATACCTTTTCTGCTTTATAAATAGTCTGTCTCAGGTATTTTCTCACAGTAGTGTAAAGCTGACTAAGGTATGTCCTACTATGCTTGGTTGATGGTTCTTTCCTAAAACTACACCTGAGAAGATGGATATATTCAAACTGGACATCAAACTTAGTCTGATTCATCATCTAACTAAAATTATCTCTATTTAACCTTTGTTAGCTGAACTTCCATGTCCTGGGATTTGTTTGATAGCCGTACCTGTAATCCTACAAGGTTATATCTGACACATATTAAAAATTTTTCAACTCTGAGGTTTATCATTACGCTAAATATTTCTATTAACAAGCTGGTCTTTATCTGTTTCAAAGAGGAGATGGACTCAGGAGAAAGGTTAAATTTCCTGAAATTATCACAGCAAAAGGACTACCAACATTAAAAAGAAACACAATATTGAAAATATGGTTCCTAATACAACTTATTAACCAAACTACTATACTGGCATTATATAATAGCTGCTAAAAACATATTATTGGGATATACGTTGAAAAAAGGAACAAGATTTAAGCTGTCAGTAGCTCTTGAGTCCGTATTAAAACCTTGAATCTTTTTTCCCAACTCATCATCTTGGGTTCTCCTTCATATGGAGAATTAAATTTCTATTATAGCATAACAATTATCTGAGTAACTCTGGGGTTGAAAATTTGACTGTGATATAGATCAAACACTACTAAACAGTTAAAAACCAGAAACATGCAAAACTAAGGAAATTTGAAGAACTGTTTACATATATAAACTTCAGTCCAACACTACACACACACACACACACACACGCACACACACACATGCACGCACACACACACGCACACGCGATCTTCAGGTAGAACCAGGGAACTCCAGGGGAAACGTTAGAACTCTGGAAGAATCCAGTGTAAATCCTAGATCTGGTGGATGGGCCATGGAAAACTCTTTCAGAAGGGGCCATGAGAGAAGGGCCAATCAATACTGTGAATCCAGTGGGAATAGACCACAAGTAATGAAACACAGAAGGAAACAAATGACCAATTCTGTTTGGCCCAGCAGGTTTTCCTTCTCCAGCTCTTGTAACAGGATTTAAACACTGTTGGACAGAGAACAAAATGTACATTAACACTGATGTTCATGTAATCCAAAACAAAACTAATCCAAGAATAAACCTTACATTACTATGTGTGAACATAAAGAATACAGCTGGTGGCTTTTTTTCTGATTAGAGCACTTGAAGTGAGGATGCGACTTTTGAATTATTTCAAATTGTAGGAAATTGTTTTCAATTGTAATGATACATAATATAACATCTACCATCCTAGCCATTTTTCAACTCACAGTTCCATGCTGTAAAATGTCTGAACAGTGTAGTGCAAAAATGATCACCATCTAACTCTAGACCTCTTTTTGGATCGCAAAACTGAACTTTTGTACCCACGAAACGATAATTTCTCACTCGTCCCTCCTCCAGCCTATTGAACTCAACATTCTACTTTCTGTCTTGATAAATCTAAGTAAGTAAGCAAGTAGAATCATACACTACCTGCTTTTCTTCATTTACTTCACCTATCACCATCCATGTTCAAATAGGAAAAGGTACAAGAGAGGGGGAGAGGTAAAGGAGGAATGGAAGAAAAAAATCAGAACAGAAGGAAAAATAGAAAGACAGCTTTTGTAAATAAAGAGGAGAGGGGCTGGAGGTTTAGCTCAGCGGCATAAGCACCTGCCTTGCAAGCAGGCAGTCGTGAGTTCAATCCCTGGTACCGATGAAAAGGAAAAAGACCAAAAAAATAAAATAAAATAAAATAAAATAAAATAAAGAGGAGAAGAGCAGGGAAGGGGAATGGGGAAAAAGCAGCAAGATATATTATGTGCAGGTATAAATCCTCTATGATGAATGTGGTCATTATGTACATCTAAAATAAAATAAGGCCACCAAAAAAACCAACCTAGGTTGTAGTATTTACCAGAATCTCCTTATTTTAGAAAGCTGAATAATATTTCATTCTATCTATTTTGTTTATCTATTCATCGATTGACATGCGGTTGGTTCCACATTTTGGCCATATCATACTGTTAAATACTGTTAAAAACATTTATGTCCAAACATGTCTTAAAGACCTTTTAATTTTTCCACATGTACCATATACTGGATCATATGATTATTTTAATTTTACTCATTTTGAAGAGACTTTAAGCTATTTTCCCCCTGGCCTTTTTCATGTGACAATTAACAGTGGATAAGGATTTTGGTTTCTTCTAGTTCACACCAACAGTTTATTTCTGTTTTGTGTTCTTTTTCTTTCAACCTTAATGGCAGCCATTCACTCAAATTTGGTAAATTTCATTTAATTCTTTTGTAACCAAATTATATTAATACAATAATTTTTAAACACTTATGAATATCTCAAAATTATGTTGTAGGGCTCAAGTGTGTTTTCTGACAATGGCTTGTTGATGTAATTTCTGGTTAGAATTTTCTCTTCTCTAAAAGAAGACATTAATGCATAAACACTAATTGCAGCTGTATTGATTAAAGGGATTGTTGGCCCATCATGGAGTCAAACCATGAACATGTCTGACGGTGACCTATCCACATGATTTACATCCATAAATCAAGTGGAAGGCAAAAGGGGACCTTAACTATCTGTGCAAAAAAGCCTTAGCTTGCTGTGCAGAAACATTATTTCCAGGCATATATACCAGATACTTTAATACACAAAATGATGTAATAAAAATATAAAGATGTTTCCTTTGCACTGAAAAATTTCATTTTTTGGCAGTGATAAGAATTGAACCTAAGGACATGGGTATGCCAGGCAAGCTCTCCAAGGTGGAGACCCCTGAGTCACATGCCCTACCCTTTTCCAACCCGTCTTCCATAAGCAGAGCAATCATGTTAGAGTTAAATACTAATAAATGATTAGACAGGAACAATGTTGGATGGAGAAGAAATATTATGTTGCCAGTAACACCATGAACACCACGTTAAAAAGCTTCAACAACATGACTGGGATGAAGTAAATAAAATGATGGAAATATCTAGAATCTGGAGATGATGGTATGGTTTTAATAGATTTTGAAGAAAAAAATTAATCACATATAAGTGGAAATAGCAGTTCTCAGCAAATATATTTTGTAGCCTCTGTACTTCTGTGTCCTTCTGCAGTTAGTAGGGCCACATAAATGTTTCTAGATAATATGATGCCAGTTTCACCCTAATCTGTTCTCTGCCACAGCAAGCATGGATGTCCTTGACTAATTTGGTGACATCACATGAAAGTCACAACTGGAACCCTGCATCACCAGGTGGACCTGCGTGGGACACTGCATAACTGAGAAATAAATCTCTGTGAAAGATTCCAGGGCTCGTGCATCCTGCAACTACCCTTAGGACTGATTATTCTACTACAGCAACTTAGCGATTATATCATTAGAAGAACCGGATGGATATATTGACCTCATTAAATAAAAATACTCACCCAAAACCACACTACATACAACATATGATATGGATCCCAATACTTATTCTTCTGATCACTATACCATATCTAGCTTCATCTTTTTCATACAAATATACTGAATATATAATTTTCCCTTTAAAATATCTATGCAAGATGCCTAGGGCCACCGTAACAAATTACCATAAACAGATATTTATGTATTCTTTCACAATTCTGGCTATTAGAAGTCCAAAAACCAAGTGTCAGTGGATCTATTCACTGTACGCACTGTGAGGAAGAATCTTTTCCAGCTTCTGGTGGTGGTTCCTACTCATTAGTGTTGCGTGGTTTGCAAATACATCACTTCAACTTCTGTCTCTGTCTTCACCCTGCATTCTCCCTGTGTCTTATAAAAACATGAGTGACATATGTCAAGCCACTCAACATGACCTTATCTTAACATGATTACACTTATAATGTCCTTGTTTGCAAATAAGATTATATTCATAGGTACTACGGAACATAAACTTAAAATTTCTTTTTGGAGGACATAACTCAAACCACAAAAAAATAGCTAACAGTGTATGCTGCTTCAGCTTCCCGCTTTCATCTTCTGGAAATAAATGCTATAAGTTGTATTTAAACAGCCCTTACTTTTAGTTACCATTTTCGAAACCATTTTGTTTTGTTTAACATAACTGTTACCAACTTTTTAAAAAGGAGGGATAATCTTAGCCCAATAGATCCTCACATTCAAACGTAATTGCTTTCTGCACTTACTGAAAATTGTGTTACTATATAAGACATTCTAATAACTTTGCACACTGCAGGCAAAACATAATGGGTCTCAGGCTTTTTATGCACCCCTGCTAAGATAAGTACCAGCCACAGTGCAAAGACAGGATCAGACGGTCAGAAATGAAATGTAGTTGTCCATCCAAATTGTCAGTTCAATGCATCTTGTTTTCTCTTTTCTTTATCTTTTCCTTTCTGGAGAGGCAAGGCCTGGTCTTTTACTGGTCTTTCTTTCCATTTTCCTCTATTGTTACAAGGCTTCATATTTTTGTAACAGTGCTAATATGAAAAGTCAAAATAGCACACATGGAAATGCAAAGGCATTCTGAAGTTACCATTGTCTGTATTAACTTCCTAAATACGCACATGCACACCCCATGTATGGTGATAGCATTATGTCACTGACACTTCTAAAGCCCCAGGCATACACCAGAGAGTAAACGATGAATTTCGTCTTCCCATGATTCTCAGTTTGAAGGAAAATTACTATACTATACTATTCTATACTATATATAGAAATTACTATACAAATATGATGAACTGGGAGTGGGTTTCATTGAGTAGCACAGGACAAATATGCAAGGGAATCTACAGATTAAAATGGATTTGGAAGAGAGTGCTGTGTATAAAATCAAAGATGATAACTGACCCTCATTCGGTTACCAAAAGGGTTTCAAGCAATGGTAGCATCACACGTTCAAGCTCAGAAATGAGGCTGTGACATACCCCATAAATCCAAAGGTAATCACAACGGCTACATTTCCAATTATGATTGAAAAAGTGGTGAGACATGAAACTGGTGAGAAATGCAGAGGCCAGATCAAGGAATACCTTATACATAAGGTGATCCTATAATTCATCACCTAAACCAGGCTACTTTTGAGGATGAAAAGGGCACTATTAGGAATTCGGTTGGGGCAGCAAGTGTAAACCAGGGCTGTCAGAGACTAAGTGGGTTGTATATTGATGTGACTTATAAATCACATTAACTGAGCTGAATTTTATATTAAGGTCAGTCAGAGACATGACAGTATTTGCACACAGAGGAGTGTCCAGTAGGACTGCATGTTTGAAATTTAGCCTTAGCTGAAATGCAACAGACACATGGGAGAAAACAAAATAGGAGGCAGGAAGATCTACCAAGAGACAACTGTGATTGTTTCAGTCATCAGATGATGGCGGCCTAAATCCTGCAATGCTTGTGCATCTGAACAGAAGCTGAAAAGCAGTATTAGGCTGAACCGTAAGAAACTGCTGCAAATCACAATTATTAACCCACAGAAATGGTAGCTTCAAAGGGCTCATTTGATATAGTCTCGGGACAGAGAACTGCTTGGTGGCAAATATTAATCTATACATAATTAGTAGATGATGGAATAGTGAAGATGCTTATGACAATGATTACTTTGAGTCTTATCATAATCAACAGCAAACAAGAGTGGACATGTAACTTCAAAATGTAGAATACCCCAGATCGCTACCTGTAGATAGCTGGTAAACAGTTGGCTGTATGTGGCTTATACATAAGTAGACACAAGCAGGAGAGAAACCCCAGAAATACAAACCTCACAAATCTAGCCCATGGTCCTCAGAGAGGAAGGTGGGGAGAACTCTCTTCTCTTCTGGGTGCATCACTAAGCAGGCAAAATGGGGGTCAAGTCATTTGCTAGACACACTCAGAACAGAGCCAGCATGACGTGTGATCTGGTGGGACTCACAGTGCAAGTTAGCTCTGAGGTTATCTGGGGGAACTGGATCTGGCCAGGAGGGATTTCTATCTCTGCTACTTGAAGCAATCACGATAGACTCCAATGTTCATTCGTTTATTCCAGGCCCCAAATGCACACCTCCTGCTCCTGACGTCAGGGCAGCACGTACACTCAGATTCCCACACCTGGAGAGCCATCAGGAGGTTACGTTGTTTCAAACTGATTTGATTTTAAGTGGAAAAGGGACAGAAAAAAATTACTGGATTGGGCTGAAAGTATCCAGACTAAATTGCTTGCCCTAAGAAAACTGGAGCAGAAGAGCCAGAAATCAAATTCTGTGCTGCAGATTTAAAAGGTGTATCTTTAACACAGCCCTGCAGGTGTTAAACCTGTTCCAAAGCACTGTCTAGTGCAATTGCGAAAGTGAAGACAGCCAGGACGAGGAAGATATTAGCTGCCTGGGTAAGCAACGAGCTGGGGCGACAGTGATTTTCTCAAAAACCTTTATTGGATAGGAGCCGGCTAGTGGTGGGAGATTCAGTGTATGACACCTAATAAATTCAAATTCATTTTTCCTTTTCATTAATCTCTCTTTAGATAATTTGGCATTATGCAGATTTTTATGATGAAAAATATATTAAAATTTTCACATAAGCACAACCATGACTGGCACGCAAGTTTGTACACATTCAGTTTAGTAAGTTTACCACAAAGACTCTATAATACTTCCAAATATTTCTTGGATATAGTAGATAAACCCTACTTCTCTAAACTGGATTATATATTTAGAAAATAGTAATCATACCAACATTTTGGTAAATGTAATTATGCTGAGACAGATACTTTTTGACAACCTCCAAATCTTTCGTTTATAAAACTAACTAATACACTAACTAGCTGTCCTATCACAGTTGGTTGATATTTATCTCCTGTCATAATAAATTAAAAGAAATGAGAACAAAGAAGAAAAGCGAGAAATTTTAAGAAAGTAAAAAGAAAGATGCTAGTGGAGGCTGGAAGAATATAAAAATATATGTAAAGAGTGAAACAAGACAAACTGTACGCACACACTAGAGGAATGGTGGAGAAATTACATTTTCATGGTGAAAAACTAGTCTTAATTTCAGTCTCTTATCTAACTACAGATCACAACACAATACTGTATGATCCCACAAGAGAGCAAAGAGATTCTCTTTTTCCACTGAGGTTCTGAAGAGTCCAAAGGCCATAAATAAAACTTAATTCAGCTTTTGTGCCATTAAGAGTTTTAAAAGTTTATAAAGAAGGGGCTGGGGATTTAGCTCAGCGGCATAAGCGCCTGCCTTGCAAGCAGGCAGTCCTGAGTTCAATCGCTGGTACCGATAAAAAGGAAAATGAAAAAGAGGAAAAAAAAAGTTTATAAAGAAAGTAAAATAAGATAAAGCATCGGTATAAAATTGAGGACATGGAAGAAACTTTTAAACAACTAAAAAAAAATAAAGAAAATTGTCAATACTATCACATTTTTCGATTGAACTGACCAATTTCTTGTATGAACTGATGGGAAAATTTTCCTCTCTTGTTTTGGCTTCTATATAATTTTTAACTGCAGCAAGTTATAGACATTATGTCTATGGTTAATAATTTAGGAGATAGGGCTTCAATATCATGTTCTATTTTGTAGAGTGGAAAAGGCAAGAAGAAACAATAAAATATCATGTAACAGAGGCAAAGGAAAGACCCAATGCAATTAGAATGAAAGAAAAAATCAGTCAGTTGAGTTGAGGAAGTTTAGGAAAACAATAAATACAACCACAGTGCTAAAGAGGAGAGAGCTGCCACTCCTTACCTACCTTGCCTAAGGCTTAAAGTTTCCACTGTGGACATCTCAACCCCATCAGATCCCGATCACTGTCCCCTGCCCTCAAGCCCACCACCTTGTGAGTGCTGACCTGTGTCCTATCTTCTCCATATTTGTGCTACTCAAGAAAGATCACCTCAGAGAGCTCTGTGCAGCCAGACGCTATTTGAAAAAACAACTTCTGATCAAGATAATGCAATTATAAGAGAAAGAAGACCGGAAGTGGCAGTCATCTTCCCAGAGCAATATTCTACAGACATCTCCAATTACCAGGGCACAAACAGTCGATAACTAGTTAGATGTCTGCATATTAGAACGGCAGCAACTGAAATGCCAATTGATTCTCTTGCTAAAACTGGTACTTATTGATAGCGTTTTCTGATTATTTCACTTATTTTGGCGTGTCTCAAACCCAATGAATAGACCTAAAATGAACCAAAATTGAAAAGTTTCAAAAAAATTGACCAAGGACTGAAATTGCTGGTCTCTGTTCGCATACACCACCAGGCCAAATGGGCTCATGATCACCCAGCTGTTATGATGCACCCCTACCACCATGAAACCGCCACTGAACCTTGCCATGGAAAGCAGGTTTGTCACCAAGGAAGACAGGTGGAATCGATTTAGCAGCAAAGAGGGATACAGCAGTTAGAAAATAGATACCATGGGGCAATATGTGAGTACTTAGACTTTAGGTACAGAGGCAATCAACATTGAAATTTCAATAAAATTACTGAAATTTTGCAAAGATTTTGAAAGCATAGTGCCTACTTCAACAGTTCAGTTACATTACACATCTTATTCTGGAATTGTAAAACGCAAATTATCTCTCATGGTGCACATTTGAGGAAAGAGGACCAAATGATTGCATTTAGTCACAATCTCATTCCTTAGTTGTTCTCCTATAAGAAACAATTACAGTTTTCACTACTGTATCAAAATAAACACTTGTTGTTTTTTATATTTGGCCTCAGAGGTCCATTTTTGAACTATACAATTACTAGTAGACCATCCACTTGCATAAACATCATTCCAAATCGTGACACAATTTTTGACAGACAATGTGTTTCACACTGTTTAAGTAATACTCCCAGCGAGCAGAGTTCTATTAGATACTGCTAAGTTTACCTGCAGAGAAACACACTTCAACAGTTCTCACACAGCGTGAAAGCGTTTATCATTATTCAACTATCGAAGAAAAGAAAAGGCTCCCATGTTTTTGACATTATAACTGGCTTGTGGTAAACGGCTGGTAAGCACTGTTCAGTGGACTGTGCTTACCCTACACAATTAGAAGACAACTTCCATGCTGTGCGACAAAATATCACACTAAAAGAATCAGAAATGCCCTTAGTAGAATTCCTTCCTTCAAGCTCACCCTTTCCTTCCAAAATTCTTCCATGGCCACCACAGTGAAACTTGAAGAGGAAACACATAGAAGATGGAAGTGATGTGAGTGTGTTTCAAGAAAAGTCCTTTTTTTTCCATTGGTCTTTTAAACGTGTTCACTTCAGTGTCTGGGAGAAATGTTTACGGACTTTGTCTCTCTTTTTGAATGGACAGATTTCACTTATGTATTTACTGCATGCAACATGGTGTTTTGAATGATGGATTTGTTCTTCGGTAAAATGTTTTGATGGAGGCAAATGAATATTGATGTTCAGCACGTGGACATGTACTGAACACACAGCAATGAGATTCAGGCCCACATCCATGGGAGCCAAAGTACTGCAAAGCAGACTAATTCTCTAATTCTCCTCTCTCGGCTTTAACTCATCACCTATGGTCCTGCCACCAACAAGCCCAGTTAAATCTAATCATAAGTGAGTAGGATGTTTAATATGCTCTGACTTCTTCTTAAAATCAGTAATGCACACCAGATCTAAAACATTTAGAGGCAAATAAAATTTTTTAGCAAAAGGAATGAATTGAAAAGCACCTCATAAATATGAATGAAACTTACTGAATGTAAGACACAACTGAGACATTACAAATGAAAACACATGTAAATTCAGTAACAGTGAAGTCCAGAATGACTGACTCAATTTCAATCATCAATCTGAACTGGAGGATTTTTCATCTTTATCTTAAGGCTCAAGTAAATAATTTACCTGGTTCACACATGCACTTATCTTACAAAGGTTCCTAAGTCTCTTCTAAACATAAGTATCCATGAAACCTTGCTTTGTTATCTACCTGGGTGGTACAACTTTAAAACTAAAGCCTCTAAGATAAAATACAGCTACAGCAAATTCTTCTTTGGAAATGAACATAGTTATTTTAAGATTAGACACACTTGAGTCTTGGCTGGCCTGTGCTGGGCCCAGGAGCTAGGCTGAACTTGAAGGAAGTATTACTTCCATATATGATAGAGGATTACACATTTAAATGACACAGGTCAGCACTTAGTGTAAGAAGTATTTCTGTGCTGCTCATTTTACATTTTGCTTGCTGATGTGGGCATTCATTTTTCTAGAAGACATGCGTACATTGTCTAAAGTGCAATCTCAAATGCACTTAAATACTAAGTAGCATTTATCCAGTGGTTTGAAGCATTAAACTAGTAAACTATCCCAAAAGCATGCAGCTTTCAAAAGGAATGAGACCAAAACAACAGGAGCGAACCTTCAGCCATGCAAAGATACTTCTAAATAAAGAGGAAATATTTTTCTATATTTCCAATACTATTTATGTTGGACATTATTTTGATTAACAACTTTGAGAGAAAATAAAAGGAATGAGGAAGTTGGAATATCTTTTGACTTTGCTTCTGTATTCCCATAAACCTTGTTTAATTTTTCTAACTTTCATCTAGTCCATTCTTGTACTCAGTGAACAGCTGTGTTTAATGACCCAGACGCATACTCTAGAAAAATGTCTAAGATTTTTGCTGTGATATGAATTACATATATATTATATAAAACAGATGGATTTTATTTTCCCTTGCAAAAACACCTCAATTATAAACTCATTTAATTCAGATTAACTCTATGCTGAAGTAATACCTCTACATAAAATCCCTTTATGCACGATACATTTTGACTATAGTTTATTGCTAATAAGTATCCTCTAATTTGCTTTGAGAGCCCAACACTGATTGCATTATGACTACAGTTGTGTATATAATATACATACTGCAGACAAATCAATTCCAGAATAGCAATACAGTCATCAAGTTGCAATAAGGTATCAGCATTATATTTTTAAAAGAATCTCAAATTAATAATAAGTAAAACCAAATTGCTAGTGTTATCAAAACAGTGAAAAAACAGTAGAAACTCAAATTGATGTTTATCTCAAATAAAAAGTCATAAAAAGAATGCTGGGTAGTTAGACAAATGGATCTTTTATCACAGAAATGTGTCATTTAGAGAAAACTATGCTAGGGAATAAATCATAATAATCAGTGATGAGGCAACTTTCTTTGTCTAAATTAATCTAATTTGAAGTTACTTAAACTTGCAATAAAAGTTTTAAAGCCCCAACTAACAGTAATTGCCAATGTGATGATAACACTTTCACACAGCTTCTAGAGTCCACCAATGCCAGTAAGCCCCATTGTTTAACCCATAAACAACTAAAATACATAGCAAAAAGTGACTAAAGACCTGTTTTAGAAGTTAAATAAAATATATTTATTCTGATTGGTATACCTCTAAAGAATTTCATAAACATCTTAAATCTGTCAGCTTCTACATATAGCATGATTTTATCTATATTTGAAAATTTCACTAAAAATGAGAGAAAAAAAAAAGAATAGAAAAATCCCAATTATAGTATCATTCTTTACTCAGGAAGTTAGCTTACCAAACATATATTTTGCTAGGTATCAGTAAAAAAAACATTAAGATCACTCCATTGTTTTGGAAACCAACTTGCTTATTTCTTCTAAAATTAAATGTACATTTCCCATGTAACCCATAAATTTTGTTTCTAGGTAAATATGAGACGTTAAAGCATATTTCATATACATGACTTATGTTAGGTTTATTTATAATAGTTAAAAAACTGAAATAGTCCACATGTCAGTATGAGGTTAGTAAATTAAAAAATGAGATGCACTGGAAACTTTTGGTCTATAAAAGATACAAATATCACTGAACCTAAAATATGGATGATTTTTACAGACTTAGATTGGGCCAAAGACAGCAGCCCTAACATATATAGGCAGTGATTCAGGTGAAGAAAATTCTAGCATAGATGAAACCAACTGGATAAGAGTTTGGGGGTACAGGGAATGAGATTGCAAAGGACAGCAAGGATTTTCTGGGAAGCTTTAGTGTGAGGGGGTGGTGGGTACAGGGATTTGCATATTTGACAGAAGTCATCTCTCTGTACCTTTGGGTGTGAATTTCATTGTCTATTAATTGTACCTTAAGAAATTGTTATTCAAAGAGTGATTGGGCTTTTCTGCCATATGGTAAGTGCTTACAGTCTGGACAAGTGCCCTTCCTGAGTTACAGAATCATGGCTGCAAGAATAGTGTCACCAGGGGTCTCAAGAACAGTTGAGACAAAGTGAATAAAATGCCCAACGTCACTGGTTTTATCCATTCAATAGGATGGACAGATAGTTAAAGCCGAAGGGAAGTCAGAAGTTTAGACTCAATATACAAACTCTATTTTCCAAAGTAGTTTCATTAAATATATATATACATAAATGTGTAATCTAAGTAAGCATCAAATATGTATCAGAAAACAGTAGTGGCTTAACTATCAATCATTAATTAGACCAGGGCCCTAAAGAATGTCAAGAAGTTTGGTTTTCAAAATACAATAGCTTTATATGATCTAGCAATTACATGAAAGGAAATTGTAACTTAGACTACAATGCATAATTTAAAAAACTTGTAAGTAATCTTTTATTTATGCCATCACTCATGTGAGTTCTGGTCAACCAATTTCCATCTACACACAAAAAGGTCTATTATTTAATTTAGGTTATTGATTCCTTCAGGATTAAAATTTACACATAAATAAAAGAAAACTATACAAGAAAACTCCCACACATACACAAAAAGATTAATCTTAAACAGCTGACTCACCTCTAACTAAATTAACAATGCTGATTATATTCTGGCTTCCAGATAGACAACAACATGTGTTGTCCCAATATGCCTAGTTTCTGACCTGGCAATAATACTAAGAAAGTCACCAGGGAATCCAACTTTCACATACTCTTATCTAGAAAGATGCAGACAAGGGACACATGACTCTAACTCACTTTATTGTGGAATGAAAAGTGTTTGTTAAAACTGTTGTCAAGGGCATGCCAAGTCTGCTGCTGTACATTTTGAACATGATGCCCTCCAACCACACTGAAGGGCTATGTCTGAGACTGGCATCCTGGCACACTGTTAAAACAAAAAGCTGCCTTTTGAAGTGATTGTAAACTCAGTGATGCTTTTCTCTCAAAACAGGAAGGAGGAGGAGGAGGTGCAGTCATATTTACGCACACAGCTAGTGGGCAATCCAATTCTGGATGAATCTGAAACATCCCTTCCATCAAAGAGGATGTGAACTCATTTCAGGCATTGACCCTTGGGTCTCAGGTCCTTGAGGAAATGGTGATTCCAAAATTGAAGCTTTACTGTAATGAGCGGCCAGTTGCGCCTTTAGATTTAGCCCTGGTAGGACTCTTTGAGCTTAAAGAACAATCACCTGCAACTGCATGCCTCCTTGATCTCTCCAGCAGATGGATGCAAAATCTCATCACCACGTCTCTTGAAACAGAAGTCTTTCTCTTCCCTTTCAGATCAAGATACTCCTTCCCTACCCGAAGTAAGAGATCTGCCACCAAATCCCCGAAACCTGCAATCCACCAAACATCCTACTCTCACTAAGCTCTTACCGTTGAGCTTGAGACAAAAGAAATACTTTAATCTTACTCTTTAAGAGAAAAACATTATAAGAATTATGTAAAATACTTAATTTTCTATAAAAGCTTTTATTTAAAAAAATACAGAATCAAGGAAAGTTCCAGGACAGAGCTGCAATTACAGCTTCAGAGCTGCAAAAGCTTTTTAGAAAAAGATTTATAATTCCATAAATTTTATCTCATTTTTATCTAATAATTGCAAATATACTAAGAGGTATTTTAAATGATTTTAAAAGAAAAAACAACATGATGAAATCAAGCTACGGAGTTTCAACAGAACTTTTCAATACAACAACTATGTAAATCAATGGTGGTTCTTTAAAACCGATTTGAAAGTGCACAGAATGCATTTTAATGCAGAATACACAAAGACACTAAGATCTGTAATTCTACTAAATGTCAACGACTCTGGAACTCACTTATTGTAGAGTCAGATATAATGAAATTCCATTTATAGTAAATTGGAATGGAAGTTTGAAATTACATCAATGGAATGCAATGCACAAAACACAATTCCAGTAATACTGAATGCTACAGTAGAAAGAAATCTCGGTGAAATGATGATTTCACTGTAAGTCTCCATGGTCCCCAAATAAACATTCAAGATATTAAAATTAGTATTTTTAAAAAAGGATGACAATAAATCCAATACCACAATGTATAAAATAATACACGTGCCTGTCATGAAAAGACAAAATATGCATATTAACATAAAGTAATATAGTATATACATTCTATGTTTTTTCTTTAAATATTTGCAAAGAGAATGTATAAGTGAATAAATGATCATATGAAGAAAGGACAATTATCTCAGATATATAGCAAAACGATTAGATAGTTCTTTGTGGAAAACATGAAAAATTAGATATTTTTTTACTAAAATTCATGTAATAGATTACTTGTAGAATCAGTTTTCCAAAATCCTATCCCAACCATATCTAGCTAAACTGCCACAATTTTCATATTAATTTTCTCCTTGCAAAAAAAAAAAATTACTACGTTTTCAAAGGAATAGGGGATGAAGGGATGGAGCAATGGAGAGAAAGGAAGGAGAGGAGATGAAAGAAAGGCATTGGAATGTGTTAAGCACAAGCATCAACCTCATTCAAGGAATGCAGACATTATGTAATGAAAACATTTGTTAATTAAAACTTGAAAAAATTGCTACTTTTTACATTGGACTGAGCAGGATTTAGGATATTATGGTGTCATGATTTACCTCCACGCGTTTGCATTATGCATTTGTGATTGGTTCATTGTCTAGAGTTTGGATTGATGGTGTCAGTGCTACACCCACAAAGGGGTGGAGCCAGCATACAATGTAAAGGCAAGAAGAAGGTGTGTCACCCTCTCTTGCTGACTTCTGCCTTACTGTTTGCAGCCGCCATGAACTGCGGCCCAGCCATGCCATGCTGCCTTGGAGCCAACTGAGTGTGGACTGAAACCTCCAAAAACTGTAAGAAATAAACCTGTCCTTTCCCAACTTTGGGCATCATGTGTTTTGTCTCAGCGACAAGTAAAAATAACTAAGGCATATAGGGTATACCCCTATTTCTTCTTATTTTTACCAGTCTCAGTCACTCGTTTTTAGTACTGATTCCCCTTTCCTTCAACTGCTTTATCCACTAGGATACTCAAAAGATTGGTGAAGGGAAATGGTATTAAAAAGATCAAACCTCACACATGGCAGTTCTTACACAAGTGTAAACATGATTGAAGAGGAGACTGTAATTAAGACCATAGACTTGATGTGGTTCCAGCTGTCCATGCAGTTCACGATAGGCAGTAAATCTTCAAGAACTATTACTTAAATGTAGACATTAGTGTATAGGGTATGTATTAGTCAGCTTTGTGTCACTATGGTTCTAGCAGAACAACTCTCCAGATGGGGTAGCCCCATTGGGGCAGGCCTTTAGCCAGGGTGATACATCATAGCAGGAAACAAATTGAAGTGAGTGTGCACACATCTTGAGTCAGAACACAGAGAACACGGGCCCACAGTCCCCTTCTAGGAAACACGTCAGACCTGAGGACTTCCCACCAGGCCTTGCCTCTTACAGCTCCACCGCACTCTCAATACCACCAGGGTGAGGACCAGTACTTACACAGGGACCTGGGAGGACACTGGCCAACCACAGCAGTCTCTTCCTGCAGGCTGTATCAACTAATCACTGAATAGAAACTTTAAAACTACACAGTGTTACTTCTCAGGCCTAGGAGAATATTAAGCTTAAAATGAACTTACTAGTATGCTAATAATTCTAAACTTGACTACAAAATTTTTTCATTATTTGAAGTACATTATCATTTCAGTCACTTTACTGTCTTCTTACCCATGAAGAATACATATAAAATACCAAATTAAAGTACAATGCCATTTTCTTTTCTCTTAGAATGTTCCCAGTTGAAAATGTCGCCATGACTTTGTGAGTTCATACAGAATTTACTCATTGAGTGTTTTAATCAGTATTAATGAAAAAAATAGAGACAGAGAGAGAGAGAGAGAGAGAGAGAGAAGATTTTGAGACATTCTTCTATCTCTCCCAAATGTCAACAAATAAACATTTTAATCAAGTGCCAAAAATAAGAAAACTTTAAAATATGTAAAAGATGAAGTTTAAAGTATGCTGTGTGATGAATGGGGCAGAGAAATTAAAGCTGAAATTAAAGGTGGGTTCATCAGCCTAGTGGAAAGGAATGTTTAGTCTCATTTTTAAAAGTAGAAATAAAGGAGAATGGGTCCTGAGAAGCAGGGTGTGCTAAGGAAAAAGAAAGGTGTTTGTGATCTCTCAAATGGTTTAGTAAAGGCATAAAATGAGGATGGTCACTTTGGGTAACGTAGGCAAAACAGATATTTAGAAAGAGAAAGCACTGCATCAATTGACGAGTTTTGGAAGTGAAGGGGATTTAGAAAGAAGACTAGTTAGGTGCCATGACTATTAGTTTCTATGACATAACTAAAAGAGTTGTTAAACTTCTTATGTCACTGCTTACCTTTACGTTTTTAGTGGCTGCATCACGTTTCAGTAGTTCATGCCCACGTGCCATTCACTTTCTCTATACTGAGCAGGGATTACAACTGCCGATTCCTGAACCTTAAATGTGTGTATATTTCAAAGTCTATGAGCAAGAATGAAGTGTCCCTTCCTAAGGTTTGTTCTCCCTGTTCCCCTGTTTCATTGTTTAGCATTTCTGTGACCGTGCTATGTGTCAGACTCCGCGCTGTGCAGTGAGGGCTCAGTTATAACAAGCAGACCCGCGCTCTCCTCTCAAAGTTCTCCTCCCATTCTCCTTTCTCTCAAATTTGTTGCTATAAAGGAAAAAAATCCCTCACATGCTAAACAAGCAGCTGTCTTTCATTTTATTATAGCATAAACTTAAAATAAGGAGAATACAAACCTCTTTTGTAAACTATACCATGTCAAAATTTTTTGTTAACAATCCTAGAAGTGAAAGAAAAGACCACATCCAAGAGTACAGCACAAGCATTGGAATAGAATTCTTTTCCAAAATAAGTAGAACCTCTTTGATAGTGCCTTAGGAAGAAACACAGATATTGATGCCAACCAAGTCACCTGATATGAGTTAATTATATTCTACCCCAAGAATTTACATTTCAAATGGACATTTTGATCTAACGTAGCATAATTCTCATCCAAAAAAGGCTTAACACATAAAAATGTCCCAAAAATGGTAAGACATATGCATTCCTCATCCAAGTGTAAATGCTGCTGAAATCTTAACAAAATGTCCTAAGAAGAATATATATATATATATATATATATATCAAGGAAGTCTCATTTTCTAATATATTTAATTTACCACCTAACTGATATTCTTCATAACCATATGTTGAATTTGTTCATACTGTGTATTAGGATTTGTGAATTTATATCTCTTAAAAATTTCATCTAGACTGTAAAAGCATTAGGGAGAAAATTATATCTAAATTATGAAACTTTAGGGAGAAGAGTACACAGAAACCATTAAAGCATTCGAGGAATAAGTGCAAACCAAATATTTCAGAAGAAAACACTTGGAGTCTCTGCAAAAAGAATGGCTTCCTTTTATAAATTGTTTGCTTGTTTGCTGGCTTTCCGTTTTTTCCTAATGTGCCTACCATGTCCGACTATAAGCTGAAGATAAAACTCTAGGAAAAAATGGAACACTTTCCCTTATCACAAAATTTATTTCACTGTACTCTAACTCTAAAAGAAAGGAAGCTCTCAGAAAAGAAATTAGTTCTTTAGTTCATTAAATGCACTTCTGGATTTCTGCATGAGCAATCGATCTTGAAATTTTTCCTAAAATGTGACTGGATTTTTAAATTCATTACATACTTGAAAATCATAGGCAGCACATTCTTTATACACATGGATGCAATGTTGGCTTAATCCACGGAGTTGTATTGAGAAGATCCTGACCATAACCATGCATTAATTCAAAGTAGGAAATACTGATGCACAGCATCCCCTCGGCTCTGGACATGAAAGTCCTTTTACAACAGAGTTGTATGTCAGTGTTGGGAGCAAACAGACAACTAAGTGAAAAACAGTATTATTTTAAATAGGTAGGAAGTTGTTTTAAATAGTTCTACAAGGAGATGAACGTTACTTTAAATTTATTCACAAAAATACCCTCTAGGAAGTAAGGCTGGACTATTAAGATGATTATAATAGTTGTACATTGTGTCAATTTGGGAAATCTACAGTTTAAGTAAGTGTCTCGGCAGTTCTACTTTCTAGGGTTTAGGGAACATGCCTCGGGTGGCTGTTTATGCCCGAAGATGTTGTAATGGTTGGTTCACCTTATCAGTTTGAGAAGTTTGGAAGCTGTACTAAGTGACTCAGCAGCTCTACCTCCTAGGGTGTAGAGGACCTACCCTAGGGTGGGTAGCCTGCATACAGTACAAAGGAGGAAAAGAGGCTTGCTCACCCCTTTTTGTTCTTGTTGCTTTTGCTGTATGCTGCTGCCATGAACTGTTGCCCCTCTGCTACACCACCCTGCTTTGGAGCCAACTGATTATGAACTGAAACCTCTATAAACTGTGAGCTAAATAAACCTTCTTTCTCTTAATTAGGGAATTGGATTTTTTTTTTTTTTTTGGACTCAGCAATGAGAGAAAAGTGATTAATACAATGACCATGCAAAGATCTCAAGGAACAAGGTCCTGAGTGGAGCACCTGAAATGGAAATAAACTCAGCACGGTTGGGGAATGGACAGAAGTCCTTGCTGTCGTTGGCATACAACAGAAAGAAGAGGACTTGAAATCAGGGAAGAATGTAGGTACTCAGTCACAAAAGGCCATGAAACTATTTTAAAACTGAAATGCAATTAAATCCTTCCTTTTAAGAAAAGAAAGATAGGCTGGGAATTTAGCTCAGTGACGTACGCACATGCTTGGCAGGTGTGAGGTCATGAGACTGATCCCTGGTGCCAAAAAACAAACACAAAAGCAAAGAGAAAGAAAGAAAGGTAAAATATGATTTATTCTTTTGAGAACTCACTGTGACTATTGCTTGGGAAACAGATTGTAAAATAGGAATCACGAAAGCTAGAAGCTGTTGTGGTTATAGACAAGAAAGAAAAAAAAAAAAAGACGGCACCTAGGCTTAGATGGCAGTGAGGAACGAAAGATGTGGCCATAAGTGCAATGAACTTTGGTGGTAGGGGCAACAGATTTGCTGGTGACTTGGATGTGGGAAGTGAAAGAGAGAGAAGTTAATGATAACTTACGGGTGCCGTATTTCATTTAGGAGGTGGATAGTGGTTTCATTTCTAAGTTGTGGAAAACTGGAGGGAGAAGAGTTAAAGAGAATCAGAGTGCATTCACTCCACTCTGGAAACTGTCACCTTTGAGAGCCCTAATAGAAAACAAGTTACAGACCTCATATAGGTAGTAACATTATCACTCAAAACTGAATTAGTGGCAACTTAAACCAGCCTAAGACTATCTCTAACCACACTAAAATTCTGGCTCACAAGTCTAATTTTTAGATATTTTAAACCAAAACTCTTATCAGTTATGTGGAAATCACCAGAGTATAATCTTTAGACTTGTTTTTTTATGAAAGACACTGTTATTATTATCATCATTTGGTGGCCAAGAACAGGAGGTATGAAGAAACTAAATAATTCAGTTAACATCATTCAGCTATCAAAATTTGAATATAGAATGTATAGCTCAGAAACGTAACTTAAAAATAGATATATTGAGCCGGGCATGGTGGTGCATATCTGTAATCCCAGGAGTTGGGAGACTGAGGTTGGAGGGTATTTGTAAGTTCAAGGCCAGTCTGAACTCCATAGGAACACGTGTCCAAAAAACAAAAAAGGAGAGGGGTATATCTAATGCTCATACCTGCTGGACTGATGGTACAAGTCACAACATTAGGACTATAGTTTTTGCTAACTAACAGACTAATCAGTAGGATTTCCATTGCAACCTATCAGTCCTATAAAGGAGGGTCAGTGAATGATAATTTCTACTCTGGGAGTTATCATGAACATAACTGCAAGATATTTGTTAAAGTTTTGAAGGAGAGCAGAAACAGCCATTGTTACCAAAGATATTGTACACAGTAAAGCCATACTTCAGAAATCAAGGAGAAATACTTTTCAAGTCAAGCAAGAACTGATGAAATTCATATCACCTTGCAAGTCCTATAAGAAATGCTTAAGAGCAGACATTATATGGACACAAAAAGATAGAATTACAATCACAAAAACACATAAAAGAATAAGGCTCACTGGGAAAGCACATAAACAAATGAAAAGAAACACACAAAAATAAAAAAAATCCTGCAAAAATAAATAATGGAACATGGAAAGAAAGAATAAACAATCATAAAAAGATTAAGTAAAAAGAGCTAAATGTTGTGCCTCCCAATAAAAACGACATAAAACTGCAATTTTGAAGTCAATTTTTTTTGTCTTTTTCTTTTTTATCGGTACCAGGGATCAAATTCACAACCACACACTTGCAAGATAGGCGCTTATGCCGCTGGGTTAAATCCCCAGCCCCAAAACTGCAATTTTGAAATGTACACTCAAGATGACTTAAGGAAAAAACACACAATCTATATTATATATCTTTGACAAAGTCTTTGGCTTTAACTCATCATGTTTGTATAGACTTCTTCAAAACCATCTTTAGATAATAATTATCTGTGGCTTCTAATAAGAAAAACTTATGAAATTTTGCTATGCTTATTTTCTTCAAAGTCATAATTATCACAGTCATCCTTTTAAATACCATATTTTATGTACAAGTAGAATCTAAAGGAAAAAAAGGAATGAAGGATGGGAAAAGCTATGCAGTTTTCTTTGTGTAACTTTTGTCCTAAACGAGAGAATTAAATCATGTCAAAATTGCATTACTTGAGTCCAAAGGTTACTTTAAGACTTACAGAGATCCTTAAAGTAGTTATAAAAATCGAAACAGAGCCTAGAACAAACTTCTGATTGTAAAAATAGGTAACATTTCAAAGTTCATGTCATAAAAGCAGTCATCAGATCAATACATCATTGTGTCACTTTTAACAATGGTGTCTAGACTTTGGCTTTGATAGTGAAATAGATAATAAAAAAGGGAATTCCAAAGTACACACCTGTCCATGTGGGAATGTCAGCTACTTACTGTTGTTTTAAAGTGCACACTAGTTAAAATTACTCTAAGAAACTTATGACTTATTTCCAAGTACACTGGGGAAACATAGAAGGAGCTATAGGAATTTGTCACATGTACACTCTTTCTGGGGTTCTGGTATACCACACTCTGAATCATGAAATAGTTTTGAGAGACAACAATGGGATAAAATACCAGAGTCAGAAGACAACTATTGAAGGGGAGTGCTCTGTATCATGGAATCACTTTACCAGCCTCCAGAAATGGGTCATTTGGGACAAGAAGGGGTCTAAAATAACACTCTGTTTAGACTGCTGGTCCCAGGGAGCTGTGCCTGTTTGAGAAAAGTCCTAACAGTGACTTCATTCATTTCTTGCACTCTGCTCAATACTTACCAACACATCACCACTTCACGAAGACTCTAAAGCAAAATCAGTCAGGTCCCACTTCTCCCCCAGTCCCTCTCAGAGCCCTAAGCTTAGGCCCTTACAGTCTGTTCCCTGAATGGAGATTGCTCCTCCACCTGACTTTAGAAATCACCCTCTCACCTGCTGCAAGTATTTGTGACCTCCCCAATGAGGTCAGTCTTCATCAGCCTGTTTAAGATAGCAATGAATGCTCCCTCCCTCTACTCCTAGAGTCCCTGACTCCTATTACTGTGCTGTATCTAGGTG
This sequence comes from Cavia porcellus, assembly GCF_034190915.1. Lineage (NCBI taxonomy): Eukaryota > Metazoa > Chordata > Mammalia > Rodentia > Caviidae > Cavia > Cavia porcellus. The sequence continues at coordinate 18,441,126 of NW_026947505.1, forward strand.
TCCAGGACATACACCATTCCACAATACACAGTTACCATATGCCTGCCTTCTCTTCTTCATTCCATCTAAATAAAAGATCCACAAGAAGAAGGAATTTGTGTGCATTTTACGCACAGGATATCCTCCCTCATTAACCACATTTCGGTGCACATAGAGATAGCCCCACCAATGTCATGGTTTCTGATCCTTAAATTCCATCTCACAAACAAGTAAAGCTGAAAATTACCCTTGTTTCAGTGTTCTTGAAACATATGCACCTGGAAAGAGTCTTGAGAACCATATACAGATCTATTTGTGTCTTTCTCTAACCTCTATCCAAAGTCCGCTCATTGACAGCCCTTGGGCTGCTGACGGCATGTTCCTGGTGAGCTTCTCAGTTAAAGGCTGTGTGCACACACCAAGTCTAAACATCAGTCTCCTGGGATTAGAAGCTAAATATTTTAAAAGACTATTGAAAAGTCTGTCTTCCAGATTGTTTTTTTTTTATAGTCTTCAAACTGCTAAGTTAGATTAGTTAAATTTCTGATGTATTAAACAGAGGACCTGAAGTCACCATTTTATTTTTTAACTTATCTTGCAAGTCTTTCCAGCCATGCTACAAGCATATAGTAGCTTTCTACTACAAAGCGTGATTGAACATTTGATGTATCTTTAGGCTCTTATGATTTAATCACCCAGCCACTCCACTAATCCTGTTTCACGTAGACTAAATTTGAGATTAGTTTCATGCTATGGATACAAGTTATCAATCCACCCACTTATAATACTCAAACTGAACTCAGGACTTTGCACCTGCTAGGTAAGCATCCCAAGAGTGTCCTACCAGTTGACGACTGGCACCATAGCCACATTTGTGGTCCCACAGCCCTAAAACACACTGTGAATAATGTGAGCCCTGATATTAAGTTTAAGTATTAATAGTTCTTGCTGAAACTATTTGGATCAAAAGAAACAGTGCTTTGATCTCAGAAGTCCAAATTGAAATGTCTACCACATTAGTCACTGTCCATGAATAATCGGTATTTTCAAAATGTATAAATGGGCTAAGAGTGAGGCACAATGTTCTGCTTTAGCTTAATAGGGACCGAAGAAGTAGTTAAGCATGAAATGTACCAAAAAGCAAACTTTTTTAACAAGTGAAAAGATGTAAGAATAACGAATATTACTAATTCAAAAAATCTTTAGCATAAATGTATTATTATTTAATATATTATTGTAAAATATTTAATCATGTAATATAGTATCATTTAATAGATTATCATAAAATATATTATCTCCCATAAAATATATTATCACTTTTCCTTACAATAGTGCTGTTTGGCTAGAACGGTTAAGATACCGATTTCAGTTTTAAATGACTATATCAGCATAAGATGAATATTTATTGTAGTTCAGATGACACTTGTCCAACATTTCAAAAGCTAAAGAAACTGAAGAGAATTGAAGAATGGAAAATCATAAGCAAATTTTTTATAATGCCCACCAATCTTGAGACAGATTTGGTTCACTATTGTTTATAAAATCCTAAGATAGAAAATTCTTAAAAACAAAATAGAAATTTGTAATACTGAGATGTGAAATGTTACATTTATAACAATTTTATTAATTCTATCACATCTATGACAGTCAGTGTGGAACAATTCTTCTCAGTCATACATTACGATAGTTTACTAAATTATTAGGCTAATATGTACCTTATGGGCTAACGAGTCACAAATACAGCAAAGAAAGAATAAAAAATAATAATTCCAGGTTTATACCCACAATGAGTCCTCTGAAATTTTCTTAATTTATAAATTGTTTTCTTATGTTATAATACAGGAAGTTTTAGGATCATGGAGTGGATGGTGATGTGGGAATTCCTCACTAAATATTTAAATGTTCTTGCCAAAAATGTGGGAGAATCATCCCAAACATGTTTTTTCTGTTATTTTAAATTCCAGAAGCCATCTAAAAACACAGTGAAATACCTTTAACGTTTTCTTGACATTCTTAAGAATTCAGAGGTTTACATGCAAGGATGCACTGCAAAGCCAGTAGATTACCACCTTGATTGTTGGCTTGAAAAGTGGAGGCTTACTGCACCTCAGATCTCTCTCTCAGTAAACCCTGTGCTCCAGTCACTGCTGGCTGTCCTACACCTGATCACTGCATGAGCATTTCAGTGGTGGAGCCCAACACAAACAGCCCAGTTACTGCTGAATCACTCAAACTGGGAGGAGGGGCCAGGTTTTCAACTCCATCAAACTCAAACCTTTCTCTTTGTGACATTCGTCTCTAGATCCTGGTCCAATCTTCAGAAAGGACATTTTAACCCCTCTTTCATGTAATAATTCTTTTAAAAATCTGAAGAGATCTCCTGTTTTTTCCCCTAAAAATTTCCTTTTTCATTTCAAAAAGTGTTATGCAGAACATTCTAACTCCAAAAAATCTTTTTAGACGCAGCAATTCTGCTCTCTTTCCTTCAAATTTAAACCTCTTTGTCAGTGAAGAATCCAAGTGTGCTGACCAGGTCTGTATTCTCCTGTGAGCTGTGAATGAAAGCAACCCCTCCATCCTCAGGTTACACTATATTTTTATACTGATTTTTTTCCATCTCAGATTGACCTTTCTCATCACATCTTTGTACTCATTTCTGTACATGTAAGGAATATAACAAATTTCCTAAAAAGGAAATTATTTAACATCTGGATATGAATAATTAAACCAACCCCAGGTAGGTTCCATTCATGGTCTGGGCTATGAAGATCTCTGTGATTGCTAAAATTAATTTGCCAGCTTAGCCACAATTAGTTCAGAATGTGCTCTGGACTGCTGGAAGTTTTGATGGATTTAAGAGTTTATGCTTTCAATCAGCTAATTACCATAATAGGTCATACTAGTCAAGAATTCTCTCCAGATTTAGCTCGATCCACTACACAATGTTCTTTGGAATCTGTTTTACTCAGTAGCAGTTTATGTAATGTTACACTTCTGCTTCCACATATTACTTACAAAAATGCTGGTAAAGATGTTATCCATTGCTTTGCTCAAGTCTACAACCATTTTGGCTATATAGTTCTCCTGTTTCATTGATCCTAAATTTAGATAAAAGATTTCTTTGGAATATCACACTTAAGCCAATGTCATTCGTATTACAGTTCAGTATGCTATAGAAGCCACAGAAAATTTTGAAGAATAAAGTTAAAAGCAAACAAAGAAACAAAAATCTAAGATTGTAGCTCAATTATATTTGTAAACGATTGGTTTCACATCGCCGCCCTTCATCAACTGGCACAAAGTTTTACAGGGAGCTGAACTGCACAGTTAGTGCTTGGCTAGGAAGACCAATGTGCAGGAAGATCAACAGAAAATGAAACATTGGTGATAGCAAAGAAAACATTTCTTTTCAAATTTGCAACCAGTGAGCCTCTCTGAAAGCTTGCTTCAGCCTAAGAACATTGAAAAGAAAACATGAACTCGAATAATTAATGGAAAGAAATCTTGGAGCCATAAAGAAGGAATTGCCAGTATAAACAGTACCAGAAGTGGTTTTAGTTGCTGAAACTTAAGTTATTAGTATCAGTTACAGGCATTTAAGTCACAGCTACATGAGCCTCAGTTTTTAAATGTCTTATCAGCATAATAATTGAGAATAAAAAATAGACTTTGTATATAAAGCACTTTTACATTATAAAACATTTTACAAATTAGGGAATCACAAATATATTTTGTATATGCTTTTATTATTAACAAATTTCAGCCATTATATCCTGGAGCCAGCCTTCAAATATACAGAAAACAGTCTATCATGAAATCAATACTAGAATACATAACAGCTCAGTGTATAGTAGTACACTTGGTGTCGTGGTTATTTTGCTTAAGACACCTCACTAGATAATTAATGGCCAAGTGATCTCTTAACAGAACGATATCATAAGCCCTGCCTGCTGTGTTCACTGTACATTCTCCCTTCTGTGTGCCTGGCCCACAGAAATCACAGTTATTTTTAACTCAACTATTAAGAGAAAAATAAAGGGGAGGAAAGAAGGGAGGGAGACTGCAGGAAATCTCCAGCACCGCTCTGGCTCTCGCTCTGCCTGCTTCAAGCTGCTGCCAATTCCACATGGACAGCAGGGGTGGGGTACCAGCCCCTCTGCTCCCCCAGCTGCCTCGCAGTGTGAAAGTACTGTGCATTATTAAGTGGGTCGCATAACTGAGCAAAAATTAATAGCTAAAGGTAGCATTTTAAAAATCAGCTGCCAAAGATACACTCAAAATCATTGCCTCAAAAATTCAGCCGAAAGACATAATACACATTGAACCCCCCGAAACTCAAAGAGAAAGGGGACAGGGGATGAGGAGAGGATGGTAATGGGGATGATTACAGTATGTCACATGCGTGTACAAATCAGCAAAATAAAAACCATTAACCTGTCCATCAATATTCATTAATAAAAGTTGTTGGGGGAAAGTTCTATTATTTAAGCCCCATTTATCTCTCAGTGAAGATAAAACTAAAATAGAAGAAAAAAAGTTAGACGGTGAACTAAAGGTCACTTTTATTCTAGGAATCATAACCAAGGACTTATTATAGCAAGACACTTAGGATATCTTTTTACGCCTTTAAAAAAGTAATACTGCTAACCATGCTAGTTTAGAAGAACAACCATCGAATTACTAGACCTGGCTTTATTCCAGTTAATTAGGAAAGGGTGAGGATATTTCAAAACTTCAGCAGATTGAGTTTCATCAAAATTTTCCAAAGTTTCTAATTTCCAGAGTGTGTACTGTTAGCTATTTTGATGGTTGAATCAAATCTTTCATTTTTCTTAAGTGATTTTTTTTAGTTCGGGTTCTCAGCTTAAGGAAATGTTTGTTGAAATAATGTTATAAATTTTGTTTTCAAAAGTTGCAGATATGTTTCTTTTAAACTCCATGATAAATGTCCCTCCAAAGACTCCCGAGAGATTCAGAAATGATATGCACATAAACATTAAGATCCTCTCATGAGAATAATTTCAATTAGATTAAACATAACTGTTCTCCAAAGGCTCCTCCCCCACCAAAAGCCAGCCTCTCTCTGGTCACCACGCTTCTAAAATATGCAAGACATAGAAGTCTTTTCTGTATTCAACCAAGAGAAGAAAGTTCAATACAGAAAAAAAAGTCTACAGGGATGACAGAGGATGTAAGTCTGGAAAAGAGGAGGCTACAGACCTCTCACTTTCACGTAAGTGAAAAGTCCACACACTTCACCCCTTTACAAACCCTTCCTGCATAACTAGGAATCAAATCGCTTCAGTTTAAGGTGAAGGATGAGCCACATTCGCTGTCCTCCACAGAGTTCAAGAGGAACTACCAGCTGGCAGAAGCCAAGCATTCACTGCAGAAATGAACTGGATTGGAGAAAACTTTCTTTTCCTCTCTTTTTTCACGACTGGAAAAGTTTGCCTCCTGGAAAGATTCTGTAGATCAACTTGCAGGATTACAGACCTCTCCAAAAGGAATAAGCAAGGCACGGGGCTAGGTCCCTTTGCCTGGAAGTCGGGGTTTGCTGGCATCTGACCTTGTACTGGCATCCTTCAGCCTCTCCAGGCGCGCACTGCCCGAGGGCGCAGCCAGAGAGACTCTGCCCAAGGGACCCAAGAACCGCGGCCCGGCAAGGATGCCATCCAAAGCCTGTGACTCGACTTACCTCTTTGCTGGTGTGCCTGGGGCTGCCTCCGCTGTAGGGACCCCGGCCCCTGAGCGCCCCCGAGATCCCCGGAGAGCAGCAGGAGCAGTAGGACCCCTGCAGCTCCGGGCATCGTGGTGGCGGGGCCAGTCCACTCTCAAGAGCCTAAGGAGTCGCTGCGGCGCGTCCCCTGCCCCCTGGCTTAAGAGCCCGGAGATCAGCAGCTGCGGGGAAGGGGAGGAGACAGCCCAGGGTGGGGAGCGAAAGAGGACACTCCTCCACGCCCCCTTCTAGGGCCAGGGCCTTTAAAGGGTCCCCCGCAGAAAGCCCTTGCTGCAGACCCGGCGGGATCATTGCTGAGCCTTACCTAGCGGCACTTCTCTCAAATTAATGGGATCACTGATATGCAAGCCCCTCGGGGGTCTGGAAACTCCTTACACATGGAAAACATTACTTGTGGAAAATGCAGGCAGGCAGAAAGTCAGGCTCCTGAGCAAGTCCTGGGGTATTGCTGCAGCCACAGCGAGTCCCTGTGAACCAAGTCTCCAAGGCCAAGGTGATGGGGAGACCCCAGCGCTGCGAAGGTGACCCTAGGGACGCTGTCCATGGAGCAGAGGACTTCATCCCCAGCACTGCTCAGTGAGGCAACCTGGGGCGCGCAGGTTCAGGTCCCCACCATGCTCCCCACGTCTGTTTCTCCTTAGCAAAAGGCCTAAGAGGAAGGCTTTCCATTTAACCTGCAGATATTATTGAAGATACAGACAAGCTTCTGAAACTTTTTCACCTTGTCCAGTCTTGGTTTCTTCCCTTTGGCTCGTTAGAAATAAATTTGGTATTTTTTTTTGCACTTCCGTTCAAATGACAGACCCTTAACAGGGTGTTTTTTGTTTTGGTTTGGTGTTTTTATTTGTTCCTATTGCCTAGACAGCTGGGTCTCATAAAGTTATGAAACCAGGCTTTCTGCTTATTCCTCAAGGACGAGGTGGGGACTGATGGGGTTACACCTACCAGGGTCAGGTGCCATGTGCCCCATGGACAGGGTAATCCTACACCGTAAATTGTCCCTCTTGCACTTCTGAATGGGCCACTGGACTTCATGGAAATTTAAAAAAAAAAATAACTTGCATGATAATTTAAACGTAACTTAAGTGTTAGCATAGAAAATACTTTTTGTTAATTATTTTTAATTGTCTAAGTTTCATATACTGTATAATTAAAGGAAATAATTGGGGTATTTTGTTTGTTTGAATGATAGTTTTTGGGCATCACCAAGGCTTATATACCATTGAGGAAAACATATTACAGGGGGGAAAGTTGCACATGGTGTTTGAATCCACAGGATAATATTCAAATCCCATTAATTAATTATGGTTGTATTCAGACTTCTGTTTCATTTTGCCCACTCAATTTAATTTTTGTACATAAGATACCTTGAGTTTTTTAAAAATATGCTGAACTTATAACAGTATGTATGAATTTCTTTTCAGTAAAATAAAAGGGATAGTAAACTTAAATAGGATTGACAAAGAATCATGGGCCAAAATTCAACCTTCCATACTGTCTATCCTAGAGATTTTATAGTCTTAGCATTTATGATATATTTCGAGTAAATTTTGGTTTTGGTTGTGAAGTGTTAGGTAAGGAATTTATTTTTTCTGCATACAAATATCCCTCCATGTTGGCATCATTTGTTTGAAAAGATATTTCCTCACTAATTGCCTTGGCTTCTTTTTCAAAAGTCAGTGGATCACATTTGGGTCTATTTTTAATTAATAGCTTAATTTTGGGAGACTTGATATCTTAGTGATACTGAAACTCCCATACCACAAACACAGAATATCTGCATACATTCCATCTTTAATAATCTGTGCAGCATCTTATAGTTTTCCATGTACATGCCTTGAACACATTTTCTAAAATTTAACTTCAAATGTTTCATTTTTTGAATGCTACTGTAAGTAGAATTTTATACTTTAACACCTATATTACTAATACTACGGTTGATTTTGGTCATATACATTGCATCATTTAAAAAACTATTAAATCATTGCAACTAGCTCAGATGTTGATCCTTAGGCTTTTCTAGGTACAGATCATGCTACATAAAAATATCTCAGCCCTGCTTTTTTAGTCTTATGCTTTTACTATTTTCTTGCTACTAAGCTCTGACAAAGAACTGTACTAAAAACTCAAATAGAAGGGTGAAGGGTGTTTTTTGCCCCATTTCTGATCACAGTGGAAAGGCCACCACGCACTCACCTTCCACCATCTGACTGTGGCTGAGGCTTCCAGTCCAGACTCAGCCTGCGGAGAGAAAGATTTTTTTCTCCTGCTTAGAGTTTTGCTAAAAGCTTTTGTGACTGAAGAGTATTAAATTATGCCAAATGCATTTTCTGCATCTATTTAAATAAACATAATTTGCTTTCTTTCATAAACATGTTGAATTATGTCGACTGATTTTTCAAATGTTAAATCAGTTTTACAGCTCTGGTGCACACTCCAATTAGTGAGGATTTATTATCCTTTTATGTTAGGGTTGCTGGTTTCAGTTTGCTAATATTTGGTAAGTGTTTTTGTGTCCAACAGTCAACAATGCTGTATTGTGCACTGATTTTTTTAAAAATGTAAACTCATGGTTCAATGTTCTTACTATGCACATGCACACACAAGTATACACACATGCATACCCACAAGCACACCTACACTACACACTAATATGCACATGCACACACACACACATCCCTACACAATACAAACACACATCACCCAGAGGTGAGGGGGTGTATTTATTACTTGATTGGAGCAATGATTTTAATACTCATAAACCTATCAGATTATTTGCATTCAATGTATACAATTATTTGTATAACAAAGTTACTTAACAACAGTGTACTTAAATTACACTGTTCTTTTGAAAAAATTTTATGCCTGAGATTATGACAGATACAATTCTATAATAATTTTTTTTATCTGGTTTTGGTGTCAAACTATAACTATAACTGCACGAACGTAATTAGTAGGAACTCAGTCCTCCTAAATATTTCAAAGTGTCTTTACTTCTTCTCTAAATGTTTGATAGACCTAATTAATAAAATTATATGGATCTGTAGGTTTCTTTTTTAAAGGATTTCCATTACCAGATTCAAATTAAGCGTTTTCATTAGATTTCAAATAATTCAGATTTCTCTATTGTTACTAGGAAATTTTGATGACTTCTCTTAAGAAATACATTTATTTTGTTCATTTTCAAATTTATTGGCAAACATTTATTCATAATATTTATTAGATTTTAATGTATGTTTATTAGATTTTAATGTATGTATTGCTTAATAATGATTTTTTTTCCTGACCTTCGTAACTTGTATTCTCTATTTTATACCAGTCTAAATAAAGACTTATAACTTTTATTGATTTCTTTAATGTATAAACGTAGAGTTTGGATTTTTTATTGTTTGTCCATTTTCCATTTTGTCTACCTTTATTGTTTCATCAATTTCTTTTGAATTCTAAAATTTTCCTTCCTCCTGCATATTTTGACATTACCTCACATTTTCTTTCAGTTTCTTATGGTAGAAATTGAAACAATTGTAACTTCTATGTTATATACATAGTAAAGTTATGAATTTCTAAGTAGAGCCTTATGTACCTCAATAAGTTTGGATTTTAAAATTTTTCATTCAATTCAAAATCTTCTTTAAAATTTCTTTTGTTGTTTTGTTTTGACAGATGTGTTATTGTAAATTGCAATGCTAATATCTATTCTTAAAGTTTCATTAGATATTGTATTATTCTTCATTGCTAATTAACTTATGACCAGAGAATATACTGCACATGATTTCAGTATGTGAAAACTTCTGGAATGTTTTTTTTTCCAGCATATGATCTACATGTATGCATGCTCCATATTCACTTGAAAACAGTGATATTTTGCCCTCCTTAGGTGACGTGTTCTGCAAAGTTCCGTTAAGTCATGTTGCTCATAATATTTTTTATATTTATTTATTTGTCCTTTGTTCTGTAAATGCCAAGAGATAAATGTTGAAATCTCCAATTATACTTGTTCATATTTCCATTCTGCCCCTCTATCCTTTTATTAGTTTTCTATTGCTTCCCAACAAATTATCATCAAACTTACCAATTTAAAATAATAAATGGTATTTAGGCTTTGGCTTAAGTAGTATTTCTTTTTAAATAGTTTTACTATTTCAAAATTATGACATGTCAGAAATTCAGAAAAAGATGTATTCAAGTGGTTTTGACTGTAGGTCCCTCATGAGTTAGTGAAGACATTAGCTGGGGCTGGAGCCTATGAAGGCCACAGTTGGACTAGAGGTCCCCTGGGAACAGTGGGTCCAGAGGGCTTAATTCCTTCCATGCATGGGCTTCACTTTAAGACTCCTTGTCTTAAAACTTGACAGCGTGCTTACCTAGAACAGATGATATAACAAGAGAGGAGAGAGACAGAGAGACAGAGACAGAGACAGAGACAGAGACAGAGACAGAGACAGATAATTCCATGGAGGACCTGGTAGCATGATGTCTTCTCTAAAATTGTACTTCTTAATAGTGGGATAAGAAGTACAAACCATACTCTGGCAAGGAGAATTAGGCTCTACCTTTGGAAGGGTAAATTTTTTTTAAAACATGGATGAACAGAAAAAAAAAAAAACATAAATGAAACTTGGAAAACAAAACTAATTCAATGTGATATATGGTAAAGAAGTTGAAGCCATTTAAATATAATACTTAAGGTTTTTCTGCTTCAAAACTGTATTATCAGTTTTTCTTTCTAATGCAGAATTTAGGACCAAATATAATTTTAGATTTTTAACCGGATGTGGCACAGTGAACTCCCCTGAAAACCACATATAAAATAGGTCCAGATTTGTTCAGTACTGAAGAAAATAATGTTTCCTTCATATTTAAGAATGATTTTTAGGCTAGGAAGTATCATGATTAAAGCTTTTTACTTGATGGGCAATGCTATCATGCGATGCTTTTGGGGGAAAAAATAAGGAAATAGAAGTAAATACACATAGTAAGAGCACAGTATAACACTTACTTACCCAATCTTCAAACATAATATAGAGCCTCAACCCAGAAACAAGACACTGGGTCATTACTAAACACAAGACAAGCAACACCTGCTGTCATAGTACTTACAGTCTAGAGAAAAATGAATAGTAAATTAGTGAAGCACCCTAAATGGCTCATTGGAAAATTTCATAACATTTATACAGGATACCAGGTGATTTAACAGCAACGATAAGTTGACATCAGCTTAAAATAGGGTGTCAGGAAACCCTCTCTAAGAGGTGACATTCAAGCTAAGATCTGAGGAAGCACAGGGTTCCAATGAATGCAATGCCAGGAGGGCAGACAGAGCGTTCTGGAGAAATGTGAGGGAAGGAATTCACCAGACACGCTGAACAACCGGATATGGGGATTTAAGGATCATCTAAAGTTTCTGCGTGCAGCAACTGGCTGGCTGGCAGCGTTAGTAACAGAGGTAGGAAGTCCAGAAAGGCCGCCAGGTGTGAGCTAGTGGTGCTGAGGTGGCTGCCACTGGAGATGTCTTCGTGGTTATATTTAGATCTTCGGGACACATTCTCTAGTCATTCCGTGAATGGAGTGCACAGCCAAGGGAATGGCCTTCTCTATGAAATTGAGGGATAGGTGTGGAGAGAATAATTGCAGAACATAATTAGCCTGAAAATGAAATAATTTAGTTTATGCTCTTTTGCACCACCAATTATTGGGAACAAAGAGGGACTATCAATTGTAAAGGGTTAGACAATTTGACTTAGCAATTAAAAATGATGAAGTCAAGTTAGAGCTTCATTAAATGTAAAATTTGAAATGAAATTAATGATTAAATGTAAAAAATGATAAATTATTTAAAACATGTCCCCCAAAGTTTCATGTGCTCACAAGTGGGGATTTGGGGATCCTAGGGGAGTAATACTCCCCGAGTGATGGGTTCATCCATGGAGAAGGTAACTGGTTTCCTCCGTGGAGGAGGTGATAGTTTATAGGTAACTGGTTTCTTGGGAGGGAAGCTTGGCCAAAAGAGGTGTGTCACTGGAGGCAGGACTGAAAAGGTCTCTCTCCCTCCCTCAGCCTTTGATCTCTCTCTTTGCTCTCTGCCATGACATAACTTTTTTTCTGTGTGCTCACCCTCTGTGCTGCCTCCCTGTTTGGGAGCCAGCCAGCGATAGACTGAAACCACCACAAACCGTGAGCCAAAATAAATCTCTGATCTTCAGTGTTGTGGGCTTCACACATGGTGTCTCAGTGATGAGAAACTAAGATGAACATAGATAAATGAGCATGACAGAAAGATATACAGTTACTACAAGAATAAAAATAATATTTGTGGAATTTGCCAAAAATAATAAACTAGACATAAAAGCCTATTGATAGAAATTTTAAAGCATCCTACCTATAAATTAAACTCTGTGGCAACAACTGTATAAGACTAACAAAAAAGATAGTGTTTCCAAAAACATGAAATATGAAATGGTGACCTAACAAAACATTCTTTGATAAGAGTATTCTACATGATAAAGTTGCTTGAGATTAATTTATGTAATCCAGTGAAGTACTGAAAGGAGTATTTCTTTCTCTCTTCTTTGTACTTGCCTTCCTTTAGGAAGCACAGCTATCAGTGAAGGAAGAAACACACTGTCCATTAAACCAACAGGTTTCTCATAAACTGGTGAAAGCAAGAGTGTTGGGTGGCGCCACCCACCACCCAGATGATCCTACCAAGCAGGCTCCCTGACTATCACTTGCATAACGAAGCTGAGACCAGTCCAAATCCCTTGCAGTGGCAAGGACGGAACACAGGATCTTTAATGCAAGCACTGATTCTTTCAGTTTATTCAACTGATATTTAAATTCAGCTGCTGACAAAGATCTCTTACTCTAAGTTTAAGCTCTGATTTCAGAGAAATAGAGAAGATAAAAAGAGTAATTATAAAAGTTAGTAGTTCTGCAGGTAATAAGTGCAAAGATGAAGGAGGTCTGAGAATGGGTGTCTAGAATAGGCTTCACTGGAAGTGCGGCATTGGAAGAAAGCTTTGGTTTAGTTCTGGTCCTGTAGATAACAATCCTTGGCATAAACACATCTGCACTAACATTTTATTGGAGTATAAAGTGTCAAGGAATCTAGGATGCCGGAAAAGTGCCGTAAGAAAGGAATGAGATAGACTAAAACAAGGAAAGCATTACTGAGCTTGCTACAGATTTATGGCAAGCAGATGAGACGTGAGAGAGAGCTGCAGAGACATAATCCAACACTGTTCTTTCTCTGTAAAAAAAGAGAAGGAAAAGGATTTCTAAACACATCTTTATATGTACTTTGGGTTTCTGGGAACCACTAAGAAGAAAGAAAAAAAGTAATTCTCAATAAACAAAGATTAAGTTGCAATAAACTACATAAAAAGTGTTTACTTATGTTGGAAATGTAAATGAAAATAAAAATGAGATCTCTATTTTCATTCACATGAGTGAAATAAACCAATCAAAAAATTCAAAGTTTAATGCTACTCAGTGCTGATGAAAATATGGAAAACCAGATATTCTCAAACCCTGCTGTCACAAAGCATTATCACTTTAGGGAACAATTTGACAGGATCTACAATATGCAAACTTCACTGCTTCTTGCCAAGTTTGTAACATATGTTACCCTTGATCCAATTATTTTACTTGTAGAAAATTCTTATCAAAACAGTTTGCTTTACCTTAGGTCATATTTACCTAATGTTAATCTCTCAGGATTGATTCGCAAGCAGAGGAAAGTTGTGTAGATTTATACGTAATGTTTTCCAAGCAAAAACAAACAGAGAAAGCAGGAGTAGAAAATACAGACTTCAGCAGGAAAGCAAAATCCCTCAGGCAGTAGCATCGAAACTCCATGAAGAATCATTGCCTACTCAATATGTCCACGAACCATGGCATAGTTCATCAGTGTGCACCAATATTACGTGGCAGTCAAAAAAAAAAAAAAAACTGTGCCTGTACCCAAATTCTCCTGTGATGGTTCACCTCAGCCTTATTAGTGTTTCTCTTAGGTCAGCACTCTCACTGCCCACACAGAACGTACTGGCATCCACCGAGCTCACGGCTCCACTTTGACTCCTTCCCTTTGGCCTCCAACCTTACTCCCACCCACTTTTCCCCTCAGTGACTCCACTCATGTTTAATGTCCACAGCAGCAGCCTCCAAACACTGAGCTCTGTCGCTTAGGCCATGCAGAGCGACTCCTCAGACACCAGTTTCGTATTTGTCAGCGCTTGAGGTTCAAAAGTGTCCGTGTATTGAATGGTCTTCCACAGCACTATTGATGCTTTATTTTCTTAACTGCAATACTTTGAAGAACATGAAGTTTATTTTAGGGGCTCAAAGAAGAAAGCCTACAGTGACAAAACTGATCAAAGAGATAAGGGTATAAAGAAGACCACTGCAGAAATGTTTTTAACAGTAAATAGTTGGAAACCTGGCATTAATCAATTGAAGAATACTTAAAAGGGTTGTGATTTGGCCTTTCTACAAAATGCTATGCCATTGTAAGAAAAACATGGAAATTTTGGAAAGATACAAGTTTTTCAAACTTGCTAAATAATGGATATTTTACACTAAGATTAGAACTATATGAAAATGATATTTACATGTACCAAATTGTTTCTGATGGTCGTTTATAAAGAGAGGTGTTAGTATTGGAAGACTTTTGTGTTTCAATAAATATGCTTCTATGCAATTTAAGGCTTTTAAAAACAGTATCCATATATTCATGTGGTGATTTTTAAAATAACCTGTTTTAAACTCAAGCTCAAAATCTACCAGGAAATATGCAGCTCTTAGAATAAAGGAAGATAAGAATGGATAAAAATAATAATGAACGGGTTTTATTTTCAAGTTTCAAATCTTCATTACTTCAAAAATTTTCAATAAAATAAAAAGATAAACAGACTTGAAAAAAAGCCTGTAGCACATATAACTGATACACATGAGTATCTTTATTAAGTAGGGAGCATTTCAAAAAATATGCGAAATTTTCTGAGAACAGAGATGACTAACCCCATACCCAACATTTCCAACCTGTCTGCTCTAGAATAACAGCGAAGTTGGACAGACCAGCAAGGTCTTATTTGGCATTTAATTTATAGGGGAGAGAGTGGGACTTGTAAGAGCAGGGAGAGAATATTAAGCTTTGAAGAATATTTCCTTGTCTCTCTTCAGAGCAAAATTAACAGACTGAGTCAGAAGGGAGAGGAGTCATTCTGAAGTGAGGCAGAAAAATGTAACTTAAAAATAGAATATTGTTTAAATTTAAAAAAAAAAACTAATGCAGGAAAAAGCACACTGACATTGATTTCCCTCAAAATACTCCCCCTCATTTGAAACACCTGGATCCCATCATTCTTGCTACTTTCTGAAGCAGTTCTGAAAGGCCTCTTTCATGTCTTTAGTTGAGCTGTTACGGCTTCTTCCATGTCCTGAATCAATTCAAAATATTTACCTTTCATGATCATTTTGACTTTGGGGAAGATCCAAAGATCTGTTGAATAAGCTGGAAGGAACACAGTACGTTTTCCCAAGACTGTGTTAGATGCGTGCAGAAGCAGCACTTACACAGCTTTACCACACCTTGGAAAGACACTCAGGAAAGAGGCCTTCCCAGAACGCTTCAGAAAGGAACAAGAATGTGTACAGTTGAAGTGAGGAGGAATATTTTTAGGGAGATAATGACATTATGTCCTTTACATTAAAATTTTTAAACATTCATCACACTTTTTAGCACCCCAGGTATACCATATTATTGTTGGAAAAGGTAGCTTCATTGTCGAGCCGAGGAAAGTGTTGGTACCAAATGCAGAGTTAGACACTTCCCCACACACCTGCAGAGGATTCGAAGACACTCCACATGCCATCCATGCCCTTCCACACAGCCTCACCCAAATAAAACACTCATGGAGGGGAAGACATGGTCAAGCCATCAAACAACAGAAATAGAAAGTTACAACTTGCCATGGCAGCTCCAGTTCCCAGGCTTATCAATCAGATAATTTGTTCCTCCTACCTCAGTGAAAGATATGAGATGGAGGAAAGCAGGATTGAGCCAGAAGGAAAGTGGAGACTGGATAAACCTACCACCATAAGATGAAAACATTTCAAAAACTCAAAAATTCAAAATTCAAAAACTCATGGTTATTAACACAGCTCATAAAACATATTGCAAAGAAGCTTCCACCTTTTTAAAGGAACTTTGTTCCTTTTGGGTTCTTTTTACACCACTTCCACAGAGGTTAAACCCAAAGCCTTGATATGAAACATAAAAGGAATCCCTAACCTTCGTTTAGAGGTTTAACGCTATAGAATGATTCCCCAAAAGAGCACTCTTTTGAAGAGAAAATCATAGAGTTGAAACTATATAGTTAAATACAGTTTAATCTGCACATTTCACAGTTCTATTTTACCTGACTCTAAGTCATCATTTAGCTAAGATGAAAACGTACCCAAGGTCTGCATGAAAGGAGACATTATGAAAAGTAACCCAGACAGAACTACATAGTACTTGTAGACTCATTATAACTTGTTTCACTGTATAGAAGTCTTTAACTGAAAGAATACTTACATCCAATGAAGTATATGAAAAACCCTAATTTGACAGATGCTCTTAATTTTTATCCGTGAACAAATCACCTACAGAAAATTTGTGCTCCTCGTTCCCGTCAAGCCTTAAAATCTCACAACATTCTTAGCCAGATTTGAGGATATCTAGGAGTGATATTCAGGATACAAGTTCAGTTTTAACTTTCTTGTTTCTTTTATCTTTTCTCCTTCTACACTGCAGAAATGACCAGCCTATCTAACCTAACAGCTCGAATGCTGCTCTCCTCACAGGGTTCAGTCACAGCTCAGCAGGGGATTTGTGATGAGCGCTGTATGATTGCCAGGGACAGCGTCACCTCCACCTCAGGCTAGTCGTGTCACCAGTCTTGGCCAGTGCAGAAGAAATGTGTCCTGTGTCACTCCTGTCTGCTTCCACATGCTTTTCTTCCCCACTCCGTCATGGGCACTGCTGTGATCCAAAAAAAAAGCAGCACCATGGTCCTGGTGCCAAGCCCGCCAAGGGACATGTAGTACAAACGAGCGATAAGGGTTTGCTATTGTGGGACCTTGGGAGCTGGGGTTACTGATAGCGGTAGCGCATTCTTACCCTCACTGTTAGTGGAACTCACCCAGAAGAAGGGAGAAGAAGGACCTAGTCTATCTTCCTGCTCTGTAAATAAAGAAAAGAAATAAAAACTACACTTTTTTATTTTTCATTCTCAAACACCTACTTAAGTTGACTGATTAAATCAGGAAAATAACTATCCAGTCTAATTACTTATAGATTTAATCACTATCTTTATTGCTATAAAAACGAGCAGCATTTACTAGACACAGAAGCTTTACGGAGGTGTTGCCTTGAGAACTCTATTATCAGATTCTGACCTGGAGCTACGTGATTGGCTGTTCATTAAAAAATTCAAAATAATGCTTGATTTTTTTTTCCATTAGGAGAAAAATGCATTAGTCTTTAAGGCTTACATCACATAAGCTTCTATTTGTTTCTACTAGAAACAGGCAAGCTTTAAATTAATAAGAGACTGAATAATGTTGTGCTTTTAGAAAACTGTGTAATTTTCAAATGAAAAACAATAATCTTAACACATTCTCAGGCAAAAAAGGTTGTGGCCTACTAGAAAGAACACGATGCATTCAATTAAAAATAACACTTTTGAAAAGCGTCTCCACCGTCTTGATTTGAATAGTACTTTTGTGGCAAGAGAAAGCTGCCAAATGTGTCCAGGATTGATTAATAAGGAGAATAATTGCCTCCTACAAATTTTAATCTTTTGCCTCTCACGGGATAAATATGAGGACTGTGTGGTGTTATCAGCAAATCCGAATCTAACCATTCCCCTGCCAATAACCAATGAAGTGCAGACACAAATTAAACTAGGTTGAGGATTCTATTACTTGGCTGTGTGAAAATTTATATTACTGCAAAGCAGGCAGGCAGAGAGAAGCAGATGGGCAATATGGAGCAGAATTTTCTTTCTGGATATTAACCATCTGTTTGCCTTTTTGATTTCTAATTCAAGCTATTCTATATGTCCTGCTTTTTTTTGCCATTTCATAAATTATTTCCTCGAGTTTTCAGTGGTCACACGTACAATATAGATTTGATTCTTTCAGAATGAGCACTAATAAAACATAATTTGAGTGTTCACTAGATTTCACTTTCCAAAAACCTTTAAATGTCTTACATTTTTTACATTACCACTAAATCGATGCTATTATTATATCCATTTTACAGATGAAGAAATTGAAGAATAAAGTGCTCAAGACAATTTTTCAGTTCGTGTTGCAAAGAAATGGTGTACAGGAATCCAGTGCTATTTTAAAATATCAAGCATGGAGAGGGGAAATTTTTGTGTTTGCTCTAACATTTTATGTCCAACATGTCTCTGCTGTTAACTGTTAATTGTATTTATAATGAAACATAAATGTATCTTTATAACTTCAGTGAAATATATAAAATATTTTAATACAAATGTTTATTATACATTTTTAATTGCTTAAAATTTACAAGTGATGAGTTCACATAAAGCCATTGCATTTCACATTTGGAAGGAACATCGGATACCGTCTTATACAGTGCTTCTCAAATGTTTTCAAGCAATGGAACCCTGCCTTCAAATAAACCTGTATGGAAACCTGATGTAGGTAGTCAGGAAATTGCTGAGATTGGAGTGCATGTAAGTAAGGGGATGTGAAGGAGAATGAATTGGAGACCAGCGGAGAGCTTCACCCAGCCCAGCCTCTCAGCAGCACCCCTCTCTTTCCCCTGTGCCCCATGCATTGATCCTCAGCATTATGGGAATCTCTGGTGTGTCCCTGATATTCTTTAATAATAGTCCCTGCTAAATGAGAAGATCATGCTTATGCAAAAGGACCACTTTCACTAAAACTCAATTTACAGATGATCCCAAAATACCTATCCTCAGAAGCCAGGCTGATGAAAAGTTAAAGTCCATTAGTGCATCATGTGTTTAGAAAAGAAGAAAAGAAGGTGTAGAGGAAAGAAGAGTCTTGGTAAATTGACTCTAGACACAGCGGATCTACCAACATGGCAGACCATCGATGCAAATTTAATGCATCTGCACATTTGCCTGTGAATGTGGTGCATAAAAAGTTAGCGCAAATGCAGAAATTCTGGAATGCAGACACCACTGCATCTTACGATAAAGTTAGGTCATTACTATGCTTCAAATAATGTGTGTTAGCAAGTTATTGTTACACAAGGATGTAGATTTAAAGGGAAATCAATAAGTAGAATGAAAAATGTTTTCCTTAAGTCAAGACAGGAATGATTGTCTTCTATCTTTTTCAACTGCCTTTCCTGGTTTTCTTTCTACCGAGCCTAAAATCCACATAAATGCAATCATTTTATACCAAAATTGTAGTCTTCTGGGACTAAACTCATCTGTGTTGGCGGGCTTAGCAGTCAGCTTAATCAAGAATGCAATGTATTTTACTTTAGGACTGTTAATCTAGAGCACAAGTGATCAACTACAAAGGTGGTAAATAATAATTTATTGGGGCTGGGGATTTAGCTCAGCGGCATAAGCGCCTGCCTTGCAAGCAGGCAGTTGTGAGTTTCATCCCTGGTACCGATAAAAAAAGAAAAAAGAAAGAAAAGAATAACCTATTTTCTGTGTTGGAACTGTCCTTGGAAACACACACACACACACACACACGACCATGGTTCATTATGCTCTCAGACATAAAGAACAGTTAAGAGCCCAGATCTGGTAGTGGCACATATGCTTAAATATTCTCCTTTATCTCTGTTAACCCTCTTAGACAAACTATTTTTTTAAGTGAAAAAAAAAACAGAGTTTCAAAAAAATGTTAGTAGGATAGCAACAATAATTAATACATTGCATAGTTATCTTCATAGAAGTTATTCAGAGTAAAAGATATAGGCGTGATATCTTGTCCAGATAATGTTAGCATGAACCTTTCTTTTCAGTGAACTAAGAGAAACTATCTGGATAACAGTCTCAACTGTCTGGTGTATAAATACATTTTTTCTTTCTCCTTCCTTCCTTTTCCTTTTCCCCATTATAATTTGTCTTTACTTTTGAACAGTTTCTTCCCAATTCACAATATCTGTTGTACATTTTGATTCTGACTTACTCATTCAATTTCTCACACTATTGCAAAAAACTGATGTTTACACATGGGGGCTTGATTTATTTCAATTATGCGTAGGGTCTCAAGTTAAATCAATTTACCTATAAAAGTCTCAAGTTTATACTTCTTTATGGCTAAGTAGTACTGTGTTAAATAAAAGAAAAAGCTCACATCTGTTTTATTCATTCCTCAGTTGATAGGCATTTGGGTTATTTCCAAAATCTGGCTATTAGAACCTGTGCTGCTATAAACATGGGTGCATATATGTTGCTGTGGTATAGAGTTCTTAATTCTTCTGAGAAGATATGCAGAAGGGGAGAGCTGAGTTGAATGGGACCTCGACTCATAGTTTTTTGAGGAATTTCCACAGTAATTGTACTACCTTACACTCTTACCAACACTGGAGAAGGTTTCTCCT
The DNA here is from genome assembly GCF_034190915.1 of Cavia porcellus. Lineage (NCBI taxonomy): Eukaryota > Metazoa > Chordata > Mammalia > Rodentia > Caviidae > Cavia > Cavia porcellus. The sequence goes on from NW_026947505.1 coordinate 18,461,453, forward strand.
TCCCCACGTCCCTGCCAGCATTTGTTATCAGTTGGTTTCTGATGATAGCCATTCTGTTTGGGATGAGATGGAATCTTAATGTCATTTTAATTTGCATCTCTTGAATGATCAATGATGTTTAACATTTTTTCATGTATTTCTTTTCTGTTTGTATTTCTTCATCTGAGAAGTGTTTCACACTCACTTTGACTAGCTGGATTAAAGGGCCCCACAAGACACAGAAATTCTACAGAACAGCATAATGTTTCCTTGTGTGTGAATGTCATCATTCTAAGGAGGCCAAGTCAGCAATCAAACCCAACTGCACTGGAAGACTTGGGAAAGCCATAACTGAGAAAATATATTCTGTAAAACTTCAGGAACCTCTTTACCTTATCGATGGAATGTGGAGAAAGCTAGCTAGGTGTGTGGTCTGAATTATGGCAGTACGTAACTTTCAAAGGCAAATTATTGTATTTTACAGTGCTTGAGTTATGGCAGTATGTAACTTTCAAAGGCAAATTATTGTATCGTACAGTGCTCAGTGCTAGCAAGGAAATACAGTGCTTCTTGGGCTTCTCCGGTTTCTTTCATGTCTCTGTTGATGCTTTTCTCCTGTGATAGTGGATTTTGTTTTCATTCATTATCTCGGTGGATTCTTTTTGCCACTCCCTGCCATGATAAGCTCTGTTCCACTCTTTAGATGCCTAAAATGCAGCTGTTGATAATGGCTGATACATATCTTCCTGTAGGGTCTGACAAAGTAAATGGGTGATGGCAGACTTTATTAGTTGACAACTTTGTATTCATTCCTCACTCATCCTCACCAATGTGCTCACTTTAATTCAGACACAAGTGCCTTTCCACAGTGACTGTGACTTGATGAATCCTCTCTGTGTTAGTGTCACGATGAACATTCTCATGGCTCAGCCTCTCAATGGCCCCTTAGCAAAAGTGCGTCAGATGGATGGCATTTCATGGAAAGTGCTTTCTGGCTACAAATTTAGCATTTTTTCATTACTGGGCCCCTCTTAAACATAAATGTGGAGAGAAGCATTGCAGTGGGCTTCCTGTGACATGAGGGAGGAACAGAGTTAACAGAACCATAGCCTCAGATGACACAGAGCTGTGGATCTCACTGACAGCTTCTAGATGTCCAGGCGCAGGTGCAAAGAGCATGCTCCTTGATTTAAATGTCAGTGGGTGGATGTTTTTACCTTCTGGCTACCTTCATATCTCAATAGTGTTTTGCATTTGTTGTAATCCACATATTAATGAAAACATGAAGAAATGAAGTTGTTAAAGAAAAAAGTGACAGCGATGAAGGAACCCAACATAGTTCATCAATACAGAGACTCAGACTTGCACTTCCTCTTCAGTAATCTGGCTCTCTCACCAAAAACAATGTCACTTTTCTGTTCTTCCTCTTCTTTTCCTCCTCTTCTTCTTCCTCCTTCTTTTCCTTCTATTCTTCCTCCCCCTTCTCCTCTCTTTCTCTTTCTTCTTCTTTTAGCATGGATATAGATTTTCTCTTGTTTACGGTCTGTGCCTTAAGCAAAAATTTTGAAACATAAGCACATCATCCTCTTTTTGTAATATGGCCACATTTTTTTTTTTTAAAAACTCACATTCATTGAATTGTCTTTCATACCGCTCTGTACCACTGGTCTCTCATGGCCTTTCTTTTAACAGTTATTTCATAGTAGATGACCACGGGGAATAATTTAATTAGTGGCTTGGGTTCAGCATGCCATCTACCACCAAAGTTCTATCCTTTAATATTCACTGGAATTTTTATGCCTTCTTGCCAGTTAACAAATCCCAGACTTCCCAAGACTGTGCCCCTCACCCCAATTTCCCTTTAGGCTTGTTGCTGGCAAACATTGCTGGACCTATTTTAATCAGAGACAGTCACTGAAAGCAGTGAAAACTGACACTGGCTGACTCAAGATAAAGGAATGCCGTGGAAAAAATGTTCAATGAGTTTGGAGAACCAGTCTCAGAAAGCTCCCAGCCAGAGGAGCAGCCTGAATCCTTCTCTAGAACTTTGCCACCTTCTTTCCACTGTTGCCACTGCTGATACAGATTCAAAGCCACAGGAAGCACCCTGAGCAAGCCAGAAGGTCACTGCCAGACTCCTGACTGTTGGGGCACTGGCGCGGGCTGACCTTATTCCAGTTGCTTTTATTTTCTACTGAGCAGATTCATATTATTGTATGTCTCTGCTGTAGTGTCTCATGAGCCAGACTGTCGGAAATATGCACTTGGTTTCCAAGTCTAACTCAGAGGCAGGTAGACAAGCAAGATCCAAAATTACGTGCAATTAAACTTATATATATGAAAGAGGACTCTGTCTCCTAGCAAAGGCTTTTAGGGCAGGAATTCTCTGTAGAAAAGAAAGAGGTCTACACAATGAACACCCTAAAATAAACTACCAGAAAGGCAAATATGCAACATAAATTATAAACATTTTTCAAGTTCTGGTCATTGCTAGGCACTGTTTCTATCAATTAATTCTTTTATTTGTTATATTACTCTATTTTTTCAATTTCTACAGCAGAAAAGAAAATATAATGAGGTTAAATAGCTTCTTGAGGTGACAGTTAATAAGTGACAGGAAAATACATTTATTTCATATCTGTCAGATGACAAATCTATGCTCTTACCTACTATGCACCTTGCTTATAATTGCATAATTTACCACTCACAAAGTCCAAAGAACACAGTAATCTTGACAAGTAATATTACCTTGTTCCTTGAGGAAAATTGAGAAGTGCTAAGGAAATATCTTATGAAAGAAAAATAATGTGAGATTGTGATTGAAAATCTGAAAGATTAGATGAAGGTTTTTGCCACAGGCCTAAAAGTTCTTAGAATTGTATAAAGACTCTACTTACAGAATTATACTTTACTTTAGAATATATTGTAACCCTTTGAGCAGACCTCTGTGGGTATTTTTGCTTTTCTGCTCTGGGATGGGGGCTTAATATCCTGCTTTCAACACAACATTCACAAAAACAATAAAGAATGTGATATTGCCAGAGGTACCTCTCTCTTTACTGGACAATAAAATAGAAAAATGACAGTTTCTGATTTCTCTAGTTTTGTTATAGATAAATGCATACTTTGATGGCTTAAAATTATAGCAGTTTTTATTTTAACAAGCATTTTCATATTTTAGGTTAATGGTTTTATTCATAAGTGTTTTGAAGTAACTTGGTCAAAAATTTAGGATAAAAATAATGGTAGAGAGTACTATCTTTGGATTATTTGGGAGAGATAATATGGCCTCCATGATGTTCAACATGAGACATAATGTATAATTTCTGATTAGAAAAATAGTAACACTGTCTTTGCCTGCACTGGTGATCTGTCTACGCTGTTCTTAGTTTTTCCCCAAGACTTCACAGACTAGTCAAACCCATCTGTTCACGACAACAATCTATTTTCTCTCAGGTTGTAAAGAGGAACAGTATCTCACATGAACTCTCAGTGTTCTTCATTTCTAATTTTTCTCTTCTACTTCTTTCCTTTTTTACTTCTTTCTTTCTTTCTCTCTTTTTCCCCCAGGACCATCAAGGAAAACAAAATTGAAAGAAAAGAAAAGAAAAAATAAAATAAAATAAACTGCCAGCAACTAGAATGCAAAATCCATGAGTTTGGATTTCATGCACAGGATTCTAGTCTGGGAAGGAGAGGCTTACGGTTAAAGCAAGGTCAAATACTCTACAATCCCAAAGAGTCCGAGAAGGAAAAAGGATGATTGGGAGATTTAGACCACCCCGCAGATAACCCTGGTTCATTTCAGTAGTCAGCTTAGTGAAAGCTTCTCGAGGGCCCCGAGCAGTCCCAGATGATGGAGTACAACAGTGGATAAGCTGTGGACCTTCTGGGAGCAGTCACTGTCCAGAGGAGGCGTGGAACAGCTAGGAAGTAATGACAGACTTGCGATCACTTTCCCGAGACAGCAGGTGTACAGTGCTATGGAAAAGCATAGAGAGCCTCTATTATTTTAAATACCTTTAAGAGCAGACACTGAGCAGATCTCCTCATTAATTAAAGGCTGCTCATTGGTGGGTGTTAATTTCCTAGCATATTTGTTCTTCATCTCTTTATCTTAACTCGTACATTGTGAAGTGATTTCAATAGGATGACACAGTGGATCCATTGGCCTAAGGGCTGTCATTACACCAAAACAGCCAGGGCAAATCAGGCTGTCAAACATGGAAAGGCTAGGTAGAACCAATTTATACAGGCAACATGAAATTCACCATGCGTAATATCACAGAAAGGATCAGAAAGAGTGAAACCATGGCTTTGAAATGCAGCTGGGTATTTTTCAAGCAATGAGACATGAGCTCATTTTAAGGAGAGAAACGGAGATGAAGTTGAAACCTCTGGAGTGCATCTTCAAAGCAGAGTGTATTTTGAAGTAGATGAGATTTTTCATTGGGTACAGAGATGAGGTTGGAAAAGTAACCTAGAACGCTCTGGGATAGACCTGGAGTAGCATGATGCAGATAGATGCACCCAGTGATGGAGGAGAACCACCTTAGGGTTCAGACTGGCACCCTCATTTATGTTAGTCATCATCTTTGGAATGCTTTTTACTAAGTACCCCATAAACTTGGAATGCTAGCAGGTTTACTTTTAATATTGTGATAGAAAGCACTGAGTTACATAGCACATTTTTGATAGTCATACTAAAAAACTTCTGAAAGTTAACATGTTCTTCATTACTGGCCAGTTTTACAGTTTCAGTTCTATTGTCATTGAAATGATAGGAATTGCATTACACTGTGTTGAAGATGAAATTATTAAAACAATTTATTAAGCACCAATTTAAAATAAATAAATACACAAAATAGATATAAGCATTTCCATTGTATAGTATCAGAAAATAAAACACAAAATAAACCACTCACCCAAGGACAAGCTGCCACAGGAGAGCTAGATTTGAACACAAGTTCTCCAATGGTACAGTTGAGATTCTAAATCTGTGTATGTCGGCTCTCACAGTATTTGGAAAGGCTTGAAAGGCAAATTATAAATGAAAGCTCAGTAACAATGGAAACAAGGCAAAATCAAGTGTCCAGGGCAAAAGATGATGAAATTCTTAAATTTGGAAAATAAGAGTTGAAAGAAACAGATGAGACAGGACTTTGAGTGAAAACAATACAACTTAGAAGTAACTAAATGTGAAATAGAAGGTGTGATCCTAAAGGGAGAGCTGTAGAGAGTTTCAGATCTTCTTTTCCAGGTGCAATGTGCTTGCAATAGGGATTTTGAAGAAAAGCACCTGTTAGCATCCACTATGTAGGAGTATGTTTTGCTGAACATACTATGCTGAAGCTTGATCCTCGGTGTAACCACATTGGGTCCGAGGGCCAATTTGGAGTAGTGTGGTTGGAATTTCATGACTTTCTGATGTAAGTTCTCCCCCTTGCCAGATTGGATTAGTTACCAAGAGTGTGAGCAATTATAAGTTAAATTTACCCATTTTGTTTCCTCGTAGTTCCCATCTTTTAGCCACGAGTTGGAGCAGTTTGCGGCCACCAAGAGATGTAGCTGTCAGAACTTTGATTTTCCAGCCTCCTGAAGCAAAAGTCAAAGCAAATCTCTTTTCTTAGTAAATTAACCACATCAAGTGTTCTTACAACAAGGAGACAGCATCCAGGAAAGAAATGAGTAATTTGCCTGTGTGTCTCACTAACTGGAGAAAGCCAGATTCCCAGTTTTCAGAAATAAGGTAGAAGGTAAAGTTGGATTCCTAGTCAGGATGACAATATTCTGTCTCAAAATACTAGAGACAATCCTTACTTGTTCTTCTGTTGTACCAGAACTGGTTCTAGAAGCAGACGACAGAGTATACATCCAACATGTATAGGAGAAGATAAATTGTAGAGCCTAGAGAATCCCTTGGAACCTGAAACCCAAGTCAATGCTTTGGGATCTAAATAAAATGAAAATGTTAATATATGCACATCTTTTAGCAACTTTCTAGAAAATGTGATCCATTTACAGAATCCTTGGTTTAATACCTGAAGCCAAAAATTCTAATATAAAAAGAATACAGAGTACTGTATGTTGAAACACTATGTTTTCTATTTAATTTCATTTTTTTAAAAACTTTACTTGAAATTATAGAAAAAAATATCAGATTTGGGGCAATGTGGAGAAGTCGTTTGTGCCAGCTTATCAAGGAAACACCATACTTCTTTCATAACTTGTATTTCTAAAATCTAATGACTAAGCAATCTGAGGAATAACCCTAAATATTTTCATATCTAATACTACCTTCCCACAACATGACAGAGCATTCCTGGTCTTCTTTATTCACTGAATTTTCCCCAGTTCATGTAACCAGACCAACCTCTAAAGAGAAGGCTAATAAAGCTCTGAAATTAGAAGTAACAGACCTGAGAACAATGTAAAAGAGAAGCAACTCTTTCTTGAAACATTTGGCATCAATTCTTTACCCACAGATTTTTTAGCCATGTCTGTTGTTCATTTTTTTTTTGCTGGTATTTTAAGATCATGCTTATGAGACATGGACTACTGTCTACATTGCTTACTAATAGGAAATACTCTTTATTTACAGGAAACATTCCATTAGCTCTGAACTATGATTCCATCTGTTGATAAATGTATTTCTCAATACCTCAACCCCTGTGGCTTTGCTTCATGAAAACTTAAAACAATTCTCGGTTCACAGGCCAGTGTCTGCCCGGAGTTTGCTGTCCCCTCGGGCATCTGGGAATGGCCCCCCACACTGCTTCCCAGTGCTATTGTCACAGAAGCTGCTTTCTCTCGTGGCTAACAAAGCTGTCAGCTCTCTAGGGAACAACAGGACACGAAGTTTCCTTTAGTCTTTACTGTGCTTAGACTCACGCCATGTTGCTTAGAAAAAAATAAGCAAGTCGAACCTGCATCTTTGCCTCTCAGTCGTGTTCCAGACCAGAGCGCTGAGCCCACACTGTGGAAGGCTTGCTGGTTCGGTTCTTGGTGAGCTGGGCTCTTTCAGTGGGGCGCGGTTGGTGGTCTGTGCTTGGGTTCAGGAATACAGTTTCCTGAGGTCTTCTCTTTCTCCATTCTCCCAGCTCCATCAAGGACAAACACTTGCAAGCGCTTTCTTTTCACTCAGGTCAACACGTGGCAGCAATCCTTTTTGTATATAACACACATTTCCTCTGCTAAGGACCTACCTGTTTAATGCCTGCCCTGAGTTTTCCACCTGCTGCCTGGACTGAATAATGACCCATCTTTTTAACTGGTACAGTTCTGTACCTCTTGTGGATAGAGCCTCAATGTCTTTTTTATTTTTTGCAGTATACCTTGTTTGCACCATAAGTTTTGCTGAATATACAGTACAGTACTGCAGTTTTGTATTCTGTTATATATCACATACTGCAAGTAGGAGTTATGCAAAGAAAAGCAAGATCATCAATTTGGAGTTGCCATTTTCTGTGTTGAATCTTGTAACATATGTACCCTGTACAATTCCTCATTTAGTGACCAATTTATTTAAATAACTAGTCACAGGAAAGGAACTCAGCCATGAAATGGGGAATCTCCATGGTTTATTGTATTGCAGGAACATTCACTAAGCATATTATGCAAATCAACATGACGTGCATCAAAAGACAAATATCTTCAAAATATCTGTAATGTTTTTCTGTAATGTTTAATACTGAGAAAAATAAACAGGCTGACTTTTGGATATTGTATCCAAATCCAAATTTTTTGATATCTATGTATGTAATATGCCTATAAGATATGTAACATGCATATGTGTGTGTGTGTATATATATATATATATATATATATATGCAGAGGGTAGTACATATATATATAATCTTAGGAGACCTGTTGAGCACACGTGACACAACAAGAATATCTGTGACAAGGAGCTAGAAAAATTTATCAGTGCACTCTTTTTACTAGGCACACTTCTAAGGACTATTTGCTTCCAACACTTCCTTGGGTGATAAGAAAACCAATTCACTTGAGTTAAATAAATCCTCAGAGACAAACTCTTTAGAAGTGATGTTACCTTTGACACTTTTGATGTGTGGAAATGTCTCATATCACATTGATGCACATATTTTCTGAAGGGTTGTATATCCACTTCTGAACCACAAGCACTGATTGAACAATTAATTATCACTATTATTCTTGACTCTGTGATTATTTTATGTGTGTAATTTTTGTCTTACCCTCTTGGCTAGTAAGTTCCTTTCCTACATATTTTATATGTCTTTCTGTCCTCCAATGAATTTACTGGAGAGTCAGACAGCGCCGTGGCTCCACTGGTGCCAGTTTCACTGCTCAGAAATTTTGGCATTTCCAGTGATTTTTACAGAGTCCTGGGGGTTTATGGTTCTGTGATATCTAATTAGTAGTATTTTAATTTCATTCATCCCTTGCAATGACCTACAGAAGCACTTTCATTAACGAGCCAGAATTACATATTCAAATCAAAGCTTCCAGCAATATCAGTGGTATGATCAATGTAACCTTGAAGAATTCAAGGAAGCTACTAAGATGCCCAGAAAGGGCATATGCAAAACAGTGGAATATAGATCCTTCGTTGATATGCTAAAGATAATGTCTGGATTGTATCTGCTTTGAAATCATGATTATCCATGAGCACTTTCTATGTCATTGTTATATCATAAGCTATCCTGGATTTTCTGAATGATTTTTATTGCTGTCTTTTAAACATGAGTGGGATAGATATTGCCTAAATGTAGCTGATGTAATGAGTTGGTGGCAGGTGTTAGGTTTTATTTTAAAGGTTACTGGAGAACAGGTACTCTTAAGAAAAACAAATCATTTTCATTGAATCATTTTGAGATGATGTCTAATACGGATATTCCTTTTTTCTATTAAATTTCATTCTAACTTTTTACTTGTTTCGCTTTAATTTTTAAAGATGGTAAAATTAAGCAGAACAAAACAGATCATAAGATAACAATGTAAGAGACACAGATTTCAAAGCAAGACAAAGGAGATCTTCACTGTCTATCATGTTGTCTCTTGTTTTCTTCCAAATAGTTGTCCACATCCTCACATACAGTGAATTCATACAAGTGAATTCATAATATACAAAATAGTATAAAACAGATCAGAACAAGATGCTGAAGGCATTTTAGGTCTTCAAGACCAGACAATAAGGAAGTCAACAATGGCTGCCATAATGTCTCTCATTCTCTTCAAAATAGCTGTCATACCTTCATGTATGTTGAAATTAAACAATACAAAACAGACTAAAATAATCTGAACAATGAATAACAGTATTGTTGGATTTCACATCATGATGCTACAGAATCAGCACTGGGTACACTAGTGCCTTTTTAAATTCAAAGTAAATGTTTTATTATGCATTATATTATTGATTCTCATAAACTTTTCAGAAGTTCTACGCATGCATGAGTTTCTACATGTATACCTATTCTTTCTGTATTAGAGGAAAAAACAAAACAAATTCCTAGAAAAACGTGAAATGAAAAAGACATATAAACAACAATAGCAAAGAGCCCAGAATACTGACAATATAGGCCTTAAACACAAGGTGGTAGGAGCATAACTAGGGTTGTTATTTTACATAATGATCTTCAAGAGTTCCTCCGATAACCATACAATAATAGGCATAATGTTCCAGTCCTATGAATGTTAACTATTTTGTTCTAAGAACTTACAGAGTTGGTAGTGCAATCATCTTAGCTATCCTGTGTGTTTATATAATTTTAGATGTTTTTCCTTTTCCCTTCCTTTTTCTTTTTCCTCATTTTCCTGAGATATTATTTCCCCCTTTCAGCAGATTCTTATTCTTTCACTGTATTTATTGATTTTTTCTAACTTATGTACTCTTACCATTGCTCACCCTAAGGAGACTATAGTATTTATACATGTGAGTTTAATTTATTTCTTATGAGTATGGTCTCAAGTTGCATCCATTTACTTATAAATATCTCAATGTGATCATTCTTTATAACAGAATAGTACTCCATTGTATAAAAATACCACATCTTTTTTATCCATTCCTTATTGAGGTCATTTAGCTGTTTCCAAGATCTGGCTATTACAAATTGTGCTGCTATAAACATGGGTGTACACATAACACTGTGGTATGATGTTTCCAGTTCTTCTGGGAGTAGGATATTCCTTGTTTAATGACCTACCTGTTTGAACTTACGATCTGCCTCTCAGATTTACAACTCGTGCTTTATTTTTCTTTTGTACAGTTCTGCCCATCTTGTTTGTGGTGCCTCAGTGTCTTTTTGTTTTGTCCAGTAAACCTTACTTACATTATACTATAACTTTTTTTGGTTGCAGTGCACAGTACAGGACCATAATTTTGTGCTCTGTTATATGTTATGGTACTGCATGGGAAAGCTGTGCCAAGAACAGCAGGATCATCAAGCTGGAGATTCCTTTGACTATTTTTGCTGTGAATAGGGCAATGTGCACACTATTTTCAGTTCCTCACTTAGAGACCAACCCACTTACTTAACTGCATTGGTAAATGAGGAGTATCTTATGTACAGTTCCAAGACAGTAAAGTGGTATCTGAGCCTGCTGCTCACAGAATTTTAACTCCAGCACCCAAATATTTTTGGGAATTTTTAAGTTTGATCTGAAGATATTAACATCACCGAGGCCCCCTTCCTCTAACTTACACTTTTTACACGTCTTCTTTCAGTTTTTCTCTTCTTACACAACCGTATACAAACCCAGGTTTATTTGCTCTGTGTAGGGCAAAACATATGGGTAAAATGCTTGAAGATTTGAAGAATTTTGGCTTTAAAGCCATAAAAGGTTGAGAGAAAATCTGTGTGTCTTATTCACATGAAGCGTAAGTACAGTTGCCTTTTCTCAGTCAGTATCAACTTCTAACAAACCAGCTGGAGTTTGGATCCTATGAAGGCTGGCTTTATGTGTTTACTTGATTTGGTCTACAGGGTTCCCAGACATTTGGTCAAACATTATGCCCCATGTGTCTCTGAAAGTGTGTTTAAACAAGATCAATGTCTGGGAAGGTAGATGGAATAAAGAAGATTGGCATCTTTGACGTGGGTGAGCCCTGTCTGATCAGTTGAGGTCTACAGTACAATAAGAAGACAACCCTAACCCTCAGTAAAAGAGGCTTCTTCTCATTTTACTGCCTTCAGGCCAGAGAACTGGTTTTTTCTCTACCTTTTGACATACACTATAATATTGGCACTTCCTCAGTTTCAGATTGTCTACCAGTCTCCAGTCACATTCACAGCGAATTGTCTGGTCATCTGGTTCCCGGGCCATCAAATTATAGGCACACTGAACCATCAGTGCTCCAGGGCCTCCAGCTGTTAGATGTAGATATGAGACCACATCAGCCTCCTCTCTGACCATGTAAGCTAAAAATATACATGTACGCAGTGTTATTTCTGTTTCTTTGGAGAACCCTAATACCTAGTGCATGCTGGTTTAATATTCTACAGCTCATTTTAACTTAGTTTGGCCTCTGTTCATTTAAAGTGATCATGTTTAAGCAGAAAAGAAGAAAAAGAGGTATTTTAACTTTTGTTTGCCTCTTTAGACACAGTGGTCAGCTCTGAATATTTATTTGAAACCAAGAAAGGATTTGCTGATAGTACCAGAGAAATAGAACCAATGAGGCCATGTACAACTTTGACAAATCCTGTACTCTAGCACCCACAAACCTTCCAGTATTCAACCAGATCCAGTTCAATGTTACCATACTTTCAGGTGAAAAAGTGTGTGAACTGAGTATGGTAGATTTCTATGACAAGTGTCTTCTAGATGCTTCTACCAGCTGTCTTTCGGGAGGTATGTGTCAGTTAACTCCTTGTCAATTTGACTGTATTAAATAACTCCTGAAAGCTGAGCATGGTGGTGCACATCTACAATCCCAGTATTCAAGAAGCTGATACAAAAGGATCACTGCAAGTCTGACGTCAGCTGGGCTATATAGTGAGTTGAAGGCTAGCACAGACTATATAGAGAGACCAGGCAAAACAAAATGAAACAAAACAAAACACCCATAACTCAAGGAAGAAGAGGTTTAATTAGTGCCTAATGTTAGGGAATTCAGTCCATGGTGGCCTGCCTCCAAGGCAGAAACTTCCTAGTAGAAATATATGTTGAAGCAATGATGCTTAAGTCATAGCAGTCCAGAGCAGGGCAAGACAAGAGTGTCAGAGGAAGGGGAGGAGGGCCAGATACAGGGCCGTATGTCATTCTTCCATGACCACAGAGGCATACCCACAGTGGATCTTACTAATGCCCTGGGCAGCTTCCACACCAAGCAAATTAACACTCTATCCTGTCACCCATTGGGAGCTCCTAGATGAATGGGTTATTAGGTGATGGAGCCTCATCAGAGAAAGTTGGTCATGCGGGTGATTTGGGACTGAATCTGACGCTTGGCAGCTTTCTCTCCGGATCCTTCTCCCCTGCTCTGGTTTCTAGATGTCTTGTGTTAAGCAGTTTTCTTCCACCAGGCCCTTCCACCATCTGTCTTGGAGCCAACTGAACATGGACTAAAATTTCTGAAATCATGAGGCAAGACTAACTTCTCTTCCTTTATAGTATGAATATTTGGACCCCATCATGGAAAATTAGGAAATACAAAGTGTATTTATGTGTGCAAATATTTATTGGTTGTATGTTTGACAAGTACCCAGCTGACATATTCAACAATGCTCTTTGCTGTATTAATTCCCCAACCCATACTTATCCATCATCATTAAGACATTTGGATCTCCAGGTCCATGAGCTTCAAGGAAATCTACAAAGAAAAAAAATAGAACGTGTCTGGAAATACAAGTTCTTTTTGTGGAAAAAAAGGAAAAAAGAAGAAACTTTAGGTGACTATCATAACACCTGTTGACATTTTCCTTCAATGTGTCTTTATTTCCAAGTGTAATTTAAAATATAAGGCTATATTTATAAAATCTCTAAGGTGAGTGTGTAATTTTTATTGCAGCTGATTTTGAAACAGATATTTGCAGGAAATTTGGGGCTACCTGAGCTCTTGACTCCTGAGTCCTAAGAGCATCATTCATTTCAAATTTGGAGCCTAATGTTTTACTATGTGGCACATATGACGCGGAGAGAAATTAAATTTGAGAGTGAGGCATCTGGTTTACCCAAGTCAATCAGCACAGTGATAGGAAAGCAATCTTAGCTGATCCAGGCAGAAGTTAGACACTGAAAAGGAATCTTGCTTAGAATGCTAGGAAAGAAACACTCTTATTTCTGGATGGTGTGTGGTTACAAAGAGTGGAAGCGTTTCAGGTATTTTATTATCATGAAGAAACCTCTAAGCTAGAGTTGATAATGGAAGGAAAAGCAAAAAATAAAAATGCAAAGCAAAATAGAAAATAAAACAAAACCTGGTTTCTTAAGTATATTACCACGTTGTTGAACGTAAAGCAACTCAGAAACTCAACATGCTCCAGATACATTCACTCTTGAAAGCACAGGAATTCCCTTTCATGCTGAAACCACTTTCCTTTGAATTTTTCTATGTGATGTAAAGAATATAACACACAGTGGTACCACAATTCCTGAATTTAATTTGCTCCATGATTCTGGGAAGAAGTGGCCACATTCATGTTCATGAGAGGAAAATGACCATGGTCATGTTTATCAGCAGATGTAGAGTTTGGGAACTGAAGCAAAAATTTCTCTGTATGTTTTGGTTCATGAACCACATTTTGCCAAAAAGAAGAGTTTGGGGGCAAAAAAGAAGAGTTTGGGAGCTGACATATTACTGTAATATGGTGCAAAAGTTTCTGTTATTAGTCAGATAAGAATTTCTGATGCCTAAAAATGTCTCCAGAAGTTCTACTTTTTAAATACAGTACTAGACACTAATGGTTTTAATCTTCTGCCACTGAGAAGGAGGTTAAAATTTAAACACTGGACTATCATTTATCCTCCTCTTAAAAATATTTTTCTTTATGGCAAATAGTAATAAATTTTGCTAAATTCATGTAGATTTTTAGAAAGTTCAGTTAATTTTTGGTTTACTTTGTAAATTACATGTACCACCTGGTTAGTAATGGAAAGAATAGAAATATAAAAATATATAAAAAATTTTGAATTCTTTAAGACTTGACTAGAAAAGAATCCTAACACTTCAGACTTTTTTTTTTTCTCCATATGTATTATGGCTTCTATCTAGATAGTCCCCCAAAGCCTCATGCACTGACAGGAGATACTTTTTGGAGGGAGCTGCCTAGGGACCAGCTGGCTGGGAACTAAAGCCTCCAAAAATGTGAGCCAAAATAAGCCTTTCTTCTTGAGCTTGTAGGGGCTGGAGATTTTGTCTCAGTAAAGAGAAAAGCAGCTAAGACAAAATAGTATGTTCTTATATGCTTCCATTTAATATTAAAACTTTATTCCTCCAAAGTCATAAATAATTATTTTAAATATTAGTAATTGCAAAGGAGAAATATGAAGTCTCGAAACTATTATTATTCTTAGGAATGTCATACAGTAAATTATGTAATATTTTAAAATATGAGAATACTGCATATTGTTTAATTACAACATAGTACCTAACAATATAAATTCGAAATATTTGTTACTTATAAACAATTGAATTTTGTCTTTGCTGAGTTATTTTACATGTGTATAATATTAGCTATATGCACTAATAACAATAGCAATAATAATTTAAAATTTAATCTCTGACCAATCAAGGGTACCTTCTTATACATTCTTCATAGTAACTCTTGCAGATAAAATTAGCATTATGTATTACTGTCATCTTTCCTTATTTTTTCAAAGTTTATATAGTTCAATAATGTGTTCATGATAAACAACTTGCAAGGAGAGAATTGAGGCTCAAATTCATGGATTCTAATTCAAACCCACATGACTATTTGCTTCTAGACTTCTCAATATATCTGTCCTTGTCCAATTAAAATTTTAGCAAAATAAAACTAATTCTCAAAAATATTTAGAGAGACAGATGATAAACAATTGCATAAAATTAAATCTAGCAATCAAGTGAGCTAATTATTTCTGGGGCTAATGAATATTTTGTAAAAATGTACACTAAAGTGATCAAGATTATTGTGTGAAGTTCATCTTTAGATAAATTGAATTTGAAAATACTTATTAGAAAAGATGATGTTTTAGAAGTTGTTTGAAAGATGAATTTTCTTCCTAATTACAATATGTTGAATTTTAGAGAGCCAAGAAACTTTATAGTGCTAAGAATAAATTAATCAGATAGTGGATTTCTTATTTATAATGATTCTAACTATTTTGAAAAATGAAGTAAAATGTTATAGAGCTAATTCAAACTTTTGTTGTTCAGTGTATTTAAATATCTGATGATTTTCTTTCCTTGTACTGGAGATCTTTTACCTTCATGGAAATAATAATAAAAATATAGATATACTTCACTAGATACAGCTCTTGTTTACAAATGTCCCGAAAATTCTATCCAGTTATACAGAATCTCAGTGTCACCTGAGTATCCTACCAGTTTGTCAAATTTTACAACTCTTTTAATATATAGAAAAAAAATTTTCCCTGGGAATATCTCCAAGACTTTATTATCACAGCCTTTTCAAACAAATACACTCTAATACTGCGTACCCTACCCAATTATTGGGAAATATCTTACATCAGCCCTGGACTCATCATGCGCTGAGCACAAGCTCATGGGAAACTAATGAGTCCATCCTTAAGTATCTTGGCCAACTGATCAACATTTTTCATTAAAGTATAAATTCATAACATGGTAACTTTCTCTGCCTGAGTCTCTACTTTTGGTAAATTACTTAGCTTATGATAGTTCACAGTTCTTTTTCTCTCTTGATGATTTGATTCCAGAAGCAGCTTATAAATTTATTTCACAACAACTGTGCTGACAAAAGTTCCTGGTCATAAATAAGTATGTGAAAGGCTGGTCCAAGCACAGTCTCAGCCCCAGTTTCCACTGTCTCTGGATCCTCCCCATCAATTTTTCTTCCTTCTCTGCCCAGTACTCTACATCATTCAATGTTGTATGACCCGGGAGTGAACTGTTTCCTAACCACACCCATAGACTTTATTACGTTTCAGCTGAGCCCATTTTGGTGGTCTTCAATCCAGTGTGTCTGATGCTCTCATCAGATGAGAAAGTGACACCAGCATGCACGGGCACAGAGACAGGGATGTGTTAGGACACAGCTGCCAGACAACCATCCGCAAACCAAAACTAGTGGCTTCAGCAGAAGACAACCCTGCAGCACCTTCATCACAGACCTGTGACCCCCCTGAAAATACATATGTGTGAGCCAATACACCACATGTGTGGCATTCTCTAACGCCAGCCCTAGTAAACTAATACTGTATCACTGTCACGCCTTATAAATATAAAGCCTTCAGATCCACCTCATTTTTCAATTTAATGAGGTAATTTTACATTGGTGCCATAACTCTTTAGCCTAATTGTTTTGATCTGATAAATAAAACACTGGTTCATCCCATATGGAAAAATCAGAATGATACAGAAGTGAGCAGAAAAATAGAATTACAGCTGAAAGCTAACCCCTGACAATTATTTTGTGATGCAAACCCATAGGCTTATTCAGAATATTCACTCCAGTAAAGGAAATGTATAATTCCTATTCTAATTCCCTAAGTCTGAGCTCTGGATACAGACCCATTGTAAATTTTTACAGAAGGGTTGAATTGTGACTGAAAAAAAAGTCCTATTATGATTTACAGTAGTGATCCTCAGTGTGTGATTCATGTGCCATTAACACCAATATCAACTAAGAATGACTTAAAGAGTTCTTTCTTATACCCTACCTTGCTGACTCAAAAATTCAGGGGCAGGGAAGTCTGAGGAGAACAGTTTCCAGGTGACCTTGATGCAGGCTAAAGTGAGAGAACCACGGCCTTACCGCCACTGAGCTGTTGGCCATCCCAGCACGAAATGATGGACTTTGAAAAAGTGCATGAGGTGAAAAAGTTCCTTATCTCCTAAAAAAGTGAATTACTTCCTCCAGGTATTATTTTATAACAGTGCTATTAAAATGGGATTGTTCAACTATAATTTGGATTCTAAATATTACAATATTTTAAATAACAAATCATTGACTATTAATAAACATAAATATTAATGTATTAATAAATTACAAGTTTGAAAAAATTTAATTTTAATTAATGTTTATTCAAAGTAGTTTTCAAAAAGTATACAAGCTGGTGCGTCACAAGGATACAGTAGAATTTGTCAAACATTAGTAGCAGCCCTGGTTCATTTAAAATGATTCATCTACATTCAAACACGCTCATTTGCACCTCTCCTCCCAGCTATTGGAGAAGCCAATGATCCAAGGATGGAGCTCCACTGGGCCCAGGAGTTGGAGATGAATCTGGGTTATATAGTGAGACCCCCACTTAGCACCACATGGAAGGAAAGATTTCAACACAACAGCGATCTCAGATGTCTCCTTCTTTCCTGTAACTTGGACGAGTCGCAACAATTTATACATTTGGATAAATCTTTAAATAAAATTATAAAGAATTTTTTCTGATACAGTGTTTTTTCTCTCTTTTTAATTTTTGTCTTCCAAATAACACAGATCTGGAGCAATGATTTTGAAGTGTCAGAAGAAGTTGAAACTCCTTCTCAACTTAGGTCTTCCTAGCCTTTTGAACATATGTAAATATTCTCTCTGAAGTCCAGCCTCGCCACTGATGTTTCTATCTATATAAAAGCCTTTATTTCATAAGATAGATAGTGTTCAAAGAATAACCAAGAAGAGAAAAGCCAGAGTCTCTGCACCCCTGGAGACCCAGCAAAGCACCCACGGCAGCAGTAGACATCACGGGACACACGCAGAAGGACCGCCGCGGGAGGGGACCCGAGAGCCAGGCGTGGACACCTTCACCAGCAGTCGGCAAGTCAGGAGAACCAGCTCTGTGCTTTGGAACACAGTCAGGCAGAATAGAGGGGCTGTCATTCACTTCATGTACAGGCTGGGGGGAACCCAGCAGCGGACACCAGCCCCAGCCCCCACATCCAGAGACCACAATCAGCCGGTACCGCGCAGACCCCACTGCAAAACACACTTGGTCGGGCTTGGATCTTCCAGGGAACTGCAAACACCAGAAGAATCTTACTCCATTTGTTTTTCTGTGTTTGTTTGATTGGTTTTCCTTCTTCTGTCTGGTTGAGGCCTTTTGTTTTATTTAGTTTAATGTGGCCTTGTTTTCTTTTGTAGGGTTATTTTGTTTTCTGTTTTTAGTTCCTTTTTTTCTGTCTCTCTCTTTTCTTTTCCCTTGCTTTAATGACTTAGATTTATTACCTTCCTTTTTGTTTTCATCTATCGTCTTCTCTCTTTCTCCAGCTGTCTTGCTTGACTTTGTGATACATTCCTGTGAATAAACATTGTCTCTTCTCTGCCTGCCTCGCTACATACTTCACTGCTTCTCCCTCCAGTCTTTCTTCCCTCTGTCCTCCGGTTTCCCGGAACTTGGTGGTCTCCTGTTCCCTCCAGCCTTGCTCCTACCATATTGGGCCTCATTCATCTCTCTGTCTTGATCCCTATCCCTCTTAACCCGCTTCCCCTTACAACAAGTAAAATCACTCCATTAAAGGCAAAATCATTGCATACAGGTTTCTGGTATTTCCTGGATTCTGCTATCCAGCTGTAGAATTTGCTTCTGTGGTTAAGAGTAGCAGGCAGCCACCTACAACCCAAACAGAGCAACACCCAGGCATATAATAATAAAAATTCCAGAAATTCAATACAAGAACAGAGTATTAAAAGCTGTCAGAGACAAGAAACAGACCACTTACAAGGGAACACCCATCAGAATTACAGCAGATTTCTAGGCACAAACCATCAAATCACGAAGAGCGCGGGGGGGAATCATTCAAACTTTGAAAGATAATAATCTCCAGCCAAGATTGATATATCCTGCACAACTGTCCCTGGAAATTGATGGAAAAACAAGGTGCTTCCAGGATAAAGAGGAACTGGGGGAATTTGCAACCACCAATTCAACTCTACAGAGAGTATTGCAGGATATTCTAAAAAAGAAAAATACAAAGAATCCAGAAACAGTGGTGGGGAGGCCACAATGAATGGAGCAGAGAACAAAATGAAGAAGACAAACTGACAGCTACTGACAGAAAAAGAGCTCAACAGAAATGAGGCAGAGAAGATCGGATGATAGGAACAGCTATTTTGGAGAAAATGACATCTTAATAGATAATACTGATTTAGTATCATCATGTTTTGAAGTCTCATCAAACTTTTGTTCTTCTGTCTCCAATGGTCTAAACAGGTTGTATCTTATTGGATTTTATTACGTACGATAGTATAAGCAAAAACTTTTAAAGACAAGGAGATTATACAGAAACCATTGTTCATTTTCTGTTAATTGATTCTAAATACCCTGTAATGCTGTCATTCTCTTAAATGGTTTTACATTGTTTTGATATATTTGATGATACAGTATACGAAGTTGTACTCAAGGATTTCAAGGAAAGAGACAATATGGTAACTACTTTTATGTCAGGATTATCTTGTGGTGAAACACTATTCTGCTTAAATGGTTATGTTTTGATCTGCGCTGTTTTGCTGTTATGCCCTCTTTTATCTCAATCTCCACTCCATTATTTACTTTTTTATTTTCATCCTTTTAATTAAGGGAAAAATAAATAAAAATAGCAGGATATATTATAGTAATCCACTTTGACTTTCCATTATCTTGATTTAAAGCCCTGTATTACTCTCACCATCTTGTTTGTGACTGATGTCCCCCTATTCTGTTTTGCTTGATAGTACCAGGTTCGAAAGTTTAGGCAATATCTGTGAAGATAGTGAGATTCATTATGACGCCCATTCTCAATGACTTTTATCTACTTTTGAAGACCCATAATGTCTCCAATGTTTTGGTTTTGTTGGTTTTGTTCTTTACTGTTTTGTTCAATTTTATTATAACTGATGATATAGGCAATTCTATTAGAGATAGTGGGAGGCATTATGGTAACCATTATTGATCACCTTGTATTATGCTTTTACATTATCTATTATGTCCACCATTTTGATTTGATTGACTCTGTTCTGTTATGTCACATTTGGTTCTACTCCCTTCCAAAAAAGTAATAAGAACTGTGGGAGCAACAAAACCCAAAATGTGTAATTGTCATTGTACAAAAGAGAGGAAAAGAAAGTGCTCTAAACGATATAACTGCATGTATATTTAAGTATATAAGATAGAAAATGATATCACTGAGTTTTATTGGATCATTGAACAGAACTGTTTGCAGTCTCACTGTTGGAATGTCCACTTTACATGCTATAATTTTGTGACTTGAACAATTATTTTTAAGATGACAATATGTAATCCATTAACTAGTGATTTCCTACTGTTTATTTTTTCTGTAAATCTGTATAACTTGTACCCTTTCTCTGTTTTTTTTTCTCCTTAAAATTTTTTTAAAAAATGAAAAAAAAAAGAGCAGGCTAATAGTTACCACAGTTTATCAGTAGCTAGGCTTTGCTTGAGATTATTATTGTTAACTGTACTGCTTTAGACAGGATACCATACCTTCTACAATCAATTTTTTTCTCCTGCATGACACATTGTAGGATCATTACCATCAGCATAATCCAATAGCAAAGGACTGAACCCAAAAAGTAGCAACTTCTCATCCTCAACACATTGGGAATCTAGGTTCTCAGATAGACACAAAGACCAAGAGCCATCTACATCTAGAAGATATCCCTGTGGAACTGTCACTTCCTAGGGAAGCCTCAATACTAGATAAAGCTATCTACTGTAAAAATCCATAAGCACCAACATATAAAACAAAATAATACAAAAGTAAAAAGCAAAATGACAAGGCGTAAAGCAAAACACAACTTTAGATTCCCCAGCTCCTCCAGAACTAGTTCACAGACCAGTAAGAGAAGAAATCTGAAGTCAACCACTGGAACTTTCTGAAAAAAATAGCAACAGAAATGAAAAACCAAAGGAAGAGACTAGAAAAAAATCATCTCTAAGGTGCAGAAAGAAATGACCATTGTAATGAACAACATTAATAGATAAAAGAACAGATAAAAAATAGAGAAGCTCAGGAACATAATGGCAACCATGAAAGCCCAACATAGGAAAGAAATAGAATCCATGAAACAGGTAAAAATAGAAGTCCAGGGGATTAAAAACTCCCATCAAAAGTACATGAAGCAGTGTGAATGAA
This sequence comes from Cavia porcellus, assembly GCF_034190915.1. Classification (NCBI taxonomy): domain Eukaryota; kingdom Metazoa; phylum Chordata; class Mammalia; order Rodentia; family Caviidae; genus Cavia; species Cavia porcellus. Next base: position 18,482,661 of record NW_026947505.1, read on the forward strand.
GGCGAAGATATGATATCATATGTAGAAGATTAGGCCTGCAGCTGGTGACCATGGAAAAACATATCCTAAAAATAGCAAGAGATCATAAAACATCAATCCAACAGTTACAAGGTGAAGCAAAGAAGAACAACAGAAGATATTGACTGGAGTCAGTGAGAAAGCCAGAGACAGTACAAAAGACATGAGCCTCTGCCACATCAAGAATTTAAGGCTGGCAGCACATAATGAGCCTGCAGTAATAAAAAGTGCACTGAACAGCAAGCACTGTGCTTATCTTGACTGTAAGATATGTTTGAAATTGCTTGGTCCATGCTCGCAGACTGCTCAGCTAGTCGTGTGCCAAAGGATCACTGCCTTGGTGACACTCAAGCCAAGAGTTGAAAATCATGAGCTCCAATACAGCCCCAGTGGTTTTACTGAATAAATATGAGATCCAGGTTTGCCTACCATGTGGTCAACTGTGTTTATGGGCAGAAAGGTTGTGGTAACTTGGAATCTAGGGGAGAAGCTCATGTCCACAGTAAAGTTTGATACAAAATGATTAGTATGGATGGAAAAAAATTACATTTTGAGGTATCTATTACAATGGATATCAATAACACTTCTATGACGTGAACGTAAAACTATGATAACTAAAAAAACCTATATATTAGTTCTCCTAATACCTCTTTCTCATGGAAGTATTTAAAGAGCAAAATCAAAAGCAGATGGCAGAAAGCAGGGAGATGGACCTTACTGTGCTGGGCTGGGGCTGGGCGATGGAGCCAAAGGGGAGAACTGGGAGAGAAAGGAGGAGCAAAAATGACTTATGTAGGCAGCGGTTCCCCAAGATGAATGTAACAAACACACAGTGAGGAAAACAGAAATGTAAGATTTTTTTTAAAAAAGAAAATGTGCAGATATTAGCTTGAATCTCAAGTTCTGCTTCTTTAGAAACTTAATGAAGAGGGAAAAAAGAAGTTAGATTACAAACTGCTGTGAAATCTCTAAACATTCCACACATCAGTTAAAATACCATGTCAGCTGGGTTCCAGGAAGCAGTGTCTGAGCCAAACAAACGTTGGAGTTCAAGTGCTTTATTAAGTGGGAATGTCTGTGAAAGATAAAAGGGAAGGCAGGAAATCTAGCTGAGGAAGGCTTGGGATTGCTCTGAAAATCTGCCACTTACAAAAGGAAAAAAAGACCTGTAGGAAGGTTGGGTGGGAAGCTCTTCCAGCAGTGACACAGATTTGGAGCTGACCCCACAGGGACCTCTGGTGGAAGGCCTGACCCTCAGCAGGGTCCTGTACTGGGCAGATGTGTGGGGACCAGTGCCCACCCTATGCTTAAACACTGGCGAGGAGTCGGAGTCGCATGGGCTTGAATCCAAAGCCGGGTCAGAAATGCAAAGCACTCCCAGCTGTGGGCCTGACATCAGTTCACGACGCTGGCTGTAGTGAACTGCAGAGATCTTTCCAAAAGGAGATTCAAAAAACCCCCTTCCATGCTGCCACAAGAATAATTTTTTTAATTCTTGTATTTTATTATTTATTATATTTATTATTCATTATTTTGTGGTCTCGGCTTTTAACATGCAGTAATCATTGGGAAATACAATTGCACTCCTACTGGAATAATGTTTGAAGAAGCGTTTGCCAATTCTGTCGACTTCATTCTGTGGTCATGTTTGCAAATTACGAGTCAATGGTAATATTTCTGGGGAAACCAAGTTTGCTTTTCTGTTCTGAAGGTGGACATGTTGTACACCAGTAATGGTCCTGCAGCAGCTTAGCCATGGAAGTGGACGCAGTGCCTACTGCAAAAGATTCCCTGGAGTCTCAGAAAGAAGACACGGAGCCTCAGATCTGTAAAGCACCCATGGGCTCCTGTGACAGGGCTTGGCGAGGCTGAGTCTCTGTACCCCTTACCCTATGCTCACCTTGTGTCCAAGGCCAGCATGGTCCAACTCCTTCCTAAAGACAGGCTGAGAAGGAAGAAGCAGTAGCAAAAGAATATTTCTCCACACTGCAGCTCTGTTTCAAAAAGCTCTTTTCTGGCTCCATCAAACATGGCCAAATGGGAATTTAAGCTCTAGAAGGGTGATGTGACCCTCTTTCAAAACACAGATAAGCCTATAACTAATTGAAGTTACCTGCTGTCTTAGTAGTAACAACATATGCAAGTAAACAGAAAAATTCTACACAGGACATTTAACATTGTAACAATACCAACAAACAATGAAGAATAGGGCTGTACAAATATAGTTGCAATGTTTTGTTTTGTTATTCTATTATATTTGATTAAGTTTACTAGTTAGAGAAGCTGGGCCACATACGGGTTGCTGGTGAATTGATCTCACCAAGCATCTCAAGCCATTCTGACACTAACAATTTCTCGCCCCATGGAATTTCAAAACAAGAACCAGTTGAAAGGTGGGGAGGGGCAGAGCTGAAGCGTGGACCTGAAGTGCCAACGGGAAAAGTCCAATGGGAAAAGCTTAGTTTGCTCACAGCTCTCCCCAGCTTTTGAGAGATTGTGTTTTTGTCTTTGAAAAAGCTTATAACTAAAGAAGGGGTCCTTTATGCAATTTCTCTGGAGAATCACAACCACAGATTTTCTAGAGAAAAATACCTCTCTTCCTTCCATGTCACAACACAGGCAGAAAATTTTTCTTATGGTCAGCGGATGCCAAACACAGCTCTGTTTGTGGAAGAAAAGCAGACACTGTATCCGATTGCCTTTCTTGATACGCTGTGATACCCATCACAGAGAACCTACTGTAGTTCAGTTAATTAGCTCGCTAACTAATTGGGTACACATTTCCCTTTGCTCTTTAGAATAAATTAGAAAACTGTACATTCAGAAAGCTCTGAAATAAGGTTATGAAATTATTTAGGGGCTAGCAATTTTACAACAACAGTTCAATTTCCTGTGCATTTTTATACAACATTTATTTTGTTCATAAATATTCCAGAATACTTGCTTATTGTTTTACCTTTATGGAGCATCAAAATTCAAGCAAGCCGTCTTTTGTTTTGCATTGATATAACAGCAAAGACACTTAGATATCTGTTAGTTAACAGAACTAGACAATAGAGATAGCATCTATACTTAATTGTTGCATTTATATACAACACAAGAAGATATAAGGAGCTATTCGCGGTTTCTACTTCACCAATTCTGAGAATAATCTGTCAAGTCATAGTGGCATGGTGTAACTGTTCCATTTTTGCTGTGTTCAAGAATATACTTAGAACATTCCAGTGACCAGGGGCTTGTCCTATCATTAGACCTCACAATGAGCAACATTTCTTACTCAGTGAAATGCAGTGAGTTCTTTCCATGCTTACCTCATATCAGTTTATACTCAGAAAGATCCCACACTTAGACCTAGATCTGGGCAAATTATTCCTGGCAGATAGAAAATAGTATAATGACAGCAGAAAGGTCATGGAGATATCTGGAAAGGAAGGATAATTACAGAAGACCTGCCGACTCTCACTAATCAGCTAAAAATCTCCAGTTACTAGCTATACTAGTGTTTAGGGTGGTCTAGGGACTTAAGAATTCTCCTTCTATCCACCAACTTTTAAGTCAGCAAGCATTTAGTGAGTATATGTCACAAGCTGGAGCTTGGATTTAGCAGTATCAGAGACAACAAGCACACATAAAGGCTGATGGCCAAGGGGTTTACAATCTATCAGTCACTTTGTCACTAACACACAAAATCATTAAGGCCTAATGAATTATACTAACCTAAAAGCAATATTAGTCTGAATCCACTCAAATTCAGTTGAGCTGGAAGTATTTCCCTGCGCTATGTGGGAGCTGAAATGTGTCTGCCTCAGAGATTGGCTAAGATTTGTTGAGAATAAAGAAAAGTGGCTTCAAGCAAGGAGATAAATATACAGGATTAGGTTGATATTAGTTGTCCTGATCGAGATAATCCTCAGACTGAAACAGAATTGATTAGCATGGTTTATTGGAGAGGATATGGGAGGCATGTTAAGTACAGAAAGGAGATGAATAAAAATCTTAGACAAAGAACAAGAAGATCAGACACTAAATTAGATACTTTCTGTTGCAACCTAGTGAGAGAAAAATAAATACTGTGATGATTCATGATGCAGGTAAAATAGATGAAGGCTGCAGACACCATTCGATGGGCCTCCGATGCTGAAGTATTGTGAAGATCATAGCCGAACTATAACTGCACAAGGCTCCCAGGGTCAATATTTCCCAGGGAAATATTCCAAAGAGGAACCCAAGGTATGCTCTTCATATCCCACGGCCAATTAAGACTGGGCTGGGTGAGTGTGAATGTGACTCCCACCAGGCAATAGCGTCACTGCAGCTCAAGAGAACTGTGCAACTGTAAAATGGTATACAGTGTCATAAAAAGCAGTTCCGGTCCACCCGTAGGACCTATTTCTGCTGGCTGGTCTCTCCAGGTCCAGAGGCAATCTAAGCTCTGCCACCAGAAACACAGCTGACAACTCCACGTGGTGGAATTTAATTCACCCCAATTGATACCACCATTCAAACCCTGTCAAAGGCAGACTTAAAAAGATGTTTAATGTCCTTCCCAAAGGAATTTCAGGGAAGTGATTTTCTTCCATTACTTTAGCAAACTTTCTTATCATATTTCCAGGGTTTTACAAGTTTATAGAACATCTACAATGATGGTCTTCACCCCCCCAAACCAAGAGACCTCGTGGCCCTCACAAGGCTGCCAGCGTTCACACATCCTGGCTGTGGACCAGCAGTCAAGCACCTTCAGTGCCAGTGGACCTACTATGTGTTGCTGCCCCATCATTCCTGAGTTTATGTGTCACCCATTCTGTGCAATTTAACTGAAGACTCAAGGTAGATTTAAATTTTTTTAAATCCTTTTAGAAAATGTTAAGACCTTATCTATACCAGTTACTATTCTAGGAAGTGGAAAGAGAGGACTGAACAAAAGCAGCAGCGTCTCTCTTAACCCTGAAAATTGACCATCCAGTCTAAAATCTGAACCATATTTTACATGAGTAGCTTTGTGTTTTTGTGTCTCTTTACTAGAATTAAAGTATTGCTTATCTGAAATGCTTGGGACTAGGAAAACATTTTTTTTATTTTTTCAGATTTTGGAATATTTGCATGTACATGATGAGATACCTTAGAGACCAGCCCCAAGTCCAAAATCAAAGCTCAGTTAGGTTCATACACAATTTAATAAAAATAGGCTGAAGGTAATTTTATCCAATATATTTAGGGCACCTATGTTTGGATTGTGTACTGTCTTATGTATAAGGTCAAATTGTGGAAGTTTTTACTTGTGGTGTTAGGCTGATCCTCAAAAAATTCTTAATTTTGAGTATTTAGATTAAGTATGCTAACCTGTACCTTACTACAACTTAGTCACAGGTACCATGACTGTCATCTGACAGCGTCCAGTAACTGACCAAGCAAGTGCCTGCATCAAAGCTCTGCTAGTCCACATCCCCGGGCAATGTTACCGGTTCCTGGTGAAAGAATCATATTAAGTAAACTAATTTTCTGATAAAGGAGTGTTAATTTCATCTTAATACCAATACTTCACAAAACAGCTCTTGTACTTTTTAAATTTGAATGGAAAACCACCCTCTAATCCAACTCTCAGGCATTCAGGATTTTTCTTCTCAGTATTATTTCCTCTGAAGCAGTTTATGAATCCAAAAAGTGTCATAAATATTTTGATAAATTATTTCTTAATTCACATTTATTGATTGGTATTGTAATAATTCAGTCTTTCTTTTGCTGAGATGAAACACCCAACAGTCATGGTATAAAAGAGGAGAGGTACAACTCGGCTTACTGGTTGGGGAATTCAGTCCACAGCTGTTGGTTCCAAGGCAGAAGGGCCAGGGTAAAAACCTGTGGAGAGAGCTGATGAATTCCTAAGAGCAGGGGACCAGGACCAGAGAGGAGCAGGAGAGGAACCATGCACAGAATGCAAGATCACACCTGCATGACCCCCCAGACACCCAGGATTCTCTTAACCTACCAAGTGTTTCTTAATTCAATGAGGCCAATACCAGGATGAATGGCCACAGATTCCAAGCTTTCTGTCCACTCAAGTATCTTTCCATATACACACTCACATCTTGCTGCAGTGAGGTTACACCTTCAGAAAAAGGGAGTCATCAGATGATGTCACCACTGTGAGAAGATCAAAAACTGACAAGGTATCCCCCCTGCATACAGAGGCTGCATAGTTTCCACAACTGATATAGCTCCCTGCATATAATATCAAATCAAGCAGAAGAGAAAATGGTCCCCTTCTGAGATGTGAAGCACTAGCTGTATCAAGCTGTAGCCAGGATAACACATTGTCCTCCTTACGCTATTTTTTAATGAGGAGTAGACTCTAACGTAACTATAAAGTATAATATGCTAAATATGTAAGCCAGTTACATAATCATTTGTTATCACTATGAAATATCATATGCATTGTACAATGCAGCACACTACGTTTGTATCAATGTCACCACAAACATAAGAGCAGAGCTCCACACTGCAAGGCTCTGACAGCTATGATGGCACTAGGTGATAAGAATTTTCAATTTCACTATCATCTTATGAAATGACTATAATAAATAGATTCATCATACACTCATCCAGTGCAGTTGGTTCACATTTGGGGAACATTTTTTGGCGGTGATTTTTTTACACTTGTTTCTGTCATTTGGCTTCGTTTCTCACATCTCTTTCCTTTGACTCAGAAAACTAGGGGATGACCCAGAGAGAACAAAGAGCATCTGTAAGCCATTAGATGTTTGTTCCTCTTCTGTGTTTCTTTATTTGTCACTCCAAGTCAACAGTTTGAATCCTTAGGTTTTGCAAACTTCTATGTCATAGTTTTAGAGCTTAACTTCTAAAAGAAAGAAAAGTGACTTTTATTTATCCAGTGGTGCCTCCCCCAGTTTTCTGACTGCATCTGTCACAGTCGGTTGCTGAATAGAGAACGCTCTGTGGAGAAGACAACAGCCCCTGTTGTCACCTTTTTCCCACCACACAGGCAGCGGCCAATGGGAGCCAAAATGACCAAAAAAAGGAGAAATTTAAGGACATTATTTTTCAGGGATGATATGGCTAAGATCCTCTTGCATTCTTTGAACCCCACTAAAAATGTGCCTATTAACATATTTGCTATTTCTTCTCAAACATATGACATGAGATGAATTCTTACCTTTAAAAATAGGTCTAACACTCTTTTAAACCTTGTCAGCTCTCAGCAAGGTACCTGCGTCTCCTTCTTAAATATCATCATCTCCTCCTTAAATATCATCTTCTCATTGCTTCTTCTAGCTTCCTGGGATTTCCCCTAGTGCCTTCATTGCAAAATACGGAATAGTTAGTTTTATGCCAAATACTTGAGTTTTGCAAAATACTCAATAGTTAGTAATATGGACATCTTACCTTTTTTCTACTAAAAGTGTGACAGCCCTGGAACAAATTTTCTAATTCTTATACTGGATAGGTGACCAGTACTTTGCACTGAAGATTCCACTTGTAACTCTCACTGGTAAATCTTTTAAAGTCTGTCTCCTTTCTCAATGTCCCATGACATTCTCACCACACACTGGTTTCAAACCTTGTTTTTGATCTTAAAGAACTTCATTTATTTACTATGAACATCAATGCAGTATTTCTTTACACTACCGAAGGGTCACCCCCCTTTTCTGTACATAAGTGCCAGCCCGGTGCCTTCCTACCTGTCAAGTACAGCTGTGTTCTTTCTTCCCCCAAGAGCCCTGAAGGCAAACTCAGAGGCCTTCCTGAGTTTTCATTTTAGGGCAGTGCAGAGCTGCGGACCTCTTGCAGAAAGCATTTGTCCTGCTGCTTTAAAGACAGAAAAACTGGCTGCAAATAAAGTGTGCGCTTTTCATGCAAAGTAAGTCAGGGGTTGGTGTGGTGTGCCGCTCAGGGAAATCGGCTTCTGTGTTAATGTCTAAGGCAATTAACTAATTTTTAATTTAATTTAGGACTAAGAAAATGCAATTTCAGTTCTCTTCCCGGAAGAATTCTAGCAATGCTATTTAGAGGAAAAATTATTCCCCTGATGTTTATAGAATATTCTTTGTGGCATGGCTCACAGTTCCTTTGAAATGTTGGAGAAATAGAACACAGTGTTGTTGATTGCAATTTAATCTAAACATGTACACAGCCATTGAATTCCTTCAGACAAAACAATCATCAGGGCCATTATATGATTAGTAAAATATTTCTTTTTCCCTTGCTGTTCAGATCCCAAATTGTCTTTTACACAATGATTTACTCAACAGTATTTACTGAACAGGTGATATGTGTTAGTCCTCAAAATATTTAGATGCGATCCTATCTTGGTGCAGTTTACAGGCTTTCAGAGAAAACACGAGTGTGTGAACTCCTACACTAGAAATCTTCCTGCACATAGCCGGGGCAGCTCTGAGATTGCAGGGTTCAGCATAGCCGCAAGCAAACAATATCTTAAACTGGGATTGAAGGGTTCGTGAGACACAGCATGGTCCACTAAAGAGTCTGCTACAGGTACCTTATGAATAGTGTTAGAGTGAGGGACAGCGTAAGAAAGGGCCAAAAAGAGGACAAAAACCTGTGAGGAGAAGGAAATAGAGCAGGGGTCAATAGACATTTTTATGTAAAGAAGGCACTAAATAAATTGGAGATGGCACACTCCCCTGTCATAACTATTTTCGAACCTTCTATCATAATTTCAAAACAACTTTAGACAGTAGGGTGCAAATCGAGTTGTAGGGAAGTGACTTTTCAGCATAGTTTTCCAGGCCATGAACCTAATAAATCTCCCCACCTGTGTAGTTCTGCTTTATGATTTCTCAGAAATATTTCCAGTATACAAATTTTGCTTCTTTTATGTTTATCTTCATTTCATAGTTTTGATGATATTTGTAGCATTATTTAATTTTATATAATTTTCTTACTGTGTAATGCTACTACAAAGAAACATAGCAGAACTTTATAGACCGATTGTGTATCCTGCCATACAGGCTGAGGCACCACTAGCGGGAGTAGTTTTATAGTGGTTGTACAGGATGTTTCAGGATTATCTCTGCAAACAGCGCACCATCATTTACAATCTGTGTTTCTTTTGCTTGTCTTTACATACTGCTAGAATCTGCAATGCCGTGCTGGTGGAAGGGGAGAGATAGAGTATGCTTGCATTTTTCCTCTCTCCTTTTATTTGAATACCAGCAGTTTTTCATTCAAGTATGAAGCCAGTTCTAGGTTTTTCATAGATGTCTTTTATCCAGTTGAGAACATTTCTCCCTGCGATGGTTCATTGTATGTGTCTGTATGTCTAGGCTATCACCTCCAGTTGGTTTGGCAACCATAAATCTTGGTGTTACAGCAAATGTTTCTTTGAGTTGTGATGAATATTTAATTTAATGCACTAATTTAATTTAAGTGCAGCAGATTACTTTCATAAGCTAGGTTGGCCTCATCTGATCAACTGAAGTCCTTAATAGAAATAAATGAGATCTCCCCCCAAAAGAAATCTGTTTCCAGGCTGCCTTCAGATTCAAAACCACAACAACCTTCTAAAACTTCTCATGACCTACAAATCCTGGAGAAGGTAACTCTCATAATCACGTGAACCACTTTCCTAAAATAAATGTCTCTCTCCCTTCCTGTCTCCTGCTTCATTTATCTATCCATCTATCCATATCAGCTCTGTTTCCCTGGAGAGTGCTCACTTCCTCTGATAGTTTCTATTACTAGTACTTTTGATTGCTGATGTGCTAAGTGTTTTTAACTGAAATAGAAACTGAGTTTTATCACATAGTTTTCTGCATGTAGTAAGATGAGAGTTTCTTTCCTTTAATTTTACATTATTAATATAGTCAATCACATTCTTTAGTTTTCAAATGTCAGACCAAACTTGTATTACTGGCATAAACGCTGCTTGGTCTCAATATTTTGCCATTTTTTGTGTATTTTACTCTAATTGATTTGCTAAAATTTAGTTAATAATGTTTGTACTGGTGTTCACAAGGGGTATTGCAACATAATTTGCCTTCCTTGTAATTCGCTTTTTTTCTGGTTTTCCTTTTATAACATTAATCTCAGGAAACAGTTTGGAAAGTTTCACTCCCACTTTGATTTTCTGGAAGAGTTCATGTCACTTTTAAAGCTCACTTATCAGTCCTAGTCAATTTTTTGCTTTCTTTGAAGGATGCTCAGAATTTTTTATTATGTGCAAAGCGCAATCCTGAATAAAAAAGTTTTACTTTGTGTTTCTAAACTTCTTGCTTTTTAAATAAATGTTTGCTAATTTGATGTCACTGAGTTTTATAAGCACAGTGAAATGAAGAGGACAGTATAGATTGCAATGTCATCAGCATGTCCTTTTGGAATGCTACTTTGTTAAAATTCATGAACCTACACATCATTATTACCCAAAGTTCATAGATGATGCTAGGTTTGCATCTTGGTGGCGTGTATTCTATGAATTTGGACAAGTTTGCAATGAATTGTTTCTATCTTCTAATATCACGTAGACTAATTCACTGCCTTATAAATCCTCAAAATGCTTTTTGTCCTTCTTGCCCCATCCTCCTTGAGCTCCTGGGATCCACTGAACTTATTATCTTCATATTTTTGCTTTTCTCGGAGTATTATGTAGTTGAAATTATACAATATGTAGGATTATTATACTGTCTCCTATTATTTACTAACATGCATATAAGGCTTTTATGGATTTTTTTTGCTAGCTCAATAGCTCACCTAGTTTTGCTGCTGAATAACATAACATTATTCAAACACACCAAAGGTTATCTATCTAGTGACCTGCTCAGCGAAGGTCATCTTGGTAGTGCCCACATTTTGACAGTTATGGATACAATTGCTACAAACGTCTGTTTACAGGTCTTTGTGTGGCATGAATTATCACCTCGTTTGGGTAGAGACCAAGGTGTATGATTCCTGGATCCTATGATAAGAATGCATTTACTTTTTAGAAAAACTGTCAGTTTGTCTCCACAATGACTAGCCATTTTCCACTAGAAATGAATAAGAATTCCTGCTGGTCTTCATCAGTATTTGGCCTGGTCAGTTTTCCAGATTGTGGTCATCCTCATTTGTGTATAACAGTGTCCTGCTTTAATCTTCATCTTCCTTGGTTAAATGTGGGGTGGAGTATCTTTTCATATGCTTATTTCTCAAATGTCTGTCATCTTTCGTGAGGAATCTATAAAACATTTTATCAGTTTTATAATAATACAGTTTGCTTTCTTATTGTTGGGTTTTAAGAAGTCTTTGTATATCTGAGCCAACAGTTCTTTATCAGATGAATCATTTCACAAATATTTCTGCAAGTCTGTAATTTTTCTTCTCATGTTCCTCATACTTCCTGCTCCTTTTTCCTTCTCAATTAATTTCTGGTTCTGGTTTTTTATTTTAGCCCTGAGTACGAAGTGATGACATTCTTTAGGCAGAATGCTTTCACTAGTTGTGGGCACGGCACAAGTGTGCTCTATCAGGTAGGTGATGTTCCCTGTATCTCTGTCTAGTTTACTGAGAAATAATTTGTTCTTTAACTCATCTGTCAGTGTTGAGTTTTGCCACATGATCTTTCTGCCTTCTTTGAGGCAATCATATGCTGCCTGTTATTTTGATTAAGTGTTGAAATTACGTTGATTTTAAATGTAAGGTTAATCTCATACTCACAGAATGGAGTGCGCTTGATTTATTGTCTTTGTTACATGTGGCTGCGTCTGATTTTCCTCATGACTGATTTGCTAGGTCCGAGTATACAAGCTAGGTTGCACCAACCACAGAAACTCACTGCTTCCCAGCTACAGAGATCCAGCTGAATTCACAAGGAAAGCTCTTTTCCCAGAGCACAAGACAGATGTTCAATCCCCCTTCCTCTCATTGGCCCCTTGACTTCTGCTGTGGATTCTCTTCCTGAGCTTGTGGTGGGAGGCCTTGAAGGTCTTGAATAAAATGCATGCATAGCACCTGCAGGAGGAGTTTGGGACCCTTTCTTAGTCACTCTCTCCTCTGTGACAGGTCTTCTCAATTTCCATCTGCCCTTGTATCTTTCAGTCTCTTTGTTGTCCAGTAAGCCTCCAAATTTCCAGTTTCCTGTACGCCTCAAGAAACTGGGACAAACTTTTCAGAGGGAAAAATCAAACAAATAAAAGTATTTCCTTGTTCACCTCTTTTGTCTAAATGAGCGTGTCTCGTGTAGTTTCTGATGCTTTTGGTTACTTTTAGCATCTCCCAGGGATTCTTTAAAATTCATGTTTGTAATCACCATCAATAGAGGGTCAGTCCAATAAATGTTGCATCCTATAACTTGATTCAGAATTCTAATCAATGTTGTTGCACTTTTAAAAATGCATAATGTAACCCTCTCATGATTCTTATATATCAATTTATTAGAGTATTACATTTTATACATGTTATTCATTATTTATTAAATTTTAACTTTATAACTTTGTTAATTTGAACAAAACACCATTAAAACATTCAAGGTGTTTTAAAAACAACTTTTGATATCTACCAGTGAAGCTCAAATATATATTCATCATTTTAGCATAATTTTATAATTGTAATCTAATGTGGTTTAAAATTATGTGTTTTACTATCATGTGCCAATGTAATATCCTTTATTTCTAACATCATATAAAGCATAAATTAAAGGGCTAAATACAAAAAAACTCTTCATCCTGTCCATGTTTTCATTTTAATTAGTAGCCCTTTTTTCTCATCCTGTTTTCTGCAGACATCTTCACACTCTGCATAATTAATGTAATTAAGACAGGTCTAACATTTGTTCTGAATATTACACATAACAGACCAAAAACAGAAGAGGCAAGCTGGTGCAATGGAATCACTCTCGGGCTGCATATTATCTCAAAGAAAGGTTTTACTAGTTACTAGTGCTCTTCTCCTCTCTCAATTCTTGGGTTACTTTCAGCTATTTGACTTCTCCCACATCTATCAGCTTGGTCAAATTTCTCCAGAGAAAAGGAGCTATGAGAGTTGGCTAGCATGACTGTGGAGGCTGATCCTCTCCTGAAACGTCTTCTACATCTACACGAGGGAGAGAGAACAAGACAACTTGGTGACAAAAGGCAATCCGGAGCCCGAAGACCTGAGGACTACCAGTCTACGACCAATGATCTCAGGCTCTGAGTGGCCTCTGGGGTGATGGTCAGAGTTCAAAGGCCAGTGAGTTTTGACATTTAAAGACGGGAGAAGGAGGCTGCCCTAACTCCAGGAGAGAGAGCAGGTTCATCTTTGCTCTGTCTTCCTGTTCTACCTGGTTCTCATTGGGTGAAACAGCACCTGCCCACATTGGATAAGGACTAATTTTCCTTACACATGCCACTGATTCAAATGGCAGGCTCTTCTAGAAACCTCCTCATACTCATGTAATTATGCTGGTAAAGTTATCTGAATATCCCTTATCCAAGAAAAGCTAACACTTAAAATCGACCATTATATCCACAATAAGTAGGAAATAATTGACCATTAACTTCAGAAAAATGACTAAGGAAACAAAGTTCCCTTTGATATAAATGAACAATTCAATCTATAAATGATTCTTGCAATAACTAATATGCAATTATTAGAATATTTGTTTTTACTGTGGTGGCTGAAAGACTATTGAATGCCATTTTAACTCACATAATACTGAAAATCAACTCAGCACTGCAATCTCATAACATAATATAGATATTGACTGATGGGTTTCTGCAATATGCTGGGTGCACAAATGCAAAGGAATAAAGATCTAGATATAACCCCCGGACTTGAAAACTATGTGATCGCTCACCAATTTATCCTACTTTCTAAAAATGTTTCTTGCTTATCGCTTCCTGTCTGGTCTCACTGCTATAAATCTCTGACATATATTAACCTCTTATGAAGCAATATAAGAAATAAAGCATAAACTTTGGAACTGGAGACACTTAGATTCAAATTTAAACTTAAGCATATATGAAATACATATTCGTGTGTGTGTGTGTGTGTGTGTGTGTGTGTGTGTGTCTGTGTGTGTTTGTGCTGAGGATTAAACACATGACCTTGCACTTGCCAGACAGGTGGTTGTGCCACTGAGCTATTTCCCTAGCCCAAGATACATATTCTTGAGGAAGTTAATTCAACTCTCTTCAAATAATTTCATTGCTTATAAAACAGCAGCATTAACACATACATAAAAGTGTTTTTGTCAAGTTTAGACAACAAATGTGCAAATCTCATAGGAAATTATTAAAGCTAAAATGGTTTTATTTCCTACTATTCACCAGCACTTGAAAAATGGATGTAAACATATTTTATAGCTTATAAACTAACATGCTAATTTTGTTTCACTTTGAATACATCAAGCAGTTTTGGTAACAGAATAATCTTAAATTAACAAACTATGTTTTTAAAACTGATAAGCCTGTAGTCTGTTTTCTCAGGTATTCTGTTCTCTATCAGACGTTCAAAGTCACCACAAGCTTCTCAGGTCATCGCTATGCAATCATTTCCCCATTACTTCCCAAAGCCCACTGTAATCTCCGTCTTCTCTAGACAATTTAGAGAGGCATACACATTCTCTCACATCTGGGCCTGGGATCACATTTGAAACACACTCTTTTCAATTTGTCTAGATCCTTCCCATTACTCTTCAACACACAGGTCAACTCTCCATTCAAGGAAGATCTTTCATGATTGTATGAACCTCCATTGAGCCTTTATTTAAACTCCTAAAGCGTCTGTGTAACATCCACTTTTTCCTGTATTCAGTCTTTTACTGGTTCATGCATTTGTTTGCTAACTCCATAAAATTGGGAATATTTTTTCATGGATCTTCTAAATATGTAAACTAAATTTTAGAAAGTGCTTTTATTATTCTTTTTGTGAATAAGGAAATTTAAATAAGATAATAAGAGTTGGCTGTTAACAGTTGTGATGTGATACTCATAGTTTGAATAGAGTCATCCCCAAAGGCAAAGATGATCATACAAGTCAAAACCAGAAACCTAAGACAGATTCTTCCTTCACTGTTATTAGAGAGAATCAGTTGTGTTGACACCTTAATTTTGGACTTCGAGGTTCCAGGAGTGCAAGACAATAAATTTCTGATTTTTAAGCCCCTCAATTTCTACTGCTTCATTATAGTATGACTATCAAACCAATATGAGTAGTGTTTGAATCTTCCATAATGTTCCCAAATAAACAGAAGGAGCAGCCAAAGTGGCAAAATCCACAGCCAACGACAAAGTCCACATCAACTTTCAATGATGAGCTATCCTTGCAAACCTTAAAATGTCAATAGATGTGGATTACACTCCAAGAAAAGATCCAAATGATCTAGTTTGACTGCATACTGGGAAGCAGAAGGCTATGGAGAGTCAACCGTAAGAACACGGGAATTTCCAGTCACCAAGCAGGGACTTCTGGAAAGCATATCAAGAAATAGTGCTTTAGTATTTTTTGTAGGGTTGGTTTTGTGGTCACAAACTCCCCCAGTTCCTCTTTGCATGGAAGCATCTTGTTTCTCCATTAATTTTGAGAGATAGTTTAAGGATATTCTAGAGAGAGAGAAAAAAGACCATGGTTTCAAGAACAACAGCAGAGGAGGCTCACTGAACAGGGCAGACAGTGGAATGAGGGGAAAAAGTAGACAACCAAAGGCAGAAAAATAACATGGCAGAAAATGTTGGCCATAATTACTAACATGGATGGCCTCGATTCGCCAATAAAAAGAAACACAGGCAGAGCGGATCAGGAGATAGGGCCCATCAATATGCTCTATATAAGAAATGCAATTAACCCAAAGGAGGATTTATAGGCTGAAAGTCAAAGACTAGAAAACAATGCTCTATGTGACAGGGAACCAGAAAATGTAGCAGTAGCTTGCCCATTGGCTGCAGACTGATTAGAAATCCATAACACTTTTTATACAATGGAAAACTACTCAGCTATAAAGAAAGAAAATTTTGAGGCTCTTGTAAGTAAATGGATACAACTTGAGGTCACACTCAGGGGTAAAAAGGTTCAGAATCACTTAGGTGAATAACGAGATGCCTTCCCCCAGTTTAAAAACTAAAGGAGTTAGTGGGATACAAAATGTACAATGCACCCTGTGAAAGTGAAAGGCTAGGAATTGTCTAAAAAGGAAAGGTGGTGGCCATTGTTAATCTTGTATCATGATTTGAAATCCATATTGTTTTCATTGCTCTGTTTAGTTTGGTTTTATTCTTTTCCAGCTTGTCTACTTGTATTAGATTTGATGGCATGGACAGCTGTTCCAAAGATAGCAGGATATATTATGGTAACCATTTTTGATTTCCTATTAACTTGACTTAAAGCCCTGTATTGCTTTCACTGTCTTATTTTGACTGATTTTATTTGATTCTGTTTTGTTTGATAGTATCAAGTCTAAGGATATAGGCAACTACCTTGAAGACATTAAGATTCAGTATGATACCCATTCTGGTTTAACTATTATCTTCTTTTGAAGCCCTACATTGTCACAAATGTTTTGGGTTTTTTTGGCTTTGTTCTGTACTGTTTTGTTCAGTTTTATTATACCTGATGATACAAGAAATTCTTTTGAAGATAACAAGAGGCATTATGGTAACTATTGTTGATCACCTTGTATTTTGCTTTTAACTCATGTACTATGTCCATCCTTTTGTTTTGACTGACTCTGTTTTGTTTTGTAATATTTGGTTTTATTCTCTTCAAAATAAAATAAAGAAAGAAAGAAACAGCACTGATTTGGAAGGACTTTAGAGGCTTCCATTTGTGGACACATGCTTGAAAAAACCGGTAACTGTCTGAAGACTGAACTTATAAAAATTTTTATTAATTCATTCATTAAATAAAATACCACACACACATGCATGCAAAGTCCAGGAAATTTTGTTCTAAAAACCTACTTTTGAGTTAAACCACACTAAGAAAGAAATGAGCAATAAGGCAGAGAAATGCAAAGCTCATGTCATGCTGGAAGAGAAAGAAAAAAACAAGCCATGAGATATTGAAGATTTATGATGGCATATTTTTTCAACATTTCACTAATCTAACAGAAAGTGTTCAAAGAAATTAACAAAATATTATCAACTATAACTAGTTTAGAAGATAGTTGCAAAAGCACATAAAACAAATCACTTAACAATATATAGAGGAGCACTGCTCAGCTATAAATAAATACAAATTCAAATTGTTTGTAGGAAAATAGATACCCCTTCAAAATATAACATTAAGTGAAATAAATCAAATATAGAATTTAAAGACCATACAGTTTTCTCATATGAGCAGTCCTAAGTACATACAAGGTGCAACATAAGAGACTGATAGAAAGGAGGGAGGAGGGTATGGAAAAGATGAAAAGGTTTGAATTCTATCCTGTACATGTACCAGCTACCAACTGCAAATATAATCAGTGCATGTTGCAAACAGGAACTAAAATAATAAGAACAGTGAAAATTGAGGAGGGTGATGTAGAGAGGGTGTAAGAAAGCCAGGTAGGGATTGAAGGGAAATGAAATAGAATAAAGATAAAATACATGTACCTATTCTCTCAGACAAATGTAAGCATTATATACTACAAATATGTATAAAAATATAAAAAAGAAAATGAGGCAGACAAAGTTTAGAAAAACTACAAGCAAAATAATAAATCTCATAACTAGGTATGAAGCTAAAATGACACACACATAAGAATTAAGTAGAAAAAGATGGCAAATATTTAATACTTAAAAATGAAAATTAAGAAAGTGACAAAAGATAATTTCAAAATAATGGTAAATAACACTGGAAGATACACAAGATCCAGCATATGAAAATTAAGATTTGGACATAGAACAAATAATATAAACACTATTAAAGTAACTTTTCTAGATAAAAAGATAGCTTGAAAGTACATATCGTTATTGTAAGGTACATCATCTACGTGAACAAATGATTCAGAACAGAAAGCATCTGGACCCATTTTAGGAAAACCATTGGATATTTGCAAAAGGAGAACAAAGGGGATAAATGAGTTTGAACATCTGCGCAAAAATCCAAAGCACTTACAAGGGAAGGCAAATGGGATTTTTATTAGATTCTTTGACAGTAGCATATTATGCCAGAAGACAGCGCAGAAACACATTTTAAAAACACAATAAAAGAAAATAGGCCCATATTTTTTATATTCATTCTAAATGCCATCCATACATACAGACATATGATAGTCAGAAGCACAAAGATAATCCAGCATTAGGAACAAAAAGAACACAGAGAATATCACTGCAGAAACTGCTAGAAAAAAATCAACAGCCTTAAAAAAAGGAAGCCAGTAAGTAGTATGAGGTCTCAAAAGAGACAAATGTAAACATCATATTCTACAAATATGTATAAAATATTTAGCAATACATACTGAAACATTAAATGGTAATATAAGGAAAATAGATTATCTGCTATGATTGTTTCTCTGGATATATATTGCATATATTAATATCCCATATGGAGGAGAAGTGCAATATCCATAGATTACAGAAGGCTGAGAACACCTAGAAGAAATTCCCAACACATCCTCTGACCAGTCACCGTTACTGTATTTGGAAAAGGTTCATAGCAGATGTGATTCAGGACCTTATGAGGTCATCCTGCATTATGTGAACAGGGCTCCAAATCCAGTAATCATAGCTGTATAAGATGAAGAAGCAGAAGAGGAGAAAGCAATGTGACCACAGAAGGCGGATCGGTGCTGGGAAGTCAGATGCCAGCTGCCCCAGAGTGGAGTGCATCTCCCACGAGCCTCTCCAGCAGGTGTGGCCCGTTGACACTTTAGCTCTAGAACTGTGGAACAGTATGTGCTTCAAAGCCACCAAGTGTGTGGATCCTCCCTCGGGGAGCCATAGGGTCAATAAGAAGGCAGCAGTCTGAATCTTTATTTTTGACCGAGCTGAATTCAAAGGAGACAGCAGGGCAGTTCAGAAAATTGAATTTGATAGTGTAGTTTGTAATAAAGTAATTCACTACTATTAACAAAATCAATAATATTAAAAAATCATAAAAGAAAAGGCAGGAGATTTGGAAGAATTAGAAATAAACTAGTGGAAATTTTAACATGGAAAATAAATTTAAGAGAGAAAAGAATAAGTAAGGATCTAGAAATGTACAGGACACAGGAAACTTCGCTGAATTCTGTAAAATAAAAATAACATGATTTTTTCCTAATTATAATGCAATTCTACAATTAATTGTTTTTTTAAGTATTTGAAATTAAAATTAAATATACATCTTCAACAAAGAGAAATGCAAAATAAATTAGAAAAAAAATTTTTAAATAACAGTAATAACACATGATATACAGAAACCATAGAATGCAGTAAAAATAAATATCAGCATCCTACTAATTGCATTTTATACTTCTATCAATAAAAATGATTAATGAAAATAAATGAATTAAAAATTCAACTAAGAGGTAAAGAATTACAAAACTTTGCAAGTAGGCTGAAAAACATTAATAAATTTTAAAAAGTAATAGAAATCAAAAATGTGGACTTCAATTTTATTAACAAACTGGAAACTGCCCTAACTGCAATAATCAAAGAAAACAATTCTTTGAAAACTAAGGATGTTAAAACATAATCAGAAATGTTGAGTAATTTTATGCTAATTTAGTTTGTCTATAAGAAAAGAAGAGTTCTCTTTTAAAAATTATTCTTTACAAAACTGACCCCAACACAAATGGAAAACTTAAACTTACGATTTGCACTTAAAAATTAGAAAATGTGTAAAGTTTTCTTAAGCCAAAACAAAAATAGCACACCAGGGAATTTTAACCACTTTTTAAACATCAGATTATTCCAATGCAAATATTCCAGAAAGAAAAAGAAATCCAAAGTCTTCTGACAAAAGAAGTATACTGTTGACTCCGTGACCTGACAAAGATTACAAACAAAATACAGTTAAAGGATAAAACAATTAAATGATTAGAAAATAGATACAAGACAGCGCAATGTGTCATGAACACGTGAGATTTAGTCATGGGAGTTTTGTCAGGAAAATCTGCATATTCCCATATTATACACCCTAAGGAGACACAGCACAAAACCATTTCCATGCGCTGGTGCCACTGTTCCCAGCTCACTGATTCCTCCTCGATAGTAAAACACATCCACCTCAGTCTAAGAGTCACTAACTTATTTAATGAGAAAATATCAGAACTGTTTCTGCTAAAGTCAAGAACAAAACAAAATGTCTATTAAATCTACCACATATGCATTTGCATATCATATACATAATCCAGAAGTAAATTTACCAAGAAGCATGCAAAATATATACAGTGAAATCACTAAAGACAAAGAAGTATACTTGTATAGGAAGACTCAGTGCCATGGGCATCAGTAGTCTTTTAATTTATAAATCTAATATTAGTCTAGCAGTGTCATCAAGGATCTTTTCTTGAGCTAGATATAATTATATTCTAAAGCTCATTTGAAAGCAAATAAATAAGAATATACAGGAAAACTGAAGAAAGATTGATTTTTGGTTGGACTAGCACTTCCACATATTAAAATGCTATAAAGCCTGTATAATTAAATGTTAATGCCTAAATTAATTCAGACTAGAGACACTGAATTAAAATGTGTGTGTACTTAACTGCTTTGGAAACTGAGTTTACAGTAAAGGCACAGGTTCTTATTTCACCAAGAGGAAATCAAGACTTGTTTTTAAAGGCATAGTGATATAACAGGACAAAAGATCAAAATAACAGCAAATCCATTCCTCAGACCACACAACATGGCACAAAATAAGACACACGTCGCCTCTTAACTCTCTTAAGCTTCTACAGGCAGCGCATTCCTCATCTGGGATATGGACCTCAGCTATATATGGGTGAAATGCTGCTGCTTTAGATAGGAGTTGGAGAAGATGGGGGTCATTAAGCAGCTCCAGGTAGGGCTGCAATCAAGCTGCTGCTCTGGCTGTGCAAGCCATATAGTCCTGTCATGGAGTGGAACCGTCAGCACTGGAAAGGACAGTGAAAAATGTGTGCTAAATCCCTGCAGGTAAATCACAGTATAGGACCCTGGGCTTCTACAGCAAGACCTGTTTTCACCTTGGAAGGACCATTCGCCGTCCTAGGAACAAGCCCCAGGAAAATACTGGGCCCCGGAACAAAGAAAACATTTGGATCCCCCCGTCGTGGATCAGGAACAGCTTCGCAGCAGAAGCATTGTGCTGAATCCAAGTCTCAAAAGCCAGCCACACCCAGCAGCAATCCGTCATGAAAGAGGGCTTTTTATGATTAAGCCCCCACAAGACAAGTAAGACGCGCAATCAGGCATCCCAGAATCTCCTGCGTACGTCAGGCTGACCCCTCCAGGACACACTGATGGTCCAGGGAGGACTCCATAAAACAGGAGGGACAGAAAGCTATTGAGATCGGTTTGCGAATGGATTCATTGCTTTGTGACAGGCCCAGCAGATCAGGGAGGATGGCATAAATCGATGAAGATTGATCACCGATTAATAATGGTTAAAGCTGTATGATAAACATGTAGGGAATTACTATACTGCTCTCTTTCACTTTCTATATACCAGGTATTTCCCATAAGTTTCTAAAAGGTGTATAAATGTGAACAACACGGGAAAAAGGAAATCTCCAGTAAAATCCCATAGCATTTAATTTTAGACATTAAATATCATTTCTTGAACTGGATTTCTGCATTTGTTCCTCTTCAAGTCAGCTAGCCTTCCAGGAAATTCACAGCGATAAGTATCAGGGAATTGGAATGTTGTTGTAGTCAAAGGATTATTTTGTTTATAAGGGGTCATTTTGTGCCTATCGCTTGGGCGAGATGCCTACTGCTGAACTAAACTGCAAAAATGAATCACGCCTTTATGTTCAAATTAAAAGCCCACAATATGTTTATTGTCCTTTTATTTTAAAAAATGTTCAGTTGGCAGTCCAATGTATCTTACATTTCAGTGGACTGAGCTTCATAATTGTGCAGTAACATAAGTAGAATCATAAGATGTTCAAGTTTAAAGAAAACCGAAAGATCATTTGCCCTACCTATCATGTTTTATAAGTGAGAAAACAAGTCCTTCTGATGTTCTCAAGGTACCGGCTGAGCTGAGACTAAATCCCAAAGCATGGCCTCTCCAATCCAGTCTTTCTTCCACTAATGAATCTAAAAAATACAAGGTCATTGTTCCTTGCTGACAAATCCAATCTCCAAATACAAACTGTCTAATGAACACTGAGGAAAACTCTGACACCGCGATCTCCTTTCTATATCTTCATCTCCACTACCATCCTCAGAGAGAGCAAAGTCCTCAAAAGAGGCTTTGTCACTGCTGTTCTTCCTTGATTGTGCAGGACCTGTCACAGTGCCTGACATACAGTAGATGATTAGTAAACACTCACTGGAGAATAGCAGATCTATATATCAACAACTTTAAAGCTCTACCTAAAAGCAAAATGATTGTCACTTTTTGTCATTAACATGACAGAGATGATGTGTTTCTAAAATATAGATGTAATTAAGCTTGGGTTATTGTCAATGGGGTGGGTGCTTGTACACTTTGTGAAAAGTAACCTCATTTCCAAGAGCTGGTGTATGCAGTATGTGAAATGTCTCTTGATTTATTAAGGGCTTATAAAAACCTAACACATGATTTTGCTTAATGGTTCAGGTAATGAAGAAAAATTGACATAATCCTAGTAACATTTAAAGTTTTACAATTTATAATTAAAATACCTGCTAAAATTTCTATCACTACTTGTTTCAAATAATTAAAAGTCTTTCTTTCCAGAGAACAAGTGTTTTTTAAGTGCCAAGAAAACACTGACTAAATTTATTTTCATGCCTAAAACAATTAAGTACAACTTTTTTTAAAAATTTAATCAATTATAAAAAGGAGATCTTTTGTATTTTGTCAGGAAAATAGTATTGTTCTTATGCACTGAGTCTCTAACAATCTAGGAAGTTGTTTGGGCATGGACAGCTTCAAGTGAATCCAATAAAAACAATTTTACTGCTGTGGATAAATGAGTTACTGCAAATTAACCAACTGATTCTCATGTTCACGAGAGCTTCTTAGCGCACCCTTGTGGTAAAGTAATAAATTACAAATGGAGCCCCAAGGAAAGAAAAATCCGAGCGCGAGACAGCTCAAAGTGAAGCAAGCAATGGTTACCTGTTTGATAACTTCAAGAAGCACTCACCAGGCTCTTATCTTGTCACAGAAAAATTGTTTAGGAAGAATTTTCCTCTGGGAAAGGGGATGCAACTTACGTGAATGAAGAGGACTTAGAACAACATAATAATCTCAAATTTTTGACCACTGAAAGTGGTCATATCCGTGGGCCTATTTCATATGCATTGGTTGTTTACATTTCTGCACTCAATTATATGAGAAAATAGTGTTTTAATGTCTCTTAGTTTTCCAAATCTATTCACAACACTTGTCCTACCATTATTTCAGCTAAATTTGAGAAATGCTTGTTTTGTGCAAGAAGCATATGTTTTGCTCATATTAACTGATAAACTCAGTAAATGATGACATGGTGATTATTCAGAGTGTTTTGTTTAATTAAGGAAAATGAGTACCTTGTTCACCTTTGGGGAAATATAACGAACAACACTCTTAAGTGGGAAGTTAAAATATTGCATAATATATTTTCATAAAGATGAAAACAATAAAATAAAATATTTTTAAGAATAACTAGCTGAGGCTAAGTCATATTTTTAAAAAACAAAAGCATGGCCCTATATGATGCAGAAAATTTGTAACAGGAAGTTGATACAGAAATAGAAAACAGAAATGGGAAAAATTGGTTTATTAAATGTTCTAGTTTCTAAAATAGGTGTTAGGTTTACTGACATTTGTTATATTACCACTTACAAACAAAAACACATTAATAAATAAAGTACACTCAAGCTGAGGATGGCAGTATATGACAAAACAAAGATAAATATTAATCCACTTCTGTGCAACTGAATACTCAGGAAAAATACAATAAATAAGACAACTAATTTAGCTAAAATACCTACTTCTGCAAGGTGCAAGAAAGTCTGAAGGATATGATTCATTAGGCAGTGTAGACAGTAAAATTTAATAGTTTCACTGTGAAGTAGTAATTTATTGAGTCGTGACAGGTACATGAAACCAGACATCACATAAACTGTTGATGTTTTGTATGCCCAGAAATCAAATTTTCTGCTTAAGAAACATTTTTATTGCAAAGGACACATAATTCACATATTTAAAAAGTCTATAATGAAGAAGTCTTCCAAATTTAAAATTAGAGAAAAATATTAGTTTTTTTTTCAGGAAACATTATTGCAAGCATACTTTCAGGTCATTTAATTTTTAAAACTTTTCTATGACACATATTTCATAGCATAGTTTTATCTTAGTGCTTTACATCATAATAGTTTTATGTGAGAATATTATGTGAGAATCCTCTGAAATGTACAAATAAGATTTTGCCACTTTTTTTTTTATTTCTAAAGTGCCATCTTGTCTCACCAATTAAATCATTTCTGCTTGGTGGTTTATAATGGGACTAGGAACTCTGCCCACAATCAGTCAAGACAAATAGTCTTTGCTCATTAGAAAATCTGGTGTTATGATAGAAAGCCAAGAAAAGAGCAACCTGGAACACAAGACAGCCCAGGAGGACTGGAAAGGATTTTAATAAAATGCCAGGTGGCCCAGGAAAAGAGTAGAAAGATCTTTCCTGGAATAAAATTGAATGATTATGCCAATCTTGAATTTGGTAAAGACTGGCATTGATTGGAGAATCCTGGAGAAAGCTCAGATGAAAAGAAAAGGGAGCAGATGAAAACACTCTGCTACATATGTGAGTTGTTGAAAGCAAGCATACTTGTGTTTAAAAAGAGAGATTTGAAAAGATAAGCAGAGACAGATAACATAATTTTATTTTATATTTATTGAGTTCTTTAAATATCACAAATATTGCTTCCAGATTATTCTTTTAATTTCAAATTCGTCTTTCCCCTTCTAACCCAAATAACAGGATGTGAAAGTATTTATGTTTTTCCTGCTCTGAGGCCGAATTGTTGATGAATTCTATAGTTGATGAATTACAGTTTAAATATCTTTCATTTAAGGGATCTTTCAATAAGGGATCTTGACAATTGAATCAGAGGTAACTAACAAAGAAAATAACAATATACAATAATATGTAAATCCTTCTCACTGACATACAGGAAATTTATTAGAAGGTAAGGCAAAGGGAGGAAAGAAGGAAGTGGGGAAATAGTAAAAGATGTTCAGTAAACCAGGATATTGGGGGGCTTTTTCCAACCTGTTAAGGAATTACAGGGATCAAGTTTAACCTTCTACTTTAAACAACTGAAAAATCCGACATAATATATGAAACGCTTTTCATCAGATGAAGCGTCCTGATCCCTAAGAGACGGACTCAGAAGAGATGAGTGCTACCATTGTAGGTTGCTTTGAAAGAGTTTCCAGTCTTCCAGTCTTCCGTCCAGAAAAGGAATACAGAGGAAGAGAATGGTAGATACACTGAATTGAGAAAATAGAGTTGAAACTTCATAAAAACCAAGATGGCTAGAGATATAGAAAAGATTACCAATGAAAAGAAATTTTCAGAGAGACAAGCACAGAGAACAATGAGCTTCCATGGCTAGTTGGTAGATAGAAAGGTGCTAGCTGGTCTGAGTATAAGACAAATACCCAAGGCAAAGCTGAAGTCTGTGGGAAACAACTAGGGAAATCAGTTCTTGTACTCAATGGGAAGTAAATATTGAACCGGTTTTTATCAGCTAACTAGAAAAACTCAAAAACTCTAGCCACATTCCTAGAGTACTCAGAATAGTGTTGCATCACTAATGATATAAATTAAGTCCTAAGTTTTGTGCTTCACCTCCCCTGGAAGAGCAAAATGAAAGTAGACTCAGAAAAGATTGATTGTTTCTGCATCACTGCATAGAAAATTTTAAAAGTCACTATTTCTAGTAATAAAAGATATGTACCAAATCAACCAAACTTAAAATTATTTGCCATCAAATAAAGAGAAAAAACAAATATTCAAGAAAGAAAGAAATCATGACCCATTATTAGAAGAAAATTCAGTCAATTGTATCCAACCTAATATAGAATCAGGTATTAGAATTAGTACCCTGGGGGTAGGGATTTAGCTCAGTGGCATAAGTGCCTGCCTTGCAAGCACACAGTCGTGAGTTTGATCCTTGGTACCAAAGGAAAAAAAAAAACCCAACAACAACAACAACAAAAAAAGCATTAGTGCCCAGAAATTAAAAGTAATCATAATTTTTAAAAAGCAAAAGGAAATATATCTCTCTACATATACATGGATGGGATTATTTGTACCTTCAGTATTACAAAGCAAATGACTCGTGAATTGCAAGGTAAGTCAATAGACACTATAGAAAATGAATTGTGAGAAAAATTAAAGTAAAAAGAAGATCAGTGAACTGTGAAGGAACCACAAATGGCCTAACATATGAACAATTGGAGGAATCAAATGACAGAAAATGGTGAATAGAAATAAAGAGATTTGAACAAATAATGTCCAGTTTTTCCCAAACTGATCAAAATTACAAATTCATGAAAACACAAGTAGAAAAACTATGAAATATACTGCCTCACTAAACCTCATAATCTATGTGTTCAAAATGAGTAATAAAGAAAAAATATATTAAAATTAATTAGAGAAGAAAGACATCATGCAAAAAGTAACAAAGTCAAAAATGAGAGCTGCATTTATTGAAAACAATGCAGTTCAAAAAATACAGTTTTAAATACTGAAATAAACAACTGTCAACTTTTGTTCTAGCCCAGAGAAAATATACTTAAAAAATAAATGCAAAATATGTATGTCCTCAGACATATAATAGCAGAGAAAATTTGGTGCCCAAATTATACTATAGGAAATTCCAAGAAAATTCAGGCACAAGAAATATTATGCTAAATAAGTGTATGAATAAACACAAAGGAATAAACACCACTGAAAATATAACCTAAGTAGACAAATATATACTTTCTCTTAAATTTAATCAAGTATTGCTAAAGAAAATTGCTAGTGGGGTTTATAATACATTCAGAAATAAAATATGTAACAATTGAATAGAGTGATGAACATTAACAGTTACAATACTTATTTGGAATATTTCATGCAATATATGAACTGCTACACAGCTACTTAAGAAAAGACTTTGATAGGTTAGCATTCTAAAATTTATTTTAAAATGAAAAAAATGATACAGAATTTCAAACTAGAATAATAAAGAATTAACAATGGTTAATATACTGTACATTGCTGTCTTCAAAGAAGACATGCAGATTATGAAATATATTCATGAAAAAATGATCAATGAATACACAGAATATTATTTGTGTTGCACTAATAGCAATTAATAGTATATACAATTATCTATCATATATATATATGTTAGATATAATCTTTTCCCTTCTTTCTTATTTCTCCTTTCCTCCATCCCAGTTCTTCTTTCCTCTTCTAGCCATTTCTCTTTTTACTATCACACTATATATTGTGAATCCCCTAACTCCTTCTGCTTTATATAGTAGGAAGACAATATGATGTTCACTCATGTGAGTTCAAACTATTTCTTCCTTGAGCATGATCTCAAGTTGCATCCATTTACCTAGAAGAGCCTCAAGATTGTCCTTCTGTACAACTGAGTAGCACTGAATTATATAAAAATACCATATCTTTCTAGTCCGCTCTGTAGTTGGTGGGCAAGATACCTCTGCTTTTTTCTGGGTTCCTGTCACATGGAATATTGTTTTTAACATCCTTTGATTTTTAGTCTATTAATTTCTTTTTTAGTTAAATGTGTTTCTTGTATACAGCATATGGATGGGTTTTGTTTCTTGACCCACTCTTTTGTGTGTTTCTTTTTGTTGGTGAATTGAGATCATTTACATTAATGGCTATGGCTTGTCTTTGTCATGTTATTTTCCTGCTGTTGGTTCCCTGATTTTTCTCCTCTGTTTAATTGCTTTTTCTGTTTGGTGATTTCTTTCTGTTCTTGTTCCTGGAATTGCGGTCATTTTTATCTCTTTAGAATATCAGTAATATTCTTTGTGGGGTTGGTTTGGTGGTTTTGGATTTCTTCAGTTTTTCTTTGACATGGAAGTGTCTTATTCTCTCATTGGTTTTGACACATAGTTTTCAGGGTACCTTAATCTGGGTTGGAAGGTTTTTCTACACTTGATCTTAGCCAAAAGGCTGAGAAATGATGGGAGGTGTTTTCTTTCAGGACTTAAAATGCTTCACTTCAAGTTTATCTCGACTTGGGATGTTTTCTGCTGAGAAGTCTCCCATGATTCTGATGTGTTTTCCTCTATAGATGATCTATTTCTTTTCTTTAGTAGCATCTAATATTCTGGTTTTGTGCTAGATAAGATACATTTTGGTGTAGATTTATTTTGGTGATGGTTAGTTGGATCTCTGTATGCCTCACTTATCTGTATGTCAGGATTTTTTCCTATGCTTGGGAATGTTCCTGTCATTACTTCTATATCATTTGTGTTGACTCCTGCTTTTTTGCTGACACCTATTAGTCTGAAATAATTTTTCTTTGTGTTTTCTTGCAGTCATTGAACTGTTATTTCCTGGTTCCATGTTATTTTTAAGAGATCTTTCTTTTCACAGTCACTAGCTGCAATTTTGTCTTGAGGTCTGAAAGTCTATTCTCAGCTTCATTCAAAGGGCTTTTACAGTTTTCAATGGAGTTTTTAATTTCCAAGATATCTCCTTGAATGTGTTTCATGCATTTTAATTCTTTCCTATATTATTCATTTTAGGTTTCCATCATTTTCCTATGCTCCTTTTTTAAAAAAAATCTGTGTTGTCTTTAGATATGCTGAAGAATTCTTTTATTGTGATTGTAATTTCTTCTTCTACCTGAGATATTATTTCTGATCTGATTTCTTTTGCAGCTTCATGAAGTTGTTTCTTTACTTCAGTTGCTATCATTTCAGAATTTTCAAGTGTACTACTTCCAGATTCTTCTATGTCTGTGTCTGCTGACCTTGCTTTGTATGGGTGAGGTCTGAGATTGCATTTTGCTCTTTCATCTCGATGTTTTCCTGGGTTCCTCTGGATGAGCAAGTGGTGGGATCCTAGGTGCTTCCTGTTTTGGCTGCTCAGTTGAGGCATGGGGGAAAGGGCCAGACATTTACATTTCTTTGAACCTAGACTCCTGGGGAGGCAGTGGGCTACGGGGTAGGCTTCTCTAGACACACATGGCCACACTGAAACTCCTCCAAAGGCAGCCAGTGTGTGGACAGTGACATGGCTGTCTGCTCCTCCTGGTCCATACTGGTTACCTGAAGAAAATCCACACCCACCCCCGCATTGAGGTCAGCAGGAGCATGAGGACTTGACTGACTGCTTCTCCTGGCCTATGCCTCCTCACCAGCAGGAAGGTCCCATCAGTGGCAAGCAATCTAACTCTTATTTGAAGGTCCATAAATTAGTCCTTAGCTCTTAGTCCTTATTTTGTTTTGTTTTCTTTGCTTTGTATATTTCATGAATTAAGAATAATATTCCTAAATTAATGAGTTATGAAAAAAAGATATCATATGTAGCTCCTGAAGCATAAGAACTTATTCTGCAAATTTTTAAAAGAATATAATAATTTTTCTAACTCCAGATTTAAAATCAAACAACAAAAATAAAAAAAACAAAGATTTCTACTTAACAAGACATCAAAGATGATCACATAAAATACTCAATGACTCAAAAAGAAGGTAGAGTAAAAAGAAAAAAGGAACAACATAAGAAAAGAAACAGAAAACAAAAAATAAGCTTAGAGATTTAAACCTAACTATATAAATAATCACAATACATAAAATTACATAAATGCCACAATTAAAATAGAATATAGAGATAGTTAAATTAAATAAAAAAGATATGCTTGACTACATGCTTCTTATAAGGAATTAATTTTTCATGTTCATTTTTCTACTGACAAAAGTTGTGTATTTTATAGAATACAATTCGATGTTCTGAAATATATGTTGTGTTTCATTAACATGTACATTATCTCACAAGCTCATTTTTTATGGTAAGAACACTTAAAATCTTCTCTCAGTGATTTTTACGTGTAAAATTGTTACCAACTACAGTCAACACATTTTGCAATAACTCTCTTGAACTTAATTTTCATACTTAAATGTAATTTTGTATACTTTATCCAACATCTCTCTAGTCTTTCTAGCTTTTCCATCCCCTTATGTCAGAGATTCCACATTTTTTGGTGCCAAGGATTAGTTTCATGTAAGAAAATTTTCATAGACTGAGTGAGGATGACTTGAAATAATTCAAGCATATTATATTTATTGTATACATTGTTCCTACTTTTATGGTATATTATAATATATAATCAAATAGTCATACAGCTCACCATGATGCAGCATTAATGGGTACACTCAGGTTCTTGTTTTCCTACAACTAGTTGTTCCCATTTTGGGGTTATGAAAGACAGTGACAACTAAGATGTGTTGCTATGTGTAGTTGACTCTGCAATCTTGCTTTGATTCATATCACTACCAAAAACTCTTGTTCACCAAGATATAATATTGGAAATAGAAACAGACTTTTCATTGCTTTTGGGGCAACCACAGGTTATACCACCTTAGCTTTAATAAAGTAATGCACTTGCCTGAAATTCAAATTTGCCTCAAACATACTTTTAATGGCACCATCACTTGCAATCTCAAGCAGTTGATACCTTTCTAGTATGGGAAAAGTTGATTTATCTAGCTTATTCGCAAAAGGATCATGGATCTGGTTCTTCACATTTTGGTAGCTTTTTAATTGGGAAATGAGGCTCATTTATTTTGGAAACTGAGATAGATGGTCATATGTCAACTGGGAAAAAGAAAGCTGTGGCTCTGAAAGTCTTTTGACTGCTAATGTTTGAAGCATGTAAAAACTTCAAGCAATGCTCCATTATCATCTGCAAAATTCCACTTTGGCTTTGAATACAGCCACTTTATCTGCCAATTTGAACACAGTTGCCATCCTCTGTCTGTCAAAGTGATGGATTGTGAATTCTTTGAGCAAGATGACACAACTAAGCACTTTCTATGCCACTAAAAATTACTGTCTGTCACTGGTGAGGATTTTTCTAAACTAAATCTCTGGTTTTGGTCTTGTAACTCAATAACTCTGACCAGTGAGCTGTCATCTCACTTCTGTTTATAAGAAAAAAGATGTGTGTGCTCTGCGTCCATCTCCTAAACAAGCTGAGTAAACAAATATGAATTAAGGGCACGAATTTCAATGTGTTTGATAATTTTAATCATATTCTGCACAACATTGATAAGTTCAAGTGATATTTACCAGGGAGACATAATTTCTTTATGGGTAATACAGTGAGTGCATAGGCTCACATTTAGAAGAAATCTCTTTGACCAAAGTAGTGAAACCAGAAAATGATCCAGTCATGACATCCACTTCATATAAGCATAAACCAACACAAAATGACCAATTCTATCTTCCTGATGTGTAATTATTCAAAAACTAGCATAATTCTGCAGTTGTACTATTGTGAACTTAAGACATCCCTATGTACATCTTGAAAAATATAATACAACAAAACAAGCATTGATTTCTTTTCAAAAACAATATGCTTATTAGCCTTGACTATGTGATTCATTAATACTCTCTGACAATTATGGCTCATTATCCTCTGCTACTTTATCAATTTGTCCAGTTGTTAGAGAAAATTGTACCATCCTTGAAGCACAATCCTTGCTAAAAGTTCGTGACAGATGTACATAGCACATTTCATCAGTAGTCAAAAGCTTCTTAGCTTTGGTAATGCAATTAGCCACTAAGAACGATGCCCTCAGTGCAGACACAGGTGAAGTTCTGGCCTTAAATAATCACTTCTGTTCTTCATGTTCATATTGTTTTCTTTTGAAAATCTCCAAAATTTGCTTCATCTCCACACGGTGAAGCAGGTTTGGAAGTTTCTCCACCTCAGTGGACAGCTGGTCACCATATATACAGTGTGGGCATGGGGAGTGCCCATCAACTGCTGCAATAAATACATAATTTAAGAAAGACTCTAGCTGTTTTTTTAAAGAATAAAAAAAAACAGCACTCTTTCATTGTCAGTCTTAGTCTTTTGCTGTCTGATCATCAGTTTTTCCCCCTTTTCAAAGAAACTCTCCCATGATGTCTGTTTCATACTCATTTTGGCTAAGCTCAGCTTGTGGGCTTCCCAAAGCTGTAGATTTAGACAAGTGTGCAGTGTGGAAAAGAGACACTGATGGAAGTGGTAAATAAAATAATGAGCTGCCCACGTGTGTACTACAGTAAGTGTTGGATTCTGACTTAAAAGTCCACCCCCAGAGACAGCGTAATTGTCACTTGTCACTCAGCGAGAGGGTTTTGATCTCCAAACAAGCAATTGATTTATTAAGGTCTCTGTGCAGTGAAATCTCTCTACTAAAATTAACTTGTCTTTACATCTGAACAAGCATCATCTTGTCATTTCTGCCTCCCATCATCTTTCTTAGATTCTCATAACCTAGATTTCTCACATGGGCAGTTCCCAGTAGCAGTCATGCTCCTCAGAGAATCTAAGCTGCCACTGCTCTGACAAGGGATGGTGTTGAGGAGGTGTAAACGTGAGGGGGAGTGGCTGGAAGTGCAAAGGAAAATACATATGGAGGTTTGCTCATTAGCCTGCTGCTCCTACTGTGCAGCACAGCCCCTAACAGGGTTACAGACCTCTCCTAGGGATCCTATCTCACAGTGTCCAGTCTACTGTTTAGCAGTATGAGCACAAAATTCATTTTCAAAGGTAAATAATGGATAATTTAATACAAAAAATAGAAAAATCAAAAGCAATGTGGATGCCTGTATCAATGTCAGACAAAAAAGATTTCAAAGCAAAAGACGTGATCTCAGATAAAGCAAGTCAGTGTGTAAATCACGAAAGAGTACAGTATCAAGTAACAGTACCAAATGTTTTCCTTACTAATAGAGGTCCAAAGTATATGAAGTCAAAAATGGAATTTCAAGGCAAATAGACATATAAACAACTATGCAAACTAATAATTTCAGTAATTGATAGATTAAATGGACAAAACCAGTTCGAATGTAGAAAAAGAAGAAAGGGACATTGTCAACAAATTTCTCATAATTGCCATTTACAGTACACTCTAAAATGATGTTAAACATTTTTAATCAAAAAAGAATATAAACTCCTCTCAAGAATACAAACATTTACCACGGTAGTGCATGATCTGGTTAAAAAACAAAGATTGACAAATTCCATTTAATAGGAATCCTTCAGCGTGTAACCTTCAGAGACTGACTTCTTCCCTACTTCATAGCCGTGACCTTAAGATCATTCAGCTTGCTTTGTATGTCAGTAGTTCCCTGAATGTTATTGCAGAGTAGGTTTTTTTGTACAGCTGGGCCATTGATGTTTCACCAAATCTGTTGAAAGGTGTTTAGACATGTCTCAGTTTGTGGCTATAACAAATAGAGCTGCTAGAGTATTTGAGTACAGATTTTAGTACAAACATAAACTTTCATACTTCTAGTGTAAGTAAACAGGACTGTAATTGTCAGGGTGTGTGAGGTGCTGATTTCTACAATCCTAGTTTTCAACACATTTGGCAACATTTGATATTATTAATGCTTTCTATCTTATCTATCCTAATATTTATACAATGGCATTCCATTGTAGTTTTGAATCTGCTCTTCTCTAATGGCAATTGATGTTTCATGTCTTTGATGTGTGCACCACTTGTATACCTTCATTGTTAAAGTGCCTGCTCGATAACAATAACAAAATGTCTGCTGAACATTTTTGTCTATTTTCTAACTAGATTTTTCCCCTACTAAGCTGGAAGTGTATATCCTAGATTCAGTATTTCATCTGCATATAATTTGCAAATTTTTGTCTTTTCAAACATCTCTGCAGAATAAACATTTTAAATTTTTATTTATTTGTTTGTTTTTTGAGATAGGGTCTCCCTATGTAGTGCTGGCCATGAACTCATACCAATCCTCCTGCCTCAGCCTCCAGAGTGCTGGGATTACAGGCATGCAGCACGATGTCAAGCTGTAAATTTTTATGAAGTCTTATTAAGTAACTTTTTCTGTAATGGGTCATGTTTTACTATTGTATGTAGGAAATTTTTTCCTTATCCTGTCTCACAACAGTTTCTGCTACATTTTTTTTTTCTGAAGAATATTTTACAAGTTTTTGTTTTATTTATCTTTCTTAGTCTTGGGAATGGAGCTCAGGACCTGGAACTTGCCAAGCAGGTGCTTGTGTTGCTGAGCTCTATCCCCAGCCTGAGATACATCTTTTAAATCAATAACCTACTTTGAGAAAATTGGACAAGCTTCATTATTTTGCTGTTACTTTTCAATTGATACCCAAATTGTCAAAAATGCTGTCCTCCCTTTATTGAATTGGTTTACTGCCATTAGAAAAAAATTTTGAGCATGTTTATATAGCTCTATTTGACTAGTTTGTTACATTGATCAATATATCCATCCTGTTACCAATTCCTCACTATAGTAAAATTATGTAGTGTAATTCCTCTAGATTTATTCTTTGGTCTAAAGTGCTTTGAGCTATTACAATTATTTTGCTTTTATATGTTTATTATTACAGCACATTTGTTTATATGTATAAAACATCGGGTTAGCAAATTGACAGAAAGAAAGTTTAACCTTTATATCAATTCGAAGAGAACTGACATCTTTATTATTTTGAGCTTTTCAATCCTGCAGCATGGTTTACATCTCCATCTTCTTAGAGCCTCTTAATTTCTTCCCTATGGCTTTTTACCCTTTACCGTAAAAATTCTGTTCATGTTTTATTAGATTCATATTTAATGATTCCTATATTTTTGGAGTGATAAATAATATTCTTTTAAATTTTTATTTCCAACAGTTTTTTGTTAGTGAAGAAACACAATTTGTGTTTTGACCATGTAGAAATTGTAGAAGATTTTTATACATTTCTTGTCATTTCCTATTTATGAAATCATGCTGTCTTAAAACAGAGACAGTGCTTTTTTCTTTCCAAACTGCATGCTTTAATTTTTTTGAAACACTGCACAAGGAAGCATTTCCAGTACTGTGTTAAATAAGAATAGCATGAGTGGGGAGTTTCGTTTGGTTCCCAGTGAAGTCAGTTTGAGGATAATGCTAGTTACAGGTTTCTCACAGATATTCTACATCATGATTCACCCAATTAGCTGAAGGTATTTTTGCTTTGTTTTTAAATTAGGAATTAAATTACATCGTGTCTAATACTTTTCCTGCATTAATTGATATAACAATGTTATTTTGCTTCTCTAGTCTTAAGATGATGGATACACTGACAAATTTTTTAGTGTTGAACTAGCCTTGTCTCTGAAAAATTAAATCTACTTAGTAATGCTATAAAATTTTGTGCATATTGGTGGATTCAATCTGTTAATATTTTTTGAAAACTTTTGTAACTTTGCTCATAACAAATACTAGAGTAATTTTTTGGTAATATGTACATCTGATTTTCATATTGTGATAATATATTATCAAAACATGTGTTAAGACATTTTCCTTCATATTCTTAAAAAGGTTTGGATAGGACTGATTTCAAATGCTTAAGTACCTACTAGAATTCTCTAATGAATCTAGCTTTCAGAAATTTTAGGTTACAGTTTTGATTTCTCTAAAAGTTGCAGACATATTTAAATTATACACTTCAGCTTGAGTAAGTTCAAACAGCTTGTCGTGTTGATAAATTCGACTATACTAACTGCAATGTTCCAATATCAATATTCTGACTTGTCTGATATACTACATAAAAAGTTACCTGTGGAGGAAATTAGATAATACATACATGGACCCACTATTAGTAATTCCATGATTTTTTTCAAAATACAAATTTGACATATATAGTATTATATATAATATTTGTTAATAATTTGCTAATTATCAAATTTCTGTGAAAGAATTTCTAACACATGATTCTTAGTTTGTTGTTTTGGCTTTGAAAGCAGCCTGTTTTAGTTTGAAATTATTTTAAAAAGTGACATGAACTCAGTCTTTTCTACCCCTAAATTAATTTAGTAAGGAAAGAAGCTCTCAATGCTGCTGCCTATATTCACTTTTATAAGTGTATTATAAGTTAAGCCTCTTCAGGTTGGAACATTTTTGTGTGATATTATCTCAGTTGATAGGGATTTAATTTAATTATATCCATTATTGCCAAGCTTTAAAAGCCTGTGGTACAAAATTTGGAGGGATATTTAAGTACGAGCCATCAATCTCTCTCTGATCTGTGTGGCTAAGTAAGAAATAAGCTCCCTGCACTTACACTCCAGGGCTGGTTTTTTTTTTCTTTTTTTCCGAAGTATGCATGGATGCTTCAATTATGCATAGAAATGAGTCTGTCAGCTGAATTCATTATGCTGCATTAATACTCTTTCAGCTTTCCTTTGGGGCTTGCACAAATTTATAACCTCTGACTCTAGAACCTTCAAAAAAGACTGTTTCTAGTCATTAAAACCCCAGTGCCCCAAGCGGCAAAGCTCCAGAAGATTGAAGAAATGCTATGTTCAAATGCAGGCACTAAATTAGTTTATAAGTAAATTCAATATGCAAATAAAAAATCAACTGCTGCTTTTAAAGCTCATAAACATTGATATTAGGAAAACAATTTATAAGTTACTATCAACTTCATGAAATTTATAAATTTATGAATTAACAATGAATGTATCCATTCACAGAGCACATGTAGTATATATATTTACTGTCACTTTCAGTATTACATCTATTTAAAAGTTTTTGAGCATATGACCTCATTAAAGAACTGTTACAAACTAAGAATCATGTGTTAGAAATTCTTTCACAGAAATTTGATAATTAGCAAATTATTAACAAATATTATATATAATACTATATATGTCAAATTTGTATTTTGAAAAAAAATCATGGAATTACTAATAGTGGGTCCATGTATGTATTATCTAATTTCCTCCAAAGGTAAGTTTTTATGTAGTATATCAGACAAGTCAGAATATTGATATTGGAACATTGCAATTAGTATAGTAGAATTTATCAACATGACAAGTTCCTATCTTCAGTGCACAGCAATGTGCTGTACTGTGTGTTAAGCTCAATAAATATTTATAGATCAAATAATTTAACAATTTAATAAAGTTCACAAATATTTCTAACATCAACTGAGTACTGTTTTCATTGTATATTTTTCTTCTTTTATGCAATTCTTTTAATATTTACATTTTCTTCTCTACAAAATTAATATTAATTGTAGCTACCTACATATGAATTTCTTATATCTCAATGTGAGATGAGAAATTAAAATATTAAAAATTATATAAAATATACATTATATTGCATCATATAACATACAAAAATAATATAAAAATTAACAGTGTTTTAGAATTCCATACTTACATTTAAATTTTTATTTTATTTGCCTAGTTCAGCTAAATATCTTCAACAAGTTACTCAGGCTTTGAAGACAGACTTTCATAGCTATAAAGTCAAGTCCTCTCTATTTATGTAAATTGCTCATTATCAACTTACAGTATTGTATTTATCATTTATGAGTTAAAAACTGTAAATATTCCTTGAATGTATGAATGTACAACAATCATCTCAACATTGCTCAGCTATACAAGTCCGTCCATCCAGCTACAATATAGAGAAAATAAAACTTCTAATTTGGAAAAATTTGCTCAAACTCACCTTTTTTCTCTCATCAACTTAGATAAACAGTTAAAAATTATATTCAGAATAATACATAATTTATTAAGGTGAGTGAAATTGTGTTTAAATGAAGAATAAAAATCCTGTAGTTTTATCAATTAACAATAGAAACTTACAAAGTCTAAAATTCCCATTTCTCATCATATTATGCATAATTACCAAAAAAGAAAGATAAGTACAAGGAACTGCACCAAAATACTCTAAAATATTTTCAACCTGCTATTAAAATATCATAATTTTTGTCAAATGTGAATAAGAACACCATATGCCAGGAATAGGTATAAATGTACTGGAGAATTTTTTAATGATAAAGCTGATGTTTTAAGTCATTGGATAAAAACTTTAAGGAGGGCTTTTACAATTTCATTTACTGCTTATACATAAAAGAAGTTAAGTCCTTATCCCTTACTATAATGCGAGATGATTTTTATGAATTCCGACTCTAAAATTAAGTAACAGTACACAACTAACTCTTTCACTATAAAAAAAAACCTACTTTGCTAAAAATTGCATGAAATGTTTGAAAGACAAGAAGCAAATCAGAAAATCATAAGGGCTGTATTTCTTTCTGGGGAACAGTCTAGACATCAGTTCATGGAGCAGATCTCAGAGAGAATGCAATCATTTAACTGAATGATAAAGTTTAAAATACATATTTAGAGACGCTGTGATGACTTCAGATCAGGGTTCCCGAAATGAGGGGTTTACACAGAAGGGGTCCAGAAATATTCATACTAATACTCTCTATTATTTTGTTGAATACAAAGGCAAAGAATGTAGAAGCTATGAAATGAACATATGCCTGATTGAATTATTTGGAACATTTAAGAGGCAGATGTCACACTAGGGCTACACATGCAACAGATTGATTAGGAGGAACATCTGCACAGAAAATGAGGAGTACTGCACAGGATACAAGGGCCTTTTCAAACTAGACATTGCTCTGAACCCCTTGAAAGAATGAATGCTACATATGCAATCTTAGAGCTGAGGCAACTGTCAGAGCAGAACGACATCTTCCAGAAATTCATCTTCACTGGGTCCCTGATGTCCCATTGCTTGACTGAGGGCCGCCATGGAAAAAGTAGATCATTCACAGAACATCTGGGACCATTAGTCCTCAGGAGAGGCTCTGAGCAGTCCATTTCCTAACTGTGACACCTCCCTGCTTCACATGCCATCTGCTTCTCTACACAGAGCAGAGGTTCAAATCTTCAGGTTTCTATGAAGCTCTCTTCTTTTGGGGAAATTTGGGAAGTGCAAGTGAGAGATAGCAAGAGCCATTTTACGGGCAGATATGTGGACTGCAAATGTCTCTCAGCTCTTCCCTCCTCCACTGCTCATTCCGAGCTCCCCCTCATCAAACCTATTGCCCCATTAAATCTTGGCCACCTATTGATAATGTGACACAAAATTTCACTGCCAATATGCGAGTATTGGGAATGCAAAGGAAGTCACTGCAGTAGCTAATATCACAAAAAAGCTGGAAACAGTGATCTATTTTATGGTGAAAATTTGGCCACTTTGATAAAGTGGACCATTCTTTCTTGAATATGAACAAAGAGTATTCAGAATAAATACAATAGATCCAAATTTGC
Source organism: Cavia porcellus (assembly GCF_034190915.1). NCBI lineage: Eukaryota > Metazoa > Chordata > Mammalia > Rodentia > Caviidae > Cavia > Cavia porcellus. Next base: position 18,522,033 of record NW_026947505.1, read on the forward strand.
TAAAGAGAATTACATAATCTATATTCAGTTTATTTTGTCACAAAGTAAATTCCAGAATGTTTGTAGTTGAAATCTATCAAATACTTGATAGCAATAATGAGAACTAATTATCCAATTAATTGTTTATATCAATTATAAGAAAAACCTCAGTAACAAAAAGTGTCAAGGAATACAGTACTTATGAAGTCATTATCATGATATGAAAAATGGGCACAGATATTTAGCATGACAGAAAAGAAGGAAAGAAGAAAAGAAACTATAAAATACTATCTCTTTATAAAGTGGCTAAAAAATTTAGACACTGTTAATAATAAGCAAAGCAATTTATACAAAGATAATAAGACAATGAAAAATTAGAAAAAAATAGTGATTATCACAGGAATTCAATGACAGTTTAATACCTGAAAACCAATCAACACAAAAATAACAAGATAAAAGTGGTAAATAAGTCATATGAGAATCTCAATAAATGCAGAAAGCATTTGAGAAAATGTGTTACACATTTGTATTCAAAGTGAAAATATATTAGAACTTCCTCATTAGACGCAGAACACCCATGAAAAACCTATAGCTGAAGTAATCCTTAGTGCTGAGAGACTGAATGCTTTCAACAAATACCAGAAAAAATGAAGGAGGATCCACTGTCAACCTTTCTACATAAACTGTCCCGAAACAACCAGTCCAACAAGGCCAGAAACACAAGGCACACACAGAACAGAAGGTTGTGTAGAACTCTTTGTTCACAGATGATGTGATCACTTGCATGGAAAATAATAAGGAATATATGAAGTAACAAATATATTCAACATGTGCACAAATGTAAAATCAATTTTCAAATTCAGTTGTATCTTTATATAGTAGCATTTCAAAACACACAGTTTTAAAAAGCTTGAAAAACATAAATACTTAGGGACAGATTATCATTTGTGGCAAATTTGTAATCATGGGTTTCAGAATACTTCTGGGCCAGATTTTAAATGACTTAAAGAAATGGAGATACATACATGACCATGAATTCATAGATTCTGTGTTATAAAAACAGTTCGCAACAGTTAACCTATGTTCAATACAATATCAATAAAATACAAGTACGGTTTTTGTGAAAATTAAACTATGTTTAAAATTGTAAGGAAATAAAAATGATCTAGAATAATGAATATAAAAAAGAAAAACAACATTTTATAATATTAAAAAAGAAAAACAACATTTAAGAACATGCATTACTTCATTCCAAGATTAGGGACAAAGCTGCACAAATCAAGAAAATTATTCATTAACATAAAGAACAAGAGCTATGGATCAAACAGCAAAATATCAAGTACTGAACTGAACTGTACATTTGTGCTTAGTTTATCTGACTAAGAAACAGGAAATTTAATAGGAAAATTGTCTTTCAACAAATAATTCTAGAACAAATTGCATTAATATGAAAAAATATATCCTTTATCTTGTACAAAATGTTTGAAGTAAATTATAGACCTAATTATAAAACCTGAGAACAAATGTCATTATTGTGATACTGGATTAGGCACAGAGTGATGGTCGATTGTGTCAAGTCCAGTAAGAAACACCTGACTAAGCTGGCTCAACAGAGTTGTGGGATGGAAGACCCACTCCAGAGAGGATTGTCACCAGCATGGTATAACAGGGACATGAAGAAGGAAGGACTATTCCTGCCTGCTCACACAAGCTCCAGTCTTCGCCTTCACCTTGGAGGTCATCTCCTGGCTTCCATCAGCCCCTTCAGCTTCCCAGTGTGCACTTGCATGGACGCTGCACTGAGCTCCAGACCTTCAACAGGATCCTTCTGAGTACAGCACACAGGCAGCCCTTCAGCAGGTTCCCGCTCCTGCCTCTGTGGAAGGCCCTGTGGAGCCAATCTGGTAACTTCTTATATATTTGCATATCTTGTAATCAATCTGTTTTTCTAGTGAGCACTGATTGATACAGATAGTAGAGAAAAAAAAACATCCATTTGAAGATATACTGGTGTGCTTGACATCATTAAAATTCTGGCCTTTATATTCTTCAATGTAATAGTTGGATCTATGAAACAAACAGACCAAAGGTAGATTGATAGGAGAAAAGGCAAGATGTTTATTAAGTTCTTAATATGTGCCTTGAGCATCACAGAAAAAATACATGAATGCTTATAAAAGGTAGCGAGATTTGAAGGGGTACATCCTGGCATTATAGGGAAGGGAGGGCAAAGTGGGCTGCTGGAGAGATGAGGATTTTACAAAGGGGATTGTATAGAGGGGTGAGAAACACTATTGTTTGTTACAAAGTCTGTTCAGTGTAAGTGCCCCCTTGAGGTCTCTTCTCTTCCATTTCTCTGGCTGATGAAACTTTGAAGAACATGGATCTTAGGCAAATGAGTTCCTTTTGGAAGCTGTGTCTTCGAACAGGTTGGAAGAGCTCACAGCACACCTCTGTGTACACTTGCTGTCATGTACGGTGACACGGCTTCTATTGGAGTGGCAGGCATACTCTGAACCCCTTCAATTTAAAACCAAGGTGCTTAGAAAGAAACTTAGCACATGGAAGGGCCACACAAACACTGAAAGAAAGTGATTTCAACACTTAGATTTGGAACATGACTCAGACACAGAATATATAAACAATATTTATCATTAAATGTTCAGAAGAAAACCACTGTCCTGCAAAATAGGCAATAAATTTATTCACCTTACAAATGAAGATATACACAAACAAGGCTTCAATGTTGCTAGTAACGAGCTAAATGAATATTGATACTACATTAAGCTATTGCTTGCATAGTCATTAAAATAAAGAAGACTAGCAATATCGATGCAATCTTTAGCACTCTAATAACTTGCAGAGAGAGATCTACAAGGACACAAGCACTTCAAAAAATTTCTAGGCAATTCCTTATTGAGTTAAAAATACATATCCATCCCACTCATTAATTTCAGTTTTAACACAATTGAAATGAAAATGTGTTCACACAAAACTTGTTTTATATATAAAAAATGCTTTCCAGTTTTATTGAAAACAACTACAAAATTTGAAAGCTGTAAAAATCTAAAAAGCTAAAAAGCCAAGTGAGTAAGAAACAAAGCTTAGTATGTCCATGTAATAGAATATAACTCAAAAATAAAACAACGAACTACTGATGGAGACTAAAATATATTCAGCAGTGTTACCCTAGGTAAAAAAATTCAGAAACCAAAAAATACACTCTACATGATTCTGTGTCTAGACTAGGAGGATAAATCTAACTTAAAATGATGTAAAACATCATCAGTGGCCTACATTCAGGGTAAAGAGGACTTACCTGTTTTTATAAAGAAGGAATATTAGGAGCAATTTTTTAAAATGTCCTAAATTTGCAAAAAGATAAGTGGAGAGCTGCATGCCCTCTCAGTGCTATCCTAGACATTGTCTAAGAGGCTCAGTATTATCCTAGAGACTGTCTAAGAGGCTTGTCTAACAAAGATCGTCTAATCTCAAGGAGAATGTAATTTTGACCATTGCATTTTACAGTACTGTTATGGTAGGGATTACAGTGTGAAAGCTCACAACTATGCAGAAGATTTTGCTTCTATAGCCATCCAGATTCCTTCTGATCTGGTGCTGTGCACAGGATTTGTGTCCCGTAGACAATAGGAAAGACCATATGCTCTATAGAACACTGAAATTCTTTTAAAGCTATTCAGAAATATTAATTTACCATTCTTTCTTACCATGGTTATTTATATCACTGCTATTACATGGTTCTACTTTTCACTCTGCTTTAATACCCAGTTTGCTGCAGCAGTAATAAGTTTTGAAAAGTCTGAGTGTTTTGCTTACCTTGTGATGAAGAATGTCTTGGTGTGGTTTGGACAAATACTGTCTCCTAAAGGGAAGCATGGTAAATGCTTGGCACTGTTGGAACATGGTGGTAAACGTTTAAGAGGTGAGGCCTACAGGAGGTTTTAGGATTTGGGGGTGTGCTCTCAACAGTGACCATGGGATTCAGGCCTGGCTCCTTTGTACCTGGCTGTCCTAAGGGAATGAGTCACCTTCTCTTGCCATGATGTACTTACTGCACTGCCATAGGCCTAAAGCAATGGGACCAGCCAGAAGGGGTGAAATGTCTAAAACTATGAGACACAATAAACCTTTGTTGTTTACAAGGTGATTATCTCAGATGTTTTATCTTGTCATAGCAAACTTACTAATACAGTGCTCAATTAAATTTTCCATCAGGTTGCATGAAACTTCTTTGAGAAGTAGCTAGAACCATAAATAAGGCATTATTTCAGGACTTCTATAAAAAGCTTTCTACCATTATCAAACAGAGTAATAGGTAGTGTAAGTAATATAGGCATAGTTTTTGTATTTTTATGTGGAAAACTGTATTTTAAAAAGAACACAGTCAAGTAGTAATTTATACAATAATACAGCAAAACACAAACATTCTCAGTGTTATGGTTTGTGTCTAGATGCCCCGCCAAAGCTTCATGAGGTCATAAGTGGAGTTTTTTTGGAAACTTCCACAAACTGTAAGCTAAATAAACTTTTCCTCTTAACTCTGAGTGTCAGGTATTTTGTCTCAGCATTGAAAGAAAGCTAAGATGCTCAGTAAAGATACAGCACTTAATGTACTGTTTTCATGTCCTGCTGGCTCCTGTCGCAAGCTGATATTATCATTTCAAATATTTCAAACCTCTTAATCCAAGAAATTAAAACATTCACTAGGAAGTTTCCATGTTCCAAAAACAAAATCCTTTCCAGCATTAAGTTTTAAAGTCAGTCATAAAATATGCATTGTTTTTAACGATTTCCTCGTTTTTGACTCCCTTTGATGATACTGCTTGCACTGCCCCTCAGTAGTATCATCAGGAACCGTGACTGTTTCCTGTCATTTACAAGCCTTTCCTCCTGTAGCACTTTACAAAACATTTCATCTGTTTCTAAACCTTTACTCCTACTCAGTGTCACCTTCCTCAGTTCTTTCATGAGCAGGCTTGTCTGTTTTCCTTTCTATGCACTGAAGATTTTACTATATTAATTAGTCTTACACCCATACTATCCTCCTAATATCATTCTTTGTAAGTGCAATAAACATGAGAATGATTTGCACAACTTACATTTTTGAACCAAAATAACCCACAGGTACCAGGTAAGTACTGGGTGATGAAATTTCTAGGCTACAACAGTGAGACTGAAGACACAAAAATGAACAGAGACAAGAGTGCAGAAAACTAAAAAATCTGAATGTTATAGAAATTAGAAGCTGTTGTATCCATAACAAGATGTGTAATCAACAAGAACCAAAATGTGAAAAAAAATGTAAAGAAGGTAAACGTGAAACACAGATGGGAGGACAGATAGCTGAGGCCAAATTGGGAAAAATATGAATGTTATCAGATTATTTTATTTGAGTTGTGGCATAAATTGAAGGGCTGTTTTAAACTTCTCTTTTTCTGCCAAAGAAAGTTATAAAGGCAACTACTAGCGATAAATGAAAATAGGGATGATTTCAAAGAATGAAAAAAAGTGGAGAAAACCAGCAACAGTAATTTCTATGGAGAACAGAAATAATTAGAAATCAGTAGGGGAGATGTTTAGGAATGGTGAGCAGCTACTTTTGATGAAGAATGAAGTTTGTGAGGCCAAGGATTTAGCTCAGTGGTGTAAGCACCTGCCTTGCAAGCAGGAGGTCATGAGTTTGATCCCTGGTACCAATAAACAAAAAAAAAAAAAAAGATGAGACAGATTGTGTGGAATCCTCGGGAAGGTTCAAAAAGACAAGGCTTTTTACAGGATGTTCTGAGGCGTGAAAGAGGACCATCCTGGTATCTGAATATAAAGTTGTAAGATAGGTAAGTGGTGTCAGGAGGGTACAAAGAACTGGAGGAAATGCTCAGTTTTTTAAAAAATGCACATTTCAAGAATGAGCTTAAAATTTTAAAAGTGGAAAGATTTTTGCTTTTGAGCCTGGAAAGTTTATCATGTATGCCATAGTTTGTGGAGTAAGAAGTGAATTTGGTTTGAAATATTTGAAATGAGAACAACAGATTGTTATAGGAACCACCATGCAGGCATGAATAGAGAACACTAAATATTGTCATTACTGAGAGTTTTCACATTTTGATAACTATTGTATTTTTTAAATTACTACTTGAGGTGTTCTTTTTTAAAAATAGTTTTCCATAGCAACAAGATGCCTCAGATTATATGAAATCCATATATAAAAATAAAATTTTTACCATTATAAAATAACCCATCATACAAATTTTCTTAATTATATAGTAGTTTTTGCTATAATTTTTGTCTAATAACCACTTTTATATCAGTATGAATAGTGTTGCTTATCTACAAGGTCCTACATTTCTCCTTTCTTTTCCAAGATACTAAATAAACAGGAGCTAGCCTACAGATTAGGAAAGAGAAATTAAGATCAATTCATTTTTCAGCATTTAAACATTAAGTACCAACTTAAAATTCAACTAGTAGGGAAATTTCCTAAGACACTGGTGGTAATGGGCAGTGAGGTCAGGAATTTTCTAAGGCTGTGGTTAAGTCTGACATTTCTTTAAGCCCCTCCCAGCCCCTAAAGCCCTTTGAGTAATAGTCATTATTTGCCTGTCAAGCAAGACAGCTCTTAGCCTCTCTGAGTATTACCCTAATAGCTCTACCAATCATTTTTATCTCTGCTACCAACCTGAGATTTCATTAACAAGGGTGAAAAATTCTCAAGAAACAGCGTAAGGAGGCACTGAACCAGGTCAACTTTTTGGAAGAGCTTTTACTTCTATCCTGTGAGGACTGTTACACTGCTAGAGAGAAGTGGCAGTCACTACTTACCTGGTAATACTCTCCCTCTCCAGGTAATAACAACTTCTATTCTTCTAACTGTTCAAAATAAAACCTATGGAGTTGTGTTATCTCTTCTTCCATTTGCGCTCCGTGTCCAAATAATCAGAAAATTTTGCTCGTCTTACCTCTGAAATTTATTGAAATCTGGGCTCTCTAAAGACACAAAGCATCAGGTTTCTTCCATGTACTACTGCGTTAGGCTCCCAAGTGTCGTCTCTAAGTCAGTTCCATTATGGTCAGTTCCTTATATTGCATACATAATATTTCTTGAAACAGAAACTAGACTGTAACCTTCCTCTTCTAAAATTCTTCTAATGTATTCCTATTTTTTAAAATTTTACTAACTTATTTATTTTTGGTACTGGAAACCAAATTCATGACCTCATGCTTGACAGGCAGGCGCTTATGCCACTGAGCTAAATCCCTGGCTCCATGTTCCCATTTTTGTAGAGGATAAAATTGAAAGTCCAAAGTAGACCTGCAAAGTCTAACCTCACTTGATCCTGACCTTCTTAGACCTCATCTTCTCTCACTCTTCTGTTGTATTCCTCCCTCTACATTGCTTCTCCGGTCTGGGCTTGAAATTTTCCTCATCTCAATAGTGCCCTGGCTCATTCTTTTATTTTGTCCAGTCTCCTTAAATGTCACTGCACAAGGGCTATCTTTCCTGACTAGTCAAAATAGCTCATATACAAAATACTGTGTTTTTCTGAACCTTTTATTCCAAGTTAGCATCAAACATACACCAAATACTTATGCACTTGAATATACATACACACATGTATGTGAACTTATATGAATGCATGTATATTCACATTTATACTGGGAGTGGTGGTGCATACCTATAATCCCAATATTTGGGGGGCTGAGGCAGGAGGATTGCTGTGAGTTCTGGGCCAGCCCGGGCTACAAAAATGAATCTGAGGCCAACCTGAACTGCACAGTAAAACCCTACCTCAAGAAATAAATAAATAAACAAACAAACAAATAAATAAAACCCAAAGAAACAAAACCCCTTAACCCCCAAAGTATAAAGCCATAAATTCTAGCCTGGCTAAATTCCATGAGAACAGATTATCTTTTCTGCTATTTATTTGCCCACAACCTGGGACATATTTAGTAAACAGTATTCAGTGAATATTTTTTAAGTAAATTAATGAATCTTCATAGCATGACAGATCTCACTTAACTACGTCTTTTTTTTACCCCTTTTGTCTCTAGTACAGCAAAGGTAGCATCCCTGTTTGCTATCCCCTAAGGCTATCCTCTTACACTGCCTGAGCTTATAAAATTAGTGAAATCACAGGATGGAAATGTAAGCAGACTGGTCTGATGTGTTAACCAGAGCTAGTAATTAAAGCCTGAATTCTGAGATTTCTCACCCTTTATTAACCATCCTAACAATATACTCAGATCTAAAGTAAGAAAAGAAGACAAAATTTGCCTAACAACTGGTAAAACAATTGATTCGTCTAGCTTTGTCAAAACACATAAAGCAAGAATAACTCAGTCAATTCATATTTGAACATTTCTCTACCAGAGACCCTCTGGTTTAAAGCAGGACAATCAATTTCAAAAGACCAAAGGATCCATATGCATTTGTAAACCAAAGTGATAAATCACTGCTGATGCTAAGATAAGTTTATGAGCATTATGGTAAAGCACAATGAATTAGAAAGAGCATTATGCTTGAAAATGAGAGATGTAATTTTCTATTCCATCTCTTTACTAATTTTCTGGCCAGTGTTGGACAAACTGATTCTCATTTGCTTCATTAAAAATGTTTATATAGATACAACATCCTTACAGAAGTGAAAAAGGATTCCAGAGTTATTTGAAGGACTTCATCGAGCTACCATTGCTCTCTGTAGAGTCCTCCCCACCAGGATTCTGAACGCCCATTCTAAAGGGAAGAACGTCAGTGAATACACACAGGAGTAGGAATTTTCCCTCAAGTGTCTTTAATGTGGATAAGAATGGTTCAGAGCATAAGAAAAAATCTCTTTCAGCTCTACGACATGATTTGTTTAATAGAAATAAATTATAGCGAAGGCTTTTATTCACACAAAATTAACAAACAGATACCCATCTATGACATGATAATGTCTCAAAATTATCCACAGGAGTCAACTATCTTCTTGCATTATGTAATCCAGTGACAAATATTTCCCTGTGTTTCAAGTAATCATTGCTTCTGTTATAATTTAAAATCACTGTTGTCCCTGAAGTAAAATAGATATACATGATACTTATAAAATTATTTTACTAAAGAATATTTTATAATTTCTTTATTCTCTCTGCTCATAATTTTCTCTAATAAACAACCATTAATTCCAAGTTCATAAAGAAATGGGTTCTAATTAGTTCCAAAATTTAATAAATAAATAAATATGTTATTTTTAAAAGTTAAATGATATTTTTGATGGCAATTTTTAAAAATTACAATTATATTCAATTTTATTTCCTGGTTTACCACTTAATTTAATAACATGGAAAGAGAGTATAGTACTTGATCTAAGGAGAAATACTGGTGGTGTACATTCTTTAAAAGATCTGTTTATGACTGTTTACATTAACATGTTAGCAATCCAGTCAGCAGAGTCATTTTAAATTTCTAAGAGCTCTAGGGAAATTATTCAAAATATGTTTAAATTATAAAAACTTGTTTTCATTTAAAACTAAGATCACATAGATAATAATCAAAATATCTATGCACTAAAGATTCTAACAAGGAGGAAATATTTCCCTAAACCTAAGAATCATTAGCAATCACCTTTTTGAGTTGCTTTGACAGACAAAAAAAAAAAAAAATCATTGTCCATGGGTTTTGGTGATTTGCAAGTATTTGTCTCTGGTTGAGATTTCCATTACTAGAATCATGTATTTTGGTTATGACATTGACTCCAAAGATAAGTATTACCTTGTATACATTTTACATAAGAGTTGCAAATTCCACTATCTTTCACATGGAACATGCCTTAGTTTACAAGTTTGCTAATTGTCATCTTCAGTAATCAAAGAATAAGCAAGAAATTGTTCTTCTGACAGTAAAGGAAGCAAGTTACAGAGTACAGACACCACCTACAAAATGGGAGAAAATATTTACAAACTGCACATCTGACAAGAGACTGACAACCAGAATAGTAAAGAACTCCAAAAAACCTCAGCAACAAAAGAAATACCAAAAGTCCTGAATTCAAACATGTGCAATAGGTCTCCAAAAAAGATGTAAAAATGGCCAACAGACAGACAAAAACACAGTGTTCAGCATCTCTAACTATCAGGGCAATACAAACCAAAACTAAGATGAAGTTTTAACTCATTCTTTCCATTAAGAAAAGCTACTGTCAAAATGATGAGGATAACAACCATTGTCAGGAGATAGAAAAAAGGGAAACCTTGCATACTGTTTGTGATAATGCAAATTAGTACAGCTATTATGAAAAACAAGATAAAGTTTCCTCAACTAAATTAAAAAGATAACTACTGTTATAGCTTGTGTTTAAATGTCCCCCCAAAGCCTCATGCAGTCATGGGGGGCAGGGGGCTTTCAAAGAAGGCTGAATCTAGCACTTGTGATTGATTCACTGTCTAGCACTGTGATTGGCAGTGAGAGTGCTGCACCCACCCAGGGGTGGGAAGGCAGGGAAGGAGGTGTGTTCTCCTTTTTGCCCTTTCCAATCTTGCCACTTGTAGCCACCAGGAATGGCTGCCCCTTAGCCACACCACCCTGCCTTGGAACCAGCTGAGTATGGACTAAAACCTCCAAGAACTCTAAGTTAAATAAGTCTTTCCTTCCTTCATTTTGGGAGTCAAGTATTTTGTCTCAGCAAGGAGAGAAAAGTAAACAAGATAACCACCACGTGACCTGGCTATCTCATTACTGAGTAAGTAAAAAACAAAATAAAATCAGTATGTCCTAGAAACATTTGCACTCCAGTGTTTAGTGCAGCACTGTTCACAGTACCAGAGAGATGAAAAAACATGTCCTTCAACTGATGCATGGATTGTTAAAACGTGGTACAAGTACACAATGGAGTATTTCTATTTTAAATTTAATTTAAAGAGAAAAAAAAAACAAAACAGAAAAAAGGTACAAGTAGTATAGAATTTCAAAAAATACACAGTAAGAAATCATTAGTTAATAGATTACATATTTTCATCTTAGAAATAGTTGTTCAAGTTACAAAATTAAAGCATACAAAGTGGACAATCAATGGAATACTTCTCAAACCATATCTGGAAGAGAATCCAATTTTGCCACTTGTGGAAATATGGATAGAACTAGAGATCATTATGTTAAGTGAAATAAAACAAGCACAGACAAGCACTACATTATGTCACTCAAATTTGTACTATAAAAAAATTGATATTGTGGAAGCTTAGAAGAGAATGGTAGCTACAGAGGCCAGGAGGAGGAGCAATGGCGGGGATGGTGAAAGCTTGACCAATGGATACAAAGACAGGAGGAAAACACTTTGATGTATTGTTACACAGTTTAGGAAACAATAATAGACTGTACATCTCAAAAGCTAAAAGAAAAGATTTTGGAAGTTTTCACTATGAAGAAGGAACCATAGTGCATGGCTGTAGTCCGAGCTACTCCGGAGGCAAAGGTGGGAGGATCACGAGGGAGCAGTTCACTTGTAGCTGGGGCATACACGCAAATATCAATGGCAGAGCACAGGGCAAGGAATGTGTCATTAAACAGAAACTGAAGAATTGGAAGGTTACAGAGAAGAAAAATAGTATTTCCAGAGTATGCAATGTAAAGTTTAGAAACAATATGAAAAACAAAAACATGACTTTTTTTCTTGTCCTAACAGCACAGTAAATAGAGTTCAACTACAGAGCAGCTAGAATTGTGGAACAGAATCTAGAAAGCAAGATTTTCATTTGAGGATAGCAGAAGTTCATTTGAGGATAAGAAAATCCCCCAAAGCAAACTAAAAGAGAACGTGAGTGAAAAATGGAAAATTTTAAAAGTCTGAGTGCTGACAATCTGCAAGGTATGATAAAACCTAACCTTGACTCTGTGTGAGGAATTTATTAATACTAATTATCTAAAGGCTTAGATCCTTAAGTAATACTGAAAAACAAAAGTCAGGAGTTTAAATACACCCATAGCTGGAGAGCCATATAATTAAATGTTTATAGAGTAAAAATGATTGATCTGTAAATCCAGGCAACGGAAAACTCCACGTAGCCACAGAGAGTATAGTGTAATACAACTGGAAAAATTCTGCTTCAGAGTAAGATGTAGAAATACAAAAAATTACATATCATAACAATGCCATGAAAACTGATAAATCAAAATATATTATATATAATGTTTTATAAGATCACAAAAGGGAAGTTGGCTGTATGGACGCTCAGGACAAAGGAACCTTGCATAAAGGAGTGGCAAGCGGACAACTCCCATCCCAGAGGCATGGACGTTGTCTGGAAATAGACTGAAGATAAGTGTTCTAGGCATAAAAAAGAAGAAAAGGGCATAGGCATGCCAAGAAACTAGTCCAGAAGGACTGAAATCTGGAAAAGGCACAAATGCTAAAATAACAATGTGCCTGATAATTTCTCCCATGACTTCCTGGATTTTGTTGTTGAGAGATGGCAATGGAGGAAGAATATGAAAGTTCATGCTGTCTTATGCCTTGCATGGATCCTTGTGCATGGAGAGCCCTGCCGGGTGGCTCTGTAGATCTCTGTGACCTCCCATGGAAGGGGAAGGTGGCTGCCTCACCCTCACCATTAGGCCTGCCATCCAGAGAGTGAGCAGACATTAAGCAACTGGAAAATGCAATACAACTCAAGAAAGATTCAATAGAAATGGACCCACAAACGGACAAAATTTTAAATTAGGAGACAGTGCATTGAATTTAGTATCATAAAAATAGAAGAAAACATGCACATAATGCCAAAGAAGAATGGAATTTCAGTAGAGAAACAAAAACCCTTAGAAAGTGAACAAATGAAAGCTGGTGTGGTGATGCATACCTGTAATCCCAGGACTCTGAGAAACTGAGCCCAGTCTGTGCTACTTCATGACACAGCAAGACCCTGTGTAAAAATTTAAAAAAAAAATTTTTAAATAACTGAGATATAGCTCAGTGAGAAGAGCGACCCCTGTATTCTGTTAACAAAACTAATATTTATATTTATATCTATATCTGTATCTATATCTGTATATCTGTATCCTTATCCATATCTCTATCTATATTTATATCTACATCTATATATTTGATTAGGTAAAGAATAAAAAAGAATCCGTGAAACAGGAAAGATCAACAGAAATTATTCATTATGAAGCAAATAAAATGAGGCACTAAGAAACTGTACAAAATGTAACCACTGGAACCATATCAAGTTGTGCATAACATAGCTGTCTGTATCTCTATTTAGATTTCCAAAAGAGAAACGAATAATACAGGGGCAAAAAATCATTAATGGAATAATTTTTTGCCAAATTGGTTAAATATATCACATATATATTAATGAATAAAAGTATAAAAATAAAGAAAACTATATATAAGGACTTATACTCTAGCTGAATAGTAAGATAAAGAGGAAATTCTTTGAAGCCTCTAGAGAATAAAAGGGCACTGTAAGAATAATGCCTGGCTTTTTATGATAAAAAGCTAAAAACTGAGGAGAAAGCCCACCTCTGCCTGCTGGGGGCTGCCACAAGAAGGCCCATTACTCCACACACCCAACACAGGCTGAAGAAGACAGACAGATTCACCTCTGCCCACTGTGCACTGCAACCAAAAGGCCACATCCTACAGGTGGCCAATGTGGACAGTGAGAGCCAGCAGATCCACCTTCACATTCAGGGAGCTGTCACCAGAAGGCTCCTTCCTGCAGTCAGCCAGCAGGAGCAGAGATACTCAGCCAGGTAAGCTTTGTACATCTGTAAGCCACCATTGAAGGCCTTGATTCCTTCAGACAGCCAACATCCACTAGCAGAATCAGACAAACACATCCCTGTGTGTCTGTCAGTATCGTGGGAGTCCCAGTACAGAAATACAGACTGAGAGAAGCAGCCCCACCTATGTACATTCCCTGAGTCGTCAGTGAAGCCCCAGTGTAGCTGCATAGCACTGGAGAAGCCGCCTCCACACCCTATTACCTCCCTGTAAATCTAGAATTAGAGGAACTCAAGTGCTTGTCCCATCTCTTTGCACTGTTTAGGGGCAGCCAATGTGGGAAGTGCCTGGGACCCCAGCACCAGCTTGCTGGGGAGGAATTGAGGAGAATGTCAAGACAAAGGAGCAAAAGACAAACTCAGACCTCTAGCCCACACACAATAAATCTGGGAGATCCAGTCATGGAAGAAAATGAAGTCACACACCTAAAATCTCTGAGAAGATAACAACTGAAGAAGGGAAACAACTCCATGAGATTGTAAAAGCAGTCAGTTAGAAATAATGTCTCAGGGCAGAAATCACAAACATAATGAAAGAACTGTTCAGCAGGTCTGAAGAAGACATAGACAGTAAAGAGGAGCACAGGAAAATGATGGAATCCATGAATGAATGTAGAAAGGAATTACAATGCATGAAACAAGATTCAAACAGAGATACAGGAAATTAAAAACTCAACTGAAAGCTGGCAAAATCGCCTGAGAGATACACTTTCAAACCTCGAAGACAGGATTGTAGCTAGTGATCGTGAAAGGAAAGATCTCTTCAAAATAACATGGAATCAGGAAATAATACCCCAACGGCTGCAGGATAACTTAAGAGTGATAGATGTAGATGAAGAAGCAGGGGTCAACACAAATGAAATTAAAAGGATATTCACAGAAGTAATAGAAGAATACTTCTCAAACATGGGAAATGGATCTAGCACGCAGATAAGTGAGGCCTATAGGACTCCAACTAGCCATAACCAAAGTAATTCTACACCCAGATATATGATAATCAAGATACCAGAAATTCATCACAAGAACAGAATAATAAAAGCAGTTAGAGAAAAGAGACCTATAAAGAAAAACCACTCCGAATCACAGCAGATTTATCAACACAAACCATCAAGTCAAGAAGAATTTGGAGTGAAGCGTTTCAAACCCTCAAAGAAAACAACTTCCAACCCAGATTGATCTACCGAGAAAAACTCTCTCAAAATTGATGGAAAAATAAGATACTTCCATGATAAAGAATAACTGAAGGAATTCATGACTATCAAACCAACCCTCCAGAGAGTGCTAAAGGGTATTCTAGAGAGAGATAAAGCTGCCCAGGGTTCCAGGAACAGCAGCAGAGGAGGAGCACCAAACAAGGCAGGCAATTGAATGAAGGAGACAAGTGGAGGGTCAACAACAAGGAGGACAGCGAGGCAGAGACAATCCAATGAATGCTGGTTGTAGCCATTAATGTAGATGGCCTCAGGTCAGCAATAAACAGAAATGCAGGGAGAGTGGATCAAGAAACAGTATTCACCAATATGCTATATACAAGAAACACATTCATTGGAAAGTAGATTCACAGACTGAAAATCAAAGGGGAGAAAATAATTGTTCCATATAACAGGAAACCAAAAAAAAAGCAAAAGTAATTTGCCCATCAACTGCAGAATGGACAAGAAAGACATGGTATTGTCATGCAGTGGAGAGCTACCCAGCTAGAAAGTAGAATAATTTCAAGTTTGCTGTAGGAAAGTAGATGCAACTGGAGATCGTGTTCATGGCTGAAACAGTTTGAACTTATACGTGTGAACCCTAGCATACGAAACAAAAGGCGTTAATGGGATCCAAAAGCAAAATAGTTAATGTAAGAGCAAAGGGGAGGAAACAACTGGGAGGGAAAGGTGGAAAGTACTGTCAATTATTATCTTATCTTGAACTCTTGCACTGTTTACATAATTTTGTTAAGGGTTGGCTTTGTTATGTCTTATTTTGTTAGATTTGTATGCTGTCAGATGGTAGGAGCAGCTATTTTTAATATAATGGGATATTTTATGATAATCATGATTTCCTATTATATTGTTTTGAAATCTTAGAATGCTTTCATTAATTGGTTTGATGGATTTTATTCTGTTTTGTTCAGTTTTACTATGTGTGATGGTATGAACAGCTATTTTGAAGGAAACAAGACATTATGGCATTACTATGGATGGATTTACTATCATCTTACCTTGAGGTCCTACCATGCTTTTGTTCTTCTGTTTTGATAGGTTCTATCCTGCTGTGTTTTATTTGATTCTATTATGTAGATGTTATGCACAAATTTTTAAGGAAAATAAGATATTATAGTAGCCATTGTTCATTTCCTGTTATTTGGTTTTGAATGCTTTCATTCTTTTGAATGGTTTTATAGTATGTTGATATGTTTGATATTATTGTGTGTGAAGGTATGCTCAACTAATGTCAAAGAAAAGAGACATTATGGTAGCTACTGTTGATGGTCAGTTATCTTGTTGTGAAGTGCTGTGTTGCTTGGGTTGTACTGTTCTGATCTGTTTTGTTCTGTTCTTTTTTTTTTGTTTTATTCTCTTTAAAATAAAAATAATTTTAAAAAGGGAAAATTGTATGATGGTTGATCTGAAGTTCTGGGAGGGGGGCTGTCAGCTCATGATTCTATAACCAGTGAAAATATCCAAAAATGGAAGTGAAACACGACTTTACATTAAAAAACTGACAGAATTCATTACCAGTACCAGAATTGCATGAAATTATAAGTGATATTTTGTCAAGCTTTAGAAAACTTATATCAGACAGAAAGTAGTATATTTAGGAAAGAATAAAGATCATCAGAAATTACAGATGACACTGGGAAAATAAAATGCTAAAGTTTCTTTAAAACAAAAGTAATTATGCATTTTTCTATGACATGTGTAAAAGTAAATTATACAAAAAGCAAGAGGACAATGTATGGGAGAGTAAACAGAATTAATCTGTCATCTGGTGAAATACTAAAATATGGGTATAACGTAGAAAGGCTAAATTATGGGATGCACAGTAATGTCTCAAGAAGACCCACTAAAAGTAAAAATAAAAGCACGAACTATAATTAAAAAGCTAATAAAGGAAATTAATCCAAAACATTTAGCAAGAAAGCAGGAACAAAGGGACCAAAGACAAATGGAATAAAAAGCAAGAAGTTAGTCTAAAATCTAACTGTTTACAGCCATGTGAAACCCAAATAGATTAAGCACTTTGGTTAAAAGGAAACATCATAAGACTGGATTTTTAAAAATGAATCCAAATACTCTTTTAAAAAGACTTAGGAATACAAATAGTCAAGTAGATTGCCAGAGAACAGGTACAAAATCACATACCATATAAATAACAATCATAAGAAAGCAGGTGCTTTATCCACTATGAGACAGTGCGGACTTCAAGGAAACAACATTGATAAAATAAAAAATATTTCATAAGAACCAGATAAGTTCACAAGGAAAGCTTGAATGTATTTCCAGCTAGTAACAGAATATAAAAACATAGGAAGCATAGTTAATAGAATTAAAGAAACAGACAGGTCCAGAAGGGTGGTTTTAAATTTCACATTCCCCTTTCAGTAGGTTATTAAACAATGACCAAAAAAAAAGGTAAAAAAGGTTTGTACAATATTAACAGCTAACTTGATTATCACATATATTTACAGATACCACACTGTTGTGGTTTATAATCTGAACCATTCTTCAAAAGGCTCATGTTCAAATCTGGGGCTTGGCCAAAGAGTCAGGTGGTTGGGGGAGTGACCTGTAAGGGTGAATTCTGGTCCCCAGATCCTCTCTTCTCCCTTGGCTTCTTGTCTGGCATGGGACGAGCAGGAGGCCAGCCTTTTCCCTATGACATTTCCACCTTAGAGACAGCCAGCCATGGACTGAACCCACTGAAAAATGTGGACCACATAAAACCCTTCTCCTTTCAGTAGTATTAGATATTTTGTCCCAAGGACATAAAAGTAACTAATACATACTGTCAACAAGTAAAGAATGTACTGTTTGTTTGTTTTTGAGAAAGGGTCTCTCCATGTAGTTCAGGCCAACCTTCCCACCGTTAACTCGCTACATAGGCAGGCTGCCCTTGAATTCACATGACTTAAAATCACCATAATCCTCTCGTCTCAGCCTCGTAAGTGCTGGGGTTACAGGCTGAACCACCACAACTGGCTAAGTGTTCATTGTTAAACAGTGTATTTGCAACACTGATCCAGACATATCACAATCTGAGCCATATACAGCATCATAATGGATCAAAAGAATAATAATACTATGATTCTCTCTGATCCTCAACTGAATTAAATCAGAACCACTAGTAAAAAAGAAAATGCTTCCTAGGGGCTGGGGATTTAGCTCAGTGGCATAAGCACCTGCCTTACAATCAGGCAGTCATGAGTTTGATCCCTGGTACCGATAAAAAGGAAAAAGACAAAAAAAAAAAAAAAAAAAGAAAAGAAAAAGAAAATGTTTCCTAAATAGATAATAAGTAAATGTTTGAAGGTAAGCAATGTGTTTACAAATAATTTAAGAAATCACAGAGAATACTGGACTACTTTTTCAAGCTAAAGAATAATTAAAATGCAAAAAAGGTTTAAAAATTAAGAAGTAGCATATACATGCAACAACTCCTCATAGGAAATTTAATCATTATATATTAGACACATGTGCCAACAAAAAAATACATATCAAAAAATTTACACGATGCAGCTAAAGTGTTAATTTATGAAAGCGTAATTTTGAATTCTTATAAAGAATAAAAGTTTTTAAAACGTCAATCTGTGCTTCTGTTTTAAGAAACTGCAAAAATAATTGAAATACATAAATAGAATAAAGAGCACAATAAAGAATAGAAATCCTTCAGAAAAATAACAGTACAAAAATAAAGCTACAATTTTAGAAAAATTAAATCTCTAGCAAGAAGAACCTAGAAAAACAGGAGAAAGCAGAAGTTACTATTATCAGCAATGAATGTTGGCATTGTCTTAAAATTCTATATTACAAAGGTATTATGAAAAAATATGCCATTAAGTTTAATAACTTAGATTAAGTGGAAAACTCACTTGAAAAACTCATTTTTCTAAAATTGCTACAAGAAATTGAAAATCTTAATCACCATTTTTTAAAATACTAATTTTTATAGTATTCTTACCATAAGAAAAGCTCCATGCTCAGATTGCTTCAATGGTGAATTTATTCAACATCTAACACAAAAGAAATAATTCTTAGCTACCTTAGTTCCACAAATTGAGTAATTTATAAGCAATAGAACTTTGTTTTTCACAGTTCTGGAGGCCAGAGAGTCCCAGATCAAGGTGCCAGCCTTCAGAATCACCCTCTGCTTCACCCTTACCTAGAAGGTAGAAGCAAAAACACTGATTCTCTCCAGTCTTTTCTAAAGCACTAAGCCATCATGAGGGCAGAATACCTCATGACTCAGTCATTGGGCAAATAGTCCTACTTCTTAATGTCAGTCAGAATGGGAATTTTGTCTGAAAAGTTGAATTCAAGACCACAGAATTAACTTAAATTGTTTTAATGGATAAATTTGTATAAAAGAAGAGAGAATCTCTCGGTTTACTTTGTTATATTACAATAATTTTCAGACAAGTATCTGATGAAAGAAAATAACAGGTTATTCATTCATGTAAATGGACATAAAAATCTGTCAGGAAATATTGTCCATTATTATTCAGTGATATAGAAAAGTAACTGATCTTATCTGAATGAGGTTTGACACGGCAATGCAAGGATGTGATTATCAGGTTGCTCATTGCTGGCACAAAGTCCTTGACACGCAACTCACAGGAGGAAATGGTTTATTTAGCTCACAGTTACAGATGGTACAGTCCACAGTCAGCTGCTCCAAAGCAGGTGCATCACAGTGAGGGTCATGATGGACCAAAGCTGTCACTACAGGTGGCCAACCAATCAGAACAGAAAAACTGCACCAGGCAGAAACACACCCTCTGAAAGCCACACCCAGTGACCCACCTCCAATTTGTCCCACTGCCTATCAGCACATTCAGGTGTAAAGATCAGGGGACTACTCTGCTGATGAATACAGCACCCCCATAACCCTAGCACCTCTTAGGAGTCTCTTCTTAATTCACTCTAGTTGACAGTGTAGTTTAACAACCATTGGTTCTGCACTCAAACATCTACCAGTGCCATCATATTAAATAAGCCATAAAATAAAATCATTTCAATAAACACAGGAAAAAACTAACAAATACTTAGTAATCTTTTATAAGAGAAACATGTAACAACTAAAAAAAGAACTTCTTCAATATGTAAAAGAAAAGAGCCAAAATGGTCTACAACTACAAAAAGGAAAAATATTGAATGTTTCCACTTAAAATAGCAAACTAGGAAAAAAATGCCTATTCTCAATACTTCTG
The DNA here is from genome assembly GCF_034190915.1 of Cavia porcellus. NCBI lineage: Eukaryota > Metazoa > Chordata > Mammalia > Rodentia > Caviidae > Cavia > Cavia porcellus. The sequence goes on from NW_026947505.1 coordinate 18,542,207, forward strand.
CACAAAATTATACAGGAGACTTTAAAATGTGCAGCAAGGCATGGAAAATGTAAGGTTATAACAAACAAATCTGGAAAAGTGCAAAGCACACGAGAACGAGAGCATTGCGTAGCTCACCAGGCTCCTGAGCAGCACCAGTGTGTACACGGACATCACTGAAACGGCCTCCACCTGACCCAATTTCTGGTGCCTCTTCCTCCTTGTCCTTAGTGAGCTGTGACGTGCTTATTTCTTCACCTGTTGAAAGCCAGGTTCAGGTTACCCACTGGTATCTGCACTAGGGAAATACAGCATACAAGCGAAGAAGCTGACAGCCTCAGTGGCAAAATCTTTTTCATGCCAGAACGCAGTCCTGTGTGTCACCTTCTTTATCCAGAAAGATGTTAAAAAACAAAGTTCTCTTCATCTTATTGATAAATCACTGCAAAGCCAAAATGGCTGTCAACCATAGCATTTCAGACCAGTTCTGCTGCCACATGAAGCCCCACTGACTGCCCAGGTTGAGGGCAAAGGAAGTGGAATGGAGACACTTTTAGGGTTACAGTAACAGACGATGTGGCCGACATCGCCAAGGTGCTTAATGGATCTCACCAAATCCTGTGGTTGTGAGCTGGTGGCGTAACCCAGCTTGATGTACAGAATGACCGTGACGTTGTCATTTAATCTTATGGGAGGATTAAGCTGGAAGACATGTTGAATGGATTCCTGAAAATATTTGTTCTCTGTGTTGAGTGTGAGAAGCCTAAAACGGATCTGCAATTCTTATTAAACCTGTGGCTACTGCGACATGCTCGACACACATCACAAACTCTGCACATTCTCCCTCCAAAACCCACTGGGGACAGTGACAGTGGTGCAGGAAAGAAAGAAAAATAGAAAGGGCGAAGACCCAGTAAAAGACTCCATATCCAGCAGTGAGAGGCCCACAGCCAACACAATCCGTCTCCCCACAGGCTGTGGAAAGGAGGAAGAGGATTGAGGGGAAGGTACAAGAAAGGAAGCTCAGAGGTCCCAAATGGATGAGACCAGTGACCACGCAGGCGCTGACATTCAGTGACGGTTGGAAAGAACTAGATAAAAGTACGTGAATATCCAGCTTGATTTTGTTAGGACAAAGAAAGCAGAGGGCAAAGAAATCATGGCTGAAGCAGAAAGACCAGATGCAAAAGCCATTGGGCCCCCTTGTCCAGACAAGTTCTCTTGAATGAGATGAGAGAGTAAATTAGGAAATACAGGTGCCATTTCCTATGATTCTGTCACAACAGAAGGCTCAGTGGAGCCCCTTCCACGGTTGGGAGTGTGTGGACGCAGCGCCTGCACCTCCGCTGCTCTCCCAGACTGCACAGATCATGAGGGAGGTGCTGATTTACACCTCTCAGAGGGGAGGTCATCCTTAGTGGGCTGGAAAATGCCTCTAACACATTGCAAAAGAGCTTAGCAAAGAGTTGGGTCAGAGGAGAGCCATTTATTAAATGGCTGAAGAAGACAGAGGCAGAATCTTCTGGTGGAGAAGAAGGTGAAGGAAGGGCACTGAGGGGGGCATTTGAAGACTGCCGGGGTACAGAAGGCGACTGTGAAGTCTGACAATGGGTGGGGGTGACGTTGATATTGGTGGCATTTTAAAGGTTGGATATGATCTAGCTAACTGTGCCAGGCTGCATTTTTCTCCATCAACAGCCACAAGTGCAACATGTATGCACAAAAGCTGAAATAGCTTACGTCACGCTATACTTCATACTAAAAACGAGTCCTGTGAGTGGTCTGTAATTAAGCTAATGAGACATCCCGGAGTCGTACACAGATCAGTGAGCAGATGTAGTGTGCTTATTTATAGCATGTTTCCTTTGGAAAAACTAGGAGTGGACATATTTGGATCACATTTATACAGTTATAAAAATAAAGACTTGATTTTGGTCATTCTTCAAAAAATGAGAAATATAGCTGTATTCACAGGTTACCACCTGAAACATACAATCTGACTATAATACAATCAAATGTATTGCCATTTCTAAATAAAGTAGAACAAGGAACGATATAGAGGTTGAATTTTATATATATATATATATATATATATATATATAATATATAATATATATTATATAAATATATTGAGAGAAATTTAATAAATTAATATATTAAATATATTGAGAGAGTAAATAATAAATTTAATAAATATATTGAAAGAGAAATTTAAATAATCAGTGAAACAAGCTGGTAGAATGAATTCATTAAATTACAAGGTAATAGTAAGCAAAGCCAAAATAAAATCAAATTTCTTTCTCTATGTTAGCAAAAAGCAATTATGAAGGGAAATTTTTAAATATATTTATATTAGTATGAGAAAGCACAAAATTGGAGAAAAACATTTAAAGTATGATATGTCGTCCTAAAAGCTGAAGATGATGAATATTTTCTAAGAGAGATAAAATAAACAGACAGCCCATGTTCAGCGGGGAGGTAGTTTCATTCACTTCTCTGAAACTGCTGAGCTTGCCATTCTATTCTGAGCCACACTTTCTCTGTCTTCTCTGGTCCTCTCCTTTTGTTAGAGGCTGAAAACTTCAGCTGAAGTCTTGGGATGTAGCTTAATACTACAGCACTTGCCTAGCAGATACAAGACCCTGCGCTCAGTCCTCAGTACTGCACAAAGATGCATACGTATGAGACAATTGTTTCATTCAAGCAATTTACAATTCTTTCAGTGATCAAGATTTCCATGATTCTGGCATACTTATCTATGGCAGAGTCATAGAAAAAATATATATGTAAATATTAACCAAGGTTGGCCCCAAAGACAAGATATATATCTCATATTTATGTCTTACTCTATTTCAAAAATCTCTGTTATGAAGTCCATATGAATATGCTATATATCTGCATGTGTGTATGCATATACACATATATGTATAAGGCCGAAAAAAGAAAAGAAACACAAGAGTTTTTTTGTGATGTTAACAATTATTATAAAGTTGAAAATAAATCATTGCTGCCAAGTTTGAAAAATATTCAACTACTGTATGCAATAATATATCAAGGACAAATGAACAATAATAAAAATTTAATGTATAACTGACCAGACCTAATTAGCATTTAATACCTTTAAAACTTTTAATAGCTTTTTTACTGTATCCTACAGTAAGGTGCCTTTGCTGAGTAACCCAACTCAAGGGAATAAACCCTGAATATGAATTTTCTGCATTAACTTAATAAAAATAGAAAAAAATCAGATAATAGTTGAGAGCATTTCAATGAATCTGTGTGAGTTCAGCAAACTAATAGAATTTGAATTTGTAGTGTCAAAATGTTCGCCTCTGTCCCCTGGAGGTGTGGGCTTAGGTCACAGATGGGAAGGGCATAATTATCATTTGCTTCTTCAATGTACATGGAGATGCACAAGGAGTGTCTTAATGACTTTCCTCCTCAATGAGGATGAATTTGCAATTTAAGGAGGAGACTTAAATACTTGCAGTTTAAGGAGGAAAAGCTTAACTTGGATTCTGTGTGTTTCAGTTCTTGCATGGTCAGGGACTTGGTGGCAGGATCTGGGTGGAGGCAGCCTGCTCACTTCATGGCAGCTGGGATGCACAGGGTGATGGGAGGATCCAGGAAAGCAGATAAACCCTTCCCGGTCACGCCCTATGATGAGCCTCTTTCTACCAGAACTCAGAACAGTAATACCACCTCTGAAGTCCAGTCACCTGTCAACACTTGAGGTTTCGGGGCCATTTTGGATGTAGACCATAACAAGGGGTTTTAGGAAATGAAACATAACAGCACAAGGCCTTTAAATACTCACTTAAAGCCAAATAACATTCTTGTTTTATTTCCACTATCTATAAGCAGAAGCAGATTCAAAGGACTGAATGTTGAGCTTTTGTGTAAGTCAGAGACTTGCTCTTGAAGGCAAAAAGGACTTACCTAAAATCCCCTAGTAAAGAGCAAATGTCTAAATTCACAGCTGGCAGGGAGCAGTGAATGGTGCTGATTTCAAATACCTCTTTTCAGGGTTCATTTATAAAAGTACAGTGAAAGTCTTACTAATTTTTATACCTTTAAATAATTAAGTTAGATCACTGTAAACAGGTTAAATGCAAGCTCTCTCAAGTAAAGTACACTTGACTACTTCTGCTTGCAAGAGGTGTAATTAGGTGATTATGTGATTGTTTTGCTATTTATGCTTATTGTTTTAGTGTCATGTACTCCCTGATAAGTGAACTAAAAGGTTTTGTTATAATGGCTCAGTATAGGTGACATTTTTATCGCCACTCTCTAGATACCTCACCAAGTCTATTTATTGTTCATAAGTCAATATTTTGAGTTTGTTGTGATAGGAGATCAGTTTCATTTAAATTTCTAAAACTGTTAGGCTGTTCTTTTCAGTCAAAATCCTAGTGTGTTCCACTTTTGTCTAACAAAAATCCATTATTTTGGGCCACAGTTTTAGCTCAGTGGCATAAGCACCTTACTGCAAGCACAATGTCATGAGTTCAATCCTTGACAATAAAAAAAGATCCATTATTTTTGAGTAATATAGGAGTTTCTATTCAGGAGTTGTCCATCCAAAGTAAAAAATTCTGTCCTATACATAGTAGCAACAATCAAAATTAAGTATTTAATATTAAGCTGAAAAGCAACAGCTCTCTTTTGATATTTTTATGCAGCAAAATGCAGATGCCTTCCAGGCCCCACAGGGATTCTGGAGATGCACAGTTGAAAAAGTTTGATGTCTTGACTCACTTGATACAAAGATCAACTAAGATACCTGCAAAAGATTCTTACTTGAGCAAAGAAATCTTCAGTTCTATGAGTCCACCATAATTTCATGGGATTCTTTTGTGTTTGTTAGTTAACATTACTGTATCTGACTTGTTTTAAAAAGTGTAGAGATCAGTCATATGGAGTACTTAACAATAAGAAATGAACAGCATTACCTTAGCGATCAGGTAGAAAAAGTTAGGAAATTAATGTCAGAAATGTAAATGATGAGTATAACTATATTAGGGCAAAATATTTGGTGAAACTATCAGTGTTAAAATACTGAGAGTCAACTAACTTTTAACTCTAGGAAGAGATGTCAGAAGATACAAGTATTAATAGTAACATTAATCGTTTACTTCCACTTCACATATTTTGTATTGTCGTGCATTTTAATTCTTCACAGATTGGAAGCACTATAAATTCTTATAATTACTTTGCACAAACACTTTAGGTCAGGAGTTGTCCACATATTTATCTTTACTTGTTCAATTTCTATGTTTCTATTTCAAATTATTTTCCTTCTGCCAGAGAAACTCTCTAAATATTTCAGTTAGATCTGCTAGTGGTAACTTCTTATTTTTTGTTGGAGATTGATATTACTTTGTCTATATTTTTTGCTGATTATTTTGCTTCATATAGAATTCAGATAGGCATTTCTTTCCCTGACCATTTTTTAAGATGTTTTTTATTGATTTCTGGCTTCCATCATTTCTCCTGAGTAATTAGCTGTCAGACTTTGATGATAAAGTATCTAGTTTCATGTTTTTAGGATTTTCTGCATGTTTGGTTCTCAAAGTTTTGCTGTTACATTCCTGGATATTATTTCTTCATCTTCATTCTGCTAGCAGAATTTGAGTCTTTCTACTGGATCTTCCATCAGTATAGAAAATGGTTGGCTATTACATATTTAAACATTGCTCTGCTACCTTTTACCTCTCCTTCTTTGACTCAATCATAACCATAGATTTCATGTGTCTTTTATAAACATATCTCTTTTCATGAATCAATCTGTATATTTTCAATTGAATTCTGTTTTCTTTTGCTTCTAATATTTTTTTATCTTTTTCTTTTTTATCAGTACCGGAGATCGAACTCACGACTGCCTGCTTGCAAGGCAGGTGCTTATGCTGCTGAGCTAAATCTCCAGCCCGCTTCTAATTTTTCTAAAGTTATTCACTTCAGGCATAAGTTGTTTCTCAGTTTCTACTCTAAAATTCTTTAACAGTCCATCTTTATCCATGTTTGTCTACCTTCCTGAATATATTAATTGTGGAATTATATTAATATTCTTATCTGGCATCTCTATCAACTAGACAGTTTCTGGATCTGCTCGTATTATCTATTTTTTTCTCTTTACATCTAACAGATGTCTTGAAATTATGTACTCAGTGACATTTAATGAAAAAGAGATGCAAAAAACTGTGGTGACTTTGGCAATACCAAGTTCCTTCAGAAAGATTTTTTTCCTTCACTTCTTGACAAATATATTTGAATTATGATCTTGACCTAGTCACAGACTGAGTTAAGTCAAGTGTAGAGTACAATTAAGACTGTTAAGATTTCCCTGGCTTGCATTCATTTCTATGGTGATACCTTCAGTTTTCAACCAACATGCTGATGTGTTCATCCTCTTCCCCTGGTGATTTTGAACTCTATTCCTATGCAAGAGAAATAACAACAGGCCAACTTACAAATGAAATTATAAAAACATTTTCTTTTATTCCATTTCAAATTGACACCCTTGCATGTTTTCAAGAGAGAAGGGACATGAACATGGATTATGTTTTGAATTGCTTTCCTGGTTGCTTGAATGTGAACAAATCATAGAGAAGCAATGCAGGAGGTCAAAAGACCATTTAGAAATCTATTGTAATCATCTGGTCTGTGGCTGAGGCTCAGACAAAAAGGTTAAATGCCTATGTCCTTTGAAATGACAATAAACAGTATTTTCTAATGATGAGATGTGCTCTATGAGAGAAAAAGAGGAGAAAAGGATGAATCCAAGTCCTGAGCTAGAGAATTAGCAGTGCTGTTAATTAAGATATAGATAATTTTCACAAGATTTGGGAAAGTTGAAGTGCTGATGAGGAGTATATTGGAAATTAAATCTGGGATTCACTAATTTATAGAGAGACATATGTACAAGGTTAAAACTCAGAGAAAGATCTAGATGGAGAGTGAGTAGCATTCAATTTGCAACTGATAGTGATCTAAATAAAACAGGAAGAATATACTAGACTGAAGCAAGAATTGAGAATATTTATTAAGAGATTGTTTTCTCACATATATTACCATTTGAGGGCAATGATGTACATTTGCACCGAGACAGTATTGTCCAATATTGTCCAGAAATTAGGCGTTGAGATACATGCCAGATTTCTAATAAACAAAATAGTGGTTTTGCCAGAAAAAATGAGCTTATCAAAACTCAAACAAGAAATTTTGAAAATTTTAAGTTATATTTATTATTCAACTCTCAGCGAGGTTGCCCAACTCAGCTTGAAATAAAAGATTTCTGAATTTCCAGAATTACGTCTGGGTTTCATCACAATGGCGTGTGTACCTTTTATCCTTTTAGTCACTGTAATTATTTTCAGGTTTTATCTTTTTCACTATCACATCACTTTTCACAACCAAAAACTTTAAAACCATAACTTTATATCTGTGGAAAGACAATAGACTAGTAATGTCATAACTTTCACTTTGTAGAAAGAAGATAAACTAATCAAATAGACACAAAGATAAAAGAGTAAAACATTTTTAAAAACTAGACATTTACTCATAATTGGGAGTCAAAATTATAAAGAACAGCTATATGTAATGTTAAATGAACAGAACTGATCCTTATAGAAAAGAAATTGCAAGATACATATAAAAACATGTTAGAATGTCAGATTCTCCATTTTAACCAATTTGCTAGTTAAAGAGAGGGCAAAATTATCCTTATTTTTAAAAATAGAATATATATGTCATATACGCATGTATGTATCATTTCTATTGAATTACAGCATAAGTATACTGTTTATTCTGACAGTTAGTTTTAAATTTGAACTTTAGCACGAATTCTAGCATTCAGAGGATGAGCAAACATGTTTACGTGCAAGGAATAAGAAGCAATATACCACAGGAGAGGTGTGAGCAGTTGTTTTTTGCTTGTTTGAGTTTCATTTTCCTTGGACTGGGGATTTAGCTCAGCGGCATAAGCGCCTGCCTTGCAAGTGTTCGGTTGTGAGTTTGATCCCTGGTACCGATAAAAACAAAAAAGACAAGTTTTGTTTTCCTTCATTTTATTTGGTGGTCCTGGGAATGGAGCCCAGGGCTTTGACACTGAGCTTGGTCTTCAGCTATTTTTGTTGCTGTTGCTGTTATTTATTTATAATTTCATTTCGAGACGAGGTCTCACTTAGTCTCTAAGTTGCCCCGCCTGGACTTGAACTTGGAGTCCTAGATCGGCTCCCCAAAGTGCTCAGACTATCAGTATGCACCACCACCGCTGGATCCAAGCTAATATTAAAACTAAGCTATGCACTGTCTGTAAAATACATCTCCAACCAGCTATCACCTCTACTTAAAAATGACTTCTGTGCATAATAGCAGCCAAGCAGATGTTTTACATTTTAACGTTAAAGGCAGTAGTAAGAAGAATTATTACAAACCAAAGTGGAATCTCTCAAATACAAATCCGGTTTGTGACTTCCATCCTATGCATAGAGGCAGAATACTATTTTTAATGAATTAATACACATTTTAAGGACTCTACCTTCAGCATATATCCAGAATCCTTACACACTGAGCCCAGCATCTGGCCCACCAAAGTTCCTCATCTCTTTCATTTTGGCAGCCTCCCAAGTGTCCTTTCAACAAATTCTTTTGAGCACATGCATTTTATTCTCAGATGACAACCAGGATTGTCCTTGAAGGTTGAGATTACACCTCTCTGCTGCTCCTATTTTTCTTCTTATCATTAGCTTCAGTTACGCATCCCAAGTTTCTGGTCCTCATCGCTCTCTACCCTGCCTATCCCAGGCCATTTCTACCTCAGAGGCTCTGAAGAGGAGCAGAATATGCCACTCCAAGATATTCCAGTCTGGGTTAAAGGTTATTTACAGATAAGCAGTTGAGAAGAAGAAGGTACAAACTAGAGTTCTCCACTCCCATTACTTGCTTGAAACCAGGCTATATATTTACAAATTTCTCTTCTCCTCTATTTATAAGAAAGGACCAAAATAATCACACAAGATGGACTTTAGCCACTTTTTTGTGGTCTAAATGAATATTTGTGTCCTCTAAAATTTATAATGCAAAATGATTACACCTTGGGATTGGGCGTTTGGAAGATGCCTAAGTCATGAATGGAATGGACATACTTTTTAAGAGAACAAAATTCTTCCTTTTCCATGTGAAGACATCATGAGATTCAGAAAGGAAACATTACCATCAATGTCCTGAGGCTTTATTGTTGGAGATATTAGCCTCGAGAATTGTAATCTTAGCAGCCCAAACAGATTGAGATACCCAGACATTGCAAGTGAGAAATCTATATAAACTTTATTGATTAGCTTGTGTTTTATCATTAGTTTCCTATAGTATTTATCTTATCGTTAATAGCTGGATATTTAAGGTGCTTTTCCTTTGTCAGGTGACTTCTCTGAAAAGTACTTGTTTTTTATTTGAGCTTGTTCTGTTTTCCTGATTTGAGAACTCACTGCTATAAATTTCTCTCTGGAACTGCCTTCCTTGTGTCCCACAGGTTCCAGGATGCTGTACCTGCATTTTTGTTTAATTGTAGAGATGATTTAATTTCTTCTTTATTTTCATATGTTACTATTGGTTGTCCAGACAGATGTTATTTAATTTCCATTGTTTATGTAGTTTTTATGGTTTCTTTTACCATTGACTTCCAATTGTTTTGCACTATGGACAGATAATATACACGGGATAATTTCAACTCTTTTGCATTTACTTAAGCATGTTACATGGGCTAGTTATGGTCTGTTTTAGAGAATCTCCCATGTGTGGCTGAGAAGCATGTGAATTCTGATGATGTTGGATGGAACACTGTAAGTATCTACTAACTCCATTTGTTCGCAGGTTTAGTTCAGTTCTATTACTTCTTTTCTGACTTTTTGGCTGATTGGTCTATCTATTTTGGACAATGGGGTATTAAATTTCTCTCTTACAAGTGTGTAATTATTGATTTTGTATATTTGTTTTATATAGTTAGGTGCTCCCATATTTGGTACATACCTATCTAGGATTATTAGCTCCTCCCCTTAAAACTTTCCCCTAACAAGCATGTAGTGGCTTTCTTTACATCTTTTGGTCACTCTCAGTTTGAAGTTCACATTGTCTGCAAACAGAACAGCTACCCTTGTTTTTTTCTGAGTTCTTGTTGCATGGAGTATTGTTTTCCATCCTTTGACTTTCTTATTATGAATTTCTTTATGAGTTAAATGTATTTCTTGTATACAGAATATCATTATATCTTGTTTCTTGATGCTTTCTGCCAGTCTCTTTCTTTTGATTGGTGAATTGAGACCTTCTACATTAATGGTTAAAACTGATACGTATTGGCTTATCTTTTCCGTGTTATTTTCCTGCTGCTGGTTCCTTGTTTTTCCTCTATTTAATTGCTTGCCCTGCTTTGTAGTTTCTTCCTATTATTATTCTTGGAATTGCGGTCATTTTTATCTCAGTCTAGAATATCTTTCTGTACTCTTTATAGAGTTGATTTGATGATCATGAATTTCTTCAGCTGTTCTTTGTCAAGGAAGTATCTTATTTCCCCATTAATTTGGAAACACAGCATTGCATGGTACATCAATCTGGGTTAGATGTTGTTTTCTTTTAGGACTTGAAATACTTCACTCCAAGCTCTTCTTGACTTGAGCATTTGTGTTGGGCAGTCTGCCACGATTCTGATGGGTTTTGCTTTATAGGTGATCTATTTCTTTTCTCCAGTAGCTTTTAATATTCTGATCTTTTGCTTAATTTCTGGGACCTTGGTTATTATGTACCCTGTGGGTAGATTTATTTTGGTCATGGCTATTTGGTATTCCATATGTCTCACTTATCTATATGTCAGATTCTTTCCCATGCTTGGGAAATTTTATTCGTTACTTCTTAAATAGACTTTTTATGTCATTTGCGTTGACTCCTCCTTTTTCATTGACACAATCAATCATGTATTGTTTTTCTCTGCATCATACTGAAGCTGCATAATTGTTATTATCTGATCCCTTGTTACCTTTGAGAGCTCTTTCTCTTCTTGATTGCTAGCCACAATCCAGTCTTCAAGGTCTAAAAGTCTATCTTCAGTTTCATTCAAGTGATTTTGGAAGCTTTCAATGAAATTTTTAATTGCCTGGATGTCTTTACAATCTATTTCATGTATTCTGTTTCTTTTCTATATTGGGCATTTGTGACTCCATCATTTACATGTGCTTCTCTGTATTTATTATCTGCATGTCCTCTAGATTTACTGAACAAAGCCTTCTTTATAGTCATCAATTCTTTTTTTTTTAACCTAAAAGATTACTTCCGATCTGAAAGATTACTTCTGATCTGATTTCCTCTGCAACATCATGGATTTGTTGCTTTACTTTGGCTGCTATCATTTCAGAAATTTCAGGTGTGTGTCTTCCATTTTCCTCTATCTCACTGTCTTCTGGACTTGTTCTATGTGAGTTGGAAGTCTGAGGTTGCATTTTGCTTCTGTATATTGTCATTTTACGTTTTAATTTTGTTTTGTTTTGTTTTGTTTTCTGTGTTGATTCTTATAAATTTTTGTAGTAGGTAGCTTTATCACTAGTGTCAAGGCGTCTCTAGGAAATATCTATACTTTCAAGAGGTCTCCTGTATGTAGGAGGTTCTTGACTTGTGCATATTTCAAGATCCTACTTCCCCTGTTAAGTAAGAGTGAGATGTTTGTATCTGTTTGGCTCAGTCCAAACAAAGTCCTTTGGTGCTGGGCTGTGGTGCAGTTATTACCCCAGAGCATCTCAGTAATGTTATAGAAGAGAAAGCAACTGATTACAACAGATATGACATCCTGGCTAAAGTAATATAATCAGCAATACTAACAGCATTGAGCATAGCTTAGAAACTGACAAACTATAGTAACTATTAATTTTGTACTTTAAATTGTAGGAGAAAAATCTAGCTATGCAAAAAAAGCCTATCATAAATTGTGAGCACGAATGTCAAATATTTCCCCTTCATAGAGTGCTTTACCCTGAGGTAGGGAAATTTAAGAAGGATAGTAGATAAAACAGAGATAACTGAAGAGAAGTAAGGAGAAAGCAAGGATGGAGGAAAAAATGATCACACAAGATTTGAGAAACTAAAGAAGAGGGAAGAGGGATTATTGAAGTTAACTAGAAAAATTACAGTGACTTCACTCATGAAAATATGATTAAATCTAAAGAGACATATTGAGGAAAGGGAATTAAGATGAATAGATCAGAACAAAACACAGGTAAAAATAAAACAAAAAAGAAAAGGAAAAGGAAACAAACCACCAAAGAAAGAAGACAAATAAAATAAAACATAATAAAAAAACAAAATTCTTCCCATGGCCATCAAGAGCCTGAAACTACTGGGTACCACAGCACACCTGCAGTAGAGTTTGTACTGGGTGTGCGGCTGATCCTGGCCTCCAGATGTGGGCACTGGGGCCAGAGTCTTTATCCAGTACTTTCTGTATGTCCCTCAGGGTCTGCCCACTCTTACCCTGTTTCTCTGCACATCTCTCACAGTTGCTATGCTGCTTTCAGTCAGCCAGGGGCTGCCCCGTCCCATGTGTAGCTGGCTCCCCCGTCCTTGCCCAGCTGGCTGTGTTCTTCTCCACCACCCCCTCCCCCCCCCCCCCGCAGTCTCTGTCCCCTCTGGTCCCTGTGGCAGGGCAGGGTGGCAAGCTGTGATGTGGTCTGACTCTGCTCCTGCAGCTCCATCCAAGGCTGTTCAGTCCCATCTGACTCCTCCCCCGAGGGGCAGTGTGAACTTCCCTGTATTTTATGTATTTTATGCTGCCACTCACCTCCGCTGAAGTCTGTAGGCTGTAACTTCACTGCGCAAGGTGAGGGGAGGCGCTGTGGGGTGCCTTTCTGCCCCTTCCTCCAGTGCATGGACAGCCCCAGGCTGCACAGTCCTGTGGTGCAAGGCTGTTCAATTCTTAATTTTTTAAAAAGATGTTGTGTAAGCAAGAATTCTAAACCACTTAGAGAGTCTTACAGTTTCTGAGTTTTTTTCCATGTTTATATGAAATACGCATCCTGCCAAAAAAGCTATACGTCAGAAAAAGAATAACTTCCATGAATATTTTAACACTAAGTTTATTGAGACATCATGAGATTCATTCAAGTTACCTTTGTCCTCTGCAGTTACCAGAGGTGCTCAAATTGGAGGCTATCACCTTCCCGAATTTTAGTAGTACAGTGAACTGCTGATGTGTGTATATATTTTTTCGTATACTCTCTAAATGTTGATGAATATTTATTTCTTCATCTTTTGTTATTCTCTCTCTTGCTAAAGAGTCTTAGCAGGAAAGCTAGAAAAGTATAAGGCAAATTACTTTTCTCCCTTACAATTTAAATCTATTTTTCTCTCTCCATAATACCTACCTTTACTTCTTTAAGGTTTTTGATGAAACACCACCTTCAAAGTAAGACTAATCTTGTCACCACTAACACTCCCCAGGGATCCTTGTTCTCCAATGCTTCCTTTTGCATAGCATTTGTCACCTAACAAACCATGTAATTTACTTACTTCTTATATTTAGTATTATAATTTGTCTTGGCTGAGAGGAGTTCAAAGAGAGCAGAGGTCTTGATTGCTTTGCCTACGGATGAAGGCTCAAAACTGGGCCTGCTATTTTGTGTTTGGTTAATATTTGATAAATGATTAAATAAGTGATTTGGTTAATCATTAAATGATTGAATAAATTATTGGGATTCTGCTTCAACATAAAAATATTAAAAAACAGAAGGCAAAACAAAAAAAACAGCATATTTTCTGAATAAAAAGGTAATTTTTAAAAGCATCTGGAAACCTCACACAGCATGTTATACCCGTTTCTTTTGGATTCCAACCTCTCGCTACGACTTAGTTCCCATATATATGTATTTCTACCTTGCCTGAAACTGCTCCATAACAAGTCACAACAGCAACAAGAGGAAAACTGCAATTAACTTGAGTTGTCTTGAACAAGAAATAGGAAGAGGTAAAATTGAAAAATAAAAGTGTTTTGTGCACTGAAATAATAGAAGTTTTCTAATGAATTCATTACTGCATTGTATAGAATTAGCATTTGCATTTATTTGAATAAATAAACCAAAGCACATTTTTTCTCAATTTATTTGAGCCATTTCCATAGTACTATCATATAATATGCTGTACAAGCATCAAATAACTGGCAAATAAGTCATTGAAAAAATATTTAAAGCTTTAGAAAACTAGTTGTGGTATTGTCATGTATATTTTTTTTCTTTACCATACTGGTTGAGCCCCGATTGACCAGGATCTGGTGGATTCCCACACTATCACTCCACCACTGAGTTATATTCCCAGTTCTTCTATCTTTTATTTTTATTTTGAGACAGGGTCTTACTCTGTTGCCTAGGCTGGCCTCGAATTTGTAACTCCCTGCTTCAGCCTGGTAGCTGTGGTTAAAATCATATGCCCTGATGCCTGGAGTACTTTATTTTTAAACTGTCACTTTTTAGATAAAAGGATAGAATAATCCTGATATAGTGACATAACACATTTGCATTCATATTTTGTGGATTGAAATGATGTGTGTTTTATTGAAAAAGATGATAGAGAATGCTTGTCTTCCGAGGCCCCAAATCACAATAATAAATCCATAAGGAAAATTCAGTCCATCTGACTCTCTACCCCTACTACGAAAATGCAATCTGGTGTCTGGTGTATTGTAACTGTTGTCCACTACAATCCGCTCAGGGAGCACACACTGGAGCAAATCCCGAGCTAGAATGTATACCCATTCACAGCTGGAACAGTCATGCTGGATAGACAGGCTGGAGAAACTACTGGTCACATCTTTATCCAGAGGACATAACTTGTTCAACCGAGGAGAGTCAATACTGCAGAGAAGCCCTTTGAATAAATGAACATGTTGAGAGATTTTGTGATAGATTTAATTTAAAAATCAGGCACCACAAGCACACAAAGCACCACATGTATCTTGTGAACTCAGGCAAAGGGCACCCCTATTGTCAGAAAAGCGACTAACCCTTATTTACAAACCACTATTTACCGCGGATTGATTCGGTTAGTTCTCCGGGCTAACAAGAATTCTCATCTGTTCACTCCGTATTTCCAAGACAAAGCACAAATCCTGGTGAGTAAAAGAAATATTCTGAGTTGTCCAAAATTCAATTACAGAAGATGAATGAGGGAAGAGAAAAGACAAATTAATCAATTAACAGCTGAAACCAAAGAAAAGACTGTTGAAATCTTGACTTACATCCCATCCCAGGTGACACCAGGAACCCCTAGCAGTTGATACATAAACTTCCCAAACAGTGACTCCCAAACAACAAATCAGAAGCTTTCAATGTTCTTTCTTACAGACTGTGTCTATTTCAAACTGTGTCTATTTTACTTTGCCCCACCCCTCTTATCTATAGCCCAGACAGCCAAGTGTTTTCCTCCCTCAAAGTTTATAAAAAATACTCTTAATTTTGGACTTGCATTTCATCTTCCAGCTCCTACACAGTCTGCTGCTGGTAGCTATAGGAACTTGTCCCTTAGTCTGATTTCTTTTTCCTCACTAGCATCCCTAATGGCTAACAAAAAAATAAGTCTTAAAAGGTGGTGGCACTCACCTCTAATCTCAACACCAGGGGATCCCTAGGAAGAAGGACTGTAAATTTGAACACAGCTTAGGGACTTAGCAATTTAGCAATTTAGTGAGAACTTATAAACAGTTTCCTCCTGCTTTGCGCCTTGAAGATTTAAGCAGCAACACAGCAAGTGATGGGGAATAGCCAGGTGTATGTTTTATTAGAAAGAGTAAAAATAAAATTCCCCTGCTGCAGGGGCAGGGGTCCAAAAGATGGAAAAACCATAGAGTTTAAATCCAGAGCTTTCTATATACAGTCTCTAATACCAGTGGTACATGCAGAATTCAGTCACCGGCAGACCTTTATTATCCAGAAAGCAAGCTGTCTTGTCTGCATTCTACTCCTCCAAAGCTCCTAGTTGACTTAGGTCCCTAAGCTGACTTAGGGACCAATCTGCCTTTCACATTTTACTCAAATTCATGACTCAAGCCCACTGTCCTATCTACTTATCTTTCTTCTACTTCTCCGCTTAGACCTTGTCTCAAAATCAAAAATAAATAAAATAGGATGAAGATATAGCTCAGTAAAAAGGACCGAGTTCAGCCTCTTAGAATCAGAAAAGAAACTTAGGTTGGAGCAATGCTGTAATCCTTTTATTTCTGAAGTTCCTTGGAGCTGAGAATTTTGGTTTAGTATAGTACAAATAAGTACTCGGTAGATTTTTTTCTTTCCTTTCTTTGAATAATTTGCTCCCACAAGTAGAATTAAATGTTTCCCAAGATTCAGCTGAATTTTCTAAACTGTTTATGCCAGTGTAGTTCTTACTACAATTATGTAATTAAATTAAATGTTATGCAAATTGGTAATATGTGATTGATGATGGGTTTGCTATGTAAATGTTGTAAAAGATTCCATAATTGTGAGTCGCTAACATAAATTCTCTGTTGTATGCAGGGTAGAGCCCAAAATTTGGCAGGGGATTAGAAATTCTAGAAGGAAAATACATTCAATTTTTTCTCAAGTACCTGAGGTCTCACACAAAATTTAAAGAAACTAAAACTATAAATGACAGGGTGTTAGGGATGTGTTTATATAAAAAAGAAAATACAGAATGTTTCTCAGCAGACATCAAAGTGTTGGTGTTGGCTTTCCATCACAATATTGGCCAAGGTGTAAAAAATAGCTTGTTTGAATTTAAAATCAAATTGTGAAGTAGATGCAACGATAAAGATGTGGAATTGTAGGCTGGCTCCCACATCTTTTGCTGGACTGAACCCAGCCAGGTTTAGGCTTCCCTTTCTGTCCTCATAGATCTCAGGTTGAGCAAGAATCATGGTTTTAGCAATTGGTTTTAGCAAAACTCCCCATCTTTAGTAACTCAACATCCTCCATATATTGTACCACTTTTTCTTTTGGCTGTTTTCTCATGCAGTGAGTTTAACCAGAAACACCTTATGGAGGTGGCTTCCTTCTAGCAATCTTCTACCCATAGTCTGCAACCTCCAATATGCTCCTTAGTTACCAATCTTCATCTGTTCATGTTCAAATCAGAGTTGACCTTAATCTCTCTCAGTCAGTACAAAACCCCACTGCAGTTAACCCCTTACCTATCTCACTGAACCACTGCAGGTAAAGTCCACCTTACCATCTTTAGCAAGTTTTATGAACAGTTTTCTTTGACACTGTCATTTTGGTCTTTCTGTAGCTGACTATAAATAGCCATTTTAGTTAACTTTCCACCTACCAGTGACTGGGTTAAAAGGGATAATATCATATAATGTATTTAACATGTACCCTAATATTATTCTGAAAGTTACTTTTTATAAATTATTCCACATTCTTGATGAAGGTAACTAAATGTTGCTTATCCCAATGAATCTTGGGATAAAATATTTTAGTGTTGATTCATGCTTTATTTTAGGCAAACTACATATATCTCTCTTCCTTAGAAAACATTAGCTTTGAGGAGAAAATTATTTATGTAAATAACTGTTTCAGGCAACTAAAGTTTCCAAGGAAACATCCTTTGAATTCAAAAGAATATGCAAATGAAAACCCCTTTCTCTGTACAAATTGCTGCTAAGTGAGAGACAAAGCCTGAAACAATAAGCCAATTCAAAGAGATAAAAAGAAACAACTGGCAAAGTGACTCCAGCCATGAAAATAATGCTTTTGCTTTACAGATTTTAGTACCCATTGTCAATATTTGCCTATTGTCAACCCGGGAGAGATTAAAAATAAGTTGAGCTTAAATGTTCTTAAATTTGCATGTTGGTGTCTTTGGCTCTAAGTGACATTTATTCAGCTAGTTGATTACTACAATTAAATTACTCTGTAGAGCAGTTTGGTGTAGTTTTAGCCTTGCTTCCATAGCAGAAATCAATGTGATTTTCTTACTGAAACAAACAAATAAAAACAACACAAACAAAAAACCACCAGAAACAAGGAAAACAAAGAAACAACCAGAGAGTTCTTGTTAGGATAGCCTATCCAGAATACAGTCCCAATGATTTACCATTTTACCATCAAATAATTATTTTGTCGCTTCACAAAAGGAAAAAAGAACAGTGATAGCATTATTTCCAAAAGACGTGAAGTATAAAACAAAAGAGGCCTTTATTCTGAGAACAGAGAGAGAACCGATACCCCCCCACACACCCTCCCCGACTGCTGGAGTCCCAGGATCTCTCTGGCTGACACGTGGCGTGGTGGGTATATAAGTAGCCTAAGCTTAGGGTAATGCTCTAGGGCCATTAGAGATACACAGGTATCTCGTTGGCACACGTTTGGCGCCAGGGGCCGAGTCCTAAGAGTTGGGGGGGGATAGAGTCACAGGTAAATCTCTAAGGGCAGGGGAGGTTCCCGTTGAGGCTTTCCTGGCTACAGTGTCCCTAATACTATAAGATGCCTCCATATCTGACCACCAGAACTAAGCTTTCAACAACACTTTCTACCATTCTACTTTTTTTGTCTTATTTGTTTTTATCGGTTCCAGGGATTGAACTCATGGCTGCCTGCTTGCAAGGCAGGCGCTTATGCTACTGAGCTAAATCCCCAGCCCCTACTTTTACATTCTTAAATCAGGGCAATGTAGTCTAATTCTTCATCCTCCAGGTGTACTACACAATCAAGTTGAGGTGGAAGATTAGGGCAAGGTCACCGGCTGGATATCCAAAGCATAGGAACAGACAAGTTTCCAATCGTTGCATCTAGAGCCAGCCAGAAATCTTCAATTTCAATTTTTCTTCAATTTTTAATCTTCAATTTTTCTGGCAGGATTTTGATAGGCCAACTTAGATCTGACATCAGCCTGAGGAATGATGATCCAAAAGACCTCAGTAATTAATCTTGTGATCACTGAGAGTTTTCTCAGTGGGCCCTCACTTACTCTGCAGAATATACTTCTTTAATAAATGTAAAGACCCTGTTCCTTTTTTCATGTATTTTGCCCAGCTCTTTGTTCGGGACACGAAGAACCTGGTTAGAATACCTGAAAAGAATCTATGTAATGTGAGAACCTGGTATCAATATCTTTGTTAATACAAAATGAAGTGACTCATAGCTTCTGTTTAGAGGAAACGTTTAAAGACTTGCTAATGCCTGCTCCAAACTAAAAGTTCTGCTGTTAAATCTGATTATTTTATTTTTAGCTATGTATAATGGTGTGAAATAAAATGCAATAAACTGAGCATAGTAGCATACAGCTATAATCCTAACAGTTAGTGGGAGCTGACGCAGAAAGATCACTGAAGATCACTGACTTCAAGGCCTGCCTGAACTACAAGTGAGAGTTTCAAAAACAAAACAGCAAAGAAAAGTACAAGAAAGACTGAAAGGGGGAGATCTTCACAGTTGATATGGGAGAATTTAAGTGGTATCGCTGGAATCCTAGCACAGATTCTAAAAATAAGCAGGTTTCTTTTTAAGGAATACACAAATAGCTCAGCATACATAAAAAGCAGAAAAGCATATTGAAAGAAAAAACCAGGTCTAGTCAAATTTAACAAATTTTACTTGAGGAAAGAAAATTTCTAAAAGCAAATTCAAAATGATCAGGGTGAGATCTGGTCTTACTTAACCAGAAGACATCCTATAAAATCAAACTCCTTTTAATAGATGGTCAGAATGGAGGGTCCTTAAAATAAGACCTCTGTTTAGGGGGTCAAGAGAAAAGGAAAGGTAGTTCTGATGGAAGGCAGAACATGCCACTCCAGAATGGCACGCTGGCATTCAAGGAAAGAGCAGAAGCCAATAGACCTCGTGACCTTCTCCAATCATTTCTTCTGAAGAAGAAATAAAAGGATCCTCTGACCTTGCTCTCAAGTGAGGCACTCCAGAGAAACCTTCCATGTACTCAGAAGGTGCAAGGCCTTATTTCTGAAGATTCAGTGTCACAGAGAAAGATTTGAATAAACTTTGCTAAATTCTTCCACTTTATTACCATCAAATCTACTCTCTTTACCCAATCAAATTTCTCTACAACTGCCTACTTCTCATCAAAAATGCTTTGCTGTTTTCTGGCTATTTTGCAGGTACCTCAGTCAGGAAACCTAGTAATAGATGAGGAAAAAGATACCATTTTTTCTTTCTTTCAGTGCATTTGCAAAATATAGCACATAAAAAGAAGATTATAAAAGAAGTCTATGCTGTGACAAAATAAAAAGCAAAGGACCAAAAAAGAAAGAAAGAAAGAAAAAAAAAGCAAAAGACCAGGAAACAGAACAATAGGAT